>NC_083349.1:142291899-143543774 GCF_030254825.1 Meriones unguiculatus | reverse complement strand
TTCTTTTAGCTATTCTGGTTTTGTTTGCTTGTTTGTTCCTTTGTTTTTCCATCTAAAGTTGAGAATTATTCTTTCAAGGTCTATAAAGAATTGTGTTGAATTTTGATAGGAATTGTATTGAATTTGTGGATTGCTTTTGCTAAGATGGCCATTTTTACTATCTTAATCCGACTGATCCAGGAGCATGGGAGGTCTTCCCATCTTCTGATATCTTCTCCAATTTCTTTCTTCAGAGACTTGAAGTTTTTTTCATACAGGTCTTTCACTTGCTTCGTTAGAGTCACACTAAGGTAGTGTATGTTATTTGTGGCTATTGTGAAGGGTGTTGTTTTCCTAATTTCTCTCTCAGCCATAAACGTAATAAAGGTACTATACAGCAAGGTGAGAGCCAACGTCAAATTAAATGGAGAGAAAATTAAATAATTTCACTAAAATCAGGGAAAACACAAGGTTGTCCATACTCTCCATATCTATTCAACATAGCACTTGAAGTTCTAGCAAGAGCAATAAGAAAACTAAAGTAGATCAAAGGGATACAAATTGGAAAGAAAGAGGTCAAAGTATCACTATTCTCAGATGATATGACAGTATACATAAGTGACCCAAAAAATTATACCAGAGAACTCCTACAGCTAATAAATACATTCAGCAAAGTGGCTGGATACAAAAATCAGTAGCCATTCTTTATAAAAATGATAAACTGGCTGAAAAAGAAGTCAGGGATACAACACACTAGCCAAAATATATGCAAATTTAAAAGTTATTTTGATTAATAAAATGTAATAAAAGGAGATAGTCAAAACAAAAGCAAATAAGAAATCACAACTCCCAAGATGTTGTTCCCCATCCCTAGGGTCTATTTCTATAGGTAATCAGGCTGGAGGACTGCTCTTCTAGTCCTTAACTGTGTGGGGCATGTAAGAATGATGCTTACCCTTTTCAGGTCTTCATAGTCAAGTAATCAGAAGTTGTTCTATTCTCCCATGGACAGTCAGTCACAGATGTGCTCAAACCATGATCATGTAAGACAGGAGGGGAAAAGTGTCAATTATAAAGCATGGACATGGGATCTGCTTAATTTTCTTCACTTTCTTCAAGTTGCAAACATATTTACTCAGAAAACTCAAACTAGTCTGTATTTATAGCATTCAACATGATGTTTGACACAGACAGAGATAGTTAATGGATAAAATGAAGTTTAATAAAAAGCTCATCACCTCACTGACTTACACCTGATGATAGGAGGAGATATCCTTCTAGCGGGTTGCAAGGACAGGAGCATGTGCTGGGGAAATCTATCACACCAGTACTCAAATCCAAAGGGGGTAGGGCATGGCCAGGTGTCAACTTTTTATTACCATTCTGTCTGGAGAACTATCTTGACCCACTTCTGTGGAATAGGTCATCTGAATGAGATCCACATAAGATGTTCCAATATTTTTCAATAGTGTCTTCTTGAGACCCAAGCCTCCAACACACAGATAACTGGAGATTCCAAGAACAGCCTTCTGCCCTCATGCCAAGTCTTCCTGTCCATTGCCAGTGCTACTCGGATGTGCTCTCCAGTCTCAGTGTCTCCACTGTTCCTGCTCTGGCTGTGCTCACTCTTTATGTCTCCTCCTCCACCGCTTACTTGCAGTGTTCCCCATGACCTGAAAAACTGAATCAAGTCAGGAGAGAAGGCAAGAGTTCATTCAGTAAGGGTCAGAGCAGTAAGAAGCCGGAAGTCAAAGACTGGACTGAACGCTAGGGTGAATTGACCTACAGAGAATTTGTAAAGTGGAAGTGAAATGTGCAACACATGACAGAGGTATGTAACTTCAAGAGATCAAAATGTGGACTCGAGATGGTGCTGGAGAAAGTGTTTTCCACACATGTGTAATGACCTGAGTTTTAATCCTCAGACACCATGCAAATCCAGTGATGCAGTCTCTAGTTGTCACCATAGTGCTCCTTCCATGAGATATGGATGGAGATAGAAATATTCACTGCGGCTTGGGACCAGCTAGTCACAGGGATGAGCAAAGCGAAAAAGACACTGTTTCAAACAAAGTAGAAAGCAAGGCTGAACACCTGTTGTTGTCTACTGACTTCTACACTTGGCACAAGCATGCCCACATTCACACATTTGTGTTCGAACCACCATAAACACACATGCCTACATGTGTCAAAACAAAACTAAGCCCAAGCCATGTGATTAGGCATACATCTGCAATGCTGAAACTCTGGAGGTAGGCACAAGAAATCCCCAAGTTCAATGTCATTTCCAAGGTACGTAGTGAATTTGAGCCCAGCCTTGACTCACTCAGACCATGTCTTCAAGCAAACAAAGGGCCAAAGCATGCTAGTAAAGACATCAATAATAAGTCTATGACATATATCTAAATGATAATTAGGACTAGTTTTGCCATGGAAGTGGTTAAAATTCATTTGTTTGGGTATAAGGATTACAAAGGGCATGTCAACTGGCTTTGTTCAGTCTTGATGCATAGACAAACTGAGAGACCAAAAAATTAAAAATTAAGTTTTTGGGGTACTGAGCTAAAGAGTTTAAGACATAACTGGCCAAGTTGTCCTTGCTGCTTCTGGATATCCAACCAGATGCAGAGAAGAAATAACCTTGAGGTATTCCTGTCTGCCCATTAGAGGTACCCTTACCAGGAAACTGGCCCAGGTGGGCTTGCTCTTAGAAATAGCACTCACTGAGATAATCATTCTTCTTTCTTAGCAACAGCCTGTCAGTCCAGGACATGACATTCCAACTGATACCTGAGGCCAGACCAAGGCCAACTGTTTCTAACCCGAGAGAACAAAGAAAGCCAGAATCATTTATGAAATGTAGCCTCCCCTTTTAAAATTTTAACCAATAGAAGCTTGCCAAGCTAGAATCCCTTGCTTTGGGCATGCTGGGAGGGAGTGGGACCTAGAAATCACCCACAATCCAGAACTCAGGGCTCTCAGCCCTATACCAATGCATTGGTGTCTGTGAGAGTCCCAGCTAGAGCTGCAAATAAAGATCCTCATGTGTTTTTCAATGGACTCGACTTCTGGTGGTCTTTTGAGGGCCTTGTGAATCAGGGCCTTGGCATTGATCCACTTGTCTCCACTCCCATGAGTTCTGGAATTAATGGTTCGAACTTTTCTGCTCAGCCTGGATAATTGTTATAATACTTTACTAGATACGTATCAAGCAGTGGGAACTAATTCCTGCATCCAACAAGATTTATCCACAATATCTGTGTTTTGGTGGGGAGTTATTTTCAATAAACAGAAAAGTAAGCACCTGCCTACTGGTAAGCTGTACTAGCAAGACATAAAGATTTGATGACAGGTATGGGAAGAATGAAAATAAAGATTCCTATCAATACAGCAACTTATTGGCTGAAATCAGTGAAGGTATGAACAGTTATATGACACCATTAATAATCATACCAACAAAATGAATGACAAAAACAAGGCACCTGTTTTTGTGTGTCAGAGAGAGACAGAGAAAGAGAAGAATGAATGCTTGTGAGGCTTTATAATCTCTGTAGCATATGTGTGGGAGGTAGATCTGACGATCATGAGAAATATATATGATACTTCTCAGTGGAAGACAGGAGGCAAAAGAATTTGAACTTCATCTCAATACTAGCACACCCATGTCTTCAATTTCCTACACTGCTATTTTTCTCATTTCTTATTTTTCAATTTTCAGTCTCTGATTTTGTACATAATGCTCTTATACTGTATTGTTCCCACATGCTACAGATACATCTTTCAGGTCAGATGTGCCTAGCAATACAATAATGACATAACTGTTATAGTGTAATTTAAATGATGTGTGACTGGATTTGAGGCTGGATTCTCTGGCGGGAATTCATGCCTGGTACTATAAACGAGGTCATGACCCCATAGCTGGAGAGGCCATGGTCCCACAGTGGGGTTCCTACTGTTGTTTACTAAAAGGTCATGTTGTCAAATTGCCTTCTAAATATTTCAATTTATACCCATGAATTTATGCATTTCTTTACCTTTGTCACAGAAGATTATTTTTGCAGTTGGCATTAGTTAATGCATAGATTCATCAGTGATCAAAATACAGAGAAAATTTGTGAGTTCTCAGTCAGTGATGTGACTTCTATATCATCCTTCTACCCAAGGCTCAGGAAATACCATGGAACAGGGAGTAGAAAGAAGGTAAAAGCCAGAGGATGGGGAAGAGAGCTTTGAAATTGTCCTCTGTGAATCTTGCCCCCTGGATATGACTTGGCTGTTGTGCCAAGATCTCATATCATCAGTGGTTTCCTATTTTAAAAACCTGCAGAAGATAAAGCTTGTTAATATCCCATGATGTATGGGAGGGTGTGTCCCGAGACCCCACTCCTGGTTGAAGAGCTATTTGAAATGGATGGCAGCTGGATGAGAGGGTTTTTAATCTCCTTTAGATATGTGACCACTGTTAGGCTCCATGCACATGCAGACCACCCACCTCCGTGCACAAATGAGCACCACACGGTAGTCTCAGTTGTTTCTCTAAAACTATTTGAAGTTGTGATATGAAGGTACTGGAAGGCATACTGGCAAATGTGGTAGAGGCATTGTATTCACTTTTTAAAATTTCAAATAACATAAATATTACATAAAAAAGCCAAAAAAAGGAAAAATAAACCATGAACAGAAAATTATATTGAAAGAGATGCTTATCTAATTGAAACTCTAAAAGCAGATAATTCAGGAAGGATAAGCCAATATTTAATGCCATTATATTTAAGAAATTTCCATTACTTTTCAAGGACATCAGTTCCAATATCTAAGACCTATTTATTCTAAGAATGAGTTTTTAAAAAATTCTTCAAAACCCAACTCATAATGACTTTTCACTATACCTATAATTTAGTTCATTTCTCATCCATCATCAGAAAAGCTCATCTATGACAAATGTAGTGGATGGAAATTAACTCAAAGACTCACAGCTGGTAAAGGTGCAGACAATAAGAGACTTTGAAGTTGTGAGCACTAAATGGGGCTTCTGTATCAAACCTTCTTCTCCCAAGGTTCAGAGATCATTTTTTGTGGGGAGGGACATACTGTAGAGGCAGAGGTGGCAGACGACTGCACTAAGGCAGTGTTTTCTGGACGCTTCCTGGCAGTTGGATTTATGCACTCAGAAGGTGTGACTGCAGCCACAAGATCTGTACAAGCTTAAGCTAGACAAAATCCTAGCAAGGAGCAGGAGGTTGACCATGATTCACACCTTTGAGGAACTATTGGTGATTGACAGCTTCCTTAAATGAGTCAGTTTACTTTCTGAGTGTTTGCTCAACTCCACTGGCTATTTGTACACCTAAATTGCAATGACCGATAAAAGTGTTCCAGGCAAATGGAGTTAAAAGCCATCAAATGGTGCTGATCTTGTCTGACAGGAAGAGACTTGACCCCAAATCTAGTGAGAACTGATAAACATCACTTCTTACCGATTAAGAAAATAATCCATGGAGAGAGCTGGACAATTCCAAACACAGATGCACCCAATTCCACTGTGGTAAAGTCACAGCTTATCACCAGGTGCCATAGAAGTCTCTCTCTGAACAGGTCATCCCCAAACAAAATTAAATAACATCCCAGATAATACAGACTTAATAGACCTTTATCCAAACACTGTAAAATACACATTGTTCTCAACAGCCCATGAAGCTTTCTCTAAAGTAGATCATGCATTAGGATGCAAAGGAAGTCTCAACAAATATGGGGAAATTGAAATAATTCCCTATATTCTACCTGACAACAATGAAATGACTACAAATAAGCAGCAAGGGAAACCCTAGAATATAAACAAACTCATAAGGATTAAGCAACTAACAACTTAATGATGGAATCAAGAACAGAAAGATTCCTACAAGCAAATAAAAATGAAAACACTACATCTTTTTTACCTGAGAGCAGCCCTAAGAGGGACATTTAAAGCTCAAAGTACCTACATAAGGAAATCAAAGAGAATTCTAATAAATTAGTTAATGATTCACTTTAGGGCTTTGAAAAAGGAAAAAGTCCAGCACCAAAGTCAGAAATTCAGAAAAATCCTAGAGATTATCTAAAAAATATAATCCACTAAACTGGAAAGTCTAAAAGCTTTGGATGATTTTGTACATAAATTTAAATCTATCAGAACTAAACTAAGATTATATTTAAAACAATTATACAGGCAGCAATGGAAAAAAGCTCAACAGTTAAAAGCATTCACTGTTCTTCTCGAGGACAAGGGTTCAGTTTCCAGTACCCAGATTGTACTCGCAAGGCCCTCTTATATTCTAGTCACCAGACACACATGCAGAAACACACATACAGGCAAGAAAAACACTTTCACACATAAAATAAAATAAACCTCAAAAATAGACATATCTATAATATGCAACGAATTTTCATAGGTTAAAATAATCTCTAAATGAACAAAACAAAACAAAACAAAAACACTCAGACCCAGGTGAAATTCCCCAGAGGACACCAATGGTTTTCAAACTATTCCATAAAAGAAGGAGAAGAAGGCCCACATCAAGAGTGGTTTTATGAAGTATTATCTTGATACAAAAACCAGACCAATATTCAACAAAAAAGAAAAGTATAGACCAAGATCTGTGATTAATACAAATACAAAACCTTTCAAAAAGTATCATCTAACCAAATTCAGGAACACATTAAAAAAGAGTAGTAAAATAGCTCAAGAGGAAAAGGTGTTAGGTGCCAAACCTGATGGCCTAAATCCATATGGTGGAAAGAAAGAACACATGCCTGTAAGTTGTCCTCAAGTCTCCATCTGCAGGCTTTGTCACACATATAGCCACACCTCATATGTTTGTTTGTGTGTCTGTGTACATATACATATATATATATATAAAATGCATGATGTATATATATATATTGCATGATGCATACACACACTGTTGTTGATTATTAATGTTTATTTTTGATTCATCTTTTAGTTAAACATCAGTTATCCCTTAACCAGCTGTATCCAAATCACCACACAGAGACTAGGATTTATTTATTTAACCTAAATCACAATGCTGGGCAATAGTTGCTCCATCCTAAATCTCCAAGCCTGTATAGTTTCCTACCATTCATATTTCCCACATTATACTTGCTTTTAGTCATACCTTAGGTCCAGTTCATCTCTCCTTGTGGTTCCAGGTCCCCTCCTGCTAATCTCTCCTCTCCTACTCCTCCCTCTTGCTTCCTTCTCCTCCCCTCTGACCAGAATGTCCCACCCTATTGTCTCCATTGCTCAGCACTGGCTGGATGACAGTAAAGAGAACAAATGGTGGCATGTTTACACAAACTTGAGACAGGTGTTGCTTAGAATAAACATCACAATGCTATGTCTAGATTGAAAACAGATTGTGGGGTAAAGAAATCAGCATGTGAATGAACAAGGGTAACTTGTGTACATTCTACAAGAACATTATGACAATATTTCCCCCTTGAAGTCCAATGAAAGTTTCCTTTACTTTCAATACAATAATAATTACAAAATTTATGAAAATTCTTAGGTAAGATTTACCTGGACATGTGCAATGTCCAGTCCATGTGCATTTGGCAACTTAGGAGAAAGTATTTGATTATTCCTATCTTGACAAGTTGAGAGTTCTATACCTGAATCAACTTTTATTCTTATTGGTATTACCTATATGAAAACATTTTCTTAAATTCTTAACAACTTAAGCTTAATTGTGGGACTATTTGGTCTTCAACCCCACCAGGACTTGAGAAGAAATAAAATTAGTTACTGGAGTAAATAGGAAGTGCATGTTAGCTGCTTCCAAAAAATAAAATAATGACAGAGACAGTTTGCTGCCTGAACAGTCACCCAAAACACTCTAAAACATTGGAGCATCATCTTCAGCCTTCTGGATCAGAATATTTGACAGACATATATTTGCGACAGGAACTATTTAGGACTTGCTTAGGCTGTCTTCACAGAGTTTAGCAGTCAGTTTGTCCTGCATTTAAGCTTGACCGTTTTTGGCAGGATTCTGTCTGTTGTGAAATGAGGGCATTTTATTTTTGCCCAGGTGGCTCATTTGCCACATTTGAAGCCATCTCCATATGGAATGTTCTTTGATGCTCATTATCATCTTTGAGGCAGGCGGGGTGCTGCCAGGAGATGACCTGTCTCATTGTCAAAGAATCTTTAAAATAATAAATGCATTTTTAAATGCCATATTCTGCAGGTCTCTGAGGTTTCTGAAGACTTACCTATCTTTATATAATCATATCTATCTGTTAACCCTAGTATGTATACTCCTGTGATAAATTGGACTAGTGTCCAATATGATTATGAGTTAATTAACTAACAATTATCTTGTACTACGTAATATCCTAACCTTATTTTCTCTCTGAATAAGATCATTAACAACTTACAACCATCTCCCAATGACAATAAACATAAACCTGTTAGAAGAAAAAGTGAGGAAGAGCTTTGAACTCATTAGGACAGGAGACAATTTCCTGAACAGAACACCAACAGAACAGGCTCTAAGATCAACAATCAATAAATGGGACCTCATGAAACTGAAAAGCTTCTGTAAAGCAAAAGACACTGTGGTCAGAACAAAACAACAGCCTATAGACTGGGAAAGGATCTTCACCAACCCTATATCTGACAGAGGGCTAATATCCAGAATATATAAAGAACTCAAGAAGTGAAGGGTTGGATCTGGAGCCAAGATGGCGGCGCCGGGAAAACAGCGTGTCTGAGAAGCAGGACAGCACTTTCTGTGCAGAGACCAGGAGACTGAACTCGGGGCCCTGAAACTACATCGATTGTGTTTCCCAGGTGAGGGGAGGTTCCCACGGCATGGGAATCGGTCGGGTCCACTCACGGCTACCCAGCCAGAACGCGGAAGAAATCCTGGGTAACGCAGGCTTTGGGTCTCCGGGCTGGAGCCGCAAGCGGGCGTTTCCCAGCCACTTTCCCAGGCTGATCCGCGGGCACAAGGGTACCTGAGACTGGGAGTCCCAGTCGCGGGGGGACCCCACGGGGAAGCAGGGTTGCGGGTCTGATCACAGGTCACCCAGTCTTTCCCCAGGAGGTCTCTGCCGCCATCACAGCCAAGCTCCTGCTGCAAGCTCCTTTGCGCTCAGCTCAGCGGTATAGACAAGCTGTGCGCCCCAGTACAACAGGGACTGGGAACCCCTGTCCGGAGAGGACCCCACAGAGAAGGAAGAAACCGTGCTGCTGGGGTCACCTAGGGAAAGTCTAGCAGACTGCAGATTGCAAACAGACAGAACTGAGTGCCCCAAGACACCAGAGCAGTACTCACCCGCCACAGATTACTGCAGCTGATCACTAAATTTACAGCAAGAAACCCAGAAGGAGGGCAGATGTCTCCAGGACTTCTCCAGGTGAGAGGAGAGCCTTCTCGACTAATCAGGACCACAGTTACCACCCAGGTCTCTATGCCTGAGGTAAGCTGTAGCAACTCCTGAAAAACACCAGACATCCAGGAACTATACCCAAAAAGCTGGGAAGGCTTCCTTGAGGAAAGACCATCTTCCTGCCAAAGGGATTCTCTCCACTACAACAGTCCAAGAACAACCAGAAACTAAATTCAAACAACTAAGATAGCCCAATGGGTAGAGGACAGCGTAAAAGTTCAACCAACAAAAGCCAGAGCATTATGGCATCTCCAGAACCCAGTTATCCAGGGGCAAATAGCCCTTGACACCCCAGCATAAATGAAATTCAAGGAGATGACCTAACATCTTTGCTCAAGAAGATGATAACAGAGGAAACAAATAAAATACGAAAAGAAATAGAAGAAACTGAAGCCAAACGGTATGTGGCCTTTAAAGAGGAAATGCGTAAATCACTGAATGAAATAAAAGAAACAGTGGATTGTTCAAACAAACAGCTGAAGGAATTGACGGAAAAACATGAAAATACAGTCAGACAGGGGAAGGAAACCAACAAAATAGCTCAAGACCTGAAGATAGAATTGGAAAAATTAAAAAGAACACAAATGGAAGAAATTGTGGAGAGAAAGAACTTAGGGAAGAAAGCAGGAACTACAGAGGTTAGCATAACCAATAGGCTACAAGAAATGGAAGAAAGAATCTCAGGTGTGGAAGATACAATGGAAGAAATAGATGTATCTGTCAAAGAAAATGTAAAATCTAAAAAATTCCTGACACAGACCGTCCAAGAAATTCAAGACAACATAAAAAGACAAAACCTAAGAATAATAGGAATAGAGGAAAAAGAAGATTCCCTGCACCAAGGCCCAGAAAATATTTTCAACAAAATCATTGAAGAAAATTTCCCCAACTTAAAGGAGAGGCCAATAAGAATACAAGAGGCCTATAGAACACCCAATAAATTAGACCAGAAAAGAAAATCCTCCCGCCACATAATAATCAAAACTGTAAGTATGCAGAACAAAGAAAAAAATACTAAAAGCTGCAAGAGAAAAAGGCCAAGTAACATATAATGGCAAACCCATTAGAATCACACCTGACTTTTCAATAGAGACTATGAAAGCCAGAAGGGCCTGGACAGATATCATGCAGACCCTAAGAGAACACAGATGTCAGCCCAGGCCACTATACCCTGAAAAACTCTCAGTACTCATAGACAGAGAAAACAAGATATTCAATGACAAAAACAAATTTCAACAATACCTACAAACAAATCCAGCATTACAGAAGACACTGGAAGGGAAAATACAACCCAAGAAACCTAGCTACATTCAAGAAAACACAGGAAATAAATAACCCCACTACAGTAAAACAAAAAGCAACCAAGCACACACCTTATGACCACAGCTAACATCAAATTCAAAGGATCTAACAGCCACTGGTCATTACTCTCTCTCAATATCAATGGACTTAATTCTTTAATAACAGAATGGATACGTAAACAAAACCCAGCAATCTGTTGTATACAAGAAACACATCTAAGTCACAAAGATAGACATTACCTGAGGGTAAAGGGATGGAAGACGGCTTTTCAAGCAAATGGATGCAAGAAGCAAGCAGGAGTAGCCATTCTAATATCTGATAAAATAGTCTTTCAACCAAAATTAATCAAAAGAGATGAGGAAGGACACTAAATACTCATCAAGGGAAAATTCCACCAGGAAGACATCACAGTCCTGAACATCTATGCCCCAAATACAAGGGCACCCACATTTGTGAAAGAAACATTGATAAAACTTAAACCACATATAGATCCCCACACATTAATAGTGGGAGACTTCAACACCCCACTCTCAACAAAGGACAGGTCAACTAAACAGAAATTAAACAAAGAAACAATATCTCTAACAGAGGTCATGAATCAAATGTACCTAACAGACATTTACAGAACCTTACACCCAAACACAAAAGAATTTACCTTTTTCTCAGCACCTCATGGAACCTTCTCCAAAATAGACCACATAGTTGGTCACAAAGCAAGCCTCAACAAATACAGGAAGATTGAAATAATCCCTTGTATCCTGTCTGATCACCATGGAATAAAGCTGGACCTCAATAACAACAGAAATAGCAAAAAGCCTACACATACATGGAAACTGAACAACTTGCTACTAAAAGACAGCTGGGTCAGGGAAGAAATAAAGAAAGAAATTAAAATCTTCCTAGAACTCAATGAAAATGAAAACACAACATACCCAAACTTGTGGGACACAATGAAATCAGTGCTAAGAGGAAAGTTCATAGCACTAAGTGCCTTCAAGAAGAAATTTGAGACAGCGCATTCAAGCAACTTAATGGCTCACTTAAAAACCCTAGAAAAAGAAGAAGCAGACACACCAAGAAGGAGCAGATGGCTAGAAATAATAAAACTCAGGGCTGAAATCAATCAATTAGAAACAAATAAAACAATTCAAAGAATCAATGAAACCAAGAGCTGGTTCTTTGAGAAAATCAACAAGATAGACAAACCCTTAGCCAAGCTAACTAAAAAGCAGAGAGACACCATCCAAATCAACAAAATCAGAAATGAAAAGGGGGACATAACTACAGACACTGAGGAAATCCAAGCAATCATTAGGACTTACTTCAAAAGTCTATATGCAACAAAATTTGAAAATTTAAATGAAATGGACAATTTTCTTGATCGATTCCACTTACCAAAGCTAAATCAGGACCAGGTAAATCAATTAAATAGTCCTATATCCCCCAAGGAAATAGAAGCAGTCATCGAAAGTCTCCCATCCAAAAAAAGCCCAGGACCTGATGGTTTCAGCACAGAATTCTACCAGACCTTCAAAGAAGAGCTAACTCCAATTCTCTTCAAACTATTCCACAAAATCGAAACAGAAGCAACATTACCAAACTCATTCTATGAAGCCACAGTCACCTTGGAACCTAAACCTCACAAAGACCCAACCAAAAAAGAGAACTTCAGGCCAATCTTCCTTATGAACATTGATGCAAAAATACTCAACAAAATACTTGCAAACCGAATACAAGAACACATCAAAGATATCATCCACCATGACCAAGTAGGCTTCATCCCGAAATCCATCAATGTGATCCACCATATTAACAAATTGAAAGAAACAAAACCACATGATAATCTCCCTAGATGCTGAAAAAGCCTTTGACAAAATCCAACATCCATTCATGTTTAAAGTATTGGAGAGATCAGGGATACAAGGCACATATCTAAACATAGTAAAGGCAATATACAGCAAACCTATAGCCAACATCAAACTGAACGGAGAGAAACTTAAAGCAATCCCACTGAAATCAGGGACAAGACAAGGCTGCCCACTCTCTCCATATCTCTTTAACATAGTTCTGGAAGTCCTCGCTAGAGCAATAAGACAGTTGAAGGAGATCAAGGGGATACAAATTGGAAAGGGAGAAGTCAAATTATCACTATTTGCAGATGATATGATAGTATACGTGAGTGACCCCAAAAACTCCACTAGGGAACTCCTACAGCTGATAAACACCTTCAGCAAAGTGGCCAGATACAAAATTAACTCAAAAAAAATCAGTAGCCCTCCTGTATACAAAAGACAAAAGGGCTGAGAAAGAAATTAGGGAAACAACACCCTTCACAATAGCCACAAATGACATAAGGTACCTTGGAGTAACCCTAACCAAGGAAGTCAAAGACTTGTATGAAAAAAATTTCAAATCTCTGAAGAAAGAACTAGAAGAAGATATGAGAAGATGGAAAGATCTCCCATGCTCATGGCTGGGCAGGATTAACATAGTAAAAATGGCCATCTTACCAAAAGCAATCTACAGATTCAGTGCAATTCCCATCAAATTACCAAGAAATTCTTTACAGACCTGGAAAGAAAAATTCTCAACTTCATATGGAATAACAAGAAACCCAGAATTGCTAAAACGAATCCTCTACAATAAAAGATCTTCTGGAGGTATCTCCATCCCTGATCTTAAGTTGTACTATAGAGCAACAGTTTTAAAAACTGCATGATACTGGCATAGAAACAGATTGGTGGATCAATGGAACCAAACAGAGGACCCAGAAATAAACCCACACACTTATGGACACCTGATATTTGACAAAGACGCCAAAACCATACAGTGGAAAAAAGATAGCATCTTCAACAAATGGTGCTGGTCCAACTGGATGTCTACATGTAGAAAAATGAAAATAGATCCATACTTATCACCCTGCACAAAACTGAAGTCCGAGTGGATCAAAGACCTCAACATAAAACCAGACACATTAAATCGGCTTGAAAAAAAAGAGGGGAATACCCTAGAACTCATTGGTACAGGGGAAAACTTCCTGAACAGAACACCAACAGCACAGGCTCTAAGAGCAACAACCAATAAATGGTACCTCATGAAACTGAAAAGCTTCTGCAAAGCAAAGGACACCATCATCAAAACAAAGTGACCGCCTACAGATTGGGAAAGAATCTTCACCAACTCTTTATCTGACAGAGGACTCATATCAAGTATATATAAAGAACTAAAGAAGCTGAAAAGCAGCAAACCAAGTAACCCACTTAAAAAATGGGGAACGGATCTAAACAGAGAATTCTCTGTAGAGGAATACCGAATGGCAGAGAAGCACTTAAAGAAATGGCTCAACCTCAGTAGCCATTAGGGAAATGCAAATCAAAACAACCCTGAGATTTTTCACCTTACACCCATGAGAATGGCCAAGATCAAAAACTCAAGTGACAACACATGCTGGAGAGGTTGTGGAGAAAGAGGAACCCTTCTCCACTGCTGGTGGAAATGTAAACTTGTACAACCACTCTGGAAATCAATTTGGCGTGTTCTCAGACAACTAGGAATAGTGCTTCCCCAAGATCCAGCCATACCACTCCTAGGCATATATCCAAAAGAGGCTCAAGCACACAAAAAGGAAATTTGCTCAACCATGTTTGTAGCAGCTTTATTTGTAATAGCCAGAAGCTGGAAACAACCCAGATGCCCCTCAACTGAAGAATGGATGCAGAAAATGTGGTACATCTACACAATGGAATATTACTCAGCAATGAAAAATAAGGAAATCATGAAATTTGCAGGTAAATGGTGGGATCTGGAAAGAATCATCCTGAGTGAGTTGTCCCAGAAGCAAAAAGACACACATGGTATATACTCACTCATATAGACATACAACATAGGACAAACCCACTAAAACCTGTACATCTAAAGAAACTAAGCAAGAGAGAGGACCCTAACTAAAATGTCCAATCCCCATCCAGAAAGGCAAAGAAGATGGACATCAGAAGAAGAAGAAAACAGGAAACAACCTAGGAACCTACCACAGAGGGCCTCTGAAAGCCTCTGCCCTACAGACTATCAAAGCAGATGCTGAGCCTGATGGGCAAGTGTTGGGCAGAGTGAATGGAATTTTATGTAAGAACTGGGAAACAGTAAGAGCTGGAGAGGACAGGGTCTCCACAAGGAGAGCAACAGAACAAGAAAATTTGAACACAGGGAACTTCCCAGAGACTCATACTCCAACCAAGGACTATTCATAGAGATAACCCAGAACCCCTGCACAGATGTAGCCCAGGGCAGTTCAGAGTCCAATTGGGTTACATAGTAATGTGAAGAGGGACTGCCTCTGACATGAACTGACTGGCCTGCTCTTTAGTCACCTCCTCCTGAGGGGGAGCAGCCTTACCAGGCCATAGTAGAGGACAATGCAGCCACTTTTGATGTGAACTGATGGAGTAAGATCAGAAAGGAGAGGAGAACCTCCCCTATCAGTACACTTGGGGAGTGGCATGCATGCAGAGGGAGGAGGGAGGGTGGGATTGGGAGGGGAGGAAGGAGGGGCTTATGGGGGGATGCAGAATGAATAAAGTGTAATTGATGAAAAATTTAAAAAAAAAGGGAAAAAATAATTTAAGAACCTTAAATGACTTTCAAAAGTGGAGGAAAACATGGAGTTAGTCAATTTACATGGAGCATGTCTCGCCCCTGGGGGCAATGGTCTCCTGAACCTACTCAGACCTCGGACACCACCACTGCTAGTTCTAGAACTGATGCAGGATGTTCCAACGAGGAGGTTAAGGCTTCTCATAATATTTCCTATAAGCCCACACCTGTTTGTTTATATCCCCCATTTCTATTCATTATTAGCCAGATAGAGCCAAGTAATTGTGGTAATGATACTTGCTTTTTTGCCCAATGCTGGAATGCTAGTAAATTTACTAGCTGGTTACTCGCATGCCTCACTGGGTGCCTGTGCCCATTGATGCCCCTCACGCTATGACTCTCTTCAGACAGAAAAGGGATCTTGGAATTACAGCCGCCATTGTTACTGCCATCTCATTGGCGGCTGTTGGAGCTACCACTGCGGCATTAGCCAGGAGTCATACTGTGCAGACTGCTCAGACCCTGAATAACCTTTTAGCCAATGTAGCTCATGCCTTAGATGTACAAAAAGGAATTAATGCTCAACTAAAAGGAGGCTTGATGGTGTTCAATCAGAGGATTGACCTTGTGCAGGAGCAAATTGATACCCTATGGCAAATCGCTCAACTTGGCTGTCAATGAAAGTATGCTGGACTTTGAGTCACTAGCATACAACATGAGAATTTTCCCTGTGCTGCAAATCTGTCTAAACAATTGTCTAGCTATATTTTAGGTAATTGGACTGGAGAATTCGATACTATGATGGAGCAGCTGAGAGTGGCCATTGTCACGGTAAACTCTACCAGAGTGGACGCAGGACTAGCCACAGGATTATCATCATGGATTGCTGCAGCCATGAATCATCTGAAGGAATGGGCGGGCATGGGAGCATTAGCAGGCCTTCTGGTGTTGGTCTCCTTGGTTTGCCTGTGGTATATATGCAAGATTAGAGTCACACAACAGCGTAATGCAGCCATGACCATTCAGGCCTTTACAGCCATTGAAGCAGGACAGTCTCCCCAAGCATGGTTGGATACCATAAAAAGCTAAAATGTTACACTCAGGATGTGAGGCTAAGCACTGCACTCAGGGTCAGCCGCTTTGGACCCAGAGAAGAGCATGTCTGATTGCATGCGGGTTGATGCCCCAGGTCCCACCTCTGAGAAAAAGGTATCAGACGGGTCTGATGCTCTTTGGGTGGATGACACCTAAATGAACATCAGTACAAAGTCCCAATTTATTTTTAATATCAGAGATCAGACCTCTACTCTTGCCTGATGCGTCTAAAACAAAAAGGGGGAACTGTAGAGAGCTGCGTAATGCCGCGCCTTAAAGATGGAGCTGGTTTCCGCCTTCCACCTTCCCAATGGTGAGTGCTCTCTGTCACGAACAACTCCACATTTGGCTAAGGCTGAGGATCTGGCTTGCTTCCATGTATGTGGACCTATCTGCCTTGCCCACATGGCATGCTGGGGCTGGCTACCCAGAGGCTAGTTAAGCTGTGGGCTGGCTTTCCCCAGGGTCAGATGATTGTTCAAGGTTCCTGAATAAACTGCATTGAAAAAAAAAAAAAAAGAACTCAAGAAGTTAAAAAGCAACAAATAAAGTAATCCATTTTTTAAAAAATGGGGTACAGAGCTAAACAGAGAATTCTCTATAGAGGAACATCGAATGACAGAGAAACACTTAATGAAATGCTCAACGTCCTTAATCATCAGGGAAATTCAAATCAAAATGACCCTGAGATTTCACCTTACACCCATCAGAATGGGTAAGATCAAAAACTCAAGTGACAACACATGCTGGAGAGGATGTGGAGAAAGGGGAACCCTCCTCCATTGCTGCTGGGAATGTAAATTTATACAACCACTTTGGAAATCAATCTGATGCTTTCTCAGACAAGTAGGAATAATGTTCCCTCAAGATCCAGCTATAACACTCCTTGCTATATATCCAAAATATTCTCAAATACACAGCAAGGACATTTGCTCAACCATACTCATAGTAGCTTTATTTGTAATAGTCAGAATCTGGAAACAACGCAGATGTCCCTCAACTAGGAATGGATACTGAAATTGTGGTACATCTACACAATGGAGTACTACTCAGCAATTAAAAACAAGGAAATTGTGAAATTTGCAGGCAAATGGACAGAACTAGAAAAGATCATTCTGAGTGAGGTATCCCAGAAACAGAGTATATACACATGGTATATACTCACTTATAAGTGGATATTAGACATAAAATATAGATAATTTTACAACTTCTAATCCTCCCAAAACATTCACCAACTGTGGACCAAGTATTCAAATGCCTAAAATTTATAGGAGACATCCTGAAGTGAAGATTGGACTTCCCCCAAGAAACCTAACAACCCTGAGCAGCAGAAAGTAGCTAAAGAGAACTATGCTCATTTCCTCTCTATATGCCTCTGCTTGTGCCTCTACTCCCGCCTCTATTTGTTTGGCTGTATTTGCCTATATTTGTTTGAAAGCTTTTTTCGTTTCCTCTTCATTTGCCTATAGTAACTGGATAAACACAGATCTGAGAGCATTTTCCAGTGTTTCTGATGAATTAGCATATCCATTGATTTTTGTCATTGCTGGTGAAGCCATGATGTTCTGATTTTTGTTGGATGTTTTCTTTTTTTTTTATTTTTTATTTAACTTTTATTACACTTTATTCATTTTGTATCCCCCCCATCAGCCCCTCCCTCCTCCCCTTTCTGCACGCATGCCCCTCCCCAAGTCCACTGATAGGGGAGGTCCTCCTCTCCTTCTTTCTGATCTTAGTCTATCAGGATGTTTTCTTAAGCCGACCTCTAGCCATCTGTTTATCCGTAACCTTCGCTGTTTGTTCCTGGAGTCTGTGCTTCAGGCTGAGTCCACCTTCTCTGGTGCCTGGAGTATTCTTCAAGCATATGAGAGAGGCCCACCGGTTTGGGAGTGGGTGTTGGTGTTTCAGCTGTAGCTAAGGGAGGAAGGTCAGGTGCATGTGCGCCAGCACTGGCATGTGCCTTGAAGGACAGGGTGCTAGAGAGTGTAGATGCCTGAAATAGGGAGCTTAAGCACAAGAGGGGGTGTGGGTGCTGGCGCTGTTCGCGGGTGCAATGTGCATGAGCAGGTGCCCTGAATACCTCAGTGGCTTATAGGCCTGTCTTACCATCTTCCTGGTATTCAGATCTGTCTGAGCTGTTTGCCTGGACTCTAGTGGTAGACCCGAAGAACAGGGGCTTTGATGTTGAGAACACTGTCTCAAGGAACCCTGTTGCCCATAGTGGGAGTGTGGGTTGGACGAATCCAATATCTGACTGCTAGACAGAGGGACCCTGGATCTGGGTTTCTGCACTCACATGATAGGCTAGGGTCAGAAGGAAGGGAAGGAGGACCTCCCCTATGAATTGACTTAGAGAGGGACATGGGAGGAGAAGAGGAAGGGAGGGAGGGCGGGAGAGGGGATTGGGCGGAAATGAAGGAGGGGGCTACAGCTGAGATACAAATTGAATAAACAGCAATTAATAAAAAATTAAAAATTAAAAAAGAGAGAGAACTATGGTCTCTCTCCACACTAACCTTTCTCTGCTACTTAGTGTTGGGGGATTGGAAGGGAGGTAGAGGCATAAGAAGCCCAAATGAAATAGTTTGAAAAGGGTGCTGCCTTTACCAAATCCAGAGAAGACACATGCATATAGGTGAATGGCCACAACTTCATCGTCATATCTTCAAGAGAGATTTTCTTAACCTTGTTTTTGTGGTTCAAGCATAAAAGATGTTTAGATGCCACAGTGGAGGGACTTCAGAGACCTTTCTTACTAACCAGGAGCTTTGAGAGGTTAGAACCTGGTACTCTGATCCCTTCCGGTGATGCTCTGTCAGTTACATGGAAGATTCCTGTGGCTCCTGATCTCAATAGACAGCTAGATACAGCAGCACGCTGTTAGGACAAATGCCTTTGTCCTACTGAGTCTGTTTACTTCTGCTTGTAAATGTGTCCTGAGCTGATCAGTTGAGATTGGAACACAAATGTAGGATTTCCTCTGCACACACAGCTGACTCTCCCTCTCGCAGCAGCCATCCATATGATGCATTTCTTCATCTAGGTAAGAGCATCTACAACATCCCTGGCCTCCCTGGAGTGCTCGGTGGTGTCACTATGCTGGTTTGTTGGGTGACTGTACTGGCGAGAGTTCACGGTCTATTTTCTCTGTCATATCTAGGGGATATATTTGTAATTAATGTATTTATTCATTTTGCCTCCCACTTGTGGGCCTCTCCCTCCTCCACTCCCTGTTCCTGCCTCCCTCTCTCCCCATCCACCTCCCCTACTTCTTGAAAAGGGTAGCCCCCCATTGTCTACCCACCCCAGCACATCAAGTCACACCAGGACTGAGTGCATCATCTTTCACAGTGCCTTGGCTAGACAGCCCTTCCAGGGAGAAAAGCATGCAGCAGTCTTTGTCAGACACAGTACCAGCTTCCCTTTTCAGAAAGACAAAGATACCCATCGGGCACAGATGTATAGGGGACCTAGGTCCAGTCCATTCATGGTTCTTGGTTGGTGATTCATTATACAAAGCCCCACTGGATAGTTGGCTCCATTGCTCTTCTTGTAGTTCTCCTGTCCCTCAAGATCCTTTTAATCCTTCCCCCCATGCTCCCATAAGGGTCCCTGTGCCCTGCCCAGTGTTTGGCTGTGAGTCTCAACATCTATTTTGATCCATTGCTGGGTGGAGCCTCTCAGTGGACAACTATGTTAGGCCATCATAGCAGACTGTCCTTAAGAGTGTCAGGGATTGACTCTGGCATGGACTCTATTGTCTGCTTTTGATTACTCCTGTCTGGTGAAGTTGCCACAGCAGGCCTCGGGAGAAGAGAAGGAACTCAATCTTGATGCGACTTGATGAACTGGGGAGGGTGGGTAGGGGGGCTCTCCTTTTCTAAAGAATAGGGGAAGGGTAATAAGGATGGGTGAGGAAGGGAGGGAGGAGGAGGAACTGAGAGGAGAGAAGGGAGGATGCTATGAGTGGGATGTAAAATGAATAAATTAATTAATTAAAAAAAGAGTAAAAAGGCATATGGAAACTTTAAACATTAGAAGCTTCCTAAAATGAATAAAAAGTATTTAACTTGTGTTATAACATATGTGGCACACAAGGCACTAACTAGAAATCCTATGCTACCAAGTAAAATCTCCAGTACCAGAACTGGTTACATCTTGTGAGTTGTTGGCCAAAGGGATCTCATAGACACACACACACACACACACACACACACAGGCATGCACAAACATTATAGGCCATTTTCAATGTTACTTGTTACATTCCATAACTTGATAGTAAGGCCCTATTTCTGAAGATACAACTTAACTTACATCACTGAACATGGAGAAACTGAGTTGGTGTCAAACAAGAAGCTTCATTTCTACTTGTTGTCATGAATCCACTGGAAGGCACGATGCACACTATAGGAGGAGAAAGGTGTCCTCAGCCTCACACAACTACAATCCTATGACCTGCAACAGTGACACCTTCAATGTCATATTGGTGCAATACGGCATAAATCAAATCAACAACTATTTGATTGGATTAAATCCAACATCACGAGATGGAACCCACACCTGACCCTAGCAATGGAGAAAGGAACTTGACCCCAGATAGATTATGGGCCTATGGTTAGTCTTCTAAATCAACATAACAATAAAATGACTCCTAATGCCATATCACGACACCCATTTGTCAGTGCATTGCTCAACCCTCATCAGAAAGGTCATTTTGGCAGTAGATGGTAATTAGAAATGGACTCAGAACTGGACAATATGAAGACAGTGAGAAAGACTGGATAAAGAAATTGTGGTACATTTACACAATGGAACACAACTCAGCTATTAAAAACAAGGAAATCATGAAATTTGCAGGCAAATGGATAGGAACTAGGAAAGATCGTCCTGAGTGAAAGTAACCCAGAAGCAGAAAGACATGCCTGGCATATACTCCCTTATAAGTGGATATTAGCCTTATAATGCAGGATAACCATACAGATCTAAAGAAGCTAAACAACAAGGAGGACACTAGGGAGGATGCTCAATTCTCATTCAGAAGGGCAAATAGAATAGACAGTGGAAGCGGTTGAAGAGAGGGAAGAGGACAGGAGCCTACCATAGATGTTCTCTGAAAGACTCCACCCAGCAGGGGAAGAAAGCAGATGCTAAGGCTCACAGGCAAACATTTGGCAGGGTTCATTAAGTCTTAGGAAAGAGTTGGGGGACAGAGAGACCCGGAGGGAACAGGGGCTCCACAAGCAGATCAACAGAACCAACATATCTTGGCCCAGGGGACCTGCAGAGGCTGATACACCAGCCAAGGACCACGCATGGATATAACCTAGACCGCTGCTCAGATGGAGCCAATAGGCAGCTCAGTCTCCCTGTGGGTTCCCTAGTAAAGGGAGCAGGGGCTGTCTCTGACAGGACTGGCAAGACATCTAGAGTGACACAATGCTGCCATCTTAATCTTGGGGGAATGAAGAGCTATTCAGTTGGCCCTAAAGCCTACTCAAAAAGAGGGAAGCCATATCTGGTTCTGTAACATAGACAAGCACTTGGGGTTGGAAAGGGCAAAACTCAAGAGGAGAATCCAGTATTGTCAGTTTGCTAAATGAGTTTAATTCCCGGATATTTCTAAATCCTGTCCTTACTCCCATGGGTACATGCAATTCTTCCCACCCCCACCCCTTAGTAAAGTAGCTTCTTTTTTTGCAAAATGTGGAGACTATCAAAAAGATCCACAACTGTTAAAAGGCAAATAATGATTGGCGATAAGGGGCCCAACCCCAACTGGTACATCTGCAACAAATTCCTTCAACCTAAGACTCATGGAGAAAGACAAAAGATACAGAAAGCTCCCAGAGTCCCAGGGTGCCTGTTGATAGGATATATCTCCTAGATATGGCATAAAAAATAGATCCACGAACTCTCAACAACACAGTTACCAAAGAAACCAACATAGTGACATCACTGGGCACAGCAGTAACGCCAGGAACTCCATGGTCTTCTTCGATGCGGAAATACATTGATGCTGGGGAGAGAGGGAGAGTAAGCTGTGTCTGGAGATGAAATGCCACATTGGTTTTCCATTCTCAACTGCTCAGGATGCATTCACATGCAAGCAGAACTAAATGGACCCCGTAGGTTGCATATACATGTGTGCATATACGAAGAGCAATGAAAGTTAAAGAAGAGCTCATCAACATGGGGAAGTGAGAGAGGGTGAGAGGGGAGAGGACTTTGGGAGGAGTGGAGTAGTGTGGCTGATCATGATCTCTGTCACTTTTCTGCACATTTCAAGCCATTATGAGAGCTAAAATGGATTAGAAACCATTTCAAGTTAAGCTGCATTTCTATGCCCTATTACTTGTTATTGAGTTTTCTGGTTTAGGGTCATGAACTCAGGCTCACAAATGCTGCAAAATGATCTCTATATGAGTTCAAAATTGCTTAATTCAGTGACCTTTGACTGAAGATTACAATATTGATTTCTTCATATCAGTAGTTAATTTCATAAGAGACTAGGGAATGTTAATGATTTTCGGCCTGCATTATAAATTTTACCTCTCAGTGTTGGCTAGAGCTGTACAGGTGCCCAAGGCTTTAATCCTAACAGCACGCACAAAAGAGCTCTTTGCCATGTCCGACTACATTTGGTTTGAAGGAATACCTTTCCCTACCATAGGGTTTAAAAGAGAAATCATAGAAGAGGTTCGCAATAACTTTCTGATAAGAGAAGAAGACACGGTCATACTGACATACCCCAAGTCAGGTAAGGACCATCAGGGAGAATGATTTTGAATTGTATGAAAAAAAGTTAAGACTTGGATTGCCATTCATTTGGGTGATGAGCCGGGTGCTCTATATATCTGATGTGTAAAAGGATTTGTGGGCATGAAGAGCTGAGCATGAGAGTATCTAATCTGACTTACATGTGGGCAGAGGGGATCAGCTAAGACACCAGAGCAATGACAGTGTATTCTGATGCAGAATCTGGCATTGTTCCCTGTGTGTGTAGGAAAGAGAGAGTGAAAGAGGGAGAGTTATGAGAAAAAACTGAAGAAATAGCATCAAGACATTAAAGCATGGATGTGAGAAAATGGGGAGGAGAGGACAGTGTCAGGTAGAAGAGTAACCATGGGCCTTGTCCAGGTACTGGAAAGAGACTGAAAATAAAGAAACAAAAAAGGGCATCAAGGAGGGTTTATTTTGGGGGGACGGGGGTGTTTGCTGGGTGGAAGAAGAACTGTACGTTGGGTAAGCATTAGGCTGCTCACACTGAAAGATCAATGACTTGGAAAGACCAAAGGCTGTGGGAACACAGGAAGAAATTCAGTCAACAGCCCAGAGAAGGGAAGCTAGAGAAACATCCACTGACACAAGAGCACACGAACACAAATGCAAGTGTGTGTGTGGTAAATACACACAAGGAGATTTGTTCACCTTAACAGGAAGTCCTCAGTCCCACACTGCAGTTGGTTGCACCTCCATGGCACTGTATTAAATTAAATGAGCCAGTCTCAAAGGATGGATGCTATGGCGTCGTCCCTGTGAAATACCTTGGATAGTCAAATTCATTGCCCCAGAATATAGAATAATGATGGCCAGGGCTGGGGGGGGGGATATTCTGTAGGCAGTCTGGTGTTTATTGAGGTATTTACTTTCAGTTTTGCAAGATGAAGCCTGGAGAATGTGCTGGGTGAATAGACTTTGTACTTACCCTGTGTGGACCTTGTGAACACTGCAGGTCTGTGTGCTTAAAACAGCTGCGCAGGAAATTGTATGTTGTATATTCTGGTTGAGGCTATTTCACTAGTACTCTTGAAATGTGTGATGATCACCTGTCCTTCTCGTTCAGGAACAAACTGGCTGATTGAGATTGTCTGCTTGATTCAGACCAAGGGGGATAACAAGTGGATCCAATCTGTGCCCATCTGGGACCGTTCACCATGGGTAGAGACTAAAGTAGGATATGAAGCATTAATCAATAAGGAGGGACCACGACTCATCACCTCCCACCTACCCATCCATCTTTTCCCCAAGTCTGTCTTCAGTTCCAAGCCCAAGGTCAGTGTGCAGTGGTTAAGATTTTTGACCAAGTGCTCTTTGAACAATTCGATCCTGGCCGTCCTGGAGATGCTGAAATGCACTCTGATTGTGTAGGTCAGGGGAGGTGAAGCCGGGATCCTTATGCACTGGATGATGCTGATGTGTCCCCTCCTCGGACTACGTTAGATCACCAGGGTGTCCAACACTGTACAGTGATCCTGGCAGAATTTTGACTTATCACACTGGAGCATTCAGGCGCTACATATACAGGTCAAGCAGAGGTCAGACTCCAGTGTACCGTGGATATTACTGTTATTGTTGTCAAAGCCAATTAGCCAATCTTAATTCTGCAAATACCCATGTCCTGTGGGTGAATCACCCAAGGCACAGTTGTTCAGAAGGGAAGCAGCCTGACCAGGCCTCAGTGCTCTAATCCTGGAGATGGTTCAAAAGTCACTTGTACCCACAGAGTCTTACTGTGTGTCGCTGTCAATGTAGATCAGTAGCCACAGGAATCTCCCTTATAACTGATAGAGGATCGACAGAAGGGATCAGAGATATGCAGATTCTAACCTACCATAGTTCCTAGTTATAAGAAAGATTTCTGGATTCCTTCCATGCTGGAATTCAAAACTCCTTTATTCTTGAACAACAAAGACAAACATCAAAAAAAACATTCACTCTTGAAAGTGTTTCCAAGAAGGTGTGACCATTCATGTTTATGTGCGTTTGTCTGGATTTTGGCTGTGAGAAATGGAGTCTAAATACATGAGTTCTAGAAAACATAATGTTCCTTTTCTATTAAAATGATTACTTTTTAATTCATTTCTTTCATGTTTTGAGATTATAATTAAAACACAGTCACATATGTCATTTTCCCCTTCCCCCTCCCGCCAAGCCTACCCATATACCCACCCTTTCTCTCTTTCAATTTTATGGGTTTTTTTTTCAATTAACTCATGTTACGTCTATACTTATATATGTACCTGCATATTCCTAATACTTCAGTATAACTTTCTCAGTCAGTACTATGTTACTTGTGTGTACGTTTTAAGGGCTGGGCATTTGGTATTGCATAACCAGTTATTATTGTGATCTTTAGAACTCTTGAAACAGCGTGTGTTTCATTTTGTTTTGTTTTTATGTTATTAATGACCTTAGTCATTTGGCTATTACATTTTTGAAAGTCAAATAAAATTATAAAAAATATTATGACCGTAATTTTTGCACTTATGTATATGTTTTCTCTAAATAAAATTAAGAAATGATTTTAGGAAGCCCATGTATTTTTGATTGACATTTCATATAAATTGGGCCATTTAAAAGGTGAGGAATAAATGTATTAACTCTTATTTACATGTTTTTTTCATTTTAGATGATCTATCTCATCAGAAATCCCAGAGATGCACTTCTATCTAGTTATTTTTTCTTCAGCGAAACAAACCTTGTGAAGAACCCAGGCTCTCTGGGAACTTATATCAAATGGTTCCTCAAAGGAAACGGTGAGTGTGCTGAGAAACATGGGATTTGGAAGAAACTTAGAGATGTTTTTTAAAAATCAAGGTGAGATAAGTTTAGGCTGAGCTTGAACTCTGTTTATAGCCAGGGATAACCCTGAAGCTCAGCTCCTCCTTCAGCTCCCTTAGTCCTGAGACTAAAGGAACCTACTGCCATGCTATATTCATTTGATGCTGGGGTGCAGACCCACAATTCCTTGTGTGTTATCTAGCTTTGCTACATGACTGGCCTTTTAGGATCTTCTGTGATTTCACCTGGCTCCATCTTATCCCTCTACATTCAACCAATCTGTGGGCCCAAGACTCATCACCAGTTGGAAGCTGATGGTGAAGTCCACCACCGACAGGGCACAGCCACAGCCTGCCCCACATGGCACACCATCTTGGCACCATTTGTAATATCTAGTCTTTCTAGGACTAATGCACGCTGTTGGCATTTGTGGTGGATTGAATATGCAATGCCCTGAGGGGCTCCCACATTTGAACACTTGGTGCCCAGTTGGTCGCCCCTTTTTCAGAATGTTGATGAGGCACAGCCTTGCTGGAGGAAGCAGTCCATTCAAGATGGGCTATGAGAAGTTAAACCCTTCAGCCTCTTCCAGTGTACTCCCTCTGCAGCCTGCTTGTGGCTGAGGAGATGAAATCCCAGCTTCCTGTTCCTGTAGCCCTGCCTGCCACCTGTTGCCTTTGCCTCCTTTCCCCTATTTGATTCTTCTCCCTCTAGAAGCATAAAGCCAAGAATAAGCTCTCTTTTCCTTGAGTTGCCTTTGCTCATCATGTTTCACCACAGCGACAGAAAAATAACAAACACTGTTTTCTTCTTACATTCCTTCTTCTCTTCATTGGCTTCCAATGAAGACCATCCACATGACTATCCACCATGTTGTTAAGATGCATCTTTCCAGATACTATAAATCCTTATTTATTATTTGTCCAAAAATATTTTCATGGGCACATGGAGGGAATTCTTTATGCTTTGTTTTTATTTAATGTTTATTGAAATATATTAATTATATATAGTAAAAGATTTCAATATGCTATTTCCTACATGTGTGCAGGTATTTTGATAACAATAATAGCCCAATAAACTCTTTTGTCTTGTTCCTACTCTTGCTGATATTTTTCCTCTTTCCAACTATCTCCCTTTTATACTATCATGTTCTTTGTTCTTCATGTGTGTGTTTTTGTGACTCACTGAGTTCCACTGGGTTTGCTTATGAGAACAAGAAATGAGTCGTTTGCAGGAACATGAATATCTTACCAGTAGCTATTCTAGTGAAAAAAAATCTCCCTCCACCAGCAACCAGAAAGAGCCTATAGATCCTACAAGTGGAGGGTCTCAAAATACCTTCTTCCCTAACTGCTGTTGACTGCCTATAAATCCTCAGGGAAAGGACTGGGTTTTGGTAGCACCTTCTCTCCTTCATGAAATGTTGAAGGGCCCAGGTTGTTATTATTTTTTTTTGTAGGCCTTGATCACTAATCACAGCTACTGTGAGATCAAGAGCACTGTGGCCATGTCATGTCTAGAAAATAATACTCTTCATTATTCCATCTTTAGGCTGTTGCATAATCTCATCACTTCTTCCTTGATGATTCCTAAGCCTGTATTGGAGGGTGTAGATGTCTCATTTAGGCTGAACACTGAAAGGACACCTCTTCTCAGCCCTTTGTCTAGTTTTGAGTCTCTGAAATTACCACAGCCTACTACAAGAAGACTATTTTTTGACCAGGCTGACAGCAGAGATATGTAAGGAAAATCAAATAGCTTATAAAAGCTATTTATAAGACAATTTGGTGTGCACATCATGTCCATTTAGCAGATGAGCAGTGATAGCTTCAGCACTAGGACCTATTTCTTACACAGCATGGGCATTTGACCAAGTTGACTGCACCAGACATGAATTCTTCTCAATACTGCTCCGAAAATGACTACTTACCCCTATAACACAATCGTCATTATTGACCACTGAGCATGTCTTTAAAGGCTGATTGAAACACAGATCACAATGTCCACAGATGAGTAAAACTGCTGATGACAATCTCCCACAAGCAGCCTGCAAAACACCTTCTAGTACTATGAAGGCTTTTCAGCAGGAAGGCATACTCTAACCCTTTCCCAGCTTGCTTCCTTTAGGCCCATTGACAAGAGTGTGGGGGTGTCATTAGCAATAAGGTTACCTCACTCAGAATGATCTTTTCAAATTCCATCAATTTGCATGCAAATTTTATGATTTCCTTGTTTTTAATAGAAGAGTAGAGGATCAAGACAGTCCTGATGGGAACTGATAGTCTAGGGTCAGATTCTAGGGGAGGAGGACTTCCCCTATCAGTGGACTAAGGGAGAGGGATAGGGAAGGAAGAGGAAGGGAAGCTGAGACTGGGAGGAGATGAGGGAAGGGGCTATAACTGGGATACAAAATGAATAAATCATAAAAAAATTAAATACGATGTTTTTAAAAGGATAAAAGAAGGATTACTACATCCTGAAGGCAAGGTGACAGAATTAGGATGATACAACAAGAACAAAGATAAAATCATAAAAAGACAGAATTGAGAATTTCAAGCAATCCATCACTCCATGAAAAAAACTACACCTGAGATTCATAGATAGAAAAAGGTTTTGAAATTATTTTCCACAGTTAGGAAATGAGATGTTGTGTTGCTTAGTGTTTACTGTCAACTTGACACAACCTATAACCACCTTGGAAAAGAGTCTTAACTGAGGACTCTCGTTGATGATTCTGGCATGTGGGTATGTCTTGGAAAGAGTGTCCTGATTGCTAATTGATGATGTAGAATGATGAAGTACATTGGAGCTGCACCATTCCTTACTCGAGGTGGGAGGGTGTAGAGTGTACAAGACTAAAAGTATAAGAGAGAGGAAAGAAAGGGGACGGCGAGAAAGCAACAGCCTACATATTTATTCTCTCTCTGACCTTGACTGGAGATGTAGTGCTTCAACTTCCTGCCAGGACTTCTCTTCAATAACAAAATGTAACCTGGTGTTATAAACAAAATACACCAATTTCTCTCATGCATTTTGTTAGAATAGGCCACTTCTAGGAGGAATTTAGGTCACCACATAGACAAGATCAGAAAAACAAATTGAGAATAACTAAGTCAAATTTAAAAGAAGGCCTGCCAGAATAATGAATTCATCAACTAAGATTTTCAAAGGCAGGAGGGACTGGAAATCTGTATTTCAAGTTGTAAAAAGACCACCAGTGACAACTCAGACTACCATACCCAGAAAAGATGCTTGTAATAACTGAAGAAGAAATAAGAAGTTTATATGTTAAAAGGAATTTATGATCACCAGTTCAGCTCTCCATAACAGACTGAAGAGAAAAACCAAATGTATCCATAAAGCCACAAAAAAGCATAAGTTAACTTCATCAGTCAACTTGATACAACCCAGTGTCATCTAGAATCTGAGCTGAGATGTTGTACCCATCAGAAGGCCCATGGCTGTGTATTGTCTTGACGGATGCCTGAGGTGGGAGGACCACAGCAGAGGAAGGTGGGCCCAGGCTGCACGAGAAAAGTACCAGAGAGTGAGATGCTGAGTGGTTGAGCAAGCTGGTTTGTTAGCTGCATTTTTGCCTCAATTCCTTCTGCCTGGAAGATTTTGACCTGAAAATGTAAGCCAGATAAATACTCTCTTCTCCCTAGGTTGCTTATTGTGGGAATGTTTTTAGAGAAACCATAAACCAAACTAGACCAACATTTAAACAAGAAATAAAAGGAGAACAGCTTCAGTACCTTAGCAAGATCATCAAAATGGCAGGATTAATAGACGCTTTTCAGTAGTAACTGAATATTAATGTCAGTTCTTTAATCAAAAGACATAGGCTAGGAAACAGTGTTTTAAAATAGAAGTTTAGTGAATGGAGGTTAATAAAGATGAGAGAGAGATTAGAAAGGGTGAAGGGTTTCAATAGTCAGAATGTAATTTTAACATGTATGAAATTTCCAAAGAAAAAGTTCAATAATAAATTCATATGAAATAGTGCAAAATCCCACAGAATATCAAACCAATCTTGGAATGCATAATATCTTGTTTCATGTTATACTACAAAGGTATACTAACAAAACCAGCATTGCACTGATACAAAAACAGACATGTACATTAATGGAATTCAAAAACCAAATCATACATTCACAACTGTAGGCACCTGATTTTGACAAAATTAAAAAAAATACAGATTTCAGAAAACACGAGTGTATACAAAATTAAAAAAAAACAAAATCAATCTTTATGAATGATTTCGTTAATTAGCACTATCTGGGCCTTGGGTTTTCTCTGGCTCTCCACGTATGCAATTGTAAAATGAGGCGTTCCTTTCATTAATCGTCACCGCATCTATTCTCTCTCTACTTGGTTGAAAGAATACTGTTCTTTGATGTTCCCACTATCTATCATCTGTCTTTGTATGAAGTATCTTTCATTATATTTTAACTCTTTGATAATTTCATACATTGTATTTTAACATAATCATTCCCCTCCCCCATTCCTCCCATGTACTCCTCTCAATCCACACCATCCAACTTTGTGTAGCTTTTGTTGTTGTTTGAGACTAGGTTTCTCTGTATAACCTTGGCTGTCTTGGGCTCTCTTTGTAACCAGGCTGGCCTTGAACTCACAGAGATCTGCCTGCCTCACCCATCCCAAGTGTTGGGTTTAAGGCTTGTGCCACCACACCTAGCCACATAGGCGTTTTTTAAAGATTTATTTTTCCTTTCTGTCTATGTGCCTTTTACCTGCATGTATGTATGTGAGCTTCAATGTATGTATTACCCGCAGAGGCCAAGAGGACATCAGATCCTTCAGGTCTGATGTTACAGTAGATAGTGAGTCACCATGTCAGTATAAGGAACTGAACCCAGATTCTCTGTAAGAGCAGACAGTGCTCTTAAATTCTGAGCCATCTCTCCAGCCCCATCATTTTTTAAAGCCATCCACTCTAAGGAATGGTGCATAAACACTATGGGGTGGATAAATATTCAGCAGAGTTGAGTAAACACTCATAAAGCAAACTGACTCTCTTTAGGAAAATACCAATCACCAATAGATCCTCAATGGTAGGACATCTTGACCAACCTCCTGCTCCTAGCTGGGATTTTGTCTAGCTTAAGCTTGTACAGGTCTTGTGGCTGCAGTCACACCTGCTGAGTTCATAAGTCCAACTGCCAGGAAGCGTCCAGAAAACACTGTTTTAGAGTAGTCGTCTGCCACCTCTGCCTCTACAGTGTGTTCCTCCCCATCAAAAATGATCCCGAACCTTGGGAGAAAAAAGTTTGATACAGAAGCTCCATTTAGTGCTCATAATTTCACAGTATCTAATTGTCGGCACCTTTAGCAGCTGTGGGTTTTTTAATTAATCACCATCCACTACATGGATGAGCTTTTCTGATGATGGATGGGAGATGAACTAAACTACAGGTATAGTGAAAAGTCATTATGAATTGGTTTCTGAAGAACTAAAAAAAAATAATCTTGGAAAAAATGAGTCTTAGATATTGGAACCGGTGTCCTTCAGAAATAATGGAAATTGCATGAATATAATGGCATCAAACATTGGCTCATTCTTCCTGAATTATCTGTTTTAGAGTTTCAACCAGACAAGACAAGCATCTTCCTATGTTCTTTTCTGTTCTTGATTTGTTTTTTATATTTTTTGCTTCTTTTACATAATATTTACATTCTTTAAAACTTTAAAAAGTGAATATGATCTGTCTATTCAACTTTCCTATGCCCTCCAACATGTAAGTTCCTCCAAAGCCTCCGCATAGCAACTTCAAATCCTAATATATATATATATATGAGGCTAACTAGTGGTGCTCATTTGTGCATGGGTGTGCGGTCATCCGCACGGACATGGGATACCGAATAAGGGTCACATACCCAAAGGGGATTAAAAAATACCCACTCATCTAGCTGCAATCCATTGCAAATAGTTCTTCAACCAGGGCACCCTTCCCCATGCGTCATGAAATATTAACAGGCTTTATCTTATGCAGGTCTTTGTAAGCAACCACTGACGTGAGATCATTTGCACAACAGCCAAGTCATATCCAGAGGGCAAGATTCACAGAGGACAATTTCAAAGCTCTCCTCTCCATCCTCTGGCTTTTACCTTCTTTCTACTCCCTGCTCTGTGGTATTTCCTGAGCCTTGTGTAGGGGGGTGATAGAGAAATCACATCAATGACTGAGGACTCACAATCATTCTCTGTATTTTGATCACTGATAAATCTCTGCATTAACTAATGCCAGCTGCAAAAATTTATCTTCTGTGACAAAGGTAAAGAAATGCACAAATGATTGAAATATTTAGAAGGCGGTTTGACAACATGACCATTTAGTAAACAACAGTAGTAACCCCACTGTGGGACCATGGCCTCTCCAGCTATGGGGTCATGACCTCGTTTATAGTACCAGGCATGAATTCCCGCCAGAGAATCCAGCCTCAAATCCACCACACAGCACTTAAATTACACAGTAATAGTTGTGTCATTTTGCATTGCATCTGGCCTGGAAGATGTATGTGTCTGTAGCCTGTGCGAACAGTACAGTGTAAGAGCATTATGTGCAAAATCAGAGACTGAAAATTGAAAAGTAAGAAATGAGAAGGATGGCATTGTAGGAAATTGCAGATATGGGTGTGCTGAGTAAAGGAAGAACAAATTCTTCTGTGTCTTGTCTTCCTCACGTGGAAGTATATCATATATTTCTCATAATCATCAGCTCTGATTTCCACACATATGCTAAGGTGATTATAAAACCTCAAAAGCCTTCATTCACTCTCAGGGTCTGTCTCACACATTAGTTCACTTAATCACTCCGGTGACCTGGTTATTAATTGTGTCATATAACCTCTGTTCATACTTTCTTGATTTTAGCCAATAGGTTGCTGTATTGATAAGAATCTTTCTTTTCAGCACCAAATAAAATACCATCTTTCTCATCTCTGTCATCAAATCTTTATGTGTTTCCAGTACAGATCACCAGTAGGCAGGTGCTTACTTGTCTGTTTCTTGAAAATAACTCCCCACTAACACATAGCTTGTGGGTATTTCTTGTTGGATCCAGAAATTAGTCCCCACCGCTTGATACTTATCCATTAAAGTGTCACAAATAACAATTATCCAGGCTCTGCAGGAAAGTTGAACTCATGGGGTGGAGACAAGCAGATCAACGCCATCTTTGTCTATGCAGCAAGGCTGGACCAGACTTGTTGGCCCTTTGTAATCCTTATATCCAAACAAATGTTAACCACTTCCATGGCAGAATTACTGTTGATTATCACCTAGGTATATGTCATAGACTTATTATTGGTGTCTTCACTAACATGCTTTTGGCTCTTTTATTTGTTTGAAGACATGGTCTGGGTGAGTCAAGGCTGGGCCCAAATTTCACCAAGGACCTGAATATGACATTGAATTTGGGGATTTCTTATGTCTGCCTCCAGAGTTTCAGCATTGCAGATGTGTGCCTAATCATATGGCTTGGGCTTAGTTTTCTTTTGACACATGTAGGCATGTGTGTTTATGGTGGTTCGAACACAAATGTGTGAATGTGGGCATGCTTGTGCCAAGTGTAGAAGTCAGTAGACAACAACAGGTGTTCAGCCTTGCTTTCTACTTTGTTTGAAACAGTGTCTTTTTCGCTTTGCTCATCCCTGTGACTAGCTGGTCCCAAGCCGCAGTGAATATTTCTATCTCCATCCATATCTCATGGAAGGAGCACTATGGTGACAACTAGAGACTGCATCACTGGATTTGCACTGTGTCTGAGGATTAAAACTCAGGTCATTACACATGTGTGGAAAACACTTTCTCCAGCACCATCTCAAGTCCACATTTTGATCTCTTGAAGTTACATACCTCTGTCATGTGTTGCACATTTCACTTCCACTTTAGAAATTTTCTGTAGGTCAATTCACCCTAGCGTTCAGTCCAGTCTTTGACTTCCGGCTTCTTACTGCTCTGACCCTTACTGAATGAACTCTTGCCTTCTCTCCTGACTTGATTCAGTTTTTCAGGTCATGGGGAACAATACGAGTAAGCGGTGGAGGAGGAGACATAAAGAGTGAGCACAGCCAGAGCAGGAACAGTGGAGACACTGAGACTGGAGAGCACATCCGAGTAGCACTGGGAATGGACAGGAAGACTTGGCATGAGGGCAGAAGGCTGTTCTTGGAATCTCCAGTTATCTGTGTGTTGGAAGCGTGGGTTTCAAGAAGACACTATTGAGAAATATTAAAGCATCACATGGGGATGCTATTCGCAGGGGCTTTCCCGCAGAGGGGGATAAGACAATTCTCCAAACAGAATGGTAATAAAAAATCCCACATCCGGCTGTACCTAAGCCCTTTTGGATTTCCGCATTGGTGTGCGAGCTTTCCCCAGCACATGCTCCTGTCCTTGCAACCTCTCAGTAGAATGTTTCTTTATGGTGTCAGTGGTAAGTCTGTGATGTAATGTGTGTTTGTGTGTGTGTGTGTATGTGTGCATGTTTGTCTCAAACATCATGTTGAATGCTGTAAATAAAGAATAGTTTGATTATTCTTAGTAAAGTTATCAGCTGTTTGCAGAAAAGTGGAGAAAAAAAAACAAGCAGACTTCATGTTTTGAAATTGACACTTTCCTCCTCCCCTCACACAGTTGTGTATGGATCATGGTTTGAGCACATCCGTGGCTGGCTGTCCATTAGAGAACTGGACAATTTCCTGTTACTGAGCTATGAAGACCTGAAAAGGGTAAGCATCATTCTCACATGCCCCACACTGTTAAGGACTAGAAGAAGTAGTCCTCCAGCCTGATTACCTAGAGAAATAGACCCAGGTCATGGGGAAGGCTGTTGAGAGTGTGATTTCTTTTCGTTTGGGCAATCTCTGTTTTATTACATTTTATTAATTAAAACAACCTTTAAATTTGAATATATTTTGATCATATTCATCCTGTACTGAAGGCCTTTCAGATCCTCTGCACCTCCTTACCCACCAACTTTAAGGTTAAGTTATCTGTCTCTCCCTTTCATCACTCAGATGCAATGTGACCAGGTACCTTAGATGCCTGTTACCAGGTCTTTCTTGCCAGGAAGGACTGTACCCTCAAGCATCAGACAAATCCTTGCTTAAGTTGTTTTTGTCAGATCTTTTGTCTCAGTGATAGAAAAAAGTGATCCTTGAGCAGATAAAGCCATGCTATGCATTCTGCTAACAGGAGCAATTAGAATACACTGAAGTAGCTGCTCAGGGAAGCACGGTGTTCCATTGGCCATCCTGGGAAGAACACCAGGGTGTCAGGGCTACCACCCTGGAAAGGTGCTGGGGTCTGCACAGCATCTGTATGGCCAGAAAACCCACAAACTCAGAACACCCAAAGGAAGAACTGGACTGGTTGGAAGCTAGCATGTACAGTGAACATCCTTCAAAGGGGAGACCTCTACGTTAACCGTGGATTCAGTGATGAGCAGTAAACAGGTCTGTCTGGTACTTTGAGATGAGAGAAAGTACACTGAATGAGCTTCATTCACAGATATCTCTGGCGAGATAACCAGAGGAGGACACTGTAAGATCACCTTTGCCCAGCACACAGGGATGGGGGTGTTCCTTCCCAGAAAGGAATACTTTCTTATTTCTTATGAGAGTATCTGAGGAGCATGGCCTTCCCATTTATGAGCCTCATCACTGCCATGGCACTGGGAAGGGCCTATTCTTCATCTTACCCTTTGCTGTCCTCACAGGGAGACCCATTGGGGTGAGACTTGAGAAATTAATTTTTCTCTTTCAAAAGGTTCCATACATACAAGTGGGCCTCGAGAGAACCACAGTGAACATTACCAACTGTCTGGAATATTCTGCTTCTTATCTTTTTGATTGCCTATTAATACTGCATATTTCATAAAGCTGTCTGCTTTGTTGTCATGCCAAGAGTTTTAGTTTTATATCTTAGTTTTGTATCCATCTTATAAATAAACTTTCATTTTGGTTCAAAAAAAAAGATTTCCTTCAGTTTGGATTTTCTGCATTGATTTTATTTCCACTCTCAAGTGGAGATAGATTTAATCCATTTCTTTCCAAAGTTTTTTTTTTTTTAATGATGTCAAGGATATCTTTAAAAGACATATTCATCTACTTTAAAAGGACCTCTATCATATTCTTATGAGTTGTTTTAAAGACTTTTCCTTGTGCTTCAGCTATGTTGGAATATCCTGGGTCTGCTATGGTATGATCACTAGTCTCTAATATTGTCTAGGCTGTTATTGGTTGTGTTTTTATACTCACATTTAGACATCCTAGATTAGCAAGATTAAAATCTAAGTGCTGATATCTGGCCTTGTCTTTTTTGGGTGGGTGTTTTGTACCTTGCCTTCTGTTTTTGCTCTGGTTCTTAGTACAATGTGGTTGCTCTGTGCTGCCTGTACAAGGTAAAATGTGGTTCTTGGTATCGGGACCTGAGACTTAGGAGTAAATATAAGAACTGGAGTTGGTGGTAGAACTTTACAGCAGGAGAAAAGCAGGGTGTTACACCAGAATCTGCTTAGTTTGTCTCCTAGCACTGGATCCAGATAGTGAGGAGAGGCCACAGCAGAAGATTCGCTCAAGAGCTGGGGATGAGACTCAAAAATTGGAGGTAAAGGGTGGAGGGAGAGTTGCAGTTGTAGCCTACTTGCTTCCCTGGTCAGAATGGCCTGTGGCTTCTCAGGAGATGCTGGAGTTGGGGGCTGAGACAAACCAATGAGTGGAAAGAAGGAAATTTGGGGGATTGAATCCCTGTGCTTGACTGAAGATTGGGGCAAGGATGGAAGGGAGGCTGCAGCAGGTGTTCTGATGCAGACTTGAGTATGAGACTGGGTGACTGGACTTTGAGAAATGTGGGGAGAGGTGAAGATCTGTAGTTAGCTTACCTGTTTCCTGGCCAGAGTGGTCTGTGAGTTCCTAGGGAGTGCTGAACTTGGGGGCTGGGATAGTACAAGTGGAGCCAACAATTTTAGAAGGTAAAGTTCTTTGGATCCACTAGAAATGGGGAGCGCTGCCACAGGTTTTCTGCTGCAGACCTAAGGGTGAGATGGGGAATGGGATCTTAAGATTCAGAGGGATCTTAGTCATTCAGATGGGTGTAAGGTGAAAACACAGGGTTGTTTTAATTTGCATTTCCCTGATGACTAAGGATGTTGAGCATTTCTTTAAGAGTTTCTCTGCCATTCAGTATTTCTCTATTGAGAATTCTCTGTCTAGCTCTGTACCCCATTTTTTAATTGGATTACTTGATTTGTTGCTTTAAAATTCTTGAGTTCTTTAAATATTCTGGATATTAGCCCCCTGTCAGATGTAGGGTTGGTGAAGATCCTTCCCCAATCCATAGGCTGTCATTTTGTTGTGACGACAGTGTCCTTTGTTTTACAGACACTTTTCAGTTTCATGAAGTCCCATTTATTGATTGTTGATTTTAGAGCCTGTGCTGTTGGTTTTCTGTTCAAGAAGTTGTCTCCTGTGCCAATGAGTTCAAGGCTTTTCTCCACTTTTTCTTCTAACAGGTTTAGTGTGTCTGGTGTTATGTTGAGGTCTTTGATCCAGTTGTACTTTAGTTTTGTACAGGGTGATAAGTGTGGATCTATTTGCATTTTTCTACATGTAGATATCCAGTTAGATCAGCACTATTTGTTGAAGATGTTGTCTTTTTTTCATTATATCATTTTGGTATCAAGTGACAACATGTGATGGAAAGGAGGTGGAGAAAGGGGAACCCTCCTCCATTGGTGGTGGGAATAAAAACTTGTACAACCTCTTTGGAAATCTATCTGGCGCTTTCTCAGACAATTAGGAATAATGCTACCTCAAGATTCAGCTGTACCACTCCTAGGCATATATTCAAAATATGATCAAGTACACAACATTTGCACAACCATGTTCTTGGCAGCTTTATTCATAATTGCCAGAATCTGGAAACAACCTAGATGCCCCTCAATTGAGGAATGGACACAGAAATTGTGGTACATTTACACAATGGAATACTACTCATCAATTAAAAACAAGGAAATCATGAAATTTGCAGACAAATAGATGGAACTAGAAAATATCATCCTGAATGAGGTACCCCAGAAGCAGAAAGACACACATGTCTCATTTATAAGTAGCTATTAGACATATAATATAGGATAAACATACCAAAATCTGTACACCTAAAGAAGCTAATCAAGAAGGGGGACCCTGGGTGAGATAGATGATCAATCCTCATTCAGAAAGGCAAAGGGGATGGACATCGGAAGAAGGTGAAAAGAAGGAACAAGGGAGGAGCCTACCACAGAGGGCCTCTGAAAGACTCTATCCAGTAGGGTAATAAAGCAGATGCTGAGGCTCATAACCAAACTTTGGGCAGAGTGCAGGGAATCTTTTGAAAGAAGTGGGAGTTAGAAAGACCTGGAAGGGTCTGGAGCTCCACAAGAACAACAGAACCAAAAAATTCGGCCCCAGGGGTCTTTTCTGAGACTGATACTCCAACCAAGGACCATTCATGGAGATAACCTTGGCCCCCTGCACAGATGTAGCCCATGGCAGCTCAGTGTCCATGTGGGTTTCCTAGTAAGGGGAACAGAGGCTGTCTCTGACAAGAACTCATTGGCTGGCTCTTTAATCACCTCCCTGTGACAGGTTGGGAGGCAGCCTTACCAGGCCACAGAGGAAGACTATGAAAGACAGACCTGGTGAGATCTGATAGGCCAGGGTCACATGGAAGGGAAGAAGGACCTCTCCTATCAGTAGACCAACCGGGGAAGAGGCAAGGGAGAAGATGAGGGAGGGAGGGAAGGCAGGATTGGGAGGGGATGAGAGTGGGGCTACACCTGGGATACAAAGTGAATAAATTGTAATAAATTAAAAATTATATTAAAGAATCAGAGAGAAAGTTGAAGGGTTGCTGTCAGCCTAACTTCTTCCATGAAGAGACTGAGGAAAATAAATTTTCATGAAAAAAAGCAAAGTGCAAGAAAAAAAAAAAAGAGAAAGGTAAGATTATTCAAAAATAATTTGACCTAAAACCCTGGCTCAGATGTAGCCCATAAACTCAATCTCTTAGTGGGGTTCCTAATAAGGGGAGCAGGGACTGTCTCTGACATGAATTCAGTGACAGGCTTTCTGACCACCTCCCCCTGGGGGGTGCAGCCTTGCCAGGCCACAGAGGAAAACAATGCAACCAGTGGTGATGAGACCTGATAGGCTAGGGTCAAACAGAAGGGGAGGAGGACCTCAACTGCCAGTGGACTAGGGGAGGAGCATGGGAGAAGAAGAGGGAGGGAGGGGGTTGGGAGGAGATAATGGAGGGAGACACAGTCCTGATACAAAGTGAGTAAACTGTAATAAATGAAAATAGCAAAATATTTTAAAAAATAATTTGACCTTATATAGTTATCTTTCAGAAAACAGAAAGTTTACATGTAAAACGCAAAGACTTTCATCACACCTTTTTGACCATGTATAAAATTTTTTACTTTCTCATTATGAAATTCAGTTTTCCCTAGGAAGGTCCATTACCTAGCAATCTCTGCTGCACAGTGCTGAGGATTCCCAACAGTCTCTTTTCTGTCCATTTAACATATTCTATCTAATTATTCTTATGGTTGTTTGCCTTCATACAAAACATAAATTGGAGGTGTGGTGAAATGAATTAAGAAGTTTTAAGCCAAAAAAAAAAAAAAAAAAAAAAAAAAAACAAAACAACCTTATGGTCTCTGAGAAAGGGCTAGAATTCAAAGCAAAATGTTCAGTGTTCCAAGATTTCGCCTTATTATGACTATCACCTAGGATTAAGCTAGTTGTGCTAGCTTAACTTAACGATGAACTTCCAAAAACTGGGTATCTGAGGCAGGAAGATTGGGAATTTTATGTCTATCTGAGGTACAGCATGAGTTTCTTACTCAAAACAAAACAGAATCTCTCAGAAATACTCCAAGTAATAAGTATTGAGAACACTTTTATGTAACTGTTGTAAAGCTGTGTTACTCTCAGTTTGCCTACAGAAATACATTGTATTATTATATAATTATATATAGATAATTGTAATAAATTATAATAAATTAACAATAATTTACTTATTATATTAATTAAATGCTTATGATTAATCAGTTAAATTAATTTAATTAATTATAATAAATTATAATGGATGATATATTATTATATAATTGTAGATAATGTCAAATATTATTATATTTGACATAAGCATAATCTCTGTCAAGGTCATTGAGAAAGTTCTTTCATTCTCCTTGATCATTGTCTAGTACTTCTGTAAGTGTCTTTAAATATCTCGGGGCAGGTTGCATATTGTTCTATGTAACTTCAATACTAGCACTTGGAAGGAAAAGCCAGATGGATGATCTCTGTAGACTCTAGGTAGACAGGTCTCCATAGCAACTTCCATCCCACAAGGCAGACTTTATAGTGAAGCCCTGTCTTAAATAAAAAACATCTGAGTGTACTTAATGGGATGGAGGCAGTAGGATCTGAAGTTCAAGGTCATCTTCCTCTGCAAAGAAAGTTCAAGTTTAACCTGAGTTATATGTGACCCTGTTGCTAATATCCTCTTTTCCCTAAGAGAAAATCCAACTTCTTGTCTTTTAGGGGCCAAAGGTCAGCCATATTGATGTGTGTGTGACTTATGGCTTGTCTTCATGGCTTGTTTCCTTATTAATCCCATTTTTGATGATGCCATTTCTTTCTTCATGTCCTTTTTCTGATCCTCCACCCACAGTTAATTTTCTGCATCTGTCTTGAGAGAGCTTTCTGTTGATAATGCTCATTTTTCTTTCTTCTTCTTTTAGGATCCAAGGGGAACTATAGAGAAGATCTGTGACTTCCTAGGAAAGAAATTAGAGCCAGATGAGCTGGATCTGGTTCTCAAGCACAGCTCCTTCCAAGCCATGAAGGAAAACAACATGTCCAATTTTAGTCTTATCACAGAAGACACGGTTACTAATGGTTTGAAGCTCATGAGAAAAGGTAAAAAGAAAAATTCAGAATATGTCAGATCATGTGGAGGGCTTGTTGTGTCAATGAGCCTCTAAGACACGTTGGGAATGTGTCAGCAGTCATTGCTCATCCCTCTTCCTTTCTCAGAGACCTTAGAGGGGAATCTTTCCATGGTGATGATAGGGGCTTCAGCCTCCAAAAAGATCATTTGTTCTGGGAGATGATCTTGGGGTTGCAGAGCGTCATGTTCAATAATTTCAATGGAAAATGAAAAGTAGTCATGTTTCTATGAGGGTTGGTAAAGCTCCCTGTCTTGTAGACCTCAACTCTAAAAACAAAAGTTTAGAGCAGTAAAGCAAAGATGATAACCACAGCACCATGGAAAATACATTAATAGATAGAAAAGATGTCAAATGGGTCAATATTGAAGCCCCAGCAAGAAGGCTGAGAGGAAACACAGTAAGAGCTAAGAAAATTGTTCTCCAGTGTAAAGTCTGATGGTATTTACCAACTTCTGTTTGGATTGCTTTAGGCTCCTGGCCTCTCTGTTTTCTGAATCATCTCTCCTGGAATAAGAAGTTCCATACTATCTCTGTCTGTGCGATCTCTTTGCTGGAAGCAGATTGTGGGTGACGTTTTACAGCTATGCAGTTGAGAAGTAACTTTGCCAGAATGAATCATACCTTGAGTCTTGCCAATACCTGATTAGAAAATAATAAATGAGATGGGACTCAGAGTTGAAAGTCAGATGTTGGATATCTAACAATGAGTACAAACAAGGATATGGATGAAGGAAGTACAGAGTTATGGGTTTAATTTATATTTTAAATGCTCCAGCCTTAACTTTCAGTTCTCTTCTGCTCCAGAGTGTGAGAATCAGATACTAAGAATGTAAGGACATCAGGAGTTTACAAAGAGACAATAAAGTTAAAGCAATTACTAAAATGCACTTAACTCAATCATCTTGGTGAGCTCACAGTCAGAAGTTCCGACTCAGATTTAAGCATAATGCCCTATCACTCACAAGAAAACAGGTATTTATACACTAAGGATCAAGGCCACTAGATGAGGCAGCTGACCTCTGATTCCTGCGCTCTAGATTGTGTGGAAATAGAATTTTCTGTACTAAAAGCGAAGGTCTCAGCTAAGAGAAATGGCCCATTCTTTGGTTTCCTGTAAGGAGTCTGAATCCGGCAGAGGTAAAATAGTATATGAACATCAAAGGCTGTTGTTAAAGACCTCAAGGAATTAAATGGCTTTCTTAATAGAGAAGGGCTATGGAAACTGACAAGGAAGATTTTGGCAAAGACAAATTGGAGCAGATGCAATAGAATTTAAAACACAATTCCATGAGAACCATTTTCATTTCCTCTTTTCCAAGAAAATTCTGCTAGGATGAAATTACACTTGGATTTAATCTCTTCCAAATGCACATAGTGTTTGTCATGTAGCATAGACGATAGGGGAAACACATACATACACACACACATACATACATGATGGTAAGAACAGTAATTCTACTGTAGTTCTATCAAAACATTTGATCTGACTTCATAACTCTTGAAATTTATTTTTCTGAATGATTATATGTAGCATATATGTTTTTTTTTTACATTTGAAGACAACTTTTACTCTTGAAAATTATTTTCCTTATACTAGTGTGACACACAGTTAATAAGCCATGAGTCTCACTGGAAACCAGGTCACTGTTGGGGAAGACCATCTGCATTACCCACTTGCTTAACCATTTCATTATAGGGGATGCAGAAATGGATATGTACATAAGCACTTTTGAAAAAGTGCATAAGATTAATATTAGTCTTTGAAATTCCTGTATCAGATTGGAGCTATTTTTTATTTTTTTTAATTCTTTATTAATTACACTTTATTCATTTTGTATCCCCTGTGTGGTTCCCTCCTTCCTCCGGTCCCAATCCCTCCCTTCTTCCCCCCTCTGCATGCATGCCCCTCCCCAAGTCCACTGATAGGGAGGGACTTCTTTTCCTTCCTTCTGATCCTAGTCTATCAGGTCTCATCAGGAGTGACTGCATTGTCTTCTTCTGTGGCCTGGTAATGCTGCTCCCACCTCAGGGGGAGGTGATTAAAGAGTAGGCCAATCAGTTCATGTCAGAGACAGTCCCTGTTCCTATTACTATGGAACCCACTTGGACACTGAGCTGCCATGGGCTACATCTGTGCAGGGGTCCTAGGTTATCTCCATGCATGGTCCTTGGTTGGAGTATCAGTCTCAAGAAAGACCCCTGTGCTTGGATTTTTTGGTTCTGTTGCTCTCCTTGTGGAGTTTCTGTCCTCTCCAGATCTTACTGTTTCCCACTTCTTTCCTAAGATTCCCTGCACTCTGCCCAAAGGTTGTCCATAAGTCTCAGCATCTGCTTTGATAGTCTGCAGGGCAGAGCCTTTCAGAGGTCCTCTGTGTCAGGCTCCTGACTTGTTCCCTCTTTTCTCCTTCTTCTGATGTCCATCCTCTTTGCCTTTCTGGATAGGGATTAATCATTTTAGCCAGAGTCCTCCCTCTTGATTAGTTTCTTTAGGTGTACAGATTTTAGTAGGTTTATCCTATATTATAGGTCTATATGAGTGAGTATATACCATTTGTGTCTTTCTGCTTCTGGGATAGCTCACTCAGGATGATCTTTTCCAGTCCCACCATTTACCTGCAAATTTTATGATATCTTTGTTTTTTATTGCTGAGTAATATTCCATTGTATAGATGTACCACTTGGTGTTATTTTTTAATCAGCAAGATATGAACAAATCAAAGATTAATTCTCAAGTCAGTTTTATTATTTACCATTAGATACCTAGTTCCCTAAATCATAAAGCATCAAAAAGCTGTGTCAAGTGGTAGTGTTAAGTGGCCTTACACAGAAGGGGTTTCCTAGACTTAGTTTCCCTATCCTTTAATTGCTCTTCTTCTCAGAAGGCAAGTAAAATAATTTTTGTTGCTTCTGCACAGCTATTTTGTCAGCTTTACCTGGGAGACTCAATCATCCCTAGGTGGAATTTATCTGGTTTTAAGCTCTGAGCAATTAATTTCCCACATACAACTGGAGTCATTATAAATCTGTGTTTGGATAGCGCAGGAAACTCAGACTGAAATGTTCATCCTTCTTCAGCCACTGTTAGCCACAGGATGATTGTAAAGACAATATCACAATCAAGGCATTTGTGGGTAAATATCTTCTGACAAACATCAGAAGCTCTAGCCCTAAATAGTGGGTGTTTCCTGGACACAGTGCTTGGGCCATTAATTCTTTCATTGGTCTCTTCAGACTTCATTAAATCAGAGACACAGAGGGAAAATGACCTGAGGACATAGGGAGAAGCTTGCCATCTGCAGGACAAAAAGAAAAGCCTTGACAGGTCTGGAGAACCTGCAGCATCCTGAACTATGGGGCAGTTCCTTTTCAACAATAGTCAAACCACCAGGTGTTAGGGTTATCCTGTCACCTGACACACAAGACTTGGGGAGACTTTTAGAAAGAAGGAATAGAGGGAAATGTGTGCCTGTGAGGTGCGCAGAATTTTGACAGAGATGGACTTAGAACACCATGCCTGTACCTGCAAAGATGTGGTTCTCACATATGGACTGATTGATTCCAGTAGAAAGCCAGACTGAACTTGCTTAGAATCTGATAGCACAGCATTTATTCTGGCTTATCAGGACCCAGGCATGGTGTGGGAAACAATGACAACACATGTTCTAATAATGAAGAACATAAGGAACCTCAGAACAGCAATGGATATTGATACGTTCCCATCTGAACTGATGACGCTTTTTATTTTTATCCATTAACTCTATATTTTCTTTAATACAGCCCATTGAAGGATTAAAATTAACTTAGATGATACATAAAGAGAGTGATGTTATACAGAAAAGAATGATTTCCATTGTCAATCTTATAGTTGAAATCCATCTCCATTACTGTCATTCTGGGTAACATCTCAAAGAATAATTTTTTCCTCATCAGCAAAGAGGCACCAATGCCAGCACCTTCCTCACTTACCCATGAACACATTCAACAATCGCACACTGAGAATGTTCTGTATGTCTGGCACTCTTTGAGAAATGGACTGTTTGGCAATTTAAGAAACACTTTACTTTTCAAATATATTACACACATATTTTATGCATAGATTAAAAAAGGAAATGCATGGAGCAATCACAGTGCCACAGCTATGAAATAAAAGGAAGCAAGGATAGGGGCCACTGGGTTGTAAATGGAGGGCAGACAGAAAGAGAAGGTTACAGTGGCATCAAGAAGGAGACAGAAGAAAAAGATTTAATTTTATGAAAGGCATCAGCCCTCCAGGGTGAAGGAACACAGTGCAGAGTGAGAAGTTGGACAATCTGACATCTCTAAGGCCAAAACTAAACACCTACTGGAATGGAGTGAGGAGAATCAGCCTATGAGCTCATGGTGGTGCTACAAAGAACAGGGGGGTGAAACTATATAGATCTTCATGCACCACAAAGCACCATGGCTGTGAAAACAGGAGCTCTGCATGTTCTCAGCTGGAAGGGGCTGGTTCCCCTGTATCTGCTGGAAGAAGCAAGATGGCTGACATACTGATCACAGCTGTGTCATCTGCTGCACTCGTGTGAACAGACACACACATAAGTAGAAGCAATTTAAAATATTATTTAAAAGTTGCTTGCCTGTTGTGAAGAGCTTCTGTAAGTAAACAGTGACATATAGAAAGAACAATTTGGGTCCGTTTGGATCATTGAGATGATGAGCACTGTGTGGGTGGATAGTGGGATGGAAGCAGGTGTGACGGGAAGAAGGAACACTCTGGACACAGAAAGGCAGAGCCGGCGATGCTGCTTTCAGGTAGTCCGGCAGATAGGTTGGGAGAGGAAACGATGCCGCACAGTTTCCACAGAGGGAGAAGTCTGTATGGGCATGATCAAGGCAGAAGGAGGGTTCTTCCAGAACTGTCAGTTCCGCTGTGTCAGGCCGATGGTAACAGCACGAGAAGGGAGGAGCAGAAGAGTGTTAGGCATTGTTAACCCATCTGTGTGTCCAATTCTGTTTTCCAGGCACAACTGGGGACTGGAAGAATCACTTCACAGTAGCCCAAGCTGAAGCCTTTGAGAAAGTGTACCAGGAGAAAATGGCTGGTTTCCCGCCCGGACTCTTCCCCTGGGAATAAGTTCTCACAACTTTTAAATCTTGTGTGGATCCCGCTGTTTACTTTCCTGTTGGTAATGTGGATGGCTGGGTAGAGTCATGAAATAAATCCTCTTCAAGGACTGTGAAAGTTTTGTGTTTTGCTTTTTTTTTTTTTTTTTATGTAGTAGTCATAGTACTAGTATGTATTTGTGTGTGAGTGTGTGTGTGTGTGTGTGTGTGTGTGTGTGTGTCTGTGTGTACATTTCTGTTTGTAGTGCCTTCAGAGGCCAGAAGAGCGCACTGGTTCTCAGGGAGCTGCAGTTCCATGTACCTGTAAGCTGCCTGCTTTGGGTCCAGGCACTGATCTTAGGTCCTCTGCCTGAGCTCTGCAGTGCTGTTAACCTCTGTACTCTCTCCCGCCCAGAATATTGGAGTCTTGACTCATCAAATGTTTGCTTCTTCTATTAGAGGCTTGTTATGTGGAGTTTTTTGTTTGTTTATTTGTTTTAGTTTTTGAGGCAGTGTTTCTCTCCCTGTCCTGGAGCTTACTCCGACCAAGCTGGCCCTGAACTAGAGATGCACCTTCCTCTGCCCCACAAGTAAAGTACTGGGATGAAAGGTATGTGCCACCACCTGGTCTAAAAACAATCTTTGTAACATTTTAAACATAAAAAAGCATTATAGGAAAATGTAAGCACAGCCTAAAATTTTGTCAGATGTTTAGCATATGACATAAAATCTAGACTCATCGAAGGCTCTCTTTCGTCACACTGGATTTTCACAGATGGTGCTCTTTTGGACTGAGGGACAGTTTTGGTTTTCTTTTTTAACTCTATGAAATTTGGGGCAGAAGATTTGTTAACAGAGGTGTTGAAAACTCATACACATAGCATATGGAGTAAGAAGTCCATAAACTTCCTCTCTGCTCAGAATTTTATACTTGTATTTCATTTTTTTTATTCCTTTTTGGTATTTTTTTTCAGTTTTTTTTTTTGTTGTTGTTGTTGTTCATTTTCCATCCTGTCATAGGCCTTCCTTCTCCTCCTCCCGGTCCCACCCTTCCTCCTTGTTTTCCCTACCTCCCCTCCTTTACACAGCAGAGGAGAGGAGTCTGCCCCTACACACCCACGCCAGCACACCAATCACATCAGGACTGAGCACATTCTCTCTCCTGTAGCCTGGGGAGGTAACCCTGCCAGGGGAAGGTGATCAAAAAGTAGGCAACAGAGTCCATGTCAGAGTCAGCCCCCATTCCCCTTACTAGGGAGTCCATATGAGGACCAAACTGCCAATCTGCTACATTTGTTGGGGGTTGGGGGAGGCTAGGTCCAGTCCATGCATGATCCTTGGTTGATGCTTCAGTCTCCACAGGGCTCCATGGGCCCTGGTTAGTTGGCTCCGTTGCTCTTCTTGTGTAGCTCCTGTCCCCTCTGGGCCCTTTTATCCTTCCCCCAACTCTTCCAAAACACTTCTTGCACTCCACCCAATGTTTGTTTGTGGGTCTCTGCATCTGTTCCCATCAGCTTCTGGGTGGAGCCTCTCAGAGGACAGCTATGTTAGGCTCCTGTCTGCGGCCGTAGTAGAGTATTGTCAATCATGTCAGTGGCTGGTGTCTCCCACAGCGTGAGTCTCAGGTTGGGCCAGTCATTTGGTTGGACATTCCCTCAGTTTATGCTCTATTTATGTCCCTGCACATCTTGTAGGCAGGGTAAATTTTAGTCAGTGTTTTTTGGAGTGGGTTGATGTTCCCCTCCCTCCAACAGCTGTGCCTCATTAGAAAGTGGCCTCTACAATCTCCATGACCCCTATTACTAGGAGTCTCATTTAGTCACCCTCATATCTCCCAGGAGCCTGTCCTGGGACGACAGACGGCTTGCAGAGAGAAGAAGGCTTGGGCGGGAGCTTCTCTGTGACAAGCTGGAGATCTCACCCAAGCTTTCTCTTCTCTCTGCAAGCCTCTGTCCTCCCACTACCATTCTCCCCAGTTCTAAAACTGACCCTCATTTCCCCTCCTGTTTCTTCTCTTCAACAATTCCACTGTCTATTCTGTCTGGACTTCTGAGTGGGAATTAAACATCCTTCCTTGGGTCCTCCTTGTTAATTATCTTCTTTGGGTCTGTGAGCTGTAGTATGCTTATCCTGAATTATATGGCTAAAATCCACTGATAAGTGAGTATATACCATGTGCGTCTTTCTGCACCTATCTTACCTCACTCAGGATGAGCTTTTCTAGTTCCATCCATTTGCCTGCAAATTTTATGACTTCCTTGTTTTTAATAGCTGAGTTGTAGTCCATTGTGTAAATGTATCACGATTTCTTGATACATTCTTCAGCTGAGAGACATCTAGGTTGTTGCTAAGATACTAGCTATTACAAATAAAGTTTCTATGAACACATGTTCTCGCAGAATGGTGGAGCATCTTCTGGGTGCATACTCAGGAGTGGTATAGCTGGGTCTTGAAGTACAGCTATTCTCAATTTTCTGAGAAATCTCCAGATGGATTTCCAGAGTGGCTGTATAAGTTTGCACTCCCACCAGCAGGGGAGGAATGTTCCCCTTTCTCCAGATCCTCACCAGCATATGTTGTCACTTGAGTTTTTGATCTTAGCCATTCTGATGGGTGTAAGATGGAATCTTAGAGTTGTTTTGATTTTCATTTTCCTCATGGCTAAGGACACTGAGCATTTTTTAAAATGATTTTCTGCCATTTAATATTCCTCTGTTCAGAATTCTCTGTTTAGCTCTATATCCCATTTTTTTCTTTTTTATTAATTAATTAATTTTTATCAATTACAGTTTATTCACTCTGTATCCCAGCTGTAGCCTGCTCCCAATCCCACCCTCCCTCCCTCTTCTCCTCCCAAGCCCCTCCCCCAATCCACTGATAGGGAGAGTCCTCCTCCCCTTCCATCTTATTCTAGTCAATCAGGTCTCATCAGGACTGGCTGCATTGTGTTTCTATGTAGCCTGGTAAGGCTGCACCCCCCACCCCCCATCAGGGGTAGGTGATCAAAGAGTAGGCCACTGAGTTCATGTCAGAGACAGTCCCTGTTCCCCTTACTAGGGAACCCACTTGGACACTGAGCTGCCATGGGCTACATCTATGCAGGGGTTCTAGGTTATCTCCATGAATGGTTGGAGTATCAGTCTCAGAAAAGACCCTGTGCTCGGTTTTTCTTTTTCTCTCCTTGTGGAGCTCCTGCCCCCTCCAGGTCTTTCTATCTCCCCCTTCTTTCCTAAGATTCCCTGTGCTCTACCCAAAGTTTGGCTATGAGTCTCAGCATCTGCTTTGATACCCTGCAGGGTAGGGTCTTTTAGAGGCCCTCTGTGGTAGGCTCCTATCCTGTTCCCTGTTTTCTCCCTCTTCCGATATCTATCCTATTTGCCTTTCTGAATGAGGATTGATCATCTTACCCATTCTTGATTAGCTTCTTTAGGTGTACAGATTTTAGTATGATTATCCTATATTATATGTCTAATATCCACTTATAAGTGAGTATATACCATGTATGTCTTTCTGCTTCTGGGATACCTCACTCAGGATAATCTTTTCTAAATACCACCATTTGCCTGTAAATTTCATGATTTCCTTGTTTTTAATTGCTGAGTAGTATTCCATTGTGTAAATGTTCCACAATTTCTGTATCCATTCTTCAGTTGAGGGGCACTAGACTTATTTTTGGGTCTTCAGTTGAATTCCATTGATCAACTAGTCAGTTTCTATGCCAGTACTATGCAGTTTTTATTACTGTTGCTCTGTAGTACAGAGATCAGGGATGGAGACACCTCCAGAAGATCTTTATGGTACAGGAATGTTTTAGCTATTCTGGAGTTTTTGGTTTTCCATATGAAGTCGAGAATTGTTATTTTAAAGTCTATGAAGAATTGTGTTGGTATTTTGATAGGAATTGCATTAGTCTGTTGATTGCCTTTGGTAAGATGGTCATTTTTACTATGTTAGTCCTACAGATGAGCATGGGCAATCTTTCCATCTTCTGATATCGTCTTCAGTTTGTTTCTTCAGAGACTTGAAGTTCTTTTTTTTAAGTTTGAAATCATTTAATTAAAAGACCAAGTGATGGGAAGCTCCTTTGTTACGGTACATTATGTATGGCTCTTATACAGAGGAAAATAGACAGCAGCACCCAACTCAGGTGAGCAGAGGAGCGAGGCTTGCTGACACTGAGACTAACTCTTTAACATGTTAAAGCTCTTGGATAATGTTCGTGTGAAATATAAACATGGCACTAAAGTCAGACTTTTAGGGCCAATCATCATTAAGATAAGGTGGAGTAATAAGGTTTTAAAATGTCTTATGTGATGTTTATGATCAACATACAAATGGAAAGTAATATGAAGGGTGTGGAATGGTCCCTGAATTCCTGGATAACAGCAACTACTTTGTCCTTTCATCTCCCCAAAGCATGTATATGAGGCATCATTTCTTAACTGCTTTTGAGAATGCCCTAATTACAATCTCTGCAGCCATTTTTAACTACTACTATGCCATAATAGTCTCAAGATAATGCTTTTTACTAAATTGAGAAAGGAGCGAGTTTGATCTGACACAGATATCAAGGCACAGTAAGTATGCTCTCAGTGTAAGAACAGTTGCCCTTGTTTTTTTTCCCACCTAGATCTTACCAGGTGCTCAGTTCTTAAGACATTTTGAAATGAAAAACTTGTTCCCACTGTGGATAGAGGACTACAGTACTTTAGTATTCTTTGGGTGACTTAAGGTTAGTGTCATAATTTAATTACCCATAAGGTGCTGTAATGGCGGAGTTCCTGACCTAATAGTCCTTTCATACAACAGTTTGGACAGGAGTCACACAATGTGCAGGACCTGGCTCTCTCTGAAGAGGAGGTTGAGTGGTTGGAAATTTCTCTCTGAAGTTCCTCTACTTTTCTCTGAAGCTCTGCTCTTTTGGCAAGAAGTTATTTGTGGTTTCACCTGGGGGGGGGAGGCACCCAGAGCTCTAGGTGGTGGGTGCTGGCTGCTGGGTAAAGGACCTGATTGGAGTAGCTCCCCTAGAGAGGATGAGTGAAGTCTTCCAGCTGGCTGTTTATGTAGGACCACAGTGACACCATCTTCTTAGGGAGATTCTCTTTCCCTCTCTGCTGTTGACTTTCAGAGAGGAATATCGCAAATAAACAGCTGTATAAGTGGTCCAGGATGATAATGAGAAAATACTCATTGAATTCAAATATGGCAGGCAACTGTCTTTGCCTAACATTTGCCAGACAGTCAATAAATTTAAGGAAAACAGGTGATCTCTCTGCATCAGCATGGTTCTTATCTCCATGGCCAACTCTTGGTTGGAATTGTGGTCCTAAGCTTAGCCAAGCTTTCTCCACAAGAACTTCAAATCCTCGTATGGTTCAATAGTATCCATCCAACCTGAGCATGGCCAGGGAAGTGAGCTGAGCGCGAGCCCAGCCATCACTGCAGTGCACCACCACAGACATCTTTGCTGCCTCTACTTGTCAGCAGTCCTAAGAGTCCTTGCAAGACTAAGATCAATGTGTTCCAGCCTCTGCATAGATTTCAAGTTAGACAACCAGTGACGTTCCTCATTGTTGAGGTACACAATCTTCTTAAGCTTCCACAATGATTCTCTCATAACATGGACATTATGAAAATTCAGAAAAACTAGTTTTGCATTTTGATAAGCATCTTCACTTTCATAACCTCTCCACTTTGCCTTATTGGCAACAGCATTGACACTTGTCCAAGCATCAAATCTAAATACTTTGTGAGACTGGCCATTGGAGTTCATGGTGGCCTGAAGGCATTTCTTATCCTCTTAGCTGTGCTTCTCACTTACTGGAACCATGGGCTGTGGCTTGACTTTCAGGATGAATCCGTGATAAAACTGGGATCCGGCCCCATGACCTGAAGGTTGCCACTCTCTTTAGTTCCTCATTAGGAATGTTTGCTGGCACAACCAAGAGGGCAGGATATGTGTCACAAAGTTCAGAGCGCTCATTTATCTTTGTTATTCTCCAGCTTTCATTTGGAATTCCCTGACTTCTATACTCTAAAAGGGGGTCATACAGTTTCCACCCATTTTCAGGGAATATTTATTTATACTCAAAAGCAAAATGAAGCAAGTTATTAGTACCAGAATTCATATTTCATTCAATTCTCAAATATGGATCTACTTGTTTGTCTTTCTGGTTTATGAGCAAATAGTAAATTCCTGATATCCTCGCACAGTCTCCAGGCTGTTTTCACCTTGACCAAATGCTACTCTATTGATTGCTCCAAGAGAAGCATTTAGAATAAATGGGGGATCCCACTGCATGCTCTTGAAATAGGACCTGTACTTTGTGACAGCTTTCCTTGTACAGTAGTCACATCATGCATGGGCCATGTCTTTAATGTCTTTTTTTCCTGGAGGCAGGGCTGCGTCCTCTATTTCTGCTAAATTGCTTGACTCCCTCAGTACCCTCAAATCAGGAGAAAAGTTGCCTGCTGAAGCTGAAGTCCAAATAGAGTCTAACGGCACAGCAGAAACTGACTTGTACTCATCGAGTTCTCTTCAAGAGAAGTGGAAGCGCTGGACAGTGAGTCCTCGCTGGGCAGCCTTGCTGCTTCAGCTCTTCTCCATGGCACCAGATCAGGAGGCCGCTGCAGAAGAAAGTATCTGCCATAGCAATACTTTGACTTTTCCTTTTCAATTTGTATCCACTTGATCTACTTTAGTTGTCTTACTGCTCTAGCTAGGACTTTAAATACTAAGCTGAAGAGATACAGAGAGAGTGGGCAGCCTTGTCTTGTCCCCTGATTTCAGTACAGTTGTTTAATTTTCTCTCCATTTAATTTTATATTGGCAACAGGCTTGCTGTGTATTACCTTTATTATGTTTAGGTATGTGCCTTGTATCCTTGACCTCTCCAAGACTTTTAACATGAAGGGGTGTTGGATTTTGTCAAATGCTTTTTCAGCCTCTAAGGAGATGATCATGTTTTGTTTTGTTTTAACTTTCTATTTGCTTATACGGTGGATTATATTGATGTTTTTTTGTATATTTAACCACCTCTGCTTGCCTGGGATAGAGCCTACTTAGTTATGGTAGATGATATTTTTGATGTGTTTTTTGATTCGGTTTGTGAGTATTTTGTTGAGTATTTTTTAATCAACGATCATAAAGAAAACTGGTCTGGGACATCGGCGTGGTGTGGCCTGGGCGGAGGCGCCGCCGCAGGCCCAACTGGGCACCTGCGGGGCGCGGGAGCGCCGTGGGCGTGCATCCTCCCTGGCCCGGAAGGGTGATGTGGCTGCACCAGCACCGGCTCCGCTGTCTGCCATTTTCAATTTTCAGAGTCTGTTGACTGTAATCTTGCTGCTTATATGTACGTGTGCTTATATCCGATCCTTGGCACCCAGCCTCCTGGACAGAAATAAAACTGGACTATTGGGAATATTTTGGAAGTGTGCTCGAATTGGTGAACACAAGAGTCCTTATGTGGCCATATGCTGTATAGTGATGGCCTTCAGCATCCTCTTCATACAGTAGCTTTGGAAACTACCAGCATGGGATTGCCATCGGACTGTGGAAACAAGGACTTGCCTCCAGAAAATAATGGGAAGAATGGTTAAGCCATTTATCTCTGAACATGGAATGAGATAAATTTCAAGATGCTGTTCTCTATTTTTATGCTATTGGACCAATGAGCAATGTAAATAGTTAAGGTGTGATAGTTTAAAACACAGGAATGTTATTGTAGCGATCAACCTCAGTTCTGTCACTGCAGAATTATACTCTGCAAATGTCATTCTGTTGTGTCGGGGCTGCTTTTCTTAAGGTCCTGAAGCATGAAGTGGAAACACAGTGGCAAGTTTTACAGACTCCTTTCACTAGGAATTGAAATTGATGTCTTCATAGAATGAGACCTTCTAGGAACTGACCTATTTTTATTGAGAAAAATTGTTCTATTTTTGTTGTTGTTACTGTTCTTATAGATTGCATTCATATTTAAACCATTTTCATTGCTAACCAGAGCACCTCTATTCTTGGGGAAAATCTGTAGTTTATTACAGGTGTTTAAAATATTTTAAACAAAACTCTGTATTTCTTTAATTAGCATAAAACGTTGGGCTTCTAGTCAAATGTGGTGAAAGAGATAGCTGCCATCCTTACATTTGTTGTTGTTCTTTAGTGTTAAGTCTTCCAAATAGAACATTCATCTCAGTTAAAAAAAAAAAAAGAAAAAGAAAAAGAAAACTGGTCTGAAATTCTCTTTATTTGTTGGGTCTTTGCGCAATTTAGGTATCAAGATGACTGTGACCTCGTAGAATGAGTCTGGCAATGTTCCTTCTTTTTCTATTCTGTGGAATAGCTTGAAGAGTATTGAGATTACCTCTTCTTTGAAAGTGTGTTCAAAAACCATCTGGTATTGGGCTTTTGTTGTTGTTGTTGGGAAACTTTTAATGACTATTTCTATTTCCGTTTAGGTTATAGGACTATTTAAGTTGTCTGATCTTGACTTAACTTTGGTACATGTAATCTATCAAGAAAATTGTCTATTTCATTTAGATTTTCCAATTTGTGGAGTACAGGTTTGAAGAAAGACATTTTTAAAGACAGTTTATTCTTTTGCCATTTAAGTCAGTTAAATGTTTTCTCATGTTTTTATTAGTGCTGTATGCATCCAAGGTCTTCCTGGTGGAGTCATCTTCACCATGCAGGTGTTGATGCTGTAGCTGTCTATTTTGTTCTCATGCTGGTGAGGAATTGGAACTGATGTAAACTGGTGAAGGTTTGCTGGAGTCAGGATACATACCTTTATGTGTGGTATCCCCTTGGTTGTAGTAATACTGCAAAGATGGCTGGGTCCTATTGCATTCAGAGAAAGGGTCTCTGATTCCTAACAGTGCTAATGAAGAAGAGGTGCTGCCAATGACTGAATGGTGGGTGACATCTGATGATTGGTGGTGGACAAAGAAGGGTGTGATTTGAATAACTCTCGCTCTGGTGGGAACACAGGTGTGATAAAATGGTTCTGATTCCACCCATTCTTTTTGTAAATGCTCCAGAGGTCCTGATACTGCCATAATGTATTCAAGACCTGGGATGCCACCTTACCACTTTCAGAGAGGACCTGTCTCCTCTGCCTTTGGTTATGTTCACCATAGCTTCTCTATGCCTCTTGAGTCAGCCAGAGCTTTGGCATTCTCCATGTTTTTGTTGATGACCTCGTGCAGAGCATAGCACATGGCTGCCACAGTCTCATCAGATAGTATGCTGGGGCCATTGACCAGATCTCACATGGCATATTTACTTCTGAGCTCCTGTTGCAAACACCCAGTGCCATGTTCTTCAAGGCAGTGGCCACAGAAGAGATGACTCTATCATTATCCATCCCCAGAAGGTTAGCAAGGATGGGAAGACCTTTTTTCTTCTTGACAGCTGCCCGGATGTATTCTGAGAACTTCCATTTGCCAGTAGAAAGGTTCTGGAGAGAGCCAACAGAGCCTTCCAAGGAGGCTGGGTTGGAACTTTCTGCTAAAAGGGTCAGATATGGCTTTACCACTAGCGGGTGCCAGAGTGTTTCAACTCCTTTGGGAGACTTGGACAGTCCAGGGATAGACCCAGTTCCATCCCATTAATCCTCTTGTGGAATTCTCTTCTCCTCATCTTCATCTTCCTCTTCCTCTCCTCTTCCTCCTTCTCATCTTCCTCCTCTTTTTCCTACTCCTCTTTCTCCTACTTCTTTTCCTTTTCTTCTTTTTTCTCCTTCTTTTTCCCTCTCCTTCTTTCACCTGCAGCTTTGTTCCTAGTCTTTGCTGGGAGACTCTTTCCCTACTAAGTCATCCAGGTCACTTAGTCTGAGAAGCTGGGCCTGAGGGACTTCCAGTTCCAGCCGATATGACAACTTCCTCAGGGTGCACAAACAGTTCTCCACTGTCTTGCTGTCGTAATCAATAGAGTTCACACATGTGTAGATCACATACAACAATGAGTCCACCAGCCTATCACAGGACTGCATTTGGTTGCATGCTTCCTCCTCCGCCAAGCTGAGGTTCCTCAGGTGACCTGAGGTTCCACGAGGTCTGAAATTTTATTTTATGATCATCATCAAAGGAAGAGTTATTCCACCCAGAATGTGAGATAGCATCTCGAATGACTGACATCTTTACAGTGTCGCATGAGGATAAATTCCAAAGGAGCCTTTCCAGCTCAGGTGGAGGCCAATGTCACTCCAGGGACCAGGGACATCCCGGCCAAAGGGTCCCCACTGCTGCGGTACTAGAGCAAACTGGCCAAAGTGCCTTCACCATGCCACTACCAGCTCCTCCCTCCCCACTCATCCCCTCCCCTGAAAACACTCTCCCACCACCCTGGTGGCAGCTGCAGTTCACCTCTACTCCTTGCCCATTGTGCTGCCATGGGGGCCAGCGGCCAGCAGCAAGGTGCACTCAGACCTGGAGCCTCTCTACTTCATTAATGTCTTCCCCAACTTTATTAGTTTTTTTTTTTTATCTACTGTCATTGTGATTGTCTGCTTGTTATTTTTGGAGAGCTTTGAGATGCACCATTAGGCTATTTGATACAACTTAGACAATTTAATATGAGCACTTACCTCTTTAAACATTCTTCTTATGATTGGCTTGGCTGAATCCCAGAGATTCTGATAGGATGTTTTCATTATTATTTGTTTCTAGAATTTTTTTAATTTTCTCTCTGATTTTTTGAATGATCCCAGACCATTGTGCCTGATGCTCTAAGTTTCTCTCCAGGGCCTCCCCTGACCTTTGGGTTCTGAAAAGAAAAGTTTCCTTCCCTTGCAGTGACACTCAAGTCCTCCAAGTCTTGCTTCCTTTAAGACTGAGCACAAAAGAAGCTGTTCACCTTGATACATGGAAAAGCCTGATATCTGAGAGTCCTCTGCCCAGCAGGGCAGTTCAGGGAGGGACTGGCCCTAGCTCTACATTGGCATAAATCTCCCTGGTACTTTTGGAGAATGTGGCCCTTTTCCATCTGGGGCCTGCCAGCAGGAAGATGAAGAATCAAGGACCTTAACATAAAACCAGAGACACTAAATCTGTTAGAAGACAAAGTGAAGAAGAGTCTTGAAATCATTAGCATAGGAGACAACTTCATGAACAACTCAGGTTCTAAGATCAAGAATGAATAAATGGGACCTCATAAAGCTGAAAAGCTTCTGCAAGGCAAAGAACACTGTCAACAGTACTTCCAACAGAAGGATAATATCCAAACTATATAAAGAACTCAAGAAATAAACACCAACACACTAAATAATCCAGTTAAAAATGGGGGTACATAGACAAAACAGATGAATGGCCGAGAAACACTTAAAGATGCTCAGTGTCATTAGCCATCAGAGAAATGCAAATCAAAACAGCTCTGAGATTCCATCTTTCACCTGTCAGAATGGCCAAGATCAAAAACTCAAGTGAAATCACATGCTGGCAAGGATTTGGAGAAAGGGGAACCCTCCTCATTTTCTGGTAGGAGTGCGGACTTGTACAACCACATTGGAAATCAATCTGGATGTTTCATAGAAAACTTTGAATAGCTCTACCTCAAGACTGAACTGTATCACTGCTGGTCATATACCCAAAATGTGCTTTATCATACAACAAGGGCATTTGCTCAGCTATGTTCATAGAAGCTTTATTTGTAACAGCCAGAAACTGGAAACAACCCAGATGTCCCTCAACTGAAGAATGGATAAAGAAACTGTGGTACATTTACACAGTGGATGGAATACCACGCAGCTATTGAAAACAAGGAAGTCATGAAATTTGCAGGCAGATGGGTGGAACTAGCAAAGGTCATCCTGAGTGGGGCAACCCAGACCCAGAAAGACACATGATGTGTACTCACTTATAAGTGAATGCTAGCCATATAGTATAGGATAACCACACTTCAACTCATGGACCCAAAGAGTCTAAGTCACAATGATGGCCCAAGGGAGGGCGTTTGAATCTCACAGAGAAGGGGAAATAAAATAGACATAAGTGGTAGATGGATGGAAGAAACTGGAAGGTGTTGGGAGGGTGTATGGGTGGGTGTTATCAGGTGTTGGGAGAGTGGAGAGAGGGCTAGGAGAGAAAACACAAATCGATGGGGAGACGTTTCTCTGTAGAGGGGAGGAATATCCCAGGAATCTATTGGGGTGACCCTAGATGAGACTCCTAGCAGCCTGAAGTGGTCACCTCTTGTAGCCAAAAGGGTCTTAGAGTGGCGCGAGGGGAACACCAACCCACCAATAAAACCTTCAACCCAAATTTTGTCCTGACTACAAGATGTGCAGGGATAAAATTGGAATAGAGATCGAGGAATGGCCAACAATGACCGCCCCCCTTGAAACCCACCCCATGGGAGAGAGCTAATCCCCTGACACTATTAATGCTACTCTGCTGTGCTTATAGACAGGAGCCTAGCCTAACTGTTCTCTGAGGAGCTTCATCCATCAGCTGATGGAAACCGATGCAGAGACCCACAGCCAACAATAGGTGGCACTAAAGGAGTCTGTGGAAGAGTTGGGTAAAGGACAGAGGGAGAATTGGGTAAAGGACAACGACAAGACCTACAGAGTCAATTAACCTCTGCCCTTGGGAGCTCACAGAGACTGAACCACCACCAAAGAGCATGCATGGGCTGGACCTAGACCCCTACACATATGTAGCAGATGTACAGCTTGTTATTCATGTGGGTCCCCTAACACTTGGAGCAGGGACTATCTCTGATTCTGTTGCCTGCCTTTGGGTCCCTTTCCTTTAGCTGGACTGCCTCATCTGGCCTCAGGGGGAGAGGATCCCCTTTGTCCTGCTGCAACTTGGTGTGCCAGAGTAGACTGGTACAAGAGAAGGAGGAAATAAGGAAAGGGAGTGTGTTAGGATGGGGCTGCTATTGGCATGTAAAGTGAATAAAAATAAATAACTAAACAAATAAATAAGTAACATTTCATCGTATACACATCTTACATGTTACTTATCAGTTCATCTCTTGGAGGACATTTGGGTTGGCTTGATTGTTGTAAGTACTTGTGCAAAAATAATAAAGAAAGGGAAAAAAATAGATTCCTTTTCACACAATACATCCCAAACACAAATTCCCCTTCCCCAACTCCTTGAGGTAACTCTTCAACATCTTCTTCCCCCTGTTGTACTTCTTTTCCATTTGTCTTCATAAAAGATCAGGCCTCCCAGAGATAACAAGCAAACAGAACAAAATAAGATAAAATAAGATAAGGAAAAGCCCTCATACAGAGACTGTATAAGGCAACCCAAGAGGAGGAAGAGTTCTAAGAGAAGGTAAGAGTTAGAGACAAACTCATTCTCACTGTGATCAGTCCCACAAAAACACCAAGTGGACATCCTCAGCATAAATGCACACCCTTGCAGACCCTGTCCTTGCAGCTTCAGTCTCTGTGAGCATATATGAGCCCTGCTTACTTGATTCTATGGGCCATATTCTCCTGGTGTTCCCATCCCTCCTGACCCCTAAAATTTTTCCTTCCCTTCTTCTGAGGATTTTCTGAGCTCCTACAAGAGGGACTGTGGGGAGTTTCCACTCTGTCAGACTGCTTTGCTATTTAGCTCTCAGTGGAAAGACATGTTTTCACCCTGGCCTTCAGCTAGAGTCAGTGATAAGCAGGATGTTTGCCAAGTCCACCTCCTTTTTTTTTTTTTTTTTTGAGACAGCAGGCAGGATGTCTTGTCACACACCTTGTCACACACACCTTTTGTGTGTGTGAGGATCACACAGACAGGTGGTTGAGGTAAAGAAGTTTGACTTCTCTGTTAATTCATTCATTGTACTGAGGTGCTTTTGCTCTGACTTAAAAAGGGATTATTGGAATAAAGGGAGGCAACTAGTTTCTACTGGAGCCCTCTCGGAAAGATCCCATGTGTAGTATGTTGGTTTATTAATTTTCTTTCAGTCCTCACTCCCTGCTCAAGAACTGTTCGATTCTGCTGGCGGGCTCCAGCAAGGGACCCAATGGAGACCTCCAGTTTAGACTTTCTCTTACTATAATGTCTGGCTGTGTATTGTCTGCTGCTGGAAGAAGCCTCTTTGAAAATGACTGGACAAGGCATCAGCCTATGAGTATAGCAGAATAAGGAATCATTCTGTTGTTTTTTTGGTTTGGTTTTGTTTTTGTCCATCATGTTTGGTTCTGTCTTAGGTTTCTGGAATATCTAGTCTCTGATTTCTGACCATCCAGGCAGTGTAGGGCTTGGACTCCCTCTCATGGCCTGGACCTCGTTTAATCAGACATTGATTAGCCACTCCCACCATTCTGTGCCACCATTCCCCCAGCATATCTTGTATCAGGATATATTCTAAACTGAGGGTTTTTGTGGCTGGGTGGCTGTACAGGGTTCTCTTTCCATACCTTACGGAATCCCTTCACAAAGAGACTAGAACATAGGGTTGAAGGCTCCATACAGTAACCAGCTGGACATGTCTATTTTCAACAAGCTGTTTGGCCATTGTCCAAAGCAATGGGGCCTCACTGTCAGTTTTCAAAGAGTAACTCTCTGCCCTAGCATCAGCCTGGGTTGTTTAATGATCTCCAGAGAACCCTGCCCCACCACTGGAAGCTTTGCCTGGCTTCAAAAGATGATCAGTTCAGACTTCATAGTCTCTATTTCTAGGAGTCCTCACTGGGGTCATCCTCATAGACTCCAGGGAGTTTCCACTTTACTAGGCACTGGGTTTCTACCCTGCGCCCTAAATGCTCCCAGTTCCTGTACTATATGGCTAGTATCCACTTGTGAGTATATGCCATGTGTGTCTTTCTGCTTCTGGGGCACCTCACTCAGGATGAGCTTTTCTAGTTCCATCCATTTGCCTGCAAATTTTATGATTTCCTTGTTTTTAATTGCTGAGTATTCCATTGTGTAAATGTACCACAATTTCTGTATCCATTCTTCAGCTGAGTGACATCTAGGTTGTTTCTAGATTCTGGATACTAGGAATAAAGCTTCTATAAATATGGTTGAGCAAATGGCCTTGTTGTATACTTGAGCATATTTTGGATATATGCTCAGGATTGGTATGGCTTTAGGTAGCACTATTCGTAATTGTCTGAGAAAGCGCCAGATTGATTTCCAAAGTGGGTGTACAAGTTTACATTCCCACCAAAATGGAGGAGGGTTCCCCTTTCTCCACATCCTCTCCAGCATGTGTTGTCACTTGAGTTTTTGATCTTAGCCATTCTAATATGTGTGAGATGAAATCTGTTCCATTTTGATTTGCATTTCCCTGATGACGAAGGATGTCAAATATTTAAGTGTCTCTGCCATTTTGATATTCTTCTGTTGCAAATTCTGTTTAGCTCTGTACCCCATTTTTTTTAGATTTTATTTATTTATACATATGAGTGTTCTATTTGCATGTGTGCCTGTATGACAGAAGAGGGCATCAAATTCCATTATAGATGGTTGTGGGCCACTGTGTTGTTCCTGGGAATTGAACTTAGAACCTCTGGAAGAACAGCCAGTGCTCTTAACCACTGAGCCATCTCTCCAGCCCCTGTACACCATTTTTAATTGGATTATTTGGTTTGTTGGTGTTTAATTTCTTGAGGTCGTTATATATTCTGGATATTAGCCCTCTTTCAGATGTAGAGCTAGTGAAGATCCTTTCCCAGTCTATAGGCTATCATTTTGTTCTAATGACTGTGTCCTTTGCTTTACAGAATCTTTTCAGTTTCATGAGGTCCCATTTATTGATTGTTGATCTTAAAGCTTGAGCTCTTAATGTTCTGTCCAGGAAGTTGTCTCCTGTGCCAATGCCTCAAGGCTCTTCCCCACTTTTTCTTCTAACAGATTTATTGTGTTTTGCTTTGTGTTGAGGTCTTTGATCCACTTGGACTTTAACTTTGTGCAGGGTAATAAATATGGATCTATTTGCATTTTTCTATGTGTAGGCATTTGGTTAGACTAGCACCATTTGTTGAAGAGGCTGTCTTTTTCTCCATTGTATTATCTTGGCTTCTTTTCAAAATCAAGTGCCGGTAGGTGTATGGGTTTTCTTTCTGGGTCTTCGATTCGATTCCATTGATCCACCAGTCTGTTTCTATGCCAGTACAATATAATTTTTATTACTGTTGCTCTGTAGCACAGCTTGAGATCAGGAATGGAGATACCTCCAGAAGATCTTTTATTGTAAATTATTACCTTAGCTATTCTGGGTTTTTTGTTTTTCCATATGAAGTTGAGAATTGTTCTTTCAATGTCTATAAAGACTTGTGTTGGTATTTTGTTGGGAATTGCATTGAATTGGTAGATTGCTTTTGGTAAGGTGACCATTTTTACTATGTTAATCCTACTGATCCACAAGCATAGGAGACTTGAAGTTCTTGTCATACAGGTCTTTCACTTGCTAAGTTAGATTTACACAAAGATATTTTATATTGTTCATGGATATTGTGAAGAGTGTTGTTTCCCAAATTTCTTTCTCAGCCTGTTTATGGCTTTATACAGGATGGCAACTAATTTTTTGAGTTAATTTTGTATCTAGCCAATTTCCTGCCTGTGATATCTAGCCCTGGGCTGAGGGTAGCACTGCCTCTAAGGAACCTTAAAGTTTTTACCAGAAATGTCTGAAAGATTCTTCAGCCCCTCACTATCATTGAGACTTTTGTTGTTGCTATTAAATTATCACTCTTCATAATTTTTGAAGTGCTTTCAAAGTATATCTACTTTTTGCCCTTTTAGAAACAAGCAAATAAATATGAAATCTTAATTTCTGGCATGAGGAGCTACTGAATAATAGTAACATTTTCACATAAATTGAGCCATTTGTTATGGGGAGGCTGTGTACATTTTAGGGAAATTTAAATGTTATGCCTTATTACAGAATTGTACGTGCAATTTCTGTGATTATATGACATGTATGATACAGTTGATTAAATCTGATAATTAGGTTTTAATAACATAACAGATAAAAAACTTTTGCCTTAAAGTATGAGAGCTAAAAGCCAAAGAATGTAGTTCAGTGTACAGCCTGTATGAGGCAATGAATAAATAAATAAATAAGGAGGGGAAGAAAGTTTTTATATTTATTTTTATTAAAATAAGAGCAACAAATGTATATAAAACAAGACAAAATGTTATTTAATCAAACTGTAACAATACAACCCCTACATTATGTTCCTTTTATTCATTTCTCTTGTTTTCCCCTTAGTCTTCCTTCCATTTTGCAGAACAACATAGAGAAAAACAAGGCTTCATGTGCTTACAACAAATGAGGGAAAGGAAGGCAGGGTTTCAGAGCACCAGGGTCAGCCATTAAGGACCCATCCAGGTCCAGGCAGGCCTTGGTACTGGGCAGCAAGTGTTGACACAGGTCTGCCTTGACCTTGAAGGAGCATGTGGTCCTGGCACTCAGGGTGCCCTATGAAAACAATGGCATGGGGACTTTAGAGACACAGTAGCTGTTCTGGACAAGTCAACACAGCCAGCTCCGAGCCTCCAACCAAGTGCTGAGAATAACGGCAAGATGGGACACTGGACAGCAGGGCTTCCACAGAGGGGTTCATCGATTTCTCCAACAAACACCCATAGTATCTACTAACACTTAGACACAGATCCAGAGCTGACCCAGGCTACTTCACCCAGTGGTGAAGAAATCTCAGATGCTGCTCTGGAAAAACAAGCCAGAAGAGAACCTGCTTGTCTGCAACGAAGCATTCACATATGCACAAGTGGATGTGTGGGCAGAAGAGGGAAGGGCACCCGCCTGGGCTGTGGATGACCACTGGAAGCTGCCAGACAGACCATAGGTGCCTGTGTACCAGGCAGAGGGGCAGACAACTAGGGAAAGAGGTGTGACAAGAACCAGTCCATTACCTCACCTGGCTGAGCAGACACATGCCCAGGAGAGAAGAGGCTCAACTCAGACTCAAGGGACTGTGAGTGGTGGATGTCACCAAGAGAGGACACGGTCGTCCCAATGCAGGAAATAATCAAGGCAAAGCTTTGCAATGAGAAGACAGAGATGCCAGTCCAAGGTGAGGGGAGGACAGATGCCCAGCAGGAGGAAGAGCGTCCTCAGAGAGGGTTGGGGTCTCCCTCAGTGCTTGAAGTGAGGCCACGTCCTGATGATGTTGTACAATGCCTGCCCAGGGGACAGAGTGTTGGACACATCACTGTGACCCATTAGCAAGTAGTTGGGGGTTAGGTACCCCTTGACCACGGCACACTGGATCAAGTCCTGGGCTGCCTCCAAAGCAGCTGTATTGGGTGGGGAACCTTCAAAGCAAAGCCAGATCATTGGTTGTAAGATCTCAGGGTGCCAAGAACAGGTCAGAACATGTCCCCAAACCCACCTAACCTACCACTAAATAGCATATTTGACTGTTGGCAGCCATTCTATAGACAGACAGAATGCCAGATCAAGATTTTACATGTCTTAATTTCAAAGTCTTTCTGACTCTAAATTTCTGGTCCTGGAATTATACAGTTTCCTACTGTAGAAATTTGTTCTGATAGTTCTCTGTTAGGACTGCTTTAGTGCCCTAAGGAACATTTGGCAAAGCTTAAAGATATTCTTAGTTGATAAAAGTGGGAGAAGAAAGGACACTTTTATTGTCAAGGTGGGAGAAGGAAATGATTGATGATTGTGCCGACCAAACTGCAAAGAACAGATCTGTGACAATGGATTATCTCATCCAGAATGTCAGGAGCAGCAAGGCCTTTCCCCACAGAGTCAATGTTCAGTCTCTTCTCATCTGCCTTTAGCCCCATCTAAAGCTCATCTTCAAAGCAGCCAGAGCAAGGAGCGGTGGCAGTACCTCACCTTTCCAGATATTAAAAACAACAACACCCAACACCCTTGCTCTAGTCAGAAGCTCTGAGTAAATGAGTACTTCCAGTGCAGCCAAGGCAAACCCCTAAATTCCTGCTTCGGTGCACAAGGCTGAGTGATCTAGAACTGTTACCATGAGAACCAAACTAAGATAGGTTACAAAGAAGAACTGAAATTACTCACAAAGACATTTTCCTTTGCTTCACCCATTCATTGTGGCAGAGAAAGGGGAATGAGAGAAGAGAAGGAGAGAGAGTTAGAGAGAGTGAGAGAGAGAAAGGGAGATGGGGAGGGAGTGGGAGAGAGAGACAGAGGACAAGAGACTTTAGAGTACCTATTCTTTCTGGAATCCGAGGGTCACCTCCAACCACACTCATCTTAGATAAATAGAAATACAAAGCTTCAGCATATGATACTTAAAATGATGCCTGAGCCTGATGTCTTTCCTGTCCAAATCAGTCTCCTCAAACATCACACAAGGATTACAACTACCCGAATCTTCCACTTACCTGTGAAGATGCCCATGAAGGCGATGCTCAAAGCAATGTCATCATACCCATCAGTGCAGGCACCTTGACTGTTCCAGCCCACCCCTTCATAAACACCACCATCCTGGCCCACGAGGAAGCTGGAGAAGCACAGCAGACATTAGCATGAAAGACAGGCACTCTGGGACTGATACCTTCCTTCATCAGTTCATTTATTTCCTTACTCAACTAAGCAACTTTCTGAACAAATAATACAGAGTTTTTGTGAGTGTTGTGCTGGTGAAAATATTTGGAGGAATGGGGCTTTAGAGGGACCAGACTTACAGAATTCGCTGATCTCTGCAGGACTAGATTTGTCACAGCAGCTGTTGTTAGACTATAAATGACTTAGCAACAATGTTGGCTACTCGTGCTGACTCAAGCAGAAAGGAAAGGTCTCTGTGCTGTGGACTCCCTTTGTAAACTGGTTATACTTTGTAAACCCCCAAGCCAGGAAAGTGGCCAGATTCCTGCCTGAGGAGCTCCAGCAGCCAGGCCCCTTCCCCAGACCTCTCTAAATGTCATAACATTTCCAGCCTCTGTAACTGTCACAAAGCTCATCTCCAGCCCCTCCATAGATCCACTTCCAGATTATGTTAATGTTAGGTGAAATGACTGAACAAGATCCCACAATCTCTGAATAGGAAAATCTACCAATCCTGAAGCTCCCCTAGGATCAGGACTTGAAATCCCACCAATCTTCACCCTGGAAATCTCTGCCCTAGAAAGCTCCACCCCCTAGGAAATCCTACATAGGCTGTGTCTGCTCTGTTCCTTGCTTTCCTCTCCCAGGAGCAGGACCAGCTGCCCTGGACTCATCCCTCCAATAAATCTCTTTTATGAGATTAGCTACCTGGTGTGACTCTCTCATGGAAGAAGCTAAGAGGCAAGGAAGAGAAGGGAAGAAGTGGAGGGGGCTGAGGCTCTGGCACTCCTCCACTCAGCTGGGGATGTCCTCCCCTGGGAGCTGCAACACATCTGCTGAGAAGTCAGAGCCCTGTGGTCCTCCCAGAGCCCTGTGGTCCTGGGCTCCCGTTCCTCAGAATGCCCTTCCACTGGGACACTGTCCCTTGTCAGAGCTATGTGGTTCCTGGGCTCTAGTGTCCCAGGTTGCCTTTCCATTGGGATACCTTCTCTCCTCCGCTCTGTGGTTCTTGGGCTTCTGAGTCCCAGGAAAGGCAGACAAACTGACCCCCTGATTCCCAAATATCTAACCATCATTTCCCATGAAACTGAACCTGTCAAACCCCCTTCCTTCTTCAGACATCCTTTTCTCTTGATGTCCACTGTGTGATAGAGCACTCAGCCTCTTGTCTGGAAGATCTGTGTCTGGCAGATCAGCCTGAAGTATGTGCTTCTTGGGGTGCTCCCCTATGCCTCCTCCTTCTCTACACACTTTCTCGGAACTAGCCTATCCACTTCCATTCACCAGCCATTAAAGTGCACACCTCACAATTGGAGCAACCCCTTCCCCATGCCTCCTCTTCTCTGGGGCAGCATTGTAGAGAAAATGGCCACCCGCTGGCTCCAAACCCAGGCCTCAGCCCACTTGCTCCATCGGCTTGCCAGCCAAGGCTTGTAGCTGGTATCTCCCAGACCTCCCCGACAAAGTCCTGCACTGCAGTCATTTGACACTCACTTCCACGAACTCTTAAACGCTCCCACTTCTTCCCGTGACATCTGTACCCTCTTATCCCTGTCAGCACTCGCCTTGCCTAGACTGCCACAAGATTTCAAAGCCTGTCTGCCTTCTGGCTTGCACTCGCTAATCTGCTTCCAAAGCATCATCCAAGACACTGTTCTCAAATACAAATCACGTAAAATCCAGCTCTTAGTCCTTTGCATGGAACCCAGACTTTCCAGTCAAAGATGCCTCATTCTTCAGGACATGGCTCTTTGCCTCCCAGCCTCACCTCTCATCACACCCAGTGGTGGCATTTATGTGATCACAGTCTCTCAGCTCCTCAAAGATTCTTATCCTGGAATCCAAGTCTTTTGCTGCTCCCTTTCTAATTTGTCCCCAGTCCCTCCTTGGGTCTTAGCTAAGGAGTTACTCCTCTGAGGACAGAGTCCTTCACTCCTCTCCCTGCCTTCTTACTCCTCCTTCATAGGAGCACTTAATTCACCTGTTGAGGCTAACTGTGTAAAGTCTTTTTCTTCCTCATTGAGTGGCAGGAGGGGAGGGGTCACCTGTGCTCCCACAGGAAACATCCCCAGGGCACAGCCTAGTGCTGTCAGAAGCGAGTGTCTCCTGAGTTCAGAGCCTCCTATGAATGATGATAGGACACCCAATACAAATCGGAAGCCTAGAAGAGACTAAGTGGAGCCTGAGTAATAAAGGGAAATCTTTATCCTCAGTTGAAAAATTTTTCCAAATTCATATTTGCTAGTCACATCTCCAATGCAGTTGGGGAGAACAACATCAGATTATCCCAAATGGCAGGACCTAACAGTCATTTGGGAGGTCCTGATGATGCTTAGAGGCAATATTTCCTCCCATCTTTAAGGAGCTTCAGTAGAGTGGAGTCAGAAAAGAGAATCAGTCATCTTAGAAGAATACACCAAGGAACAAATGCAGCAGAGAGGGCACATTGCACACGGGGGTCTGCAGGAACAGTCAGGAATAAAATACAGCTCCAGAAGCTAAGCCATGCATGGCCCTGGGTAGTGGCTCTTTCTATTAACACATATAAACACACCATAGGAGTTAGTGGTGGCTTGTATTTATGCTTCAAGCTCAGATGGATTGTTCGTGATGGGAAATGAGCTGAGGTGTTTCTGTGTCTTGCCTGCGAGCTCTGGATACACGCTCCAGTGTTTCTGACTGTTTTGTGGAACATTTTGTTTCTATGTGAGTCAGTCTTAAGTTACTATCTTTTAACATAAGTATTCTTGACCAACAAAATTCAGTCATAGAATTCTGATATTCATTCTTCATTAAATGAAAATAAAGGAAAGGAGAGAAGGAAAAACAGAGGGGAAAGGGAGAGAACAGTGTAGGAGGAGAAAAGGGAAGGGGGGGGAAGACAGACCGAAAGATACAGGGAAAGGATGAGGAAAGAATTGTGGGAGGAAGAAAAGAGTCTTCCCACTAGATAACACATTCTTTATTAGGGAATCACAGACCTTGGTACTGTGAAGTTAATGGATGTTATCCAGTCTCTTGTTGTAGGAAAGACTCCCTCAGGATGTCCAGAGTCTTGGATGCAAAGGACCACCACAATAACACCAGCAGGAGCAATCCAAGCAGAGAGCATCTCTTGAGCCAGTGTAGTGAGAGGCAGTGGACCTGAGTTAATCTTCTCTACAGGTCCCACAGTCTTGCACACTGTGCTGTCCTCTAATATATTTTCAGGAGCTTTGGTATCTATGTCTATAAATCACCTTTAATAGGTACATATTCTGAGGACATGCTTGGGGCTGTGACTGCCCCTTATCTGTCTCTTAAACAAGAACATACTGGATTTGGTAAGAAGTACCGATAAGTTTCTCATATGTTGAGTAATCAGTCAACATCTCCCTCACCCCTCCTGTTGGGAGATTCAGATTCCCCCCTCCAAGGAGAAAAGACCCTGTCCTTGGGATCACTTACTTGTATCCAATGTCACACGTGTTTCGTCTGTCCATGAAGAAGGACTGGAGGTCTCGGACCAGCAGGCGGCACTCAGCGGGCTGACTGCACGTTCTCCCAGCAGTGTGAAGGATGATGGCATACTTCGCAGGGAGAGCCATCTTGGGGCAGTGGGACTCTCTTGCCCCCCACGCAGACTGTGGAACAATGTGGGGGCAAGCTGTTATAGAGTAAAACAACAAAAACAAGAGACAAACATGAGGATTCATGTTAGCACTTCAGGCCAACCACCTGACACGAAAGCTTCTGGATATTGAGATTTCCCAACTCCCTTCAAGCCTCTTCCCAAGCCTGACTGTGATATTCTGGAGTATACTGATCCAAGCAGCAAACACAGAATCTTTACTTCTAAAAACCCATAAGATTCTGCTTGTATTAAGCATCCCTCTATATGGACAGATGGCAGCAGTCTCCAGGAAGTGGTCAAACTGATCCAGGGCTCATGATGATAAGGACAAGTTTCTTCAAACCTCATTGAGACTGAGCAAAGATCAATAGTTCATGCTGGTTTTATCTCAAAAGTTTCAAGAAGTCCCTGGCACTGATCAGGTTCCCTAGGCCCCTTCTGTCCCCACACATATATGAGCAGTGAGGACAGCTGAGACTCTGAGACTGGCTGAGGCACCTTGAGGAGACACCTTCCAACTTGTCAAACTCCCCACAAATTGTACAATGAGCTCCATATTTGGTCACTCAGGCTTGGGGAACCTTTGGTGATGAGGCTGCCTCATAAGTAACTCCTCACCCATACCTCGGTAATTATCCCAATAAGACTGTGGTTCACAAAAGGAGGAGGAGGAAGGTGGGAGGAAGATTGGTTTGGGGATGTAGAGTTGGCTCAGTGGCTAAGAGCACTTGTTGCTCTTGCAGAGGACCTGGGTTTGATTTCCAAATTCACGTCATTGTTCACAATCATCTGTAATTCCAGTTCCTGAGGATCTGATGCCCTCTCCTGGCTTCCATGGGCAGCAGTATTACAAATGATACACACACATACATGAGTGTGTGTATGTGTGTGTGTGTGTGTGTGTGTGTGTGTGTGCAAAAGCACTCATACACAATAAAACAAATACATCTAAAAACTCATTGGTTTTTGCGTCATTGTTTCTTAACCCAAAACAACATCTAACTTGTTGTCTGAATGTTTTTAATTCCTCCTTTAATGTCAGTGTGACAATGTCAAATTTGTTACTTTCTGTGTTTATAAATGTGTAGCTACATGTAAGTGTGTGAATAAAAACAGTGCGTTAATGTAGCCTATCCTTTTCTGTGCCTATTTTCTTCCCTAACAATTTTCACCATGTAACATAGTGAGTATTTCACCTGGTTATATGTTCCTTGTCTTTCTCTCCCCTCTGCTCTGAAGCTCTGTATCTCACAGTCTCTTGTTCTTTGCTCCTTAGATCCAGTTTTTGCTGAAGGAGTGGTGTGATTGCAGAAAGATTGTTCACACAACACCACTCATCCTGACGGGGTGCTGTCACTGAAGCTAATGGGAAAGAGGTGGCTTGCAGGTTTCCTGTCAAGGCCTGCCAACACCAGCACTTCGGAAAGCTGGGTGACAGTGTGGCTACTGGGAAGGATGTGAGGGAAGCCTGAAGGGTCACGCCTGGCGGCATCCTAGTAAGTAGGACTGGAAGGACTAGGAAGGAAGAGGGTCTCACCTGTCTTCTGTCCCCCCATCTGTGCAGGAGCCAGGCAGTCTTCAGTTTTCACAAGAAGTGGCTGGATGTACTTGGATGACAAGTAGCCCTTCTTCACAGCATGGGAAATCAGGCCCTTCATGGCTGACAGAGCTACAGGGCTGGGACTGCGTCCTGGAAGACAGTGATTTCTAGGAATCCCAGTCTGGCCTAGTGTTGGAGACCAGTGGGAAGAAGCTGAGGTACCCTGACAAACCCTCACAGCTGCTGCAGGAAACCGTGGGACGGCTCATCCCTCGAGTCAGAGAGGCGAGGGTCAAGGATCTGGTATAGCAGGGCTCTGAGTGGCTCAGGCTGAAGCCCTCCTCAAAGATGTGCAAGACTCCACATCTCCACAGCCTCCATCCATGGGATAGCTGTGGGGAGCCGGGCCCAGCGAGCCCTACCCACTCACATCAGTGTTTCCCATCGTTTTTCTCAGCACAGAGCTCTGAATTGGGCACTGTCAGCAACTCCCTTGGTAAGGAAGAACTTGAGATCTAAACAGTATGTTCTTCTGATCCCAAACCAACAAATAAAGCTCACAAGAAGAGCAACAGAACAAGAAAATTTGAACACAGGGAACTTCCCAGAGACTCATACTCCAACCAAGTACCATGCATGGAAATAACCTAGAACCCCTGCACAGATGTAGCCCATGGCAGTTCAGTGTCTGAGTGGGTTACATAGTAATGGGAAGAGGGACTGCCTCTGACATAATCTGACTGGCCTGCTCTTTGATCACCTCCCCCTGAGGGGGGAGCAGCCTTACCAGGCCACAGTAGAGGACAATGCAGCCACTTTTGATGAGAACTGATAGACTAAGATCAGAAAGGAGAGGAGAACCTCCCCTATCAGTGGACTTGGGGAGGGGCCTGCATGCAGAAAGGGGAGAGAGGGTGGGATCAGGAGGGGAGGAGGGAGGGGCTTATGGGGGGATGCAGAATGAATAAAGTGTAATTAATAAAAAATTAAAAAAAAATCAAGCAGGCATTCTGGACCCAGGACGCTGCTGGAACCACCCTCGCTGGAAATGGAAAATGCAGGCTCATGTTCTGACTCTTTCCCTTGGGTTGTTTGCTTCTCTGAAATGCATGCGGTAGTAATAGGAATGATGGAATCTCCCTGGACTATCCCAAAATGTTCTGCATAGAAAACGAGAAACTAACTATACAAAATGTGTTAACAGAAATCGGCTCACAAACTCACTGGCACAGTCTCAGGACTGTATGTTTGGATGTGGGGGTCAGGAGTATGGAATCAAGAGACTTGCAAGAAAATGGAAGGCTGCCATTAGAGGCTGTGTGTTCCAGGAGGTGCCCAACATGACACAAATTCCATGGGTGCCCCCTGTTTTGAGCTTTTGTTTCATTTTGTTTTGCTTGTATTTCTTTCTTTCATTTTGAGAGAGAACGTGAAGTTGGGTAGGTGGGAAGGGGAGGTATGTGGGAGGAGCTGGGGGAGGGAAAATATATTACATCAAAATGTATTACATGAAAAATTAATAAAATTAACTGTCAGCTTGAGCAGATCTGGGAGACAAGGTTATGGACGTATTTCCTGAATGGGCGCATTGAGGTAGTGAGAGACCAAAAGATTAAAAAAATCATTGGCTGTTATTTTAAAGTTTAAAGCCTGAATGAAGGCTAGCTGGGTGAAGACATTTCCAGTAATGCCCTGTATTCTCTTCCTGCCCACTAGAGATACAGTTGCTAGGAAACTGGCCCATCCCCCTAGGAAGGGACACCAGATCATTAATGGTTTGAGGACCTTCCAAGCCAATCAATTCCAAATGCAACATCCCTTTTGCCTTTCAACCAATAGATGCTTGCCAGGCAGGAATCACCCCTGCTTTGGGCATGCTGGGAGGGTCTGGAATCTTTAAATCACCCAACTAACCTGAGCACGAGGCTCTCAGCTCTCACAGCTTTGGCGGTGGGGGTGTGAGCCCAAGCTGCAGCTTGTAATAATGTATAATTAAAAAACCTCATGTATTTACAGAGAAGTCTACTTATTCCTGGTCTTTTGGGGTTCGCAAACTGGGCACAACGTTTTATGACCTAAGTTCAAACAGCACCCTTCCATGAGACGGCACACGGGACTGAACACAGGAGAGAATGAGGTGAGCACCAACAACATCCTCCTGTTTCTAACTGCAGATGCACTTCGTGCCCGGACATGATGACTCCCCCATTGTGATGGGTTATCCCCTCAAACTGTGAGCTACAAACTCTTCCTTCCTTAATGTGGTTTCAGCTGGTATTTGGCCACAGCAACAAGAAAAATATCTAATACAGCGGCATCAAGGTGGTTTAAAAAAATAGATAGAAAAATCTAGGAGTGAGAGATAGACAGAGGGGACACTGGCCTACAGCCACGGACCTGAAGGAAAGGTATGAAAGCCACTACCACAAAGATCTCACACACAGAGCACAGATTGACCTGAATAAGAGCAGAGCCAAGGAACCCCACGGATAGAAGCAATGAGCAGGAGGGACTCACCTAGAGAAGCCTGGGAATCCGAGGGAGAAGTGTGGCAGAGTTAGAGAAGGAAGCCAGAGCAGAAGGAAGCGCATTACGTTGTGTGTTTGGGAAACTGAGGCAGCAGAAAATGTCAGGAGAAACTGGCTTTCCAGAGATGCCTGAAAGGGCAGCAGAACATCAGGGCTAAGCAGCAGAGCACTCTCGGCTGAGGCGCCATTACCTTCCTGGGTGCCGAAGAAGGCAACGCCTAAGGAGATGTTGTTGTAGCCCTGGCCGTGTGAGCCTTGGACATTCCAGCCAACACCTTCATATACTCTGCCATCATCCCCAACCAGGAAACTGTGGGCAAGGAAACACAAGTTACTGGCACTGACACACATTCCTGAGAGAGGAAACCACCTACCCAGGCTCAGAAGGGAGCAGAGCTCAGGGCAGGTTTACAAAAAAGTGTCTGCATGGATTTCTCTGAGACAATAGAAAGACCAAGTCATGCATCCTCATTCTTAACATTGAAAATGACTACACACACACAGCCTTTAACTCCCTCCCTATACCCAAATTATGTATAAATCATCCTAAGTACTGAGAAGGAAGAGGGGACCTTGGTCATGCAGAGACTACAGTTGACCTAGTCACACAATATTAGTCTCCATGGATTTCATACATCTTAAAGATGGCTCTGCTACCTCCCACAGAAGGCATACTACCCAAATGACCTCCACACTGGCTACACATGTGTTTTCTCCCCAGTAGGGAACTTCTTACGTAAACGCACCAGTGAGACACGGACACAGCAGCAGGCAATGAGTTTGAGGAGTGATTCCAGAAACCAGAAAGATGGAGCAACGAGAGAAAGACTAGAGAAAGAGAGAAAGTCAGCAGCAGAATCCCCGAAGCAGCTTGAGAGCAGACACCTGGCACTGCCCCCTGAGTGCCACTCACCCACCGTGTCCTTCTGAAGAACTGTGTATGTACACTTTAGAACCGTCCTACAGAAGGGTTGGGCTGACGAAGTTACCCACTGATCTCTGTCTCCAAGGGGCCATTAACCCCCCCTAAACCGTAGAGGACTTCAAGAGAGCCTGGTGTGGGAGCCAGAGATACTGTGGGCATTTTCAGAAGCCATTCCAAGCCCCAGACTGCTGACAGCTGGCAAAGTCAGGTAGGATCCTCCAAGACTGGCTGTCAGGGTCACAGGTGGGGTGCTTACCCCAGCGAGACAAGAGCCCATACCCGAGGCTTGGTGAGAATGCCTCTGACTGGTTGAGCTAGTTTGAGATCGATGACTGCACCTTGGGAAAATGGCGATTCCTGCTTTGTCCTCCTCAGACTGGTGGGTAATTAAGGCACTAAGGTATAAGGAAGAATTCTGCAAACTATGATGTGTCAGGCAAACCAAGGTTTTCCAGAGGCATTTAAAGGAGCAGTTAGGTCTTGGGTTTGCATCTCAGAGGCAGGAGCTTCACAGAGAATGATGTCAGAATTTCATGAAGATCTTTTTCACTACTGTATTCGTTGTAAAAACATACAGAAACACAGCCAACAAACAAGGAAGATGGGTGAAAAAGACTCTAAGAACCTTAAGAGAGCAGCTTTGACCACGTGCCTGGAGGTCCAGGCCCAGCCACTTACTTGTAGGCCACATCACACCAGCCGTTGCGGATATGATAGGCCTGCAGTTCCCGAAGCTTCTGACCACAGACGGTCTGGTTGCGGCACTCTAGCCCAGGGACATGGTGTATGACAAGGACATCCACGGGTCTCCTCAGCTTAGAGCTGCAGCCAGCTGCTTCCGCCCCCCATTCCTCACGGGAGACCACGACGAAGACATCTGCGTGGAGAAGGTGACACGTCAGCTACCGCACCTGCATTTGCTTACGGAGACGCGCGTCTGGTCTGCCCCCTGCTGGTAAAAATGCCCCAGGAGAGGTATGAGCAGGTGGCCATCCCTCCCCACCCACTGTCACGTCACGTGCACCTTGCAGGCTGTCACCCCCATCGCAGCTGAACAGGCCAGGAGGTCGGGATATTTTGCTTTCCGTCTCAGAAAGCCACACCATAAATGCACCCCCATTGGGAAGTACGCCCATGCCGTCCACTTGTCCCCCCCGCCCAGCCCTCCTGGCCTCACTGTGCCCTCGCTGGCAACTTCCTCTGTGGCTCCCCCTCTCTTAAGGGGTCGCATCTCCTCCACCTAGGCTCTTCTTCTGCCCTTCACTCTCTGACCTGCTGGACTCGGGACCGATTCTCTACCCTGCAAAAGTAGTTTCTCCCCTTTTGCTATCACCCCTAAACCCCCAAAGCATTCACAAATGCACTGAAGCCGCTGGCCAGAGTCCCTCTACCGCTCTGCTCTTCACCCTGTCCCAGCAGGCTGCGCAGACCTCGATACACTTCCAGCCACACTGTAAGCCCAGCAGCCCCTAACCCTCCTCACCATCACGGCCCATGCTGCCCTTCTCGGCCAGCTGGGAGAGGCTGCCCAGCAGCCGCTGCAGCCCTTCCAACACCTGTTTGGTTTGCGGGTTTTCCCGGGAGGAAACACCTGCAAAAGAATGTTCCTGTTTTCATCTGTCCTCAAAGAGTTCCAGAGCCCTTTGATAATAAGGAGCTAGCAGAGCTCTAGCCGGAAACAGCCGCCCCCTCCATTACCCTTCTGCCGCCCTAAGTCCCCAAGCCTCCTCCAAGAAGCCCCTGTGGGTTGACCAGGAAACCACCGCTTTCTCTAGTACTGCCTTTGGGTAATCCTCCAGGGTGATAGTTCATGGCTACAGGGAGTTAGACATATTGAACAATTATGAACTATATGTAAACATACAATTGGCACAAACAACCTGGAGATATGTTCCAGCACCTGAAAACCACAATGTTGTCCTCTGTATACATTTTTGTGTATCCAGTGCAATAAGAAGGAATAGTTAGAATTGCCTTTCATGAATCAGGCCAGTTCCTGCTCAGTGCTCAGGCACTGGTCAAGCCCATATTCCTACCTGAAGGACTGTGAGGGTGTCCAGGCACTGGCTACATTATTGCTCCAAAGGAGCATCATTTGTTGACAAGCACAAATCTAGTTAGTTTATATTCTGACGGCATGATATTGATACAGATACAATCATTGCTTCCATCCACGGTTCTCACTGCCAGGTGCTAAGTCAGCTGTGTGCGTTACTTCACCTAACCCTCAAATTTAAGAGGGGAGCAGCTTCTTCTCAGTCTTCAGATGGAGAACTTAAGATTTAGAGAACTTAACCACTTATTGAAAACTATTACTTGTGGTAAGGCAAAGTGTCGGCCTCAGATCTATAGATGCCATAAAACTCTTCTTACGTGCTGGGGAAAAGAGAGAAAACTTACCCCATGCCGGAAGAACCAAGGTAGAGAAGACAAGAAGCCAGGGCAGCATCCTCAGCTGGTCCCAGGATTCCCACAGAGTATAAGCAGCCCTAGGAGAGACATTACCATGGGCCACCTGTCCACGACACGGCGCCTGACTGTGTGGAACCCTGTCTACCTACTGCCTTGCTCTGGGCCCCCTGAGGGCCAGCACCTGGCAAAGCTCCTCTGGACTCCCTGTACACAGCTGGTGCACACCATCCTGGTACAGATACTAGCAACTCCATTTAACTGATTCCGACTCTGTGTGTATGTGTGTGTTCATGTAGATACTTGAACAGTAAGTCTTAAACCATCCTCACCCAAATTCTGTACATACAGAAACTAAATCTAAGAATGGTCCAACTGAAAAATCCATGCTCACAAGGAAGGACATCCCTTCCCTAGGAATAAGACAAGGTGAGGTAAGCAGGGTGTAGGAGTTGGGAGACAGCAGATCTAGTTCTAGATCTGCTGGTGCGGAGGAAACCTGGCTGTAAGGTTGGTTTGGTAGTATAGTCCCTTCTGGAGATGTTTCGTAAAGATCACAAACAGAAACAGCTGAAACTGGGGACTGGCTCAGTTGCTGAAGTGTTTGCCATTCAAGAACAATGGAATCCTAAATCTCCAACAGCCATGCAAGAAAAAAAAAAAAAAGTTGAGTGTGAGTGTGGCTATGCAAGTAATTCCAACACTAGGAGGTGGGGACAGGCAGGTCCCTGGAATTCACTGTTCAGCCGGCTTTGCCAAACCCATGCTCAGATACTGAGAGACCCCGTCTCAGGAAATAAAAAGACACCGACGTGGACCTCTGGCTTCCATATGCATACACACGTGCACATGCCACAGAGAGAAGAGAGGGGGAGAAGAAAGGGGAGGGGCAAGGAGAAGGATCGTGGACACAGAGACTACAGACACACCATTATGTCCTCACACGAAACAAACAAAATGGAGTCACCTGGAAACCCTGTTGTAGTCCGGGCCAGCAAGTCAGAGTGCAGCCGGCTCACCACTCATTTTCTGGCATTTCCCGACTTCAGCCTTGGTTTCCAGGCCTCGTACCTCCTCTGGCATATGTCTCTTCCTGCTCTCCCTGGCTCTAGAGAGCACTCTCTCTCTCTCTCTCTCTCTCTTGGAGTGGAGCACTCAGGTTCCAGCTTTCTCAAAAGAGGAAGTGAGGGCTCCCAAAAAAGATGAAGGACAGAGCTCTAAGACTGTGACTCAGCTCAGTTCAGAGCACTGAAAGGAACTCAGGTGAGACGAGGCAGATTGAGAGCACAGCGACACACCCTGTGAATAAGCCTGGGTTTCTCCTCCCTGGGAAAGGACCCAATTGCCACATCCTCCCTGACCTCCTTCTTCTGCTCACCCTGCCGCCATGGGTCCCAAAGGCCTGGTGGCTGTGATTCTGACATTGGTGAACTTCTTGCCAACAGCAATCTATTCCTCCAACCTGAAGGCCATAGATTAAGGTCATTTACCAGTTATTACTCCAAAGCCTTTCTACCAAGGTTGCCAACAGAGGCAGAATGGAAGGAAAGACAGGGAGAGCCATGTTCCTGTGTGCCTGAGCCTGTAGCCTCTGCCTGCGTCAGCCACCCTCCTGCTGTACCCACCTTCTGCATCATCACACTATGACCGTGAGAGGAAGCAGACTCCACCCACTTCTCGGGGCCTAGTGATGTCCTCCTCTTCCTGCACCCCACACGGGAGGCCCTCCCATGATGGCAATGCTGGGCCCTCCCCCTCCCAGGTTGATGCCTGTGGGGCCTGCTCCTGGACTGAGGCCGCCCATGGGAGGTCACATGCCCACAATGCCGGGGGCCTCTGCTCACCCCGTGATGGTGCCCACTCGGCCTGGCATGTCTAGGCCAGACAGAGAAGAGCAGAAGGTCTCTTTACCAGTTTTTTATTTCTTATTCTGTTTCTCCAGGAGATCACCGTGCTGAGCCTGCCTGTTTTCTAGCTGCGTGACAAGAGAGCTCCCCCTTCCTAACAGAATAGCATTGGAGGGGGAAAGTGGTATTTTAAAAAAAGCACAGTTTTCACCTACATTGTGAGATGTGAAAATAAAATGTCAGCTCTGTCTGTTAAAAAAAAAAAAGGGGGGTGGGGGAGTAATCCATTCGGGTTAACTCTTGGCTCACTGTAAACTGATAAAGAGACAGGAGAAACGAGTGTTCTTCTAGTGAGGTAGCATTCTGCTCTTTCCTGGAGTATCCATGCCTAGCGCGGTCCCTTACAAGCTGCCATCAGGTTCTGTTGCTTTTGCCTTCAGGACTCAGAAAGGCATGACATTCCCTTTCTCTTCTTCGTTGTCTCTTTTATTAAGAAGGTGGCCAAATCCTAAGTATGCTTTGTGGTACTGTGGTCTCTTCCCCTCTTTCTTTAATGCTCTCCTCTCTGCCGTGGAGCCGCTTGTCCTCTGTATGGCTGGGCTCCGCGGTGGCTTAGCTCAAGCCGCATGGCTTTTTCTCTCTCTCCACTTGCTCTTCTTCCTCCTGACAGCTGCCAAGATTTACAGCTTATCTGCCCTGGGACTCTTCTTTCAAACTCTAATAAAATTGTTCTTGGACTCTCTGTTGAATCCATTCTAAAATTGTGATTTTAATGAGACTTAAACAAATCACAAAAGAGGACCCCAATTTTCCTGGTAACAAGTATGCAGCAGGTTCTCTCACTGTTTTCCCTAGGCGTGCATCTAGGCCCAGGATGGAGCAGATCCACTGAGCTCAGCCAGGCACAGGGGATAATGTTCCCGAGCCTGAGACTAAGGCAGTGGAGCTTAAGAATTCCAGCATGGTGGTGATGTGACTCCCGGAACACTTGGCTTTACAGTGTCCAGGCATGTGTGTCCTGACCAGCAATATAAGCCTTACAGAAGTAAAGCCTGGTAGCAGGCTTTCAGGAGCACCCAGAGTGGAGCTAAAGGGGTTCCTTTAGCAGAAAACCAAGGGGGAGAAAGCCCAAGAAGAGACAAAGCAATGGCTGCCTAAAAGAGTCAGGAAATGCTCTGGCCCATCCAGATACCCACAAATACCTAAGGCCTAACACGGTGAAGACGCCCTCAAAAAAACAAAAACCAAACAAACAAAAAAAACCAAAATAAAAAAAAAACTCCTCTATGAGTATATCAGGAGGGAGGAAGAAGGTGGCCAGGATTGACTATGGATTTACAAATTTAGAGCGAAAATCTTGCTAGGTGGGGCTTCCTGTCTCCTGAATGACTGAGCTTTCATCGACTCCCCTAATCCTCATCTCTGCCATCTCTACCCGAGGGGGCTCCCACAAACCTGCCCTCCCCCATCACCATAGGATCTTTCCAGTGTTCCTAAGAGACTCTACCTCGGCCTAGCCTCTTCCCAGAGGCCTATACAAGTACTGGTGGGACCGGGGAGACCCCCCCTTCTTCAGGGAAGTCATGATACATTGTGTGGAAAATCTCATGAAGAGACAGTCTGCTTCTGTCCAGCCCTAGCACAGCAGAGTAAGCCTTTTAAAAGTGTGAAGAGAAGTTCAGGAAAGAAAGGTAAGCAGGCAGACACCAAGCATGCTTCAGGTAACATGGCCTAAGGTAGTTCTCCCTCACAGGTCATCCCAGAAGAACGTAGGGAACCTCCAAATCCATTCAGGGGTCAAACCTGAGCCACACTCAGCAGGAAGCCCTGCCTCACAAACCAGTGATTCCAAGTCCCTCACCTCCCTCAGCTAATACTGTCCCTGAAGATATGAAAGCATGTCAAGTGGGTGGTTCCAGGTTTGGTACAGCAGGAAGGAGGCAGCTGCTGGTCAGGGGTATGCCCGAATTCCCTCCAAAGTCTCTTTATGCTAAGAATGTTCTTGAGACAGTTACTTGTTGTAGTAACCTTCAATTCTGGTTCTTGAAAGAAAAGGCCCTTGTATGGTCAATTTATGAGCTGAACCAATCACATTCTTCACTGAACTGTTTTCTTCTCAAGAGAATAGAAAACAGGCAAATTACATAGACCCTCATACATGATGCCATGACATACATTTTTTTGAAAAGGAACAATGTGAGCTTTTCCTTTAAGGAAAACAGCTTACGGAATCTATTGGGATAATAACATTAAATCTTCCAAGGAAAACCTAGCATTTGGGGTAAGTGACACGGTAACAGCCATGCTTGCAGCCATGATCTGACATTTTCCCAATAGGTACACTTATTAATACCATCAGTGGTGGCGTTTCAAATGTCTTACATGCACACATCTGTAAACACACACATAGAAACATGTCATAGATTGTATAATGAAATGGTAAACCAATATTTTCCAAACGGTTAATATAAGATGTTGCAAAATCACAACTGAATAAAAAAACTCATTCAAGTTTTAAGATGGGGTCCTTGATTCTACTGAAACTATGGGCAAAGAATTCATTCATATGGTTTCAGATTCCAAAAAGTCACTACTTAGTTGTTTGGGTGTAGTATAAAAGAATAATATTTATAACTATATTTAAAATTAATAGTGTGTTCCTCTACTTTCCAAATACTCATCTGAGAAGATGGATTTTATTCCCATCTTCAACTCAGACAGAATATAGCAATATATTGAATGTAGAAATAGAAATGAAGTCACAGCTTTCTCCCTCTGAGAAGTACAGTTAAGAAGTTTGCAAACATTGTTTTAAAGGAATTTTGCAATAGCTTTGTAAAATAAGTAGTTATTTTAATAGGTTAGTATTAATGGGTTTTTAATGATACTTTAAATAAGCTGATAAACAATTTGCTTTTTTAATTTCTAATAAAATAAGTATATAGAAATAATACCCCATAAAAGCCCTTTGGGATACTATAGTCTCAAATATCCTGTGCTCAAAAGCTGCTGGTGGTGACCAGTATTGATGACTGCTTCACATCATTCAGGAACTGCACTGCCATGCCACCCTGGGCAACCTTGCAAGGCCACCTTTGTTGCCATCTCTAAGACCTACAGCTTCCTAACCTCCGACCTCTGGAAAGAGACTGTGTTCACCAAATCTGTTTATCAGGAATTTACTGAGAGTCTTGTGAAAACACACAGCAGGACTGAGATAATTATCACAAGTACAAAAGAATCCTAAGAGCAAAACATTTTAAAATCTGAGAGCAGGGACCTAGGAAATGGCTAGATATGTATGCCGCACATCCGTAACAGAAGAACGCCAACAATGAGATAGGAGACAGCTATATCTCACTGTTCAGCTAGCCAGGGGGATGAAGCACAGCCACAGAGAACACAAAAGATACCACACTACCTCAGCGAGTCAGAAGGTGAGGACTGATGCCCAAAGTTGTTCTTTGACCTCCACATGCCTTCCGCATTCTGCGACACACACACACACACACACACACACACAAACACACTAATTAACAAAAAGTGCTTAATATGAGTCCACAATTGAGTATTTTAAAAACTAAAAGAGAGCCAGGCAGTGGTGTCACACTACTTTAATCCCAGCACTCAGAAGGCAGAAGCAGGTGGGTCTCTGAGTTGGAGGCCAACCTGGTCTACAAAGCAAGTTCCAGGACAGCCAGGGCTACACAGAGAAACCCTGTCTCAAAAAAGAAATAAATAAAAACAGAAAAACAAAAATAAAAGCACACTAAAAGAGAAATTAATTTGGGAGGGAAAGTAGGGGGCAGGAGAATAACTAAGGGAGGAAATAAGGGGTGAGCTCAATGGAAACACATGCACAGATGAGTGTCAGATAAAACACCAAACTGTAAAAAGAATTCTCCTCAAACAACATCTCCTACCTCAAATTTTAAAAAAAGAGCTCACTTCTATTTTCTTTAATTGATTGATTCTTTGTGATTTTCACATCACGCACTCCAATCCCACTCAGCTCCTGTCCCTTCATATCCGCCCTCTGCCCTTGCAACCTTCCCTTCAAGAGAAGATAAAAAACAAGAGTCAAAACCAAAGCATGGAAACAAGCTGAGGTGTGCGGCAGCGTGTGGAACAGCGTGTCCCACGGCGCCCCCTTTTGTCCACACATCTCAACTTGCAAATGTTCACTGCAATGAATTGTTGGTTTGGTTCGAGACCTCTGGCTTCTGCTACTCCATCAATACTGGGTCTTCACTGGGACTCCTCTCAGATACTCTGTTGTTGCCTGAGTCATGGAGGTCCTGCAGCTTTGGATCTGGAGGACTGGCCTTTTATCATGCTCCGGCAGTTCATAGATGAAGTAGATTTGGGGATGGACCAATTCAAAGCCCTGAATCTGGGCCTGGGTGGAAGCTGAGTCAGTCAGCCCACCATCTTTCTGCGCCCACGCCACCAGGGCAAGGTCTCCAGCGCTGCCCTGGCTAGTTCACCCAAGGTCACAGCAGCGAGTTGCCAGGCCAGCTCTTCTGCTCTCACAGCCGCTGGGCTGGCTCACCTGAGAGCTTCAAGTAGTGACTGGGTGGGTGTGTAAGGCGTTTCCCCCATGCTCAGGTCTCCTCACAGAAGGCTTGGTGACGGGGCTAGCTCTCCCACACTGCATTGCTCAGGCAAGGTTCAGGGTCCAGTCTCCCAAGCTCTGTAGCTTGTTTGAAGCATGTACAGTTCATGACCCCCTACAACCATGACACCTTACTACAGACTAGTGGCGGTCCCTGCCACCCGGAGACAACTCTACTGTGCTGCCCAGCTACATCACAGGGCCCACAGGGCTTTGCTTCTTTTCCAGAAAAACACCAAATGGCCACAATAGGAGACCACACAGCTTGTACAGTGGATTTAGCAAAGGTCTTGAGGCCCTAGGTCATGCTTGAGGACACAGGGGGTTGTGGCGGTATATCTGAAGACAAGGAGTAGACCGCTGTCAGTAACTGGGCCGCCTGGTCAAGGACATGAAGGATCTCCCTGGAGATCTCCCTAGTCTCTCTGCCCATCAAGGAATCTGAGATGCTTGACTTTTTCCTGGGCTCATCCCTAAAGGATGAGGTTCTAAAGATCCTACCAGTGAAGAAACAGACTCTGGCTGGCCAGCAGACCAGGTTCAGGGCTTTTGTTGCTCTTGGGTACTACAGTGCTCGTGTTAGTCTTGGTGTTAAGTGCTTCAAGGAGATAGCCACTGCTGTCCGAAAGGTCATCATCCTGGCCAAGTTTCCATTGTCCCTGTGTGGGAAGAGTACTGGGGGAACAAGATTGGCAAGCCTCACCCCGTTCTGTGCAAAGTGATAGGCCTCTGTGGCTCAGTTTTGGTGTGTTTCATCCCTGCCTCCAGAGGCACTGGCATTGTCTCTGCTCCTGCCTGCCCCCAGGAAGCCACTGCTGGTATTGATGGCCAGTATTGATAACTGTTACACATCAGCCAGGGGCTGCACTGCCACCAGGGGAAACTGCTAAGGCCACCTTTGATGCCATCTCCAAGACCTACTGACCCCTGACCTTCAGAAAGAGAATTTGTTCGCCAAGTCTCCTCATCAGGAATTCACTGACCACCTTGTGAAAACCCACACCAGAATCTCTGTTCAGATGACCCAGGCTCCAGCTGTAGCTATAACATAAGGGTTTTTATACAAGAAAAATAAAGTGAATTGAGGCTGAGGAAAAAAAAAAGGAAAAAGAAAAAGAAATTAAAAGAAAATTACAGTCCAAAAGAACGCAGATAGGCCATAAGATGGCAGCATAAGCACTCTGGTCATCCTGACGATGCCTTCTACACACTCACAAGGATGATCCCCAGTCTAATTTCTCCATTACCCCACTTCCTTGCCTTCTTCCCTGCTGCCTCCTGTGTTGCACAACTTCTTAATTATAGAAAATAACCTTCTAAACATAAGTTCTATCAAAGCCAGCACAGCCTTCATTGTGTTTATCACTCTCCTGTATGCAAAACTTATCTAGTGACAAGTTGCAAATTAACACTGCAGTGAGGGAGACAGACCAAAAAGCCAGTAATTACACTGCCTGAAGGGTGGTGCAGGGGCAAGCCTATTATTTTCTACAAAGGGCTATAGACTTCAAGGAGATTCCTGAGGGGGAGCCAGACAGCAAGAAGATATCGATATATGACACCTTCAAGGTCTTGGGACGACATCTGGAATTTCAGTAAAAAAATGAAAGAGGACAATTGCTTATTCAACACCCAGGGAAGGTAGGAAGACTGGAAAACAGCAGCAGGAACAAGAAAGAGAACAGCTTTCTCAGTTTGAAAGATCAAGTTTCCCAGCAATCAGAGATTCTGGGCAGAGATACCGAGGTAGAGATGAGAGAAGTGTGCAGACTTAGCAAAGCTTCAGAATAAGAGTTTGGAAGCCCGGGAGCTGGAGAGCCTCCATGTGGATGCAGGGGCAGCCCAGCATGCAGGCAGGCGGGCTGATTTTGGGGTGGCTAGCTATCAAACACTCAGTGTGGACAGAGACTGCACAACAACGGTCTGTAGCTCCTTGCCTACCAGCTGGGAGCTCTCTGGATCTGGACTCCCTGGCACTCCTGCTCCCAATGTTCCTTCTGGGTCAGAGTTACAGCAGGATGGTTCTCAGGAGCTGCCTGCACAGGTAGGCAGGGTACAGCCTGGGTGGGGCTGGTGCTGAAGGGCAGCTCTGATGAGGAGATACTATCCTACCCTGCGGGAGGAACATCAAGTGAACCAGATGCCACAGAAGGCCCTGGAGCACCCCCAGGTGCACCAATCCAACCTGTCCACACAACTACACCTCCTACGTTTTTGTCCAGAGTCCAGATGAGTGAGTCTCCTGGACCCTTTCATCCATGCCTTCTCCCCATCCAGCCAGACGTAGCCCAGGCTCCACATCCAGTGCTGAGCTCTAGTTTGTCCTCCACTATCTGTGTGACAGCTGATCTTAGGCCTCTGCCAGGATCTGTTTCCCCAATTCTTAAGCCCTTCCCATGTCACAACAAACCGTTCTAACCATCATATCTACCTCAGCTTGGACCGGAGGCACATTCTGTCCACCAGCCATCTGTCCACCTGACTGCATTCCACCAAAGTCATGTCTAAGCTCTTGGTCCAACAAGTCCAAACAGCATCTCCTCTACCCAACTCTGCTCTGTCTGTATCAGACTTAGAACTAACAAAAGAAGTCCATTTGCCCACATCTCATTGCAAAAATACCAGCAATGTGAAACATCAAGCTAATATCTCCTTTCTAGAGCCTACAGTCCTGTTGAGATGTTTGCCAATGAGAATTACCTGTATGAATACCAAGACACAGAATTTTTAAAAAATAATCATAATCTTCATCGAAGAACTCAGGGAGTTTAAAAAAAGACACAAAGAAACAATGGAGTTAAGGAGAAAGAGCTTAGAGCTTAAGGAGATTAAGCACCTAAGTGATGCCCAAGAAAATGCAAATATGAAGCAGGTAAAGACAATTCAGGATTTGAGAATAGAATTCAATAAAAAGAAGACTCAAGTTGAAATGAAGATAGAATTAAAAACCAAATAACTCAACCAGAAAACTCAAAGGAAGGAGTTACAAGTCAAATGAATCAAGCAGAAGACAGAATATTAGGACTCAAAGATAAAGTAGGGAATCTAGACCAAATGCGCAAAGGATATGGAAAGAATTTAAACACGGGAAATGTAGGACAGCATGAAAAAGACCAAATCTTCCAAGTATAAGGATAGAATCCCAAGTCAGTGGCCTAGACAAAACCTTCAACAAGATCATAGAAGATATCTTTCCCAAACTAAGGAAAAGCACATCCATACAGATACAAAAAGACCACAAAACACCAAATAGACAGCACCAAAAAAGAAAATCCCACAGCATATCACAGTTAAAACATTGAGTATAAATAACAAAGTATGCTGAAACCTTCAAGAAAAAAAAACCAGTCATATATAAAGGAAAATCCTTTAACATAACAGCTGACTTCCTAATTGAAAAGTTGAAAGGCAGAAGAGCCTGGGACAATGCATTCCAAGTCCTTAAAAAGATTACTCAGTCAGCCTAAACTAAAATACTCAAAAAAACAAGCTGCCATATTTGAAGGAAAAAGAAAAATTTCCCACAGTATAGACAGCTTTTTAAAAAAAACATATCCAACAAATCAACACTAAGGAAATAATATTTTGGGCTAAATAGAAGAATTATATATCAGAAAAACTGAGGAAAGAAATACAAAGCCATCGTTCTCAAAAGATGAAGTACTACTGGGAACACAAACAACAAAACCAAAAATCAACAGCACACTGGCAACATCAACAAACATCTAAATAATCACCTTAATATTTACATACTTTACTATCAATTGTTTCAATTCTTCAACCAAAAAATACAGGCTTACTGAATGGATTAAGAAACAAAATCCATCTATCTGTTCTCTAAAAGAAACATGTTAAGCTAAGGCTTTAGAGATCAATGCCACATTGGATTAAAAGTATGACCAAAAGCACCACAGTAAAATGGGACCAAGAAGCAAGCAGACATCACTATCATTATATCTGACAAAATAGACTTCAAACTAAAACTAATCATAACAAAAAAGAAAGACACTTCATTCCAATCAAGGGATCACTTAACCAAGAAGACACTACTATTCTAAACATACATGTACCAAATCCTGATACACCCAATCTCATAAAATATATTACTGAACTTAAGGATATACATTATTGTCAATCCAATAATAATAGATAATTTCAATATTTTACTTTCTTGACTAGACAAGTCATCTGGGAAAATTTAGCATCAGAATTAGTTGACATCCTATGTCATATGCACTTAACAAATATCTACAGAATATTCCACCCAAAGACCAAGGAACATACATTCTACTCAGCAACACATGGAAGCTTTTCTAAAATAGACAACATCCTGCTATACAAAGCAAATTTTTACAAATGTTAAAAGATTAAAATCACTTCTTATATCCTATCTGACCACAATAAAATAAAATGTAAAATTGACAGCAGAAAAAGGAATCAGTGACTCTAAGAACTGGTTCTTTAAGACACACAAGATGGACAGATCTTTGGTCCAACTAAGCAAAAGAAAGAAAAAGAGGACCCAAATTAACAGAATCAGAAATTAACAGGGGAACATTATGGCAACAAAGAAATTGAAATTATAAAGGAATAAAAACTTGTACTCCATTAATCTGGAAAACCTAAAATAAATAGAGGAATTCCTAGGTTCAGCCAAATTACCAAAATTAAACCAAGAGGAGTCAACAACCTAAACAGACCCATGAGAAGATCAAAATATTTTTTTTAAGTCTTCTAGATAAAAACTCTGAACTCTTAACCATAACTCTATGTGGTATCTATGCTGTGAAAGGCAGAAGGTGCTCAAGGCCATGTACTAGCACAAACAGAGGATGTTCTGGGCTTTCAGAAAGCAGAACAGACAAGGGGGACCTGGACAAGGAGGAAAGTCTCTATGAAGACTGGAAAAAAGGACTAGTGGAAATGGGAAAGGGAGATGTTTTTTCCGGTGGTAGGTAGAGGCCCAGAAAGACAAGAGCACCAAGGATTGCCCAAATCAAGCTCCTCCTTGTGTCCTGTGGGGTGAAGGTTGCCAGGAAGGAAACAGGATGATTCAGAAAATGCAAAGGTTTCCTGTGTGTCACACCCTAGCTGTGTGCATGAGAGGAGACCATGAGCAGGAAGCTCTCTTTGGGAATGTACAACCAACTAATAGACAGGTACAAATATTAACATAACCTTATTCTAACAAAGCACACGTTGAAGACAGAGTGCTATCTGGGAAGGTCCCAAAGGAGATGATCTCCCAATGGGAAGAATGGAACAGCATTTTAACTAAACCATGAAAGCTGGCTAGAATTTCACACTGAGGGTTGAGGAAGGGCACTCCTGAGGTGAGGAGATGACAGGTGGGTCTTCTGAGTCCACAGTGAAGAGACAATGAAAAGAAAGCTAGAGAAACGTGGAGCTGTATACTGGGGGCTTGTGTACTGGGTGGGCTATACCATCTTGGCTTCTGTGGACAATGGGGAGCATTTACTCAACGGGATGGTCCATGCTGCCTATAAGGAAGCTAGAGAACAACAGCTGTCATCAATCCTAAAATGTGTATGGAAGCACAAGAGACCCCAAAGAGTCAAACCAATCCTACTGTTCTCCAACCCTTCTCCGCAAGATATATGGAAGACCTAAGCAAAATGAATAATGCTGAAGGAATCACAATATCTAACTTCAAACTACACTATAGAGCCACAGTAGCCACAAAGCCACCATGGCAGTAACACAGAAGAAGACACCAGAAAATAGAAGAGAAGATCCATGGGCCTGGGAAGATGGATTAGTTGGCAAGGTGCTTGCCATGAAAGCATGAGGACCTGAGATTAGCTTCTCACCAAACACATAAAACAGCCCTCAGAGCCCTCATTTCTCTGGAATCCAGGAAAGACCTGTCTTAAAACATAAGCTGGAGAGCCATAAAGACACCTGGCATCAGTCTATGGCCAACACACACAGGCACACAGGCACACACACAGGCACACACTATTAGACCTCTATCAGAAAGCTTTTAGAACTGATAAGCATTTCCAATGAAGCTATAGGATATACAATATACAAAATTATCATATAAAAGTCAGTAGCTTCTCGAAATATACCCCTCATCAACTTTCTGACAATGAAATTAGGGGAAACATCACACTCACTATACCTCAAAGAAAGAAACCTAGGCATAAGCCTAACCATGGAGGTGAAAACCCTCTACAATGAAAACTTCAAACAACTTTAAAAAAAAGTAAAATAAAAAAGAAATAGACGCTAAACAATGACAAGAAATTCAATGTTCCTGGATTGGTACAATTAAATTGTGAATATGAATTTACAAATTCAATGCAATTTCCATCAAATGCCCAATGTCATTCTTTACAGAACTAGAAAAGACAATCCAAAAATGTATATGGACACATGAGACTACAGCCAAAGCACTCATAAGCTCAAAGAACTCTACTGGAGATCTTGATGCCTGACCTCAACGTATACTACTGCGCTGTAATGAAAAAGTCGCTGTTGGGGATACTGTAAACTGGAAGAGTCTGGATGATTACACAAATCATCCTCTCTTTAACATTTTACAAATATCAGTCCAACATTCACCAAATGCCTTAAGCTAATAGAACATCAACAGCTGAAGAAATAATTATCAGGGAGATTACATCAAATCGATATGCTTCTGAATAGCAAAGGAAACAGCAGTGAACAGCAGTCTACATAACGAGAAAATATTTGCCAGCCATTCATCTAACAAGGAACAATATACAAAAGAATAGATAATCCAGTCAGAAAGTGGGCAAATTTGCTGGCCAGACATTTTTACAAATGAGCAGGTACAAGCAGCCAATAAATGTATGACAGACATTCTCTACCATTAGCCATTTCAGAAATGCAAATCAAAACTATTGGTTTCTTTTTATTTCAGTTTATTTACTTTACATCCCGAAAGTGCCCCTTCCTTCTCTCTTTCCAGTCCCCTCTTCCCGCCTCGCCTCTCCCTTTCCTCCAGAAAAGGGAAACTCCCTCCCCCATATCAACCTTCCCCAGCACATCAAGTCACATCAGGACTGAGCATATCCTCATCCCCTAGGGCCAAGCAAGGCAGTGCTGCCAGAGAAGAAGTGACCCAAAAGCAGGCAATAGAGCCCATGTTAGAAACAGACCCACCCTCTACACACCAGGCTCCCCCTAAAAAGACCAAGCCACCAATCAGCTACGGTGTGCGGGGGGCCTATGTCCAGATCATGTGTGCTCTTTAGTTGATGTCTCAGTCTCTGTAAGCCCCCATGGGACTGAGACAGTTGTCTCTGTTGGTCTTCTTGTGAGGTTCCTGTTCCCTCAGGTCCTTCCATCTTTCCCCCAACACTTCCACAGGACCCTGGTAGCTCTGCCCCATGCTTGGCTGCAAGTCTCAGCATCTGTCTCAATCTGCTGCTGTCTGGAGCCTCCCAAACTACAGTCAAGTTAGGCTCCTGTATGAAAGCAAAGAAGACTATCATCATTACTGTCAGGGGCTGGCTCTCTATCATGGGGTGGGTCTCAGCTTGGGCCAATTGTTGGTTGGACTTTCCCTCAATCTTTGTTTACCTGCACTTTGTGTAGGCAGGGTAATTTTTGGATCTTGGGTTTTGTCAGTGGGTTGTTGTTCCCCTCCTTCCACTAGTCCTGCCTGGCTAGGAGGTGGTCACTTCAGTCTTTATGTGCCGCCCCCCACTCCCCCTTTAGGAGTTTCAGCTAGAGTCCAACCCAGATCCTCCCAGGAGCCTACCCTGATGAAGGCCTCCTGCTTGACAAAGAGATGTCTCCCCTCAGTTTTCCTTCTTGTTCACAGCCCTTTCACCTCCCACCTCCTCTTTCCCTGCCATTGGATCCCCAGGCCTGCTTTCTCCCCAGTCCATCTCCTTTCCAGTTCCCTCTCTTTATCCTCTCCTGCTGTCTAAAAACTCTTAAGTTCATGTCACTCCAATCACAATTGATACCATCAAGAAAATAAGCAGGGCTGGAGAGATGGCTCAGTGGTTAAGAGCACTGTCTGCTCTTCTAAAGGTCATGAGTTCAATTCCCAGCAACCACATGGTGGCTCAGAACCATCTATAATGTGAACTGATTCTCTCTTCTGGCAGGTGTAAATGCAGATAGAACACTTATATACGTAAAAAAATAAATAAATCTTTAAAAAAAAAAGAAAAGAAGCAACAGGCAGACATGGTAGCACATGCCTTTAATTCCAGTACTCTGACTGGCAGAGGCAGGTGGATTTCTGTGAACTCAAGGCCAGCCAAAGCCTATCTAGAAAGAAAAACCTTATCTAGAAAGAAAAAAGAAAAAAAAAGAAAGAAAATGAATGAGGGAAAGAAAGAAGGAAAACAGAAAAAGAGAGAAGACAAGAAAAGTATCCAAAAAATGATGGCATGACTATGAAGAAAACCGAGCCTATTGGAAACGGAATCCAGTCGCTATGGAAATCAGCAGAGAGGTTCTTTGCAAAGCTACGTAAGGCCCGGCCTTGCGATTCCTGAGTATACAACCAAAGAAATACAAGTCATCACAAACCAGACATACCTGCACATCTATAGCCAAGATACAAAAGTAAGGCTTGGTGCCCAACAATAAGTGGCTGAGTAATGAGAACGCAGAACACCTCGTGTGTGTACATGAAGTATTATTCAGCCATAAAGAATAACAGATTGTACCATCTGCCAAAAAAAAAAAAAAAAAAAAGAATGGACTTAGAGATTATCATGTTAAACAGAATAAAGGACTCCTGGGACCCACATCACATGTTCTCTCTCATGTCTGAAAATGAAGGGTGAGGGAAACAGAACATGAAAGCAAAGCAAGGACCGCTGGAACCCTTGATGCTTCCCAGCCTGCGGCCCTGGAAGGCTGCTGAAGAAGCTGTGCCTTCTGACGTCTGGTCTACAGGGTGAATTAATTCACTACTGCCCCAGAAATAAATGTAAAAGAAGACTATCAGAGAGGCAGAAGGAGGAAAGAGGAAGAGAGAAAGAGGGGTAGGACAAGCAAATAGAGGGAAATCTTTGATCAAAGTACATTATATGCATATGTGAAAGGGTTAAAATGAAGCTCATTGCTCTGTATAATTATTACGGGCTAATAATAAGTATTTTTAAATCAGCTATCTTCTAGAACATGAATTCCTAGGGGACATGAATGACAGCTAGGAACCAGGAAGAGCGATGCTGAGAGCCACTGCAGCCGAAACTGTGCTGAAGATAGCTCTCACCCAGCTACAAGAGGCGGAGGTAGTAGCAAATGCCCTTAAAGGAGAACTAGGGTGTCTGAGTTCAGGCCCTGCTGGTTCATATGTAAGCTAAACGTTCTTGCTCAGGTCTTCTTCTGGACATCAGATTCCTCTACATACAGTGGAGAAAGCTGTCACCCCAGAGAAGCTTCCTGACACTAATACCATTCAAGAAGTCCATGACAACTCCTAGCCCTTCCCAAAGGAACCAAGAAAACACAGGAGAAGGCTCAGACCATAAACTCAGGGGACAGAGACGGGATGAGTCTGTCACTATGGGTCCCCTGCCACCCTCTGTACATTACAAGTCAGAACAGGGAAATGAAGGGCATCAGAGGTGTGGCAGGCAGGCTGTCCTGCTTAAGACCAGGGGATCGGGGAATTGAGCCAACTAACCAGTTTTCCTTCCAAACAAACTTCAAGCCCAGGGCTGGGAATTTCACAAAAAAAGCAAAAAGCATTGTGTGAACATTTCCTGCTCCACCCCAGCTCCTGCACTGGCAGGGTTACCACACTGCTCAACTGTGAAGCAATCTTTCCCAAGGATGACCATGTATCTAGCAAAGGGCTGCCTATAAAGGCTGGGCTCGTGCTGCTCTTACCAGTTTGTGACTCTTCATCTTTGGTAAGTAAGCTTCATCTCCCCTGGAGAGGAGCCTGCCTGGTAGAGCTTTCATTCCTTCCCTTAACCAACTTCTGTCTAAGCCCTCCTCTAGAAGCCCTCCTTGGTTGACCCTACCCATTTTATATCTTCATTCACTTTTTCTGAGTGCTGTACAGTCCATATAGACAGGCAAAAATTTGATTCCATGTGAGTGTGTGTGTGTGTGAGAGAGAGAAGCTGTCTCCTGTTAAGCAGCACCCTGCCTGTTCTTTCTATTTTGAGTTTTCCCTTCCTTTTCTGCCTGACAGTGGTCAGGGAAGCTTGGCACCCCATTCTTTTATTTGTAAACCTTGTTTCCCCTGTTTTCAAAGAAGCAAGAAGATGGCCGCCAAAACCCCATCTCTGATGGAGCGCAGCATCGACACGATCATCCACACCTTCCACAAACACTCTAGGAAGGAAGGAAACAGGGACACCCTGAACAAGAAGGAGTTCAAAGAATTGGTGACCAAAGATCTGGCCAACTTTATGAAGGTGAGGCTTGAGTAGTGAAGGAGGGTGCCTTCTGTGGCAGTCATGGAGAAAATCCCGGTACCTTCCACCAGGAGTAATAGGTCCCTAGAGCTACTTAAAGTCAAAAATGAGTCAGGAAATTGTTCAGTTGAGTATCTGCAATGTGTGCTGCCATGTTTTGGGCAGAGGGATGGAGACATGATCTAGGAACCCATCATCCCAATGTTGGTGACACATGATCTAAAGAACACTGGTGAACCCAATGGCCTGAGAGTCTGAAGGAAGGTAAGCGAGTTCTGTGGTAGTCTGTGATGAGGGCAGCAAGGGTGAGTGGCAATGGTAAGAAGTAATTAATTGATTGATTGAGTAATTACTTAATTAAGTAAAGGGATCTCCCCCTTTGAAGTGGTAACACTTGAGTGAGACTTAGTTCCTGATAAAGGTCTCACAGGATCTTAAAGCAATGAGACAGCAGGTTCAGGTAGCTCTTGAAAAAAGAAGCTGAAACCAATTACCCTTCAGAATGAGCTTTATTAGGAAAGAGCTTCAAGATGATGAAGGCCACGATCCAGCCTTTAGGTGAGACAGCATTACATGCATTATGAGTACACTTTTAAAAGTAGCATAAAGTGTAAAAATAGGATAGATGGACAACACGGAGAGGCAGCTGAAAGGAGGGAGAGAGAGAGAGTCAGAGGAGAGTCAGGAGCCTGTCCATATTTTGGCCAGCTCTTGGGGGCTGGTTCCCTGCCCACCTTGGGACCAAGGAAAATTGGAAAATTGTCATTGTGGGAGGTGTTAGGGACACAAGTATCTCCCTATAAGTGAGCATATCAGGCAAGCATGGTACTGATTCAAGGTGACAGAGGCCACACATGAAGCTGTGCTGGCTCTCTTCTCTGTGACCCCTCCATGGGTTCTTTCCCCTGTCTTGATGTCCTCTGCCAGAAGCAGAGTGATGGGGAGTGAGAGAAAGCAGGGACCTCAAACACGAGCTCCTCAGGCTATAGAAGGGGGTGTTGCTTAGCCAAGGTGTCCCAGCAAGTGAGCGCAGCTAGATGGTGCGTCAGCTGCCACATCTTGATCTTTCCACTTTATCTGAGTCTCCCCTGTCCCCTTTAAGGTCAGCAGAGCAAGCCGTGCTCCCCGCTTTAAAGTCCCACTCTTTCTGCTTTCCTAAGCACCTCCCCCTGTAAGCAGCCTCAGTGAGCTTTAAGGCTAGTTGCCTCCAAGAAAAGGACTGGGGTGGGAGATGATTGAGAGAGAGGATGAGAAGAATGAGGGTGCTTAATCCTCCCAAGAAAATTATGTCAGATCCAAATTTACACCTCCTCTCCTCTGCTCCCAGCCCCCACAACTTGCAAAAATTACCTACCTTTTAGAAGGCCAGTTTCCATTTCTGTCCGTCGAAGTAGTTGTAAGGACAAATGAGGGATATTTCTAGACTTACTAATTGCACAGCCCTCGTGCCCAAGGCAGAGGACTTTCTGGGGAACAATTGGAAAGTATTTACTTTCACATGTTTCACATCGGCTCCAGCATCAACACTCAGTTCATTACTCTTGTTTTTAAATCGAAGCCCTGCCTGGGGTTTCCTGTGCCTTTGCCATCTGTCCTCCAGGGTTATCTGCCCTGCCTGCACCCTTCCCTAACAGCCTCCTCTATTTCACCCACAGAAGGAGAAAAGGTGTGAAAACCTCCTAACAGACGTCATGGAGGACCTGGACACAAACCAGAATGAGGAGCTGTCGTTTGAGGAGTTTATCATGCTGATAGCAAAACTGGTCTTTGCTACCCATGAGAGTCTGCATGAGAACAATCCCCGTGGGCATGACCACAGCCACGGCGAACTCCTGGGGAAGTGATTAAGAGGCCTGCCACACGGCATCTGCCCAGCCAAGTGTAAACAGAATGTCTTACCAAACAGCCTTGCTTGTGGGTCTGGGAAATGATAAAAAATAAAGTTTTTTTTTTTTTTTGTTTCCATTCCAGTGCTCCGCCTGTTGTTTCTACCTCCCTTTACACTTGTACTTTCTGGGGGTCTGAGTGCTGAACAGCCCTGCCCTTTCCTGAACCTCAAGCCCTCCATTTAGTCATGACAAAAAGAGAGCCAGAAACCTGTGTCCATACTGAGCCCCTAAGGCTTACCTCCCCCACCTCCCCTTGACATTAGACCTCACAGCTCAGATCACAGTCTGTCTGTCCAGCTTGCCAACATGCCCCTTGTCATAGCAGAAGATAAAAACATGCAATCCCGTTTAAGCCAGTAAAAAAAAAAACAAACATGCAATCCCTTCCCTAGACAGCCTCCTACCTTTGCATGGCATGGTCCTATCACACATACTGCTGCTCTCTCTCCCCCTACCCCCCTTCCCCCCCAAATGGACTTAAACTGCTCCATGTCTGGGGAGGTATGCTGAGTAAGGCTATATAAAGAGCAGGCACATACAAACTCTCTTTTCTGGATCGAAGAGAGCAGTCAGCTCTCCCAATAGACTCAGAGTCCTAAACATGTGCTGCTGGGTCCCTGTGGTCTTCACATGGATGTGGGTGGCAGTTACCCCCAAGTCTACCCTGTGGTGGAATGAAAGCTCTTGCTTGCTCAGTGAAGGGATGGGCTCCCATCCTGTCTCTGCCTTTCAGATTTCCTGACTCCCATAGAGATTTGGACTTTGTTCACAGAGCCTCTGGAGCCTGAGGATTCAAACTGTAAGTTACTAGAATCAGATGGTATCAATAAGGTGGTAGAAACTTTTCCAGTCCCTCATCAGTAGATAAGAACCCAGCTGAGCAGGGACATTTGCTCCACTTTGTAAGTCCCGTTCCACCTCCCACAGGGCTGCTGTCATTGTCCCTCTGTTGGAGGACACTGCTGTTTGAGGTTTCAGTCCTCCCAATCTGGATAACCTTTCTAAATTCAGCACTAAATGGAAAACTCCCTCTTTCTACTCTCTGCCTAACCTCTCTGCCTGACCTCTAACAGCCTTTGGCACAGCTCCCTGCTGGTGCTCCCCTCCCCAAATTCTGTATTCCAAAGTGGAAATAGTTTCCTAAAGTTTTAGTTTTACAAAAAAAAAAAAAATCAACAACAACAAAAATAGAAATCATAACTCACCATGTCTGAATCTGATCTGGGTTCTGGGTGGATCAGGGAGTCTCTAGAATTTTGGAAATAAATGCATTTCATTATCCACTTCTTTGGCACTGGTTCTTTCAGGATACATTAACCGGACACTCACTGAATGATGGACACTACACAATACTCCAAAGAGCCACTGCAGTGAATAAGGCTTGTCCAAGAGCTCTAAGATCTGCAGGAAAGATAAAATAGGCCCTTGGGTCATTCTACTACAGAGAGGTAAAAGTCAAGGGCTGTGACACTAGGTAGGACTTTGAGGCTGGAATGGCACCCTTCTGTAGGGTGTCTATCCAGAAAGGAGATGGCTCTTCTTCAATATCAGAATTTTCTGATACATCTACCACTATACTGAATTGCAACCTGAGATAGTTGGTCTTAGCTGATGAAGTGCACATGAATGTATCTGAGGACTGTTTGGTTCCTTCCTTTTTCATTTTTTCTTTTCCTTTTTCCTACCTTCTCTCATATATAAGAGAGAGAGAGAGAGAGTGTGTGTGTGTGTGTGTGTGTATCACCTCAAGCTTTCTGAGTCCCTCCTGCCTTAGCTTTCTGAGCCCTAGGATTTATACATGAAAGCCATCAGGGTCGCTAGGAGGAGTGAGAAACAAAATGCATTGGAGCTATAGGTATTTCAAGACAGATTTTTTTAAAAAGCCTGGACCCGGCAGATATAAGGCTGTGTGGGAATGAGGAACATGGACATATGAGGGGGAGATGTGAGAGTTACAAACAAGACAGATAGGGAGCCTAGGAGTTCACTCTTCACTTAGAAGAGCAAAGGGCAGAGCAGCAAAGGATGCAGGAAGAGAATTCTATTGTCATAGCTGCGCTTTGTCAATCTGAGGTTTATAGGATAGACTAGAGGTTCAAAGAGGCTGAAGGCACCATAGCCCATAAGGAGGCAGTGGCAATAGTATCACTGAGAGTTTCATAGACCTGTTGTGGTGCCAAAAGAACCTGTTTGGTCAGAATATAAATGCCCCTCGATTAGACAAGGCAACCAGAAGCTCCTATTGCTATCAGCCTGACAGCAAGGAAGATGTTGTCAAGAGAGACTTGTATCTGTCCGTAAGACTACTGAAACAGTGCAACCCCCCAGATCAGGAAATTTCCCAGTAATCCCAAACCAAAAGGCCCCAACCACAATGGGATGTTTGAAAGAGATTCCGCACAGTTCTAGTACCTTGGCAGACTGCCTTACAGGATGAGACTGAGGCCCAGGGTGGGGCCACATCTTAACTGCTGCTGACATGTGTGTGTCCTTGGCCCTTTGCATTTTAATCTCACTTTAGGGGCCCATGAGATGGACTTGGGTGTTCACCAGAGCCCCTTCTTCCTCTTTGCCCACTGGCCACATCAAACGAATCTCCTCTTTCTGCTTTCCAATATCAAGCTGAATGGTTTGATTGGCTTATCACGGGTGGGTGGCAGGGCCTGGTTTAGGCTCAGATTGTAACCCCTAAGTTTGATCCACTGGCATAATAATGCCAAGACCTTGTTAGGAAGAGACCTTTCTTTTGAGCAGTTCAGTTAGGCAATCTTACACAACCCCAGAACCCAACCTCAAAAACCTGCTCACCCCACCTCCTGGAGTTGCCTAAAATTTGTATTTTAGAAAGCACGGTGTTATGAATGTTGACATTTCAATTACCAAGACAATGGCAGGGATGATGAAACTGTTGCTCAAGTTTCTTGGGCTCATGTTTATCTCAAGACCAGGTAGGCTTCCAGGCCCTATTAGAGATACGTCCTAAAAGACCGAGAAGCGGGCTCCAGGAGAGAAACCACAAGCCTTTTACAGCTGTCCTCTCTTTCTATTGTGAGTTCTCTGACGTTTTCCCTCATAACTGGAAACAGCAGGTGCAGACCTTAGAGTGGGGCTCAGAGAACAGGACAGCATGGCAGGCACAGCAGGAGTGGGATCCCAATGTCCCACAGCCTAGGGAAGCCCCACCTTAACTTCAGTCTCTTCTCTCCTCTGCTCTCCTCTCCTCTCACCTCCTCTCCTCTCTTCTGCTCTTTCCTCTCCTCTCTCTCTCTCCCCTCCTTTTCCTCCTCCTCTTTCTTTTCCTCTTGCTCCTCTTCCTCCTTCTCCTCCTCCTTGAATTGCACCTTTTTCCCTCTATCTTATTTTTCTTAGAGAACTCTCTCACTCGATGTTTTTTGGACCTCCTACTGAGATGTAACCCTATGCTATCAAGGTGCTGGTGTGGGGACCTTTTGAACAACTTCACAGTCTCCTCATGATATAGGGAGGAGCAAATCACCAGAGGGAAATACAACTGTGTGTCACTCCAAAGTTTTGGGTGATTTGCTGTTGTACAAACATCATAGAGTGTGTTTGATTTAAAAGAAACTGAAAGCGACAGAACTGATGTTATAAAAGATCTACCAATAGATTTGCTTAGGAGACATTAAATCACACGTTGTAGAATTTAGCTAAGAGAGTGCTCCCTCCAAAATACCCCAAAGATAAATAATATGTCCACAAAGCCTGTTAGAGCTAAGCAAAATTTTCAGTGCTGGGATGTAAATATTCCTTCACCAGGACTGACCAGCCATTAGGCCCATCCCCAAAGAACACACCTCTGACAGGCAGCTCAAGGGGCAGCATAGGGTCACAACAACCATCAAGTCCTGGTCTGCCATTAAGTTCTCCCTATCAGGAGAAGTATAATTCTACCATGTCTGTAATATGATGCTGTGTAACAAATACTCAAAAAGAACAACACTGGTGTGCTTAAGAAATAGTTCTGGCAACAGCTATGCTGTATAAATTTCTTATCTGCCCAGGTGGCCAGATAGTTCTGGCAACAGCTACGCTGTGTAAATTTCTTATCTGCCCAGGTGGCTAGACTTTCAGTCTCCTGTACCTGTTTAAATTGTAACATGGGGCTAGGACCTAAGGGAGAGTTAAGGATGGCAGTGAATATAAAAATGTATACGTGTGTATAAGTTTGTAAAATCTTTTGTTCAGGCTGGCTCTTCCTTGGACATTAGCCACAGTTGCCTTGGAACTGTTTGTTTGTTTTGTTTTGTTTTTTCTTTAAGTATAAACTTGTTCCTCTGTCAGTCTCTAAGTGTGCAGAGTGATTTCTCACCAGGAAGACAGATGGTTTTTACAGCATGCTTACACAGAGCCAGGTGATTCAGGCCAGTCACTTGCTATGGCTTCATCTTGCACTTGAGAAACTTCCCAAACACAAAATGCATGTGACTATTGCTGGTAAAACACTGTTTATTTGTCAGGAAACTTTTTTATCTTTTTCTAGCTTCTTTTATCGTTTTATGTGTATGAGTGTTTTTCCTGCTTGTATGCCTGGTGCTAAACACCAGAGGAAGCATCTGGAACTGGGTCTACAGATGTTTGTGAGCTGCCAGGTGGGTGCTGAGAGCCAGACCTGTGTCTTAGGAAAGAAAACTGCAGTAGCGCTCCTCTGTCTAGGCCTTAGCAATCACTATGAACTGTCCGCTTCTCCCAAGTCTTTCGAGAACAGTCATAATGATGTCCGGTCAATGTCAGACAGCACATAGGACAGTGGACCTATAAGACTATGATGGAGCTAAAAATTAATTGGTTCGTGGTGAGTAGTGAGTGTAAGATAGAAGGCCTCACTTGTGTGTTTCTGGTGATGCTGGTATAAACAGAAACACTGCATTGCCAGTCCTAAAAACAATAGCACACCTAACTATATACTGCACACAGTAAGTAAACCAGCAACAAATAACCATGTTACTGGTTTACGTGTTTATATTTTAAACGTGCTCCTCCTATTTATAAGGATTATTTACCGAGGGGCTGGAGAGATAACTCAATGGTTAAGAGCACTGGTCAAGGCCTGCCGGGGCCTTTTGTGATGCGAATCATTTGCTAATTGTCTCCCACACTCCCCAGTACTACCGAAAGCTTCTTTCCTGGGTTGTGTGTCAGCTGTTCCTTCCTTCTGCCAGAGAATAGTGACTCCATTCAAGGAAAGAAACACCTGCTGGTCCCTCACTCATTCCAGGGAAACAGCCACTAAGGCAAAACACTGCTGTTGACAGCAGCATACAGTCCCTGCTCTCCTAGAGCTTGCATCTCAGGGAGAGCAAAATATCACACAAGATGAGAAATACAAATACGTAGCCTACGCCGTTTCAGAGGGCTGTGAGACCTGCTGGGGAAATAAAGAAGGAATACAGGCCAAAAGGACTGCTAGGTGTGGTGTCCTGAGATTGTGGACGGTGTCGTCGGGAACCTGAACCACCACGTGAACTTTGCAAAGCTGACAATGTCCAAGAACAAACCAAAAGGGCAGAGGTCCAGGAATGTATGTCACATGGCCAGCCAGAAGACCTTCAAGGTTAAAAACAAGGCAAAACCCGTTACTACCAATCCTGAGAAGATGAACATGCTGAATGATGAGAAAGTCAACGGAATGAACAGAGCTTTTGTAAATACACAGAAAGAACTTGCAAACTCTTCAAAAAGCTGCAGCATCATGAAAGTAAATGTCGCCCAGCTAATGTTAAGAAAAGAGCATGACTAAAGGCTCAGTTGTAATATAGTGACAGTGTATCACATTCCCTCAAAGATCAATAAACTGAATGTTTCATAAAAAAAAAAAAATGACTGCTAGGTGAGACCCTGTTAAGGAGAGAACAATTGGCGTGAGATCTGAATAAGAACTGGCTGTCTCCTTGAGAATATTCAAATGCGTTGGAAAATGCTTGGAGGGGTTCTTTCAGACAGGTGACATGATTTCTGTGTGGTGCTCATAGGGCTGTTTCACGGAAGGCGGATTTGGGAACTCCGGAGTAGGGGCTTGGGGGGCAGTTATGGAGCTGTTGCCAAGGCTCACCAAGCCTGATCGTGTGTCAAACACTGCTAGACCCATACCATCTAGAATCCCTTCATCTAATGGGGGGCCAAGGGGTGACAGACAGCCAAAGAGACATTCTTAATATTGGTTCATGGGCAAAACATAAGGAGAACTGGGTGGCAAACACAAAATGGCTCCAAGACACGGAAGAGGAACATCTTTTCTGTCCTCTTGACTGGGGTGAGGCAAGGTGAAGAAAAGTTTCCTCAGACTGAGTTCTGGAAGGTTAGGAGAAGCATTTCTGCATGCCCAGTGCCATGTTAGACAATGTGAGAAATGGGAACCTTCCAATTTCAATAGTCTAGCTTGTTTGCTTTCGACTGTGAAGGCTTCTTGTGTTGGTCAAGTCAAAATGATGGTGGATCCCAAGCACTGTTATAGCAGGGGCCTATGGCAACTGTCCCACTCAATCTACATTGTTTTGCTGACTTCCAAGGCTCTGTTATGCAGGTCAGCTTGGCATCTGGTATACAAAACGCCTGCCTGAAATGCTCCCATAAAGGGCAGGAGATTAAACACTTCGCACTGAGAAAAATATGAATAGCATTGCAATAGCTGATGTACGTCAGCCCAGAAGGGCTAGGTCAAGAGATGGACCACTACTTTCGGCACCCTGTAATTGCAAAGTGGCCACCTATAATCATAATCCTATAAGACATCTGCGTACTAACAAAAGTGAGGGCCCTTACACCTCAACCCACAAATGTGAATTTTGGGAAGCAGCAAGTATTAGTGAGAGACACTAGACAAGGGGGTTTTCATAAGGCTTTAGATGAAGAAGTCTCTTTAATTCATTCTGAAATGATTGAAGGACAGTGCTCAAGAACAACTCCCAATCTGGGGCACTGATTCAACAACCACAGGTTTTGCTCACCCACATCTCACCTTGTGCCAGTATGAAGCCTCACGCATTGCCAGTCGCCTACACTCAACTTCCCCTAAAAGTTCTCAGACATGGGCCTGGACCCAGCTCCACCCTTGCTTCCTATCAAAGGCCAAGACAGCAAGCCTCACTGCTGGGACGTGAGAAACAAGCCGAGGCACCTGCTGAGTGTTCACTGCAATAAAAAAACGATGATGACATTTAAAAACATTCAGAGTGAACTTGTGTCCTGGAAGGGCAGAGGCTTCAGCTGAAAACTAGGACAATATGAATGAAAGGAATTTTTAAAGCAATATACCAGTGGTGACTGGCCAATGTTAATACATGTAATACACATTAAAGCACACAAGAAGCCAAACATAGGTATGTGGGAACTGTCTAGGATGTCTTCTCAATCTTTATGGAAGTCTCCAAGAGTTTCCATTTGTTAAGAAGTAAAGAGGTTCGGAGCAATTACAACACACCAGACACCACCTTGCAAAAATGCCTTGAAGCAGCCTTGGGGACTGAGGATGGGCAGATGTCTATTTTGCAATAAAAAAAATAAATTTAAAAAAATGAGGTTAGGGAAGTGAATCAACTTTTCTGCGTCAAAGTCACCTGTCTCCAAAACTCCCTAAAATCAGAATAAGTTTTTATTTCAGAAAATAATACCTTATCAGCCTTTTTAAAAAATGATTTCTGTAAGCCATAGACATTCTTCTGTGAGATGCAACTTTGTTTCTCACCTAGTCTTTATCTTAATACAGTCAATTCCCAGTTTTGCTTTTAAAAACCCTGTCCTCCTAGACAGGCTTGAGTCATTGCTCTCTTGTCCAGTGGTGATATATCACAGACTCCCTGGCTTACAGCTCAGATAGGTTTTATTTTAGATGTGTAAGTAAGTAAGTGCTAAAGTCAGTCACATTTCTTCTGGCTTCCTATTCTAAATCCTTAGAACATGTGCTAGTAAATTATACTTTGCGAATTAAATGGCATAATCCTTGCATGTTGCACATGCCTAATTTTGATTCTTTTAAATACCTACTTAAGGTATCTGTTTGCAGGTCAGAAAATAAGGAAACATAATGGTGTGATGCTCTGAAATATTCTTAAACTGCAAATAAAATTGACTAAACAAAAGAATTCTGTACTCAGAGTCACTGTGTAAAAAGCCCTATGCCAAGCTCAAGGACAAACTGGTACCAATGGCTGCCCTCTGAGACTTTAGAACTGAACAAGTTCATACACCTTTCTCAGCAATAGCACTGAGGTCAACATGATGAAGGAGAGCAAGGTGCTGAAGTCAGTGGAGTTGTGAATGGTTCCATTCTGGGGGCAGAAGTACTCACCAAAGTATATGCCCTGTTGCCAAGAAGCCACAGGAAAGTAGTTGGGACTAGCTTAGAGATGGACATTTTGGGGAATCTCTGAAGCTCTGGGTACTTTGCCGCTTATAGAAGGCCAGAAAGACAGGACACTCACACAGCTTTAAACAAAGCTTGAACAGACAATGAGAAACTAGAATTTGGCAAGCCAGTCCCTCAGAGCCACCCAAAGCAGATGGAGTTTCATCTATTGTGCCCCATGATGACAGAAACTGAGAATCTCCAAAAGAACCCTGTGGGTTTTATACACCAAGGTCAATGGACTAGGTCAGGCAAAGCCACATGGGGACCAACCCCTCAATTCAGAGCAAAAGAAGTCAATTCCATGTGCCTTTCAGACTTCCCTAGATCTGATGACTAAGGTTTGTGTCTTAGATCCACATTACCTGGACTGACAGAGTTCTGAGTGAGTAATCATGGAACCAAAGCCAGAACACAATTCACTAGGCCAGAAAGGTCCTACAACTGACAGGATGACTGGGCCTGGAGCAATGACCCCCTTCCAAAATCCCATCTATCCATGTAGGAAACTAATACAAGAAGCCATAGACAGAAGCCTTTAGACAGTCCTATTGTTTGCAATCAACAGTGAACCTGCTTCTGAATTTCTCCTACTGTTTCTCTAAGAAGTCTACCCATGTACAGCAGGAGATGTTACAGTAAAAAAAAAAAAAAAAAGCAACCCTATTCTGCAGCAGAGAATCAGAGTGTTCAAATATCTATCACCACTGGGTTCAGAGAGTCCTGGTTGTCCTAAATAGGTGGCAGTAGAAGTATCTCCACTAGAGTCAATAACAGGTTGGATAATGTTTTCCCAGGGCGTGTATGACTCTTCCAAGTGTGAGGACACACAGAGCAGAATGAAGCCATCTGCTGGCTGGTGTTCCTGGAAGGATGTTTTGGGAAAACATGTGGTGTCAGACAACCAGCCTTTACAGTTCAGGTCTTTCACACAGATGCCTCTGGATGCGAAAGCCGCAAACAATATGCTCTATCCGACTGTGCCAGGCACTCCACAGGGGAATAGAGAAGCCACCCAGCATTTGTAACGTTACAGGGAATGCTCATTTATAAGAGTCTCTAGTCCCAAACCATAAATTGGGTAGCAGGGTAAAACTACACCACATGCTCACCACTGGCAGTGTGTGAAACTCGTCTGACTTTATAGCTATGCTTCTGGTAAACTGTACCAAGCTGACCTTCTGGTGGGGTTCCCATCAGACTAACGGTGGGCTGAATGAATGTTGTTGGAGTCTCGGGGGAGGGGTGCTATGCTGAGAATGGCTGAGTTAGCAATGCTTTGGAGCACAGGGAAGACTGGAAGGAACATTCCTTCATCTTGGGAGAGAGAAGGGAAATCCCCAAGAATTTAGGGAAATCAAAACGCCAATTTTCTTGTTCCGTGTTTGGGAAACTATCCTCGTCTGGAGGATTGTTCATACCAGAGAAGATTCACCAGTACTTCAGGCCCTGAGGCATGCTGGGTGGAGTCCTGGCCAGAAGAGAGAACCCAAAAAAAAGTTCATTAGTACCTACTAAGGACCCTGGGCCGCAGAGGCATGGAAGGGAGAAGATAGAAAAAGGCTAGAGAAGCAAGCATAGGGACGAAGAGAAGCTTGACCCTGTCCACTCACTGGAATCTAGTGACTAGAAAAGCTGCTGGAAGGAATCTCTGCACACATTATGCAACCTCTTCTGCCGGGGGTCTGGTCCTCACTCTGCACTTGCCAGTCTAGTTAACAGTTTTTTAGGTTCCTATGTTCCTGGGTCTCTTCATAAGCAAAAAGGAAACTGGAATTCCTTCTCTTACAAGGTTGTTATGTATGAGAAATACATCACCATGGGGTCTCAAGCAAAGTGAACACTTACTAGCAAGCATAGTAGGCTTATGTCAAAATCGATGTTTAATTCTTTAGTAAAAGAATCATCAAAGATTTTTCTTCTAAAAAGTAGGCTAGAAGAATATTTGAAAAATATGTGAGGGGAAAAAAGCAAATGTACAAGACTCTTAAGTGATTCACTGAGCTTTTGACAAGGTGATAGCCATCGTAGTCTGGTGTTTATCCCCTTGACCGAGCTGTAAAATACACTGCCCTGTCCAGCACTAGAAAGCATGTCCTTACTTATCTGCTGAAACTTTGTAATCAGACATCCTTTGCAGACCACTTTTCTCAAGTATCAAATGATAACAAGGAACAAGACCTTCTTTCTTCCAAATAGATGGCAGGAAATAAGGAGACACCATCTGTCTTTTCTCAGGTTGGAAATTACTTTTTTTTCTTTCTCACTGCCACACAGTTGGAATCTGATAAGTCCCAGGCTGCCTGGCCCTCTTTAGCCATTTGAATTTGAAGGCTATCAGGTGGGATGAGGTCTGGAGCCAACCAAAATGGTTCATTTCCCAAGTAAAATTAAGTGTAAAAGTCTCCCGCTAGAGTAAGTGCTCGTGCTCAGCTGATGGAGACCAATTTTCCAATTCCAGACCCTCTCTATGCCCTTTTGGACCATTGTTACAATCAGGAAGATCTTGGCTGTGGGTGGAGAACTTGGATAGACAGGAAAATTGCAGGCCCCGGAAATCTCTGTGGCCGGATCTGCCTCAATCGGTGAGCCAAGGTCTTTCTTGTGGTTCAAGTGTTGCATGAAGTTTCCTGCCAAACCACTTTTTCTCAACTTCCCACCACCTTGCTCTTCTTCTGCATCTGCGGGAACAGAAAACCAAATCACCATGCTCCGGGCCACAAGCCCTATCTGCCTCTGCCCATTGATTCCTATGATGGACAAAATTGCTGTCTGTAATGATAATCCCAGCCACTCCTTAATGGAGCATGAAAGACCCTCACTTCATCTTTCCCTGCCCAACCATGATCTTGGAATCAGTTGTTGGTAGCTTGGTGTTAATCTAATTCTTCCCAACCAGTGCCCCATTCACAGTGCAATCGACCTTCTTTCCTATGATTCATCTGGGTGGGCTCAGAGAAAGCTTAACTCACTAGAATTTCAACTAAAGGCAAATGTTACTAAGAGTACATCTCCCCCAAAGATCTGGTGACAGCAAGTCCAACAGAGAATTTCAGGTGCACTTGAAATCACTGAGACATGTCCTCCCACCTCACCACATACACACACACACACACACACACACACACACACACACACACTGCCACCGCCACCTCCACCACCACCAACAACAACCAAGTAGACAGCTGAGAGGCAGAAACAGACTGTTCTCTTCTGTGTACTCCAGCGTTTATTTCCATACACCATACTCTCTCAGTACTGAGTGAGGCTAGAATGTGTCTTGGCGAACCCAGAACCTCTCTGATCTTTTGCCTGGGTCACTTCGACACCAGTTGCTCACTTTTGAATCATGAGTTAGAAGAACATAATGCATGATGACATTCTTCAAGCTTCTTTTTCCTTGCCTCTGCATTACACAGTGTGTTCCATGTTCCTGCCTTCAGAGCATGATGAAAGAAGGTATCCCTCCATATAACCAAAGAAGGCATTTTACTCCCTCTCACTTCCCTGCTAGGTTTCGGGTGGTAGTAAAAAGGTTGGTGAGAAAGGCATGAATCTAATTGCCTCCTTCAGGCAAGGTGTTTATTAATGCCAATAGCCTAGAGGAGGCAGAAGAAAAATCTCAGCTCCCTACCCTTCCAAACAAAGCAAGGTGTGTTCTTTTAAGGTCCTTAGGAAAAGGAGGAGGTAGAAAACGGAAAGGGAGTATACCACAAGAAATAGGTAAGGTCCCTTTGTATGACCAAATTACATTGAAAGATCCTATTCACCCAGTGATTTGGGCCAGCAGCAAGTACCTGGAAAGTCCAGAGCACATTTGAAGGTAAATGGTAGAGGGGAGAATTTCACAGAACAAGGGCCTGTTTAATCTGTGGCACATGAGATGCAAAGGGCTGGCTAATGCATGACGGTGACGCTGCCTCTGACTCTGAGCAGGAGGGAGGCCGGTTATGGTCTTGTCAGCCCCCTCTGTTCAGGGCTTAGTTTCCTGAAAGTCCTGTTTCTCTACTTGTATGACATGCGTTTCTATTTCCTAATCTGTGACTATACTCCCATACCTAGTTAGTTCCAATCTTTTAGAAGACTGTCTAAAAGCACTATTTGCAGAAATATTTTGCTGATAATTGATTAGTTATTGACTGAAGCACTGGTGAGGGTCCACTATGGCAGCACCGAGAGCACGTTGTTTCTGAGGAGCAGGGCACAGTGACATCACAGCAGCCAACGCACCGAACGGTGGGCCCCACAGCACCAGCGACTGTGTCCCCCAGATGAGAAGAAACCCCATGGTGTGGGAAGAAATAAGGTCCAATCTCAGGTCACCCAGCTAAACCCCGGAGGAGTTCCCAGTTCCCACCAGGTGCTTGGTTGCCAGCTCAGAGCCACACACCTGAGTGATCTGATCACGGTCCCAGACTGAACTGTGGGCCCCACAACACTAGAGAATGGATTTTCCAGTTGAGAGAAAACCCCATGGTGAAGTAAGCAATCAAGTCCGACCAACCTCAACTCACTCAGCCAATGTCTCTCCCTTCTGCTGGAAAAGTTCCTGGGTTCCTGCAGGAACTCAGTGTGGAACCACATGCCTGTGCCTGCATGCTCTGCTCACCATAACAGACTGAACTGTGGACCCCAAAACACCAAAGACTTTGTTTTCCTGTCCAGAAGAAAACCCACAGTGAGGGAAACATCAGGTCCAACCTCAGGGAACCCAGCTAATCCCCAGAAAACTTCCTGGGTTCCCGCAGACTCATGCCTGAGTGCTGTACTCATCTGCCACTGATTAGCTCTTGGGTACTGGGACACAGAGCCCCAACTTCAGACCTACTGATGCCTGGAACCCATGGGATCAGCCTTCAGACACTGCTTCAAAGCTCAACCACTGTCTCCCTAGCTAAACCAACCAAACCTCGGGGCTCCCCGGTTATTCAAGAGGGCTGCTCCCAGCAAACACAGTATATGAGCATCAGCAGGTCATTAAATTCAGAGCAAAAAAACCAGTGGCAGGGCAGCTGTCTCTGGGACTTCTGGTGAGACGAGAGCTCCCGGGCTCCCAATGAGCCCAATTAGCCCACAAGACAATACACCTGAGAAGAGCTATGGCAATTCCCTGAGAAGCTCCAGCCATTCAGTAACCATACCCAAAATGCTGAGGAAAGCTGTTCAAGAACAACCATCTTCCTGCCAAGATTACCCACCCACTCCAGGACTCCAGCAGCCACCAGAAACTAACAGCTAACACCTGAGACAGCCAGATGAGTAGAGGCCAGCATAAAAGCACAATAAAAAAACAAAAAAAAACAATATGGCATCTCCAGAACCCAGTTATCCAGGGGCAAGTAGACCTGGATACCCTAACATAAGTGAAATTCAAGAAGATGACCTTAAATCTATGCTTACAAAGATGATAATGGAGGAAATGAATAAAATCCATAAAGAAATACAGGAAGATGAAGTCAAAGACATTATGAACATTGATGCAAAAATACTCAACAAAATGCTAGCAAAGCAAATCCAAGAACACATGAAATATATCATCCACCATGACCAAGTAGGCTTAATCCCAGGGATGCAGGGGTGGTTCAATACATGGAAATCCATCAATGTAGTTCACCACATAAACAAACTGAAAGAAAAAAAAAACACATGATCATCTCCTTAGATGCTGAAAAAGGATTTGATAAAATCCAACACCCGTTCATGTTTAAAGTCTTGGAGAGATCAGGGATACAAGGCACATACCTAAACATAGTAAAGGCAATATACAGCAAGCCTATAGCCAACATCAAACTCAATGGAGAGAAACTTAAATCAATCCCACTGAAATCAGAAACAAGGCAAGGCTGCCCTTCTACATAGTACATGAAGTCCTTGCTAGAGCAATAAGACAACTAAAGGAGATCAAGGGATTCAGATCAATAAAGAAGTCAAAGTATCACTATTTGCAGATGATAAGACAATATACCTGAGTGACCCAAAAATTCTACCAGGGGACTCCTACAGGTGATAAATACCTTCAGCAAAGTGGCTGGATACAAAATTAACTAAAAAAAATCATTAGTCCTCCTGTATACAAAAGACAAATGGGCTGAGAAAGAAATTAGGGAAACAACACTTTTCACAATAGCCACAAAAAAAAATGTAAAGTATCTTGGTGTAAGTCTAACCAAGCAAGTGAAAGATTTGTATGAAAAAAAAAGACTTCAAGTCTCTGAAAAAAGAAATTGAAGAAGATATCAGAAGATGGAAAGATCTCCCATGCTCATGGCTCAGTAGGATTAACATGGTAAAAATGGCCATCTTACCAAAAACAATCTACAGATTCAGTGCAATTTCCATCAAATTACCAACACAAGTCTTTATAGACCTTGAAAGAAAATTTCTCAACTTCATATGGAAAACCAAAAAATCCAGAATAGCTAAAACAATCCTCTACATAAAATATCTTCTGGAGGTATCGCCATCCCTGATCTCAAGCTGTACAATAAAAACTGCATGGTACTGGCATAGAAACAGACTAGTAGATCAATGGAATTGAATTGAAGACCCAGAAATAAACCCACACACCTATGGACACCTGATTTTTTATAAAGATGCCAAAACCATACAATGGGGAAAAAAAGACAGCATCTTCAATGAATGGTGCTGGTCTAACTGGATGTCTACATGTAGAAAAATGCAAAAGACCCATATATATCACCCTGAACAAAATTAAAGTCCAAGTGGATCACAAATCTCAACATAAAACCAGACACACTAAATCTGTTGGAAGAAAAATTGGGGTAGAGCCTTGACCTCATTGCACAGGAGACAACTTCCTGAACAGAACACCAACAGTTCAAACTCTAAGATCTACAGTTAATAAATGGGACCTCATAAAACTGAAAAGCTTCTGTAAAGCAAAGGACACTATAAACAAAACAAAACGACAGCCTACAGACTGGGAAAAGATCTTCATCAATCCTACATCTGACAGGGGGCTAATAGCCAGAATATATAAAGAACTGAAGAAGCTAAACACCTACAAACCAAGTAATCCAATTAAAAAATGGGGTACAGAGCTAAACAGAGAATTCTCAACAGAGGAACATCAAATGACAGCGAAACAATTAAAGAAATGCTCAACATCCTTAGTCATTCAGGAAATGCAAATCAAAATGACCCTGAGAAAAAGCCTTTCACACCCAACAGAATAGCTAAGATCAAAAACTCAAGGGATGATGCATGCTGAAGAGGTTGTGGAGAAAGGGGACCTCTCCTCCATTGCTGGTGGGAATGTAACCTTGTACACCCGCTTTGGAAATCAATCTGGCACTTTCTCAGAAAATTAGGAATAGTTGTTACCTCAAGATCCAGTTATACCACTCCTGGGCATATACCCAAAAGATTCCCCATCATTCAATAAGGACATTTTCTCAACTATGTTCATAGCAGCTTTATTCGTAATAGCCAGAATCTGGAAACAACCTAGATGCTCCTCAATAAAGGAATGGATACAGAAATTGTGGTACATTTACACAATGGAATACTACTCATCAATTAAAAACAAGGAAATCATGAAATTTGCAGGCAAATACATGGAACTAGAAAAGATCATCCTGAGTGAGGTAACCCAGAAACAGAAAGACAGGCATGGTAAACACTCAATTATATGCAATATTAGCCATATTACATAGCCATACTAAAATCTACAGATCTAAAGAAGCTAAACAGTAGGGAGGATGCTTAAATCTCATTTCGAATGGCAAACAGGTTAGACACCAGAAAGAGTGGAAGAGAGGAAACAGGATGGGAGCCTACTATAGATGGTTCTCTGAAAGGCTCCACCCAACAGGGATCGAAGCAGATGCTGAGACTCACAGGCAAACTTTGGGCAGAGCCCAGGAAGTCTTATGGAAGAAGAGGGAGGGAAAGAGAAGGGCACAGAGGGGACTGGACGCCAACAAAGCTTAAAAAAATCTGAGCCCAGGGGTCCTGCAGAGACTGATGTACCAACCGAGGACCATGCCACATGCTCTCTCTCATTTACGGTACCTAGCTCTGAATTTTCAGATATGAATACATAACCTGAAGTAACCTCAGAAACCAGAAAATATATGTATTTGATGAAGTTATTTCACTTGGGGTGATAATGGTCTCCACAAAAGTCAAAGATAACAAAAACCCCTTCTATGATGGCTGGTTTTGTGTCAAATTGACACAAACTAGAGTCATTTAGGGCAGAGAAGCTTCAAGTTTTAAAAAATCCCTACCAAACTGCCCTATGGGCGATTTTGTGGGCCAGCCTCTTGATTGGTATTTGATGTGGAAGGGCACAGCTCACTGAGTGTTACCCCTGGGTGGGTGGTCTGGATGGCATAAGAAAGCAGACTGAGCAAGCCACGAGGAGCAAGCCAGCAAGCAACGATCTTCCATGACCTCTGCTTGCATCCTTGCCTCCAGGCTCCTGCCGTGAGTTCCTGCCCCGACTTCCTTGAATGACGAACTGCAAGCTGTAACATGAAATAAACTTTTTCTTCCCTAAGTTGCTTTTGGTCATTGTGTTTCATCACCACAATAGAAACCTTAATAAAACAGAACTCGGGTCCAGGTTATGGGGTATCTGTGACAGACCCGGGCGTGTTTAGGAGAGGCTTGAAGAAGGGCTTTGGAGCCTGGGGCTAGAGAGCTAATGGCTGTTCAGAGCTCAGTGGGCCATTATGGAAACTTAGAAGATAATGCTGGCAGTGTTGTGGAGCATAGTGGTCTGGCTTGTAAAGTTTCAGAGAAAAGGGAGAGAGTCCCTTAACATTCTTTTGGGACCATTCAATATTTTGAATTAAAAAGAACCACGAGAGTGAAACCTTTTCTTTACTGGGACAGTTGATGCTAGTTCAGCTAGGGCTGAGAAGTATGCTGTGATTGAGGGAAAAAAAACAACAGCATCACTGAGGTGAAATCTGGGCAGTGTTTTCTCAGGGTCAACACACAAACAGTGGTCCAGAGGAGGCCACCACTGTAACTTATGCTAGTAGCCAAACTTGGCAATGTGTAAGAATCCCCAGGTGGTACTTGCTTTGAAGGCATGAAGTGGTCATGGAAGGCAGCTGAAGCTTGTCCCTGTGACATAGAAGCTCCGGAATAAAAAAGTCAGGGAGAGGAGTTGAGACTCGGCACCACGTAGAGGGCTCATAGTTCCTAAAGAGAACTGAATAAAGGTTATTGGTGAAGGTACAGCCTCATTGAAGTAGAGACAGCAACACTTTGGATACACCAGCACTATGGGAAAACCAGCAAGGACAGCAGCAGTTATGGAGTGGAGCCAGCCTGAGCCTAGGAGACAAGCTGTGTGTGCTACAGACGACAAAGCCTGAGAAGCAGCTTGGGCCCCTTGGAGCCCAGGGGATTGTGAGTGGATCTAGGACATGAAGCCATGAACTCTTTACACTTTGGGATTTGGGATTTGCTCTGCTTTGACCGTGACTGCTCCTTCTTTTTAGAGTAGAAAAGTACTTAACCTTTTGTTGTTGTCTTATAGGAGCCCATAGTTAAAAGACTTTGGAATTTTAGAGAGACTTTTGATAGTTTTGAGAGGCTTTGAAGATTTAAAAGGACTTTGAATGATTTAAGAGACTAAACTCATGTCTAACCAAATGCAGGGTTTTTAAAGTTATTTATGTTTTATATTGTGATATTGATATTAATATGAAATCTTGGGAATGAACAAGAAATAAATGATTATGATTTAACAGATATCTGTTTGTGGGTCAAATTGACAAGGAGTCAATTGTACTGGCTAGTTTTATGTCAACTTAACACAAGCTAGAGTTATTTGAGAAGAAAGAGCTACAATTGAGAAAATTGCCCTACCAGATTGGTCTGAGGGCTTGTGGACCACTTTCTTGACTGATAATTGATGTAGAAGGGCAGTGTATGCAATGTTTTGGATGGAGGTCCTGGATGGTAAAAAGAAGACTGAGAAAGACACGAGGAAAAAAGCCAGTAAGCAACACTCCTCATGGCCTCTGATTTCTCTAACTCCTCTCAGTGAAGGATTCTTACATGGAAGTATAAAGCAAAATAAATCGTTTCCTTCCCATGTTGCTTTTGTTCATGGTGTTTTATCACAACAGTAGAAACCCTAACTAAAATTCCTCCAGTAAGCCTACCACAAAGGGCCTCTAAAAGAGTCTAGCCAGCAGGGGATCGAAGCAGATGCTGACACTCATAGCCAAACTATGAGTGTCATAGGGCAGAGTGCAGGAAATCTTATGAAAGAAGGGAGAGATAGAAAGACCTGGAGGGGACAGGAACTCCACAAGACCAACAGAGCCAGAAACTCTGGCCCCAGGGGTCCCTGCAGAGACTGATGTGCCAACCAAGGACCATACATGGAAAGGACCTAAAACCCCTGCTCAGATGTAGACAATAAGCAGCTTAGTCTCCATGTGGGTACCCTAGTAAGGGGAACAGAGACTGTCTCTGACATGGACTTAGTGGTCAGCTCTTTGATCACCTCCCCCTGAGGGGGGTGCAGCCTTGTCAGGCCACAGAGGAAGAGGATGCAGCCATCCCTGATGAGACCTAATAGGCTAAGGTCAGATAGTAGGGAAGGAGGACCTCCCATATCAGTGGACTGGGGGAGGGGTATAGGAAGAGAAGAGGGAGAGAGGGTGGGACTGAGAGGAGATAAGGTAGGGGCTACAGCTAGGATATGAAGTTAATAAATTGTGATAAATAATAAATCAAGAAAAAAGATTCCTCCTTTAGAGTTATTCAATCATGGGAGTCCAATAAATTTCCAAAACAACATAGACTATTGCTGTTGCTCTTGGCTGTCTCCCAGAATTTGAAGGTGAATCCCTATTGCTGAAAACACCCCACACTTCAGAGGAGATTTGGAGGAATAAATCTGAATCTGACCCAGAAGCCTCCTTTCCAAAGGACTTTCTTTCATAGTACAAGAAGGCACTATGATAGATGACAATGGAGGAAAGCAACCAATAGTCCTAACCAGATGGGAGGCCTATCAACCACAACAATGACCAGATATCTGCAAGATATCTACAAAGGAACAATATTACTTATTATCTTGTCAGTAAGCAACACCCATTCATTGGCCCACTCAATAAAAGGGGATCCATCCTGCACCCTAGCCATATACCTGTGGGTAAGATCAGAGACCCTAGAGGAGAGCCTACAACTGCCATTTTCCTAGACAAAACTATTTCTAAATATATTCTAAATTCTTATCTTTCTACCCACAGATAAGTGTGCTCTCACTCCTCATTAAAGAAGCTCGTTTTTGCAGCAGACAGAGAACATTACAGAAGCCACGACTGGTCAAATGCATACAGAGATAATTGACACTGGGGTTCCTAGCACCAACTGATACATCTGTAACACAGCCCTACACATCAGGCTCAGGGAACATCACAGAAAAGGATTCAGAAATGCTGTTAAGGACCAGAGGACTAGAACATCTGCTGTGAGATTGTGTCTTCTATATATAACAGGGAAGCTTCCCCAGGACTATCTAAGCAAGACCTAAACAATTCTGACACCTATTGTCATGCCGACATGAATGAGAGAATAGGGTCCCACCCCTAGATGAAGACCTACAGGCAATTAATAGCTGCTGAGAGGGAGAATCAATTATCAAAAGATGAGCCCTTAACTGATTATCCAATACCAAGTGGTCAGCCCTAAAAATATATACTAAGCAACAATATATATATATATATATATATATATATATATATATATATATATATATTGCTCAGTATATATATACTGAACAACAGTAAATGAACTCAGCAGGTTACATTTATATATTTATTCATATATGTATATGTAACAATAATAATTAAAGAAGAAGAGAAAAAGAGGTCGTGAATTTGAGAAAGAGGGAGAGAATAACATGGAAGAAGTTGAAAGGGGGAGAAGAGAGGAATGATGTAAATACAGAACACATATGAAATTTAAATTTTTTATTTAAAAATATTAACAAATTAAAAAAAGAAATCCAGTTCAATGGCTGTGCTCTGGCGAAATGTCCCCGACTTTCTCATTTTCCAAGGCCCCGGGAAAACCCACTGACGTAATGATGAGGAAGTTACAGAGTCCACATGCACAAGCTGAGCTTCATTGAATATATTGTCCTCTCTACTCATTCCTGTATCATTTAACCGAACCTGGAAGTTTGGAGTAAAAATAAAGAGATCTCTACAATGTGGGACAGATGGGACTCCTCCAGTGCCTAAGGTAGGACTAAAAGTTACCCACCTGCCACGGGATGAAAGATCAGTCCCATCCCTCTGTTCCTCTCCCTCGCTCCCTCCTCTCCTCCCCCTCCTCCCTCATATACACACCCCTCATACCTACCCCACCTCTAAGACATTTAACTAGAAACTGAGCCGTCTCGCTGCGTCAGTTTGCCTAGCATCCCTCTGCTTTCAAATCTCCCATTTGGGACAAACTAGTAAAGCTGTCAGGTCTAAGTTATAAACTTTTAAAAATCCTTAAATCCTAGAGCCATTGACTCAAAGTTCAGAGGACAAAAAAGACTCAGAACAATTTGGGGAATGATGAGGAGAGGAACAGTCACTGGGAAAGGACTGGAAGGTGGAGAGCAGGAAGGGCCAAAACTAGACAGGTTTCTTCTTTCCAGTTTTCTATCCCTTCCCCCAAGAAAGGCAAGAGACTCAGAGAGACCTGAGGTATGACAACTTTATTATTCTGTAGACATGTCCAGGGGCTCAGCATCAGGCCAGGAGCTCTGCTATTCCTTGTGGCTGTCTCTATGAGCTTCCACACCCACCTTTATCATCAACACAAGGAACTCTTCGAAGTTAACTGCTTTGTCCTCATTGATATCTAATGATTCGAACAAGGTTTTGGCATTCTTATTCTGTCAAAAAGAGTTGGGGGGGTCAGATTGTAAATATATCAGAGAAAAGTCAGCAATGTCTATCTGTAGAAAGCAGCTTGGAGGACCAGCAATCCCAGCACTACTAGAGAACCCCGAGAACACAACACCTCCTCACCTTCACGTACTGAGGACACTCAGTATTGACCAGTTTCTTCAGGTCCTCCTTGTAGAGGGCATGATGATTCCCTTGCAAACTGGCATAGTTGTGATAGGCTTCAATCATGTTGGCCATGGCCTTCTCTAGCTCAGACAGCATTGTAGCTTGAGATTTGCTCACCTGAAAGGAACAGCCACAAAGGGATGGGTGCTACTCATGGCAGAGAGATGACTGAGGGGACATTCAGAAGGCTTATGACCGAAGAAGTAGCTTTGGCTGGCCTCAGATAGCTAAACCCAGAAGATGACTCTGTGTCTGATGGTAAGGGTAGGATGGAACATTAGAGGTACTTCAGTATTCAGACACACACACACACACACACACACACACGAGCGCACGCACATACACACATATCTACACATATACACACATATATACACACATACACACAAGAGTGTAGCAAACTCTCCACACTAAAACTTCCTGCCCTCTTCTACTAGATACTGCTAGAAGCCTCCACTTATCCTCATTCTACTTCCTTCATCCTCAAGCATTTTATCTGTGCTGCAAACTTGCCCAAGCTTTCTTGCCCTCTCAGAAAAGGCTGCTCCATCCACCAACCCTCCCTAAGGGAAGCCTCCAGGGTGAGATAGACTCACACAGCTCTACTTACACGCTATCACTAAGACGGAGCTGACAATTGTGATGTGCAGTTAAGTGTCAGCTGCTTTTATAGAGGAAAGCTTGGCTGGCTGCCCACAGCCTCTGGCTATGAAGACAGCCCTCTTCCCTTCCAGAGTTGACACAGCCTCTGTTTCCCAACCAGGCCCATGTGGCAATCACTGAGCACAGTAGGTATTTCTGAGTCTGAGGAAGTAGGAGTGTTGGAACAGGGAAGACATTTACCGGACAGGAGTGCCCAGCAGGAAAAATGTAAATGGGGCATAGCAGAAAGGTCTTTTCTGGGACACTGGCACCTCATCCTTGCATCCAGACAGACTCCCAATTCTGAGCCCTCTCCTCTATGGCCATTGCTGATCTATTGCCTTTGTGACCCATCTGCCTCTGAACTTAATTGAAGGTGGGGCTTGCGTGCATGTTGGAGCATAGAAGAGACAGTTTCCACCAGGTTCTCAAAGTACCAACAACCTCAGAACCATTTACACCAGTCCTAGCTGCTTGATTTTAGTACAGTTTGGAGTACTGTTGTGGGGTTGTTGTGGATGGGTGGGAGGAGTCTTTGGGAAAAGTTCTTTCCCCAATGATCAGTTCCTAACCTGCCATGACCCTTTGTGATTATTCTGCTCTGGAAGCTAGGGATGTCCTGGCCATCATATGTCTTCTCTCTGTACACCCCACTGCAGCCAATGGGTCCCTGCATGATCACGGTAAAGACCTTCCACCCTCTCAGTGGTCACTGTGCCTGGAAGAGAGGAGTCAACTCTAGAGTGGTGAGAGAGAAATTATTTTAGAGAATCCAAGTATGTCTCATGCCCAAGGGAAGAAGATGGGCCCATTCCCAGGAATTTTTAGGAGCAATCTCCAAGCCCCAGTAAAATGTCACTCAAATTAATTGGCTGCCAGCACTGGAGATTTGTGAGGGGTTTCTCTTATGACAGTGGGTTTCATCCACATTATCCCATAGGGCTTCATAATATGCCTACAGGAAGACTGGGCAGGGAACCAGCCTGGGAACAGAGGAGGAAGCCGCATCCTAGAAGGGAGCAAGCCAACCAGTCTCCCATTGCTAGTGAGTCAGGGTTGCCGAGTCCCTAGCTTGTTCTGACAAGAACAGGGAATGGTGGGGAAAACTGGAGTCCTCTTTCCTTCCTCTAAGTCCTCAGAAACTAATCCTATGCCTCACCAGCACCCAGGCCATCAGAGATGTGGCTGCTGATCTTGCCTATCAGTTCAATGGATTAAAACTCACCATGAAAACAAATCTCTGGGCATGTCTGTGAGTTATTGTCTAAGTCAGCTCCATTAAAGTAGGGAGAGCCTTACCTTACATGGACAGTACTTTTCATAAACTGAGGTCCGGTTGGAAACACACAGGAAGAGCTAAGTACATGTGCCCTTGTTCTCTGCTTCCTGACTAGGGACACATTGTGACAGCTGCCTCCTGCTTCTTCTGCTAGGAATTCACTGCTCTGATGGACTGTATGCTCTGAAATTGGAAACCAAATAAACCCTTCTTTCATTTGCTTGTGTCTGGTTTGTGGTGGTGGTGGTATTACAGTAATAAGTCAAGTAACAGTTTCTTGGAGACGTGGATGGATTAAACTCTCTCCTTCCAGTTTCCACTGTCCACTGAACTCTAATAACCCACTTCCTTACTTTATAGTTGTGTGACACAACTTGAGCCAATTAATCACCCTCTCTTGCCTTAGTTTATTAAAAAGAGTTATATAAAGAGATTTAAAACATAATATCTTCAACCCATGAAGAGGAAGAAATTATTTACAAGTATCTGTATCTCATAAGGGATTCATATTTAAAATATTAGAACCCCAACCATTCAACAGCAACAATCAAAGCAGCCCAAAAAAGAAGTGACAGGGGGATTTAAGCAGACATCTCTCCATATCTTTACACAAACACCAATAAGCACATGAAGACGCTCAGCATCATAAACCATTAGAGAAGTGCAAGTCAAACTACAGGATGCCATCTCATGTCTGTTAGGATGACTCCTGCACACGAACAAACAAGAAAACCACAGCTGTGAAGAAGAGAAACTGGAAGTGAGCCCCCTCTTGCTTGGTCTTTTAGCTGAAATGGGATAGAGAAGCCTTGTGCCCAGTGACAGCCGTGTAAAATGCGATACTGCCGTGAAAATGTTGTGGCATGTAGTTGTTCCTTGGTCACCAAAGAATTACCATATGATCCAGCAGTTCCGCTTGTGAATGTATAGATGAAAGACTGGAGAGCAGGGTCTCATAATGATGCTCCTTCACTCATCCTCATGACAGAATCATGCTGGAGAACCAAAGAGGAGGACCAGCAAGCGGTGAGCATCAGTGGATGGGTGATAAACAATTGCGCTTCACACACAGCGGAAGATTAGGCAGCCTTCGCAAAGGAGGGAAGTTCTGACACATACTAAAACCTGGATGCTCTGAAAGGAGAAATCACGTATGGGCCTATTTGTATGAAGTGTTTCTAGTAGCCAGATTTTTAGTGCCAAAGTAAAATGGGCATTAGAGGGGCTTGGGAGAGGAGGAGAGAACAGTGGTTTAATGGGATGTACTGTCAGCGCTGCAAGAGGAGAAAGAATTCTGGAGATGAGCCAGTCAACTGTGTGAATGTAGGTAACATTCCTGGGGTTACATCTGGAGAAGAAAAGAGGGAAAGATTGCTGACGTGTGTAACTGAGCACAATCAGGTTTTACAATTTTCAAATGACTGCACTTAGAAAGTTTGCTTCATACTCAGCCCTAAGTGGGATGTCCTCAACCAAGCCCTCACCTCAGGCTCAAGGATCTATGCTAAAGAGGACGCATTTCACAGCACTGCTCCATGTTTTGCTTGTGCTTCTATTAGTGTGATAAAACACCATGAGCAAAGGCAACTTGGGAAGGAAAGGGTTTGTTTCCTCTTATAAATTGTGTTCTGTCATTCAGGGAAGTCAGGGCAAGAACTCAAGGCAAGAACCTAGAGACAGGAACTGAAGCAGATGCCATGGAGGAGTGCTGCTTACTGGCTTGTTCAGCCCACTTTCTTATCACTCAGAACCACCTACTCAGGGCTGGTACCTAGTGAGCTGGGCCCTCCTACATTAATCAGCAATCAAGAAAATGACCCTCAAGTTTTCTCATAGGCCACTCAGTATTCTCCCAACTGAGGCTCCCTCTTCCAGAATTACTCTAACTTATGACAAGTTGCCTTGTAAAACTAGCTTGCATGTACTCTCACTTTCTTTCTGCCTTCTCTTCTTCAGTTTTGTCTGAGCCTGGGGGGTGGGGGATGATAATAAATAGCATTCAGTCTCTTATTCTCAGCATTTTGACCAGTTGTGCATCTCTGCATGGGCTGCTGCTCACTGCAAAAATAAAAGTTTCTCCAGGCACGACTGTTACGGGGTAACCAACCACTTCTGACTGGATTTTGAAGCCGGTTCCACAGAAGAAATCTCATGCCTAGTACTGTGGCCATGGTCAAAAGCCATGGCCGGGGAGCTCATAGGCCCTAGGGTACAAACTGCTATTGTTATTGTACATTATTAGCATGTGAATCATGCTTCCATAAAAAGATTAACACACACACACACACACACAAAATAACTTAGCATGGTGGGAAATGTATCTAGTTCTGATATTGAGGAAGACTGAAACAGGAGGATTGCCATGAATTCAAGGCAAGCCTGGGGTGTATAATGAGATACTGTCTCAAAAACCCTAACAGAGAGAGAGCCTTTACACATACACAATAAAATGTACAAAGTGTTCCTAGAAACGTGAGAGAGCTGAGGAAACAGTGTGTCGAGATCTGTGGAGGATCCTGTAACTGGACGCTGAACCCTCTACAGTCAGATATAGACTCAGTGAACCAAGGTCCTGCATCTGGTCCAGCGTCACCTTAGGCTCGTCAGGTGCTTCAGGAAGCAATACAGAAAAGGGGGCCATGTGCCTGCAGTCTAGTGATCTGGACACACGTTCCTCTCTGGGGCTCCTGGTCACGTCTTACTAGGATCATAGACACAGGAGCCTGGATTACGCAGCTTATTCTTCAAAGGAAAGGCCTCTGCTTTGCCACTTGAGGCACTGTAAGCTGACCACACACAGCCCAGGGTCTGCCTTGCACACTGGCAGCAGCCACAACCGTAACAGCAGTGAAGAGTGGGGGCGAATAGCTGACAATTGCTGGGTGTGCACGATTGTGAGGACTTCCCCAGTGCTTTACCGACATCAACCCACTCATTCCCAAGCCTATGAAGTACGGGCTATTATAAACCTCACTATAAGGTGGAAAGTGAGACCTTCCGTGAGATGCTGTTGGGTTTTGTTTTGTTTTGTTCTATCTGCGTGTGCACCTGTATGCCAGAAGAGAGCATCAGATCCCAGTATACATACATGGTTGTGGGCCACCATGTGGTGGCTGAGAATTGAATTCAGAACCTCTGGATGCTGAGCCGTCTCTCCAGCCCCTCCAGGAGACACTGTGATGGAGGTGGCTTAGGATGTGATGTGACAGCATCTGTTTCCTCTGTAACTGGAGTACCTCTGTCCTGACAACTCCATTATTTTAACCACCAGCTCGTGTACCATCTGTTGTCTCCATCCACCTCCTCAACAGTACAGTCAATCCTCCTCTCTCTGTATTACCCAAGCCCTTATCCACTGTCCAATCCAACGACTATCACTTTCAGCCACCTTAAGTCTTTTCTGTAAGAGAGAATGGTATACATCCACCATGACAAGAGGGAAGTTGACCTCCAGCTAGGAAAATAGAACCTTTTCCTCAGTTCCATATCACAAGTTTTCAACCAATAACCAGCCCATAGTTCATACCTATTCTCTACCAGGCACTGTTTTATATGATTTGGCATATACTACCTTACCCCAAAACAACACATCTCTTTTCAACCTGTATTTACATCTGTTGGTTTATTTGATACTCTCAAAAAGCTAGTAGAGTGAACTTTACAGGTAAAATTATCCCTGTATGAAAGATAGAATGCACACATGCCCCTTTCCTCAGGCTCCTTGAACTTAAAGGTGTCTGTGAGCGAGGGCTTCCTGCCAGCATCCTCAGTAGGATGAGTGGTAGGTGGGCCATGAACTCTCACTACCAGGTAATATCTCTCTAAGGGGGCAGCTGGGTTGTCTGACAGCAGAAGCCGGCCAGAGTGTGTATGCTGAGCACTGGCTTGACAGAAATGAAGACACTCTAAAGAAGAGATTTGCAGCTCTCCAATCTATCAGAATATTGATACAATGACCCCAGAGAAATGGGAATATTGACACAATGACCCCAGGGAGATGGGAGATGGGAAAGGTATCAGCCAGAGGGGGGCCTGTCCCTAGAAAAGATTTCACACAGTTCTAACAGCTTGTCAGACTGCCTTACAAGATGGACTAAAGCCAGATCAGTGGTGAGCTGGACCACACCTTGACTAAGACTGCTGAGATGTGCGTATCCTTGGCCCTCTGCTTAAATTCCAATCTTCAGGAACTTGGAGAGCTCGCTGGGTTGCTTTGTTCATCTTCCCAACATGGCCACACGAATGAATCTTCTTTTTCTGCTTTCTGCTTGTCACTTTGCTCTTTTAATGGGCTTGTTGAAGATATGTGTCCAGGCCTGACTAGGTGCACAGGTTGTGACTTCCGAGTTCAGTAACAAGAAGTAAGCATGTCAGGGGGAAAGGAAGAATTTGTAATTATCTGACAATATGGAGCAATCTAGAGCAAGAGTGGCATGGTGTGTTTACAGGAAAAGACTAAGTCCCCAGGTTTGTGTCTCAATAGTCTGGGTCTGAAATGGAGGAAATGGAGGTGGAGAAAACAGGACTGGTGGAGAAATTGACAGGAAGGGTTGGGGTAGGTGCAGAGGGCTCAGGCTGCCAGAGCTTCTGTGACCTTAAAAGGACAGTTTGATCCACCATCTCTCAGTGTAACAGAACCACCTGGATCCTGAGGTAAAGCAACTGAGCAACCCAGGACGTTGGCTTTTTAGTGTGAACAAGAAGTGATCAAGAGGTGTCTTGGAGAGGCATAGGTCTAAGTCACCTGATCTCGGTTCCATGGGTCCCCTCCTGATTTCCTTTCTCAAAACCCTGCTGCACCAATCATGTGGGGGCGCTAGGCCAGTTGCAGAGAGAGAGAGGTATGCCCCCTCTGAGACTAGCCATGATGGGAAAGGGATGCATACATCTGCTCAGGGGAAAGTAGTGTGATGATGAGTCCCTGCTGGACCCAGAGTCTTCAGAAAAGACAGACCACTGAGATGGGCACTCACAGTGCCCGGGGGCAAAGAAACCCTTCCTGCGGGATTCTTCCCTGATCTCCGGGCTTCCAGGAGGGAGAATGACACAGTAAAGCAGCAACAGGAGGGCAGGGACCACAGGACTTGGCCTGTTGAGTCATAAATAGCTCAGAGTCAGGAGAAACACCATTCACCAACAAATTAGATTAGTAACAATCCCGCCCAGCCCCTTGTCCCTACCAGCTTCTGGCATCATTCTTGCCGTAGCAGGTGTCTGTTGCTTTGTCGGGCTGGGTTGCGGGCTCTGCAGGTACTTGCCTTAGCTTTCTGACTCAGCACACACCAAAGCCAGTGGACAGTGCTTCCTAGAACAATGGCTTCCACGGTGACACAGATCATGCCCAGGTCAACAACAGCATTACGCTTCCCAGGATCACCAGCATGGTCTCACTCTGGACCCCTCCTAATCTATCTTGAGGACTGAGACTTTGACATTTTCATTTCTCTCCTGTCTCCTCCCTTCCTTCTGTCCCTATGTGCAGCTACTGACCTATCCACACAGCACCTGTCCAGAATGGGCAAGAACCCCTTATTGAGTCTCTCAGTTCTCCCCACCTGATCCATTCTTCAGGGTACCCAAATTCCATTACACCATTTTCAAGGATAAAATCCTAATCTGTGTCCACACGTTCCTCTTGGACATTTATTTCCAGATAGCTCTTTGCTGTTCCCAGAAGTACCACCTGGGTCTTCTCCACCTTTCCCCTCCTCCCCCCTCCTCCCCTTACTTCCCCTCCTCCCCCTCCTCCACCCTGACTTTCTTTTCTCCTTCCTCCTCCTCCTTCTCTTCCTCTTCCACTTTCTCCACTCCTCCTCCACCCCTTCATCCATCCCCTCCTCTTCTTCTTCCTCCTCCTTCTCCTCTACTCCGTCCTTCTCCTCCTCCTCTTCCTGCACTTCCTACCCTTCTCCTCCTCTCCCTCATCCACCCCCTCATCCTCTTCTTCTCCTCCCCCTCCTCCCCTTTCTGGACCTGGTCATCTCCTGTCCTCCCAATCCCCTCTGCATACAAACTCACAAAATGACTCCTTCTGCATGCCATTACCCATGTGGCTCCCCTCCTCCTATCCTGCATGGGCAGTGAGTGATTGATAAGTAACATCACTGGGCCTTACTTCCTTCTCAGAGGCTGCCCTGGCCCAGAGAAGAGACACTTCCTTACACATTGAGACCAGACAGCAGGCCGTCTCACACCTCAGACAAGACTTTTCTGTTAGCAAGGTTGTGTCATTGCATTACCTTGGACCCAAGGCCAGCATTATTCTCTCACTGAAGGGAGGAGTCAGGCTCCTGCCCAAAATGATATTCTCCACAGTTCTTTAGCTGAACATTAAGTGATACACAGAACTATGCCTTTCGCACTTCCCAGGAATACTTGTGATATTGTTTGTACATGTGTGTGCACAGCTAAAATGAAACACTGCTGAGTTCTATAAGCGGCTCACGGCCAGGTCGGGCCTCCCAGGACGGGCTCCTGTGGTGAGAGGCTGCCTGTCCCTCATCTAATAGAGGTTGTGCTGGGCGCAGTAGTGTATGCACAGCTGCTGGCGGAACTGCAGATGGTAGTCCTTCACCAGCTTGCCCAAGATGTACAGGAACTCATCAAAGCAGATCTGGTTGTCCTTGTTTTTGTCAGCTGCCCGGAAGAGCTCTGTGATGTAGTGTGGCTGCCTGCGGCCCTAGGGAATACAGAGAGGATTAGTACCCAGTGAGCATCCAGACTCCTCCTGTTGGCGATGGAGGGGCTCCCGGCAGCATGGTCCTCCCACAAGGATCACACACAGAGTATCAGTGACAAGGTCACCACATCGTCCAAAATCAGACTGAGGAGGCACAGGTGTTGATGGACAGCTTGTGGCACTGGACCTGGAGTTTGCATGGGCACAAACAGAGCCCCAGGGAGTTCTCCTCAGAAGGGGGACAAGTTCCCTCTTGTTTTTAAAATATTTTTTAAACAATTAGCAAGGAACTTCCACCCTGACTGACTTGAGAACCCTTGAAGAAACATTCCAGAAAAAAAAAATAATAATAAGGTTGTCTTTTATATTTTTTCTCAAAGCCTGGAAGTAGGTGAAGAAGATATTTTATGGGAATGAGTTGAGTCTCACTTCTTCTCAAGATGGCAGGCCAGAGAACATGGGATTCTCCAGAGTTCAGAAGACAGATCTGTTCTTTCTTTTAGTGCCTCAGCCTCTAAGAGGCACAGTGACTGGAGATTAGGACTAATGACAGACTAGATGAGCAGGCCAGGATCTGGAGCTGGCCCTATCCAGCTCTAAGAAGCCCTAGGCATGGGAAGTAGAAGAGGTTCTATTTCCCATGGCCAGCAGACTAGGGTAGCCTCCACAGCCCGAATTACCCACTCTAGGCTCATGGCAGAGGTGCTGGCTGAGGGGCTTCGGCTGAAAGGGCTCACAGGGAGAGTGTGAGTTTGGGGCAGTGTCACTGACTGAAGAGGGTTGGGAACAGAGAAGAGTTTTGAGGCCATGTTCAAAGGACACAGGAGGCAGAATAATCAGCAGGTGTGGTTTCAGGCTGTAGTCTCAGAGATTAATTCTTCATGGAATGAAACTCCAGGTGACTGGAGTGAAACCAAGCAGGTGACCTCAGAGGAGGAAGGACAGGAAATAAAGCAAACCTTGCTCTCTGCACACCCTCCCTCTTCCATCCTCCTTCCAGGAGATTCTCACGGGAGTCAGCTCCTTCCACCTACCCACCTCTTCACTCACTCCCAACCCTACAGACAGCACTGTCTGGGCCCTTTGGTCCTCCTTCACCTTCCGCTCCAGGCCCAGACCCTGCCTACCAAGGTGTCCATAAAGCGAGGCACACTATCGAGGAGCAGGGCTTTCAACTCCTCCAGGGACAGGGTCTCCTTGTCTCCTTCCCGGGCGGCATAGTGGTGGAAGCAGTGGATGATCTGGAAGAGGGAGTCCTCCACTGGTGTGTCCGGCATGATTGCTGGCCCAGCAGGGTACTGGCTGATATGCAGAGCAGAGGAGGAGGTGCTGGAACGGTGGCAGGTCTGTGAGGAGGGAACAGAACCCGATGTGCAGAACACGATGGACTCCTCCTCCTGCAAACATCTGCCCCCTACTCACTTTCCTGCTCCACGTCAGGGCTCCTCATGCTCCCACTGGCCCCATGTGAACTTGGCTCAGCGTCTCTGCCCTCAACAAGCTTTCTGGCCTGACCTCAGAGTGAGTTCACTGGCACTGAGGGCTTCCTGGGTTCAGGAGTGCTCTCCTGACTGCTAATAGTCAAGAACCAGGACAAACTAAAGATGGTGTGAAGCAAGGCGCTGGTTTTGTTCCTTGAAAAGGCAAGATCCCTTCCCCTACTATAAACTACTTTATGGGACCAGCAGAACATTAAAATATGTATGCGACAGCAGAGACACAGACCTGGCACTGTGCTGCTCCTGAGTTCTCCTTGGCCCTGGCACACACAGACAACACCTTAGTCCCCATCGCCACCTTACATATGATCTTCTCTAGGAGCTGACACCCCCTCTCCAGCATGGTCCCTTTAGCTCTATAATCCTGGGGCCCTCTCACAGCTTTGCTCACCGTCCATCTGATGCCCATGGGCCCTCACTCTATATTCCTACAGAGCTAGAGGTGACAGGAAGCAGCTGTGCAAACAATAACCCTAACAACCACACATCCCACTTCTTCCCAGCTAGCTGAATAATGGGTGAAGTATCACATACGTTATCCCATTTAATTCACACAGGGCCCTAAGTTGTTAAGTATCATTTTCCCAGAGGGGAAAATGAAATCCAGAGAGGTTAGAGAATTTACCAAGATTGCACAACTACTACACCTTGATTTAGCCTCAAATCCTTGTGTTTGTGGACAAGCCCAAAGATATGCTTGTCCTCTGGGATTCTAAACCACTATGGGGCCACAGTTCCATTGTTGGAACATTGCACATATTCTCTGTATAACAGTCAAGCTGAGCGTCTCTGCTCTCTCAGAGTTGCACACACCCAGAGCAGCCCACACCACCCCCAGGATTGTCTTGGAGGAGGCACTGACCTGTACTCTGTGCAGGGCTGCTCAGCATCCACAGCCTAGCCTCACGGGACCCTGGAATCAGACGAAAGGCAGCCTTCTGAGCAGGGGAGCTCCCACCACACTGGACACCCAGCCCACTCCTTTATGACAGCCGGTGTGTGACTCTCTACAAGTCCTTCTACAGCAGGATCAAACCTTAACTGCATTCCTGGGATGATATCATCACACTCCTGATTTTAGGATCTGAAAGACCTAAGAATCACAAAGGTCTCATTATCCATTCACTGCCTCCAATCAGCGCTCACCATGCCTCCCTTCCCCCAGCTTAGGGCCATACTTAAAAACAGCATCCTCGGCCGCCCTTCCTCAATTTCTGAACCTCCAAAGTCCACAATAATGAATCATGTTTATCCACTCACTCAACAAATATTTCATGAGTACTTGCAGCATGCCAAGCCCTCTGCTAAGCAACATGAATAAGACACTGGGCCAGCTAGCTCACTCATGAGGTTGAATAAGAGAACTGAGAGTTAGACATGGTCACTGTGTACTCTGGGGCACCCAACAAGGGCCACCTTCTCCCAGAAAAAAAAATTGAGACAGACTTCCTTAGGGAGGTACTACTTCAGGACTATCTTGAAAAGAAATTTTGAGTTGCTCTGGGGAATGGAGGAGCTCTAGGCAGAAGGGAATGCACACAAAAGGCTTAGAGGTGTGGAACAGCATGGCCTGCTCTGGGAGTTGACATAGTACACCTGAGTGCTTAGAAGAGTAGAGCTCCAGGCAGCAGGCAGATGAAAGATGCAAGCCCTGTACGCCTAGCCAGTGTTGAACCCTGAATTCTATGTGGAACAACCTAAGAGATTGCTTTAGTGGTCTGGGTGATGTATGAAGGTCAAAGAAAAGTGCTAGGATCAGTTTGGTGTAGAAGAAATCTCTTATGTATTCTGTGTGTGCAACACTTGTCAATTTAAACACCTAGGTCATATAGCTAGACTCTTCTCTGACTAGCTCATAGCTTAAAATAATCCGTTTATTTTTGCCAACATCTGCTACGTGGCTGGTTACCTGAGCTCAGGCACCATGCATTGTGTAGTCCTCACATCTTTCCGGCAAGTCTCACATGCCTGACTCTATCCCAGAATCCCTCTGCCTGCTGGATGTCTCACCTATTTCCTGTATCAACCATAGGTTTTTTTAATTGACAGGTGTTGCATCCTTACAGTATACAAGAGATTCCTTCTACACTTTGGACCATTAGGAAATAGCCAACTGCATAAAAACTAACTCTACTGAGAAGTAGTCTAGACCTGTAGAGCTGACTACACAAGTGCCGCTTAACTATCAAGGGAAAAGTGAAATCTCCTCCATCTCATTGCAAAACAAGCCTTTTCTCAGTGGCCACTACTGCCTGAGCATCTCAGCCCTTGTAGCATACCATGTATCTCCCAGAAGATGGTGCCAAAGAATAAGCAACTGATTCAGAGTCTGATCAGCATCCCAGGAGTACAGAGTTAGTATACTAGAGCCCCAGGGTTCAGTCCTCGCACCCAAACCACCACAACAACCATCACACAATGACATGCTTAGGAATAACAAAGACTTAACCCGGTACTGTTCCAGTTTTCATTAGTCTAATGAAACAATTTTCTCAACAGATAAATGGTTTATCAAACCCCTACTGTGTTTCTATACTAAAAATAGGGCTCAATTTTCTCAACTATTTGGAAATGCCAACCTAGAACCATAGAGAATTTTATTAAATATCTTTCATTTATCCTTTGTTCCTCAGGAATTTTTATACCAAGAAATTAACTAAAGGTTTTAAGCAATAGTTTTTTAAAATATTTATCACTGTAATGTCTGTAATTTAGAAACATGGATAAATGAAAACCTTAAAAATCATGTAATTAACACTTTCAGTACTTAGACAAATACTCTATAACATTTTGTGTTTCAGCTCTAACTATCACATGTGGAATCAACAACCAAACAGCTGCTTGCCAGAGACCAGCACCTCTTCCTGGCCTGTCTCCCTCCCTGATCACAGCTCACTGTGACCAGGGTCTCTCTGCACCAAGAGTGTCTCAGACACCAAGGTCATATTCCCTGCTCTTCCTTCCTGGACCCATCCACTCCGATCACACAGGCTTGAGGCTGCTTGCAGGGATCACCACCTGCTTCTGGCCCCTTTCCCCGAATTTCTCATCCCACTCCCACCAGGGACCCCCCCCCCGGGCCATCACATATGACCCAGAGTCCCAGAGCCCAGAGCCCTGTAAGCTGCCTGGCTGGGACCCTTCAGTTGTCCTATTGACCTTTAGACCAGCCCCACTCCTGGGAAAACTTGTTTCAAGCTGCTGAAGGCACCAGACTATAGCAGACAAGTTATAAAAGCTGTAAAGGATTGTCTGGGGATAGAGACTAGAGCCCCAAATAGAAGGGGAACTGACTGTGGGGAGGATGGTAGTGATGGAAGAGGGTAGTTATAATGATCAGGACAGAGAAGACACTGACTTTTCTAAAAGTATAGTGGCATACATGCAGGAAAATCTCATCATGAAGTTCATTAGCTTTGGAGTTTAAAATTAAGTAAAAAAGAAATCAGCAAATGAAAAAAAAAAAAGCACAATTGCATAATGTCCATGGTATTGATACAATAACATTCAACTATTTCTATTTCAATTTTCATTCAAGTTATCTATAGCCTATTGACACAAAATAAATTTCCATCATGTGGAGAAATGGTGAGAAAGAAACAGAGGGCTTTGGTTACAATGGGGATCAGTTGGGTAGAAAGTTGGGGGGAATAAAGTCTATTAAGACGTTGGGCTCGACCTAGGGAGACAGAGCACCATATCTCAATGGAACCCCAAGATGGCTGAAGGGCTGGTCACCAAATAAACCCTGAACTCTTTTGTCCCACATGGGGAATGTGAGTCAAAGAGTAACAGGAAAGGGTCCCATTTCAGTTATTCGTCCCCCACTTTCCTCCCACCAACTTCCTGATATCTGCTGAGCACCCATCACTTCTTCCCCCACTGGCACTAGCCTTTTCTGCAAGACTTAGTCTTCCTTCCCTCAGTCCTCAGTTTACTTTGTTCCCTTACAGAATTTTCTGCAACGTGGTGGGCACATCAGGTTTAGTACCGTGACAACCAGCTCCTACACAGGCTGTTTTGCATAGATTTAAACTACTTACTCCCCTGCTCCAGACTCACTCCTTAGTGGTCCTAGATGAAACCAGACAGTGGAGAGCAGGTGGAGAGTGGCACCAGTGTTCTCTTCCCCTCTTCGTAAGAACCTTGTGAGCATTTGACCATAGGATGCCCTGATATGATTCTGCTTCTTTCCCTGGACTGTGAGTTCCCAAGGGCAGTTGCTGATGAGGTCTGGGGGCCTTTAACTTAGGGAACAGGAGTATGGACTGAGTACGATTCAATTTTATAAAGGGACTGCTCTATGTCCCAGGCACACATCTCACATGCCCTCTCCGTAGGACCTTCTTCAGCTCAAGTAAGTGAGCAATTGCCTCTTGTATCCTGGGACTGTTGGGCCCTTCTCTTAGCCCATTCTGCTACTTACAGGATAAGAAGCACTATGAGGTCTGGGGTTGGCCATAGCCCTGCCACCAACTGGCCGGAAAGAAAAGAGGAACAGGATCCTGATAACCGCTATGGACAATCTGACCCAACAGCATAAGAAGCACACAGTTGTTTCTGTTCAGCCGGTGCCTATTGCAGTTATCCATCTCTGTTTCCTCATTCCCAGGACATTCCAGCACTCTCTCTAACTAGTCCAGAACTGGGCTTTAATATCTGCTCACAGTCTTATTCACTGGGAGCCTACACAATATTTCATGAAGAGCTTACAAAAAGGTGTCTTGTCCCTGGTAGAGGATGGTCAGTGAGCAGACGAACAAGAACATTATTCTGCTTCTGCAACTCTAACCTTGACTTTGAAGCTGAAAGAGATGGTTTTGATGCTCCCTAAAGAAGGGTCTACCAAATACTGGGTGTGGCTTGGTGCACTGTCATAAGGCTCAATCTTTTTTTTTTTTTGTATGTTAACCCCCCCTCCAGTTCTACCTGCTTCTGTATCCTGTTCATGGTCCCCCACTGCTAGACTTTGCAGGTAGGGTTTGGGATGAGAAGAGGGGCAGCAATGGAGAAGAAAAGGGGAGAAGGGACAAATAAATAAGGCTAATGATGTCTGCAGAGGCAATCAGCGCTTTCTGCCCTGCCTTAGTCTTCCTTCCCTCAGCCCTCAGACACCTAGCCATGTGAGAAGGGGAGGGAAACAGGGTCCTTATCTTTGTTCCCCTACAGACTTTTGAAAGCAAATATGAGCAGCGCTAAAGCTGAAAAGTCCATGACGGGAAGAATCAGCCCGGTTCATGAATACAGGGATAATGATGCCATGATCAACAAGCCAGGTGTGAAGTAAATGCTGCAAAGCTTCCTCAGCTTCCTCAATGGTGTGAATGAAGGTCTGACATTTCAGTATCAGTTGGGCTCTACACTGGCCTTCAGAGAAGTCTAGTGTAAGCCTGTGCTGAAAAGGCCAAAGATGTCATTCTAGGCGACAGAGCTCTCAGCTGTGATGGGCAGGGCTGGATTTCCAGGGCAAAGCCATAGAGAATCATATTCTTTCCTAAAAAATACATGCATATAATACTGTGTGTGTGTGTGTGTGTGTGTGTGTGTGTGTGTGTGTGTGTGTGTTTAAATGAAGGTATGCTATATGCCACTTTGGGGTGACAATGCCCCCCAAAAAGCAGGCATGAGAGAGCTCCTTATTAGTTGTTGGTCAGAGGAGTCCAAGAGACTCCCACAGCAATATAGGCTACTGCCACTCTTCCTGGTTGCCCACCAGAGTTAGAGGTAGGATTTTCCTCAGTTGTTTTTAACATGGACATCCAATAATTTAGTTTGTTCCCATTTTTCATTTTTTTCTCCATCTTCTCTTTTCTTGTACTTTCTATTTTATATTGAATTTTGAACATTTGTAGAGAAGTTTCACAGGATACAGACAAGTACACAAAGAGGGGGACAAAGAGAAATAGCAGAATATTGGAATGTGGGAGGTGAGCCCTAAGGATGACAAGGTGTGGATTATGGTCTGGAAAGATGGGGTTCCTGACACGGAGAGGGAGGTATGGCTTCTGAATAAAGAGCTAAAAGAACAGTATGAGTAAAGAGTGGATGTCCCCATGGACAAAGAATTCATTTTCATAATTTTTGAGGCAGTCTTTCTGTGCAAACCTTGCTGTCCTGAAACTCACTATGTAGACGAGAGTGGCCTTGAACTCACAGAGATCCACCTGCCTCTGTCTCATGCATGCTAAGACTGAAGGTGTGCACCACCTCATCCAGCTCACTTTTTATATTTCTTGAAGGGGAAATGTAAAGGGATTTAGTGAGCCTGTTTCCTAATTTTTCCAGGGAAAATGTTGACCTGATGTGTGCAGATCAATGTTTCACCACTGTGATAAAATACCCCCCCCCAAAAAAAAACAAACTTGAGGAAGGAAAGATTCATTTAGACTTATTGATTCATGGGTGTCAGTCTGTGGTAGGTATTGTGGACTGAATGAGAATGGCCTCCCTAGATTTGTTTTCGCTCAGAATTCTCACTCTTGCCCAGCTGTGGTGAAGAGCTTCTTTGAGTGCCATCACAATGGTGGAGACCCAGGAGGGGAATATTGCAGTAAGAAGACAGAGACCAGAGATGAGTCAGTCTTGCTTTGTTTTGCTTTTTAATAGCGGCCCACACTTCAGAGAGCCCATTCCACAAACCCTGCATTCAACCTTTCTGAGGGCAGCACTTCGATGACCGAATTACCTCAGCGTAGGCTCCCAGCACATCCAGCATTGCAACACCAGGAACTAAACTAACATGGATCCTTGAGGGACACTCAAACGATATCCCAACCACATGAGAGCCTTGTATGGCATGCCGCTCCTGTCCCCCTGCCATCTTCATCTATTCTCTACTGCTGGAACTCCTGGCTAACCCTCCGATTTGTTACTTTCGTGTTCTACTTCCTTTTTTCCCCCCCTTTGGCTTGTTTGCTTGGTTCTTTGTTCTATTTTTTACTCACCTTTATCCTCTAGCACTTTGTTAATGTCTTATTCCTACCAACATTGAGGGGAAATTCAGAAGGAAGTCTATTCTATAGCCTCCAAGATGTTTTTCTTTTTTATATTCTATTTTTACATTATATCCTCACTGCAGTTTTCCCTTCCTCCCTCCATTCCTCTCAGTTCCTACCCCTAAGCTCCCTTCTCATCCAGAGAGCAACTCCTCCCCTGTTTAAAAAAAAAAAAAAAAAAAAGCAGCCCCTCCTCTTCTCCCAGGGATATATCCACCAAGCAATAAGACTGTGCATAACGGCTGGACTTGGCAACCAGTAGGGGAGAAAAGGTTCCCAAGTGCAGACAGAAGAGTCAGAGACAGCCCCATTCCCACTGCTTGGAGTCCCACAAGAACACCAAGCTACACAACCATGGAACATGCAGAGGACGTAGCTCAGACCCATACATGGTCCGTGTTTGCCACTTCAGTCTCCGTGAAGCCCTATGAGCCCTGCTTAGTTGCTTCTGAGGGCCATGTTCTCACGGTATCCTGGCTCTCTCTGGCTTCTGCAACTCTTCCTCCCCCTCTTCTGCAGGGTTCCCTTGGCATCCCTAGTGTTTGGCTGCTCCCATTGGTAGTTGTATGACACGTTTCTGATGACAATTGGGCTGGGCACAGATCCAAGATCTTTTTTTTATCTCTGTTCCTTTTTAAACCTTGTTTCATAACTCTAAAAATATAAGAGTTTTCTTCTGGTGTCTCATGGACTCTATTTTTTTCCCAAGTTTTGTTTGTTTGTTTGTGAGAATCTTAGGCTTTCATTTTCTTTAAACCTCTGGTTTAAACCTATTTCTTTTAAGAATAACATGCTAAATGGGTGAAGAATGGCTCCGTTGGTAAAATATCTGTCTTACAATCATGAGGACCCCCTTGTAACACCCCTGGGCCCCTCACACACACTGGGTAGGGTAGGGACAGGCAGATCCCTAAAGCTAACTGAGCAGCCTAGCCAAATTCATGAACATCAGTGAAAGACCCTGTCTCAAAAAATAAAATGGTGGGGTCTAGAGAGACTCCAAACAGCTCACACTGTCTGTAACTCCAGTCCGAGGTAAGCCCTCTTCTGGCCTGCATAAATGTGGTTCACAGACATACAAGCAGGTATGTCTGTGAAAATAAAATAAAATGGTAAGTAAAACTTTAGAATAAATTAGTAAGTTGGGGAGGTCGCTCTTCCAGAGACCTATGTGATTCCCAGTACCCACATGGTGGCTTACAACTACCTGGAACTCCAGTTCCAGAGGACTCAGTGCCCTTTTCTGACTTCCTCATGCTTCTATACACACACACACACACACACACACACACATGCTGCATGTATAAACAATCTGGCACACACACACATACAATAAAATAAATATTTTGCTGGATGTGGTGGCACACACCTTTAATTCCAGCATTTGGGAGGCAGAAGCAGATGGATCTCCAGGTGTTCAAAGCCAGCCAAAGCTACATAGTGAGACCTTGACTCTGAAAACCAAATAAGACAAAAAAAAAAAAATAATAATGTATAAATAAATAAGTAAAAAGGTGGGAAAGGTTCAAGAAAAAAACACGCACACTAATAAATACATACTCCACTCACAATGAGAGAGCCAGAGGCAGAGGGCGATGGAGGGAGTAAGATGGAACACATACAGGTTTCTCTTTTCTTTCCCGGTATACATTTCTGTCCCTTAAAGCTGTTGGTGACCTGGCCTTCACAATCCCACTTCACTTGGTGGGTGCCATCTTCTGCAGCCACATGGCTCTCACTTCCAGCTCCTCCATCATGGGTCATGTTGCCTTCCCTTCCTCAGAAGCTTCCTGGATTATCAATACACCCAGAGCAACCTTCCGGCCCTCATTCTCTCTGACTGCCATGGGCTTAGGTATCTGTCAGGATCTTCCCTGAACCCTTAACCAGGATCGTGTGTGCCGTAGGACGGACTGCCGGGGGAACGCGGTGTTTGTGGCACCCAGCTGTGTCTCCAGCATCCAGCACAGAACTTGCCCAACAGCGAACTCAGAGTGGCTTTTCCCCTGAATTGACTGAGTCATTGCGTTACCAGCTGATACGTGGTGGCAATTAAGTGGCAGCCTGCTTAAAGCAGAGACCTGAGAAAGACACCAGATGGAGAAGGGCTCTGGGTGGAGGTTCTGAAGCGAGCAATGGATGGGCTGCTGTGCACCATCCTCAACGCTGTGGCACAGGAAGACACCAGAGAAACCACTGGGCTGAGCGTTCTCTCAAGGCCTGCTTGCCCAAGGAACTGGGAGTTTTCACAGCCCAGCTCTCAGTTACCTCTTGGCTTCCTGTCTTCCAGGTGTAGCCTTTCTGGAAAGTAGCTGGGAAGGATTCACACTTGATGTTGGCAAAGAAGCAAAGCAGCATTCTGTGTCCTTACAGTCTAAGCTCATTGTGTCCCCGTGTACTCCAGGTGCTGGCCTCTCCCTGTCCACACCCTGGCTCCCACCCAGGCCTTTTTCACCTCTGTTGCTGCCCTTCTCCCCATCCCAAACACTACCCCACCCACCACAGCTGAGGGCTCTGTGGCCTAGAATGACACTCCATCCCTGGCCTTCTTAGAACAGGCTCAGACTAGACCCTTTGGGGGGGGATCCTCCCCAGTTTTGTTCTCTCACCCTGGGTAGTCCTCAGGAGCAAACACCAGCCCCACCTGAGAGCTCAGCAAGGGCAGGACACTGCTTCCTGACTCAGGTCCCCAGGACTCCTGCCCTGATCTCTAACTCTGATCCTCTCCAGATCTCTAACCACAGGGGATTTCAAGAATTAGATGAAAGAGTGCAGAGCTCTCTCATCCTAGCTCCTAGAGATCAAAATCTGGGGATGACAGGTTCCCATGATGACACAGAAAAGGGAGATGAGGGCGGGCTATAAAATGCTGACAAGCCAAAACCTCAGAGTGGTGCCCGCTGCACTTCGGATGAGAGGTTGTTCTGGCGGTACCGACAGTGGCCACGGGCACCATGACGTTTGTCGTGGGTGTTCAGGACCACTGTGCCTTACAGCAAGGGTCATCCGGTCTTAACTTCCAGGCTGATAAGGGGAGCCGAACATGATCATTTAGCTTGGGTTCACTAGGTGCCTTGCATGCACTGCTTCCCACTACCCAAAGGCTCACAGGCTATTTCTGAATACTCTTCAGTGGTTCTTATGGGGACGAAACAAGCCATCTCCCCTGTTTTCCAGATGAAAGTCTGCCAAGTCCTGCCACTGAGCGCCATTCCCATCAGCACTTTGTCGCCAGCAGCCATTCAAAAGCTAATGGGGATGTGATCACACAGTCAGCAAACACTGGTGAGCTACTGAATGCCAGGTCTGACCCCACTAAGCCTGGGCCTCCTCCCCCAGCCCCACACTCATCCACTAAGCTGGTTTACATGCAGTCACGGGACATAGAGCCATAAATCTGACCACAGTGACAACCTGTAATGTAGAGTGCTGGAATTAAAGGTGTATGTCACTGCATCTGGAGGGATTTTTAAATTAAAAAAAAAAAAAAGAATTTATTTTTTCTCCAGATGCAGTGGCATACACCTTTAATTCCAGCACACTACGTTACAGGCTGAGGCACAAATTCCAGGCCAGCTTGAACTTACTAAAATACAGGGCTGGAGAGATGCCTCAGAGGTTAAGAGCATTGGCTGTTCTTCCAGAGGACCTGGGTTCAATTCCCAGCACCTACGTAGTAGCTCACAACCTGCTGTAGCTGTAGCTGGATGAGAACTCACGGTACTGAGAAGAAGTGGACACAGAGTCCCCACCCTAACCAAGAAGCTGCTTCCAACTTCTGGGGAAGGAAAAGTCGGTTTTCTTCAGTGGAGTGTCACTGGTTGTGTCGACCACTCTCCAAGGCCGGTCTCGCGCCCAGGAGCTGTTGGTCAACATAAAATCAGGCCTTTTCTTTAATCCTCCTCCCAAAGCGCCTTTCCTGCTTTGTACTCGGGCTCCCTCCCCTCTGTCTAGACATCCATATTTCCATCCCTCTTCTCCCTCACACTGAGGCCCTGACCTCCAGCCCCTACCTTACTGGAGCAAGGCTCCCAGCAACCCTCACAGAAATGTGGAAGCTCCCAGCAGGTGTGAGAGAACACACCTTCACCTCAGCACTTGAAAGGTGAAGGCAGGAGGAACAGGAGTCCAAGGCATCCTCAGCTAAATCACAAGTTCAAGACTTCAGACATTTGTCCCCTCCTGCTGCTCAGGGCAGCGTGCGTGCACACAGAAACACAAGGACAGAGCCGTGTTCTGGACCCTACCCTCTCCCAGGTCTTCATTTCCACACACTTTCAGAAGCACTTGGCCCACTCCAGAGAATTTTTTTTTTTCTCTTAAAGTAGAGAAAGATAAGAACAAGTCCCTCATCTGCAGATGCTCATCAAGTCCCGGAATCCAGCAAGCTTCCTGCCCAGGGCAGAAGGCTTAGCCCCAAGGACCTTCCTCCCTCTGTCCCTGGTGATTCTGGAAGGTAATCTTCCTTCTCCAAGAGCAAGCCAGCTGAGATCCAGTCCCTGAAGTCTTCAGGAACAATCTCTAAAGAAATCAGGAACATCTGGAGCCAGGCTGCAGGTGAGACCCGGGGGGGGGGGGGGGTAGGCTTTGAAGTCTTCCTTCTCTTCTTGCTTGGTGGGCTCCTGCAGCAGCTCTGGCTCTGCAGCACAAGGATGCTGGGATTCTTGGCCATGCTGGGGCTCCAGCCGAGTCTGGCTGGCTGAATGTGGGTATGCAAATACGGTGAAAAGGTAGTACCAATCAGGGAAGATTAGTCGAACCTGGGAAGAGAGGGGAAGCAACCTGAGCAGCCAAGAGTTGGCAAAAGTTCACAAGGATGTCTACAGGTCTTTGCCTCTGCAGAGGCAAGGACACTGGTCTGTTTCTGGTTGCTATGGTGACCCTGGCAGCCTGCCTGCTGCTCCACAGCTGCTGGGTTCACTGCGGTATTTCACTCAGCAGGTGTGTTTTGTTTCTTGGGCCTTTTGTTTCATTTTGAAGCTACTCTGGCTGTGACTGTACCTCTGAGGCCCTCCCAGCTTCAAAGAGCTCTGGGTGTGGGGCTGGAGCTCCTACCTAGCCCTTCTGCTAAGCCTGGTGAGGATCACTGTGCTATGGGTGGATGACACAAGTATGGGAACCAACCATCAGGATAACTAGTATCATTGTGGAAGCAAGGCCCACTACCCCAAACCTGGTGGACAGCATTAATGAAGCTGACCCTGGAGACATTCACTGGAATCCAAGGGCCACCATAACGCCAGGCTTGCTACTTGTCTTAGCTAGGGTTTCTGTTGTTGCAATGATACACCATGACCGAAGAGCAAGTTGAGAAGGGAAAGCTTACACTTCTACTTTGTTGAAGGAAGTCAGGACAGAAACTCAAATGCGTCGGGAGCCTGGAGGCAGAAGCTGATGCAGAGGCCATGAAGGAGTGCTGCTTACTGGCTTGCTCCTTGTAGCTTGCTCAGCCTGCTGACTTATAGAACCCAAGACCACAGCCCAGGGATGGCCCAGCCCGTCCTGGCACCCATTGATGGCCATCCCCCATTGTTCACTAACTGAGAAAGTGCCTTACAGCTGGGTCTCATGGAGGCATTTCCTCAGCAGAGGCTCCTTCCTCTTTGATGTGTCAAGTTGACACAAAACCAGCCATTGCACTGCTTCAAGAGGAAGAGGGTGAGAGACGTGAAACACCATATAACTTGCTTTCTGTGTACAAGAAGGAGCCTATCCATGCCCTGGTATGTTTTTGAATGAAAAAAGAATTTTAAAAATGTCTCTTCACAAAACCTGCATGAACACTCACGTTGAGAAAAGCATGGTTTGTAATGTTTTTTTTTTTAATGCAGAAATTACACAGGTGTTCATTAGCTGCTGTATATATAAAAAAACTGTGGTACATACAAATGATGGAGTGCTACTCATGAAAAGAACTGAGTACTGCAGCAGAGATGAACTGCAAACAAGTGAAGCAGTCATTCGAGGCTGCTGAGTGGTTTCATTTACGCGCAATACCCAGAGTAGACAAATGCATAGAGAAGGAAGTGTGGCAGTAATTGTCAGACGCCAGGGGGAAGGTCTGCCAGTGGGCACCAGGTTGCTGAATTATTAGACTAAGATTATCTGAAATCAAATCACGGTAAAGGTTAAGGCATGCTGGGCTTATTAAACCCTCTAAACTGGAGCTGGAGACGTGACTCATCAGGTAAGAGCTCTTTCTGAGGACTCAGGTTTCCTCCACAGCACCAACACAGTAGCTCACAGATATACATACAGGCAAAACACCAAAACACATTTAAAAAAAACAAAAATTGGGGCCGGGCATGGTGACACATGCCTCTAGCACTTGGAAGGCAGAGGAAGGTGGATCTCTGTGAGTTCAAGGCCAGCCTGTTCTAAAAGAGAGTCCTGAACAATCAGAGCTACACAGAGAAACCCTATCTCAAAAAAGCAACATAAAATTAAAATTAAAAATCAAAAAGTTTAGACCACCGAATTGAACCTTTTGGGAGTCTGTGGATTCAGGTGGGTGCTTTTTGAGGCAGGGTCTCGATATATATTCCTGCCTAGCCTGAAACTCACTATGTAGCCTAGGCTGGCCTCTAGTGTGTGGTGGTCCTCATGCTTCTGCCTCGAAAGCGCCAGGATTACAGATGTAAGTCATCACACATTCAATCACGGAACACTTTTAAAGGGTCGATTCTGTCACCTGTGAATTATACCTCAGTGAGGCTGTTTTTACAAAAACAGAAGAGGAAAACTAGGCTGTTTTTCTCTCAGGAAGAAAATGGGGAAAGTGCTTATTGGCCACTTGGTGCGCGCTGTCAAGGCCCACAGAAGGTGTTCCAGTTTTGCTTCCTTTAAAAGAAGAGGGCCAAAGAGAGGGTTCTGTGAGGAAAGCTGTGTGCAGGCAGGCTTGGTAATCCAAGTTCAGTTCTAGAACCCACATGGCCAAAGGAAACAATTGTCAGAACTCTCCCTCTCTTTCTCTCTCCCTCTTCTGTCTCTCTCCCCTGTGGGTGTGTGTCTCACTCTGTGTCACTCTGTCTCTGTCTCTCACACACACAAACACATGCACGCATAACACAAAATACGTATGTGGTAGAAAAATTATGGTGGGTATGTGACAATAATGCATCTTGGCTTGTTAATTCTTTCCTCTGGAGAAAAGAACCCAGACAGGTAAGTGCTTGGGGCAGGTGGAAGTCACAGCGAACCTTCTGCTAGAGCATTTGTTCTCAACCTTCCCAACTCTGCGGCCTTGAATTCAGTTCCTCGTGTTGCAGTGACCTCCAGCTATAAAGCTATTTAATCGCAACTTCGTAACTGTGAATTTGCTACTGTCGTTAATCATAACGTAGATATCTGATATTGAGCATATTGGATGTGTGACCCCAAAGGGGTCTAGACCCACAGGTTAAGAAGCGCTGCTCTAATAGTTCATGAGGAAATCAGAACCAGCCTTCACACAGAGAGAATGGAAATCAGTGAGCTGATCATCCTCCATGCTGGCATGAGCCTTCATTCTAAGGCACCAATCGACTAGGATATCCTTTTGTAAGGAGTGAGGTAGAGTGACCCAAGGAAGGAACATGAAGAACTTCAGGCTTAAAGATGGAGGAGAGCTATCACTGTGAGGAAGTGTCATGTGAGACCCTCCCCACCTGAAAGTCCTAAATGAGCCTGCATGCAGGAGGGGTCCCACTGATTGGTGGTTCCTTTTTTCCTCTGGAGGAAGGGTAGAAGCAGGAGCCTACAGTCTCCCACTCCTCCTTCTGGATACAGAAATTTGACTAGACTTCCCTGAGTCTGAAAAGACACTGCCATGGTGTGGGCACTCGGGGAGCTCCCCGGACATAGCCCCACAATGGCCAGTGGCTCCAAGGTTCCTCTTTACTCCTAGTTCACCTACCACACCTTCAGGAAAGGCTCCACAGCAAGTTTCTGCCCTGCCCCCTCCCCCAACTCTGCTCCCCATGTCCTGTCCGCTCCCCCAGCTCTGCTGTGAGGGTTGGGAGCACCTGGATTTGGAATGGGGATTTTAGATATGTATCCGACTGCCTTGAGCTCACTGTATAACCCAGAATGACCTCATACTTGAAGGAGTCCTCTGCCTCCCCCTCCTGGCTGCTGGGACTACAGTAATGTACCAACTCACCAGACTCCAGAAGCTTTTTAAATAAGTGTATATTACTTTGAGAAGCGCCACAATTCACCTAGCCATTTGCTAACTCCCTTTCCTGCTTAATTTTTTTTTTTTCACCAAAGCAGTTGATAATCCACTGAAGTATTTATAGATTTCCATCTTTAAAGAATGATGCTCTTATTTCGATGATGCGGATCCCAGCAGTGAAGCTGCTGGGTGCCAGGCACATGTATATTTAATTCAAGCAGCCCTTGTTATATTACTCTCCAAAACAGTAATAACAGTTCACACTTCCATTAGCAGTCAGTGAGAACAGCTTCCTTTAAAAAGCTTGAGCTGCTCGTGGGCAATTATGGAGATTGAAAGCCCATTTCCAGGCTGAGGGTGAGGAATAGCCTGGGGCTGGGGTGCTTTCAGAAGTTATGAGCTTGAAGCCCTGGACAGTAAGATTATCTGGAGCTTGAGGAGGGTAGACTGAGGCAAGAGCTGCCAGCTTCTGGGAAGATACTACCTAACCTGGGTGGAGTGGGGGTCGAGGGGAGGACAGACAGACACACACACACACGCACACACACACACACATACACACACACAAAGGTGAAGGGAAGCTTGGCTGGACATGGGCCGAAAGGGTGGTGTCTTGGCTGGAAACTAGGATGGTAGGGCCTGGCTCCGGGGAGGACAGAAGACTAGCAGTGATGGTGGCATTCCTGGAGATTCTACCAGTGTCCTTTGACCTTGGGCTTTTTCTGCAGACCTACTACAGGTTGTGCTCAGGGACAGTCTTGGTGGAGCCAAATATATTAATAAGTAAATAAATATTTTAAACCACAAAATTCCTACTTTAGGTGTGTGGTGCCCAGTGGTAGAATGTTTGCCTATCACGCAACCCACAGGGAGAAAATGCAGACCCTAATGGGATGCCTTCTTGTCATTAGAGATATATACTTAAGGGGGGGCTGAGGCCACAGCCCCTTTCTCCTCTTTCACATCTCAGCCATAAGGCAAATGGCTTCACCACATGTGTCGATTAGAGTTCACTCACTGCCTTGTCACAGGCCCAAAAGCAATAGGGTCAACCTACCACGGACTTAAGTCTTCAAAACTGTGAACCAAAATAACCTTTCTTCTTCAGTTGGTTGTCTCCTGTCTTTGTTACAGTAACAGAAAGCAAATACAAGTACTTGCAGGTTAGATATAATACCATGTCACTCGGAGACACTGAAATATCCTTTAAAATGAAGAAATAAGCCAGGCATGCTGGGGCACACCTTTAATTCCAGCACTTGGGAGGCAGAAGCAGACAGATCTCTAAGTTTGGGGCTAGCCTAGTCTATAGAACTAGTTCCAGAAGTTCCAGGTCTACACAGAGAAACTCTGTCTCAAACAAACACAAAAGAGATAAATCATGTTCATGAGTTCAAAGACAAGTTCTCAACAAGTGTCTCTATAGAATCAATGCAATGCCAATCAAATTCCAAAAAGCTGTGTTGTTGGATTTAAACATCTCACACTGAAGAATAATTTTTTTTATATTTATTTACCAAGGGGGTGCTTGTTTTGGTTTTGGTTTATTTTGTTTTGAGACAGGGTCTGCCTAAGTAACCTTGGCTAGACTGGAACTCATAGGGATCTGCCTGCCTCTACCGCCTGAGCGCTAAGATTAAAGGCTGATGCCACCATCCCTGATTTATGCATTTTTATATTATGCATATTGGTATTTTGTTTGCATGTATGTAAGTGCACCACATGCATGCCATGCCCACGGAGGAGGCCAGAAGATGTTGTCAGCTCCTTCTGGAACTGAAGTTAGTACCATGAGAGTGCAGGGAATATAACCCAGGTCCAGTGTAAGAGCAGCAGGTGCTCTTAAACATAAGCCACTCTCCAGTCCCCTAAAGTGTGTGTCTTAAGAAGCCAATGATAATAAAAAATATCCTCCGAAAGAACAACATTTGGGAGATTTGCGTTAGTAGATTCAAACGTTTTTATAAGATGTGCCAGGATGCATAGTACTGGAATTGAAACAGGTCAGTTGACAAAAAGAGAAAAGAGACTCAGCAACAGACCTACTGTGATATTGTGGAGTATATGGATGGTCTTCCTCTCATTCCAGACACATGGATTCTGAAACCCCTGGAATCCACGGGGTGAGAGGAAAGAGTTGTGTGTGTGTGCAGACAAGTTTCATGTCAGTTTGATACAAGCTAGAGTCATCTGAGAGAAGAGAAGAGAACTTCAATTGAGAGGATGCTCTCATAAGATTAGGCTGTAGGGAAGGCTGCAGGGCGTTTTCTTAATTAGTGATTGACGTGGAAGGGCTCAGCCTCTTGTGGATGCTGTCATCCCCAGGCTGGGTTCTGTAAGGCTGAGAAGCCATGAAGAGCAAGCCAGTGAGTAGCACCCCTCCATGGCCTCTGCATCAGCTCCTGCCTCCAGGTTCCTGCCCTGTCTGAGTTCCTGCCCCGACTTCCGTCAGTGGTGAACTGCTGTGTGGAAGTGCAAGCTGAATAAACCTTTTCCTCCACAACTTGCTCTTGGTTATGGTGTATCATCACAGCAGCGGTAACCCTGACTAGGATGGTATGCTAATGAGATGCCCAACGGCTGGAAATAAGGTGGAGTTGGTCACCAGAGAGACCCCAGTGTTAGAGGACTGGCACCTTCATCCCCACCTGCCAATCTCCAGGGCTGAAAGCAAACTCGGGTCCGTGGCCAGGGATGCAATCAATCATGCTTCCTAATAAAGCTTCCATGAATAACCTGAGAGGATCAGGCTTGGCCAGGTGTGTTGATGTGCACCTGTAATCCTAGCACTCAGAAGGGAGAGGAAGGGGGATCAGGAACTCAAAACCCGCCTCAACTAAATAGCAAGGTCAATGCCTTCTGGAACTATATGAGACTCCGTCTAAATAAAATAAATAAGAGGGCTCAGATGGCTGATTTTAGAGCGGTTCCCTGAGTGTGGAGTGCCCAGAGAGGCCAGGAGAGTGCTTCACTCCTCCCAGGCCTTGCCTGGGGCATCTTTTCCATCTGCGTGTCCATCTGCTTCCTTTACTAGATCCTTAATGAGCCAGTGCACAAATGTTGTGTCTCTGGCTCTTTGAGACACTCTAGAAAATTAATCAAACTCTATACCTGTTACAGTGTTTTTCTCTTTTAAAGATTTGAGTTCATTTTAAATAAGATGTATGTGTATGTATTGGGAGAAAATAAAATGGGCATATGCCTGGAGTGGCCAGAAGAGGGCATCACATCCCTTGGATCTAGAGTTCAGGACATTTTGAGCTGCCCCATGCGGCTGCTGTGAACCCAGTTCCAGTCCTCTGCTGAGTATTGTCCCAATCCTGTTTCTTTTTTTATTATATCGTATTTCTTATTTCACACACGTACCACAGCATGTATGTGGAGGTCAGAGGCAACTTACAGGGGTCATTTCTCTCCTCCTACCATGTGGGCCCTGGGGATTAACTGCATGTCAGCAGGCCTGACAACCAATGCCTTTACCCACTGAGCCATCTCAGCCAAATGTTTGGGTTGGTTTTGTTGGTGGTGGTGGTTTTGGGTTTTGGTGGTTTTTCGGTTGTTGTTGGCGGTGATGGTGGTTGTAATTAAGTTTTGGTTTCTTTATAAACTCAGTTATGTTGTGTAAACATGGTTTTGTTTTAATCCCAAATTAGAATTTTAGTTTGGGCTTTAGTTTGTCCATAGATAACTGCCTCCTGTGGAGTGTGGCCTTTGCTAGCTAGTCACAACCTGCCTCATGCAGCACAGAGTGGGGTGTGGGCTAGGGCTCTGAGGAAGACAAATAGGAGAGCTCAGAGGGTGGTGACAGGCAGTGGTGGCATGTGGCCTGTGCCAGTGACAGCTTGGAGAGGTCAGAGGCATGGCGATTTGGAGCAAACAGATAGAGAGAGATGCTTTGTGGCAAAGCGGCTCTGAGGAGACTTTTTGCTGCAATGGAGATTGGTATAGCTCCCAAAGAACCCAGCAACCCTAAACAGCCTGGAGAAGTAAAGGAGTCTGAGCCCCCTCTCCCCACTAACCTTCTCTCTCCTACCTAGGGTTGGGGGGGTTAGAAGGGAGAAGCTTTAAGGAACCCCAAATAAAAAAGAATTTTAAAACGAGCATCTCCAGGTGATGGTTTTAGTTTTTATTTGTTTGCTTGCTTGCTTGTTCGCTTGCTTGCTTGCTTGCTTGGTTTGGTTTCTGGTTTTTTGAGACAAGGGTCCTTTGTGTAGCCATGGCTGTTCTGGAACTCACTCTGTGGACCAGGCTGGCCCCAAACTCAGGGATTCACCTGCCTCTGCCTCCCAAGTCTGGAATTAAAGGTGTGTGCCATCACTGCCCAGTTTCTTAAACTGGGATTTTTATGTTGTAATTTTTATATTTTAGCTGTAGTCTATAGGCCATTTGTATATTCTTGACATTCAATTAAAACATTTAAGAGAAAGGGATGAAGGAGAAATGGTGAAATTAACTCCTGAAACAGCAGAAGGAAGCGCTGAGGAGTTGGCTGGGATCAGAAGAGTTCAGTCCCTCTAAGAACTTCTACTGTGCACCCTGGTGGGTGGCTCTGCTCTCCAGTAATGCACATTAACATAACTCTCCTGGGGCTGAGGCCACAGTAGGGATAGTAGCACCTTGTGCAAATAAAAATGCCGTGGGACACTGGCACCGAAGGCGCTGCTGGTCTCGGCAGCTTCAGACATGCCTGGCAGAGGATAGGGGATACAGCCCCAGTCTCACCCCAACCCAGGGGACTTCCAGGTGATGAAAACCGTTGCTGCTGTTCCAGCTTCATGTGTGCAAGGGTGGGATTACTGCCACTTCTGCAGGGGAAGGAAAGAATAGAACCTGGACTACAGCAAGAGGCGGAGCAGGGCCATTCCCCCCCCCCCCCCCAGCCTTCCGGTGTATAGTCCTGGGCCATCTGCAGGGAAAGAATCTGCTGCGAAGTCCCCAGCTCCCACCCCTTTCTGGGAACTAGACCATGCTCAAGAGCCAACTTGAAATCTTTGAACTAATGAAAATAGTCTGCACCTGGCCGCACCCAGTTCCGCCCCCTTGCCTGCTGCACCCAACAAAATTTCCAGTGTAAATGCCGATTCGCCTTTCAATTTTAAACTATATCCTTAACACAGACCAAAGTTTTGCTACTTGCTTTATTTCTCTTTATTTTGTTTTGTTCTTTTTCAAAAGCCCACTGGGTCTCCCAGGGCAGCCCTGACTGGCCTGCAGTCCTCTTGGTAGACCACGCTAGCCCCAAACTCAACAGCGATCCATCTGTCTCTGCCTCCTGGCCTTAAAGATGTGCACCATCACACCCAGTGAGGTGAAGCTTTATTTAGCAGATGGCCTCTGCACCTTCTGCTCCTCTCTAGCCTTGGGGCTCAGCTGGCCTCCTGAGAGAACAAACATCTTCTTCCACCACCAGCCTCTGAACCCCGAAAAAAACTGCCCCTCGACCTCCAATCATCTACCTGTCTTGATCTTCTAACCCTGGAAAGAGAGGGTGGAAAGGGGATTGAATTCTGTTTGTCTCTTCAGAAACCTTCCTTCCTTCACTAGCTTATAACAGATGTGCCTTTAACGAAGTCGAGTTGATTGCTGGGAACTAAATGAGGATGTCACCCTGACATTCCCTGAATAGCTAACTCTGGCCCCCACTTGAACAACTCAGACCCCCTAAGCTTTGGCTCCCATCCCGGTGCGGGGCCGTTGCTCCTTCCTCGAGGCTCAGAAAACCAGCTCTTCCTAGGCAAGCTTCTCACCACACCACCACCTCCTCCCAACCCCAACTTCCCTACCCGTAACCTGCTCTCTGTCCACAAGAGGGCGATCACTCCACACCCCAAAGTCTCAACCACTGGGTGTGGCCGAGCACGTAAGGCGTACTTTTCCATAGCCACTGAATAGAGCCAATGCTGAACAGCATAGCCAGAGCTTAGCCCGAGGGCCCTCTCGCCGTTCAGCAGTGTGGGAAGACCAGCACTCTGCTAGAAAAGAAAGGTTTTTAAGAGATGCGGCAGCTGCTGCTGTTTACCAGCCTTTACCCAGACCGAGGGAAGACGACTTAACGCCTTGAGGTTGACTGGAGAAGGTGGGGAGGCAAGAAGAGAAAACAGCTGTGTTCTCCACATGAAGTCAAGGTCTTTTCCCCTCAGGTCTGGGCCAGGATGTTGCCCAATGTGGGTTAGGCCTTCCAGGAAGGACTATCAGTAAATGCTGACACTCCAGACACACCACGGCTTTCCCCACCCCTGTGATTTAAGTGTTAATGTACACAGTAGACAGTTCTCAGTTGGCCATCTGATCTGATGAGGACTGAGGGCTCAGCTGGGTTCCAGGGGAGTAGCCCTATGAGTCATTCTTCAGGGACAGGCTGGGTCAATATTGACAGAAAGGCCTGAAGCCACATTTGGCATGTCCAAGGACCCCAACCCTGCCCTGTTTGTGATACCTCATGAGTCACGCATTCATGGAGCTGCCAGCTCCTTGGGTCACAACCGGACAGAAAAAGGACCCCATACATGAACCTAGGGACAGACTCCTCAAGCGTGCCCTACCTCCAACCAGAACACAGGCAGCTGCAGAAAACTCAGTCATTCCTTCTCCTCAGTCCCCTCAGGCTCCTTGCCCCTCCCTCATAAAACACACAAGCACACAGTGAAAGGGTGGACTGCCCATGTCAGGGTCCATGCACTCCCCTTCCACCACACCCAGACCAGAGCACAACTCCCAGGAGACGGCTTGGACCGCTGCAGACCTGGAGGCCCCTAACTCTATCACACAGCAGACCCTCTCTCCTGGAGATCACTTGAGCCCTTGTTTAAGCTGGCTTTGCCTAGAGGGAGCACCTTTTCGATGCCCATAAAGAGTCCTAGCAGACCTTGTCCAGGTGGGTCAATGAATGCCAGAGATTAACTGCGGCTGAGACCACCCAATGGTGAGTTCATCAGCAAGCCAGGAAGCAACTGGAAATCAGTGGGAAGCCAGAACGCATGAGTAGATGTACCAAAAACAAAATATTTATTGTACAATTACCCACCACTGGATTGGACTGTGATCTGCCCCCGGAGGGAGCTCCACCTTCCCATTTTATTTGAGAGCTTCATTGTAGATCATAGCCAAGGCCCCCAGGAAGGTGATGTACTCCTGGAAATTTACTTCCTGATCCTTGTTGCGGTCCAGATCATCCATCAGCCTTGCGATTTCAGCATCCTCCAGCTTCTAATACGTTAGAACAAGTCCACACTCAGGGGAGGCCAGCACCCTAGATCCCTTTCCCTTCCCTGGAAGCCTCTCTCATCTAAGTGGCTCTGCTCATCAGGACCATTGTGACCTTCAGCTTGCGTGTGCCTTGATTTCTTGTCCTCAGCCCCCGCTCCTCCCTCAGGGACAGCAGGCTGGGAGCATGCAGGCTTCCCTCCAAGGGAAGTCAGATCAGGAACTAGGAAGGACAAGGGGGAGGGGGAGCCCGGCTACTCACAGAGCCAATGGTGAGCTCCTTCTGGATCAGCTCCTTCAGCTCCCTCTTGCTCAGGGTGTGCTTGTCACCCTCCTTGCCAGAGTACTTGTGGAAGATGGCCACCAGAAGACCAATGGCCTGATCCAGGGGGCATGCCATGGCTGACCACTGGGCTAGAAGAAGCTGTTTGACAGAGGGGCTAATCAGTGCTGCTGGTAGCAGAGACCTCTCACCACCCCCCCAAGCCGGTGACAACCTGCCTGAAGCGGCTAGCCCCAAGCCAGCACAGGTGGCGGCCAGGGAAACTGGGGCGAGGGGTGAAAGGACGGAACCAGCTTTCAGGTGTCTGAGCTCTGTCCTCCGTGGCAGGAAAACTGGGACATGTGACTGAGCAAGGGAGGAGATGGAGGCTGCCCCTGGACACCTCCAGACAGGGCCACACACCGCGACGGCGTTGACACACCCAGGGCAAACCCTCCCGCACCCCAGGAAGGCAGACTTGGGGAGCCGCCCCATAGGGATGCCTTAGCCTCGGGTCTTGTCTGGCACAGCCCCGCTGATCACGGCTATCCCTGCCTCCCGGGGTTCTCGGAAGACGGGGATCCCGATGCAGACCACCCGCGGAGCCCGCAGAGCTGGCTGGGGCAGGAAGCGGCTTGACACCCCGCCCAGGAGCGGACCGACCGTAGAGGAAGCAGGGGCTGCCCCAGCGAGAGCTCACCGCACCGGAAGACTGGAAGACTAAGAAGCGCCAAAGGAGTGGTCGAGGGGTGGACTGTGTCGCAGTCCGGCTGGCCTTATAGCGGGCCAGCACGGGTGAGGCCCGCCCAGGGAGTGCCGGCCCGCCCCAGCCCCACCCAGCGCCTGAGGCTAGCCACACACACACACCAGCCCCCTAAACTTTCCTAGCCTCTGTAGCGGGCCCGTCCGGGTTGGAAGCGGGATGAGGAAGCCTAGCGGACCCTGACGGGCCCAGAGGAGACCAGTACAGGCAGGAGGCACCGCGTCTTCGCTAATTCTGTAGTTTAATTTGCCCTCTGGCACTCGTGACTTAGGCTTGTGTGCTGGACCTCCTGTCAGCCTGAGCGCAATGTGTCCTTCAAGTCAGCACCAGTGTGAGAGGAAGTGGGAGCCTCACCGATGGCGTTGCCCTTCAAGTGAGGGAGGGGAAGCAACCAAAAGTCTACCACGTTGTCTGAGATAGTTCTCAGCCTTCCTAGTGCTGCGACCCTTTAGTACAGTTCCTCTGTGGTGACCCCAAACACAAAATTATTTTTGTTGCTGCTTCATAACTGCGATTTAGCTACTGTTATGAATCACACTGTGAATACCTGTGTTTTCCGATGGTCTTAGGCGACCCCTGTGAAAGGCTGAGAACCGCTGGTCTAATACTCGGGGCTATGTCGATCCCAGAAGGCAGATTTTTGAGCCAAACTGAGCTATATAAGATTCTGTCTCAAAAAAGGGGGTGGGGCACAGTCTAACATATTTCAAACACGATCCCCCACGAACAATAAATTTCTAACACCATCACTTGACTCCTCCCGCTCACTGCCTAGAACTTCATCCTTAGAACAGTGTGTGTATTAATGTGCCACCGTGGAGCCAAGCCTAGCGAGCATCCTTGGGTTACTCATCGTAAGTGAAAAGTTTTGAACATTTTCTTTTGAAGAAGTCTTGAGAAGAGGAAGTTGGTGGGGGAGGGGGAAGGAGCAGCCTGCTGAAGTCACCCTTCTCTGAGAAGTGGGAAGGCTGCTCCAGGCCGGGTGGACAGGACGGCAGCGGCTAGGGCTCCCTTTTTCACTGGGCTAACTCTGAGTCAGACCTGCTGGGCCGTCACTGCACTGGTAAGCCATAGCCCCTGCCGCTCTGACCTTCTCACTCCCAGAGTGCTTTTCCTCATTGTTTTCCCTGCATCTCTGCTGTCTGGGCAGCTTTGTTATTTTACGGGAGTGCAGAACAAAGCCAGGACAAGTTCAACAATGCCCAGGGCAGAGGACAGCCAGCGTTGTGCAGTGAGAGCCCAGCCTCTGTGCCCACAGACCACCTGTGTGTGGCCTGACACGGAGCCATGCAAACGTCTGTTCTCCCCTGCTTCAGACAAGGGAGACAAACCACCTCAACACCAGTGCAACGGAAAGGGCTTTATTTCCCTGCTGGAATAATCCATCTTGGAGACAGAGAAAGGGACCACAGAAGGGGGCAGTTAAAGAAGCTGCGGAGGTCGGAGGTCGGGATGAGGAGCTGCCGCTGAGGGTAGAGAGGACCTGTCATTTGTTGTCCTCCAGGAAGAAGTCATTGTAGGCCATACACAGTGTGGTCAGGAACTTGCTATACTCCTTGAAGTCAATCTCCTGGTCGCTGTTTTTGTCCAGGCTCTTCATCAGGTTATCAATGCTGCTCTCCTTCATCTTCTGCAAGGGCCCAAGGGGAGGAGAGTGCTCAGTAGCTCAGCCCAAACTCACCTTTACCACAGGACCTGACACCAAATCAGGGTCAATGACCTGAGAGCTGATTCCAAATAAATTACAGTAGGAAGGCTAGTGTACCCTCTTCTCCTGGGACATCCTCCCATGCAGAGACATAATAATCTATAATGTACACCAATACCCACTTAGAACAGCTTGAGGCCTGGAGCATCATCCAAGCCCCATACCTAGCCTGCCCGGATTGTAAGCCAAGCTGAGAAACCGCCCAGACATCACAACTTCCTCTAAGATCACTGGATCTGAGAGGCCAGCATGCCCTCTCCCCCCAGGACAACCTGGCACCAGATGTCCTCCCATTTGGTCCCTGCACCCTCGGTCCACTAGGATGTTGAAGACAGAGCCTTAGGGTAGAACAAGAAAACACAAACAGGCAGACCCTGCTTGCCCTCTGTCGCCTCCCTTGGAGGCAGGAGGTTGATACCCATGATGCTGGAAGCTGCTTCTCTGTAACATGCTCCTGGTCCCCAGAATGGGCTCCTCCCCCTGGGCTTTGTTCCCCAGTAATTAGTACCAATGGGCCAGCAGCCCTTGCCTCTACCCTCCAGGAAAACAGAGTGATTTCTGGCATTGAATGTGTATATGTCAGGCCAGATGTGGTGGCACTGGGGAAGCAGAGGCAGGGGGAGTGAGTCAGAGGCCAGCCTGGTAAGGAACTACTGAGGGAGTTCCAGGACAACCGAGGCTACATAAAGAACCTCTGTCTCAAAAAGAAGAAAAAAAATGTATATTCAATGTTAAACTTCAAATGCCTTGAGGAAGCCACAAACAGGCCTAGGAACTGTGACACCTGTTTCATGCCTGTCCATGGACATACTCCAAGAACCTTCTCTCCAAGTGGGACACTGAGATTCAGGACTTTATTGTAAAGATCAATAAGAGGTTGGTGCAGAGGCCTAGAATCCCAACTCAACCCAATAGACAAGGTCTTTGATGTTTTTGAGGCTCAGTTGTTCTATCTCATAGACCTTCACGTCAGCCAGTGACCTCTCCTATCATGTCCATCTGATCAGAATCAGTGCTCTCTCCTTCCTACCCCATGCTCACAATTAGCATGTTAATTTACTTGTCAACGTCATTTAGGACCTTGGCTGTGCCAGGCACAGAGGAGAATCAAGAAGGAGCTCTGTCACTGAGTTGTACACAGCCAAACCTGGCATCCCCCATCCCTCAAACCCTCAAGATCCCTAACACGGGCTATGCGACCTCTCAGCAAAGACTCTTTTGCCTGATTCTATGGCCTCCCACAGGCAGGAGTCTACCTAGACTCCTTTCCAGCGCAACCGGCTCTCCTCCAGCGCAGAGATATAGTGGCCTGGCAGTCAGAGATGTCCACCTATCCTCTGTCTCTGGCCCTGCAGACATCCTGACCCTTGCTTAGACTAGAATACCCTGAAAGTAGGTGGGTATCCCCCAGAAGGAGTGCTCAGAAGGAGGAGCCTATTCTGGGGACCAGGAGCATGTTACAGAGAAGCAGCTTCCAGCATCATGGGTATCAACCTCCTGCCTCCAAGGGAGGCGACAGAGGGCAAGCAGGGTCTGCCTGTTTGTGTTTTCTTGTTCTACCCTAAGGCTCTGTCTTCAACATCCTAGTGGACCGAGGGTGCAGGGACCAAATGGTGCCAGGACATCTGGTGCCAGGTTGTCCTGGGGGTAGAGGGCATGCTGGCCTCTCAGATCCAGTGAGCTTAGAGAAAGTTGTGATGTCTGGGCGGCTTCTCAGCTTGGCTTACAATCCGGGCAGGCTAGGTATGGGGCTTGGATGATGCTCCAGGCCTCAAGCTGTTCTAAGTGGGTATTGGTGTACATTATAGAACGTGTGCTGGGATGAGAGAATGGTCACCTACCTCTGCAAGGCTCAACTCTGTCTTGATCAGCTCCTTCAGTTCTCTCCTACTGAGGGTCAGCTTGCTACCCTCTCTCCCCGAATATTTATAGAAAGTGCTGACCATGGTAGTCAGGGCCTTCTCAAGAGGAGTCTCCATCACGATGTGTACTCTGGAGTAGGAGAGGAGACAATCACAGCGCTGGAGAAGCTGAACTTGCTCCTTACCAGTCATACATACCCAAGGGCCTTTTGCAAACCATCATCGACAGGAGCCCACAATGAGACCAAACTCCACCCAGGAGATCTGTGTGTGTGTGTGTTCCAGCACGTGTGTGGTCTTCCAGACACAGTTTCCACCTAGTCACCCTCCTTTCTCTAGCCTGAGTTACCCAATATGGAGTGTCTCACTGTAAAGGGGAGAGGGCAAAAAAAAAAAAAAGTCCAGTGGCAGAGGGGACTGTGGCTGAAACTGGCAGATAAGGTCTCAGCAGGAAGCAGGAGAAAGGTGACTGGACTTGCTCAGCGACCTCCAGTCTGGTGCCCAGAGAGCTGTACCCACAGCCTGGCAGGGGCAGGGAGGGGAGGGGAGGGGCTTTTGGCATGGCCAGGATCTTCTGAGACCTGGTTTTAGATGTTAGATTTGAATTCTGTCAGTACAGCCACTCCAGCAAAAGAGCAAACAACTGAAGCCTGTGGGACTCACATTAAAAAAAAAAAACACTTCCCCTTAGAGAGAAAGGAAACGATGCCCACAGAACCGGAGGCCTCTGCAGATCCTGTGCAGAACCCTGGGCTGGGTGGGAAGGTGATGAGAAACTGATGACTTCTACCTCCAACTCAAGAATTTCTTGAAGGGGACTGGACCCATCATTCATCTCCTGCCACTCAGACTGTCAGCCTCTCCTCACAGAGGTTCAGCCAGGACCACAGCTCAGAGAAGGAAGAAACTCTGAGCATCTGGCTGGGTCTTCTCTCTCTCTCCCTCCCTCTCCCTCCCTTTCTTTGTCCTCCGTCCCTTCTCTCTCTCTCTCCCAAGACAGTGTCTCACATGTATCCAAAGATGGCTGCCTTCAAATTTATGATCCTCCTGACTCAGCTTTTCTGCTGCTAGGGTTGGATTCTCGGGAAACCCTTACAGTCCTAATTCCAAGTACTTTGCCCTCTCCTCCCTGAGCACCCTCCCACGGGCATTCCTTGTGGAGGTTTCACATCTTATCACACTCTTCCTCACCTAGGCTGGCCCAGCAGAAATACAGGAGGTCTTCCAGAGGAAGAAGTCACCAAGGAAGAAGTGAGTCTGGAGAATCTAGGCTGTAGCCACAGCCTCCCTGCCAGTGCTCACTGCTTTTATTCTCTTGTCCCCAGTGCCCAGGAGACCCAGGATGCTTGGAGCCAATGAGAAGGGGTCAGGGATATGAGGACTTCTAGACAAGGGTTGAAGGAACCCTCTCTGGAAATTGTGACTTGCTGTTTACAAACAGGGCTGGAGGTGTGACATGGAGTTACCCATGACAGGCATTTTCAGGAGCAGAAACCGTTCTTCCTACTAAGCCTCCCCATCTGCTGAAGTAATAGGCAGGAAAAAAAAAACATAGAAGGTGTGGACCAAACACAGGGTATCCTTCCATATCCTCCACTCTGAAACCCTCCATCCTCAAATATACTCCAAACACAGAAAGCAGCCTCGTGGCATGGGATCCATGAAGGAAGATATTTCCTGCCGAGGATATGACTACAGTCACTAGCTACCGTGAAGTATTAGATGGAAAATAACTGTTGGAGACTCCTGGTTTGGAGGAATAGGAATCCAGGGTTGGGGAAGGGGTTCAAAGAGACTCAGAAGAGATTGAGACTGTGGACAGGAGGAGGCTAGGCTCAAGGCCAGTTGCCTGTGCTCTGGGCACACTCGCACTGAGTCTAAGAACAGTACAGGGCAGAGTACCCATGTTGTCTGAAGTCCCACTGCAGCCTGCCCAGTTCCTCTGCACGGCTCCCTTTGTCACCCCGCCACAGCAGCGATGACACCAGTGATTCAGCTGGGACTTGTCTCTAAGCAACAGGAGTTTCCAAACAAAGAGAGTGATGCAGGAGGAGGCTCAGGGGAGCACGATGGGAGGACGATGGGAGGATTGACTGGGAGTGCAAAATAGACAAGGAGGCTTAGCCTGGACCTCAGTCTCTGCAGTCAGACTCCAAGGGAACGTGTGAGTCACCTGCCCCACTCCCCTGAGGCTGGAGAGAGAGGCACAATGTGACAAGAAGGGAGGCTAACGTCCAAGAGAGCCCCCCTGCCAGGGTTTGGACAGCTTCCGTGCACCTTAGCATCCCCAGATCATCCAGGCTCGACCTCTAATCCCAGGCCCGTCCTCTACACTCTGCACACCGGCCCTAAGTCTACCCTAAGGGGGAGCACCGCCATGCCCCATGTTCTGTGAGTGAGAGAGTGAGGGGATGGGCTCTCGATCTTATTTATCAGATCACATCTCTAAAACTCCGCTCACCTCCTGTCATCTCCTTCACTCCCACTCAGCCACTATCTGTGGATCTCGTCCCTTTACCTTTTGGGGACAAAGATGGTATGTGAGGAGAATGACTACTTCCATCAGCCATGGTGGCACTGAGGAGTCTGGCAGAAAGGATCAGAAGTTCAAGGCTAGCTTTGGCTACAGAAACGAGACCTCTTTCAAGGTGGGGGAAATGAACAGCTCTTTCTTCTGCTACCACAAATGACCTCCCTCTGTGTTGCTCTTCTTCATTCAACCAGGGACAGGAATAGATCAGTCCACTGTTTGAAGCCAATGAGCTGGAACGTGTAACAGGGCAGAATCTGACTATAAATGTCAGGGCTGAGGGCCAGTCCTCCTCCCCATCCCTTGCTGGCTTCAGGGCTCCGTCCTCATGACTCAGGCCTGTTGTCTTCCCTCCAGACCCCAACCACCAGCAGATGTGACCTTCATTCCATCCCAACTTCAGTTTGAGCCCAGAGGCAGTGCTAGAGAGGAGGGAGGGCAGTGGGCTGGCCAACATCCCACATCTGGAGCCTTTCAGGCCAAGCCTCTGGTGGTTTCTGCCTTCAGTGATCCCAGAGTTCACTTTGTTGCATATACTCAAGTGTGTGCGCATGCGCTCTCAAAATCAGTCACCCACCATCTTTAACCTTTTCTAGTTTGGTGCCTCCAGCTCAGCTCACAGCGATCCCCACCACTACCCTGAGACATACCCTCTCTCAGCCCCCAACCCACAATCTCCAGCCTCTCTGACAACAGCTCATCGTTTCAAAACTCCTTGTTGAACTTGCTCAGCATTCTGCACATGTATGAAGAAGATCACAGCCAACAGGGAAGACCTTCACATGCACACTGGCAGACCAAACCCCAGCACTTCCTCTGTGGAGTCTTCACTTCTTCCGGGGACATTTATCTGGGCAGCCTTCAGAGAATTCACTGCACGTCGTGGCGATGCAGGGCAGGAAGGTGCAGTACCCCTGGAGGTCTGCTCCGTTGTCCCTGTTGCTGTCCAGGTTGCTCATCAGCTTCTGGAATGCAGCTCCGTCTGTCCTTTTCTGGAGGTGGAAGAGTCACAGTTAGAAGCTAGCCCCAGGTGGGTGTCTGCCTCCAGCCAGGAGCTCAGGAGCCTCCAGACACTCCTCTCTGGCCTCCAGGGCTAAGGTGTGGGACGAGCGGGGGACAGCTGGGAAAGGACGGGACCATGTCTTCTCTGTGCCTGTTTTAATTATCTCACCAGGTAACAGTCATGAGAGGGATTTGTTAGCTAAGGTAAGGTGTGATTGAGGGGAGGGTGTGCAGATATTTTTGTGCCTACACAATCCTGTCTTCACAAATGGAAAATCTAGACTGCAGTTTCAGACACTGACTAACTAATGAGGTTGTTTTGGTTTTCCTGTCTCTCTTCAGTTATGCTTGTTTTATGCCTTATCTCAGCTGAGGGCAGAGGTAGATGGCTCACTGTGCTTCTAGTCCAAGTGCCTAGAGCAAGCCCTCTGGCCATGTCTCCTTACCCTAGGGATATATGCCAGCTGCAGCTAGGCATTGTGTTAGGGCTAGTGCCTACCAGAGGCCCCGCCTCCTCCCGGGGATGCACCCCACATGCAAAACACAGGCAGGAGCCACTCAGCCCAGAAGCTAGGCAGCTCCTGGTCACTACTCCCTGAGCTCTGACCTGTTGAGCTTGAACTTAGGGCAGACACCACCACCACCACCAGGGCCTCCTCCAAGGAGCATGCCATGATGACAGTTGAGATCTAGGGACAGAGACACAAAGGTAGCCTCATACAACCCATGCCAACAGTGTGTCGAGACCTGGCTACGTGTCTCTGAGCATCATCCAAGTCATAGACTCATTCTGCCCCCCCCACAAGTGGTCCATTCCAACCTACCCTCTAGGAGCACATTAGGAGACTGTCCTCACTCCCAGGGAGATCAGAGGAGAGGGACCAGCTGACAGCAGGAGGGTCATGTATGCTTTCAGCTCTGAAACCTGCAGAGCCTGCCACCTGGGCTCTGGAGAGTTGTGTCAGCAGCCTTCTGTGCCTCCTCAGGCCAGGCCTCAGCAACAGCAGCTTTCCATCCCTCACTCAGCTTATTCGCTCCCACAAGCCAGGGGTCTCCAGTGTGGGGGGAAGCTGCCTAGTGACCAGCTTAGGAGGAGTTAGAGGAGGTGGCAGAGGTGGGGGAAGGGGAGGGTGGGGAAGCCAGGCTCTCTTGGCCTGGGATGCTGTATGCTCACAGGACTGTGAACTACCGTGAACACAGAAGCCTTCAGGTGCGTGCTGGAGAGTTGGCTCACTGGGCAGAGTGCTTGCCACCAAGCTCAGTGGCCTGAGTTCGATCCCCAGAGTCTACACAGAAGGAGCAGCTTGGCTCCCACAAGTTGTCCTTAGACTCCTCACCGCAACACACGTGCACACACACTCACCACACATGCACATGTGTGCACACGAATAACTGTATTTTAAATATTGAAAAATAAAAATGCCTACAGGCACCTCCTGCACCCACGTGTGCACACACTGGGTTGTCTGACCCGGCAAACACAAGTCAGGGTATCTATCCATGAAGGTGGCTCCCAAGCACCAAGTACACAGTAGCAACAACACATACAAGCCTCGGCATCTCGGAAACGCCGAGAGCTCAAATGCAGCCCTTCGTAGACTGTTTTGGTTTTCATTCTAGTGCATCACACACAGGGTCTCATCTGAATCTACTGAAGGCATCTGTCCCCAGCCGCCGTCCTTTCTCCTGCCCTAGCCTCAGCGTCTAACACCGAGAACAGTGCTATCAGGCCAAGAGGAAGTGCTGAACAGAGAGGTTCGGGGAGAGCTCCAGTCGTCTGACCTACTGATACCCTGCCAGGCCCTGCCCATGCCAGGGTCGGGGGAGCATGGAGACTGTGTTCCTGCTGTTGGTCGATGCGGTAAGTGTCACAGCCCCCTCACCAGCCCAGCCTAGGAACCAGGCCTCCTGCTCCCCAGCAGCACGATGCAGCAGAGTGAGCTCCCGTGGGCACAGCAGAGAACTGAAGGGGGTGGACACCACCCGGTAGCCACAGCTCAGCCTTGAGAAGGGGTAACCTGGGCATGGGGTGTGAGCCACAGGAAAGGAAATGGAGGGGTGATGGGCAAGAGATGGGAGACTGCCCTGGGAAGGTGTGGCCCAGGAAGGGGGTGACCCCAGCCAGTGGGACAATGGCAGCCCTTCTCTCCAGCCCAAACAGCTTCTTGTCACAATTAGTAAGACCCAGGGTGGAGGCTGGCAAGTCAGAAGGGGCCTTGGGACCATCCAAGGGGAATTATAAGTGGGAAGTTTATCTAGGAGGATGAATTAGTGGTAGTGAGGCCTGGAGGTTCATAAACAGATGGAAGTTCCAGTGAGGGTATCAGGGCAACAGGGCATTCAAGGTTAGACACTCAGCTTGGAGAAGAGAGTTAGAGGGAAAAAATAGATAAAATGGGAGTCAGAATTAATCTCTAAGGGATTGCGTGAGGGTCAGAAATGGGGGGGTGGTTGCGCCCTCAGAGGTGGGAATTGACTCAAAGTACCCCCTCTCCCCTCCAATATACAGCCTTCCTCCCTGGCCGAGAGCGAATGCTTCAGAAGCCCTGATCTTATCCCCGTTGCTCTCTGGGGGCCACGGCCACACCCTCCTTGGAGCATCCAGTCCCAAGTTCTTCCCAAGGAGACCATCATCCTTTTAGAAAGCCCAAGACAGGGGCTTCCAGCTCAAGTCAGGGGCACAGAGACACCGAGACACGGAGACCCTCCAGCCTTCCCTGACGGGACCTTGTGTTGGCCCCTCCCACTGGGCGCTGAGACTGGTGCTTTCTACAGGGCTTGACACTGCCTTCAGCCTCTTTCCTCCAATGGTACAGAGTGTAGAGGAGCGAAGATCGCAAGGCCCAAGAGAACCACACCAAGCCAAGCTGACACTTCTTTATTGGGAGGTGACTAGGCCGCTGCCACAGCAGCCTCAACCGTGTGCGCATGGCTGCGTGTCCAAGGTCAGAGCAGAGATGGTCTTCCCTTCCAGGAAGAGAAGCAGCAAAGGCTGGCTACTGCCCCACCCCTCACCAGCTAGACATCCCTAGGAAAGCCTCTAAAACCCGTGGGTAGCTGGGATTAGCACATCAGGGGGACCTGGCAATCCAGAGTGGAAGGGATGCCACAGAGAGAGGAGGAGCAAAGACGGAGTGCTGGAGCAGACCCTGCCCTTCCGGGGCAGCTGTCCTCTGGGTCAGAGGCTACTGCGGACAGGGGGGCTCCGGGGGGCACTCCTTGAAGTACTCGTGGCAGTAGAGACAGAGGCTGGCGAGCGAGCGCACATACTCCTCGAAGTCCACCTCGCAGTCCTTGTTGGTGTCCAGCAGACTCATGAACTTGTTGTAGTCGCACTCTCGGAACTCACTCTGCCGAGGGGATGCAAAGGGGTTCGGGAAAGCAGGATGAGCCGCCTGAGCAGCTTCCCACACCACGCGCCCCACCCCATGGGTGGGCGGTCCCCATTCCCACCCACACACCCTCCCGCTAACCTCACCCCCCTCCCCGCCCTGCTTTTCGGCTCATTTGCTGAGCACTTAATCCTTGCTTTAGAGAGCCCACCATGAGTTAGGCGTTATTCACAGGCCAGTAGGGTGACTGCTACCCCGTGTACATGCTATTTGATTAAGGCTCATGCAGCTGCCTCTGCTCACTTCCTCATGTCCCCGTCCCCACAGTCCAGCTCCTCCCTCTTGCCCGATGCTGGTGTTTGGCCCTAGGCTGCTCTTTGCAGAGTCCAAGCAGTTCTTCCCACTAGCGGGCAGAGGTGTGAGGGTGCGCACCGGCGCCCAGGTGGGCAGCTCCTTCTGCAGCAGCTCCTTGAGCTCCGACTGGCAGATCTTGTACTTGTCCCCACAGCGCCCTGCATACTCCTGGAAGGTGCACACGATGGCAGCCACTGCCTGCTCCAGGGGCCGGGTCATCCTCACTGTCAGAAACAAAGGTATGACTCACAGGACAGCCAGGCTATCGCTCTTCCTCAGTGTGTCCCAGGAGCTAATTCCAGATCAGACAGGCTCCAGCCGAAGCGCCCTTTCCTCTGAGCAGACACACACACACACACACACACACACACACACCGATTCACTTCCCCATTGTGCCTGTTGTAACTTTTCTAGACATAAGTTTCATTCCCCCAACATCGCCATAAATTCCTTGGGAACAGAATAACCTTCACCCCCAGCTGGGGGCCTCCCTAAGGACTCTGATTCCCTCCCATCATATCCCAACACCTGAGAACGCTCAGTCTCCCACTGGGCACAATTCCATGTGCTGCAGCCACGGTCCTAGGTCTGCCCCCTGGGGACCTGGAGCTTACACAGGGAACCCTGCCCAGATCTTGGTGAAGCTCCTGCCAGTAGCGACGGTGAGGCCTGGGGGACTCCCATCACCTCACTACATCTCCTGCCCTGAACTCAAAGAAGCCGCCATTGGGACCCTCATCTGTTGCTCGCCCTGGGTGAACTGTTCCTCTCTGGGTCTCAGTTGTCTAGTCAGAACCATGGACCAGGTGGTCTCTGCAGAGTCCACCAGTTCATAGATCTACCCATCTACCACCTGCCCCATCCTATACCCAACCTCCCTCCCCCAGGGAGAGCCTTAAGACAGAAGGGGTGGGAGGGAAGCACTAGAACCCCCTCCCTCGCCCTATTTCCATTGTCCCTGCCATCTTCCATGCAGCCTGGGCAAACCCTGGACCGGCGGGAAGGCAATAGAGTTGTTTCCACGTGAGCCCAATGACTCATTGCTGACTCCCTCAGGGGACTGCAGTCCTGAACACAGGGCAGCCAGAGCCAGGACTCCTCCTGGTGAGTTCCCGTGAATGAGAGCAAATGGCCATCGAGACTGAGGGGAGGACGGACAGGAATGAGAGCTGAAGGGCAAGCGCTGCCGGGGTCCAGTTCTCTGTGACAGCCCAGGGCTGGAGCAAGCTTCCACATTCCCAGGAGAGGAAAGTGTCTTGCTCCTTGGAGAGGAAAGTGCAGCGATCCCAGGAGCTCCGCACCTCAGAGCCCTTGCAGTTCCTCTCAGCCTGCCTGGCGCCACTTGGGTTGCTATTTCAGAAGCTCAGGGCTTGAAGACTTATAGGAATTCTCTCTCCCCATGCAGCCCTGGCCTGTCCCAACTTGTCCCCAGGAATGAAGCAAAGAGACAGGGAGAAGAAGCAAGGAGCTCACTAAGGACCGCACAGAACCACTGTCCCCACATGGGTACCAGACCTTGGCCAGGCACATTCCCCAGACCAAACTTCCTTCAGCCTCTCAGTGTAAGAGAGAACCTCAAAATTCACCAGATCTGATTTCCCAACCCCTCGCCTGCTAAACGTCACCTTTCTCCTCCCATACCCAGACCCTGTATCCAGGAGCAGGCCAGCTGTTGAGGGGGTTCTGAGCTGCCCCAACGCCCAACACAAGGCAGTTCCCAAGCAGCCACACTCACCACTGCTGCTGGCGGTTCAGCTGTAGGAGCCTAACACCTGGGTGTCTCTATTTGTAGCCTCTCAAGAGATGAAGGGAGCAATTATGAGGACCCAAGTAGGTCAACGCTGAGGCTGCCCCCAGGGTCCCAGCCCTCTTCCCTCAGTAGCCACTATTACAGGCCCACCACCCACCTACCAACGCACACTTCAAAGACCCGCGGTCTGCGTCTCAGACACCCATCCCCACCCATCCCCCCTCTGCCCTTCCCCAAGCTGGGGACTGCTAACAGCCTCCTGCTTGCATCTTGCTTCTCCTGACCTCTTTACAGTGAAGAGACCAAGAACACAAAGTGGGAACACACGCGGACTCTCTTACTTGTACCTCCAGAGAGCCACTGTGCAGGGTTGACCCAGGAGCATCCGGCTAAGGCCCCTGTTTACGGTGAGAAGTCTGAGGCCAGGGGATGTGTTGTGGCCTTTGGCTATGAATCGCTTCTTTCACTGGAGGAAATTGTCACAAGGTATTTTTGAGACCTAAAAGGAAGGGTGTTCTTTCCAGGGAGCCTCCAGCTGTAAGGAGGCTTGAGCGTTTTTTGTCTCTCTGCTCCAAGTGATATGGATGAATTGGGCCACAGATCCATGAGAGAGCTAGCATGTCCCTGAGCTCCTGGGGAAGCTGGGTTCTGGTCTACTGTTCTGTTCAGTGCTTGGGCAACAGCTCCAGGCAATCCTGGGGACTTAACTGGATTACCCCTTAATCTGAATCGCATCTCTTCTTGTGCCCCCTCCTCTGTGAGCCCTGGGTTTCAGCTTGTGTCTTTCTCACCCCCCAAATCATGAAACCCAAATTCCAGCTTGGGCTTGGCTAGAGTCCTCAGGGCACCCTGCTCAACCTCACAGATTCTGCCATCACTTAAGTTTTTTTAGGAAGATTTTGTTTGTTTGTTGTTTTAAAGATTTTATTTTACTTTTACAGGTTTTACTTTCTTTTTCCTTGTGTGTGTGAGTGTTGTGCCCACTTGTGCAGGTGCCCACAAAGGCCACAGGCTGGGTCCCCATAGAGCTGGGGTTACAAGTGGCTGCGAGCCAGCTAATGTGGATGCTGGCAGCCAAACTCTGGTCCTCCACAAAAGCAGTGTGCACTCAACTGCTGAGCCATCTCTCCAGCCCACACTCAAGACTCTGACGAGGTTTCTTCCATTCTTTCTTTCTCGGAAACTTTTTTAAATGTATTTATTTTTATTATGTGTATGTGTGAGTGCCTGCATGTCTGTATAACACATGCCTTCTCCCGAGAAGCTTAGAAGAGGGTGTTGGCTCCCCTAGAACTGGAATAACAGGTGGTTGTGAACCACAGTGTGAGTGATGGGAACCAAATCTGGGTCCTCTGCAAGAACAGCAAGTGCTCTTAACCTCTGGGCCACCTCTCCCACCACAATGGAGCTTGTTTTGTTTTGTTGGGAACTTACTATGTAGACCAGGCAGGCTTTAGACTAACAGAGATCTGCCTACCTGTGCCATCCAAGAACAACACCTTGTTGTTCTTTGATGTTTGAAAAAGATCGTTTTAATTCTTCCTGGCATTCTCCCCCGCACCATCGCCATTCTTAGCTGGCTTAGATGGAGACCACCACTTTCCAGAAGAGGAAATCCCTCCTGCTGCTTCCCTGTTTATCCCACCCCTAAGCTTCCTTGTTTTGCAGAAATAAAATCCACCACCCAGAAAAGCACGGGAAGGAGAAGAGGAGCTTGGCTTTCCATCCAGTGACAAAACCTCATGCCTGAAAGCCCTTGACATCATCGGGGGCTAGGTACCCAGCTTTGCCTGAGACACCTTCTCCTCCAAGGTTGCCAGCCTGTGGGTGAGGGGGGTGAGCAATGGAGACAGAAGGGAGGAAGAGCTGTGATTAACCCTGTTTTATTGGCAAGAAGTTATGAGCAGTCCGGGACAGAGGACAGAGATGGTCACTGGGCAGCAGAAGGAGAGGCCAGAGTAGACCACAATTAATTTGCTTCTAGGTCAGTGACGTATCCCCGCGTGTGTTAACCCTCTGCTTCCAGCTACTTTAGGCATGTCACCTGTGCTCTTGCGACCTGATCTTCCTCACTGACAGAAATAAAAACAGTAACCATCTCATAAAGTTGTTGTGGAGTTTGACTTAGCGCAAGCAAGGCTCATAGAACAAATGTTGCTAAAAATTACAGTAAGGGCTTGGTAAACGTTAACCCAGAGACAGTGACTTGCCCAAAGTTATAGAACTAGAGAAGAGCAGGCTTGCTCTTCACTGCCCATATACATAATCGGGGCACTGATACTAGGTATCAGGGATAAAGCATAAACAGAACAGACACAGTTCCTCTCAAGAGAGAGACAGTCTAGTGGGAGAGACAGACAATAACAAACAAATGTTTAATAGGCGGAAGCACCCAGCAACCTCGCTCTTGAGCCTGCTTTCTATCCAACAGCCCTTCATGTTTCATGGCACAGCCACAGCCCCTGGGAACACAGCTTCTTTGTCCGAGGGGAGAAGGCTGGGAGAGGCTAAGAGACATGTCTCGGTAGAGACGTGGGTTGGAAGACGCACATGGAAAGAACGCTTAATTGGACCTACACTCAAAACCCCACCCCACCTCACCACCTGACTTCAACATGTTCTGGCCATTATCTCATTAGAGACTTCATTCCCTTACCTCCAGAATGGGTTTGGAGGATTCCTACCCTGAGAATCCAACGTGTTGCCTGGTGGAACATGTGTTTCATGCCAGCACCTGAAAGGCAGAGGCAAGTGGACCTTGGTGAGTTCAAGCCCAGCCATACTACCTAGCAAATGTCAGGCCAGTCAGAGCTACATAGTGAGATCTTGTCTCAAAAAATAAAGAAAAAGTTCAAAGTGCTGTGTATTGCTGGTAACTGTGGCAATGCTCTGGCCCCCAAGTCTAATTCAACAGAAACACAGAGTTCCCTGGATGGGAGGTAGGCGGGGGATGCCCTAGGCAGAGCCAGCCCTGCCTCACCAGGTCATTTTGTCTAGCTTCTGTCACCACAAAGATGGAAGTCAGAACTCTAGACCCTCTTGCCTTCCCCCCAAAACAAACAAACAAACAAACAAACAAAAACAAAAACAAAACAAAAAAACCTTGGAAGTGCCTGGAACCTTCCTGCCCCACTAGAAGTTTTCCTGAACTCTTCCTCTGCAGTAGACCCCCAGTGCTCAGCAGTGGGCCCCAATCCCAAGGCCTGGCCTACAGCTGTCTCCACCTTTCTTGGTTGCTCCTGTCCACAGGCTCTATCCCCACCCTCAGGTGGAGCCTCATGCTGCGGCTTCTTGCCTTGTATATCTCCCTGCAGACAGATGAGCTGACCGCTGAGAAATCTGTCACTTCTTCAGACTGAGGACCTTCTGACTCTTCAAGCTACAAGCTACAAGTCTGACTCTTCCCCAGCTCTGTCTCCTCACTATTACCACCATCACCTAAGATCCCTGAAAAATACATCACATCACCCTTCTAAAGGGCAGTGTCTGGTCCTGTACCTCAGGAGAAAAATAAGACAGAGTGTCCCAAGAATCTGGACATTCTATTTATTTCTGGCAAAAGGTCCTGAGCCCTACGGTCAGAGTGACCACCCAAATCCAATAGCCCTGTGAGGCTAAATGAACTTGACTGAATCAATAGACCACATTTCTGGTCTTCTGAGCCAAGTATGGAAACATTTGGGAAGGGGTACAGTTTACTGGGACCAGCACTGGGGCCAGGGAGGGAGCTGGACCCAGAGCTGAGGCTACAGAACAACCAGGAAGGAGGTGGAGAGAGAATGTGAACTGAGACCGAGAAGAGCCTGCAGAGCTTAGGTCCCTTTGAGAACCAAGCCAATGGCTGGTCGTGCCCACCGCACAGATGAGAACAGTGAGTTGGTGGAGAGATCAGGTGACCCACATTGGAGCTGTGGCGTGGGCACCAGTTCACTCCATTGTCCCAGAACCTATAACTGAGTGTCGTGTGGGTTATGAGAACCTAACTCAATTCCTCTGCATAAATGGTGCGTGCTCTGAGGGCAGAGCCATCTACTTCCAGCTCTTAGTTGACTGTGGAAATCAGAAGGTTTGGAGGTGACGAGCTGAGCGAGCCTTGTGCTTAGTTCAACTGACACCTCTTCTGTTTGGCTTAAAGTGATAAAAGCTATGCGGGGTACTTTGCAAGGGTTTACTTGAAAGTCACTTTCCTGTAAGCAGTGACCCTCTGGCCCACAAGCAGCCACCCTCTGGTGAACAAGGTGAGACAGAGCCTGGCACTGCATGCCTGTACTCTTAGAGCTAAGAATGCTGAGGCGGGGTGATTGCTGAGTGGCTGAGCACAAACCAGGTTTCATAGAAGTGCCTTGTCTCAAATAAATAACTAAGGTGAAAATGCTGGGCACTTCCACCTTTTGTGCTTGTCTCCTTTACTGCCTTAAACCTTCGGGTCACATTTTGCTCAACTCGGCACATAGACATGTTAGTCATTTAATGAATGCTTGTCAGGGACTCCTCAGGCAAGACAGACTCACCCTACTCTCTCTCCTCCCCCTTCAAGGCTAAAGGCACCAAGATAAGAGTACCTTAGATGGTCTCGAGATTCATTGTCACATCACTATCTCGTGAGCACACGTGTATAAACCACATTTCTCATTGTCCTATTCCAGACCACGATAAAGGCACAGACAAGCCTCAATCCATCCCTTGTCTAAAATCCAGGTCTTTCCCCCTTGTTTAAGGATGAAAGGATCTCTTGAGTGCTGGATTAAGGTAACATTTCTAAGCCAGGCACAGTGGCACATGCCTGCCTCCTCTGGGAGGCAGAGGCAGGTGGATCTCTGTGTGTCCAGCCTGGTTTACAAAGCAAGCCCAGGATAGCCAAGGCTACACAGAGAAATCCTGTCTCAAAAAAAACAGAAGAAGAAGAAGAAGAAGAAGAAGAAGAAGAAGAAGAAGAAGAGGAGGAGGAGGAGGAGGAGGAGGAGGAGGAGGAGGAGGAGGAGGAGGAAGAGGAAGAAGAAGAAGAGGAAAAGGAGGAGGAGGAGGAAGAGGAGGAGGAGGAGGAAGAAGAAAGAAAGAAAGAAAGAAAGAAAGAAAGAAAGAAAGAAAGAAAGAAAGAAGAAGAAGAAGAAGAAGAGGAGGAGGAGGAAGAGGAGGAGGAGGAAGAAAGAAAGAAAGAAAGAAAGAAAGAAAGAAAGAAAGAAAAAGAAGAAGAAGAAGAAGAAGAAGAAGAAGAAAAAGAAAAAGAAGAAATTTCTATCCTAACTGTCTTCCCAATTTGCTGGATTTCTGAACTAGGTCTTTTTATTTGTTCACTGGGTTCCTTTCTGAGTGGCTTGGATTTGGCATCTTACTCACCTTGGCCTTCAGTCTCCGTTTCCATGGAACACTGGAGACCTGTCCGGGGCTGAGCCACACAGTAAAATGGTGATGTGATGGGAGGTGAGGTTGCTGTGATTCTCTTCCCAGCAGCAGTTGCAGGAGAAATGGGGCAGATCTGGACACAGGTCCTTGACAAGCAGGGTGATGCCCAAACCCTCCTCTGCCTCAGTACAGAGAAGAGGGAAGCTTGTAAGCTTGTCAGTCTGGATTCTACAGTCTGTTGTCAGTTAGTCTGTTAAATACCGAAGGGAATGATTAGCCACTTTGGAACCTCTCCACGTGAGGGAAACCTCAGAGGAGGCAAGGGAAGTCTGGTCTTGCTAGTCCACTGACTGCACAGATCCAAAGCTGAGAAGTGGCAGAAGTCACAGTGCATAGAGCGGGCCACCTCGAGCTGGTCCCGCCTCCCCATGGTTCAAAGTGATGAGCCAGCTATACCTGAACCCTGTCCAGTCAGGTCCCCCCTGGGTCACACAAAGCCTCAAGTTCTGGAGATGGTTTCAGAAAGAGGGAAGAGGCCCAGTCTACTAGCCAGGGTCTCACTGGGATGAGGAGCTTCCTTATAGATGTAGGTCAAGCCTTGACACTAGTGCTTATTCGGTGTCTCCCTCTGCTTCCTCATCTGCAACAGGTACAAGTACAGTGAGGATTAAATGGCTGGTGCTTGAGTAGAGCCAGCACGTGGTTGCCAGAAACAGGGCTCCACAAATGGCGGAAGCTTCCCCTCTCAGGTTTCCCATCTGTAAAATGTTTAATGATAGCCCCTTGAGGGTTGCCTGAGGCTGAAATGACAGTGTGCTTAGCTTTGAAAACTGCCCCAGGATGTTAATTACTGGCATCATGACTCCCTGACCTATACTTACAGGTCCCTCTCCAACAGGGTGTCAAGAAGATGGGCTCCTCTCTTCTCATTACCATGAAAACAGACCATTTGTCCCAGAGGACCTGCTTGGCCTGCCAGCCCTACACATGCGGTGAGGACAGAGCACTGAGCAACTGGCTGTCACATGGCCTCTCACCTGGCTCCCTGCTCCTCCACAGAGCTCTGTGTGATCTGCTCTGCAGGTGGCCACACACTCATCAGAGCCTCCTGGGGAAGAAAGCTCGTACTTCTGGTCTTCCCACAAAGCTGGAGCTTCTCAGAGCACTCCTCACATAGCTTACAGTGACCACCACAAGAAGCTAGGTTGAAAGCCGAAAGGCTCTTAAGATGTATTTCAGAACTCCCAGGGCATCATTTCTGCTGCATTTCATCCATCACACAAATCATCAAGGTTGGCTCAGAATCGGGGAGAAGCCACGTTAAAGGAGTGGCCGTCTGATCTCCGCAAGAACATCACAGCATATACTCGAGTGCACCCACCAGCAAAGAGCGTCAGATTCTTTACTAGCCTGGAGTTTACTAGTCCGGCAGGAAATTGTGGAAAGCTTGGCTGACGGTGGCTTTCGTCATTTCACAGGGTCAGGAGTACATCTGAAATCCAGCATCCTTTGACTGTTTTGTTCGGTAAGCTTACAGTTACCGTCCACTGCACTCTGTCAATTCCTGACCACTGTCTGCTGGGTCTCCAGGTCTCATGTCCATGCTCCAGGTGGAAGGCAGAGTGAAGATGAGACAGGAGAAGCTTTTTCCTCAGGAGCCTTGGCCTTGTTGGAGGGGCAGAAGTAACCTCTCCATGCAGGGTTTCACTTGTATCTTCTGGGGCTTAGCTATGGCTTATGGCTACTTCTAGCTGGATATGTTGGCACCTTGAAAGAAAAGGTTGGATTTTTTTTTTTTTTTTTTTTTTTTTAGTAAAAGAGGGGATGGATAATAATAACAACAACAACACAAGTAAAGGCAGTGCTTTTCTGATTTTTTTTTCTTCCCCTGGAAGCTCTGACTTGTGTGTGTGTGTGTGTGTGTGTGTGTGTGTGTGTGGCCACCTTTAGAGCAGATCAGGCAGAGCTCTGTGGAGGAGCAAGGAGCCAGGTGAGAGGCCATGTGACAGCCAGTTGCTCAGTGCTCTGTCCTCACCACATGTGTAGGGCCTGGAGACACGGCCAGGCAGGCCCTCTGGGACAAATGGTCTGTTTTCATGGTAGTAAGAAGAGAGGAGCCCGTTTTCTTGATACCCTGTTGGAGAGGGGCCTGTAAGCTGATTGTCTTAGCTAGGGTTTCTATTGCTGCAACGGAACACCATGACCATAAAGCAAAATGGGGAAAAAGGGTTTGTCGGGCGTACACTTCCGTATTGTAAAGCATCAGTGAAGGAAGCTGGGCCAGGAACCCAGGCACGGCAGGAACCTGGAGGCAGGAGCTGATGCAGAGGCCATGGAGGGGTGCTGCTTTCTGGCTTGCTCCACATAGCTTGCTCAGCCTGCTTTTACTAAAACCTGAGACCACCAGCCCAGAGGAGGTTCCACCCACGATGGGCAGGGCCCTACCCCATCAATCTCGAATTAAGAAAGTGCCCTGCAGGCTTGCCCACAGCCTGATGTTGGGAAGGCTGTTTCTCAGCGGAGGCTCCCTCCACCAATGGTTGCAGTTTATGTCACGTTGACATAAATCTAGCCCACGCTGATGGTTTCTTCTGAGCTCCAGGCGAACAACCATCACCAAGGGAAATCACGATGAGAGAGCACCCTCAGGTGCCTGTAACCCCCACTCCCATCTACAACTGCCTGAGACACACCAAGTGAGACCCTATAACTATTTCCAATTTACCATGAGAGCTATAAATGTATGTTTTCAGCCACCATATCTTGGAGTGATTGATTGATTATACAGCAACAGGTTTGAACTGCCCACCAAAACATCTAATCACACGGACATTTAAATGGCTCAGCGGTTAAGAGCACTGTCTGCTTTCCCAGAGGTCCTGAGTTCAATCCCCAGCAACCACATAGTGGCTTACAACCATCTGTAAAACAGGATCTGATTCCCTCTTCTGCCATGTAGACTTAAAGGCAAATAGTGTTCATATGTATAAATAGATAAATGTTTTTTTAAATCCATCAAGAATAATAACTTAAAAGATTAAATAGAATGGAGGTAAGAAAGAGTGAAATATAGGGCCTAGAGTTTATATGATGGAAAGCTGGTGACCCTTGTCATGGCCCAGCAAGCCAGGTGTTCAAAATGTGCCTTAGGATGCAGAATAGATGGCGATTTAAGTTTCAGTTTTAGGGAAAATGGTAGAAGACAAGAATCTTTGGCTTGACCTGGCTTCTAAGAAGTTTTAACTGAGATCAATAGGGAGGGAGTGAACTCAAAACTGAGCTAGCAAACTTGAAAGCAGACAGAAAAGGAGGTTTTCCTAAAAGCAAGTACAATACCGAGGATCTATGATCTAACAAGGAATTCTGGTAAAGCTGCAGGGCAGGTTAGGCCCAGCCCTGGCCTCCTGGGCAGCTCTTGGGACCACTCGCCCGTCAGTCTTGAGTGCTGAGGTCTGTGCTGAGTTCTGAGATTGCACCCTCCCTTCTCTGTGGAGTTAAAGTTGAGGGTGGGGGTGAAATTATTGTAATTGTAGGCTGTGTTTGTCTTGTCTTTTTGTGTGTGTTTGGTTGGTTTTTGTTGGTGGTGGGTTGGCTTTTGTTTTGGGGGATGTTTTAGAGAGAGAGGGGGAGAGAGAGAAAGAGAGAGACTTACTATGTAGGCCAGGCTGACCTCCCTCAAACTCCTAGAGATCTGCTGCTTCTAGCCCCGCCCCTCCCCCTGCCCTCACCCTCTCCCCCTTTCCTCACCCTGTCTCTAGCCCAGGCCCAGGCCTCTACCTCCTCACCCCTCATCCCTGCCCCTGCCCCTGCCTCCTGAGTACTGGATGGATGCACAACTGTGCCCCAATTTTGCTTGTTGTTTTTTTGTTTTGTTTTGGTTTTTGGTTTTTGTTTTGTTTTGGTTTGGTTTGGAGTTTTGGTTTTTTGTCTTTTGTTTTTTGGAGACAGCTCTGGCTGTCCTGGAATTTACTCTGTAGACCAGGCTCATCTCAAACTCACAGAGACCCGCTTGCCTCTGCCACCCAAATGCTGGGATCACAGGAGTGTGCCGCTGCACCTGGCTCCCAACCTTTCGTTTTAAAATACCTTTCCTAAGAAAATAAAATGTTACCAGGCTGCCTCAATCCCAAATTTTCCTTTGTGTGAAATCCCGAAGAGTAGAGCCTTCGGCCTCAGGAGAGTCAGGCTGCAGAAGGTATTGGGAACCAGGGAACCTTCTGTTCTCAGCCTTTAACTGTTCCAGTCAAAGTAAAAGCATCGCCAAGCAGTTACACTATTATCCACGAGCAAACAAAAAGTTTATTTAGTACAAAATTTGAAAAGATAGGGAGCTTGTATTGGCCCAAGAGCTTCGTGGGAGGGAGCGGTGCGCACAGCATCAGGGCCGGTCTGGGTACCCCTGGAAGAAGTCATTGCACATGATGGTGACGAGGGCCAGAAACACAGCGTACTCCTGGAAGTCCACCTCCTGGTCACTGTTCTCATCCAGGTTACCCATCAGCTTCTTCAGGCCCTCCTCATCTACCTTGTCCTGAAGGCGACAGGGACTGGAGTTATCACCAAGCCGGCCCCTGCCCAACCCACCTCCAAAACCTTTCCCTTACATTGGCATCCAGCTTTCCCTCCCCACGGGGTTCAGCATGGACTGGAAACTCTGGTAAGGTGCCAAGAAGGCCCCGTGAGGAAGGACAGACAGACTTATGATGTAAAAGTCTCCAGCATGCCTGCTGGAGTGCGGGATGCTAGGTGTTCCTCAGAGTTCGTATAAACTCTAATCTCTGCTAGAGCACAGCTTCATCTCGATGATGAAAAACCTCAAAGCTTTACACCCTATATCAGCAGAATGCATTCAGAAAAGGCAAACTTGCTTGCTTGTTTGCTTGTTTGTTTGTTTTTCGAGACAGGGTTTCTCTGTGTAGCCCTGGCTGTCCTGGACTCTATTTACAGACCAAGCTGGCCTCAAACTCACAGAGATCCACCTGTCTCTGCCTCCTTGAGTGCTGAGATTAAAGGCACTTGCCACCACATCGGCCAGAAAGGGCAAACTTTTAAATACCAGCCCAAACAATGAGAAGGAATTAACCAAAATGAAGAAAAAAAAATTTAAAAAGGCAAGACCTGCCTTCTATATTAAGTTCTGACACCTGACTCTAGGATTACCCTTTAGTCTGTACAGGGCAGGGGGCAAACTGAGAGCTAACAGCCCCTCTCCGCCAAATGCCCCAGGGTATATGCCTTGGCTGGAATCCATTCTCTCTGCATACTTTCTTGACTTGGCATACAAATGTGTAAAATGAAAGGCAACATTAATGCCACCTAACAATGTCCTTGGGTGACCCATGGCCAGCTGCTACCCTTCTCTGAGGTGGGGACTGTTCAACTAGCCAATAACAGGATTAACAGAGGGACTCTGGAGCCCCCAACAGCAATGTGCTCACGAATGCTGAAGGGAACCACCATTAAAAGCCCATTCACACATAAATCTAACCAGCACCCCAGGGACGGTAAAGCAAAAACTGATGAGGAAATCCTCAGCCCCACCCTGGTGCTGGCACCGGCAGGCACCTTGAGAATGAAAGCAGGCTCCATGCTCCCCACCTGGCCTGCTGCACTTACCCCCACAAAGCTCGGCAGCTCCTTATGCAAAAGCTCCTTCATCTCCCCCTTGCTGAGTTTGAACTTGTCACCCTCTTGACCGGAGTACTTGTGGAAGGTGGTGACCATCACAGCAAGAGCCTGTTCCAGGGGACTAGACATCTTGGATCTAGAGATTCCAAAGAACACCACCAAGGTACCTGAGACTTCAAGTCTGGTCTACAAGGCCTCCTTCTGCTCCACCAGGCCCCTCTGGGAAGGGCAAGCCAGTGCCTGCCGCTCTGCCCCGGAAGTGTGGCCCCTGAGCATCAGAATTCACCCTGCCACTTTACACCGCAGTCAATGTCAAACCTCTCCTGTGGTCTGGGAGTCACCTAGAGCAGAACCTTGTGTCCTAAGGACGCATGTCTGAGGGTAGTGCCTCTGTTTGAGTGTCTATGGGAGGAAAGGGGGTGGGCGAGGAGGGTTGCAGGGTGTCTAGAGTCTCAGTTTGACTCCCTTCTGTGCCAGGAATGCAGAGCACACATGTGTCTGTGGGCTCCGAGAATCGCCTGGCAGTTAGTCATGGGAACAGCCTAGGAGTATGAGGCCCCATAAAGGGGCCAAACCTTTCCCCAACTCCAGTCTAGGAAGTCAAAGTGTGTGCCACCTAACGGGAAGCTCTCTCAGGCAGGAATGCTTCCTCCTTCATACCAGGGACTCTCAAAGGGTGCCAGGCATGTCTCCCGCCAGGCTGACGGCTTTGAGGGCGCTAGTTCTCTGTAGATAGGGCGTGAGCAGGATGTAGGCAACTGAACACCCTCCCCAACAGGAAGGGTTCTGTTGGGGTTAGAGCTAAAGAAATTAAGTGGCCTGTTTCTTGGGATCAGGCTAGAAGCTGAAGAGATGAGGTCAGAGTTCAGAGGTCACCTTTTCCAAATTCCTCTAAGAATATTGGGTGGGTTCCAGGGTAAAGCCTGAGGAACCAGTGCTGGGGGCAGGAAAAGCCTCAGGCCTGCCTGCCAGCCCTGCCCTGCCAGCCCCACCCCCATCAACTTAGAAAAGCACAGGAGGTACCCTTGGGCAGGGCTCTGCCACTCTAAGGACCAGGGACCACAGCAGGGCTAAGCACTGAGGTCCTGTCTCTGGCTTCTAAGTCCTGAAAGAATCCTAAAAAACCTTGCAAAAGCAAGAACAGTGACAATATCTCACTGTACAGCCCTGTCAGACCTGGACCTCCTGGCTTTCCTGCCTCAGTCTCCTGAGTATGAGATTACAGACAGCCTGTTGCATGTAGTTCAAACTAGGGCTTCTTATAAAAGTACTCCTCGAATATCCGTGGCCTATTCCTAGGGCCCCTTAATGGACATATATAAAGTGAGAGACACAGAGATCTCAGCCCCAGAGACCTGAGAACAAGCCACAGAGTAAACCCCTAAGTCCTCGCAGGGAAATCTAGGAAAGGCCCTTCACAGAGAGGGACCCTTCAAATGGGAGATCTCACCAGGAAGTCAGAGAAAACTACAAGATCAAGGATCAAGATAGCAGGGACAAAGGTAAAAACCTCTTCAGGACAGAGGTACTCACCAGATCAGGTATCAGAGCGACCCAGGAGGAAGTAAAGAGGCCAAGACACCCAGGGTAGGAATTTATATGCCAGCCCTACTGGCCTCCAACTTGTCATTTTTGGGAAACAGAACCTGTTCTAACTTGACTTTGATAAAATCTGGCCTCCTGCCACCCCAGTCAGTGCTGGCCTGGGTACCAGCTGGAGGAGCCTCCAGGCCCAGCCAAGGGCACCCCAAGCTCATCCAGGCCTCAGCAAGGAGACACGGGTGTTGGGGGTGAGGGGTGCCTGGTGAGGGACAAGGGGGACAGCTCTTCTTCTGTGGCCTGGAGACTTATTCCAAGCCTGCTTCTCATGCTGTAACTGTGAGTCACAGCTCCCTCCTGTGTCAGAGAATGCAGGGACACAGTGTGGGTGGGACTTTCACAGCCTGAGCTTTATGTGTGTGCCCGTGTGTAAGAGACAGAACTGTTTTGTTTTAAACGCCTGGCACAAGAATACTTCTTAAAGAGGTAGGAGTGTGAGTGGGTGTGGTGAAACTACTTGAAAAGGAGCAATGGAGCTCGCTCTGCACCAGACACAGTTGCAGTGAGCAGCACCGGGTAGAATGTAAGAGGAAAAAAGGGAGACAAGAACCCCTCTTCATTTTACACGGAGCTGAAAACAGGGGCCTGGACGCAGCCGTGGCCCTCCCTCAGGCCTTCACCAGTCCCCAGGGTGTGCTGTCGACGGAGAAACACAAACACTGTGCCCTTCAACTGGGCCCAAGGGAGGGGTCTTCAGGGAAGACTTCAGACTCCACGCTGCCCCTTTTGCTCTTTACCCCACCCCCCGTTGGGCACCACCCTTCCTGTGGGCCCAGCTCTCTACCCCCTACAGACTGCAAGCTGCTTCTCAGCCACCCCGGTTCAGGGTGACTCACCACGGTTCCAGGCCCAAATGCCCAGGTGGTGACTCAGCGGCACACCCCACTCCCCAGGGCCAGAGCAGCAGCCGGAAACTCCAACCCAAACACCAGCACGGAGCCCAGCCCCGAGCCCCGCACCAGGCAGCACCTGGGAGATGAGGGTGAGGAGAGCTGGTAGGAGCAGGCCCTGCTCTAGCTGTCCCTGTGGTAAGCAGCCTGCACTGCACCAAGCGGGGCTTGGGTCCTCCGGGGTCCTCTTCTAGGCCTTTGCGAAGCCACTCTGTCCCCCTCCTCCCCACCGTGCTTCTCCGGTCACATCTCTCCACCCTGAGGAGGGGCCCTCGGCTGCAGAGCCTTTCCACTCAGGGCTCCTCTCGCTCAGAAGCCGCACTGTGTCTCCTGTGGAGCGCCCAGTGAAGTCCTCCACGCTGACACCCACTGCTTTCCAGCCTCGCTGCCGGGCCTCGCTGTGTGAACAAGGACACACACAGCCATGATGCAAGCAAGGCCCTCGGCTTCTCGGATCGCCCCGGTCAGAATGTGCCACACCCCAACATGGCACCTCCCTGTGCTGAGATCCCAAAAGCCCTCTGGAAGGCAGCTAGAGTCGGTTTCTCTCTGTTCTGGCACAGACAGGGCAGGTGCCCTCCCTTCTCTCCTCAGTGAGTCCCTGTGCCGGCAGATTCCCGTGCTCTCGCCCTCACGGTGAGCTCACCGGCGAAGAGTCTTACTCATTTCTGCGTGAGCACAGTTCTCTCGCCCACGCCAGGTGCCTACCGGCATTTATGACTGCTGACTGGCAACAGGGGTCACTGAGGCCAGGGGGCAGGTAGGGGCCAAGGGGTCCCCCTTCTCACTGCCTGAAAGCACACCACTGATTACACGACTAAATAATATCTTCTCTGAGTCCCAGGAGGGGCAATGAGACAGGCTAGGAAAACAGAGCTCCCGAGAGCTACAAAGCCCTGAGGAGTGGCCACAGGAAACAACCTGCCACAGGAACCCAGAAAAGGAGCAAAGTCCCCAGGGGGCAGGGGTAGAGACTAGAGGCTGACAGAGAAGGACAGAGAGGCAGGCAGGGTGAAGAAGGGATTGGGGGAATGGCTCAAAGAGAGGACATGCTGGACAGAGGGACCAGGGAGAGAGCAACAGGATGAGATGGAAGGCTCCTGGGAGTCAGCAGCACCCGGACACCGGGGTCTCGTCTCGGACAGAGCCCAGGTCTCCTGAGGCTTCGAGAAGCGGGCTGACTCGCCACCCACTTTCTGTGTGACCTTAGGCGTCTGCATTTGTACAGTCTGGACAGAGAACATTGGGTGGATGAGCCCCACCCCCACCTCGCCCTCTAACACTCTGCTCTAACGTTCTCCGGCAGAGAACCCGGGACCAAGGCAGCCGGTGGGGGGCGCTGACTGCCCAGCTGGGTCCTCACATTCCAGGCACTCACCACCACCACACCACCCTCCCCATCCTCACCCCCCACCCCGCCCATGAGAGCCAGAAGTTCTACAGCAGCGGCTGGCTCGGTTTGGCCTAGCCGCCTTCTGCCCCCTGGTGGTTGAGTTGTGTTATTGTCCTGCAGTTGTCTCCTCTCCCTCCAGTCCACCGCTCCCTGTTCCCAAGCCCTAACCATGATTCACCGAGGAGGAGGCAGTGGTGAGTCATGTCCAAGGAGCCTTCCCACACCCACACCTGCTTCGCACAGAAGGGGTTTCCTGGACAGTCCCTGCTGAGACGCCTGGATGAACTGAACTGGAAGCCAGGCACCGGGACCTGTTCCAAATGCCTAGGCTTGGCTGGGGGCCGCAGGAGCTGGGTGTCATAAGCGAGTCTGACCACTGCCCAGGTCGCCTCACTCACCGGTTTTCTGAGGTAGTTCAGCGGAAAGAGAAATGGTCTCACCATCAGCACCCCAGAGGAAAGCCTGGGTGCTGTCTCTGACTCACTCTGCAATGCTGGGAGGGAGGCATCATACCTCGCAGCCCAAACCTTTGGCCACGAGGATCACTTTCAGTTCCCCCTGTGCCCTAAACTAAGCTTCCAAGTTCTTTTTCTTATCAAGTGGCGTTAAGTCATCCATGACTCTTCTGCTGGCAGCATGGCCAGTGTAAGGGAACTCACCGCTTAACATTCTTTTTTGGTTTGGTTTTGGTTTTGTTTCGAAACAGGGCTTCTCTGTGTAGCCCTGGCTGTTCTGGACTCCTTTTTTACACCAGGCTGGCCTCGAACTCACAGAGGTCCGCCTGCCTCTGCCTTCCCGAATGCTGGGATTTAAGGCTTGTGCCACCACGCCGGCTCCATGCCTTATACTCTTGAGCTGTTTCTGAGGAATGTGTGCATCCGTGTGCCAAGGACTTCCCGTAGATCATCCCGCCTAGTTCACTGGACAGCCCAAGGAAGGTGGACAGTCTCAGCTCGCTGGATAGAAGAGAAAATCGGGGCTCAAGGAAACACTCCCACCCAACCAAGGGAGAAGATTTAGAGATGGGGGTTTAGCGGTGTTCATCCGTGTCCTCCAGCTGCCAGCCATCCCAGGAGGCCTGAAGGATAGCCACTGCTGAGACCCGCCTCCATCTGCCCAGCAAATTAGGCTCGAGTCTCAGCCATACTGGGGCCCAGGAGCCTGTCTCCTCAGCATCTGTTTCTGGCACCTTTTCCTGTTGCCTTCAAATGTACTGTGGCCTAGACTTGAAACAGATTAAAAAAGAGGCCTTTGTCAGCTCCCCCACCTTCCAGGAGAGATGAGGTCCTATTCTGCATAAGCACAGACTCTCACTTGTGCCAGGTGCCTACCAATGTGTTTGTGGCTGCTGAGTGACAACAGATCATTGAGGGTAGAAGCCGGAGAGTCAGAGGTCCCGCCCTTTTCTGGGTGTCTGAAAGCATGCCTCTGATTACACTAACAAATAAAAACTTCTCTTTGAGTCCCAGCAATAAGGCTTGGAAAACAGAGCCTGGGAGAGCTACAGATCCCGAGAGTGACCACAGGAAACATCTTACCACGAGGACCCAGAAATACAAGCTGAGCGAAGTCCCCAGAGGGCAAAGATGGAGACTGGAGACGGATAGATGGAAGAAGCAGGCTTCCTCCGTGCCACAAAGAATGCTACCCAATGGCCCAAACCAGACACTTGGCTTCCACCCAGCCTCCTGCTTCCTCATCTGCTAAGCAGATGTCTGGTCAGTCTGCTTATTGTTTCTAAGCATGGCTGGTTTCTTCCAGATCATCTGGCCCTGCTGCAGACACACCCAGATCCCCCCTCCCCCGCTCTTGGGCTTCACTCTAAACCCTCTTTCAGCTTTGCCACAGGGCAACTATTCCAAAACCTCAGATCTCTCCACATTGGAGGACTTAGTGCGTTAGGAGAATAGGCACAGCATACTCTTCTAGGCACACTGCCTTTGCCGAGGTATAGATCATACTCTTTCCTGCCCCAAAACCTTTGCCCATGCCGTACACTCTCACGGAAAAGCCCTTCCTCACTGGAGCCACCCACCCGTCTCTTTTATCTCTTTTAACTTACTTTTGGAGATTTTATTTGTTATTTTATGTGTATGAGTATATGTGTGTGTGAGCGTATATGTATTTTATCCGAATGTATGTCTGTGCACAATATTCATACAGTACCCGAGAAAACCAGAAAATGCTGTCAGATCCCCAGGGAATGGAGTTGAAAACTGCAAGCCATGGACCCTGGGTCCCCTGGAAGAGCAGCCAGTGCTCTTAACCGCTGAGCCATCTCTCCAGCCCCGCCACCAGCCTCTTCATCACCCTCTGGCTCAGCTCAAAGGTCCTTCCCTTGGGTACTGTCCCTGAATCTATCCCCCAGGTCTCCTGCATGTTTGAGCAGACACGCTCATTTGTACAACTAGATGCTCCGATGTGCTTCTGAAGCTGTCAGCCATGGCTCTGTAACAGCATTCCTTAATTCTGACTTTATATATGTCTCCCGATAGAAGTAGCTTCCTGAAGCCCCCATCTCCAAGAGCCTGGCACAAAACAAATGTTTGATGGATGGTGGGCCGAGACTAGGAACTATCACTCACAGCCAATATCTTCTCTTCTTCCTGCAATATCCCCTCTCCAGACATACTCAGTCCTCCACCTCACCCTCGAATCTTCTGAAAACTGACTGGTTACCATTCTATGGAATTAGCTGTCCCCCATGCCACCAGGAACCCCGTTCTTGCCATGAAGAGGGAGCAGTTTAATATCCCCCTCCTCAGGGGATTTCTTCAGAGAAAACGATTCACTCCACACCCCCCTCCACCACTCTGAAAGGACTGTTCCCTCCGTCCTCCCTTCACCACGATGCTGTCCCTAGCCTCGAGAGGAGGGCGCCCTTCTGAGTTCTCTTCCTCTGCTAGTGGCCCCCAGCCCCTGGCCTGTTGTTGGGCACCTTCTGTCCATGGTGAGGTGGGATAGTTTACATGTGTGACTTGTCCTGGGGTGACATGAGCAAATGTCTACAGGGAAATGGTTACCCATGGGAGCATGGATGAGTCAAAGGCAGCGGCATCACCAAAAAGCACACCCTAAAACAGAAACAACCTGTGAAAGTGCTTCGTGGGCTTACCTTGCCCTGCTTGCGGGCAGCCCAGCCAATCAACAAGCCTGCCTTCCTCCGAAAGCCTTTTCTGCTTCTGCACCTTCAGGAAAGCACCTTGTGAGCCTTGTTTTAGGGGCTTCCTGAGTCATGAAAGTTTTGTTTACTGCCTGAGCTTGGAGAGATGTTTAAATTCTGAGGAAGTAGCTACACAACTCTCCATGAATGAAGATGGATAGATAGATAGATAGATCCATCTTGGGGCTGGAAAGATGGTTCAGCACAGGTGCTCTTCCAGAGGACCCGGGTTTGAGATTCTAGAACCCACGTGGCAGCTGTAATTTTCCAGGGATCCAATGCCCCTTCCGGCCTCCTTGAAAAGAACTGCATGCACAGAAGGCAGAGACATACATACAGGCAAAACACCCCCACATAAAACACAAAGATCTTATTGGCCCACACTAGTTACTCTTCCCATCACTGTGAAGAAAACACCTAAAAGAAGAAACTTAAGAGAAGAAGAGTTTATTTTGTGCTCGTTGTTCAAGATGATACTGTCCATCTTGACGAGGAAAGCACGGAGGTAGGAGCATCTCCGTTTGGGGGTAGAAAGACTATTGGGCACTGGTTACATCATGTTTTCAGCCAGAAAGCAAGGAGGTCGGCCAGAAGCTGGGCAGGGCTGTAGCTCCTTAAGGTCCTCCTCCCACTGACCCACTTCCTACAGCGAGGTCCTAGCTTCTGAAGGTTTCTTACTTCCCTGAAATAGCAGTATCTGCTGTGGATCAAGTTTATAAACACATGAGACTGTGGAGCAGGACAGCCCCCATCCAAGCCATACATAACATTCTGGCCTAGCTGCATGGTTCCATGGTCATCCCATAATGCAGGATGCATTCGCACATTCAGGACAATTTGAAAGGTCACCAGGGTTGCTGGGGGAATGTCTCAGTCCATAAAGTGATTGCTTCTCAAACATGAAAACCTGAGTTTGGATTGCCAGCACTCATGTAAATACCTGGGCATGGCGGCACTGAAACCCAGTGCTGGGAGTCCCTTGGGGCTTGCTGGACAGCTAGTCTAGCCCATTGATAAGCTCTAAGTTCAGTGAGAGATCCTGCCTCAGACAGTAAGTTAGACAGTGATTCAGGAAAACCTTCAGTGTTGGCCTCTGGCCTCCAAATAACAGGTACATATGTATACATCGCACAGAAACAAAAATGAAAAGTAGATAAAAATGTTAAAGTCCTTGCACTCTTAAGAGTTCCAACACTGTTCAGAAGTCCAAAGTCTCTTCTGAAGCTCAAAACATACCCTTAGCTAAGAGCCCCCGGAAAAATAAAAGCAAATTACACACTTCCAGTGTACAATTGTATAAACATACCCCTTCCAAAATGAAGAAATGGAAAACATCAAAAGAACAGCAGACTGAAGAAAGACCAGAATTAAACACACAGACACCAGATCTTGCAACAACTCCATGACCAGCATCTGGGGCTCATGACAGCGTCTTCTGGGCTCCAACAGGTTTGGACAATCCTGCCCCTCCAGCCTTGTGACCTGTGGCAGATGTGTGTTCTCTTGGCCTGGCTCTTCTCAGTGCTTGCAGAAGTCCAAAGCATGCCATCTCAAGCACCCCGAGGTCGCCACTGAAACGGGGGCTTCAGCTTTCCGCACAGCCCACTCCAGGGTCCCGTGCAGAGAATTAACACTGCTCCATAGTGCCTGACCTCTTTGTGGAACCGTAGAGCAAACCTCCACTGGCCCGTGAGTCTTGAGTTCTGTTGCCGGCCAAACCAGTACTACGTGAAAAATAGCACCAAGTTTTTTTCTGCCAGCTTGGAATGTAGCCTGACGAACTTTAACAACTGCTGCAGTAGCTGAGTGCCTATGTGACTTAATCAGGGAAATTCTTCCCTAGGCGGGCATTTTCAAGCAAGAAACACGTGTCGGGCTGCTGTCCTGTGCAGACCCTCTCCTTTCAGGAGGCTGCTTTCAAACAGGTTTTCCGTTTCACGTCCTGAAGCCTTCAGTGAATTGGGTCTTGCCTGTAACACACCATTCCTATTGTCTCAAAGCAAGGTGCATAGTTTGTCCTTAACTGTGCACCTGCTTTTATCATTGTAGCTACTTTGTCTGCAAAAACCTTGCCTGCGCTTTCCCCAACTTTACTTTGGCTCATACTCCTGTGCACGTGAAAACTGTTCGTTTCCACATTTTTTCGCTCCACTGTCAGCTCAAAATTTTCACTGGAAGCAAAGCTAACCGTGGGACAACCTGAAGGCTGTGCGGTCTGGCAATGTCCTCTAGCAAACAAATCAGTTTATGGCTTCTGAATTCAACTTCGCTCAAATTCTTAGGCCAGAACACACAACAACCCCTTTACCTGAACGTAACATAAAATGGCTTCCAGCCCAGTGTCTATTACACTCCTTGCTTTGCTTTTAGGTGTATTTTAATGCGGTGTGCTTTTCTTTTCTTTGTTGTTTTGTCTCTTTTGAGATTGTTCATTATGTAGTCCAAGCTGGCCTCAAACTTGCTATGCAGCCAGGGATGATCTTGGACTTCCAACCCTGGTGCTTCCACCCTCCGAGGGCTCAGGTCATAGGCATGCACTGCTGCTCCTAGCAGCGTCTTCCCCTCGAATCCTCCGGATCTAAATAGCATCCATATCTTTCTGTCAATGGTATGGTATCCTGAGCACTTACCAAAGTGGCCCAGTAAGCTCTGACTGCTGAATGTTAGGGCCTCTTTAGCCCACAATTCTAAACTCTTCCACATTCCTCCCACAAACCACATCCAAAGACCAAAGAAACCATATGGTCGGTTTTAGAACAGTAACAACTTTCTGCAGTGGAAGGTTTGGTTTCTTTAAAAACTTAGTTACGTTATGTAAACAGGGTTTTGTTTTAATTCCAAGTGTGAGATATGGAGCTGCTTTTAGTTTGTCCAGAGCTGATAACTGCCTCATGCAGGACTGGAGAGGTGCATGATCTTTGCCAGCTGTAGAGACTTGGAATGTTGTTCTCCTGCCTGGGGGCTGCCTGGCAGCAGCCCACGACGTCATGAAGTCACGAGGGACTAGAGACCAGAAGTGTGCCTGGAATGACCAGCAAGAACCTACAGGGATCACACATCCCTTCCCGCCCCAACGCCTGAAACAGCTGATGGCTTGTTCAACTTTACTTCCAGAGAACAAAGGCTACACCCCTAGGGGAGTAGGTGAGGGGCTCTAAGAATAGCTGTATATAATTGGTTGAAACTAGGCACTTCTAGGATGCTTGATTTGCATTTTACAGCACTCTGCAATCATAAGACTAGAGTGTCTGTACCTAATTAACATATAGGTGCAGGGAGGGGAGAGCTAACAGGGAGCTGCGTCAGTGGCCACGTATCAGGGGTGGCTAGGGAAACTATCTCTAAAGGCGCTCTCCAAACGCAGTCAGACAGAGAGCAAGGGACCCCTTGTAGAAGGGAGGGAGTTCAGCCTTCAGCGCTGAGCTCTGAGATAGCAATGGCTATCTGGGCCAGGCGAGAACAGCAACCTCAACCAGCAGGGGACCTCTGACATCAGAGATGGTATAAATATGAGAGCTCCAAAGGAGAAGGAACGAGGGCTTCCGAGGAGATGGATGGAAGAAAAAGAAGGCTGCTTGTTCAGCTTGCTGCATTTGCCTTTTGCTGGACGGCTAGCTATCCTGACAACTGAGATGGGTATTTTCCCAAAGAATCCAATGACTCTAACCAGCCGAAACTAAGTCTAAAGAGGTCTACATCTCCCCTCCCATCTAACCTTCTTTCTCTTCTACCTAGGTATTGGAGGGGAGGTCAAGGCTTAAGGAACCCCAAATAAAGTAGAGTTTTAAAAACAGCACCTACAACTTTCCGTATTAGTTACTTCCTCATCACTCTAACCAACGGCTGACAACGTGAAGGAGGAAGGTGCTTAGTATTTTGGAACACAACCAGCTCCTGTGATGTCATCATGTGTCGCCAGCCAGGTGGCCACACCTGGAAGGCATGGTTACCTTGCCCCTTAAAGGGCTAACCCCGACACGTGGTCTCTCTCTTACTTTCTCTTTTTCTCTCTCTTACTCTCTCTTACTTCTCTCTCTTACTCTCTCTCTCTCTCTCTCTCTCTCTCTCTCTTTCTCGGCACCCCATCCCCTTTCCCTTTTCTCTCTCTCTCTCCCCATGTCCTGCTCCCCCTTCCCGCCTAATAAATCTCTCACAGAGAATATTGGTTGACTCCTGCTTCTTCTTGATTTTTAACATTGGTGCATTGGTTAGGATTGGGATCCCCTAGCTTTGCTAGGAACCCTTTCGGACTCCAGACAGGACAGTTACAACCGATTTTCTCTGCTCTATGCCCAAAAACCGAGCCCCAGCATAAAGCATCAGCTTGCTCGGGTGCAGGGACCCCTGGGGCCATGGCCGAGCAGCTGCGCTGCTCTCTTCTCTGATTTCTCCTCTCTGATTTCCCGGGCTGCTTCCGCTCTCCCCAGGCTTGGGTCCCTGTCCTGCGGTGGGTGCCCATGCTCCAATCCAGCATGTGGCAAGGGCTGAGAGTCTCGGCTCTGCAGTTCAGCTCCTGCCGCAGTGGCTATGGCGAAGGCCAGCCCCGGCTTGGATGTCTGTGCTGTCTGCAGCAGCAAGGTTTGCTAACAGGGTAGGCGCTCTATCCGGGTCCCCTGGGGGGAGGCGAGCCAAAAGGGACCATGTGTGTTTGCTATTCTGGTGCCGAGCCTGGGACATTCACACCACACTAAAATCAACCTTAAAAGCTTGGCGCGCTGCTCTGGGTAGGACAGTTCTAAAAAACCAGTACAGTCGGGAAAGTTTTAAATTTCCCGAGGGATTCCCCACAGGCGCCATGTTGGTTTTGGGAGGAAGTGGGCTAACCACTTAACAACGTGGCACAGCGCCATCTTAGGTTTGGGCAAAGAGGCCCCACCTCCCATGTGCCCTGCCAGCGTCTCTCCAGCGCTCCGGCTCTCCCAGCCCCTCCCCTACCAAGCTGCATCCCACTCCCACTCCTGCGGCTGCCTGCTCTGTTGTGCTAAGCACTTACCCCCTCCCCGCAAGATGCTTTCCTTTTGCTTCTAGCTCTGTTTCGCTTCTAACCCTGTGCTTTCTTCTAAGAGGCTTTTCCCAAGCTTTAACAAAAAAATAAAATCTTTTCTTCCTAATTTCTGTACACTTTACTCTTTACTCCGATATTTTAAATTCCTTATCTAATGCTTTATATAATTTTCTCATTGGGTTTGCATTTTTAGTCTTAATCATAATTAGCTGTTTATCTTATCTTTTAGACTAGGCCACAGCAACAAGCCTCATTTCAAGTTGGTATGGATTTTTATAAAAATTCAAAGTTGCATTTTACTATCTTATGATTCAACCCTGCTTCAAATAAATTTTATATAATAAAAAATTTCAAAGTTATAAATATCTATTCAAATTAAGTTGGTTTATGTGTTGCTCAAATATAATTTTAAAATTGATTTATACTGTTCTGCTCAGGGGTTCATTGTTACATACAAATTGTTTACCAATATTCTAAATTAAGATTATATTAATTTTAGAGGTATTTATTTATGTTAAAACTGAGTCAATTTGCTACATCTCTACTATCAAAAGGTTAAAATATACGTGGTTAATTTTAAATTTGGTTTATGCTGTTCTGCTAAATTGTTGATTTTAAACTTATAGCTCAAGGGTTCATTATTATGCACAAGTTGTTTATCAATATTCTAAATTAAGCTCTATTAATTTTTTAAAATACATTTATATTAAAACTGAGTCAATTTACTGTATCTCTGCAATCAAAAGGTTAATATGCAACTGTTGTATTGACTGTCCAGAGTTTTGACCTTTATTAATAGGGCTCTAATTTATTAACCTAACTCTGATACAAAAACAGTCCACTCTACCACGTACTATTGTGGTTCTAAGCTCAAGATTGTAAGCCTCCATAATGTGTATGCTTATACTAAAAGTTAAGATCAAGTGAGTTTCCCTTTTACTTCATAAAACGCTTTTGCCTTTCTGGAGTTCACCTTAAAAAATACTTATGCTATTAACACAAATATGTATGTCTACTGCTTTTTCTACAATGCATATTTCAATGCAGAGTACAATTGTGATACTAACATGTCTAAAGTTTTAGCTCCTTCTTAAAACTTAAAAGTAATTCTTGTAAGCTGCAGAAAGTCCACCTAAATCCACCTCTCAGGTCAATTGGACTCCAGATAAGTACTGCACTTATTGCCTATCTCAAAAGGTGGGACTCCTCCCCTTTCCCTGGTTTTGGGACTTCCTTTCCTGGCTATCAGACTGCTATTTACTGCATGCAACCAGTGGCTGGATTGGTGAGTTCTCCTTATTGACCAGCCACTAGATTGGTGAGTTCACTCCATTTTCTCAGCATAAACGCCTCTCTTGGTAGGGGAAGTTTGACCGCAGAGCTCCAGCAACTTCGTACCATCTTTTGAGATGGAGGGGCACCCCCCCAGCCGTAGCCTTAACTGTCTTAAGTTTGACCCTCTATGCTGACCTCCATTTTAGGGCCTCACTCTCCCTTGGGCGGTACGTCTCCTCTCTCACGCAATTCCTTCTCCCGCTCGCTCGCTCATGGGAAGGTCCTCACTCACACATGGTTCCTTCTCCCCCTCTCTTGCTCACTCATGTGCCCCCTCTCTCACTCGCTCATGGGAAGACCTAGCATTAGGCGAACCGTCATGCTCCAGCCGTGCCTCACTGGGCACCGCGCCCCGGTCCCTGGCCAAAAGCTGATGAGCTACTGGACCAGGTAGCACCCCTCTGGCTCTGAGTCACACCTTCCCATTGGGACACCTCTGGAAGGTCGTTGACTTCTCTACCCCCAATGGGAGATGCCCAGATGCCTGTCCCTCCAGACAGGATGTCCTCTGGAGAATTTCAGGTTTCTACACCTAGTGCCAGCTGGCTCCAGGGCCTCTGAGTTTACACGCTTCTGTAACCAAACCTCACCTCAATGACAGATCAAAAACAAAGCCTTCTTTAAATATTGCCAGTGATTGGGTAAATAAAGGTCCCCCAGGTAGACAGAGGTTCCCATGCACAAGCCTCATCAATCCAAACCTTCTACTTCTGTTTGCTCTCCCAAAAGTTTTCAATGTATACCTTCAGGATTCTCTCCTACTCAACTTTATCTTTTGCCTATATATGTGTTTCAGTGTCCTGCCAGACACAGATCTATCCTATAGCCACAACAGCACCAAAGCACCTACAGGTTTTCAACTCTGACCTCACAGACTTCCAACAAGCTGGACCTGCACCTTCCCTCCCAGCCATGGATGTTCTTGCAGACCCTGGAAAGCATCAAAGCAGCCTATTCTTCCTGGACTTGGCCAACATTTCAGCCTTTTGACCTCCCTACAGTGCCCCCAGTGTCAGCAGGAAGTAGCCAGAAGAGAATCTACGCCCATTATTCACTTGTTAACAAAAGGCTGAAATGGTGTGCTTTAGTACCAGGACAGGTGGTTCCAGGTTCTTCCAGCATTCCCCAGTCCCTACCTGCTGTCTTGCATGGCTGGCAACTCTCTCTATTGACAACCCTCTACCCTAAATTTTTCAGGGCAGAGGCTTCCCTTACTCTTGACCTTGCAATCTGACCATTTTGTTGCTATAATTCTTCTCTCTCTCAAACCCTTGCATGACAACCAAGAGCTGCTTCCAATGAGACTAAATTTGTATATTTTAACTTACCTTATAAAAAGCAGCCCAAGCTCTCCATTTTTAATTATAGAAAAAAGGGGGGGAATGTTAGTATTTTGGAACACAACCGGCTCCTGTGATGTCATCATGTGTCGCCAGCCAGGTGGCCACACCTTAAAGGTGTGGTTACCTTGCCTCTTAAAGGGCTAATCCCGACACATGGTCTCTCTCTTACTTTCTCTTTTTCTCTCTCTTACTCTCTCTTACTCCTCTCTCTTACCCTCTTACTCTTTCTCTCTCTCTCTCTGTCTCTCTTTCTCTCTCTTGGAGCACCCCATCCCCTTTCCCTTTTCTCTCTCTCTCTCCCCATGTCCTGCTCCCCCTTCCCTCCTAATAAATCTCTCGCAGAGAATATCGGTTGACTCCTGCTTCTTCTTAATTTTTAACAGAGGGATTCATTCTGGTTGATGATGTGGTGGATATAAGCCGTTGTGGAGGAAGGCGTGACTGGATGGCTTCAGAGGAGGAGGCAATTGATTGCTACAGGGTGCCCTCCAGGAAGCAGAGAATTCATGCTAACTGAGGATGAGCAATAACTCTTAACTCACAACTCCTGTAGCCTCAATTAGTCCCCGTGTCCAAAAGGTCTCACAATCTCCCAAAACAGTGCCACCTCTGGGAACCAACTATTCAAACATATCAGCCCTTGGAAAGAGGATTACCCCTGGAGCCACAGCACAGCTCAGCTTCACGTGGGCTGTGGCTGCGATCGGGGTCTTCTCTGAACTTGAAAGGGGAGACGTGGAAATAATTAGCACCCAACCCCGATCTTTACCTTCTCAGCCTCTCTGCAGCCATTTATCCCATTCACCAGGGTCATTCAGGGAGATGTGGTCAGGAAAAGACAAACACTCATTGTTTCCCCAGCCTCTAACCACAAAAACCGCCACCGCACCCCGGTGAACGCCGGCTAGAAGGATCACAATGAAGGGCAGTCTGTGGAAGACGCGAGTGTGGCACACTCAGAGGGCTGGTGGAAGTTCTGAGCCCCCACTCCCCGCACTTGGCCCTATGCATCTCTTCGTGTGCCACCTTTCCCAAAAACAAGCACACTACGACAAAAGATCATTAGGGACGTAAATAACGGTGAAAATACAAAAGAATGAGGTAGCAAGAGTTCACTGGTAGAGCACTTGCCTAGAAAGAGCAAGGATCTAGGTTCTACCCCTCCCCCAAAAGGAGAGATTTCAAACTCTGCTCTGATACCCAATGCCTTCTTAGTAATCAACAAAGAAACCCTACCTAGTTAATGAAACTAAGATGGTTGGTATCAAATGCTTTCTTTTCACTGGACAACAGAGATAGGTATATTCATTATATAAAATCATGGAGAAGTGGGGCTTAGCAGGTCAAGGTGCTCACCCTCAACCTGAGGGTCCCCCGCAGTGAAAGAAGGGGAAGTTAATTCCCACAGCTGTCCTCTGATCCCTGCACAGGCACCATGGCACACACGTGTGTACACACACAAATGGGTAAGTAAACAGATAAAGAGAAGAGAGACTGCGCTTAGCCATGAGAGGTAACACTGAAGAGAAGGAGAAGCTGCCGGGATCCAGCTTTTTCTAGGACAGCCACAGGCTGGAAGTGTTACTTAGAATAGCGTTTCTGTTGGGATCAGTAAGCAGGCATCTCTATAGCCAGCCCCAAGGGACCTGACAAACCAGTTATCAGGCATTTGTAAAGCCACCAGACCACCTGCTGATCACCTGGAACTACCTGTGCATGCCCTGGGTCACCGTATAAGAGAACTCCTGGAGCCCCCCTCTTCTGCCTCTTTCTCTCTCTGCAACCCCTTTTCCCTTCCCCTAATAAACCTCCCAAGTTGAACCGGTCTCGTGGTGTGATTTGTGAACCCATCGTGTAACCTTCACAGACCCATGTTTCCTAATAGTTTCCTTTTTTTGGTTTGGTTTTTTTGTTTTTGTTTTTGTTTTTCTTGGGGGGTTGGTGTTTTGGTTTTTCAAAACAGGGTTTTTCTGTGTAGCCTTGGCTATCCCAGACTTGCCTTGTAGACCAGGCTGGTCTTGAACTTACAGAGATCTGCCTGCCTCTGCCTCCCCAGTGCTGGGACTACAGGCTTGCACCATCACCTTTAGCTTAGAAAATTGTTTCTGAAGTTGAAGAAAATGTTGCTGTCCTATTACACAATTATTCTGTTCTGGTTATTGTTTGTTTTACTTTCCTTTTCTTTCTTTCTTCTTTCCTTTCTTCCTGTCTTTCTTCCTGTCTTCCTTCCTTACTTCCTTTTTCCTTGCTGACAGGACCTCACCATGCAACCTAGGGTAGCCTCCAATGCAAGATCCTTCTGCCTCAGGCTCCCAACTGATGAGGTTGCCAGCACATGTCACCACATGTAGCTGCCATTAAAACACTTAAGAGCCATCACTCATATGCAGATCCGGTTAATCAGTGTAGCATCTAGAAATGTGATATTTCTCAGAGGATTGGGCTTCCATATTGTCCTCTCACTGAAGCTCATGTCAGAGACTTCATCAGAAAAACATATCCAAAAACAACAACAACAAAACCTCACCTTTTTTCTGGCAACAGCTCTTCTTCTCCTTAACTTGCTAAGAAAAACATCCTGCAAGGAAATGGGCTTATAGACTGCTGTGAATTTGAGGGACTCAAACTCCTGCTGAGCCATCCAAAGAACTTTTGAAGCATTGATTTTTTTTTTCTAGAATAACTGGAATATTTGCAGAGAAATGGTGATTATGAGTAATGTCAATATACAAACCAGATTAGAGGGAGGGGAAACCAGAGACTCTGACTCTTGCTCAAAGAACTAATTGGTCTCTCCCCGATGAGGACATTCTTAAGTGAATTTCATAACACTAGTTGGAAAAGCAACATATTAATGCACTTTTTCTAAAAGGCTCCCCAGAAAGAAAAGTACATTTATTTTCTAATACAAATGAGTCAATAAAACATATATTAAATGGCTGTCTCATTAGACTCTTCAAATAAAATAGGTTTAGCAAATGCTTTCACAGATGAATTATTCAAACTTCATTCTCTCCTCCTCCCTCTCTCTCTTTCCCCCAATTGCATATTCTAGGCAAGCACTCTACCACTGACCTGCCATTTACCGACAAATACCACTGACCAAATAACAATACATTTTTAATTGTATACAGCAAATTAAATAACTTGTATGATTATTTCATAAGTTGCCATCATAATGCAAGAAGAGCCTGCTTTCTCCACAGCTATGACTAAACTTCCAACTGTCCTCATTCAGTTTGTAATGGCAAGACAGACTACAATGTTAACCTGGTGGATGCTCTTCCTTTCTTTCTTTCTTTGGTTTTGTGGTATAGGTCATGGAACCCAGGGTCTCACACATGCTGGGTAAATGCTCTACCACTGAGCCACACCCCTAGCCTGCATTTTCATTTAAGAATGAATTTGGTGGTTTGCCAGGGCCCACCAGCAGAGTCAAACGGTTCTTGAGTTGGGAGTGAGGATTAAAATTAATAAACTAACACACAACACACATGGGACTTTTTTAAGACGGTCCAGACTCGACCAGCCAACAGCAGCCTGACTTTATTACAGAGAGCCTTTAAGCCAGAGTAAAAACAGCTCAGAACAATGGGTTAAATTTACAAGGAGGTGAAGCAAGAGGTGTGATCTTGACAAGCTATCCCACCTGCTGTCACAAACAAAAGGAGATGGACTTGCAAATTCTTTCCTGACTTCAGTGAAGGCCTGGTAAAAGCAGTCTTTCCGCTGAGATTTAAATATCAAAGCAGCTGCCAGATCAACGGCTCCTGACAGTGGTTTAGTATATTAGTTACAGTAATCCATCTACTCACGTAGATGCAGTTCTAGAACTTTACATATTTTTCAAGTCTTTTTCCAAGAATCCCAGTTCATCTCCTCTCTATTTTATTTTCCTTTAGAGAGTCTGTTTGTTCTTGGGTAATATTCGTGATTACTCATCCCCTAGTCACCACTCATGATCCATAGCTATGCCTAAACCTTCAAGTGTCCTTATTTGTCAGTTGGTAATGTCAAGAAAGCCTCTACTATTAATCTGGGTGGAGCATCTAAAAATGTACTCCCTCTCAGCTAGGATCACGGTGCCACGTCACTAGCTAATAAACATTCTTTATGTGTGCCCCATAAAGTGTGGTTGTCTACGTCATATATCAGAGTCAACCTGTGTACACATGAAAGGACGGTTTATTACATTGTGGTGTCACACGAGGGAACTTTTGTAGTTTGAACTAGAACTTGTCAGACTTCTTTGTCCTACTATTGCTTTAAGTGTCCTGCCTGTGGGGGGTGGGGGCAGCAGCACCTCAGTCTGGACATCATCCCTCAGCACTGTAGCTATCAGGACTTGGGGGCAAGCTCCTGACAGCCAGGATAAAGAAGTCCTGTAGTTCCAGCGTTCTGACACCGGATGCCTGAATCAAGAGCTCAGAGCATCTGTGCCCTGGCTGCCAACTCCTGTGGCCTCCCCTAGCCAGAGGACGGCTGCTGGCCTGCAAGTACATATGCCTCAGCATAGACAGACCCGAGGCTGAAGCCAAGCCAACTCGGACAGTGTTATTTGGTGGAACTGGTGCCGAGAGGAACCCACATAAAGGAAAGTGGTTCACAATCCTCTCAGAAGCGTTCAACTCCAGAGCTGTGTCCTGCTATGTTCGGTTGGACGCAGGAAGTTCATCATTCCAGAAAGGGATGGTTTCAGGAAGGAAACAGGTGACTCAGTGGGAGCAGTGTTTGTTTTTATTTTAAACCTAGGGTGTTGCTCATGAGAAAGTGGTTTCAGAGATCAGTCATGGCAAAGAGTTAAGACCGGATCAGGACTTGAATCTTGACCCAGTAATTAACATTAATTCTATTAATTAAGGTCTTTCAGGGGCTGACAAGGTGGTTCTGTGGTTCAGAGTTTCTTGCTGCTCTTGCAGCAGACTAGAGTTCAGCTCCCTGCACCCCCACCCTGTGGCTCACAGCTGCTTATCTCTCCAGCTTTAGGCGGCCAGAAGCCCTTTTCTGGCAGGTACTCACATTCATTTGCACACTTTGTTAGGCCCAGCAAGAGCCTAAATATAAGAAGGTATGAAGAGAACTCAGGAAACTAATCATCCATCGATGCAAAAACGCAAGAGACTCTATTTGACCATTGCGCAATGGGGTCACCCCTGCTGGTCAGCTAGGAGTGGCCCCAGGAGACAAAGACCTTAGGTTTTTAAAAGACACAAGGCGGGAATCTCCTGGGGTTGCCTTCTTGGCCATTTAGGATTGGATAAAGTGTCTAACTTCTAAAATAATTGGTTAGTTCTGGTCACCCTTAGGTCCAGTCAGTCCTGTCATAAATATCTGATCTTCAAGTCAGTTTGGAATTTCCTGCCATTCACAGTTAAATGTGGGAGGGTGATTAACTCATCCCATGTCTGTTCTGAGGAGTGGGGGTTACAGGCTTTGGATCAAAGGTCAGGAGAAGGATTGGGGCCATTTGGCCCAGTTTCCAAACAAAGCCCATCTCACCAGCACCAGCCGGTGATTTTTTTCTCCATTTAGTAGAGATCTCTGCTTGTTCTCCTCCTTATCTCTGCCCTCACAGATGGCTAATGTCAGGAACTTTTACATTCCTCGGTTCTCTGGAGAAGCACTAAGAGGCTTTAATTAACATGGGCCTAAAGCTTGCAAATATAAGTTATAAGGCAATTAAAAGAAACATAGGTTACACGGTTAGTCTGATTCTTTCAACCCAAACACACAGAAATAAGAATCGTTATTATATTTTTTATATTTCAAGTTTTTACTCTTCTTTTTGTTTGTTTATGGAGACAAAGTCTTTCTGCGTGCCCTTAGCTGAGCAGCTACTCACCATGTTGGCCAACCTGACTTTAATCCCGCAGAGATCCGCCTGCCTCTGCCTCCCAGATGCTGGGATTGAAGGTTGATATCAGCCTCATGCTTTTTTAATAATAACATTACAATGAGTAAGCTTGATAAGGGTGTATGTCTCTTCTTGCAGGGAATAGAATTGATTTATTCTTAATTTTTTAAAGTTTGATTTATGTCAAACTTTCACATCCAGCCATAATTCCTTAGAATCTTTCAGGAGCTGCAGAGGTGACTTATTAAGACTTATTAAGAGCCCACACTGTGCTTGTTGAGGACCAGAGTTCAATTCCCAGCCTCCATGTTGGGCATCTTACAACTATCAGTGCCAGGGGAGTCCATGCTGCCCTCTTCTGACTACCACAAGCGTGCGTGTGTGTACACACACAGCTGCATATGCACGCTTACATACAACCTGCATAGACACACACAATTTAAAATTAAATTAATATCGTTTTAAATCTTTCGGCAAGGGTCTGATCTAGCAACTCAAGAGGCTGCAGTGGGAAGATCCCAGATTCCAAGACAATTCAGCAAAACCCTGCCTCAGACTTAAGAAAGAGAAGAAAAAAAAAAAAAAAGCCGAGGCTCTGGCTCTGTGGCTAAGTGCCTGCCCAGCGAGCACAAGGCCTGGTTTAATCCTCAAGAGTTGGGGAAAATGTCTGCACTGACACCAGGCTGGTTGCCCTGTTTTGGGAAACTGTACAGGTTTTCAGAAATGCGGCCTAATGAAGGGAGCGGGGCAGGCCTTGAGAGCGAGAGCCTCGCCCTGCGTGCCATTTGCTCCTCTGCTTCGGGCCTCGCCGACCGAGTGTAAGCATGCTGCTGGTTTAGTGCAGCTCCCTCTTCTTTAAGCTACAAGCGGAGACACTGGGTTGCATTCAGCAAGTCAGCTGAGAGGCGCAGGATCACGACAGGTGTTAACAAAAAATCCTGGGTTTAATCTCTGGCATCCCATAAATTGGTGCCACGGTATACTCCTTACACGGGGAAAGGGGAGACAGGAGGATGGAGACTTCAAGATAATCCTCAGCTACATAGTAAATTTGAAGCCAGGCTGCGATACCTAAACCCCTATCTCAAAACAAATGAATTAACGCGGAAAGCCATTGGAGCGATTCACAGGATCAGTGATGCAGCCTCACCGGCCTCAAGGAATTAAACATCATCCATCCATCCACTGGCCAGGTCTTCCAGCCTTGTGAACCTAAGGCAGGGGAAGCCCTGATTGGCCCTGCTTGGTTCACGTAGTCTGTCATTGGCCAATCCCTGTTGCCAGGGTGACTAAGCGGTATGACTGGCCAGGGTAAGGTCAGCTGCTTAGCCCTGTTTTCTGAGTCCCTTACTAAAACAAGCAGGTTGTCACAGTAGCCACATTCACTGTGTGCTCACCGTTCCACTATCCGTCCACAGATCTAACAGTGTAACACATGCGGCATACGCAAGGATCCAATGCATGTCATTAGAAGCAGGAATGAAAAGACAGGACGGCGCTGCAGAGAGGCTCAGCGGTTAAGAGCACTGGCTGTTCTTGCAAAGGACCTGGGCTTAATTTCCAGCACTCACATGGTAGCTCACGTGGGGACTGACTGTCCCCAGTTCTCAGGATGCAGTGCCCTTTACTGACCTCCGCAGGCACCAGGCACACAAGTACATACAAGAAAGCCCTCATACACGTAAGAGTTTAAGACATAAATCAAACTTTAAAAAAATAAGAATAAATCAATTCTATTCCCTGCAAGAAGAGACATACACCCTTATCAAGCTTACTCATTGTAATGTTATTATTAAAAAAGCATGAGGCTGATATCAACCGATATTCTCTGCAAGAAGTTTATTAGGAGGGTGGGGGGAGCAGGACATGGGGAGAGAGAGAGAGAAAAGGGAAGGGGCACAGAGAGAGAGAGAAAGAGGGAGAGAGAGGGAGAAAGAGAGAAAGAGAGTGTAAGAGTGTAAGAGAGAGAAAGAAAGAGTGTAAGACAGAGACCACATGTCGAGGTTAACCCTTTAAGGGGCAAGGTAACCACGCCTTCCAGGTGTGGCCTCCTGGCTAGCGACACATGATGACATCATAAGTTGCTGGGCAACCCAGGTGCAGGTTGTGTTCCAAAATACTAACATTCCTCCCTTTTTTCTATAATTAAAAATGGAGAGCTTGGGCTGCTTTTTATAAGGTAAGTTAAAGTATATAAATTTAGGCTCGTTGGAAGCAGCTCTTGGTTGTCATGCAAGGGTTTGAGAGAGAGAAGAATTATAGCAACAAAATGGTCAGATTGCAAGGTCAAGAGTAAGGGAAGCCTCTGCCCTGAAAAATTTAGGGTAGAGGGTTGTCAATAGAGAGTTGCCAGCCATGCAAGGCAGCAGGTAGGGGCTGGGGAATGCTGAGAGAACCTGGAGCCGCCTGTCCTGGTCCTGAAGCACACTTTTGTTAACATCAAGTGAATAACGGGTGTAGATTCTCTTCTGGCTACTTCCTGCTGACACTGGGGGCGCTGTAGGGAGGTCAAAAGGCTGAAATGTTGGCCAAGTCCAGGAAGAATTGGCTGCTTTGATGCTTTCCAGGGACTGCAAGAACATCCATGGCTGGGAGGGAAGGTGCAGGTCCAGCTTGTTGGAAGTCTGTGAGGTTAGAGCTGAACACCTGTAGGTGCTTTGGTGCTGTTGTGGCTATAGGAAACATCTGTGTCTGGCAGGACACTGAAACACATATATAGGCAGAAGATAGAGTTGAGTAGGAGAGAATCCTGAAGGTATACATTGAAAACTTTTGGGAGAGCAAACAGAAGTAGAAGGTTTGGATCGATGAGGCTTGTGCATGGGAACCTCTGTCTACCTGGGGGACCTTTATTTACCCAATCACTGGCAATATTTAAAGAAGGCTTTGTTTTTGATCTGTCATTGAGGTAAGGTTTGGTTACAGAAGCGTGTAAACTCAGAGGCCCTGGAGCCAGCTGGCACTAGGTGTAGAAACCTGAAATTCTCCAGAGGACATCCTGTCTGGAGGAACAGGCGTCTGGGCGTCTCCCATTGGGGGCAGAGAAGTCAATGACCTTCCAGAGGTGTCCCTATGGGAAGGTGTGACTCTGAGCAAGAGGGGTGCTACCTGGTCCAATAGCTCATCAGCTTTTGGCCAGGGACTGGGGTGTGGTGCCCAGTGAGGCACGGCTGGAGCACGATGGTTCACCTAATGCTAGGTCTTCCCACAAGCAAGCGAGAGAGGGGAAGAAGGAACCCTGTGCGAGTGAGGACCTTCCCATGAGCGAGCGAGCGAGCAAGGGGGAGAAGGAACTATATGTGTGTACCGCCCAAGGGAGAGTGAGGCCCTAAAATGGAGGTCAGCATAGAGGGTCAAACCTAGACAGTTAAGGCTACGGCTTGGAGGGGTTCCTTCCATCTCAAAAGATGGTACGAAGTTGCTGGAGCTCTGTGGTCAAGCTTCCCCTACCAAGAGAGGTGTTTATGCTGAGAAAATGGAGTGAACTCACCAATCTAGTGGCTGGTCAATAAGGAGAACTCACCAATCCAGCCACTGGTTGCATGCAGTAAATAGCAGTCTGGTAGCCAGGAAAGGGGAGTCCCAAAACCAGGGAAAGGGGAGGAGTCCCACCTTTTGAGATAGGCAATAAATGCAGTACTTATCTGGAGTCCAATTGACCTGAGAGGTGGATTTAGGTGACTTTCTGCAGCTTACAAGAAAGTTTTAAGAAGATAAAATTTTAGACATGCTAGTATTACAATTGTACTGTGCATTGTAGAAAAAGCAGTAGACATACATATTTGTGTTAACAGCATAAGTATTTTTTAAGGTGAGCTCTGAAAAGGCAAAAGCGTTTTATGAAGTAAAAGGGAAACTCACTTGATCTTAACTTTTAGTATAAGTATACACATTATGGAGACTTACAATCTTGAGCTTAGAGCCATAATAGTATGTGGTATAGTGGAATGTTTTTTGTATCAGAGTCAGATTAATAGATTAGAGCCCTATTGATAAAGGTTAGAACTCTGGACAGTCAATACAACAGTAGCATAACAACAGGAGGAAATATTAAGCCATTTTACCTATTTAAGATACCTTAAATCACCTTAGACCTTGTAACCTTTATAACTTGCATTTACCAACCTTAAAACATTTTAGGAGGGTGGGGGGAGCAGGACATGGGGAGAGAGAGAGAAAAGGGAAGGGGCGCCGAGAGAGAGTAAGAGTGTAAGAGAGAGAAAGAGAGAGTATGTAAGAGAGAGAAAGAGAGAGAGTAAGAGTGTAAGAGAGAGAAAGAGAGAGAGTATAAGAGAGAGACCACCTGGCTGGTGACACATGATGACATCATGAGTTGCTGGGTAACAGTTGCAGGTTGTGTTCCAAAATACTAACACTCATATCATATGGCTCTTTAAGATCATTCACATCTCTGGGTAAGAAATGCTCTTACCTTGAGGTAAGAGCATCAGAAGTTCAAGGCCAGCCTCAACTACACAGCAAGTTTAAAGCTAGCCTGGGTTGCATGAGAATGAGACCAAGAAAGAAAGAAAGAAAGAAAAAGAAAGAAAGAAAGAAAGAAAGAAAGAAAGAAAGAAAGAAAGAAAGAAAGAAAGAAGGGAGGGAGGGAGGGAGGAAGAGAGAGAGGGAGGGAGGGAGAGAGGGAGGAAGAAAGAGAGGGAGAGAGGGAGAGAGGGAGGGAGGGAGGGAGGGAGGGAGGGAGGGAGGGAGGGAGGGAAAGCATTAGTCACACACAGTTATTTACCAGCAACTCTGGATTCATAGAGGGACTTTCCTTCTGGAAAGAAATGAAGCTGATTCCTGGAATGTTGGAATAGAGAATTGACCTCACTGTCACAGGACAAAGAACCAGTCTCTCAGGACAAGACCATCTCCGAATGAAGTGATGAAAATGACCTGAAACTGCCCAGCTTTAAGACAGGGAATATTTCCTTCGGAGAAGACAAAAAGACAGTCAGCAGGTAGGTGGGAAGAAACTAAATGTACTGAACAGTGTTCGCACACTACCCAGTTCCTGAGTTTTTCACACTGTGAGTTACAACACTATGTGAGGGTCACAACTGAATGTGTGTGTATGGGAGGGGGGTGAAAACTCTGGCAACAGAAAAAGACTTTGGAACAAACAACCAGAGACTACTGCAAAAGCTAACAACAATCAATCAGAATACGGGGTGACACAAGCTCACTGCAGCCCAGGGCTTCTGAGCACTGACAAGCGCTTTCACTAGGCAAGCCTTCACCCCTCACAGCGCTCAGCCTCACAGCCCTCAAACCTGAGACTATTTCATGTCACGAGCTGCAATGTTTTCACTGTATGTACAAGGTTTTCTGCTCTTACAGAAACATAATTTTTAAGATTTCTTTTCATCGTTTTTAGTTATGCATATGCGGGGAAGGGTGTTTGCAGGTGCCCTGTGAGACGAGAGGTAAGTTGGGTTCCCTGGAGCTGGGGTTCCAGGTGGTTGTGGGCTGCATGTGGAAATGGGGAACTGCCCTTAACTCCTCTGGAAGAACAGCTAGTGCTCTTAACCGCTAAGCCGTCTCTCCAGCTTGGAAAACAAAGACTATTCATATTTTCCTGTCATCATTCTTTGGCAAATCAGTAACAAATTAGTATATTTTCAGATTGTATTATCTCTGGACGTCTGATTTTAAGAATTGTTGCTTGAGGCCAGGTGTGGTGGCACACGCCTTTAATCCCAGCATTCAGAAGGCAGAGGCAGGCTGATCCCGAGTCTGAGGTCAGCTTGGTAAACAGAGCTTGTTTTAGAACAGCCAGGCTACATAGAGAAACCTTGTCTCAGATTTAAAAAAAAAAAAGAAAATGCTATTTGCAGACCCTGGAGATTTAATTTAGTTGAGAGAGTTCGTGTTTGACATGCACAGTCTTGATTTTAGACTACATAAACCTGATGTGGTAACACAAGCCTGTAATCCCGGCACTCAAGAGGTGGGAGCAGGAGGCTCAAAAGTCAGCTGCTGACTATTCTGGTACATACAAGAGACTGTCTCAAAAAATGTAAAGGGCAGGGGAAAGTAGAGGTGATGACTCAGCAGGGAAAGGCTCCGGAGTGTGTGTTTGTGTGTGTGTGTGTGTTATGGAAGCTAGGAGTTGTGGCACACACCTGTAAGGCAGTTGAATCTCTGTAACTTTAAGGCCAGCCTGGACTACATAGTAAATTCCAGGTTAGCTGGGACTACATAGTAAAACCCTATTGTGAAAAGACAAAAAAACAAAACAAAACAAAACAAAAACAACCAACTATGAAAACTCACTAGTGTGTAAGGTTTTTTTTTCTTAACTTTAAAAGGAGTTTGAACACAGATACCCTACATGAGTGGACAGTGCTTTCCCCAGAACACATGAGTTACTAACTGAAAATCTCAGGGCCAAGCATAGGCCATGTTCCTATTGTTCCTATGGTTACTGGTCAGCAAAGCTTAAAGCCCTCTAAAACAACATTGCTCTTGTCTACTCACCCCTAAGCTGCTCTTGCTGAAGACACTACACACTAGTTCAAATGGAGAAATTAAGAAACTTAGGTGGGTTGAATGGGGGTGGTGCTATTAGGAGGTGTGGTCTTGTTGGAGGAAGTGTGGCCTGGGTCCACAGGAGGACTCGTGCCTGGGACTGTCTCTCTCATCAAAAGCCGTGTCCTGGTGGCAGGGGAGCTACTACCGCTTTTGCTAAATCGACATGTCAAATTGCCTTCAAAGTATTTATGTTCACAATCATAGCTTAGGGCTGCTCTCGGCCTCGCTCAGAGAATCATTTTTCATTAGGCAGCAGACTAATGAAATGGTGAAAGAACTCTTAATAAATGGCTTTCTATGCCCAGCCCTAAATGGGACACTTACATCAACTCGCAGCCCTTCCCTTCCCCTCACCAAGGCTCAGAGAGCAGGAAGATGGCCAGAAAGGCTGTGAAGTTCTATCGTCTGGTCATGAGTGCTTTTGCACTCCTGAACTCACAGCCATGATTACTGGCAGATCAAGCCAGTCAACGTTCCAGCACGAAGGCAAGAGGAACTAACTCAGGAGGCCCCACCCCCACAGAGGACCTTTTACTATTGATGACTGCTGGAAGAGGAAGAGGCCTTTTTCTTCAGGTAGGTGACTGCTGGCTGGTTGTCCATGCTACTGTAGATCACCCCTCACCCATGAGCGTGCAAGAAGCATTAATTGGACTGAGTGGGTTATGAAGAAGAAGGAGAAAACATGAGAGGGGAGGGGGGAATATGGAAGGGTCTGAGGGGAACTGGATAGAGTATTTAAATTGGATATGGTCAAAATACACTGTATGAACATATAAATAAATAAAATGAAGATTGAATAAAAAATAATCAGCAGGGTGTGGTGGTGCACACCTTTAATCCCAGTGCTCAGGGAGGCAGAGGCAGGTAAATCACTGCGAGTTCAAGGCCAACCTGGATTGCAAAATGAGTCCAGGATAGCCAAGGCTACAAGAAAAACCCTGTCTTGAAAAACAAACAAACAAAAAAAGAATAAAAAAGTAAATAAGAGTAAAAGGTGCTGTTTGATCCTGCAGTATCAAATATTCAGCCAAGACTGACTGGGCATAATGGCACACAGCTTTAATCCCAGCACTTGGATGGCAGAGGCAGATGAGTCTCTGTGAGTTCCTGATCTACAAGTAGTATGTTCCAAGCCAGTCAGGGATATACAGTGAGACCCTGCCAAAAAAAAAGAAAAGAAAAAGAAGAAGAAAGAAAGAAAGAGAGAGAGAGAGAGAGAGAGAGAGAGAGAGAAAGAAAAAGAAAGAAAGAAAGAAAGAAAGAAAGAAAGAAAGAAAGAAAGAAAGAAAGAAAGGAAAAAGAAAAGAAAAAAGAAACAAGCATTTTGCCTCTGGTTATCCTCCAGAGGTGGAAGGCAAATTTCTATTACTGAAAACACCACACTTCAGAAACAAAGTCTAGAGACCCCTGAGCTAGACCTGACCTAAATATTCCCTCCCTGAGGACTAGCTTGCATGGTACCAGAAGGCACCATGAAAGCTTCCAAAGGAAGGCCGCGATCAGCAATCCCACCCAGCTATGCTGCCTATGAACCCTATCAATGGACCAGCATGGCATGATAACCCCATGGGTGCAGAAGAGGCACACATACCTTTGTGGTAATTAACAGCTCTCTAATTGGACGTAAGACCTGTTCAACAAGAGGGAACCCATGCTTGGAAACCTAGCAAACTATTCAATGCTAGTGAAATCATGTTCATTGGAGGAGAATCTACACCCATTCACTTAGTAAACCAGCATAATTCCTAACAACACTATAAATATTTGTCCATATACCCACAGATAAACGCAGCCTTCACCCTCATCAAGGAAACCTCTCTTTGTAACAGACACTACAGAAAACACAACCAATCCAAATGCAGAGTTGTGGAGCCCAGTCCCAATGGATAAATCTACAAAGCACGCCTGCACCTAAAACTCGGAGAATACTGCAGAAGAGGGGACTGAAAGATTGCAAGATCCAGAGGATCAGGGGGTTCCCTGTGAGACTGTCTCTCCTAATTACGTCAGAAGCGGTCTCTTGTAAATCTCACCAATATGGCCATCCCAGCAAGAGCTGAACAAGTTTAACACCAACAGACATGCAGGCTGGGCGGAGATACTGCCATGAGGCCTCAACCCTACACAGGGAAGTACAGGCAACTGAGGAAAACTAGAAGCAGGAGAGATGGCCCTCCCCAGGAAAGAGCCCAGCTGATTGTCCAGTGGCAAACGGTCAGCCCCGAAAACACACACGCTGGCAATCCCGAATGGCTATGAGGCGATGCAAATACATATATGCATGCGGTAACAATTAACAGAAGAGGCCAAGAATCTGAAGGAAAGTGGGGCTGGTATATGGGATAGTTTGGGGGAAGGGAAAGGAAGAGAGAAACACCGTAACTAAACTACAATCTCATAAATAATTTATTAAATAAAAAATTAAACAAGCAGACCCATCTCATTAGTGTTCACGTCTGTTTTTATTTTTTACAAAGTTACATAATGCCTAAATACTATTTTTAAATAAATGTCTTTATACTTGATTATCAGCAAATGTTTGACTTACATACTTATTTTATATCTATCTGCACAGGCTTTTTATAAATGCCTCAGGCAAAAGTAGCTGGGAAAGAAGAGTCTGAGAAGCCCTGACCTAATGTAATCCTCCCACTCACTCTTACAACATGGACAATGTCTATAATGAGCAGATCTGGAAACAGAAACACCCTAGATTAAGGGTAGACCTGGATTTGAACTCATGGCCAGGCTGCAAAGCACCTATCCTCAATCACCCTGGCTCTGTAGCTTGCCCAAGCTCCTTCTAACACTCTCTGGTTTCTCTCCCTAGCCCAGCTGCTAAAGCTAACATTGGCCCCCTCCACATCTCCTCTTGTTTGTTTTTCTTTGGTGTCTTGTTCTCTCTCTCCTTCTCATCACCCTTCAGTTTAGATGGCTCCAAAAAGTCAGAGAGCCAGAATCTCTACCTAGCCAGCTCCCCACGCCCAGTCTCAGATTCTCTTGGAGGCTTCAGTGTTCCTGTTTCCACACTGTGAGCCCCACTGTGCTTTATCTCTGTCTGGCTGGGTAGAACTCCCATCTGACCTAACACCATGAAAACCGCAAACACTGAGCACACATCCCATCCGGCTGGGCCTTCCCTGGAACCTCGCCCGGCTGACTTCTGCGCCTGTGGCCTGGGAGAGTATCCAGGCTGACCTCTACGCCTGTGACCTGGGAGAGTATCCATTAACAGCTGGATCTTCTCTGGCGTTCCAGTCTCTGCATTCTGCAGTTACTGAATAGAGTTGTTCATTCTGCCATTCGCACGCCTAGAAACCTTCCGAGTCTCTCTACCAATCTCTACACGATTTAAGCCCTTAAGCGTGTCTTTCAAAGAAATAACTCTAATTTTTTTTTCCAAGAGATTGGACTCTTCCTGTGGTCTTGAACTTCTGGGCCCAATTCTGCCCTAGTCTCTCAAGTAGCTGGGGCTATAGGTGTGCACCATTACACCCAGGTCTAATTCGTTCTTTATTTATCCACTCAACAGATATTTGTAAGTGTTGACAGTATACTAAACTGATGACTAAATAAAAAACACATGCTCCCTTTTTTGGTGGAACATACACTCACGAGAAAGGCAAGAAATAAACATTCCATCACAAATCATAGCAAGTGCTGTGAACTGAAGCCGAGGTGTCCTTCAGTGGGGCTTACCTGGCACGCTCAGGGCCCTGCATTCAGGGCCAGCGCTGCAGAACAAGTACTGTGAAGGAAGCAAATAGGTGCAAATGCACATCACAGCTGCCGGCATGGGCCATGGTCAGGGAAGGGCTCCTCAGGCTCACTGAGTTATTTGCATTGGAAGTGGAACACGTGGACATTCCAGGCAGTGGCCCCGAGATGAGAGTTCTAGGTACAAAGGAGTCAAGGAGGGTCGTCTCAGAGGCCATGGATGGCATGAAGAGACAGGCAGACATGAAACTGAAGGTCAGCAGGGCCTGTGCACAGCACGAAGAGCTGGGATTTTACTCTAAATTCAATAAGAGGGGACTGGAGGATCTCAAGTAATGAAGAGTGACATAATCTGATTTACATCTTAAAAACTGCTCCTGGAACTTCACACAAAATGGCAGAGCTGAGTGTGCTGGCGCACACCTGCAATCCCAGCATTCTGGAAATAGAGCCAGGATGATCGGATGTTCAAGGCTATATAGCAAGTTCAAGGCCAGCCTGAGCTGCAGGAGACTGAAGAAGAAAAATAACTCCCAAGAATGTAACAGTTAGTAGATCATAGAAACTACGTGGCTAAAAACACAGAGTTGTGTGTGATACAGCTCAGTGGTAATGTGCTTAAACACGCAAGGCCCTGGGTTTTTGACACCCATCACCACAGAAATACATGTCCAGCTAAAGTGTTGCATGCCTGTAATTCCTGCACTCAGAAGACAAAGGCAGAAAATTGGAGAATTTCAGGCCAGCCTAGGCTACAGAAGAGTTTGAGGCCAACCTAGAACATAGAGAAAATGCTGTCACAAAGAATGAAAGGAGGGGCAACAAAGAGAGAAGGAAGAAAGGGAGGAAAGGAAGGAAGGATTGAGGGAGGGAAGAAGAGGGATGGGAAGAAAGGAAGAAATTAACAATATCTAGCCCAGATGGTGACTCACACCTGTGACCTCAGCACTCAGGAGACTGAAGCAGGAAGAGTGATAGTTTTTAGGCCAGCCCAGCTACTCAGTTCTCTAGACCCTGTCTCAAATAAATAAATAAATAAATAAAAATTAGACAATATAAAACTGCGGTTCCAGAAAACAAATAAATACTTCATTCTCCCTATTTAATGATTACCATATCTATCACACACACACACAAATGATCCTGGTTATTATGATAAGAAAAAAGCTAGGGTCTAGAGAGATAACTCCGTAGTTAGGAGCAGGCTCTTGTGGAGGACCTGTGCTCAGTTCCCAGCACCCACAGCAAGCAGGCACAACCGCCTACAACTCCAGCTCCGGGGGAACCCGATGCCCCCTTCTGGCCTCCAGTCACCAGGAAGGTGGTTTTCCCAGGGCGACACTCACTCTCTGCTGACCCCTGCAACTTCCCCAAATGTGGGGGATTCAACTGCATAGTTGTGTAGTGGGGGCCAATGCTTGACGCACTCTCCCCTGTAATAAAAGGGGAAAGAGATCTCCATTTCCATGTGGTTAAAACATAATGGTAATACCTTTTTTAGTCCATATCTAAACTCAGATGAAGTACAGGAAATTATCCAAGGTCCACAGCAAAGGAGCAGCTGTACAACCCAACAGTGTGAGTGATGAACACCACAACTGTACTTTAGCCTTGGGAGACAGAGGGCTGCAGTTCTGGTCACGAGCAGCTGGGGAGTGGAAAGCCCCCTCCATGGTACAAGACTCCCCAAACCCGACAGCTGCACTTGGGGGGATGTGGCTCTAGCTTTGTGGAACAGAGGGCTTCAGTTATGTTCAGGAGCAGCTGGGGAGTGGAAAGCCCCCTCCAGGATACGAGAATCCTCGTCCGTGTGTGATAGACTGAGCTAAAAGAAACCAACAGCGAGAAAGTCTGTACAGGGAGTCCGCAGTCTGACTGGAAGGAAAGTTTTCCTAGAGAAAGTCAAGCACGGGCCCACCTTCCGAGGTCCTTGAGGGTGGACTTACAGAGCTGGTGTGGCTCAGACAAGCCAAGAACCTAGCGTAGCAGCAGCTGGTGATGTGACTCAGTGATGCGTTACTCGCCTGGCATAGCCTAAGTTCAACCAAGAGAGACAGAAAGAGGCAAAAAGAAAGACAAACAGAGAGACAGGAAAAAAAAGGGAAGGCGACAGAGACAGTGGAACAGTGATAGACAGAGGAAAAAAGGAATGAGAATTTTGAGCCTACTAATGGTTATGTGCACATGTAATCTCGGTACCCAACACACGGAAGGTGCATGCAGAAGGGTCAAGAGTTCAAATCCAGCCTCAGCTACATAGAAAGTTTGAGATCATCGCCACAGGAGACCCTATCTTACATTAAAACATTTTAAATACTAATGTTAATTGTGTTAAGTGGTGCCAAACTTCTAATGGCCTTGGGCACTTTAAACCAGACTAACCTGTTTTTCCCTAAAGCTGAGACTGAGGGTTTTTTTAGTTATCTAAAATTAATGTCTCTACAGAAAAAAACATGTCTCAGCGGCTGGCACTGAAGACTCACAAGCACTAGAGAAACCAACCAGCCATATAAATCTACCAAAGGAAGATAAAAAGTAGGGGTGGGGTGGGGTTTGGAGAAATTGACCGGTGGTTAAGAGTGTTTGCTGCTTAAATACCAAAGAGTTATATTAAGAAAGCATCAAGTAAATCATAATATTTTAAACTCTTAAGAATTTTTGTATCAATTTTTTATTATGTTAAACTGGTTAGATTTATTACAAAATCTGTCTAGGAAAAAATTGTTTGGCAGAAATGTGTTTTCTTCAATTATGGGTTGTTTTTCCATTTTACCTTTATTTTTATCTTAACTAAACTTTATTTCTTTTAGTCATATCTGAACAGAGTGAAGTAAACGTTTGGTCTGCTTGCAACTGTCAGTTGACAAACCACAATCTTCTAAAACTGGCATTAAATGGATCACAATTACTGAAACTGGAAAAAAAAAAAGAAAAGTGTTTGCTGCTTTTGTAAAGAACCCCCAGTTTGGTTCCCAGCGCCCACAAGGCAGCTGACGTACTGATGCCCCCTTCTGCTCTCCAGAGGCACCCGGCATGTCCATGGTACACACTCATGCAGACAAAACACTCACACATAAATAGGTGAGGAAGACAAGCAGCGCCGCTGACAGGGCATGGTGGCACAGGGCTGGAATCTGAGCCCTCGGAGGACATTCTGGAATTGTCTGCTCAGCTTTTAGTTCACAGGCAGCTCAGGAGAGGGTTCGTGCCTGGGGGTGACCCTCACACCTTGCTGTCATCAGCGTCTCATCCTGAGAAGACTTGTGTCCTATCCTTTCTGTTTTTATGATGGAGGTGAAAATACCATCTTTTAAATGCTTCCAGCCGTTAGGGTGTCACCCAAAAGAGGAGCAGCAAACAGGCAGGACACCGTTGCTTGGTGCCTTTGGTCATTCATTACCAGATACAGCTGAAAATGTCTTCAATGTCCTGACACCGATGCTCGCCAGTCAAAGTGACAGAGCCTGAGATGTGCAGCAGAGGCATTGAAGTCTCTTTAAAGACTATTGTAAATCATGTGGAACAGGATTTTAGACACAGATGAACCAAGACATTCAAGTATGATAATAAATATCCTTCAAAGGTAAAAGAGAGATTAGTGGCAGAAATGAAGTGGGAAGTCATTAAAGAGAATGAAAGGAAGACAGGAAAGATGGCTCAGGGTGTAAAAGCCCATGACACCAAGCCCAGGCACCTGAGTTCAGTCTTGGGGAAGAAGAGGACTTCTGCAAGTTGTCCTCTGACCACCACATGCAATTGCAGCACGCTTGTGTGTGCGTGAACACACACACACACACACACACACCAGTGTTGTGGGATACCCACCAGAGAAGACTGCTGGCCATGGATTTAAGCTAATAGAAAGTTTAGCTGGCCAGGGACTACGCTGAGTGTTCAGGATCCCAGTGTAGCCCCAAGCCGTTCTCAGGGTGAGCTTTTAAGCGCAAAAATCATGTTCTGGGCTGACATACTTCCGTTAACAAGAACAGTTAGCCAGAATCAGAGCTACAGAAGCCAAAAAAGCTAATACACTTAGAGGTTTTTCCCTAATTACGGACTTTGATGGATTAGGTCTTTGTTTTAGTTTTGGCAGGTGGTGCTGTCTTCATGCTGAGTTTTACAGCCTGAATGGAACTTCCATCATGGAATCAGGCATGCTAAGGTCAGGGACCCTGTTAGACTAGTGCAGGGACATACACACTAATAAATGTAAAAAAAAATAATAAATAAATGAGGTGAGGTGAGCATATTAAAATCACACTATTCAGCATAGCGAACACAATGGGAAAGAACATAGGGGACCATACACAGAAAACAAATGAGTAAACAGGATACTCCAGAACATAGAAGGGAATTATCAAAAGATTGATTTTTTTTTTTTTTAATATGGGGTCCTCGGGTAGCTGAGGCTGACTTTTAACTTTCTATGCAGTGGAGAATGACTTTGAACTCCTGCTCCTCTGCCTCTGCCTCTCAATTGCTAAGAAGACAGAGTAGGATACTATGCCTGTCCAGGTTGAATTATTCATTTATTTATCTTTTGTTGTTGTTTTTTTCCAGACAGGGTTTCTCTCTGTAGCCCTGGCTGTCCTGAAATTCACTCTGTAGACCACACTGCCCTTGAACTCACAGAAATCCACCTGCCTCTGCCTCCCAAGCGCTGGGATTAAAAGTGTGCCCCACCATGACTGTCTCCTTTATGTAATGGACTCCTTTTCTCTCTGAGGCTCCTGATCTTTGTGCTTTGACCTTTCAGGTTCTGGAATTACAAGCATGTGATATCCCTGATTTTTTTTAAAGGAACCAAATTGTACAGAGCATAAAAGTAGGACTGACCTGGGGCTGGTGGCACATGACTTTAATCCCAGGAGGAAGAGGCAGGAGGATCTCTGTGAGTTTGAGGATAGCCTGATCTACAGAGTGAGTTCCAGAACAGTCATAGCTACACAGAGAAACCCTGTCTCCAAAAAAAATTTTTTTAAATAAATAGATGGTAGATAGATAGACAGATAAAATAAATAAATAATAAAAGTAGAAGTGTTGCTATAGAATAATAGGATCCTCCAAAAGAGAAGTTTAAAAAATAAATTGAAAAAAGAAAGAGAAAGAGACGGTTAATACAATTGCTAATTTTTTAATAGAGAAAAGTGGAAGATCCGCAATTAAAAGGTACTATATTGGGTTACGTAGGAAAAATGCAGTTAGACTCATTATATTCAAACTGAAGAACATAAAGTCAGATCAAACTTTCAACGCGTCTAAAAGCTACGAACGTCCTGCAGAGGAACTCTGAAGCAGCTCACTGGCATCAGCTTGTTCAAGTAAGAGGGAACACTCAAACACAGGCAGCATGGTGATGGGCTAGAAAGGCCAACCACGGCAACGCTGAGGTTCCCGGAGAACCCGTTCCCCACCGCTCCAAAGGCTGCCGGGACGGAAGGAAACTGTGCTGAGCTGAGGCGCTCCGGCTGAGAAGCGCCAGAAAGCATCCTGCATGGTCTCACGCATCATCTTGGCACTTGCAGAGTTTCCCTGTAGGCACTGAGCCATCAGGCATTTACGAAGCAGATGGAAGCTAAAGTCACACTTTTTGCAGGGCACCTCCTGCCAGCAGGGTCCCTCAGATGAGAGCTGCTCCGAACTGCTTGTTGCCCTGAGGAGAGGAAAGATTTGGGAGTGTGACCAGCAGTGGGGTGACATTACACTCCGTGAGGCGATGGGGCAGCAAGACAGACTTGCAGATGCATTTATCCAAGTTCAAGTTAAGAAGCAGAAAATGGGCTCTCCTAATTCAATGATGTTAGCACAAAAGAATAGTGAAAGGATCCATTCTAAAGCCACCACTGAGCTAGCTCCTGCCAGCCGTTGCTCTCCTGCTTCCCAGCAGCCCGGGAGAGTAGACCCTCAACACAGAGGTTCCTCCAGATGGTATAAAATTGGAGGCTGTTTTAGCAGAGTCTCACCGCCTGCCGTCCTTGAACTCATTACCTCGTTACGTAGCTAAGGATGAGGTGGGAACCCAGTCTCCACCTCTCAAGTGCTGGCGTGGCGAGCACGCACCACCACACTGGATTAATGGTACCATTCGTGTGAAGCACAAAAAATATGCAATGTAAAACTAATACGTTGCCTAGAAATTTGTGTGTATGTGATTCAATTTTTTTAAGAAATAGAGCATTTGCCTTAGATGTTCAGGCCCTGGGTTCTAACCCCAGCACTAAGTATAATTTTTTTCAGTAATGGAATCATCCACACATCCTAACTCAGGACAAGGGCCGCAGACGTGGAGAGCATGAATACAATATGTGGTTGCGTTCGCAGAAGCTTTTAGCGGGATCTATGAGTGTTAGTTAATTACTTTAAGTGATTTGAAACAAGTACAGAAAATGTTCAAATTAACGAAACCAATTCAAATATTGTATTACTTTCTCAGTTTTCTATACAGCTAAAATATTCCAACACTAAAACAGTAGAAAAAGAAAAGAATTTAAGAAGAGAGAGAGAGAGAGAGAGAGAGAGAGAGAGAGAGAGAGAGGGAATCCAGGGAGGAAAAGGCAGCTGCATACAGGAAGTGAGCCTTTCCCAGGGACTGCCTAAGGGCCGCAGACCATGTGCAGTGTCTGCAGGGCTCAGGGAGAAGAATGAATGACCCAAGAAAGGACTCCCTGCCAAGCAACAACAGTCTCGAGCTGAAAGAACGCTGAACCAAGAACCGTTGAAAGGCAACCAACTAAATAACGAATCAAATAAAGGGTGCAGGGATGAAGGCAGGCTAAGAGGTCTGCTTGTGAGCCCTGGGCGCAGAGAACGGAGCCTCAACACGCACTCGCCTCACGGTGGCACCCAGAATGAGAAGGGCATGTACATCCACACCTCAATACCAATGAGCACGGGCATCAGAGCGTGGCAGACTGAGGCAGGGGAACAGGAGTTAAAGTGAAGTCACCCTTTTTCCCCATCGTCTTGGAAGAGTCCCTATGCAACTGTACAAAATTAAATGTGCTAAAGATTTGGGGTTTTTTCCTGGATTTTTTTCAGGAATTAATACTTCTCAAGTTCATTCACTTGTTCATTTTTCTCTCCAGGTCAGTACAGGTAAAATTTAAATGGAACTTTTAAAAATAAGTATCGTGTATCATTTTGGTGCCTTTTGTTCTGTGGATACATCTCGCTGCCTATTTAATTGTATTCTGTCTCTTGGTATCCTCAGGGAACCAGTTCATAGGCCCTTGCAGAATGCCAAAATCCACAGTTGTTCTACTCTTTTGTGTGAAATATAAATTCCACATAAGTAGCAATTTTACAGTATTGTTTGTGGAATAATAATAAGGAAAAAAGATATTGTTATGCTCAGATCTTAAGGTCCCCAGAGACCACCAGGAGCCAGACCACATATACAAGAGTAAAGAGCTTTATATGGGCTTACGCTTGGTCTCTCCACCACCACCAAAGCAGAGAGGGGAGTCCAGAACAGCTGCACACAGGGTTTTTATTGGGGTGTTAGGCCCAGCATGAGCCTAAATATAAGAAGATATGAAGAGAGCCCAGGAAACTAATCATCGCTGCAAAATTGCAAGAGGTTTGTTTTTACCATTGCGCAATGGGGTCACGCCTGCTGGTCAGCAAGGAGTGGCACTGGGAGACAAAGACCTTAGGTTTTTAAAAGACAAGGCATGGGAAATTCCAGGGGTTGCCTTCTTGGCAATTCATGATTGGATGAGGTATTTAACTTTTAAAATAATTGGTTGGTTCTGGGCACCCTTAGGTCCGGTCAGCCCTGTCTTAAATATCTAGGGAATATCTGATCTTCAAGTCAGTTTGGAATTTCCTGCCATATGAGATATAGCTGCAATTAAAGGTGGGAGAGTGATTAACTCCTCCCGTGTCTGTTCTGAGGAGTGGGGGTTACAGGCTTTGGATCAAAGGTCAGGAGCTATTCAGGAGAAGGATTGGGGCCATTTGGCCCAGTTTCCAAACAAAGCTCATCTCACAGGTGCCAGCTGGTGATTTTCTCTCCATTTAGTAGAGATCTCTGTTTGTTCTCTTCCTTATCTCTGCCCTCACAGATGGCTAATGTCAGGAACTTTTACATTCCTCGGCTCTCTGGAGAAGCACTAAGAGGCTTTAATTAACATGGGCCTAAAACTTGAAAATATAAGTTATAAGGCAATTAAAGAAACATAGGTTACAAAGTTAGTCTGATTCTTTCAGGGTTTGAGCAATAACCAGGAATTTCCAGATTAGCCGTTACACGATTGGATGACATTCAGCACGGGCAAGCTTGTTACCAAGTGATTGGCTAACCAACATAACATTGAGCGAGCTATCTCTAGACCTCAGTAAGGTTAGGTCGGTGGGCTGCCCAGCACAAATGCCCCACCCTGAGGTACATGCCCTAATCCCAGCACTCAGGAGATAGAGTTTGAGGCCAGCCTGATGTGCAAATCGAGTTCCAGGACAGCCAGGGCTACACAAATAAGCCTAAAGAAAAATTTAAGAGATCAAAGTACACTTATGTTGGCACAAAAAACAAACAAACAAAAAAACACTGGAAGGCTGTCTCCTGTAATCGTGATGTCCAGGAGATGGTACTTTAAGATAAAGTTGCGGGGCAGTAGAGATGGAAAGATGCAGACATCTGTAGCCCAGGCTAGCCTCAACTCATAGTAATCCTCTTGTCCCATCCTCCCAAGCTCTTGAATTGCAAACATGTGTCACCACAGCTGGCTGAGTCTCACTTCTGAGGTAAAAGCAGTAGATCTTGTTGATCAACTAGATGTGCGAAGTAAGGGGTGAGGAAAAGTTCAGGAAGACTCCTGGGACTAGACTGTGCCGGCTAGGCTTATATCAACTTGGCACAAACGAGAGCTATGTTGGAGGAGGAACCTCAACTGAGAAAATATCCCCACATCATTGGCCGGTGGGCAAGCCTGTGGGCATTTTCTTGATTGACGATTGATGTGGCAAAGTTCAGCTTGCTGTGGGTGGGGCCACCCTGGACTGCTGGTCCTGAGAACTATAGGAAAGCAAGCTGAGCAAGCCACAGAGCACAAACCGGTCATCAGCTCTCTTCCATTGCCTTTCCGTGAGCCGCCTCCAGGTTCCTGCCCTGACCTCCTTCTGTGAGGGACTGTGATGTGTAAGCATAAGCGAAATAAAACTTTCCTCCCCACGTTGCTTTTGTTCATTGTGTTTCATCACAGAAATAGAGACCCTAAGACAGATGTCGACACCTGAGTGAGACAGCAGAAAACAGGAGGAGAGAAAGTATGGGTTTGGGGCATGGTGAAGTTCAGATACTCCCACCCACGTGGGAGTTGACTTATCCTCCAAGTACTGCACACTGGCTACATGGCAGGTACTGCCAACAGCACAGTAAACAAGACGGGAAGAAGCCCTCCCTCCTGGAGATTGCCTTGTAGTGAAGAGAGCAATAAACAACATTTTAGAGACTTATAAGCACTGTGTCAAACTACAAAGCAGGATGGCAGCGAGGGCCCATAATCCCAGCTGTTGAGGAGGCTGAGGCTGGAGGATCACAAGTTGAAGGCCCACCTGGGAAACTTCAAAAGAGCTTGTCTCAAAGTAAAACCTAAGACAAAGAGTGAGGGTGCAGCTCAGTGGAAATGTTCTGGCTTAGTATTTGTGAGGCCCTGGGTTCGATCCTTAGTACAAAAATAAAATAAAATAGTAACCAGGCGTAGCAGCATCTGCTCTGAGTGATGCTCCAAGAGAGTAAAACACTCTTGATAAGAGGCTTCTCAGTGAGTCACCATCATGTTCCTGCGTACATGGGGTTTATGGGACCTTGGTGGCCCTCGAGGTAATCTCCAAAGGTTGATAAGAAACCGCTTCCTTTCCTTCTAACTTTGTGTAAGAAGTGTAATTTGTAAGGAGATTAAAAGTTAGAGGTTTTCCCAGTAAACACAGTGGTCAGGTCCACTTACAAACAGCATCATCTAAGTCTAGCAGGAAGAAGCGCCAGGACAATGAGATCATACACCATTTTAACCCTAAGGAAGCCTAGCCTAGTTCCTGTCATCATTGTCATTGATGTCCTTGATGGAAGTGTCTCTGCCAGTGCATCATCTGGCCCTAAACATGTGCAACTTATTTATTGCCTTTGACAAGATGTATTTTGGAAAAGACAGATTGTCTGTGGCCGTTAGGTCAGTGGAGTCTGAAGTCCCTACCTTTCTCAGCAGTAAAGACAGATCAGGACCCCTCCCCACTTCCTCTCCAGGACTTTCTCCACGTGTCTCTATTATTCCCTGTCTTTCTATCCTGCCTCAGCTTCTCCATAGGGAAACTGGGAAGCAATAGATTTTGAGCACAGGAGGCACATCATCTAATATACTTTTCAAAAAGACTCACTTTGAGCTGTGCGTGGGAAACAACCCTTGTACTTGGGATTGTTGCAAATTCAAGTTCTGGACCAGTTAGGCCTGTAAAGTGACGTATCTACAAGCAAGACTCGTTCCTGCTGCTGTATGGATATAAATGGATATAGATGTAGCATCTGACCTCCATAAAAAGGCAAGGGGCATTGTTTGCTTTAACTGAGAAGTGGCCATGATTCGGGATGGCATGATAATGATTGAGATGGTGGAAATAAGGGACTGACTCTGGATGCATCTGAAGACTAACTGGCAAGACCTGAAAACAGACTCACCAGGGGATGTGAAGGAGGGAAAGGAGCCAGAGGCAGCTCCAGATTTCCAGGCTCAACAGTGGGGAGAATGGAGTTGATGCCGAGGCACGGGGCCACCAGGAGATTGGATTTACACATGTTCACAAACTCTCTTTAATTCTTGCTCTGTGTTCTAGTCTCTTGGCAAACCCTTCCATGTTCAAAACTTAGGTTAACATCTTCGTTGTCCGTTCGACTAAATCTGGAATCAACTAAGACCCCTGCCTCTCAATGAGTCTGAGGGTGATTCCTACGATGATTAACTGAGAAGGGAAGGTCCTCAGCAGAGGAGCAGCACCTTCCGGAATTAACCCAGATACGAAGAAATCCAAAGGAGAAGTGGTACTCCCTTTGCCTTCTGGCCTTGGCTCCTTGTGGGTGAGTCCATCTACTCTGTAGCTGTTGCTGCTGCTGCTGCTACCCTTCCCTGACATCAGAACCCAGCTTCTGGGTCTATGAGCTACACCACTGCTCTTGCAGAGGATTCAGGTTTGACTGATTCCCAGCATCACATGGCGGCTCCTAACCACCTGTGGCTCTTGCTCAGGAGTAGGAGGAGGGCTGACACCTTCCTCTTGTCTTCATTGTACACAAGCAGTACAGACATACATGCAGGCAAAACACCTAAACACATGAAATGTTTAAAAAGCAAAAGCTTCCAGCCTCTTTTTGTTTGGTTGGTTTTGGGTTTAGGGGGGTTGTTGTTGTCACTGATGGTTTGGTTTGGGTTTTTGAGATACAGTTCTCTGTGTAACAGCCCTGGCTATCCTGGTACTCACTCTGTAGACCAGGCTGGCCTTGAACTCACAGAGACTGGTTTTTTGCTTTTCGACACAAGCTATGTACCCCTGGATGTTGTGGGCTCCCTATGTAAACCATGCTGACCTTGAACTCACAGAGCTCTGCCTGCCTCTGCCTCCCAAGTGCTGGAATTAAAGATATGTACCACTATGCCCCACTGTTCCAGCATCTTTATTTAAAAAAAAAAAGTATGTATGTAGGTGTATGTGTCTGTATGTTGGTAAGTACATATGCATGCAAGTGCTGAGGAAACCAGAGGCATCAAGGCCTCTGGAGCTAGAATTACAAACAGTTGTAAGTCATTCAACATGGGCAATTAGGAACTGAAGTCAGGAATAATAAGCCACTGAGTCTCTCTACCCCACATTCCAGCTTCTTCAGACTTCCAGTGTGGAATAAAGACCAGCAACTCCCAGGAATGCTCCTGCCCTTCTGCACCAGCCTGGACTGCAGGGACATCCAACCTGTGGACTAAGCAGCTGCTGGGTTCTAAGCCTCTCCAGCATGTAGACAACCACTGCCGGACCACCCAGCCTGCATCAGGTGGGGCAATCTACTAAGTCCTCCCTGTGACAACTATTTATTCCATCAGCTCTGTTTCTCTAGACATTTTTGACTCCCACACTGCCAATCCAGCCCATCCCTCTGAGCTCCAGGTAAAAATATACAGCTTCATGTGACATCACCACATGGACAAACTAGACCTTACAACAGTCACATCACCTCCTCTCCACCGAAGGAAAACTTCTGGGACCCTTCCAGCGCTGTGTGGGTCAGTGCATAGCACCACCATTCTGGTTCCCAAGCGTCGTTCTCTCCCTGGCCCATCAGACCCACCCCGTCTTCGAGGCCCGTCACCTGTGTCATCCACAAACCCACCCCTCCTCACATCTTCCACCTGTCCCTCGCTTCTGCAAGGACACTCTCTGCACCAAGGATACCCATGGGGCTTTGTTAAAAACCCTTCCGTGTTTATCTCACTGTGTAACCCCCGAATGTTTGTACAATCATGTGTCTGTTTTCTGTCTTCTTCACTAAGCTGTAGGTCCCATGAAATTGGACAACACCTCCTTATACTCTTTCTGTGGTACTCTCTGTAAAGCCTGGGACAAACTGGGTACCACGTTCCTTTTGTTTGTTTTTGGCTAAGTGTATCTATATGTGTGTACATGCTGGTGCCTGTGTGTGCCAGAGGTTGATGTTAGGTAGCATTCCCAATCCCTCCTCGCCTTATTTTTGGGGTTTTGGTTTTGTTTGGTTTGATTTTGAGACAGGGTTTATTTGGCTGTCCTGGACTTGATTTGTAGACCAGGCTGGGCTCAAACACAAATCTGCCTGCCTCTGCCTCCCTGAGTGCTAGGATTAAAGGTGTGTACCACCACGCCCAGCTTTACCTTATTTTTTAAGACAGGGTCGGTCTCTCCTGGACCTATACCTCACAGTATCAGCTGGGCAGCCTGTACAGCAAGCCCTAGGCATTCTGCTGTGTGCCTCCCCAGTACTGGCATTACAGGTACACACCACCATGTGTGTTCGGATTTGTTTGTGTGCTTGTTCAGTACATGGGTACTGGAGAAGGGATTCCCATCCTTGTGTTCATACAGCAAACACTGAGTTGTCTCCTCAGCTCCTCTCACCACCATGAAGGCCTGTAGAGAACACTCTTGGCTCTCCATTGTAGTGGTATCAAAATATAGACAAGTGTGCCTGCTCTCTGCTCAGTCCACAGAGAGTTAGCAAAAGAAGGGGCCTGAGCTAGAGATCTTTGGGGCATAAAAAAATGTTCTTTGGGGAAACCACACCATGTCCTGAGCCTCAGTGCTTTCTACTGTGAAATGTAGGCACTGATCCCTTCCTCACAGGGCTGCCAGAAGGAACAAATACACCTTGGCTTTGAAAAACAAATTTTTGAACTTTTAATGCTGGATTTTACTAGGAATCTAAATGGAAAACAAAAGCTGATGCAAGGGGCTGGGGAAATGGCTCAGTTGTTACAAACACTCACTTGCTATCTTGTGGAGGATCCGGGGTAAGTTGCTAGCACCTACCTGATAACTCACAACCATTTATAATTCCGGTTCCATAGGACCCAACACCATCTTCTGGCCTCCAGAGCACTGGGCATGCAATGGTGCACATACATAGATACAGGCAGAACACTCATATACATGAAAATAAATAAATCCGTATTGTTTTCAGTGCTGACATAAGTGTTTGTAGGTGTTTGCCCTCATGCCACACAATATTACATGTTCTAAAGAATGACAAGTCAAGCCACTGGTGGCTTTGACAGATACAATTCATTGGACAGCTCCCAACCTCAGTTCCAGGTGATGTGGACACTGAGATGGGACAGTGTGAGACCCTAGGCAGAGGGTGCTGGGAAAGCTGGCTTACCAAGGCCTGCTGCTAGTCCTCTGGCCTGCTCAGTTTACACTGTCAGCCCTTTTCTTACCCCACATTTCCCAAAGAGCCCTAAGTCCTGTCAAGGGGCCTGACCTTGTCTTAGCTGTATTCGGCCCTCTGGGACCTCTCTGGCTTCAGGCCCTGAGGCAAAACCCAGACTGCCACTAAGTTTCTGGCCTCCACAAAAATTCAGCTTCCTCTACATAACTCTAGGTTTGAACTTAGACCCTCTAAAAGCAAGCTTAGTAATTGTAAGTACAATGATTCATACTTATAGTCCTAACCCTCAAGAGACTGAGAGTTTAAGGCCAGCCTGAGCTGGAGTGAGATTCTATGTCAAAACACGACATCTGGATGGGGTGGGGGAGGAGCATGATGCCACAAAAATGTAAAAGATTATAAGAGACTTCTAGGAATAATTATATGCCAAAAGTGGCTGGTGTAGCCAAAATGGCTGGGTTATACAGAGATTCTGTCTCAAAAAATGAAGATGAAGAAGAAAGGTAAGGAGGAAGAGGAAGAGAAGGAAGAGGACAAGGAAAAACAGGAAGCAGCAGCAGCTGGGTGTAGTGATGCTCATTGCTTATCCATAATTTCAGAATTCCTAAGGCAGAGGTGTGAAGACTAGAGGCTGGAGGATTGCTGTGAGTATGAGAGATCAGCAGAACTACATAGAAAGAGCCAAGTTAGGTATAGTTACATAAGAAGACTATCTTAAAAATCCAAGCCAATAGTAAGACATTAAAAAAAATATTGACCAGCCAGGCACCATGGCTCACCCCTTTAATCTGGAGGCAGAGGCAAGCAGATCTCTGGGAGTTCAAGCCAGTCAGATCTACAAAGCAAGGCTAGGACAGTCAAGGCTACAGAGAAAAACACTGACACTGCCTTGAAAAACAAACAAAAAAATTGACCATTTTATGAATTTGCATATCATCCTTGTGGAGAGGCCATGCTGAAAATTGGAATCTTTCTGCATTATTCCAATTTTAGTAACTGTGCTTCTGAATTGACACAACCCTAAGACATTTTGAAACACAGGAATACAACTTCATCCTCCTGTTTAAATGTATTTTTGAACCCACTAAGCAGACCTTCTGTAATTTGATCATTATATATTGCATATGCGTGTCAAGTTGACATTGCACCCCACAAAATACATAGTTATTATGTGTTGGAAATAACAACCAAAATATAGCAAATGTTGAAAGACAGACATGGAGGTGCATGCCTATCATCCAGCACTTCAGAAAGTAAACAGAGGAGGGAAGATCCAAAGTTCAAGGTCAACCTCAATTATTATATTTAGCAGTTCAAGACTACACACAAGGCGCATGGCTCGGCAGCACATGCCTGTAATCCCAGAACTTGGGGAGACAAAAGCAGGCAGATCTCTGTGAGATCGAGGCCAGCCTAGTCTACAAAGTGAGTCCAGAAGAGCCAAGGCTACACAGAGAAACCCTGACTTGAAAAACAAAACAAAAATAAGAAAGACTACTGTTGATGATTATTAATATTTAATATTGATTTATCTCTTAGTTAAACAGCAATTATTCCTAAACCAGCTGTATACCCAAATCACTACACAGAGACTGGGATTTATTTAATTAACCTAGAGCACAATACTGGGCAATAATTACTACATCTTAAACCCCCAAGCCTGCATAGCTTCCTCCCATTCAGATTTCCCACATTATACTTGCTTTTTAGTTATATCTTAGGTCCAGTTCATTTCTTCTGATGTTTCCAGAGCCTCTCCTCTGGGATCTCTCTTCCTACTTCTTTTTTCTCCTCCCGTCTGGTCCAGGAGGTCCCACCCTATTCTCTCTATTGCTCAGCATTGGCTGGTTATTTTTATTGGCAATACAGAGAACAAATGGTAGCATGTTTACACAAACTTATGTCCGGATTGAAATCAGATAGTGAGGTAGAGAAATCAGCATTTTAATTATCAAGAATAAATTGCATACATTCCACAAGAACATTATACCAGCAGACTACCCAAGGCTACATGAGACCCTGTCTCAAAACAACAAAACAAAACAAAACGCCATAAAAATGTGATAGGTAAACAGAAGGAGAGCACTTATAAGGGAATCAGATGGGTAGGAAGTGTCATGGGAAAAGCAGAGAATCTGACTCAAATTTTGGGGGAAGAGTGCACAAAACTGGAGATAGGGTTCTGTTTTATTGCACTTGCTTAGCACACCTGAGACTGTAGGTTCAAATCCCAGTACTACCTAAAGAGAAGGAGGAAGGAGAGAAGGAGGGAGAGAAAGAAGTGTTGATAAAGATGTAGAGGAAACTGGAACCTTTGTGCTCTGTTGGTAGGGTTTTAAAATGGTGCAGTTGCTATTAAAAAAAATAATAGTCTTGAGACCTCTCAGAATTAAAAATAGGTCGACAACATGTTTCATTGAGTTAAGGCCTATGTGGACAACCTGTTCTAAATGACAACCTGAGTTAGAACCTGCATGGTAGCAAAAGGAAACCAACTCTTGTAAATTGTTTTCTGACCTCCACACATATGTACAAAAACAAACAAACAAACAAACAAATAAGAGAAAGATGATAGATAGTCAGGTGGATAGATGCTTAAAATTTTAAGTTAAAAACAAACTTATGACTCAGAATTCCAATTTTTAAGCATATCCAAAAACAATGAAAGCAAAATATTTGTTTTTTTTTCTGGTGTGTGTGTGTGTGTGTGTGTGTGTGTTATGCATGCATGTATGCAGATATGTATGTGGAGGTCCATGGCTGACATCTTGTATCTTCCCTGATCACTCTCCTATATATTGAGGCAAGGTTTCTCCCTAGACCTATTGCTCATCTTTTTCAGCTAGCCTGGCTAACTAGCTTGTTCCAGGCGCCACCTCTCTGCCTCTCATGTACTGGGTCATAGGGAGGCCTCCCTGTTCACCTGGCTTTCCATAAAAAAAATGCTTGCTGGAGAGAGGAAAACAGGGTTGCTGATCAATAGCCAGACTAACAGCAGGCAAGCTGAAAAATTTCTAGATACCTGTCTGTCATCCAACAGTGTGCATGCAGAGCCTGGCAAGGTGGGGCACACTCATAGTCCGATAAGCCGGGCACCGAGGGAGGAGGGTCCACTGAAGCAGGAATCCAAAAGCAGCCAGGTGACACAGTGCACGTGTTCTCTCTCTCTCTCTCTCTCTCTCTCTCTCTCTCTCTCTCTTTCTCCTCCTTTCCTGCCCTCTCTCTCTAAGGATCTCTGTAGAAACCCTTGAACTTGCAGCAATCCTCCTGCTTCAACCTCCCATTACTAAAAGTACAGATGTACAATACTATACTCACAAAATACTGTCTCAAATCTTGTGTTAGGCTGGAGAAATGGCTCAGTGGTTAAGAGCACTGACTGCTTTGCCAAACACCTGTTTCCGTTCAGAAACTAATACGTATGTGAAAGAAAATGTTAAATATTAAAAATTCCTGACACAAAACATCCAGAATATCTGGGGCATTGTTAAAAACAAACAAACAAACAAAAACAACTAAGAATAATAGGAAAGAAGAAAGAAAAGAATCACAGATCAAAGGCCCAGAAAATATTTTCAACAAAATCATAGGAGAAAGTTTTCCTAACCCAAAGGAGGAGAGCCTGGAAAGGTATAAGAAGCTTATTGGCCACCAAATGCATTGGACCAGAAAAGATCAAAACACTGGATATCCACAAAAAGAAAGAATATTAAAATCTGCAAGGGAAAAAAAACAAGTAACAACAAAAAAATATAAATAAACCTATTAGAATCATACCTGAATTCTCAGTGGAGATTCTAAAAGCCAGAAAGGGCTGGATGGATGTGCTGCAGACTCTAAGAGACCACAGATGCCAGCCCAGCCTACTATACCCAGCAAAGCTTTCAATCACCATAGATGGAGAAAATAAGAGATTCTATGATAAAATTCTATGATAAAATCAAATTTAAGCAATATCTGTCTATCTACAAATCCAGCCTTAAAGAAGGTACTAGAAGGAAAACTCCAACCTAAGGAAATTAACTGCATCCATGAAAACACAGGAAGTAAATACTCTCACATCAGCAAAATCAAATAAAGGGAAACACACACACCACTACCACCACCAATAACAACAACAGAATAACAGGACTCGACAGTCATTTGTCATTAATATCTCTCAATATCAACAGCCTCAATTCCACAGTAAAAAGACACAGACTAACAGAATGGATGAGAAAAGCTTTCTCTCCATTCTTCGGCTGCATATGAGAAACACAAACTCAACATCAAGTATAGGCATTACCTCAGGGTAAAAGGTTGGGAAAAGATATTCCAAGCAAGTAAACCTAAGAAGAATGCTGGCATAGTCATTTTAATGTCTAACAATATAGACTTCAGACCAAAACTAATCAAAACAGATTGGGAAAGCACACTACGTACTTATCAAAGAAAAATCCACCAACAAAACATGTCACTTCTTGACATGTATGCCCCAAACAGAAGGGCACCCAGGTTTGAACACACTACTACAGCTTGAATAACATACTGGCCCTCTCCCACTGGCAGTGGAAGACTTCAGTACTCCACTCTCACCAATGAACAAGCCATCCAGACTGAATTAAACAGAAATATTGGACCTAACAGACACTATAAACCAAATAGAACTAACAGATATTTACAAAACATTTCACCTAAACACAAAAGAATATGCCTCCTTCTCAGCATCTTATGGAACTTTCTCCAAAATCTACCACATACTCAGATGCAAAGCAAGTCTCAACAGATACAAGAAATGTGAAATAACTTCCTGCACCTTATCAGACCACCACAGATTAAATCTGGATAGCAACAGCACCAGAAACAACAGGAAGCTTACAAACTCATGGAAACTGAACAACTCTACTTGAGTGAAAAATGGGTCAAGACAAAAAATAAATGAAGAAACTGAAGACTTCCCAGAATTCAATGAAAATGAAGGCAGAACATACCCAAACTTAAGGGACACAATGAAAGCAGTGCTAAGGAGAAAATTCATAGCATTAAGTGCCTACATTTTTTAAAAAATGGAGAGACTTCATACTAGAAACTTAATAGTTTCATATCTGAAAGCTCTAGAACAAAAAGAAGCAAGCTCATCAAAGAGGAGTAGATGGCAGAAAATAATCAAAATGAGGGCTGAAATCAATAAAATAGAAACAGAGAGAACAATACAAAGAATCAATAAAAAAAAAAGAAGTTGATTCTTTGGGAAAATCAATACGAATTGACAAGCCCTTAACCAAACTAACTAAAAGACACAGAGAGAATATCAAATTAATAAATATCTGAAATGAAAATGAGGACATAACAACAGACACCAAGGAAATCCAGAGGATCATAAGGACAGTTTAAAAACCTATACTCCACCAAACTGGAAAATCTACAGGGAATAGATACTTTAATAGGTACCACTTACCAAAGTTAAATCAAGATCAGATAAACAATTAAATAGACCTATAATCCCTGTGAAATAGAAGCAGTCATTAAAAGTATTTCCCCAAAAAAAAGGGGGGGGGCAGGGCCAGACAGTTTTAACACAGAATTCTATCAGACTTTCAAAAAAGAATTAACTCCTCAAAATATTCCACAAAGGGAAATAAATACAAATGGAACATTGACCTGTAGGCATTAGTTGTTTTAAAACTCTTTCATTTATGTTTCTTATATCTTTTCAATCCCTTCCAACATCCCAACACCAGGTAGGAGAGAGAAGGGGTTAATGGGAGAGGGGTCATAGTTCTTTCTCTGCTGCTTCCTGCTGGTCAGGGTCGTTGGGTTCCTTGGAGCCAGTCCAGTCCTCATTTCAGGAGCTCTCCACCTTCTTGTCTCACAATAGCAACCAGGAGCAGCAAGGGGCAAACAGAAGCAGCCTTGTTCTTTCTCCTGCCTTTCTCTGGGCTCTGGTGTTTATTCTCTTTCTAGTGCTAAGGAGAAAATTCATAGCATTAAGATTCTAACTATCTGCAGCTGGCAACCAGATCCTCTCAGATCCCCCTCGAAGCAGATATTCTGCTGCTGCAGACCATCTGAGTCAGTCCCGTATCCCACACCTGGGACCAAAACAAAAACACTTTTACATACACAGTATTTTCCCCCTTTCTGTTAAAAAAAAAAAAAAAAATCTTTTCTTTTAATATAAATGAGACTTGCTGTTGCGTTCTTAAAAGGAGATAATCACGGAACCAAATCCTTTTCTTTTATTACCTGATGACTTTCCATGGATCAACTAATACTTTTTACTGTTTTTTACTGTTGATCCTCAAGCTAGGTTCCTAACAGCCAGAAGATACCCAGACATTCTTGCAGAGAACCTAGAGCTGCCAGAAACAGTCATTCCCTTCTCTGGCAGAACCTACCATATTTCTGAGTTAACGCACCGGCCATTTTAAGCTCTGAGGCTGCCTTGAACATTTTGGCATCTAAAACTTTTGGTGGGTACTGCTCCTCTGGCAGCTCAGTTTGCTTAAGATTAACCTGTTTTCTTGAAACAGGCCTTTTGCCTTTAATCTTTTTGGCCCATACGGCCTCCCGCTCTGACGCTGAAGGTGCACGGAGCAGGGCTGGGCGGCAATTGTGGGAAAGTCCGGCTCTTAGTCACCAACGACGCTTTTGCTTTCCAACTTCTACTAGCCAATTTTCTAGTTGCATTGCCAGCAATGATACAAAACCAGAGAAGCCCCTCAGGGAGTCAAGTGGGAATAAAACCAGCGGTAGCAGCCGCAGTAAACCTTACGCTTGGATCCTGAAATGGTATATTTATCTCTCCATACCCTACTGTCTCCTGTAAGGCATTATTTTGAGGCCCATTTGGGCGCCACCTGTTTACCTAGATTTTGTAACAAACCTACATTATTTAGGGTTCTTAATCACTTCTACCTCCCTTCCAAGCCCCCAACACTGGGTAGGAGGAAAGAAGGTTAGTGGACTTCTCTCTGCTACTCCCTGCTGGGTAGGGTCATGGGATTCTTTTGGGAGCAATATCAATATCAGTTGTCCAGAAATCCAAAAGTCCAAGTAACCAGCAAACAGCAAATGCAGCAGCAGGACAAACCAGCAGCAAGCCCTCAGAATGCAACTAATTCCTCCTGGCAAAGATCACCCTCCACAAGAGACACTTGACAGGTGTGGACAAACTAAAATTCCCAACTTGGAATTTTAACAAAAACATGTTTACATATTATAAACCAAAATTTCCACATTGACCAATTCATTTTATGAGGCCACAGTTACCCCAATGGCCAAACTACATAAGAACACAACAAAGAAAAAGAATCATAAACCAATTTCCCTTATGAACATAGTTGCAAAAAATGTGCAATAAAATACTTGCAAACCAAATCCAAGAACACATCAAAAAGATCATTCACAATGACCAAGTAGGCTTCATCCCCAGAAATTCAGCACTGGTTCAATATAAAAAATTAGAAAATGTAATTCACCATATATGGGGGAAAATCTACATGATCATCTCATCAGATATAGAAAAAGCTTTTGAAAAAATCCAACACCCCATAATAAAACACCTTAATGATAAAATTCCTGGACAGATTAGGGATACAAGAGACATACCTAAACATAATAAAGGCAATTTACAGCAAGCCTACAGCCAACATCAAATTAAATGAAGAGAAACTCAAAGCAATTTCACTAAACTCGGGACAAAGGTTGTCCACCCTCTCCATGTCTATTCAATATAGTACTGAAGTTTTAGCTAGAGTAACAAGACAACTGAAGGAGATCAAGGTGATACAAATTGAAAAGGAAGAAGTCAAAGTATAGTTATTTGCTTTGCAGATGATATGATAGTATACATAAGTGACCCCAAAAATTCCACCAGAGAACTCCTAAAGCTGATATACACCTTCAGCCAAGTAGTTGGATACAAAATTAACTCAAAAAAAATCAGTAGCCTTCCTATACACAAGTGATAAATGGACTGAGAAAGAAATCAGGGAAACAACACCTTTCATAACAGCTTTAAATAATACAAAATATCTTGGAGTAACTAACCAAGAAAGTGAAAGTCTTGTATGACAAAACTTTCAACTCTTTGGAAAAAAAATAAAGAAGATATGAGAAGATGGAAAGATCTGCCATGCTCATAGACTGGCAGGATTAACAGAGTAAAGACGCCCATCTAACCAAAAGCAATCTTCATCAAAATTTCAACACAATTCGTATCCACTGTGTGCATGGGTGTTTTGCCTGCAGGTATGTCTGCAACACGCGCATGCAGTGTATGCAGTGTCCAGATCCCTGGACCTGGAGGTTCAGGCAGTTGTGAGCTGCCATGTGGGTGCTGGGAATGGAACCCGGGTCCTTTGAAAAGCAACCAGTGCTCTTAATCACTGAGCCATCTCTCCAGCCCCCAACACAATTCTTTACACACCTTGAAAGGACAATTCTCATCTTCATATGGAAAAATAAAAGAGAAACCAGGATAGTTAAAACAATCTTAAACAAGCAAACAAACTGCTGGAGGTATCACGATCTCTGACCTCAAGCTGTACTACCGAGCAATAGTAATACAAACCCCATGGTGTTGGCATAGAAACATGTTGATCATGGAAGTGAATTTAAGACCTAGTTTAATCCACACATATGTGAACACCTGTTTTTTTATATAAAGAAGCCAGAAACAAACACTGGAAAAAAGACAACTTTTTCATTTTCAACAAATAGTATTGACCAAACTGGATATCTGCATATAGAAGAAAGAAAACAAATCCATATTTATCACCCTGCACAAAACTCAAGTTCAAGCAGATCAAAGACCTCAACATAAAACCAGATGCACTGAACCTGATGGGGGAAAAAAAGTGAGAAATGGCCTTGAATGTCTTGGCACAGGAGACAACTTTCCGAACATCACACCAATAGTGTAGGCATTAAGAGCAACAGTTAATAAATGGACCTCATGGGACTGAAAAGCTTCCGTTAGGCAAAGAACACCGTCACCCAGACAAAGCGGCAGGCTACAGAATGGGAAAAGATTTTTACCAACTCCATATCCAAAATATATAAAGAACTCAAGAAAATAGATATCAAATCAACCAAATAATCCAGTTTTAAAGTGGGATACAGATCTAGACAGAATTCTCAGACGGCTGAGAAGCAAAGAAGTGTCCGACATCATTAGTCGTCAGGGGAATGCAAATCAGAACCGCTTTGAGATTCCATCATATACCTGACAGAATGGCTAAGATCAACAACACAAGGGACAGCTCACACTATTGGGGACACAAAGCAAGGAAAACACTCCTCCATTGCTGGTGGGAGTGCAAATTTGTCCAGCCGCTATGAAAATCAGTATGCTCTTTCTTCAGAAAATTGGAAATTGGTCTACCTCAGAACCTGTCTATACCACTCTTGGGAATATACCCCAAGGACACTCCATCCCACCACAAAGGCTCAACTATGTTCATTGCAGCTTTATTTATAACAGCCAGAAACCAGAAACAACCTAAATAGCTCTCAACAGAGAATGGATAAAGAAAATGTACATTTACGCAAGGTAGTATTACTCAGGTATTTTAAAAGATGACGTCATAAAATTTGCAGGCAAATGGTGGAACTGGAGAAAATCATCCTGAGTGAGGTAACCCAGACCCCAAAAGACAAATATGGTGTATATTCACTTATAAGTGGATATTGCTGCTTATAAGTAAATGATAGTCAAGCTACAATCTGTAGGCCCACAGCAGTTATGTAAAAAGGATGGCTCTGGGGGGGGGGGGGCACATGAATCTCCCTAGAAGAAGATGGGAAAGGGGAAATAGAATAGATTTTTTTTTGGGTAGACTGGGGACAAGTGGGGGCAGGAGGGGGCAGGTGGAGACAGGAGCAGGAGGGATCAAATGTCAGTGAAGATGGAATAGAGACAGAGTTCAGGGAGAGACAGCTGGACTTGGAGGGCATTTGGAGAGTGCTGTGGAAACCCAGTGCCGTGGAAACTTCATGGAATCTACGAGGATGACCCCAGCTAGGACTTCCAGTAACGGAGGATACAGAGTCTCACCTGGACAGCTCTTGTAGCCAGCAAGGTTTCCAGTGGAGGGACTAGGTTGCATTCAGTTGAGTTGTTGGCTGAGGGGTCCCATGGAGAACTCCGAACCCAGGCTGAGGCTAGGACAAAGGGATTCTCTCTGCAAACTGCTGGGGTGGCATCCACAGGGCTCTTTGGACATGGAGAGGTTGAACTGGTGCTTGCATGGAGCCTTCACCCCTACGTTCTACTCTCTTTGGTGAGGGAAGGTACCCTGAAGGTTACTGAAAGAGACACCTGGACACCAACCCAGCCACAAAAACTTTCACCTGCAAACGTGTCATGCTTGCAATATGTGCTGGGCCAACGGTGGCACAGAACCCGTGGGAGTGGCCAACCAGGGTCTGATTTAGCTTGAGGCCACTCCACGAGAGGAAGCCCATGCCTGATACTGCTTGGATGGCCAGGAACCAGAGACTGGACAGCCCAGAGACCTAGAGTAGAAGCAAGTATGACTGATCTGGAAAGAAAATCAATGAGAGGATTTCTAATGCTATTCCGCCAGACTCATAGATGCCTTGTCCATACTGCCTTGTCCAGTTGTTATCACAGAGACCTCCTCCAGCAGCTGATAGGAGTGGGTGCAGAGACCCACAGCCAGCCATTATGCAGAGAGAGAGTCTAAACTGGAGACCCTCATCAGGCCCCTTCCCTCAGAGCTCAGAGAACCCTGTGGAAGTGAGGGCAGAGAGATGGTAGGAGGCAGACAGAATGGCGGACACCCGGAGAACATGGCCCACCGAATCAACTAAGCAGGGCTCAGATGGGCTCACAGAGACTGAAGCGGCAAGGACAGAGAACTTGGGGATCTACACCAGGTCCTCGACGTATATATTATAGCTTTTAGCTTGGTATTTTTATGGAACTCCTGAGTTCAAGAACAAGTAAGTCTCTGATTCTTCTGCCTGCTCTTGGGACTCTTCCCTCTGTTGGGCTGCTGTGTCCAGCCTCTGTGTGAGGGCTTTTGCTTTGTCTTGCTATGTTTTGGTTTATTGTGTTTGGTTATTGTCTCTTGGAGGTCTGCTCTTTTCTAACAGGAGATGGACTGGTGGAGAGGGGAGGTGGGGAAGAGCTAGGAGGAGTGAAGAGAGGGAAAACTGTGACTGGGATATATTGTATGAAAGAAGAATCTATTTTCCACAATAAATAAAATACATAAATAAAGATTTTATTTTTTTATTTTTTTTAAAGAGCGTTATTGGGATGCTGTAGTGGGAAAGAAAAGCCAGCAGGACCTTGACACCAGCCTGTCTGAGCTACACCAGTTTTAGAAAGCTGAAAATTCTTAAATGCACACCAATAAGAGTCTGCACTGGGGTCTGGTGTGGTGGCACACCTCTTTAATCCTAGTACTTAGGAGGCAGAGAAACTTGGATCTCTTAGTTCAAGGCCAACCTGGTCTATATAGTGAGATCTAGGCCAGCCAAGTCTATATAGTGAGATTCTGTCTTTAAAAGAAACAAAACAAAACAAAAAAACCTCTGTGTACCTATGCTTCTCTGGGGGAAATCTTAAATTGTGGGCACAGGCTGGCTTCCTGCCATGTGCCTACTGAGGCTCCTCAGTGAAGTAGCAGAAAGAGATGGAAAAGCTGGCATTGTTCCCGGCAGCTGAAAACTGTGGTTCCCTTTCTGTCTCTGGCCTCCCACAACCCTCCTCCCTTACTCCCTGCATCCCTATCCCACATCTTTGCACATTAGAATTAGCCTCTGGGGAGAACTTAAGCCCTCATGGCTCAAGACTGAGGGTCATAGGCCCTTCTATTTAATCTGGTAAGGAATAAATGACACCTGCTATGCACCTAGAAGTTGAATTTGAGTCTGAGAATAGGTTATGAGGGCGTTTGGTGATCGCTGGCAAACAACAGCATGCTGGGCTGTGTACCCTTGGCTGGCCCTGAACTTCAGACTTTTATACTGCAGCCTGGATTTTGAATTACACATGTGTGCCACCAAGCCCAGATTAACTTCTGGATTTTCCCCCCCCTTGCTTTGTTTCATATGAACTTTTCTTATGAGATTCTCTAGAGCCTAAGGGTCCAAGGACAAAGATCACCAAGGTGACATAAATTCCCAGGAAGTATGATACAGTAAAAAAAAAAAAAAAAAAAAAAAAAAATCACAAAGGGAGCAGCCAAGAGTTACAAACTCTAAATCCAGCATTTATTCCAGTGACAGAGCAGAGAGGAGGCTCAACCCAGGGTAGGTCATTTCCAGACAGAGACAGCTGGACAGGAGCCCCTGGGAACGCCTCTCCACCCAGCTAAGAGGTTGGGGGGAAGAGAAGAGGATAATAATGGTTACAATCACTTCCACAGCCGCCACAGCCAGGGGCTGGGAAACCTCCAGCAGCACCCTGAGCTCTAGAGGCCAGGACAGACCCAGAATCAGGCAGTAATCAGACAGGAACATCCCACACTGCAAGAGTACACAGACTCAAAAAATGAAGTCACTCTGGGGGTCCCCAAACAGCATCGATATTTCACAAAGGAGACCCTCAGGGCCTGCAGGCTCCCGGGACTGAATGCTCAGGAAAGCGCTACCGCAATGAGACACTCATAAAGAGGCCTTGATGGCCCCCACTCCTTGTGCTGTCAGCAAGGGTGAAAGCAGGTCTGGAGGAGGAAGGGAAGAGTCAACAAAAAGCGTGGGAAGGATACTGGCAGGACATAGTCAGGACATGAAAAGGGGCCTGAGAGGGGCCTCTAGCTGCTGCCCTGCTGCTCCTGCTGGCACTCCTGCTGGCGGATGAGGTTGGCCATGGGGCTGGTGATGCCACCTATCATGGTCCAGTATTCATCAAAACAGATGCGCCCGTCATGGTTGGCATCCAGGTTCTGGATGAGCTTGTCAGCTGCCTTTCGGTTCCCTGTGTCCTGCAGGAGAACTGGAGTCAGTAAAGCTTGGGGGTGACCCAGACAAGACCCTAGGCAGAGCCCCAGAATCGGATGTGACAGGCACTGCCAAGTCACAAACACACCTCCATGGCCAGGCTAGCAGAGCACAGGGAGGGTGACTGAGAGGACTGTGAGAAGAGGAGCACACAGGGCGGGGGGCAGCAGGGTACCGTCAGCATGTGGTTCAGCTCTCTCTGGAGCATCTTGCGGAAGCTGCTCTTGCTGATCTTGTTCTTGACCAGGCTGTGCTTGGATACGTATTTGTAGAAGTTCTCCACCAGAACGACCACTGCCTTCTCCAGCTCCGTGTAGCACTCAGCCATCTCACCGCCTCAGCACCGCTCTGGGCCTAGGGGCCAGACAGACAAGATGGGAGACATCCCCACACGCCCCCAGCATCCCCAGCCTGCTTGTCTTCCAGAGAAGGAAGGGGAGCAGGCGCGGGATAGCAAACTGAGTGTGGGGGTGGCCCTGGAAGGAGAGCTATGTGGCTCCTCTAATCCAGGTGCTCCCCAGCCAGACTGCCAACTGCCAAGACAGGTTCTCCAGGTCCTTCCCCTGCCCCAGGCAGCCCTGCTGCCTGTCAGAGCCCTTTAAGAGCAGGAGGCTCCTGCGGAGAAAGGAGGCAGGTAACTGCCCCCCCCAAAGTACACACATACACACACACATTACACACACACTGTTTTAGGGCAACCATAACTGGGAAGAATCAAGACAGAGGAAGCAGAGGCTTTTCTCTTCCATCCCAAGGACTGACTGAGACCCCAGCCTAGGCAACAAAGCAGGAGTAGGAACCTCAGTCCACCTCAACCCCTTGCACAGGCTGTGAGGGTAGCGAGTTCAGGGGCTCAAGCCACCACTGCCCATCTCTGGGAAAAAGCGAAGCCTGGCTCCACATGACCAAACTTTGTGTGTCTCCCCTCCTGGCCACACCCTGTCAGCCTCTCCTCCCCATAATCATTCCTAAGTATCCATCATGGCCCAATGACACCCTTCACCCCATTACCTAAGGGAGATCCTGGCCCAGTTCTGCTCCAGCTGGAGACAGACTCTGGGCCTCTGGATGCAGCAGCTGCCTGACAGAGGCCACATACATCGCCCTGTCACTCCAGAACAAAAGGCCACTCACACTCCAAGCGGATACAGCCTTCTGAATAACAGGATATGAGGGGAGCAGGCGGATCCACTCTGTGAGTTACCGCCCATGTCCAGAGCCCCTCCAAATCAGCCTGGCAAATTAAACTCCCCTCCCACCCTCAAGCACAAGAATGAACTCCTGTTGTCCTCCCCCAGCTGGTCCCAGGAAGGGGAGGTGGACACAGAAGGACACAGCCACTGGGCAGGCCGTGCACCGCAGTCTGCATCAAACAGGCCGCCTCCTCTGCCAGGCCCCAGCATGCCTCCTGTCCTTCCCACCTGCCTTCTACCCTTTGTGTAGTCATGTCTTCTCCCATGCCCATCACCCTGCATGCTCCTCTCAGCTGGCGCCTGCCTGTCACTCTAGCCCTCCCCAAACTGTGCCTGCAGGAAAACTTGCCTTGACCTCGGTCATCTCTACACTGTTTCTGGAATCCCACAGCCATGTCTGTCTTCACCACGTCAACACCAGCTGGGGGCTGTTAGATGGTTTGGTTAATCTCGGGCTCTTATCCCTCCATCTATGAAGCCACATCGTGTTTCCTACATTCAGCTGCTATTTTCTGATCCAAATAGCAGAATTTGTAAACTGGAGGGCAGACCCGTTAATCCTGAATATATAAGTACCCTCCTTTTAATCTCTGTATCGTGTCTGGCCCAGTTCTCTGCTCAAAAGTGATGCTCAAACATCCCACCTCTGTCCAGCCCTAATGCCAGGTGCCCAAGGCCCCTGACCACCTTTCTACACTTTCAGGCACCTTTTTCTTGAGGAATGACCAGGACAGGAGGAAGTAGGCCAGGATGCAGGAAGGAAGGGAGTTGAGAGGGAGAGGGTCAGGATGGGGCATCTCTGACGGGAAATTCTCTCCTCCTTACCCTTCTGACCACTGGTCTGTGGCTGGAAGGGTGACAAACAGTGCCAGGAAGCTATATTCTTCCATACTGTTTGTTAAAGGTGTAACAGTGTGGTTTAATGTTGGAAAGACATTCAGGAAAACTCTAACATACACAAATAAGGAATAAAAAGGCTTTCTATCAACCCATGATCTGTCTGCCCTGCTGCCCTGGGGTGGGGTGAAGGTGGCCCATGGCCAGGCTTCCTGGAAATTCTTGGAACATGCCTCAGGATCAGGAAGGCTTGTACTCAGCTCTCTCCCAGACAAGCCTTGAGAGCAAGAAGAGAATTGGAGATCCCACTCCTACCCCTTACCATCCCAGAGATGTTCCAAGTAAGTTCTGCAGGAAACAGTCAAACAGAAGAGCAGGTAAGAGTAGGTGATTGGGATACAGTGCTTCTGCTGCTCTCCGCAAAGGCTAGTCCGGCTCTCCCTCTGCTCCCTCCCTTCCCTCCAGCAAGGGAGCTTCCCCTTGCCCTTAGTACTATGCCCAAGCCCTACCTGGCTTCTTGCAGCAGCCAAGCAAACAATTGACAGAGAAACACCCAATAGATGATGCAGCCACCTGTCCCAGGAACACTGGGCCAACCAGAGATGCAGCTTCGGTGTCCTGACTTTCCCAGGGATCTGCCTCCTCCCCAGTTCTTATAGGATGGACAACTCTGAGATAAGCATCTGGACAAGTGTGTTTCTGGAGCCTTTTCTGAAGGCAGAGTACCAGAGTGGGGCAGTCAGGCGTCATTACTCTCCTCCGCCCTCCCCTCGGGGGGCAGAAGACAGGCTCAGCTGCCTCACCTATTTCACAGCCACCTGTTCCTGCAGCTGCCCCATCCTTCCACCAGTCAGGCCTCAGGACCTCCAGGCATGGAGGCAGGGAGGGAAATGGTACTGTTCCCCTCCTAGGCAGACCCATCCAAGGAGTAGCTTCTTCACAGCCAAGTATTGGAATGAGAGTTGGGGATTATGAGGACATGGGATACCGATACACACTGAAGCCTTCCAAAAGAACAGAAATGGGGAATCACTTCAAAGGGCTCACCCCTAAGGGGGCCATTCACCTTGGGCCCCACCCTTCCCCCATATTCTTTTAGTCTCCAGGACTGATTCATCATTGAGCAACCAGGAGGCTCTCTCCTTCCCTCCGCCCACCTGAGCTTGGCTTGCTGACTTTTCCAAAAGCCCAAATTGCCCTGACTGTGGACCTGGATCTCAGCCACCCCAGCCCCACCCTCCCACCCCCAAGTCTGGTCCCCACTCCTTTCTGAGGGCCTGCTCACCACCATCCCTCAGTCCCCCTCAGTCTGAATGTCCATCATACCCTCCAAGGTTAGTTATTTCCAAATGTTGAATGTGTCCCTACTCATCTCTCCTCCTCAGGGTCCTCCACAAAGCCTACAAGATTTTCAGGTTTAACTCTGGCGTTCTCTGTGTACCTCTCATCTACCTCAAATTTTCTTATTTCTCCATTTGTTTGTTTCCATGCTCACCAACGGCCTCATTTCCTCACTTTCATTCATTCACTTATCGGCTCAGCAATAATTCACACTGTCATTTACTCAGCCATTCCGTTCTCAATTGGCTCATTCCTCTCAACTGCTCTCAATGTGCAGGGCCTGTAAAATAACTGAACTGGGCTATTCTCTTAAGTTGCAAGACTGAATCTCTCCAGCCTCCCTGCCTGGTCCTCTGCTCCCTCGATCTCTTAGTCTCAGCGTCGGAGGCTAATGGTTCAGAGAGGTGCTCCGACCTCTGCACCCTCACAGGACGGATGACATCCCACCCACATCTCAGCATACATGAACTCTGCCAGCCCTGATCTGCCTGGGTACCCCATTTATCTTCAGCCAGCTTCTGCTGAAGCAAGAAGTCCTTTGAATTTCTTTCCCCACCTCGTAAAGTTGTAAATGGGCAACACACACACACACACACACACACACACACCCCTCTACCCCAGGCCTCTCCAACATTCATAGGGCTTCTTTTCTGGGTAGAGGCTGAGCCCACCTTAGCATCACCCCAGTCCTTGCCCCCACCTCTGGGATGGGCAGGCAAACACTCCTACAGCACAGGTGGCTCTGCCAGGCAAAGACAGTCAAGCTGGGACCTGCCTAGGTCTTGGAGTAGTAAAGCTGCCAGAGTGAAGCTCCACTCCTCTTTCCCTTCCCCGCCAAGGGGATCGCCCAGGCTTCCCCAGGCCCCTCCCAAGAAACACCACTCAGAGCAAATGAGGCCTGCAACCGGTGGAGGAGAAGCCACCTCAGCCCTGCCTCCCCTTCCTGGCTTCTTGGGTTTGGGGGCCCTATCCAGTTCCTCCTGGACCCCATTATCTCTCCCAGGTCACAGAAATCATAGCCCAGTGAGGCCTGTGTCTAGAGTCTGTCGTCCCTAACACCCACATGGACAAACTCACTGCCCTGTTCCATTTAGAGAGGGCACAGCAGCTGTGGGCAAGGCCAGGGAATGTTCTGCCCAAAGTCCCAGCCCCTGGAGATGAGCCAGGTCAGCTGCTTGGCTAGGGAGGGGGTCTTGCTACCCTGTCTACTCCTCTCTAGGTTTCACAAAGCCACCGGGCTCCTCATTCCATAACTTGCCTTTGGGGAGAGTTCATGATTACCAAGTCTTCCCGCCCTGTCTGGCAGGCACCTCTCCTCAGGCTCCCTTCCTTGACTCTTCTGATTGCCCCCACAAGGCTTCAGGGTTCCCCCAGCAGCCTCAGGACTCCCCCAGTAGCCTCAGGGGTGCTCACCTGCCTCCTCTGTGTCCACCTCCTCCAGCAGGGCTCTGAGGCCTGGGCTCTGGCAAGCAAGCAGCTCCTGCTCAGCCGAGCCAGGACTCCTCCCCACTGCACTCCCAGAATCTGTCCCACTCCCTCCCTGCCTTCCCTGGCTGAGCTGGCTGTGGGAAGGTAGTGACTGAACTCTTGGCCCTGGGGTTGGGCCCTTGTTAAAGGGATATACACCTTTTTCTTTAACACCCCTCTACCCTCGCCCTAGAGGGAGTGGTAGGAGCTGGCACTCCTCCAACCCCACCCTCCTAACCCCACCTGCTCTAAGAAGAATCCAACAAGGCAGAGGAAAGAAAGGGAAGGCTCATCAGCTGCCCTTCTCACCAGGTCACCGAGAGCCAGGTTTCGGGGCAACCCCCACCAAAGACAAGTTAGATTTCCTGACCACAGGACTTCCCTGCTCTCGGGATTAAAGAGTCTAATGCGGGATTTCTGTTGGCTCGAGCAAGAGGGCAAACGTAAGAGCTCTGCCTGCTCTCCCCTCTACACTTCAGCCACCCTAAGCTCAGCGATCCATTCCTCAGACCCTCCTGCACAGCAGACACCTAACCCTGTACACACTTTTTCCGCAGATACCTGAGGGAACTAGCCAGCTTCAGCTCCTCACAGAGGGCCCTTTGGCTCACTCCCAGGATGACGTCTGTCAGGTGCCAAAGAACACTCTCCCACCCACCCTCACACCTTGACAAATGGCTGAGATGCCTGTTAACTTATCAAAGTGCATGCCAGGCTCTCTCAGCCCCTGTTACAGAGTCCCGGCTCCTCTCACCCCCAACCCCTACCCTAAAGCTCTCCAGCCCCTGGGCTTCCCTGCCCTTCCTATATAACCCAGCCATTTTGGTCACAGTTTCTTGGTTCTCTTTGTCTTGGTCCTACATTCTTGGCTCCTGTTCACCTCTCCTGCCCTCTCTTTAGCTCGCAATCTCCTTCTCCGTCTTCTCTAGTGGCCTGGTCTATTCTGCTGCCCTGTTCAGTCTGGACCCTTTCGGATGCTTCTGGCTAAACTTTCATGTTTACAATAACACCCTTCCCCTCAACCATACCTAGGAGCAGTCGCATCCTCATTTTCATTCACTGGCGCTCAAAACCCGAAACCCAGGAGGCCTATGTATGCACCTCCTTCCAAGGGGCTCAGCCTTTCTCTTAACAGAACCACACTCCCGAAGAGACTCTTCTAGAGGCTGTACAGATAGTTCGTTTCCACTGGCTTCTGCCTCCCGCCAAACTTGACTCCAAATTCTAGAGTCTGCCTCTTCAGCCGTTTCTTCCCTGTACCTGGCTCCTCATCTACTGTGGTTTTCTGGCTCCTGGAGCCTGTTACACCCTCCAGGGCAGCCACCGCATAGGCATCTCTCTGCTAAGATGGTTTGTCCTCTCCCTCTGTTGGAACCCTTCCTTTCCCCAAAGTCTCTCCAGTGCACCTCCCCTCTGCTGGGTAAGCGTCACCTCAGGGCTGCCTGCTTTGTCTACTATTACTACAAAAGCCACTAGTGTACCAGGAAGCCCCTCTGCCGGGGCCTATCACTTGGAAGGAGATGCCTTCTCTGTGATTTGGAACATTTCTCTCCGACAAGACCCTCAGTTCACTTGCAGATTCCCCGGGTTGAAATTCTTGACACTGTGACAGAGGAGAAAACCTGCACTCCCTTTGTTATAAGTGTCTTCCTGGACCTTCCTAGCCTCCCTCTAGGAGCTACAATCTAATGGCAACCTTCATTCAAGCCTCCTGGGCCTCTATGATATTGGAGTCCTCCTGTAGGCAGAGTTCCTATTTTCAACACTTGTCCTGAAAGAATCAGACTAACTTTGTAACCTATATTTTCAAATTTCAGGCCCGTGTTAATTAGTGTTAATTAAAGCCCCATGGTACTTTTCCAGAGAACAGAGGAATGGAACCTACTCGGACTCGTCATCTGCTGGGGCAGAGATAAGGAAGTGAGCAAGCAAAGACCTCCACTCAGCAAAGAATGACCAGATCTATGCTTAAGAGATAATATTGCCTAGCAATTAACCCAGATGGCCTCAATTCTTCTCCTGAACTGCCCCCGACCTTTGACCAAAAACCCGCAGGCTCGTTCCTCAGAGAAGACACAGGATAAAGCTAATTGCCCTCCCACCTTTAACTGCAGCCACATCTACACTAGCAGGATATTCGGTAAGTGACTTAAAGATCAGATATTCCCCATATGTCTGGTTCAGGATTGACCAGACCTGAAAACCAACCAGTTACTTTAAAAAGTCAACTACTCTAGCCGCTCATCCAATTATGAATAGCCAGGACTTCTACCCCTGAACTTCTCCGCACCTCCTCCCTTAAAAACCCTAGGGTTTTGTGTCTGGTCACCACTCTTTGCTGACTTCCAGAGTGACCCCAAAGTGTGCGCATTGGCCCTAATAAACCTCTTGCATTTGCATCTATACAGCCTCTGAGAGTTTCCTCCAGTCGACTCTCCGGGCTTAACAGTCCCTCCCGTCCCTCAGCTCTTTCCTGGAAATCCCACTGCTTCCTTCCTTTCTTTTCTTTTCTTTGATTTTGTTTTGATTTGTTTTGTTTTTTCCAGACAGGTTTTCTCTGTGGAGCCCTGGCTGTCCTGGGCTCACTTTATAGACCAGGCTGGCTTGGAACTCAGAGATCAGCTTACCTCTGCCTCCTGAGTGCTGGAATTACACCTGCACCCAGCTCTCACTGTTTCCTTATGCCCTTCTGGGCCTCTAGCTTTCTTACACCCTCCTGGGTCATATATGACCCTTTATTTCTTCTTTCTAAAACTCAGATTTCATTAAAACCTCCCTTCTTACTGAAAACAGCTTGGCCTCAGTACAGCTCACTCAACAGCTAAAAATTGGCATACTCAGTTTTCAGATTCTCTCATACAGTAACAAGCTCTGTCACTCCACAAACACAAGGTCCCAAAATCTCTTAATCTAAACTTTCTCTGCCATACTTTTCCGAAAGTCTCTTATCACTAAGGTTTTTCCACTGTTCACTCTTAAAAAGTCTTTACCTCCACTATTTCTCTGCTCTCTAAAAAATTCTGTTACAACTGCTGTAAACTGTCTAAGAATTTGCAAGTCCATTTGGATATAGTTAAGAAATCTGCAACGGGCTGGGGAAGTGGCTCAGAGGTTAAGAGCACTTCCAGAGGTCCTAAATTCAATTCCCAGCAACCACAAGGTGGCTCACAACCATCTATAGTGAAATCTGGTGCCCTCTTCTGGCGCACACACACACATGCAAGCAGGATGCTGTATAAATAATAAATACATAAATCCTTTAAAAAAATAAAAATAAAAGAAATCTGTAACAATACTGTGTGATTCACTGTGACACTACAGCTTCATGAAAAGATAGATTGTTTTGTTGTTTTGGAGAAAGAGGTTGTGATGGTAAAGGACGAATATGAAGGGACAGGGAGATGAGTGAGACTGGGGTGCACGAAGTGAAATTCACAAAGAATCAATACAAAGTTTTTTTTTTAATCTGTAACAAAATTTAACTTAAAGCTTATAACAAAAGGCTTACAGTTAAAAATATATACATAGGTAATCTTAATTTGCTATAACATTTTATATATATATATATGATTCAATTCTTGTTTAGAATATACTGTATATGTAACTTGAATTCAACTCTTGTTTTAAAAAAATAGATCTACTAGAAAAATGGGTGTTTTTAAATAGCAACCAACTTGCAGCTGGCAGCCATCTTTACTAAGGTTAAAAGAATATACATGCAATGTAATTTCACCATCATCTATATGACTATATGATATAAACCAACTAAGGCAACTATCATAAAACTTCTTAGTCCTACTGAGCCCTCTGCTTATCATTATAACTCCTTCTTAGACTAAGGAGGCAACAGCAAGTCTCCAAAATATCTTGAACTAGGATGAATTTTTGTATGATGATAAATTCCGAAGATTATAAACATCTACTCAGAGAAGTATGACTAACCACTCATGTCTTTGTTTAACATCAGGCTTCTAGAGCATTTAAATAATAAACAACATGTTTGATAGATAATATATATTTGATAAATAAAGTTTATAAATTCCTATGGTCTACTCAGGTTAACAATAATTGACTTAAAGATATATGTCTAGCCTTTTTGTCTTTGCTAAGCTTTAGCTACTTGGACAAACTGAGTGATATTCTGTAATCATTCACCATAAAAAGTTCAAGAAAATAAGGTTCTCAATCACTCTGTGGACTGTATTTATGGTTTTGTAAAGTTCCCAGTCTCTCTGTGGGCTTTATTTATTGTTTAAAGTTTTATATTGATGCTAGAAGATCTTCAGTTAAATCTTCAACTTCAATTTTTAAGGCTCAGACTTAACAAGGATAAATTTGTAAAATTTATAAAAGGTACTGATCTTATAAAAGGTACTAACTTGTAGAGTGGAAGTTTTGGTCTCTTTAAAAATTCATTTATGTTATGTAAATATGTTTTTGTCTTAATCCCAAGTGTGGGATATGGGGCTGCTTTTAGTTTGTCCACAGCTGTTAACTATGAATGCCTCGTGTGAGCTCAGAGAGGGGCATGGTCTTTGCCAGCTGCAGTTAGTTCAATTCTAAAGACTCTGAGAGGACATAAATGCCAGAGCACTGGGAGGAAAAGGAGTCTGAGGAGGAGCAGGCTGCTGCTGGTTGGTCCTATTGCTGCTGTTTGCTGTTTGCTGTTTGCTGTTTGCTGTTTGCTGTTTGCTGTTTGCTGTTTGCTGTTTGCTGTTTGCTGTTTGCTGTTTGCTGTTTGCTGTTTGCTGGTGTTATGCCCAATTCGTGAGAGCCCCAAAAGACCACCAGGAGTTGAGTCTGTTGCAAAACACATGAGGATCTTTATTCACAGCTCAAGCTGGACTCACAGACACCAAGGCATTGGTATCCAGCAGAGAGTCCCAAGCTATGGATTGTGGGTGATTTCTAGGTCCCAGTCTCTCCCAGTGAGCCCAAAGCAGGGGATTCTGGCCTGGAAAGCTTCTATTGTTTAAACAGAAAAAGGGGAGGCCACATTTCAAAACTGTTCACTATGGGAAAGTGACAGGACCATGAACAGTTCCTGCTTTCTTTGTTCTCTCTCTCTTGTTTGTGTGTGTGGCAGGAGGGGGCGGGGATGGCTGGCCTTGAGTAGTCTGTGCTATTTTCAGGAGCAAAGGTACGAGTTGGACCAAGTTGGGGGCCATTCGGGCCGGTTTCCTGACAATATCTCTAATGAGCAGCAAGGTCAGCTCTTTCTACAGTTAGCTGGATCTGCCTAGAAGCAGCAAGGTCAACTGGCCTGATGTTTTAAACTTAGATTTTTGGGACAATTCCATCAGGCCTGATGTTTTAAACTCTTTAGTTCAGTACCCCAAAACCTGGTTTTTAATTCTGTGGTCTCTCACTGGTTTGCTGGTTGGCTGGAGTGCTGGGTATGCTGAATAGGAAGATTGGAATTGCCCCAAAAATCTAAGTCTAAAAAAGTCTATGCCCCCTTTCCCCTCTAGCCTTCTTTCTCTCCTATCTAGTGTTGGGGGATTGAAATGGAGGAAGAGGTATACGAAACCCAAATAAAGTAGATGAAAAGTACACTTCAACCTTGGGCTGGAGAGATAGCTCAGTGGTTAGCAACACTGTCTGCCCTTCCAGGCTACCCAGGTTCAATTCCCAGCACCCACATGGCAGCTCACAACTACTCTCATACGGACAGACATACATGCAGGCAAAACACTATCGTACATAAAATAAAAATAAATATTTTTAAAGAGACTAACTTGTTAACTGTTAAAGATAATTAAGACATGCAAGTTAAAGGTCAGCCACCCTTACTGATCAAATTCTTTAATGTGCTCAGAGCTATATGTATAGTCATGCTAAGTACAATGTAATTTATTTACAGGGACAAGCCTTATTTACTTGTATACGTTTTTTCAAAGTTAAGCCTAAAGCAAGTAACTAAAAACAAAAAGGTTGTTTAAATAAGGTATGCTTAATAGATGATGCTCCTCAAACTCAGAGATCTGATGAACACGGCAGTTAAAATATTTAATGGAAAAAGCTTCCCATGATAGACAGAACTGCAAACTCCCGGAAGTGACACAAGGTCTCCAGAGAAGGTGATGCGCAAGCTTGACATTAACAGCAGCAGCAAAGCAACCCTTTTCTGGCCACTGCAGCTAGTCCTTCCACGGGAGAAGTAAAATTAGGAGGACCTTGTTTCTAAAGCTACTACATCTGCTGAGAAAGGCAGACACACACAGACTCAGATACCTTACTGGCAGGCTTAAAGCTGAAAAAGATAAACTCACAAAACAGGTTTCAATGTAACTTTTAAACTATTCCTTTATTTAAAGGAACTTGTTTTGCAATGACTGCTTTCAGTAACCAACCAACCACCTGTGTCTCCTGGTAAATGACTGGATGGAAGGAAAAGGTTTAAGGTTGATGAAAGTTGTAGGGAGCTAAGAAAGTAATCTGAGGTATGTAAATGCAACTTGTAAAGGTCTGGGAATGTGAAAGCTTAAGTAACTTGTGAGGGTCTAAGAAGGGGTTTTAAGGTGTATTAATGCAATTTGTAAAAGTATAAGAAAGTGATTTAAGATATGTGAAAAGTGAGAAATGTTTCAGGTTTCTTTCCCTCTCTGTGCTATTAATAAATTAAGACTTCAGGGGGGGAGGGTGGGACCGGGAGGGGAGGTGGGAGGGGCTTATGGGGGATATAAAATGAATAAAGTGTAATTAATAAAAGTTAAATAAAAAATTAAAAATAAATAAATTAAGACTTCAGTCCAGACAGTCCTGGAGCATGTTCCCGACAGAGTCAGGAGGATCTGTTAATTTGATGCCACCCTGTTCTGCAGAGCTACTTCCAGGACAGCCAAGGCTACACAGAGAAACCTTGTCTTTAAAAAAAAAATTCAAAAGTTCCAAGTTTTAATTAATCAGTTTTGATATAGTTGGGGGTTTTATTGTTTTCTTTGTTTTGTTTGTTGGTTGGCTGTTGGGTTTTTTGTTTTGTTTTTGGTTTTTCAAGACAGGTTTCTCTGTGTAGCCATGGCTGTCCTGGACTCACAGGCTGGCTTCGAACTCACAGAGATCTGCCTGCCTCTGCCTCCCTGAGTGCTGGGATCATAGGCGTGCGCCACCGCGCCCAGCATCTAGCTCTTGATAAGCGCTGACTACTATTACCATAGTCACAAGGTCAAGATTTTAAATTTCCTTTGGTTCTTTTCTAAGTATAGACTTAAAGTGCTTCTCATTGTGCTAAAAACATCTGCCCAATCTTTACACATACAATTTTCTGGATAGAGGACAGAGTGTTCATGCTTTTAACCCAGAACTATTGTTTGGGAGTCCCCAGCTTTTACTATGACTCGAGGCATGCATCAACTGCTTTTTCTACAATGTGGATTTCAGTATGATCACAAAGACTGATAATGCTAATATATCTACATCTATACGTTTCTTGTAAGCTTTGGGGAGTCCTGAGACTTGGATTTACCTCTCACAGGCCAAACAGACTCCAGATAAGCGCTCCTGTTAATCAACAGCTTCAGTTTCCTCACCTGCCTACTCCTGAGGTTGGGCTCTCTCTCCATCCTCTGACTCCCCATTTCCCCGTGCAACTACCAGAACCACAGCCTTAGAAGTTTCAAAAGTTCGGCCAAAATGAAGATTTTTCTCTGAGCTCCTTAATTTTACCGTCTTCCCCTGGTATCTATCTGTCTCAGCTGAAGAGTGCAAACTGCTCCGAAACAGCCTGCAATGTGCCAGCTCCAGCTGTTCCTTAGAACCTGCGTCCTGGACTGCTCCCGATTGGCCTGCTCTTCACTAGTCCCAGGTGGTTCCTCAGAACATGGGCAGTGAGCAAAACAGACATTCCCCAGCCTTCGACCAACATTTCAGCCTTCTTGGACCCTTGACAAGGATGCCCCAATTTCTGCTCAGAAGCTGTTACGGAAGAAATTATGTCACCCCTTATCATCAACAAAAAGGCTGTGATGTCAGATCCCAAAGAAAACCCTAGACAAATGGCTAGCTGTGGTACCTATTTAGCTTACCCAAGCCAGGCTCTCTCAGCATCACAAATACCTGTTATAGAGTCCTAGGTCCTCTCAGGACTTTTCACCACCACCACCCTACTCTAAGCCTCTCCAGCCCCTGAGCTTCCCTTCCCTTCCCCCAGCTTCTGGTTCTTGTATAGCTAGGCCATTTGGCCACATGCTCGCTTGGCTCTTCTTGGTCCTCTTGCTCTCTCTTGGTCCTCTCTTACCTCTCTCTCCCTCCCTCTCTCTCTCCTCTCATGGCCCAGTCTATTCTGCTGACCATGTTTCATCTGGATCTTCCAAATGCCCCTGGCTACTCTCTCCCTCATATCTGCAATAAAAACCTTCCCTTCCACCATACCCAAGAGCAGCCACATCCCACCCAAGATTCAGCCTCCATGAGGCACTCGCTGTGTCAGATTCTCTGCTAAGTGCTCCATGGGATGGGTCACAGTCTCCTGCGAGAAGAGGACTGTCCACCATGCCAGTGAGGGAGCATGCTGTAAGAGAATGCCCAGAGCTCACAGCTGTGGGCGGCAGAGTCAGGATTCAAACTCAGCTACTCAACCTGTTTCTCAGTACCTGTTTCCCTTGACACAGGGACACGTGGTTCGTTCCTTCCCCCGGGTAAACATGCATGCTTTCATCTCCTATCAGAGGGCCAGTCTTGGCATGGAGGAGCCTGTCTCTCTCTGAGGCAGACTTTCCCTAGCTTTTAGGGCAGGATGACCCTCAACCCAGTCCATGGAAAGAAGTACCTGGTCTTTCCCACTGCCAACCACTCTATCCTCATATTTCCCACCCACCGTTTGCTCCAAAGCACCCCTCATCCCTGGAATCTGAATAATGGGCAAAGATGAGGGACAAAGAATCAAGACAAATTTTACTTTTTCCAATATTTTTATTAATCAAATGATATAAAATAACTATCATCCATGAATGCCCAAGCACCTAGCTGGTCCTCTCACCCCAAAGTCATGAAGTCACACCCTCCTCAGCCTCTTTTGCAGCTCTGCTCCTATTTCCCCTGCCCCTACTCAGGGACAGACCCTGGAAGGAGGATGGGGCAGAGCTGGGAGCAGCAAGAATAGTACAGAGAAGACAGCTACAGTTTAGGTTGGACAAGATTAGAAGGCATAGATTCTCAGACATGCTTTACAGGACCAAATATCCAGCCAGAGCCCCAGCCCCACTCTTCAATCACTTCCCGTAGCCCAGTTCCTTTCTACCCTTCCCCTATTACCAGATCGTTTGGCCCTTACCCTGCCAGGGTCCCTGCACAGCCTCTCCAGTCCCAACCCACCCCCTGAGCTCCACTGAGATGAGGACTTCTGGACCCACAAGCTGCTCAGAGCCCCCAGGGAAAGCTGTCCTGAGCCTGAATGTTGCAGAGAGGTACAGGCTGGGGAAGAGGGTGGTGCGGGTGGAGAGAAGTTTTATTTCCAGGCTCAGGGCCTCTAAAATCCCCTACCCCCAATATCCCAACAAGTTCCAAGAAGAGACCCTCAGCTTCGAGCCACAGGACCCTCCATCTTCACACTCTTGGCTGCTTCTCCAATCAGCTCCCAGAAGCTTCCAAACTCCAGTTTCGAGTCATTGCAGTTGCCCAAGTTGGCAATCTTCTCTTCTAGCCCACAGTTGCTCTGAGGACAGGAAAGACATCACAGCTCAGCAAGGCAGCCCTTCCAGATCTTCCTGCCCCACCCTGGCCAGCGGCAAGCAACAGGAGAGGAGCCTACTAGGTATTGGCAAGGGGGAATGGAAGGAGGTTCCCAGGGCCAGCATGGGTGGGGTCTTGGGGCACTAGCTTGGAAAGTCAGGGGTTGGTATGGGGTGGGGTCCACCCCTCCATTACCGGCATGAGGTGCGGTAGCTGCTGGGTAACCAGGTCTCGGAGTTCAGCAGGGGTCAGTGTTTCCCTTCCACCCTCCACAGAGTACTGATGGAAGTTCTTGATGAGGGTCTCAATGGCCCTCTCTACATCACTGAATTCTTGGGCATCCTGAATATAGACACAACACATGTCAGGAAGGCCGGCCCACCCACCCTACAAAACCTTTCTCAGAAGCCTTGGAAAATCAACAGGGTAGAAAGCAACTACAAGACATTCTAGAACCCAGAATTCTGCCCCACTCCTCTCCCCTAACCCAACATCTAGGCCACAATGGCCTCTGCCCTAAGCCACAGATTAGGCAAGCCCCACCACCCCCGATCCCAGGCAGGGCAGGCCCTGGCATGTGCCCAGAACTCCTATTTCCAGAAGAAATCTATTTGCATCATCAGCCTATGTAGGCATGAGGGAGGGGATTTGGGGCTGGCTGGCAGTACCTACAGGACAAGGCCTAGGTAAAGAGTAGAGTGAGTGGGGGAATGAACCCTCTGACAGAAGGAAAGAGTGTGAGAACAGAAAGACAGGCCAGATGAATGGGCCCACCTCAGCATTGGCTGACCGACACTGTCCCATGTTGCCTGGTACACTGGTCCTTCTGTGAGTGAAGTCTGTCGTCTGTCCTATAGCCTGCCCCACAGGAGCTGATGGATCATGATCTGCCTAGAGAGGGGGAGGCCTGAGATGAGGGGCGAGCTCATCATTCTTTTTCTCGTGGTCATTTTTGCTCCACCCAACATATATCTTTACCAAAGGGCTTGGAGTCTGCTCTACACAGACACAGCCTCTGCCCAAACTCCAGGAGCTAAGGCTACAGCCCCCAAGCCAACCCACTCAGAGGGACTCCCCCTGGGCCTCATCCCAGCTACATTCTTCCCACCTCCTGTAGGATGTGGGCAAGAAGTGGGCCTGTCTAGATTGACGGCGTGCTGGGCTCTCTTACCTGCTGGCAGCTGCAGAGACAGGATGGAGGAGCCAGCTCACCTGAGCTCAGCTCTTATACCTGGGGGAAGGGAGGGGAGGCCAGGGGCAGGGCCACTCCAGCTATTGCAGCCTCCTGGGCTGGGAGCCAGTTTTGAGAGCCGCGCCCTCCACAGTTCTAGAGTCAGTCCCCACCCCTAACACGAGGAAGAAGCCATGGAGGGCTGGGTATGGGATGTCCCTGGCACAAGATCACCCTACCGAGTCACAGGGAGAAAAGGAAGAAAAGCTGGGGGAATCTTAGCTGGGAGGGTAAGAACCCGTAGCAGCCAAGAGTCAGGGAAGCAGAGGGAATCGACACTGGAAGAAGCAAGCCATTCAAGCTGAGTTTGTGGGATAAGGAGCTTGAAAGAGGGCCTCAGGGTCTGTGTGCTTTGACTCCTCCCTTCTCTCTCCCAGCTAAGCTAGTAACGCTCAGGCCTGCTGAAACCCTGAGCCAAGCCTTTCCCAGTCCTGACATCCTAGAGATGAAAAGGTGGAAGGAAGGGCCAGAGAAAGCAGCGCACCCTGGTGTTGGAAGGCACACTGAGCCTTCACCCGACGTCCTGCCTTGCACACAGGAGTACCCATGCTGCCTGGCGGGCAACAACCTCTCCAAACTGGTCGGGCTGCCATCTCCTCCCTCCTTCAGTCCTACCCCCTCCCCGAACAGCACCTCAATACCAGCCCTTCGAGCTACCAACCAGGTACCCCAGGAGTAGGCCAAACTGTATTTCCTGGAACTGTGACTAGCCCTGCTAGCTGCCCAGGCCCTAGAACCTAAAGTCATCGGAAGCAGACACAGGTGGAAGGGCTGAGGTCAGGAGAAGGTTTGCCTGAGCTTACAGTCAAAATTCCCTTGCTCACTCTGAAACCAACGCAGATGTCCAGACAGTCTTCCTTGGGTCACTTGCTGCAATTCCTCTGTATTCTGGTCTCAATCAGGGACTCTTCCAAAAGTCTCATTTGGAGAAGCCTCTGAAGGGCTTCAGTCTGGAAACCCACAAGGTCCTCGTCATCTGAGGGGCTGAGGAGTCTGGAGGCTTCTCAGATGCTCTGCCAATACGCCCTTGGAGAGCCTGCGGGTCCCTCTGAGTTTCCCCTGGGGCCTCTTTCCTGGTGCGTGATGGGGAATTTGTCTCTTCTAATTCTCCCCTGGTTGACTAGCTGCCCCACGTGGACATCCACAGTTACATCAGTGGCAACGCAGGAGGCTTACATCAACTGCCGCACCCCTGCACTCTCCAGTGGCTATACAAACCTCCTGCCCCTCAAGCCAGGGAGAGCAGGGTAGGGACGGATGACTCTGTCCCTAACTGGCACATTCCCACAGCTTCGTCTTCCTGTCACACTTGAGCAGCACTTCTCCTGGCCAGTTCCAGCTATACTTGTGTTCATAACCTAACCTCCCTAAAAATGTTTCCTCAGGGCCAGGAGTGGCAATGCACCTGTTATCCCAGCACCTGTGAGGCTGAGGCAGGAGGATTGCTGAAGATATCAACACTCTATTTTAAAACAAAAAGAAAGAAAGAGGGGGGCTGCAGGGATGGCTCAGAGGTTAAGAGCACTGGCTCCTCTTCCAGAGGTCCTGAGTTCAATTCCCAGCAACCACATTGGCTAACAAGCTTCTATAATGAGATCTGCTGCCCTCTTCTGGCATTCAGGTACACATGTCCAGAACACATAAATCTGAAAAAAAAAAAAAAAAGACAAGTAAGGAGAAAAGAAAGCTAAAAGAGGGCTTGGGGTGTGGCTCCTCCCAATTGCCTGACTTTTAAAAGATCATAGGTTAATCCTCAACACTGTAAAAATTAATTTGATTGATGAACCTAGACAGCTGTGACAGTTAGCTAGGGTAATAAAGGTGAGATATTTAGCACGTTTGTTATCATTACCAGCCAAAGGACACATTCCAGGAGTTATAGGAGGAAACTGGGAATCAACCGGGTATTTATTGAGCACCGACTTAGTAAAAGATCTGTTGCTGTGCCACACATTCTCAAGGACATGTTCTGTCCCCAACACCAGAAGGACAAAAAAATAAAAAAATAAAAATAAAAATAACATAGTGCTACATGGTATAGATATCTGAAGATGAACCACATTCCTTGTCTTCAAAATGTCCATAATGTTCATGTTTTCACCTCAGGTAAAGGCAGAGCTTTCTCATCCCTGGATCTCAAGAAAAGAAATCAGGGTAGTGTATGAAAATTAAGCAGCTGTGTTTCAAGGAGGAAGTTTTATTTGGAGAGAGGGGAGTTCTGGCTGGCCCAGCCCAGCAGATCCTGATGACCCCCATCCCGACAAGCAGGCTTTACTTCTTCAGGACCTCCAGGACCTTCTCCTTCCTCATTGCCTTTGCCAATTCCCCAATCAGTCTCCAGTACTCATTGAAATTCAGCTCCGAGTCCTGGTTCACATCCAAGCTTTTCATCTTATCATCTAGAGAGTCCACATCCTAAGAGGTAAAAGGGAAGGATTAGAACTAGGGCTCTTGAGGCAGGGAGAGAGGAAAGAACTGTCAGGGACCTTCCCTCAGAAGCGCCGACACCCGCCCCTGGTCTGAAGGATGAGGCTATGGTCCTACTGCCTGGAAGTCCCATATCCAAGGGACAGCAGCTGTGGCTGAGGGTGAACTACCGTCCTCCTTCACAAGGCACTACGGTCCCTGCTGCTCAGCTGCAGCATCCTAACCTCTTCTCAATTTAGTCACCAGCCGGCAGGTCGGGAGAACAGCAAAAGTACCAGGTTATCAGGTTCTCTAGGGCACTCTTGATAGAGTGTCTCATGGCTATGAAACCCATGGATTCTGGAAGCCTGCCTCCATGATGAAAGGATTTGTTGCCAGATAAACAATCACAACATAAACATCGTTGCTGAACAGTTGGTGGGTGTCAGATGGAAGGATACCTCACAGGTACCTGACTCTCAACACTGGGGGATCTGTGGGGAGGCTGTTTTGTTTCTTAGATGTGCTCATTTTATTTCATATGTATGAGCATATTGCCAACATGTGGTATGTACATGCACCACATACATGCCTGGTGCCCAGAGATCAGAGAGGATGGTATCTGGACAGGACTTAGAGGTGGTTGTGAGCTGCCATATAGGTGCTGGCATCCTGGATCCTTTGCAAGAGTGCTCTGCATAATCACTAAGCCAACTCTCCAGCCCCCATTTGCCTCAACATTTGGACAAAGGCAAATCCTGCCAAACAGATCTCTGGGTGACATGAAGCAAATTCTTAGAAGGGTTTTTTTTAGCAGAGTCATAAGCTCAGACATTGGACAATACTTCCTTAACCAGGAGAAGGGAAGAGTGGCAGGACAACCAACCACTCTTAGGTCCTTGATTCTAGGCAATGTGATATTACATTATGTTTTATATCATTTGTTTGTTAAGCCTCTATGTAGTTTTTACTATCTGTAAACTTCTAGAAATCCACCTCTCAATCCTATAATATGTTGATAAAATGAGACCAGAGAGACACAGGCAGACTCAAGTTCTCAGCAGCATTGTTTGACAGAAGCATACAGCCCATTTGCACACACTCCCATTTGCACCAAACATCAATTTTGCTCATCTAGTTTTACATACATACACACACACACACACACACACACACACACAAACACACACACACTTACCTGAGTTGAAGAAACACAGAACCACCTACACATGCAGTCATCCCCCGGCATACATAGAAATTCTCAGTCCTAGAGACCTCTACCAACCTTGAGCAAATGAGGCAGCTGCTTCGTGACTAATTCCTTAAACCCACTGAAGCTCAGGCATCCTCTCTGTTGTATCGGGGATGCAAAAATGTAGAACTGATTGACCACAGTCTCAATGGCTGTCTCAAGTTCAGTCAGGGGCTCTGCTGCCATCAGTACGCCAAAGAAGGAGCTGATGTTCTCACAGACTGACCTGCCTGGGAAGAAACAGGACAGGAGAGTCAGGGATCCAAGAACGGGTGAAGTGGCTTCCTGAAAGAGTCAAAATGAGAGAGATGAAAGGGTCCAGGACAAACAACAGAATCTCACTTACAGAAATCCTTTTTCTCTGACTCTCGTGTATGCGTGTCTGTCTCGGAGATATCTCTGTAGTGGTCTCTCCCAGTGCTAGAAGGGCTTTTTTTCTTTATTGGTTTGTTTTTAAGAGTTCTCTGAGTGTGGTAACATCCCCTGTGGGGCCTCTACTCCAATGGCCCTTTCTTTCTGCCACTCCCTTTCTTAGGGTCAGGAGACTGTTTGTCAACAATGGCTGATTATGTTGCGTCCTGGTCCTCCCATGTCTCCCTGTACTCCCAACACTTGGGAGGAAAAGGCAGGAAGATGTCAAGTTCAAGGCCAGCCCGGGACAAACAGAAAAGCACTGTCTCAAAAATTAAAACAAACAAACAAAAAAAAGCAAAAAGGGGCTGGAGGGATGACTCAGCAGTTTAAGAGCACTGGCTGCTCTTCCAGAGGATCCAGGTTCAGTTCCCAGCACCCGCATTGCAGGTCACAACTGTCTGTAACTCTTGTTCCAGGGATCTGATGTCTATTTCTTCTGTCCCCCACCAGAATGGCACAGACATGCATGCAGGCAAAACACCCATACATATCAAATAAAATAATAAATATTAAAAATAAATAAGCAAAAGCTTTCTGTGCAGGTGGCATTGTGAGCCACTCAAAGGGACACAGTACAAGGAGAGCAAGGATTCTGTGTGCCCAGGGAAAGTGAACCCATGAGAGGCTACAATGGGCAGACTAAGGTTTTTTCCTCAAAAAGATTAAAACTGCCAAGAAGATTGCTTTAAGTTTGAGTGTGTGAGCCTATTGCTGGATGCCTGCTCTTAAGACATACAAGCATTTTGAACTGGGGGAAAAAATAGAAAGGGCCCAGGGATGGATCCCTAAGCTGATTTTGTTATGAGTTCCAGCACAGGGCAAGCTAATACAGATAATCCAGAAGAAGGAAAACCCAACAGTGTAGAGGAAAAAAGAAATCACTGCAGGAAAAGGTATTCTAAGGAGATGAGAGGGGTGGGATGCTGGTCTTAGAAGGATGACATCATCTGTGAGGACAGAAAGGAAGACACAGTAGATGCTGACCTGGTAGGCAGATGATCTGGGGATGGGGACACACATAAAACCTTCTTGATGGCTTAATTCCTCAGTGAGTCAATTTCTCAGTGACTGTGAACGTGATGTGGAAAGAGGCATCTGAGGAAGGAAAAATGGTGACCTATTTCACAGAGAAATACAGAATTGCACAGCATTGCAAAAGGTTCTTTTGGAGTTTGTGGTTATAGATTTGGAGTGAATGAGAACCCAAGTCATTAATGAACTATTCCACGGGAGAATAAAGAGGTCTCTGTGACACTCTACCAGAGACTTGCCCCAGGCTAACCTTAAGCACAATTCTTTTGTGCCACCAGGTTTTTAAAGACAGTGCCTCGTGCAGAGCAGGCTGGCCTCAAACCCACAAAGGCCTGATCCTCCTGCCTCCACTTCACAAGACATCATGCACAGGATGTTCTGGATGGAGCTGGGGTTTGGTGCATGCTGGGAGCTTTGTGCATGCTAGGCGAGTATGTTTATCAACGGAGCTACACTGCCAGCCCCTTGGTCGAAATCCTTCCGAAACGAAGTTCAGCTAGCTACACACATCCTCCCTGTGGCATGGCATCATTTCCCCCACACTTTCCCAGAAGGGTAATAGGATTTCTCAAGAGGGCATGTTACGTCATCACAGGAGTATGTGTGTGCGTTCTGCTCTCTGTCTGTCTGTGTTGTCTGTGTGTCTGTGCTGTGGTGTATGCACATGTGGAGACCAGAGCTTGACTTTGGGACGTCTTCCTCCACCTCCTGTTTTGAGACAGGCTCATTCACCGAACCTGAAGCTTGTCATTTTGGCTACATTGCCTGGCTAGTGGACCGCCAGGGTTTGCCTGTCTCTGCCTCCCAAGACCTGGGGTTAGAGACAGGTGACGCCACACCAGCTTTTATGTCAGTGCTGAGGATCTGAACTCAGATCCTGATGCTTGCCTGGCAAGCAGTTTACCCGCTGAGCCACATCTCAGCTCTCCGGGTGCAGATGCAGGTGGTAAATCTAGACCGAAATTTGAGGGTAGGCGGTCCCTGCCTGACAACACAGAGACAGAATCAGGAGGTTTGTAAACAGGATTAGAATGATGTGTCTCAGAAGGCAAACTAAACAAGAAGATCCATGAGGAGATGAAGTTGATGGAAGGAAAGGAAAACAGAGCAGTCAAGAGACTGAAGGTCCTGGGAAAGCCAAGACACTTGTGTCTGAATCCTGACTAACACCCAGGAGGCCAAAACAGGAGACTACAAAGACTTCAAGGCTACCTTAAAGTACATTGTTTGCTTTGTTTTGTTTTGTTGTTTGAGGCAAGGTTTCTCTACGTAGTCTTGGCTGTCCTGGTACTCACTCTGTACAACAGGCTGGGCTTGAACTCAGAGATCTGTCTGCCTCCACCAGGATTAAAGGCATGAATGTGCCACCATACCCAGCAGGACTCAGCTTCAATTCCCACCACCCATATGACAGTTCACAACCACCTGTACCTCCAGTTCCAGAAGAGCTGATGTCCTCTACTGCTTCCCATGGGCACCAAGCACACAAATGGAGCACACAGACGTGTACCATACAAAACACCCAAACACATAAAGTGAAAATGGAAAACAAGATAATCTATAGTCATATTAGGACTGGTGGCACACACCTGTAATCTCAGCCATTGTTAAATAGAATTAGGAGAAGCAGTAGTTTGAAGCCACCCTTAGTTTCAGGAGACTGTCAAGAAAGAAAAGAAAGCAAGAAAGAGAGAGAGAGATAGAAAGAAAAAAGAAAGAAGAAAGAAAGACAAAGAAAAAGGAAGAGACAGAAGAAAGAAAGAGTGAATGAAAGAATGAAAAGAAAGACAGAGAAAAAGAAAAGAAAAGAAAAAGAAAATCTAGGAGCTGAGTGGGGTATCACAGTCCCAGAATTTGAAAAGCCTGGGCAGGATAGGCCAGCCTGGACTACATAGCAGGTTCCAGGTCAGCCAGGACTATATAGTCAGAGCCTGTCTAAAAATAAAAAATAAATAAAAAAAAAATTCAGCCAGGCATGCTGGTGCATACATTTAGTCTCAAGACTTGGGGAGACAGTTCATTTTATGAGTTTGAGGCCGGCTTGGTCTAAGCCAAGGCTACACAAAGACACCCTGTCTCAGAGGAAAAAAAAATCACACTCTTTTTTGTTGTTTTTCAAAACAGGGATACTCTGTGTATCCCTGGCTGCCCTGAACTGGCTCTATAGACCAGGCTGGTCTCAAATTCAGAGATCTACCTGGCTCTGCTTCCTGAGTGCTAGGATTGAAGGTATGCACCACCACACACAGCCATGTTCACACGCTTGGATGCACCTGTGAATCTGCATAAATGAAGTCAAATACACTGTTATCAAACTACGACAGCACACAAGCTCAGAGTCGGTGTTAGACTCCCTACTCACCTCTGTGGAAGGAACCCCTTCTTGAGGGAATGCTCACAGGGAGTGGATGGTAGTTACAGAGGATCCTCACAGACCCAGGAACACTGAGGGCAGAGCACACTGTGACTTCAGGGATTGTTCCAGAAAGGGTCTCCCTAACCTGTCTTCAAATTCCGGATCCCTCTGCCTCAGCCTCCTGAGTACAGGGATTACAGGTGCACATGCAAGCACCGCCATGCCTGACTTGTAGTTTTATTTTTGTTAAGCCTCTATGTAGTTCTTACTGTGTAAACTTCTAGAAATCCACTTCTGGATCCTATGATATGTTGATAAAATGAGACCAGAGAGACACAGGCAGACTCAAGTTCTTAACAGCATTGTTTGACAGAAGCATACAGCCCAATAATAGCACATTCCCATTTGCACCAAACAGCAAATTTTGCACATCTAATTTTACACACACACACACAAGCACACAGGCACACACACACACACACACACACACACACATTTTTACCTGAGTTGAGGAAACACAGAACCACCTACACTTGCAGTCATAACCTGGCATACACAGAAAATCTCGGTCCTAGAGACCTCTACCAACCTTGAACAAATGAGGCAGCTGCTGAGTGACCAGTTCCTTAAACTCATTTATGCTCAGACTGCCTTTCCATCCTTCCCGCCCTACAAAAGTGAAGAAAGTAGTGACAATGGTCTCAATGGCTGTCTCCAGTTCAGTCAGGGGCTCTGCTGCCATCAGTACTCCAAAGAAGGAGCTGATGTCCTCACAGACTGACCTGCCTGGGAAGAAACAGGACAGGAGAGTCAGGGATCCAAGAACGGGTGAAGTGGCTCCCTGAAAAAGTCAACATGGGAGAGATGAAAGGGTCCAAGACAGACAACAGAATCTCACTAACAGAAATCCTGTCTTTCTGACTCTTGTGTCTGACTGTCTGTCTCGGGGATATCTCTGTAGTGGTCTCCCCCAGTGCTGCAGGGTTTTATTTTTAGAGTTCTCTAAGTGTGGTAACATCCCCTGTTGGGCCTCTACTCCAATGGCCCTTTCTTTCTGCCACTCCCTTTCTTAGGGTCAGGAGACTGCTTGTCTCCAATGGCTGTTTATGTTGCATCCCCATCCTTTCACATACTGGCTACTGTTCCTAGGAGAGAAGCCTAGGGTTGGCAAAAACCCAATTAGCTCAGAGGCAATCGGGCCAGACTCATCTTCAGTCCCACACCCTACTTCTGCTAACAGGGTCTGGGGATGCTCAGTGCAAGAACTTACGGGTCTTCCCCACTCCTGCCTATCATTGACAAAGTCTAGAAAATGACTCCTCAGAATCCTCAAGCCCCAGCCAGGGCCCTCGGGGGTCCAATGAAGGAGGATCCCTGCCTACTCATCCCTCTCATTCTGTCCTCCCACCCACAAGGACCACTGCCAGCTCTCCTAAAGCTACTTCCTGAATCTCTGCCTGAACCTGCTTACAAGGGAGAACCCCGGAGTCGATAAAGAAGGTCCCCGGGCTCTCTGCTGCATCAGGGAGAGGAACTCCCCAGAGCAGGGAAATAGGATGCAGCTAGCAGAGCTGGAGCCTCTGGGCTGAAGTTTTATAAAGCTCCGGGGAAGGAGAGATCCACTCCCAAGTCCAAGTGTCAAGTTTCTGCCTCCACTGATTCCGAAAATAAGGGACCGCCCCTGCAGTCCCTAGCTGTCTCAAAACAGCACTGTGCGACCTGGACAGAGCCTGCTCAGGAGGGACAATAGCGTCCCACCCCTCCCCAGTCTGTGTCAGAGGGGCTGCTTCTGCTATTTGTAAAAATAAAATATAACAAACACTTGAGGAGGTCAGCTCGGGAAGCCCCATCTGAGAAACCAGACCCAGCAAAACACCCTACAGTCCAAGGACACTCTGAACGCCCAGGATGAGGTCCCCATAGTGAAAACCTGATTGAAGTCCCTAGCTGAGTTCCTAGACAGAAGCCCTCACAGAGACGCTCCTGGGCAGAATTCTTCCCTTCCACTGCTCAGCCAGCACTGCATAACCCTTCTCAAGGCTTCTCTTCCCACCTCCTCCCCGCTGGGCTCAGGGAGGGGGCGCAACCAAGAACAGAAAGAAACACAGGGCAGCCCATTCCCGCCAGCCCAGTTGACAGAGGGCATCTCTGTCCACTCCAGGTCCCTAGCCCTGTGGGTGTCCTTTCTTACCCGGTGGAGTCTTTCCAGAGAAGGGTCCTTAAGGGAGGACAGTTAAAGCCAGGTCTCCCCACGCCTCTCCAGAGGCCGCATTTACAGCCTGCCTGTCTGTTCAGAACCTGCTACCACCTCAGATCAAGGCCAACCATGAGTATCCTACACTGCTTAGGATAAGTCCCTGGCTTAGCCAGCATGGAGGAAACAGGGCCTCAGTAGGACCCAAAGAATCCTGATAAAAGGTACTGTGGTGCCTAGAGGGCTTGGGAGCAATCAGCCAAGGGAAAGAGCAGTGTCTGGATCTAGGGGAAATAAAATTTGGAAAGTAGTGAGAGGAGTTGAGGGAAGGTCAGAGAGCTGGGCGACTGGTGAATGAGGCACCAGGCAGCTTCCAGGCTACCAGGTCCTTCCACATAGAACTCTGTGTCTCCTGCCAAGTACCCCAGTCTCTAGTTATGAGGAGGGATGGGATACAGCCCTGCTCCTTTAGAGAGAGCATAAGAAAGGATGCTCCAGCCAGTGTCTGCCTTTCAAGAACCAGAGCCAAGGGAATCCTCAGAGCAGCAGAGCATAAGCCATGTGAGAGCATCAAGAAGGGTTCTGTGGCAGTGTGCCCTGTCCCATCGCTGCCTTCTCAAGATCTCCTCTCTACCCCCCTTTTCTCAGATTGCCCCCCACTTCTCTGTCCCCTAGGTTTTTCCTCTTTGTTTTTCCACAGCTTCAGCCCTATGGCCTCCCCTCCATAAAATTCCAAGCTGCTGGAGGGCTCCAGGCAAACTCCAGGCCCCCTGGGAAATGGGAAGGGTAACCAGAGCCACTCAGATCCCTCCCTTGAGCAACCCCTTATCCCTTTGATCAGCTCAACTTGGGTTCTCTCTCCCCTCATCTTCATGACAACTAACTTCTTGTGACTGGAGTTCAGAGGACAGTCACAAGTGCTCTATTGAAGAGTTGGGATGTCATCTAATCAGGACCCACTTTCCAGTATACCCAGTGTTGAGGAAGGATGAGGAAACCTGATCTGAGATACCCGAGCTGCCATGAAGCTGCGGAAGGCATGACCCTCCCAAGACCAAAGGACTCAGGGCCCTAGCATGGTAGTCTCTTCTCAAAAGACCTCTCCATTCTTCTGCTCTCCCCTGGCCATGGAGCCCAAATGACCCATGCATTCAGCCTTTATCTAACACAAACCAGCCCTGGAGCTACTGAAACAGAGCTGGCCTGAGGCAGGAATGGACAGCTTCTCAGTCAATGACTTGAGGTAGGTTCCTCCTTGGAAGCTCTGTGTCCAAGGTAAAACCTCAGACATTTCCCTCCAGCTTCTACCTATGTGATTGGAATGGATGATTCTGCAGACAAGAGGAATAGAATAGGAGGTCATGGGAAGCATACCCCCAGAGAAGACAAAATGAAATGCTGGGGAGAGTGGGGAGCTAGGCAAGGGTGGCTTGGACATGAAGACAGAACTGCCAAAAGTTGAGGGCCTGGGCTGGAGAGATGGCTCAGTGGTTAAGAGCTCTGTCTGCTCTTCCAGAAGTCCTGAGTTCAATTCCCAGCAACCACATGGTGGCTCATTACCATCTATACCCTCTACTCCCCTCTTCTGGCCTGCAGATATACATGCACATAGAGCATTGAAAAAAATAAAAACTTAAAAAAAAAAAAGTTGAGGGTCAGCCAGAGCTAGTTCAAGACAGCAATTTCTATAGAATGTGAGGCTGTTATAAATAAGTAAATCCCAGGCCCAGAAAGATGGAGATCCAGCCAGAAGGACCTGGGCTTAATCCTTTGTGCCTAAAGAGCAAAGGTCACTTAGCAGTGTGGCTCCCCTCCACACCAACTCTTGCCAAACCCCCCCATCACTGCCAGTCCTCCATCAGCTCACCAAAGGTACCAGACTTCTCCTGTGTGGGCATCAGAGACTTACGACCCACAGCAAAGCTTGACTGTGACAGCGCCAGAGGGTAAAAATAGAGCTGGAAGCCTGCCTGGTCCTTTGTCCACCCTTAGCCCTCCCCAACCCTAAGTCTCTGCCCAGGCAGCCAGGAGCCAGTCACTGCATGTGTCTTCTGAAGACTTCTGAAGATAGCCCAGTTCCTCTTGCTTCATCTCATGACCATTCCTGACTCCCTCTGGCTGGGAAGTGATGGAGGGATCCAGAATGCTGGGATGGATTTAGGTGTGACAGGGTTTCTCTCACATCACAAAATCTCGATGAAAGATAACGTAGAAGAGGGTCCTGTCTTGTAGCTGTCTGAGCTGGGAAACCAGGGCCAGGCCTGAGGATTCCCTTCTCTGAGGACCCCAGAGCTCCTGAACCTGATTGACACTTCACTTCCCTTATGTGGGGGTGGGTAGGTGTGCTGCTGAAATGGGCTCTGAGCTGGAGACTGCCATGGAGACCCTCATCAACGTCTTCCATGCCCATTCGGGCAAGGAAGGGACAAATGTAAACTGAGCAAGAAGAAGTTGAAAGACCTGCTACAAACTGAACTCTCCGGCTTCCTGGATGTAAGCAGAGGGTTGAGGTAGAGGGTGGAGGAAGGGGGTGGGCACCTCTGCCAGGTCCCTGCCTGGGCCCTCAGCTCAGCCCATCCTCCTCTTCCACTCTGAACTAGGTTGTCCAGGCTCCCCAATCTCATCCCTGGAAGAGTCAAAATGCCCTAGTGTACTGACCGCCTGTTAATACCAGACTCTGCAGATTCATCAGTGACACTATCCGCAGCATAAAATGGAGTCATGAAGAGCACAGCAGCATATAGCTTTATCCTAGCACTACAGAAGGAAAGGTAGGAGGAGCAGGAATTCAGAGCCAGCCTGGACTATGTGAGAACTTGTTTCAAAATATATATATATATATTTTTAATAACACCAAGCCTGTTGATGCATGCCTTTAATCCCAGCACTTGGGAGGCAGAGCCAACCTTTTCTAGAGTTTTGAGGCCAGCCTGGTGTATATAGTGAGACTCTGTCTCAAGAAAAGAAAGAAAGAAAGAAAGAAAGAAAGAAAGAAAGAAAGAAAGAAAGAAAGAAAGAAAGAAAGGAAAGAGAAGAAAAAAGAAAAAGAAAGAAAAAGAAAATACAGAAAGAAAAAAGAGAAGAGAAGAAAAAAGAGAAATAAAGAAAAAGAAAATAGGGAAAAAAGAAAGAAAGAAAGAAAGAAAGAAAGAAAGAAAGAAAGAAAGAAAGAAAGTAGGAAAAAGAGATGTTTGTTTGTTGGTTTGGCTTTTTGTTTTGTTTGTTTGGCTGGTTGGGTTTTTTTTTTTTTTTTTTTCTTTGTTTGATTTTTGTTCTCCAACAGGGTTTTTCTGTGTAGCCTTGGCTGTCGGGGACTCACTTTGTAGACCAGGCTGGCCTCAAACTCACAGAATTCTGCATGCCTCTGCCTCCCAGAGTGCTGGGATTGCAGGCATGCACCACTGCAACCAGCGAAAAGTTTTGAATTAAAAAATAATTAAACATAGGAGAGATGGCTCAGAGGTTAAGAGCAGTGGATCCTCTTCCAGAGGTCCTGAGTTCAATTCCCAGCAATCACATGGTGGCTCACAAGCTTCTATAATGAGACCTGGTGCCCTCTTCTGGCATTCAGGCACACATTCAGGCAGAACAATTTATACATCATAAATATAAAAAATAAAAAATAAAGAAAGAAAGAAAGAAAGAAAGCAGGAAAGAAAGAAAGAAAGAAAGAAAGAAAGAAGGAAGGAAGGAAGGAAGGAAGGAAGGAAGGAAGGAAGGAAGGAAGGAAAGAAAGAAAGAAAGAAAGAAAGAAAGAAAGAAAGAAAAACAAAAAGAAAGAAAGCAAAAACAGGGCTTGGGGTGTGGCTCCTCCCAATTGCCTGACTTTTACGAGATCATAGCTTAATCCTTAACACAGTAAAAATTAATTGGATTGATGAACCTTAACAGCTGTGACAGTGAGCTAGGGTTATACATCTGAGATATTTAGCACGTTTGTTATCATATATAGCCAAAGGACACATTTGAGGAGTTTTAGGAGGAAACTGGGAAGTGGAGACATGGAGCTGAGCCCCAGCAGCCTCTCTTGCCTCCAAGCTCTGGATTCTTCACACATCAACTGTGTATTTATTGAGCACCGACTTAGTGAAAGATCTATTGCTGTGCCACACATTCTCAAGGACATTTTCTGTCCTCAATTCCAGAGGAGGGAAAAAAAAAATCACATAGTACTACATGGTATAGATATCTGAAGATGAACCACATTCCTTGTCTTCAAAATGTCCATAATGTTCATGTTTTCACCTTAGGTAAAGGCAGAGCTTTCTCATCCCTGGATCTCAAGAAAAGAAATCAGGGTAGTGTATGAAAATTAAGCATCTGTGTTTCAAGGAGGAAGTTTTTTTTGGAGAGAAGGGAGTTCTGGCTGGAGTTCTCAGCAGCATGGTTTGACACAAGCACGCAGCCCAATAATCACACATTCCCGTTTGCGCCAAACAGCAATTTTGCTCATCTACTTTTACACAAACTTACCTGAGTTGAGGAAACACAGAAACACCTACACATCCAGTCATCGCCTGGCATACATAGAAAACAGTCCTAGAGACCTCTACCAACCTTGAGCAAATGAGGCAGCTGCTGGATGACCAGCTTCTTAAATGCATTGAAGCTCAGTCTGGGAGCTCAATCTCCCACTACTGCATAAATGCCGAATGTGTGGATTATGGTCTCAATGGCCGCCTCCAGTTCAGTCAGGGGCTCTGCTGCCATCAGTACGCCAAAGAAGGAGCTGATGTCCTCACAGACTGACCTGCCTGGGAAGAAACAGGCCAGGAGAGTCAGGGATCCAAGAACAGGTGAAGCAGCTTCCTGAAAGAGTCAACATGGGAGAGATGATAGGGTCCAGGACAGACAACAGCATCTCACTTACAGAAATTTTTTCTTTCTGACTCTCGTGTCTGAGTGTCTGACTCGGGGATATCTCTGTAGTGGTCTCTACCAGTGCTGCAAGGGTGTTTTTTTTTTTTTTTTTGTTGTTGTTGTTGTTTTTTATAGTTCTCTGAGGGTGGTGACATCCCCTGTGGAGCCTCTACTCCAATGGTCCTTTCTTTCTGCCACTCCCTTTCTTAGGGTCAGGAGACTGCTTGTCTCCAATGGCTGTTTATGTTGCATCCCCGTCCTCCCACATACTGGCTACTGTTCCTAGGAGAGAAGCCTAGGGTTGGCAAAATCCAACTGAGATCAGGGTCAATCCGGCCAGACCCATCTTCAGTCCCACACCCTCCTTCTGCTACTGGGGTCTGGGGATGCTCAGTGCAAGAACCTGCCCATATTAGCCACTCCTGCCTGTGGTTGACAATGTCTAAAAAAGGACTCTTCCAGATTTTAAGACCAAAATTATCAGTGCAAACAACCCAATCTTTAGAACCAATATTAACTTAGAACAAGACTTTTTTCTTATCCTAAAAGGAAATAAAATCAATTTGATTCAGAGATTTTGCAAACTATGTTTTTTTTTTCCCTGAGCCACACCATGTGGCAATTTACATTGTTGTTATTTAAACATATGCATTTATGGACCCTACAAACACATAGGCACACATATGTGTTTTAAACAAGAATTTGAATTTAACCCCAAAACATACCCAATTATTTTTGATTATACCAACCATTTAAGATCAGTTGAAAATAATTATATAATGGCCATATATTTAAACAGACAGGTAAAACTCCTTTTTCTTTTAGACTCAGCTGTAATTTTAAACATTAGAGCAAGTGTAGTTTTTTTTGTTTTGTTTTGTTTTGTTTTAAATCACTGTTTGATTTGTAAGTTGTAAGCCCCCTAGGTGGGAGGAGGGAAGAGAGGAGCAAGAGAGCATGGTGAGCTCCTGCCCCTCCCTTCCCTGCTGAGCTGGCAGGAAGGCAAGGGGGAGGAGTTTTTTCTTACTCTCGGCAGCCGGCAGCCAGAGCAGTTGTGGAGCAGCTAAGGTGCCACTTTCCACCTAACCAAGTGTAAGGACTTTCACCAAGCGAGCTCTGGAGCCTTGCCTGCTCCCTTGGCTCCCTTGTGAGCTTTACTCTAGCTTACCTCCCCCGCAGGTCCTGAACCTGCTTTTTGGCCGGCTTTTTTTTTTTTTTTTTTTTCTTGTGCTCTTCTCAACAGGGGTCGCATCAAGCCGTGCCCTGTTGGGTGTGTATTGTTATTCCACAGATGCTCAAGTGCCTGAGCACCACCTGTCCAAGCTCCAGCCCTGGCAGCAGGCTCCAGGCATCTCCCCAGCGACCCGAGAGCACTCCCTCCTCCCCTCCCTCGGGAGGGAGAGCACATTGCGCGCTCCCTGGCCGAGAACTAGTTCTAATGTTAACTGTCCTCTTGAGTTTTTGTCAGTCCAAGTCTACAAAGAAACAGACACAGAAAAATACATACGAGAAACACAGGATTACAGATGCTCGCGAGCCAGACCATAAGCAAAGCTTTAGAAGAGACAGAAACTCAACATTGTCACTGTTGGTAACAGAACAAATGTAACAGACAAGAGACATAGGACAAAGACAATTGCGGTACCTACTTGTGAGCTCAGATGAGCCCTCCCATAGCCAGTGTCCAGAGTTTTTCTCAGCACCCCCAAATCCAGGATGAGCCCCCATAAGTTTATAGGTAACTTCTCAAATACAAATGGGCGAATTGTGCCTGAATTTTTCTCTTGATTTTTTTAGGTTAGAATTTTGGAGCTTTGTAGGGTATTTTTAGATTGGCCAATGCCTTGTAAACGCGTTAAGGAAGGTTGGAGGGGCCAGGCTGAAGGCCAATGGTCCCGTGAAATTACTGGCATCTATAAAGTCCGCTTTCCAAGAGAGAAATTGCTCTCGTGAAAGGGCTGCTTGGGTCACTTGGAGCCATTCCACCGGGGTAAGGTATCCGCCCCCGGGGAGGCCCTCAAGCAAAGAAATACTAAAAGGGGCATTGGGTCCGTAGTTTTTAACTGCATAATGTAATTCTTTAAGGGGATTGTTTTTTAATGGGTCCGGTAAAAAGAGTCCTCTAAAAAGTGACTTGAAGAGAGGCAAGTTCTGCTGAAAGAGCGGTGCACTCGCGTTGCGAGGAGAACTTCACTGAGCTCCGACACCTGTTTGGTAAGGTCCTCTTTTGTTTTTAAAAGCAAGGACGTTTGGGATGAGGGAGGAGAAAGCGCATGTGCGCATATATTAGGAATAATGTGGTTAGGCGGTGGGTAAACAAGAGGTATGGGCGGCCAGTTGTAATTACGGTATTTGGCTGCCCCCCCCCCCCCCCCTCGAAATTGCTCTCCTCTGGGGGTTCTAGGCGATCGGAATTTTTTTTTTTTTTTTTTTTTGTTCTTCAAGACAAGGTTTCTCTGTGTAGCCTTGGATGTCCTGGACTTACTTTGTAGACCAGGTGGGCCTCGAACTTACAGATTTCTGCATGCCTATGCCTCCCAGAGTGCTGGGATTGCAGGCATGCACCACTGAAACCAGCAAAAAGTTTGAATCAAAAAATAATTAAACGTTAGAGAGATGGCTCAGAGGTTAAGAGCACTGGATCCTCTTCCAGAGGTCCTGAGTTCAATTCCCAGCAACCACATGATGGCTCACAAGCTTCTATAATGAGACCTGGTGTCCTCTTCTGGCATTCTGGGACACATTCAGGCAGAACAATACATACATCATAAATATAAAAATAAAGAAAGAAAGAAGGAAAGAAAGAAAGGAAGGAAGGAAGGAAGGAAGAAAGAAAGAAGGAAAGAAAGAAGGAAAAAGAGAAAGAAAAAAGGGTGCTTTTGTTTGGTTCATTGTGTTTGTTTGTTTTGTTTTGTTGTTGTTGTTGTTGTTGTTCAAGACAGGGTTTTTCTCTGTAACCTTCGCTGTCCTAGACTCATTTTGTAGAGCAGACTGGCCTCGATCGCACAGAATTCTGCATGCCTCTGCCTCCCAGAGTGCTGGGATTGCAGGCATGCACCACTGCGACCAGCGAAAAGTTTTGAATTAAAAAATAATTAAACATTAGAGAGATAGCTAAGAGGTTAAAAGCACTGGATCCTCTTCCAGATATCCTGAGTTCAATTCTCAACAACCACATGGTGGCTCACAAGCTTCTATAATGAGACCTGGTGCCCTCTCTGGCATTCAGGCATACATTCAGGCAGAACAATATACACATCATAAATATAAAAAAGGAAAGAAAGTAATAAAGAAAGAAAGAGAGAGAGAAAGAAGAAAGAAAGAAAGAAAGAAAGAAAGAAAGAAAGAAAGAAAGAAAGAAAAAAGAAAGTGAAAACAGGGCTTGGGTTCAGGCTCCTCCCAATTGCCTGACTTTTACAAGATCATAGGTTAATCCTCAACACTGTAAAAATTAATTTGATTGATGAACCTAGACAGCTGTGACAGTTAGCTAGGTTATACAGGTGAGATATTTAGCACATTTGTTATCATTAAGAGCCAAAGGACACATTCCAGGAGTTTTAGGAGCAAACTGGGAACTGGAGACATGGAGCTGAGCCCCAGCAGCCTCTCTTGCTCCAAGCTCTGGATTCTTCACGCATCAACCGTGTATTTATTGAGCACCGACTTAGTGAAAGATCTATTGCTGTGCCATACATTCTCAAGGACATGTTCTGTCCTCAACAACAGAAGGACAAAAAAAAAAAAAAAAAATCACATAGTACTAGAATGCTACAGGATATCTGAAGATGAACCACATTCCTTGTCTTCAAAGTGTCCATAATGTTCATGTTTTCACCTCAGGTAAAGGCAGAGCTTTCTCATCCCTGGATCTCAAGAAAAGAAATCAGGGTAGTGTATGAAAATTAAGCATCTGTGTTTCAAGGAGGAAGCTTTATTTGGACGAAGGGAAGTTTTGCCTGGCCCAGCCCAGCAGACCCTGCTGACCCCCATCCCAACAAGCAGGCTTTACTCCTTCAGGACCACCAAGACCTTCTCCTCCAAGGTTGCCTTTGCCAATTCCCCGATCAGTCTCCAGTACTCATTGAATTTCAGCTCCGAGTCCTGGTTCACATCCAAGCTCTTCATCTTCTCATCTAGAGAGCCCACATCCTAAGAGGTTAAAAGGAAACGATTAGAACTAGGGCTCTTGAGGCAGGGAGAGAGGAAAGAACTGTCAGGGACCTTCCCTCAGAAGCACGGACACCCGCCCCTAGTCTGAAGGATGAGGCTATGGTCCCACTGCCTGGAAGTCCCATATCCAAGGGACAGCAGCATACACTGTGGCTGAGGGTGAACTACCGTCCTCCTTCACAAGGCACTAAGGTCAGGGCTGCTCAGCTGCAGCATCCTAACCTCTTCTCAATTTAGTCACCAGCCGGCAGGTCAGGAGAACAACAAAAGTACCAGGTTATCTGGTTCTCTAGGGCGCTCTTGACAGAGTGTCTCGTGGCTATGAAACCAATGGATTCTGGAAGCCTGCCTCCATGATGGAAGGATTTGTTGCCAGATAAACAATCACAACATAAACATCGTTGCTGCACAGTTGGCGGGTGTCAGATGGAAGGATACCTCACAGGCACCTGATCGCAATACTGGGGGATCTATGGGGAGGCTGTTTTGTTTCTTAGATGTGTTCATTTTATTTTATATGTATGAGCATATTGCCAACATGTGCTATGTACATGCATCACATACATGCCTGGTGTCCAGAGATCAGAGAGGACGGTATCTGGACAGGATTTAGAGGTGGCTGTGAGCTGCCATATAGGTGCTGGTAATTGAAACTGGATCCTTTGCAAGAGCACTGTGCATAATCACTAAGCCATCTCCAGCCCCCATTTGCCTCAACATTTGGTCCAAGGCAAATCCTGCCAAACAGATCTCTGGGTGACATGAAGCAAATTCTTAGAAGGGTTTTTTTTTTAGCAGAGTCATAAGCTCAGTCATTGGAGAATATTTCCTCAACCAGCAGAAGGGAAGAGTGGCAGGGCAACCAACCACTCTGAGGTCCTTCATTCTAGGAATTGTAATTTTACATTATGGTTTATATCATTTGATCCTCAAGATCCACTAGATGACAGTGGCCCAAGGACCTTGTCCAACACTATACTTTCAGTGTCAAGTACCCAGCTGAAGTTTGTTCACCAAGACACGAAAAGACAGAGTAGGTCTTTAGTAAATAGAGGCTGAATAATAGACCAACAATCCAACAGGAAAGGCATAACAAATCAGCCTCACAGTGGAGAAGCTTAAACCTCAGGAGACCAGGGACTGGTGCTAAGCACAGATGACCAGAACAGTTAGAACCTGTACTGGAGTCTAGGCTTCTTTTTCTCTTTTGATTATTTTATTTTATCCTATGTGTATGGCTATTTTGCACCATGTATGTACCTGGTGCCTGTGGAGGCCAAAAGAGGGTGAAGATTCCCTCAACCTGGCATATAGACAGTGATGAGCCTTCATGGAGCAACAGAACTAAATCCTGGTCTTCTAGAAGGGCAGCTGGTGCTCTTAACCATTCAGACAAGGGTCTCTAAATCGGGGCTTCCATTCTCGGCTACTGCTCTGTATCTTTCTCCTCTGCCTGCACCTTGTACCCTCCACAAACAAACAAACAAACAATACTATTAGAAATGAGCTTGGCCTGGTAATGCAGAACAGAAATCTTAACTACCTAAGAGACTGAAGCAGGAGGATCCGCCTCAAGCCCTACAGGGATATTTAATGAAAGTCTGTTTTAAAATTTTTAAAAAGCTTAAGGATATGATTCAGCCCTGGACAGCCTAACATGAATGAGGCACTGGCTTCAATCTCTAAAATATCATACACACGAAAGTATAATTAATATGTGAACTTGGTAAATTGTGGGCTCCCCTTTTATGTGTGGAAAAGCAGAAGGGATGGGAGAGACCGGAAGAAGAGAAGGGAGGGGGCACCCTTCCGATATAAAGTAAATAAACTGAAATTTAAAACATTTTTTAAAAATCTAATTAATTAATTGATTTTTTAAAATGCAAGCTTTTCTTGAGAAAGTAAATGTGTGAAACTGGCCAGTAAAATTCTGAAAAATAAGAATTTAAGTAAATCCAAATGGGTTGTGATGCTCTTATACCCGCAGCACTTAGGAGGGTGAAGCAGGAAGATAGCTGTGAGTTGGAGGTCAGCCTGTTTTTCACTGTGAAAACGCACAGTAATGGACAGCAGGGAAGTGTGTAAAAAAAAAATATTTTAAGGCCTGATGGGATGGGAAATAGATGGTTCATAAGTCCAGGCCGATGAGAGCTGCATAGAGAGATCCTGTTTTAAAAGACAGAGACAGAGAGAGAAAAAAAGAAAAAGAAAAAGATGTAAAAAGGTGCACCATGACTCCTGTACTCCCAACACTCGGGAGGAAAAGGCAGGAAGATCTCAAGTTCAAGGCCAGCCTGGGACAAACAGAGAAGCGCTGTCTCAAAAATTGAAACAAACAAACAAAAAACCAAACAGGAGCTGGAGGGATGACTTAGCAGTTTAAGAGCACTGGCTGCTCCTCCAGAGGACCCAGGTTCAGTCCCCAGCACCCACATGGCAGGTCACAACTGTCTGTAACTCTTGTTCCAGGGATCTGATGTCTATTTCTTCTATCCCCCACCAGCATGGCACAGACATGCATGCAGGCAAAACACATGTACATATCAAGCAAAATAATAAATATTAAAAATAAATAAGCAGAAGCTTTCTGTGCTGGTGGCATTGCCAAGGACATCTTGAACTTTCTGAGACCTGACTGACATTCTGCAACAAGTTGTGGCAAGCGTGAGCTGCTCAAACGGACACAGTACAAGAAGAGCAAGGATTCTGTGAGCCCAGAAAAAGTGACCCCATGAGAGGCTACAATGGGCAGACTAAGCCTTTTTTCCTCATAAAGAATAAAACTGCCATGAAGATTACTCTAAGTTTGAGTGTGTGAGCCTATTGCAGGATGCCTGCTCTTAAGCCATGCAAGCATTTTGAACTGGGGGTAGAAAAGAGAAAGGGCCAAGGAATGGATCCCTAGGCTGTTTTTGTTATGAGTTCCAGCACAGGGTAAGCTAATACAGATGATCCAGAAGAAGGAAAACCTGACAGTGTAGAGGAAAAAAGAAATCACTGCAGGAAAAGGTATTCTGAGGAGGTGAGAGGGGTGGGATGCTGGTCTTTTTTTTTTTTTTTATCAGTTACATTTTATTAACTCTGTATCCCAGCCGTGTCCCGATCCCTCATTACCTCCCAGTCCCTCCCTCCCTCCCTCATCTCCACCATGCCCCTTTCCAAGTCCACTGATAGGGGGGACCTCCTCCCCATTCATCTGATCCTGTTTTATCAGGTATCTTCAGGACTGGCTGCAAAGCCCTCCTCTGTGGCCTAACAGGACTGCTCCTCCCTTCGGGGGTGGGGAGACCAAAGAGCCAATCATTGAGTTCCTGTTAGAAATAGTCCCTGTTCCCCTCACTTTGGGAAACCAATTGGTTACTGAGCTACCACAGGCTACATCTGAGTGGAGGATCTAGGTTATATCCATACATGTTCCTTGGTTGAATGTCAGTCTCAGAAAAGACTCTGTGCCCAGATGCTGGTCTTAGAAGCATGACATCATCTGTGAGGACAGAAAGGAAGACACAGTAGATGCTGACCCAGTAGGTAGATGATATGGGGATGGGGGACACACGTAAAACCTTCTTGATGTCTTAATTCCTCAGTGAGTCAATTTCTCAGTGATTGGGAAAGTGATGTGTAAAGAGGCATCTGAGGAAGGAAAAATAGTGACCTATTTCACAGGGAAATACACAACTCCATAACATTGCCAAGGGTTTCTTGGAGTTTGCGGTTATAGATTTGGAGTGGAACAAGAAAACCAGCCTGTGCATGTCCCTCTACATAGACTCAGCTCTCGGGGTGCACATGTGAAAGACTCGGACTAACCATGTAACCTATGTTTCTTTAATTGCCTTATAACTTACATGTTCAAGTGTTAGGCCCATGTTAATTAAAGCCTCTTAGTGCTTCCCCAGAGAACAGAGGAATGTCAAAGTTCCTGACACTGGCCATCTGTGAGGGCAGCGATAAGGAAGAGAACAAGCAGAGATCTCTACTAGGTGGAGAGAAAATCACAGGCCAGCACCTGTGACATAAACTTCGTTTGAAAACTGGGCCAAATGGCCCCAATCCTTCTCCTGAATAGGTCCTGACCATTGATCCAAAGCCTGTAGCCCCGACTCCTCAGAACACACATGGGATGCGTTAATCACTCTCCCACATTTAAGTGCAGCTATATCTCATATGGCAGGAAATTCCAAACTGACTTGAAGATCAGATATTCCCCAGATATTTAAGACAGGGCTGACCGGACCTAAGGGTGCCCAGAATCAACCAATTATTTTAAAAGTTAAATACCTCATCCAATCCTGAATTGCCAGGACTGCAACCACTAAAAATTCTTGCACCTTGTTTTTTAAAAACCCAAAGCCTTTGTCTCCCAGTGCCACTCCTTGCTGACCAGCAGGGGTAACCCCATTGTGCAATGGTAAAAATAAACCTCTTGTTATTTTGCATCAATGAGATCTGTCTCCTGAATTTATTCACCACTTCTGGAAATTAGGCCCATTCTGGACCTAACAGATGCAGGTGGTAAATCTAGACAGAAATTTGAGGGTAGGCGACCCCGGCCTGACAACAACAAAAAGACAGAATTAGCAGGTTTGTAAGCAGGATTAGAATGATGTGTCTCACAAGGCAAACTAAACAAGAAGATCCATGAGGAGATGAAGTTGATGGAAGGAAAGGAAAACAGAGCAGTCAAGAGACTGAAGGTCCTGGGGAAGCCAAGACACTTGTGTCTGAATCCTGACTAACACCCAGGAATTCCAAACAGGAGACTACAAAGACTTCAAGGCTACCTTAAACTACATTTTTTGGTTTGTTTTGTTTTGTTTTTTTGAGGCAAGGTTTCTCTACGTAGTCTTGGCTGTCCTGGTACTCACTCTATAGACCAGGCTGGGCTTGAACTCAGAGATCTGTCTGCCTCTACCAGGTTTAAAGGCATGAATGTGCTACCATACCCAGCAGGACTCAGCTTCAATTCCCATAACCCACATGACAGTTCACAACCACCTGTAACTATAATTGCACACGAGCTGATGTCCTCTACTGCTTCCCATGGGCACCAAGCATACCCATGGAGCACACAGAACTGTACCATACAAAACACCCATTCACATACACTGAAAATAGAAAACAAGATAATCTATAGTCATGTTGGGAATAGTGGCACACACCTGTACTCTCAGCCCTTGTTAAGTAGAATTAGGAGAAGCAGGAGTTTGAGGCCACCCTTAGCTTCATGAGATAAGAAAGAAGAAAGAAAGAAAGAAAACAAAGAAGAAAGGAAAGAAAGAAGAAATTAAGAGAAAGAAAAATGAAGAGAAAGAAGAAAGAAAGAGTGAATGAAAGAAAGAAAAAAAAGAATAGAAGAAAAAGAAAATCTATGAGTTGGGTGGGGTATCACAGTCCCAGAATTTGAATAGCTGTGGCAGGATAGACCAGCCTGGACTACATAGCAGGTTCCAGGTCATCCAAAACTATATAGTGAGAGCCTGTCTAAAAATAAAAAATAAAAAATAAAAAATTCAGCCAGGCATGCTGGTGCACACATTTAATCTCAACACTCAGGGAGACAGTTCATTTTATGAGTTTGAGGCCGGCTTGGTCTACAAACCCAAGGCTACACAAAGACACCCTGTCTCGCCGGAAAAAAAAAAATCACACTCTTCATTGTTGTTTTTCAAACCAGGGATACTCTGTGTATCCCTGGCTGCCCTGAACTGGCTCTATAGACCAGGCTGGCCTCAAATTCAGAGATCTACCTGGCTCTACTTCCTGAGTGCTAGGATTGAAGGTGTGCACCGCCACACACAGCCATGTTCACACGCTTGGATGCACCTGTGAATCTGCATAAATGAAGTCAAATACACTGTTATCAAACTACGACAGCACACAAGCTCAGAGTCGGTGTTAGACTCCCCACTCACCTCTGTTGAAGGAGCCCCTTCCTAAGGGAATACTCACAGGGAATGGATGGTAGTTTCACATTATCCTCACAGGCCCGGGAACACTGAGGGCAGAGCACACTGTGAGTTTAGAGCTTGTTTCATAAAGGGACTCCCTAACCTGGCTTCAAATTCTGGATCCCTCTGCCTCAGCCTCCTGAGTGCTGGGATTACAGGTGTACATGCAAACACCACCATGCCTGACTTATAGTTTTATTTTTGTTAAGCCTCTATGTAGTTCTTTCTGTCAATAAATCTCTAGAAATCCACCTCTAGGTCCTGTGATATGTTGATAAAATGAGAAGAGAAAGACACAGGCATGTTGGGCTGATAAGGCCTGTTGCATATACCTGAGCCTGGCTCGAGTTTGGAGACCTGTCTTTAGCTTCCGATTTAAGAGATGCCACTTCCGGGCAAAAGTGATTCAGCATATCTGTCTTAAAATCAACCCTGCCTGGTAACTGTTACATGGAGTTTTGGCACTGGCCCACCTCTCCTTGCACTACCTAACCTTGCCCTCTAGCTCATCTTACCTCACTTCCTTAATTCTGCCTCCTGACCCAAACCTAAAAAAGGACCATTTTATTCAATAAACTGAGTTCCTGCTTCAACAGATCTCCCGGTGGTGGTTTATTTCCTGGGGCATCCGGGGAGGTCTGGGCCATAGACACTCACCATCCTGTTCAGCCACGAAGGGCGTCCAGATGGACTGGCCACCCTCCTCTCAGCTCCACCAGCCTGATATCCACCCTGCACAGGCAGACTCAAGTTCTCCACAGCATGGTTTGACAGAAGCACACAGCCCAATAATCACACATTCCCATTTGTGCAAAACAGCAATTTTACTCATCTAGTTCTACACACATATACACTTACCTGAGTTGAGGAAACACAGAACCACTTACACCTGCAGTCATTGCCTGGCATACATAGAAAATCTCAGTCCTAGTGACCTCTACCAACCTTGAGAAAATGAGGCAGCTCTTGGGTGACCAGTTTCTTAAACACTTTGAAGTTCAGGTGGTAACCTCGGTCTCCCACCACTGTATAAGTGTGGTATGTCTCCTTTATGGTTTCAATGGCCTCCTCCAGTTCAGTCAGGGGCTCTGATGCCATCAGTACGCCAAAGAAGGAGCTGATGTCCGCACAGACTGACCTGCCCGGGAAGAAACAGGCCAGGAGAGTCAGGGATCCAAGAACAGGTGAAGTGGCTTCCTGAAAGAGTCAACATGGGAGAGATGAAAGGGTCCAGGACAAACAACAGAATCTCACTTACAGAAATCCTTTCTTTCTGACTCTTGTGTCTGAGTGTCTGCCTCGGGGATATCTCGATAGTGGTTTCTACCAGTGCTGCAAGGGTTTTTTTTTTTTTTTAGAGTTCTCTGAGTGTGGTAACATCCGCTGTGGGGCCTCTACTCCAATGGTCCTTTCTTTCTGCCACTCCCTTTCTTAGGGTCAGGAGACTGCTTGTCTCCAATGGCTGTTTATGTTGCATCACTGTCCTCCCACGTACTAGCTACTGTTCCTAGGAGAGAAGCCTAGGGTTGGCAAAACCCCACTGAGCTCAGGATCAATCGGGCCAGACCCATCTTCAGTCCCACACACTACTTCTGCTAACGGAATCGGAGGGTGCTCAGTGCAAGAACCTACTCGTCTACCCCACTCCTGCATGCAGTTGACAAGGTTCTAGAAAATGACTCTTCAGATTCCTCAAGCCCTCAAACAGACCTCGGGGGTCCAGTGAGGGAGGATCCCTGCCTACTCATCCCTCTCATTCTGTCCTCCCACCCACAAGGACCACTGCCAGCTCTCCTAAAGCTACTTCCTGAATCTCTGCCTGAACCTGCTTACAAGGGAGAACCCCCGAGTCCATAAAGAAGTCCCTGGGCTCTCTGCTACATCAGGGAGAAGAACTCACCAGAGCAGGGAAATAGGATGTAGTTCGCAGAGCTGGAGCCTCTGGGCTGAAGTTTTATAAAGCTCTGGGGAAGGAGAGAGCCACTCCCAAGTCCAAAGTATCAAGGTCCGGCATCTGCTGATTCGGAAAACATGGGAACGCCCCTGCTATCAATAGCTGGCTCAAAACAGTGCTGTGGGACATGGACAGAGCCTGCTCAGGAGGGACCTTAGCTTCCCACCCCTCCCAATATGGGGACTACTCAGCTGTCTGTGTCAGAGGGGCTGCTTCTGCTATTTGTAAAAATACATAAAACAAACACTTGAGGAGGTCAGCTCAGGAAGCCCCATCTGAGAAACCAGAACCAGCAAAACACCCTACAGTCCAAGGACACTCAGAAAGCCCAGGAAGAGGTCCCCATAGTGGAACCCTGATTGAAGTCCCTAGCTGAGTTCTGAGACAGAAGCCCTCACAGAGACGCTCGAGGGCAAAATTCTTCCCTTCCACTGCTAGGCCCTCACCACATCACCCTTCTCAAGACTTCTCTTCCCACCTCCTCACTGCTGAGCTCAGGAAGGGGGTGCAACCAAGAACAGAAAGAAACTCAGGGCAGCCCATTCCTTCCAGCCCGGGAGATAGAGGGCGCCTCTGTCCACTCCTTGTCCCTAGCCCTCTGGGTGTCCTTTCTGACTGGGTGGAGCCTTTCTGGAGGAGGGTCCTTAGGGGAGGACAGTTAGAGCCTGGTCTCCCCACACCTCTGACACAATATTATGAAGCAGTGGCTAGTTTAGTTCAAATGGCTCGCACAGAATCTCTTAAATATTTTGGTAGAGAGCCCTCCTTAATTGGAGTCTCTTTTACGAAACAGCAAGTAGATTGGTTATTGCAAAATGTAGATTGTTGGGCGATAGCTTTTGCTCATTATTTAGGATGTATTGATAATCATTATCCAAAAAATAAATTACTTCAATTTGCCAATGAGCATGCTTTTGTATTTCCTAAAATAGTTAAACAAAAGCCATTACCTCAAGGTCCAACAGTATTCACTGATGGATCTTCAAATGGAAAAGCTGTTTATATACTAGAGGGACAAAATTCTGTTTTACAAACATTGCCAACATCAGCTCAAGTTGCTGTTGCCGCAGTCTTTAAAAATTTGGCTTCTACCTCTTTCAAATTGTATACTGATAGCCATTATATAGCTAAAGCTTTACAAGTCCTAGAGACTGTAACATATGCTATTACAGCTAATAAACAAATACAAGATGTATTTAGAGAGATTCAACAAAGTATTTAGAGCCGTGTGCAGCCTTGTTTGTTACATATGGCATATTAGAGCTCACTCAGGGCATCCTGGACCTTTAACTTTAGGAAATGATTTAGCAGACCTAGCCACACGTTTGGTTGGATTAACTCAACAAGAATTGGGTCAAAATTCTCATACATTACATCATCAAAATAGCAAGAGCTTAAAAAAACAATTTAATATTACCAAAAAAGCTGCTAGACAAATTGTAAGATCATGTTCCTCTTACCCTGAACATTTTAATGTACCTCATTATGGTGTTAATCCTAGAGACGACTCCCAATCATTTGTGGCAAATGGACATAACTCATGTCCCAGAATTTGGGAAACTAAAATATGTTCATGTAACAATTGACACTTTTTCAGGATTTATCATAGCAACTCCCTTAACAGGGGAAGCCACCAAACATGTTATAAGTCATTGCTTAAAGTGTCTTGCTGCAATTGGTATACCTTCCATTAATATAAGTCATAAAACGGGGATTCCATGTAATTTCCAGGGCCAAAATGTTATAAAAGGAGCCGATAGATCTCTTAAAAACCAATTGCAAAAAATAAAAAGGGGGGGAGTCATATCCTCAAATATTAATCACGCTCTCTTTATTTTAAATTTTTTGAATATGGATATACAAGGCCGTTCTGCGGCTGATCGATGTGGCATCCTAATACCAAAGATAATATTGCCCAAGTAAAATGGAAAGATCCAATTACTGGATTATGGCAGGGCCCTGACCCTGTATTAATATGGGGAAGAAGGCATGTTTGTGTTTTTCCACAGGACGCAGAGGGAGCCAGGTGGATCCCAGAGAGGCTGCTACGGTTTGCAGTTGTTCCCCAGAAAGAAGATATTCCCAATGCAGATGACCGTAAACTCTGCCCTGACCTAGACTAGAAAGCTACATTAGACCTGAGCTCCTGACCCGCTCTTGCTTCATTCTGCTTCTAGGAAAAGATGTCATGCAGAAAAACCTCTTATATAATATACTGGACTTGACTGTTTTGTTAATAAGGACAAACTTCAACAAAATCAAAAGAGAACTAACTGTAAAACTTTAATGTGGCTCTGGTTTTCAACAGAGCAAAACAGACTTGCTTCAGGAACTATTGGGAGGCCCTGTAACTGCCTATGTAAATTCTCCTTTTGTTTTGCTGTTTGGAGATGTTAAGCTTTCAAATGGTTCTGTTTGCTTGACAGCCTTTTACTATGGTTCCTCTAAATGTTTCTCAGACTTGGTAATTTGCACAGGGAGTCACCTGCTAGTCACTTTTGGAGTATTACTTTGGACTTGGCTTGGGATAGGAGACCACTCATATCAGTGACAACTAATATCTGCCTGAAGGCCTTTTGGTGTGTCAAAGCTGAGATGATCTGCACAAGATCATATCACAGTGTCGACCATAGCAGAGGTTGGTAGTCAGAGATGGGTAAGTTTTCTCTGGGGTGTATGACAATTCATGTACAAATATTGACACAAAAATTGGGACATGAATAAAAAATATATATCTTTCGAGAGAAACAACCTAAAACAGGCACAATCTTCTGCTCCATAACTGTTGAGTTATGGCAAAATTTAAAAATATAAAAAAGGGGGATATGTTGGGAGCCGTGACTCAGCGGCCTGCTTTGATATTTAAATCTCAGTGGAGACATGGCTTTTAGGAGGCCTTTACTAATGGCATAGGAGAACTTGCAAGTCCATCTCCTTTTGTTTGTGACAACAGGTGGGATAGCTTGTGAGGGTTACACCTCTTCCTCAGGCTCCTTGTGCAAATTAACCCATTGTTCTGAGATGTTTTACTGGCTAAAAGTAACTCCTCAAAAAATAAAGTGGTCAGAAGGCTGGAGGCAGAGGAGGCAGGCAGAGACTTGAGGCTTGCTGCTGGCACTGCTTGCTGCAGCAGTCTGCCTTTTGCTGTGGCTGTCCAGTCTGGACCTTTAAAAAGTTTCCTGTGTGCTGTGTGTTTATTTTATAAATTTTAATCCTCACATCCAACTCAAGAACCGTTGGACTCTGCCCTGCTGACTCCAGCAAACATGGGAGAGATATAAGAGTCCAGGACAGACAACAGAATCTCACTTACAAAAATCCTTTTTCTCTGACTCTCGTGACTGAGGGTCTATCTCAGGGATATCTCTGTAGTGGTCTCTACCATTGCTGCAAGGGGTTTTTTTAGAGTTCTCTGCGTGTGGTGACATCCCCTGTGGGGCCTCTACTCCAATGGCCCTTTCTTTCTGCCACTCCCTTTCTTAGGGTCAGGAGACTGCTTGTCTCTAATGGCTCTTTATGTTGCATCCCCGTCCTCCCACATACTGGCTACTGTTCCTAGGAGAGAAGCCGAGGGTTGGCAAAAACCCAACTGAGCTCAGGGTCAATTGGGCCAGAACCATCTTATCTGTCCCACACCCTACTTCTGCTAACAGGGTGGGAGGGTGCTCAGTGCAAGAACATACCTGTCTTCCCCACTCATGACTGTGGTTGACAAGGTTCTAGAAATGGACTCTTCAGTTTCCTCAAGCCCTCAGCCAGGACCCTCAGGGGTCCAGTAAAGGAGGAAGCCTGCTTATTCATCCCTCTCATTCTGTCCTCCCAGCCACAAGAACCACTGCCAGCTCTCCTAAAGCTCCTTCCTGAATCTCTCCCTGAACCTGCTTACAAGCAAGAACCCCAGAGTCGATAAAGAAGGTCCCCGGGCTCTCTGCTGCATCAGGGAGAGGAACTCACCGGAGGAGGGAAATAGGATGCAGTTAACAGAGCTGGAGCCCCTGGGCTGAAGTTTTATAAAGCTCTGGGGAAGGAGAGAGCCACTCCCAATTCCAAAGTGTCGAGGTTCTGCATCTGCTTATTCGGAGGACATGGAACAAAACGGCCCTGCTGTCACTGGCTGTCTCAAAACAGCTCTGTGGGACCTGGACAGAGCCTGCTTAGAAGGGACCATAGTGTCCCATCCCTCCCAAGTCTGTGTCAGAGGGGCTGCTTCTGCTATTCATAACAATAAAATAAAACAAACACTTGAGGAAGTCAGCTTGGGAAGTCCCATCTGAGAAACCAGACCCAGCAAAATCTGCTACAGTTCAAGGACACTCAGAAAGCGCAGGATGAGGGTACCAAAGTAGAACCCTGATTGAAGTCCATAGCTGAGTTCCAAGACAGAAGCCCTCATGGAGATGTGCTGTTTGAAGAACCATAACGAAACAGCAAAAAAGCTCATCAAATTAATCCTGCGACCAAGTAAGCATGGCACTTAAAATATGTCTTTTGGCTTAGATGGCCATGTTAGGGTTCTTCCTAGAGACTTCAGGAAGCTGATTCCCTTAGAAAACCTGTCTTCTCGTCTGTTTGCATAATTTTATGTTGGCATAACACATTTTTATGCTATACACATGGTTCTGGAGTTAGTATAGCAGTCATTGGAAGCATATCTCCAGAGGAGCCAAAATGAAATGCTGAGGAGAGAGGGGAGCCAGGAACGGTGGCTTGGACATGGTAACAGAACTGCTAAAATTTGAGGGCCTGGAGAGATGGCTCAGTGTTTAAGAGCTCTGTCTGCTCTTCCAGAAGTCCTTAGTTCAATTCCTAGAAACCACATGGTGGCTCATTACCATCTATATCCTCTACTCTCCTCTTCTGGCCTACAGATACACATGCACATAGAGCATTGAAAAAAATAAAAACGTTAAAAAAAATTGAGGGCCAGCCTGAACTAGATCCACCTCAGCTATGGCTGTAGAATGTGAGGCTGTTATAAATAAGTAAATCCCAGGCTGAGAAACATGGAGATCCAGATTAAGGACCTAGACTTAATCCTTTGAGACAAAAGAGCAAAGGTCACTTAGCACTTTGCCTCCCCTCCACACCAACTCTTGCCACCCCACCCCCTCCCATCACTGCCACTCCTCCATCAGCTAACCAAAGGGACCAGACTTCTCCTGTGTGGGCATCAGAGACTTACTACCCACAGCAAAGCTTGACTGTGACAGCGCCAGAAGGTAAAAATAGAGCTGGAAGCCTGCCTGGTCCTGTGTCCACCCTTAGCCCACCCCAACCCTAAGTATCTGCCCAGGCAGCCAGGAGCCAGTCACTGCATGTGTCTTCTGAAGACGTCTGAAGAGAGCCCTGTTCCTGTTGCTTCATCTCATGACCATCCCTGACTCCCTCTGGCTAGGGAGTGATGGAGGGATCCAGAATGCTGGACTGAACTTAAGTGGGACAGGGTTTCTCCCACATCGCAAATTCTCAATGAAAGAGAACGTCGAGGAAGGTCCCATCTTGTAGCTGTCTGAGCTGTGAAACGAGGGCCAGGCCTGAGGATTCCCTTCTCTGAGGACCCCAGAGCTCCTGAACCTGATTGACACTTCACTTCCCTTAGGTGGGGGTGGGTATGTATGTGCTGAAATTGGCTCTGAGCTGGAAACTGGCATGGAGACCCTCATCAATGTCTTCCATGCCCATTCGGGCAAGGAAGGGGACAAATGTAAACTAAGCAAGAAAGAGTTGAAAGACCTGCTACAAACTGAACTCTCCGGCTTCCTGAATGTAAGCAGAAGGTTGAGGTAGAGGGTGGAGGAAGGGGGTGGGCACCTCTGCCAGGTCCCTCCCTGGACCATCAGCTCAGCCCATCCTCCTCTTCCACTCTCAACTAGGTTGTCCAGGCTCAACTTACTCATCCCTGGAAAAGCCAAAATGCCCTAGTGTACTGACCACCTATTAATACCAGACTCTGCAGAATCATCAGTGACTATCCACAGCATAAAATGGAGTCATGAAGAGCACAGGGGCATATAGCTTTATACTAGCACTACAGAAAGAAAGGCAGGAGGTGCAGGAATTCAGAGCCAGCCTGGACTATGTGAGACCTTGTTTCAAGAAACAATTTAAAAAAAAAAAAAAAAGAAAAGACCCAGCCTGGTGATGCATAGCGTTAATCCCAGCACTTGGGAGGCAGAGCCAACCATTTCTACATTTTTGAGGCCAGCCTGGTCTACATAGTGAGACTCTGTCTCAAGGAATGAAAGAAAGAAAGAAAGAAAGAAAGAAAGAAAGAAAGAAAGAAAGAAAGAGAGAGAAGAAAAAAGAGAAAGAAGGAAAGAAAGAAAGAAAGAAAGAAAGAAAGAAAGAAAGAAAGAAAGAAAGAAAAAATAGAAAGGAAGAAAAAAGAAAAAGAGAAAGAAAGAAATGAATAAAGAGAAAGAAAGGAAAGTACGAAAGAGAAAGAAAAAAGGCTTCTTTTGTTTGTATGGTTGGTTGGGTTTTTTTTTTGTTGTTGTTGTTGTTTTTGTTTTGTTTTGTTTTTTGTTATTCAAGACAGGGTATCTCTGTGTAGCCTAGGCTGTCCTGGACTCAGTTTGTAGAATAGGCTGGCCTCAAACTCACAGAGATCTGCCTGCCTCTGCCTCCCAGATTACTGCGATTGCAGGCATGCAACACTGCAACAGGTGAAAAGTTTTAAATTAAAAAATAATTAAACATTGTATAGATGGCTCAGAGGTTAAGAGCAGTGGATCCTCTTCCAGAGGTCCTGAGTTCAATTCCCAGCAACCACATGGTGGCTCACAAGCTTTTATAATGGAACCTGGTACCCTCCTCTGGCATTAGGGCACACATTCAGGCAGAACAATATATACATCATAAAAAAGGAAGAAACAAAGAAAAAAAGGAAGAAAGAAAGAAAGAAAGAAAGAAAGAAAACAAAGAAAAGAAAGAGAAAGAAAGAAAGAAAGAAAGAAAGAAAGAAAGAAAGAAAGAAAGAAAGGAAGGAAGGAAGGAAGGAAGGAAGCAAAAACAGGCCTTGGTTCCTGGCTCCTCCCAATTGCCTGACTTGTGCAAGGTCATAGCTTAATTCTCAACACTGTAAAAATTAATTTGATTGATGAAACTAGACAGCTGTAACAGTTAGCTAGGTTATACAGATGAGATATTTAGCACATTTGTTATCATTACCAGCCAAAGGACATATTCCAGGAGTTATAGGGGGAAACTGGGAACTGGAGACATGGAGCTGAGCCCCAGAAGCCTCTCTTGCCTCCAAGCTCTGTATGGTTCACACATCAACTGTGTATTTATTGAGCACCTACTTAGTGAAAGAAATATTGCTGTGCCTCACATTCTCAAGGACATATTCTGTCCTCAACACCAGAAGGACAAAAAAAAAAAAAATGCCATAGTGCTAGAATGCTATAGATATCTGAAGATGAACCACATTCCTTGTCTTCAAAATGTCCATAATGTTCATGTTTTCACCTCAGGTAAAGGCAGAGCTTTCTCATCCCTGGATCTCAAGAAAAGAAATCAGGGTAGTGTATGAAAATTAAGAATCTGTGTTTCAAGGAGGAAGCTTTATTTAGAGGGAGGGAAGTTTTTCCTGGCCCAGCCCAGCAGACCCTGCTGACCCCCATCCCAACAAGCAGGCTTTACTTCTTCCAGACCTCCAGGAACTTCTCCTCCCAAATTGGCTTTGCCAATTTCCCGATCAGTCTCCAGTACTCATTGAAATTCAGCTCCGAGTCCTGGTTCATATCCAAGCTCTTCATCTTCTCATCTAGAGAGTCCACATCCTAAGAGGTTAAAAGTGAAGAATTAGAACTAGGGCTCTTGAGTCAGGGAGCGAGGAGGAAACCTTCAGGGACCTTCCCTCAGGAGTGCCGACACTTGCTCCAGTTCTGAAAGAAGAGGTTGTGGTCCCGTCCCACTACCTGGAAGTCCCATATCCAAGGACAGCAGCATACACTGTGGCTGAGGGTGAACTACCGTCCTCCTTCACAAGGCACTATGGTCCCAGCTGCTCAGCTGCAGCATCCTAACCTCTTCTCAATTTAGTCACCAGCCAGCAGGTCAGGAGAACAGCAAAAGTACCAGGTTATCTGGTTCTCTAGGCCGCTCTTGACAGAGTGTCTCATGGCTATGAAACCAATGGATTCTGGAAGCCTGCCTCCATGATGACAGGATTAGTTGCCAGATAAACAATCACAACATAAACATGGTTGCTGAACAGTTGGTGGGTGTCAGATGACAGGACACCTCACAGGCACCTGACTCTCAACACTGGGGGATCTGTGGGAAGGCTGTTTTGTTTCTTAGATGTGCTCATTTTATTTTCTATGTATGAGCATATTACCAACATGTGGTATGTACATGCACCACATACATGCCTGGTGTCCAGAGATCAGAGAGGACGGTATCTGGACAGGACTTAGAGGTGGTTGTGAGCTGCGATATGGGTGCTGGCAACTGAACCTGGATCCTTTGTAAGAGCACTGTGCATAATCACTAAGCCATCTCTCCAGCCCCCATTTCACTCAACATTTGGACAAAGGCAAATCCTGCCAAACAGATCTCTGGGTGACATGAAGCAAATTCTTAGAAGGGTTTTCTTAACAGAGTCATAAGCTCAGTCATTGGACAATACTTCCTCAACCAGCAGAAGGGAAGAGTGGCAGGACAACCAACCACTCTTAGGTCCTTGATTCCAGGCATTGTGATATTACATTATGTTTTATATCATTTGATTCTCAAGATCCACTAGAATGACAGTGTCTCAAGGACCTTGTCCAACAATATACTTTCAGTGTCAAGTATGCAGCCAAAGATTGTTCACCAATACACGAAAAGACAGAGTAGGTCTTCAGTAAATAGAGGCTGAATAATAGACCAACAGTCCAACAGGAAAGGCATAACAAGTCTGCCTCATAGTTGAGAAGCTTAAACCTCAGGAGACCAGGGAATGGTGCTAAGCGCAGACAACCAGAACAGCTAGAACCTGTACTGGAGTCTAGGCTTCTTTTTCTCTTTTGATTATTTTATTTTATCCTATGTGTATGGCTATTTTGCACCATGTATGGGCCTGGTGACTGTGGAGGCCAAAACAGAGTGAAGATTCCCTCAACCTGGCATATAGACAGTGATGAGCCATCATGGAGCAACAGAACTAAATCCTGGTCTTCTGGAAGGGCAGCTGGTGCTCTTAACCATTCAGACAAGGTTCTCTAAACCAGGGCTTCCATTCTCGGCTACTGCTCTGTATCTTTCTCCTCTGCCTGCACCCTGCACCCTCCACAAACAAACAAACAAACAAACAAAATCATTAGAAATGAGCTTGGCCTGGTAGTGCAGAACAGAAATCTTAACTATCTAAGAGACTGAGGCTGGAGGATCTGCCTCAAGGCCTACAGGGATATTTAATGAAAGTCTGTTTCAAAATTTTTAAAAAGGCTAAGGATATGACTCAGCCCTGAACAGCCTAATATGAATGAGGCACTGGCTTCAATCTCTACTACCATACACACAAAACTATAAATAATATGTAAAAACTTGGTATAGTGTGGGCTCCCCTTTTTTGTGTGGAAGGAGAGAAGGGAAGGGAGAGACCATCAGAAAAGGAGGGAGGGGGCACACTTGAGATATATAGTAAATAAACTGAAATTTAAAACATTTTTTAAAAATCTAATTAAATAATTGATTTTTTGAAATGCAAGTTCTTCTTGCAAAATAAATGTGTGAAACTGGCCAGGAACATTCTGAAAAATAAGAATTTAAGTAAACCCAAGTGGGTTGTGATGCTCTTATAATCACAGCACTTAGAAGGCTGAAGCAGGAAGATAGCTGTGAGTTGGAGGTCAGCCTGTTTTTCACTGTGAAAAGGCACAGTAATGGACAGCAGGGAAATGTGTAAAAAAAATATATTTTAAGGGCTGATGACATGGGAGATGGATGGTTCCTAAGTCCAGGACCGGGAGGGCTGCATAGAGAGATCCTGTTTAAAAGACAGAGACAGAAAGAAAAAGATGTAAGTGTGGTGCACCATGACTCCCTGTACTCCCAACACTTGGGAGGAAAAGGGAGGAAGATCTCAAGTTCAAGGCCAGCCTGGGACAAACAGGAAAGCGCTGTTTCAAAAATTGAAACATAAAAACAAAAAAGCAAATGGGGCTGGAGGGATGACTCAGCGGTTTAAGGGCACTGGCAGCTCTTCCAGAGGACCCAGATTCAGTTCCCAGGACACACATGGCAGGTCACAACTGTCTGTAACTCTTGTTCCAGGGATCTGATGTCTTTTTTTTATGTCCCTGACCAGCATGGCATAGACATGCATGCAGGCAAAACACATATACATATTGAAAGGGTTAGGGTAACTTTATAACCTATATGTCTTCTAAAGCCTATAGTTTTGAGTTATAGGTCTAGGTTAAGCTAAAGCCTCTTAGTACCTTTCCAGAGAGTGAAGGAATGTGACCCTATCTGTGAGGACAGATATAAAAAAAGGTAAGCAAGCAATGACCTTCACTCAGCAAAAGAAGGACTAGACCCCTGTCATTGAGATAGCATTTCTTAGCAACGAACCTAGACTTCTTCTGAGTAGATATTGACCTCCAGCCAAAAGTCTGTAGCCCCTAATCTTCAAGGATGAGCTAACCACCCCCACCTTCAATTGCAGCTGCATCCACACTTGGCAGGACTGGCCACGCTTGAGCACCTAAGAATAACCAATTATCTTACTTTATAGCTTCCTCATCCAATCCTAAGTTGCCAAAACTGAAACTTCAAATTTCCCACAATTTTTCTTTTAAAAACCTAAAGGCCTTTGTCTCCCAGTGCCACTCTTTGCTGAACGGCAGGGGTGACCCGGTTGTACAATGGTTAAGAAACCTCTTGCTTTTGCAACGAGTCTTGGTCTGGGGGAGTTTCTGGAAAGGGCGCAATCTTGAACTCCTGAGCTGTGAGACCCCAGCTCATACATTTTCAAACAAAATAATAAATATTAAAAATAAATAAACAGAATCTTTCTGTGCTGGTGACATTGCCAAGGACATCTTGAACTTTCTCAGACCTGACTGACATTCTGCAACAAGTTGTGGCAAGCATGAGCCGCTCAAAGGACACAGTACAAGAAGAGCAAGGATTCTGTGTGCACAGGGAAAGTGAACCCATAAGAGGATACAATGGGCAGACTAAGCTTTTTTCCTCAAAAACATTAAAACTACCAAGAACATTGCTCTACGTTTGAGTGTTTGAGCCTATTGCAGGATGCCGGCTCCCAAGAGATACAAGCATTTTGAACCGGGGGTAGAAAAGAGAAAGGGCCAAGGGATGGATCCCTAAGCTGACTTTGTTATGAGTTCCAGCACAGGGCAAGCTAATACAGATGATCCAGAAGAAGGAAAACCTGACACTGTAGAGGAAAAAAGAAATCACTGCAGGAAAAGTATTCTGAGGAGGTGAGAGGGCTGAGATGCTGGTTTTAGAAGCATGACATCATCTGTGAGGACAGAAAGGAAGACAGAGTAGATGCTAACCCGGTGGGTAGACGATATGGAAATGGGGGACACACATAAAACCTTCTTGATGGCTTACATTCTCAGTGAGTCAATTTCTCACTGACAGGGAAAGTGATGTGGAAAGAGGCATCTGAGGAAGGAAAATGGTGACCTATTTCACAGAGAAATAAACAACTCCATAGCATTGCCAAGGGTTCCTTGGAGTTTGTGGTTATAGATTTGGAGTAAAACAAGAAAACCAGCCTGTGCATGTACCACTAGATAGACTCAGCTCTCCGGGTGCACATGTGAAAGAATCAGAACAACTGTGTAACCTATGTTTCTTTAATTGCCTTATAACTTACATTTTCAAGTGTTAGGCCCATGTTAATTAAAGCCTCTTAGTGCTGCCCCAGAGAACAGAGGAATGTCAAAGTTCCTGACACTGACCACCTGTGAGAGCAGAGATAAGGAAAAGAACAAACAGAGATCTCTACTAAGTGGAGAGAAAACAACTGGCTAGCACCTGTGAGATAAACTTTGTTTGGAATCTGGGCCAAATGGACCCAATCCTACTGCTGAATAGCTCTTGAACTTTGATCCAAAGCCTGTAGCCACCACACCTCAGAACAGACCCCGGAGGAGTTAATCACTCTCCCACCTTTAACTGCAGCTATATCTCATATGGCATTAAATTCCAAACTGACTTGAAGATCAGATATTCCCCAGATATTTAAGACAGGGCAGACAGGACCTAAGGGCACCCAGAACCAACCCAATTATTTTAAAAGTTAAATACCTCATCCAATCCAAAATTGCCAATACTGCAACCACTGAAAATTCCTACACCTTGTCCTTTAAAAACCCAAAGCCTTTGTCTCCCAGTGCCACTCCTTGCTGACCAGCAGGGGTGACCCCATTGCACAATGGTTAAAATAAACCTCTTGTTATTTTGCATCGATGAGATCTGTCTCCTGAGTTCTCTTCACCACTTCTGGAAATTAGGCTCATGCTGGACCTACCAGATGCAGGTGGTAAATCTAGACAGAAATTTGAGGGTAGGCGGCCCCAGCCTGACAACAACACAGAGACAGAATCAGCAGGTTTGTAAGCAGGATTAGAATGATGTGTCTCAGAAGGCAAACTAAACAAGAAGATCCATGAGGAGATGAAGTTGATGGAAGGAAAGGAAAACAGAGCAGTCAAGAGACTGAAGGTCCTGGGGAAGCCAAGACACTTGTGTCTGAATCCTGACTAACACCCAGGAGGCCAAAACAGGAGACTACAAAGACTTTAAGGATACCATAAACTACATTTTTTTGTTTTATTTTGCTTTGCTTTGTTTTGTTTTGTTTTGTTGTTTGAGGCAAGGTTTCTCTATGTACTCTTGGCTGTCCTGGTACTCACAGAGCAGAGCAGGCTGGGCTTGAACTCAGCGATCTGTATGCCTCCATCATGATTTAAGGCATGACTGTGCCACCATTCCAAGCAGGACTCAGCTTCAATTCCCACCACCATATGACAGTTCACAACCACCTATACCTCCAGTTCCACATTGGCTGATGTCCTCTACTGCTTCCGATTAACACCAAGCACACACATGGAGCACACAGACATGTATGATACAAAACACCCATAAAGATAAAGTGAAAATGGAAAACAAGAAAATCTATAGTCATATCGGGACTAGGGTCACACACCTGTAATTTCAGCCATTGCGATGTAGAATTAGGAGAAGCAGGAGTTTGAGGACACCCTTAGCATCATAAGACTGTCAAGAAAGAAAAGAAAGCAAGAAAGCTAGCAAGCAAGCAAGAAAGAAATAAAGAAAGAGAGAAAAACAAAGAAAGAAACAGAGAAAGAAAGAAAGAGAGAGAGAAAAAAGGAAGAAAAGAAGGAAAGGAAAAGAAAGAAAGAAGAAAGAATAAAGGAAAGAAGAATGAAAAGGAAGAAAAAGAAAGAACGAAGAAAGAAAGAGTGAATGAAAGAAAGGAAAGAAAGAAAGAAGGAAGGAAGGAAGGAAGGAAGGACGAAAGAAACAAAGAAACAAAGAAGGAAGAAGAAAGAAAGGAAAGAAAGAAAGAAGAAAGGGAAAAAGAGAAAGAAAGAAGAGTGAATGAAAGAAAGAAAAGAAAGAAGGAAAGAAAGAAAGAAAGAAAGAAAGAAAGAAAGAAAGAAAGAAGGAAAGAAAGAAAGAAAGAAAGAAAGAGTGAATGAAAGAAAGAAATAGTGAATGAAAGAAAGAAAAAAAAGAAAAGAAGAAAAGAAAAAAAAAATCCAGGATCTGGGTGAGGTATCACAGTCCCAGAATTTGAAAAATTGTGGCAGGAGAGGCCAGCCTGGACTACTAGGAGGTTCCAGGTCAGCCAGGACTATATACTAAGAGCCTGACTAAAAATTAAAAAATAAAAAATTCAGACAGGCATGCTGGTGCACATATTTAATCTCAACACTTGAGGAGACAGTTCATTTTATGAGTTTGAGGCCAGATTGGTCTACAAAGCCAAGGCTATACAAAGACACCCTGTCTCGGGGAGAAAAAAAAAATCTCACTCTTTTCTGTTGTTTTTCAAAACAGGGATACTCTGTGTATCCCTGGCTGCCCTGAACTGGCTCTATAGACCAGGCTGGCCTCAAATTCAGAGATCTACCTGGCTCTACTTCCTGAGTGCTAGGATTGAAGGTGTGCACCGCCACACCCAGCCATGTTCACACGCTTGGATGCACCTGTGAATCTGCATAAATGAACTCAAATAAACTGTTATCAAACTACGACAGCACACAAGCTCAGAGTCAGTGTTAGACTCCCCACTCACCTCTGTGGAAGGAGCCCCTTCCTGAGGGAGGGCTCACAGGGAGTGGATGGCAGTTACAGAGGATCCTAACAGACCCAGGAACACTGAGGGCAGAGAGCATTTTAGGGATTGTTCCAGAAAGGGTCTCCCTAAACTGGATTCAAATTCTGGATGTCTCTGCCTCAGCCTCCCGAGTACAGGGATTACAAGTATGCACACAAGCACCACCATGCTTGACCTGTAGTTTTATTTTTCTTAAGCCTCTATGTAGTTCTTACTTTCAGTAAATCTCTAGGAATCCACCTCTAGGTCCTGTGATATGTTGATAAAATGAGACCAGAGAGACACAGGCATGTTGGGCTTGATAAGGCCTGTTGCATCTACCTGAGCCTGGCTCGAGTTTGGAGACCTGTCTTTAGCTTTTGATTTAAGAAGTGCCACTTCCGGACCAAAGTGATTCAGCATATCCATCTTAAAATCAAGCCTGCCTAGTAAGTGTTACATGGAGTTTTGGCACTGGCCCACCTCTCCTTGCACTACCTAACCTTGCCCTCTAGCTCATCTTACCTCACTTCCTTAATCCTGCCTCCTGACCCAAACCTATAAAAATGACCCTTTTATTTAATAAACCTGGTTCCTGCTTCGACAGATCTCCCGGCTCGGTGGTGGTTTATTTCGTGGGGCATCCGGGGAGGTCCAGGCCAACAACACTCACCATCCTGCTCAGCCACGGAGGGCAGCCAGCTGGACTGGCCAACCTCCTCTCAGCTCCACCTGCCTGATATCCACCCTGCACAGGCAGACTCAAGTTCTCCACAGCATGGTTTGACACAAGCACGAGGCCAATAATCACACATTCCCGTTTGCTCCAAACAGCAATTTTACACATCTAGTTTTACACAAACTTACCAGAGTTGAGGAAACACAGAAACACCTACACATGCAGTCATCACCTGGCATACATAGGAAACCTCAGTCCTAGAGACCTCTACCAACCTTGAGAAAATGAGGCAGCTGCTGGGTGACCATTTTATTAAAAGCATTGAAGCTCACGCTGGGAACTCGTTCTTCCATTATTGCATAAGTGTGGTAAATGTCAATTATAGTCCCAATGGCCGCCTCCAGTTCAGTCAGGGCTCTGCTGCCATCAGTACTCCAAAGAAGGAGCTTATGTCCTCACAGACTGACCTGCCTGGGAAGAAACAGGCCAGGAGAGTCAGGGATCCAAGAACAGGTGAAATGGCTTCCTGAAAGAGTCAACATGGGGGAGATGAAAGGGTCCTGGACAGACAACAGAATCTCACTTAACAGAAATCCTTCTGCTCTGACTCTCGAGTCTGAAGGTCTGTCTCGGGGATATCTCTGTAGTGGTCTCTATGTGTGCTGCAAGGGTTTTTTGTTATAGTTCTCTGAGTGTGGTAACATCCCCTGAGGGGCCTCTACTCCAATGCTCCTTTCTTTCTGCCACTCCCTTTCTTAGGGTGAGGAGACTGCTTGACTCCAATGGCTGTTTATGTTGCATCCCCACCCTCCCACATACTGGCTACTGTTCCTAGGAGAGAAGCCTAGGGTTGGCAAAACCCAACTGAGCTCAGGGTCAATCCGGCCAGACCCATCTTCAGTCCCACACCTTACTTCTGCTAACGGGGTCTGGGGATGCTCAGTGCAAGAACATACCTGTCTTCCCCACTCCTGCCTGTGGTTGACAAAGTCTAGAAAATGACTCTTCAGATTCCTCAAGCCCCAGCCAGGGCCCTCAGGGGTCCAGAGAGGGAGGAAGCCTGCCGACTCATCCCTCTCATTCTGTCCTCCCACCCACAAGGACCACTGCCAGCTCTCCTAAAGCTCCTTCCTGAAACTCTGCCTGAACCCAAATTCAAAGAAGAACCCCAAAGTCGATAAAGAAGGTCCCCGGGCTCTCTGCTGCATCAGGAAGAGGAACTCACCGGAGCAGGGAAATAGGATGCATTGAGCAGAGCTGGAGCCTCTGGACTGAAGTTTTATAAAGCTCCTGGGAAGGAGCAAAATACTCCCAAGTCCAAAGTATCATGGTCCGGCATCTCCTGATTCTGAAAATATAGGACCGCCCCTGCTGTCACTAGCTGTCTCAAAACAGCGCTGTATGAGCCTGCTCAGGAGGGACCATACTGTCCCATCCCTCCCAAGTCTCTGTCAGAGGAGCTGCTTCTGCTATTTGTAAAAATAAAATAAAAAAAAAAAAAAAACACTTGAAGAGGTCAGCAGCGGGAAGCCCAATCTGAGAAACCAGACCCAGCAAAACACCCTACAGTCCAAGGACACTCAGAAAGCCAAGGATGAGGTCCCCATAGTGGAAATCTGATTGAAGTCCCTAGCTGAGTTCCGAGACAGAAGCCCTCACGGAGAAGCTCCTGGGCAGAATTCTTCCCTTCCAGTGCTTGGCCTGCACTGCATCACCCTTCTCACAACTTCTCTTCCCACATCCTCCCTTCTGGGCTCAGGGAGGCAGTGCAACCAAGAACAGAAAGAAACACAGGGCAGCCCATTCCTGCCAGCCCGGGAGACAGAGGGCGCCTCTGTCCACTCCAGGTCCCTAGCCCTCTGGCTGTCCTTTCTGACAGGGTGGAGCCTTTCCAGAGGAGGGTTCTTAGGGTAGGACAGTTAAAGCCAGGTCTCCCCACACCTCTCCAGAGGACACATTTGCAGCCTGCCACTCTATTCTGAACCTGCTCCCACCTCAGACCAAGGCCAACCGTGAGTACCCTACCCTGCTTAGGATAAGTCCCTGGCTTAGCCAGCATGGAGGAAACGGGGCCTCAGTAGGACCCAAAGAATCCTGAAAAAAGATACTGTGGTGCCTAGAAAGCTTGGGAGCAATCAGCCAAGGGAAAGAGCAGTGTCCGGATCTAGGGGAAATAAAGTTTGGAAAGTAGTGAGAGGAGCTGAGGGAAGGAAAGTCAGAGAGCTGGGCAACTGGTGAATGAGGCTCCAGGCAGCTTCCAGGCTACCATGTCCTTCCACACAGCACTCTGTGTCTCCTGCCAAGTACCCCAGTCTCTAGGTATGGGGAGGGATGGGATACAGCCCTGATCCTTTAGAGAAAGCATAAGAAAGGATGCTCCAGTCAGTGTCTGCCTTTCAAGAACCAGAGCCCAGGGAATCCTCAGAGCAGCAGAGCATAAGCCATGTGAGAGCATCAAGAAGGGGGTCTGTCCTAAAAGATATGAGAAACATAATGAAATCTATACACCTAAAGAAGATAATCAAGAAAGCAGACATGGGGTATGATCATCTATCCTCATCTAGAAAGACAAATGGTATAGGCATTGAACTTGTGACAGGAGTCTACCGCAGAAAGCATCTGAAAGACTCTACCTAGCAGTGCTCCAAAGTAGATACTAAGACTCATAACCAAACCTTCGGCAGAGTGCAGGGAATAATATGAAAGAAGGGGAGTTTGATGTGGAAAGGATAGGAGCTCCACAAGGACCAAACATATCTGGGCACAGGGTCTTTTCTGAGATGGACACTCAACCAAAGACCATGAGAGGATAAAACCTAGAACCTCTGCTCAGATGTGACCCGTGATAGCTCAGTAATCAATTGGTTTCTCATAGTAAGAGGGAAGAAGGACGATTTCTAACAGGAACTCAAAGACTGGCTCTTTGACCTCCCCACCTCCAAAGGGAGGAGCAGTCCTGTTAGGCCACAGAGGAGGACTTTACAGCCAGTCCTGAAAATACCTGACAAAAGGGAGTCATATGAAAGGGGAGGAGGTCCTCCCCTATCAGTGGACTTGGAAAGGGGCAGGAACGAGAAGGGGGTGGTAAGGTGGGATTGGTGAAGGAATGAGGGATACAGAGGGGATACAGAAGTAATAAAATGTAACTAATGAGAAAAATAAATTAAAAAAAAAAGAAGGGGGTCTGTGGCAGTGTGCCCTGTCCCATCGCTGCCTTCTCAAGACCTCCTCTCTACCCCCCTTTTCTCAGCTTGTCCCCCACTTATCTCTTCCCTAATTTTTTCCTCTTTGTTTTCCCACTGCTTATCCCCTAGGACCTCCCCTCCATAACATTCCAAGCTGCTGGAGGGCTCCAGGCAAACTCCAGGTGCCCTCCCTCCAAGATGGGAAGGGTAACCAGAGCCACTCAGATCCCTCCCTTGAGCAACCCCTTATCCCTTTGATCAGCTCAGCTTGGGTTCTCTCTCCCCTCATCTCTGTGACAACTAACTTCTTGTGACTGGAGTTCAGGTGACAGTCACAAGGGCTCCATTGAAGAGTTGGGATGTCATCTAATCAGGACCCATTGTCCAGTATACCCAGTGGTGAGGAAGGATGAGAACACCTGATTTGAGATACCCGAGCTGCCATGAGGCTGCGGAAGGCATGACCCTCCCCCGGCCAAAGGACTCAGGGCCCTAGCATGGTAGTCTCTTCTCAATAGACCTCTCCATTCTTCTGCTCTCACCCGGCTCGTGGAACCCAAATGACCTCATGCATTCAGCCTTTATCAAACACAAACCAGCCCTATCCTGCTCCCACTGGAGCTACTGAAACAGACCTGGCCTGAGGCAGGAATAGACAGCTTCAGGGACAAAGCCTTTAGGTAAGTTCCTCCTTAGAATCTTTTTGTCCAAGGTAAAACCTCAGACATTTCTCTCAGCTTCTACCTATGTGATTGGAATGCATAATTTTGCAGATAAGAGGACTAGACTAGGAGGTCATGGGAAGCACACTCCCAGAGAAGCCAAAATGAAATGCTGGGGAGAGAGGGGAGCCAGGCAAGGGTGGCTTGGACATGGAGACAGAACTGCCAAAATTTCAGGGCCTAGGCTGGAGAGATGGTTCAGTGGTTAATTGTTTGTCTTTTCTTCCAGAAGTCCTGAGTTCATTTCCCAACAACAACATGGTGGCTCTTTACCATTTAAAACCTCTACTCCCCTCTTATGGCCTGCAGATGTACATGCACATAGAGCATTGAGAATAAATAAAATCTTAAATAAAGAAAAAAAAAGAGTTGAGGGCCAGCCAGAGATAGTTCCAGGACAGCTATGGCTGTAGAATGTGTGGTGTTATAAATTAGTAAATCCCAGGCCCAGAAAGATGGAGATCCAGCCAAAAGGACCTGGGCATAATCCTTTGTGCCTAAAGAGCAAGGGTCACTTAGCAGTGTGGCTCCCCTCCACAGCAACTCTTGCCAAACACCCCCATCACTGTCACTCCTCCATCAGCTCACCAAAGGTACCAGACTTCTCCTGTGTGGGCATCAGAGACTTACTACCCACAGCAAAGCTTGACTGTGACAGTGCCAGAAGGTAAAAATAGAGCTGGAAGCCTGCCTGGTCCTGTGTCCACCCTTAGCCCTCCCCAACCCTAAGTCTCTGCCCAGGCAGCCAGGAGCCAGTCACTGCATGTGTCTTTTGAAGACTTCTGAAGACAGCCCAGTTCCTGTTGCTTCATCTCATGACCATCCCTGACACCCTCTGGCTGGGAAGTGATGGAGGGATCCAAAATGCTGGGATGGATTTAGGTGTGAGAGGGATTCTCCCACATCACAAAATCTCAATGAAAGATAATATCGAGTAGGGTCCCATCTTGTAGCTGTCTGAGCTGTGAAACCAGGGCCAGGCCTGAGGATTCCCTTCTCTGAGGACCCCAGAGGTCCTGAACCTGACTGACACTTCACTTCTCTAATGGTGGGGTGGGTAGGTGTGTGCTGAAATGGGCTCTGAGCTGGAGACTGCCATGGAGACCTGTTGGTATAATGTTCTTTTAAAATGTATATGCCTTACTCTTGTTAATTCAAATGCTGATTTCCCCACCCCCAACTCTCTGGTTTCAATTTGGATATTGCATTGTTATACTCACTATAAGCATCCTGTCCCAACGCTTGTGTAAACAGGACACAAATAAAGCAACTGGATACAATGTTGTGCAATGGGAGGAGCCAGAGGACAGGAAAGAGGGGAGGAGCTAGAGAACGAGGAGGGGTTCCAGGAGAGGGGTACAGGAGGAGAGCAGAGCAGGAGGAGAGAGCTTGGAGGACTTGGAGCATGAACCAGACCTAAGATTTTACAAAAAGCAAGTATAATGTGGGAAATCTAAATGTTAGGAAACTGAGGGCATGGAGGTTTAGGAGGGAGTAAATATTGCCCAGCATTGTGTTCTAGGTTAACTAAAAACCCAGTCTCTGTGTGGTGATTTGGTATTAAAGCTGCTGAGGATTAACAGCAGCGTTACAAGAAGATAAAACAATAGTAAATATTAATAACCACCTACAATAAATGGCGCCCAACTAATCTAAGAATCCACACCCTTTAAATCATACTTTATCATAATTTGGTGGGGGGAATAAACTCCCAGTGATGCAAACCAAACTTAAAATCTAAAAACTCTCAGGTCAGTTACTGTCTCTTTAAGAGAGACTCTTAAACAGGCCTTGGAGCAAAAGGCAGCCTACTGTGGGCAGACCTGAGACTTCCCTAACAAAACTAGCTGCCACTACAGTCTAACAGGATGGAAGAAACAATAAAACAGACTTCTTGGAGCTTGGCTGATAATCTATTCTATGGTTTTAAGACTGAAATAAAGGAAAGTCTAGAAATTGTAACTATGCTTACATTCATAGTCCTCCATTTAACTTTAATCATTGCATTAGCCTTTTATGTCTTCTCGAAGGCAAAGGCTTTAGAAAAGATACTGGAACAGCACAAAGAACAACTAGAACAATATAAAGAAAAATTAAAAGTCGGAAGAGAAGCATAAAACAAGAGATTCAAGAGATTATTGAACAAAACAAACAACAGGGAGATAGGTATGAAATATGGGTGCAGACCTTAAGAGAAGAGTTTAGAATACTAAGTAATGAAAATACTCAGGTAGAGGCAAAAGACAAAAATAAAGAAAGCCAACCAAAGGTGTTTAGAAAACAAACGTTGGCTTATCCAGTCACTATACAGCAGAAACCAGCAGATGATGATCATCCACTGAATTATCATGAAGCTGAATGGCGCCCTGTGGAAGTGCTAGATCTGAGGAAATTTAAGGAAAGTGTTACTAATTTTGGAATGCATTCACCATTTGTAAAACAAATGTTGACTTCCTGGTCAATCAAAACTAGAGTAATCCCTAAGGATTGGGAGGATACGGCAAAGGCAATATTAGAACCTGTGCCATATTTACACTGGCTATCATGGTGGAGAGAAGAGGCTAGAGAGCTAGCACACAAAAATAGAGCCAGAGGTGCTGGTGTTTCTAAGTAACAGCTGCTTGGCGATGGCCAGTATGCTGACACAGAGATACAAGCTGTATATAACGAAGAAACCTTAGCATTATGTCGCTTAGCAGCCTTAAATGCTTGGGATAAGGTTGAGGAATCAGGAAAAAGGCTTGAGCCATTCTCCCAGGTCATACAAGGTCCAAGTGAAACATTTACTAACTTTTTGCAAAGATTGACTTCAGCTGTGGATAGAAGTATATCAGATCCACTAGCTAGAAAAGCACTAATAGAATCTTTAGCTTTTGAAAATGCTAATACTGAATGCAAAGAGGCAATAAGGCCATTAAGAGCAAGATCTGCTCCAATAGATGAATGGATTAGAAATACGATTGATATTAGACCTCATTCACCCAATTTGACCTTGGTAGGAGAAGCTACCTCAAAAGACCTTGGGAGATGTTGTAATTGTGATGGACGATATTACTACAGAAGAAATTACCAGGAAAACCAAAATAATTCAAGAAGGGAGCCTGTGCTTCCTAGAATATGCAGAAGATGTGGCAAGGGTCGTCACTGGCCTAGTGAATGTAGAGCAGTCACAGATAACTGGGGAAATCCTTTATCAAAAAATGCCCAAGGGGGCCTCTTGCAGGCCCCAGAACAGGACAGGGATACTCCTCCACAAGAAAATTAAACACCACTGCTCTGGGAATAAACATTAAAAACTTGGACAGTGAGGCCAAAGCAGATTCTATAGATAAATCAAAAAACCAGGAGAACAAAAAACAAATATATTGGCAAACCTCTATAAATGATCAAAGGCCAAAGTTAAAGATAATTTTAAATAATATTGAAATTGAAGGCTTGGTAGATACTGGGGCTGATGTCACAATTATTACTTGTAAATCCTGGCCTCCAAATTGGCCACTTCAGGAGGTGGATATTCAATTCCAAGGAGTTGGGACTTTATCTAAAGTGAAACAAAGTGTTAGATGGCTTAAATGTATAGGACCAGAAGGTCAAATAGGAAAATTAAGGCCAAATGTGGCTAAGATAGTCATAAACTTATGGGGAAGAGATCTGTTACATCAGTGGAAAACCTAGATTAATATCCTCCTAGTTTTGGAGACAAGCCAAAAGCCAGGTAATACTCCTGATAAAGAAGCCAAAATTATTTTAAAATGTCATCAAAAACAGTTACAGACTGTCCACACTGTCCATAAACAAAATACAGCAGAGGCCTTCTTTTCAACTTCATGTTGGGAAGCCACTGCTAATAAAATTCCCACAGCCTTACCGCTAAGGTGGTTGGCTGACCAACCTATTTGGATTGAACAATGGTCTATGAGTAAAGAAAAATTACTGGCACTAGAACAGCTAGTCCTGGAACAGCTGGAGGCTCAACATATAGAGGAGTCCAACAGCCCTTGGAATTCTCCGGTATTTGTCATCAAAAAGAAATCTGACAAATGGAGGATGTTAACAGATCTAAGAGCAATTAACAAAATTATTCAGCCAATGGGATCGTTACAATCTGGAATCCCATTGCCTTCCTTGTTACCTAAAGAATGGCCTATTATAGTGATTGATTTAAAGGATTGCTTTTTCACAATTCCTTTACATGAACATGATAGGGAAAGGTTTGCTTTCTCAGTACCCACTTTGAATAGAAGCTGTCCAATAAAGAGGTATCACTAGAGGGTCTTACCACAGAGGATGTTAAACAGTCCTACTTTGTGCCAATATTTTGTACAACGACCGTTGGAGGTAATTCGTAAGCAGTTTCCTCAATCCATAATTTACCACTATATGGATGATATCTTATTAGCTGATTCAGATATGAAAACCTTAGAAAATATTTTTGATGAAATAAATAGAACTTTGCCTTGTTGGGGATTACAGATTGCTCCCGAAAAAATACAAAGAGGAGATTCTATTAATTACCTAGGATATAAAATAGGTCTACAGAAAATTCGACCACAAAAAGTACAAATTAGAAAAAACCAGTTAAGAACTCTTAATGATTTTCAAAAATTGCTGGGAGATATTAACTGGCTACGGCCTACCCTTGGTTTAGCTACTCAAGAGCTAAGTAACTTATTTCAAACCTTACAGGGTGATAAGGACTTAAATAGTCCAAGAACGTTATCAGCTGAAGCTGAAAAGGAATTGGCTCTGGTAGAAAGGAAATTACAAGATGCATGTATAGACCGTATTGATCCAAAGAGGGCCTGTATTTTGGTTATTTTGCCCTCCACTCATTCTCCCACAGGAATTCTTATGCAGAGGGAGGACTGTATTTTAGAATGGATATTTTTGGCACACAAACAAAACAAAAAACTAAAAACCTATATAGAAAAGGTTTCTGAATTGATCCTAAAAGGAAAAATGAGACTTCGTCAACTGGCTGGAATAGATCCAGCTGAAATTGTGGTGCCCTTTACCAATGCTGAGATTTTGTCATTATGGGCAGACAACGAATATTGGCAAAGAGCTTGTTGTGAATTTTTGGGAGAAATCAACAACAAATACCCAAAAAGTAAACGACTTCAGTTTATAAAAAAAAAAAACCAATTGGATTCTCCCTCATATAGTAAAAGGAACTCCAATTTCTGGAGCTCCCACATTTTATACAGATGCCAATAAATCAAAAAAGGCAGGTTTATAAGTCAGAAAATCTGAGTAAAGTGGTGGAGAGTCCATATGATTCAATTCAAAAATCAGAATTATATGCAATTCTCTTGGTGTTACCAGATTTTCAGGACTCTCTTAATATAGTCACTGACTCTCAATACGCAGAAAGAGTTGTTCTGCATATAGAAACTGCTGATCTAATTCAGGATAATTCAGACTTAACTTCACTGTTCCTTCAATTACAACAAGTAATCAGAAATAAAAATAATCAATTGTATATAACACATGTCAGATCTCATACAGGTTTACCAGGTCCTCTAGCACAAGGCAATGATGAAATTGATCAACTATTGATAGGAAGCGTGTTAGAGGCCTCAGAATTTCATAAAAAAACACCATGTAAACAGCAAAGGTTTAAAAAGAGAGTTTTCTATCACTTGGCAACAAGCCAAAGAAATTGTGAGAAAATGCCCCACTTGTTCTTTATATAGCCAAACTCCACTCCCTGCAGGAAGTAACCCTAAAGGTAACCAAAGAAATGAAATTTGGCAAATGGACGTGCTTTATTTTACAGAGTTTGGTAAACTGAAATATGTGCACCATACTATAGACACATATTCAGGGTTTCAGTGGGCAACAGCCTTAAGCTCTGAAAAGGCTGATTCAGTTATTACCCATTTATTAGAAGTGATGGCAATTATGGGCATACCTAAACAAATTAAGACTGATAATGCTACAGCGTATGTCTCTAATAAAATGGAAGGCTTTTTTACATATTACAAGATAAAGCATGTCACAGGTATACCTCACAATCCTACTGGTCAAGCAGTTATTGAAAGATCCAATCATACTTTAAGGGACATGCTTAACAAACAGAGAGGGGTATTAAAAACCCCCAGAGACAGATTACATAATGCTTTGTTGACCTTAAATTTCTTAAATGTTAATGAACAGCAAACAACAGCTGCGGAGAGACACTGGGTTATAGAAAAAACTGCTGAATTATTTCAGCCTATATATTTCAAAGATACCCTAACTTCACAGTGGAGAGTCGGGAATATGTTACGCTGGGGAAGAGGTTTTGCTTATGTTCATGCAGGAGAAGAGAAATTATGAGTTCCTTCAAAACTAATAAAAATCAGAAATGACAGTGGAAGACCACCGGAAGACCTTAGCCACTCAGAAGAGGAGAGAAATCAAGATCAAACAGAACAGGTAACATAACCTGATAATCCCTTTACCTGGAAATACCTCTGAAACTGACAGACATAAAAAATGTCTCCAGTCAGAACTCCAATAGTTGGCCAATAATTCTTGGCTATAATATCCTCAAAATGTATTATGCTAACCTTTTAATTTGCATAGATAAAATTGGCTTACAATTTAGTTTCATCCTGCACCTCTCATACATTTATAATTTTAGAACTCCATAATGCTTGTGAGAAATTATATGTTTGCAGAACAAAAGAACTAGACAACAGAGATGCTAGAGCAAACCTAACAGAATCATTCTTCAGCATGCTGAGACATTGACACATCTGTTCCAGCTTCTTGCATGTTCCAGCATTCTGCTTGTACCTGCCTCAACTTCTTCAACTGCCGTTTCACATCAAAGCCTGCTCCCAAAAGAACTTTGAAGAAAGCTACTAATTTTAACTGGTCCAACATTTTGGACTGTTCCAAAAAGGACTTTCATTAAGCCTGAAATTTCTCAACATTCAAATGTTATTGGACCACAAATGGTATTACTTGCTTAATTAACCATTTTTATTTGGGCCCCCTATAGGATTTCTACATGTCCACAATGTCAGCTAGAAGAAACTCATGAGAACGGCGTCCAATTTCCTTTAAAGGGGGTTGGGTATGTTTTTGGTTGTTTGATATGGCTACAAAATTTTATTGTCATTGGGAGATGTTTATTATTAATGGTCTTATTCAAAGTGAAACAAGGAATATACAGGGATATTTTATAGAAATAGAAAAAGGGTAGATTATTGAATCTACTCAACTTAAGGTTTTATTTGTTATTCACAAATAAGGTTAATTTTAACTCTGGCATAGGATTTTTCATATTGATGCAAAAATGAGTATTTTTAATACATTGGTATAAGCTTTACTATATTGATAGAAAGTCAAGGTTACTTCCAATACTTTTAAACTACTATTAAAAGGTGGTTAGGATATTAGGTATACAAGTTAATTGTTAGTTATTCAACTCAAAGTCATGTCAGACACTAGTTTAATTTATCACAGGAGTATATCTCGTAGGTTTGACAGATAAATATGATTTTGTATACAAAGCGATTACATAAAGATAGGTAGTCTTCAAAAACTTCGGAGACCTACAGAATATGGCATTTAAAATGTTCTTATTATTTTAAAGATTCTTTGACAATGAGACAAGTCATTTCCTGGCAGCACCCCACCTACCTGAAAGAAGATAATGAGCATCGAAGAACCTCCATATGGAGATGGCTTCAAATGTGGCAAACAAGCCACTCGGGTAAAGAAAATACCCTCGCTTCACAACAGACAAATTGTGCCTAAAATGGGCAAGCTTAAATGCAGGACAAGTTGACTGCCGAACTCTGCCAAGACAGGGTAAGCAAGTCCTAAATTGTTCCTGCTTCACATTTATGTCTGTCAAAATATTCTGAGCCAGAAGGCTGAAGATGATGCTCCAACGTTATAGAGTTATGGGTGACTAACTGTTCAGCAGCAAACTGTCTCTGTCAATTTTTTATCTTTTGGAAGCTGCTAACATGCACTTCCTATTTACTCTCATAACTAATTTTATTCCTTCTCAAGTCTCTGAGGGGGTTGAAGACCAAATAATTACAGTACCACATTAAGAAATCTTTTTATATAGGTAATACCAATAAAAGTTAATTTAGGTATAGAATTTTAAACTTATCAAGATAGATAGGATAATCAGACACTTTCTCCTAAGATACCCTCTCCATGTGCTAAATACACATGGACTAGACATTGCACGTGTAGATCTTATCTAACAGTTTTCATAATTTCATAATTATTGTTGTATTAAAAGAAAAAGAGCCTTTTATTGGACTTAAAGGGGGAAATGTTGGTATAATGTTCTTTTAAAATGTATATGCCTTACCCTTCTTAATTCAAATGCTGATTTCCCCACCCCCAACTCTCTGGTTTCAATTTGGATATTGCATTGTGATACTCACTATAAGCATCCTGTCCCAACTCTTGTGTAAACAGGATACAAATAAAGCAACTGGATACAATGTTGTGCAATGGGAGGAGCCAGAGGACAGGAAAGAGGGGAGGAGCTAGAGAACGAGGAGGGGCTCCAGGAGAGGGGTACAGGAGGAGAGCAGAGCAGGAGGAGAGAGCTTGGAGGACTTGGAGCATGAACCAGACCTGAGATTTCACAAAAAGCAAGTATAATGTGGGAAATCTAAATGTTAGGAAACTGAGGGCATGGAGGTTTAGGAGGGAGTAAATATTGCCCAGCATTGTGTTCTAGGTTAACTAAAAACCCAGTCTCTGTGTGGTGATTTGGTATTAAAGCTGCTGAGGATTAACAGCAGCGTTACAAGAAGATAAAACAATAGTAAATATTAATAACCACCTACAACAGAGACCCTCATCAATGTCTTCCATGCCCATTCAGGCAAGGAAGGGGACAAACGTAAACTAAGCAAGAAGGAGTTGAAAGACCTGCTACAAACTGAACTCTCCGGCTTCCTGGATGTAAGCAGAGTGTTGAGGTAGAGGGTGAAGGAAGGGGGTGGGCACCTCTGCCACGTACCTGCCTCAGCCCTCAGCTCAGCCCATCCTCCTCTTCCACTCTCAGCTAGGTTTTCCAGGCTCCCCTTACTCCTCCCTGGAAAAGCCAAAATGCCCTAGTGTACTGACCTCCTGTTAATACCAGACTCTGCAGATTCATCAGTGACACTATCCACAGCATAAAATGGAGTCATGAAGGGCACAGCAGCATATAGCTTTATCCTAGCACTACAGAAGGAAAGGCTGGAGGAGCAAGAATGCAGAGATAGCCTGGACTATGAAAGACCTTGTTTCAAAAAAAAAAAAGTTTTGTTTTGTTTTTTTAATAAAATAAGACCCAGCCTGGTGATGCATAGCTTTAATCCCAGCACTTGGGAGACAGAGCCAACCATTTCTAGAATTTTGAGGACAGCCTGGTCTATATGTGAGATTCTGTCAGAAAGAAAGAAAGAAAGAAAGAAAGAAAGAAAGAAAGAAGGAAGGAAGGAAGGAAGGAAGGGGAGAGAAAAATAAAAAAGGGAAAGAAAGAAAGAAGAGAAAGGAAGAAAAAAGAAAAAGACGGAAACAAATAAATAAAGAGAAAGAAAAGAAAGGAAGGAAGTAGGAAAAAGAGAAAGAAAAAAGGGTTCTTTAGTTTGGTTCCTTGGGTTTGGGTTTTTTTTGTTCTTCAACAGGGTTAATCTGTGTAGCCTTGGCTGTCCTGGACTCACTTTGTAGAACAGGCTGGCCTCAATCGCACAGACTACTGCATGCCTCTGCCTCACAGAGTGCTGGGATTGCAGAAATGGACTACTGCAGCCAACGAAAAGTTTTGAATTAAAAAATAATTAAACATTGGAGAGATGGCTCAGAGGTTAAGAGCACTGGCTTCTCTTCCAGAGGTCCTGAGTTCAATTCCCAGCAACCACACGGTGGCTCACAAGCTTCTATAATGAGACCTGGTGCCCTCTTCTGGCATTCAGGCACACATTCAGGCAGAACAATATATATATATATCATAAATAAATACAAAAAAAAAAAAGGAGGAAAGAAAGAAACAAAGAAAGAAAAGGAGGAAAGAAAGAAAGAAGAGGAGGAAAGAAAGAAAAAAGAAAGAAGAAAAGAAAAAGAAAGGAAAGAAAAAAGAGAAGGAAAGTAAGAGAAAGAAAGAGAGAGAAAGAAAGAGAAGAAAAAAGAGAAAGAAAGAAAGAGAAAGAAAGAAAGAAAGACCAAAAAGAGAACTTGGTGTGTGGCTGCTCCCAATTGCCTGACTTTTACAAGATCATACGTTAATCCTCAACACTGTAAAAATTAATTTCATTGATGAACCTCGACAGCTGTGACAGGTAGCTAGGTTATACAGGTGAGGCATTTAGCACGTTTGTTATCGTTACCAGCCAAAGGACACATTCCAGGAGTTATAGGGGGAAACGGGAAACTGGAGACATGGAGCTGAGCCCCAGCAGCCTCTCTTGCCTCCAAGCTCTGTATTCTTCACGCATCAACTGTATTTATTGAGCACCGACTTAGTGAAAGATCTATTGCTGTGCCACACATTCTCAAGGACATGTTCTGTCCTCAACAACAGAAGGACAAAAAAAAAATCTCATAATACTAGATGGTATAGATATCTGAAGATGAACCACATTCCTTGTCTTCAAAATGTCCATAATGTTCATGTTTTCAACTCAGGTAAAGGCAGAGCTTTCTCATCCCTGGATCTCAAGAAAAGAAGTCAGGGTAGTGTATGAAAATAAAGCATCTGTGTTTCAAGGAGGAAGATTTATTTGGAGGGAGGGGAGTTTGGCCTGGTCCAGCCCAGCATACCCTGCTGACCCCCATCCCAACAAGCAGGCTTTACTTCTTCAGGAACTCCAGGACCTTCTCCTCCCACATTGGCTTTGCCAATTCCCCGATCAGCCTCCAGTACTCATTGAAATTGAGCTCCGAGTCCTGGTTCACATCCAAGCTCTTCATCTTCTCATCTAGAGTGCCCACATCCTAAGAGGTAAAAGGGAAGGATTAGAACTACGGCTCTTGAGGCAGGGAGAGAGGAAAGGAACTGTCAGGGGTCTTCCCTCAGAAGCGCTGACTCCCGCCCCTGGTCTGAAGGATGAGGCTATGTCCCACTGCCTGGAAGTCCCATATCCAAAGGACAGCAGCATACACTGTGGCTGAGGGTGAACTACCGTCCTCCTTCACAAGGCACTACAGTCCCTGCTGCTCAGCTGCAGCATCCTAACCTCTTCTCAATTTAGTCACCAGCCGGCAGGTCAGGAGAACAGTAAAAGTACCAGGTTATCTGGTTCTCTAGGGCGCTCTTGACAGAGTGTCTCATGGCTGTGAAACCAATGGATTCTGGAAGCCTGCCTCCATGATGAAAGGATTTGTTGCCAGATAAACAATCACAACATAAACATCATTGCTGAACAGTTGGTGGGTGTCAGATGACAGGACACCTCACAGGCACCTGACTCTCAACACTGGGGGATCTGTGGGGAGGCTGTTTTGTTTCTTAAATGTCCTCATTTTATTTCATATGTATGAGCATATTGCCAACATGTGGTATGTACATGCACCACATCCATGCCTGGTGCCACAGAGATCAGAGAGGATGGTATCTGGACAGGATTTAGAGGTGGTTGTGAGCTGCCGTATAGGCGCTGGAAACTGAACCTGGATCCTTTGCAAGAGCACTGTGCATAATCACTAAGCCATCTCTCCAGCCCCCATGTGCCTCAACATTTGGACAAAGGCAAATCCTGCCAAACAGATCTCTGGGTGACATGAAGCAAATTCTTAGAAGGGTTTTCTTAGCACAATCATGAGCTCAGTCTTTGGACAATACTTCCTCAACCAGCAGAAGGGAAGAGTGGCAGGACAACCAACCACTCTTAGGTCCTTGATTCCAGTCATTGTGATATTACATTATGTTTTATATCATTTGATCCTCAAGATCCACTAGAATGACAGTGGCCCAAGGACCTTGTCCAACAATATACTTTCAGTGTCAAGTACACAGCTGAATTTGTTCACCAAGACACGAAAAGTCAGAGTAGGTCTTCAGTAAATAGAGGCTGAATAACAGACCAACAATCCAACAGGAAAGGCATAACAAGTCTGCCTCACAGTTGAGATTTAAACCTCGGGAGACCAGGGACTGGTGCTAAGCACAGACAACCAGAACAGCTAGAACCTGTACTGGAGTCTAGGCTTCTTTTTCTCTTTTGATTATTTTATTTTATCCTATGTGTATGGATATTTTGCACCATGTATGGGCCTGGTGCCTGTGGAAGCCAAAAGAGAGTGAAGATTCCCTCAAACTGGCATATAGACAGTGATGAGCCATCATGGAGCAACAGAACTAAATCCTGGTCTTCTGGAAGGACAGCTGGTGCTCTTAACCATTAAGCCAAGGTTCTCGAAACCAGGGCTTCCATTCTCGGCTACTGCTCTGTATCTTTCTCCTCTGCCTGCACCCTGCACCCTCCACAAACAAACAAAAAAAACAAACAATAGTATTAGAAATGAGCTTGGCCTGGTAGTGCAGAACAGAAATCTTAACTACCTAAGAGACTGAAGCTGGAGGATCTGCCTCAAGGCCTACAGGGATATTTAATGAAAGTCTGTTGCAAAATTTTTAAAAAGGCTAAGGATATGACTCAGCCCTGGACAGCCTAACACGAATGAGGCACTGGCTTCAATCTCTAATACCATACACACAAAACTATAATTAATATGTAAAATTGGTATAGTGTTGACTCCCCTTTTCTGTGTGGAAGGAGAGAAGGGAAGGGAGAGACTAGAAGAAGAGGAGAGGGGGCACCCTTAGGATATAAAGTAAATAAACTAAAATTTAAAACATTTTTTAAAAATCTAATTAAGTAATTGATTTTTTAAAATGCAAGTTCTGCTTGCAAAAATAAATGTGTGAACCTGGCCAGTAAAATTCTGAAAAATAAGAATTTAAGTAAATCCAAATGGGTTGTGATGCTCTTATATTCACAGCACTTAGGAGGCTGAAGCAGGAAGAGAGCTGTGAGTTGGAGGTCAGCCTGTTTTTCACTGTGAAAATGCACAGTAATGGACAGCAGTGAAGTGTGTAAAGAAAAAAATATTTTAAGGGATGATATGGGAGATAGGAGAGATGGGAGATAGATGGTTCAAAAGTCCAGGACCGCGAGGGCTGCATAGAGAGAGCATGTTTAAAACACAGAGATGGAGAGAAAGAAAAAGAAAAAGATGTAAGTGTGGTGCACCATGACTCCCTGTACTCCCAGCACTTGGGAGGAAAAGGCAGGAAGATCTCAAGTTCAAGGCCAGCCTGGGACAAACAGGGAAGCGCTGTCTCAAAATAAATAAATAAATACACAAATAAATAAATAACCACAAAGGGGCTGGAGAGATGACACAGCAGTTTAAGAGCATTGCTGCTCTTCCAGAGGACCCAGGTTCAGTTCCCAGCACCCAAATGGCAGGTCACAACTGTCCATAACTCTTCTTCCAAGAATCTGACGTCTATTTCTTTTGTCCCCCACCAGCATGGCACAGACATGCATGCAGGCAAAACATCCATACATATCAAACAAAATAATAAATATTAAAAATAAATAAGCAGAAGCTTTCTGTGTGGGTGGCATTACAAAGGACATCTTGAACTTTCTGAGATCTGACTGACACCCTGAAAGAAGTTGTGGCAAGGGTGAGCTTCTCAAAGGGACACAGTTCAAGAAGAGCAAGGATTCTGTGTGCCCAGGGAAAGTGACCCCATGAGAGGCTACAATGGGCAGACTAAGCCTTTTTTCCTCAAAAAGATTAAACCTACCAAGAAGATTACTCTAAGTTTGAGTGTGTGAGCCAATTGCTGGATGCCGGCTCTTAACAGATACAAGCATTTTGAACTGGGGGTAGAAAAGAGAAAGGGCCAGGGGATGGATTCCTAAGCTGATTTTGTTATGAGTTCCAGCACAGGGTAAACTAATACAGATGATCCAGAAGAAGGAAATCCCGACAGTGTAGAGGAAAAAAGAAATCACTGCAGGAAAAGGTGTTCTAAGGAGGTGAGAGGGGAGGGATGCTGGTCTTAGAAGGATAACATCATCTGTGAGGACTGAAAGGAAGACACAGTAGATGCTGACCCAGTGGGTAGACCATATGGGGATGGGGGACACACATAAAACCTTCTTGATGGCTTACATTCTCAGTGAGTCAATTTCTCACTGACAGGGGAAGTGATGTGGAAAGAGGCATCTGAGGAAGGAAAAATGGTGACCTATTTCACAGGGAAATACACAACTCCAAAACATTGCCAAGGGTTCCTTGGGTTTTATGATTATAGATTTAGAGTGAAACAAGAAAACTAGCTTGTGCATGTCCCTCTGCATAGACTCAGCTCTCCGGTGCACATGTGAAAGAATCAGACTAACCGTGTAACCTATGTTTCTTTAATTGCCTTATAACTTACATTTTCAAGTGTTAGGCCCATGTTAATTAAAGCCCTTTAGTGCTTCCCCAGAGAACGGAGGAATGTCAAAGTTCCTGACACTGACCATTTGCAAGGGCAGAGATAAGGAAGAGAACAAGCAGAGATCTCTACTAGGTGGAGAGAAAATCACCGGCCAGCACCTGTGAGATAAACTTACTTTGGAAACTAGGCCAAATGGACCCAATCCTTCTCCTGAATAGCTCCTGATCTTTGATCCAAAGCCTGTAGCCCCCACTCCTCAGAAAAGACACGGGAGGAATTAATCACTCTCCCACTTTATAGCTCCCACTGCAGCTATATCTCATATGGCAGGATATTCCAAACTGACTTGATGATCAGATATTCCCCAGATATTTAAGACAGGGCTGACCGGACCTAAGGGAGCCCAGAACCAACCAATTATTTTAAAAGTTAAATACCTCATCCAATCCAGAATTGCCAAGACTGCAACCACTGAAAATTCCTGCACCTTGTCCTTTAAAAACCCAAAGCCTTTGTCTCCCAGTGCCACTCCTTGCTGACCAGCAGGGGTGACCCCATTTCACAATGGTTAAAATAAACCTCTTGCTATTTTCCATCGATGAGCTCTGTCTCCTGAATCTCTTCACCACTTCTGGAAATTAGGCTCATGCTGGACCTAACAGATGCAGGTGATAAATCTAGACAGAAATTTGGGAGTAGGCGGTCCCTGCCCGACAACAACACAGAGACAGAATCAGCAGGTTTGTAAGCAGGATTAGAATGATGTGTCTCAGAAGGCAAACTAAACAAGAAGATCCATGAGGAGATGAAGTTGATGGAAGGAAAGGAAAACAGAGCAGTCAAGAGACTGAAGGTCCTGGGGAAGCCAAGACACTTGTGTCTGAACCTGACTAACACCCAGGAGGCCAAAACAGGAGACTACAAAGACTTCAAGGCTACCTTAAACTACATTTTTGTTTTGTTTTGCTTTGTTTTGTTTTTTGAGGCAAAGTTTCTCTATGTAGTCTTGGCTGTCCTCCTACTCACTCTATAGACCAGGCTGGGCTTGAACTCAGAGATCTGTCTGCCTCCACCAGGATTAAAGGCATGAATGTGCTACCATACCCAGCAGGACTCAGCTTCAATTCCCACCACCCATATGACAGTTCACAACCACCTCTAAGTCCAATTCCACACAAGCTGATGTCCTCTACTGCATCCCATGGGCAACAAGCACACACATGAAGCACACAGACATGTACCATACAAAACACCCATACACATAAAGTGAAAATGGAAAACAAGATAATCTATAGTCATGTTGGGACTAGTGGCACACACCTGTAATCTCAGCCTTTGTGAACTATAATTAGGAGAAGCAGGAGTTTGAGGCCACCCTTACCTTCATGAGACAAGAAAGAAAAAAGAAAGAAAGAAAAAAAGAAAGAAAGAACGAAAGAAAGAAGAAAGGAAGGAAGGAAGGAAAAAATAAGAACGAAAGAGAAAGAAGAAAGAAAGTGTGAATGTAAGAAAGAAAAAAAAGAAAAGAAGAAAAGAAAAAAGAAAATCCAGGAGTTGGGTGGGGTATCACAGTCCCAGAATTTGAAAAGCTGGGGCAGGATAGGCCAGCCTGGACTACATAGCAGGTTCCAGGTCAGCCAGAACTATATAGTGAGAGCCTGTCTAAAAATAAAAAATAAAAAAATTCAGCCAGGCATGGTGGTACACACATTTAATCTCAACACTCAGGGAGACAGTTCATTTTATGAGTTTGAGGCAGGCTTGGTTTACACAGCCAAGGCTACACAAAAACACCCTATCTCAGGGAAAAAAAAAATCACACTCTTTTATGTTGTTTTTCAAAACAGGGATACTCTGTGTATCCCTGGCTGCCCTGAACTGGCTCTATAGACCAGGCTGGCCTCAAATTCAGAGATCTACCTGGCTCTGCTTCCTGAGTGCTAGGATTGAAGGTGTGCACCGCCACACCCAGCCATGTTCACAGGCTTGGATGTACCTGTGAATCTGCATAAATGAAGTCAAATAAACTGTTATCAAACTACGACAGCACACAAGCTCAGAGTCAGTGTTAGACTCCCCACTCACCTCTGTGGAAGGAGCCCCTTCCTAAGGGAGGGCTCACAGGGAGTGGATGGTAGTTACAGAGGATCCTCACAGACCCGGGAACACTGAGGGAGGAGCGCACTGTGAGTTTAGGGAGTGTTTGAGAAAGGGTCTCCCTAACCTGAATTCCAATTCCGGAATCCTCTGCCTCAGCCTCCTGAGTGCTGGGATTACAGGTGCACATGCAAGCACCACCATGCCTGACTTGTAGTTTTATTTTTGTTAAGCCTCTATGTAGTTCTTACTGTCGGTAAATCTCTAGGAATCTAGGTCCTGTGATATGTTGATAAAATGAGACCAGAGAGACACAGGCATGTTGGGCCTGATAAGGCCTGTTGCATCTCCCTGAGCCTGGCTCGAGTTTGGAGACCTGTCTTTAGCTTCTGATTTAAGAGGTGCCACTTCCGGGCAAAAGTGATTCAGCATATCTGACTTAAAATCAACCCTGCCTGGTAACTGTTACATGGAGTTTTGGCACTGGCCCACCTCTCCTTGCACTACCTAACCTTGCCCTCTAGCTCATCTTACCTCACTTCCTTAATTCTGCCTCCAGACCCAAACCTAAAAAAGGACCATTTTATTCAATAAACCGAGTTCCTGCTTTGACAGATCTCCCGGCTGAGTGCTGGTTTATTTCCTGGGGCATCCAGGAAGGTCGGGGCCATCGACACTCACCATCCTGATCAGCCACGGAGGGCGTCCAGCTGGACTGGCCACCCTCCTCTCAGCTCCACCTGCCTGATGTTCACCCTGCACAGGGAGACTCAAGTTCTCCACAGCATGGTTTGACACAAGCACGCAGCCCAATAATCACACATTCCTGTTTGCACCAAACAGCAATTTTGCTCATCTACTTTTACACACACTTACCTGAGTTGAGGAAACACAGACCTACCTACACCTGCAGTCATTGCCTGGCATACATAGAAAATCTCAGTCCTAGAGACCTCTACCAACCTTGAGAAAATGAGGCAGCTGCTGGGTGACCATTTTCTTAAATGCATTGAAGCTTAGGGAGACAGCTGATTCTTCCTGCACTGCATAAATGTTAAACATGTTGATTGAGGTCCTGAGGGCCGCCTCCAGTTGAGTCAGGGTCTCTGCTGCCATCAGTACGCCAAAGAAGGAGCTGATGTCCTCACAGACTGACCTGCCTGGGAAGAGACAGGCCAGGATAGTCACAGATCCAAGAACCGGTGAAGTGGCTTCCTGAAAGAGTCAACATGGGAGAGATCAAAGGGTCCAGGAAAGACAACAGAATGTCACTTACAAAAATCCTTTTTCTCTGACTCTCCTGTCTGAGTGTCTGTCTCTGGGATATCTCTGTAGTGGTCTCTCCCAGTGCTGCAAGGGTTTTTTTTATACTTCTCTGAGTGTGGTGACATCGCCTGTGGGGCCTCTACTCCAATGGCCCTTTCTTTCTGCCACTCCCTTTCTTAGGGTCAGGAGACTGCTTGTCTCCAATGGCTGTTTATGTTGCATCCCCACCCTCCCACATACTGGCTACTGTTCCTAGGAGAGAAGCCTAGGGTTGGCAAAACTCAACTGAGCTCAGTGTCAATCTGGCCAGACCAATCGTCAGTCCCACACCCTACTTCTGCTAATGGGGTCATAGGATACTCAGTGCAAGAACCTACCCATCTTCCCCACTTATGCCTGTGGTTGACAAGGTTCTAGAAAATGACTCTTCAGATTCCTCAAGCCCTCAGCCAGGGCCCTTGGGCATCCAGTGAGGGAGGAAGCCTGCCTACTCATCCCTCTCATTCTGTCCTCCCACCCACAAGGACCACTGCCAGCTCTCCTAAAACTACTTCCTGAATCTCTGCCTGAATCTGCTTACAAGCGAGAACCCCAGAGTCGATAAAGAAGGTCCCCAGGCTCTCTGCTACATCAGGGAGAGGAACTCACCGGACCAGGGAAATAGGATGCAGCTAGCAGAGCTGGAGCCTCTGGACTGAAGTTTTATAAAGCTCCCGGGAAGGAGAGAGCCACTCCCAAGTCAAAGTGTTGAGGTTCGGTATCCTCTGATTCGGGAGACATGGAACAGAACGGCCCTGCTGTCACTAGAGGTCTGAAAACAGTGCTATGCGACCTGGACAGAGCCTGCTAAGGAGGGACCATTGCGTCCCATCCCTCCCAATATGGGGAGTACTCAGCAGTCTGTGTCAAGAGGGGCTGCTTCTGCTATTTGTAAAAATAAATAAAACAAACACTTGAGGAGGTCAACTCGGGAAATTCCATCTGAGAAACCAGACCCAGCAAAACACCCTACAGTCCAAGGACACTCAGAAAGCCCAGGATGAGGTCCCCATAGTGGAACCCTGATTGAAGTCCCTAGCTGAGTTCCAACACAAGACAGAATCCCCAACGGAGAAGTTCCAGGGCAGAATTCTTCCCTTCCACTGTTAGGCCAGCAGGAAATCACTCTTCTTAGGACTTCTCTTCCCACCTCCTTTCCGCTAGGCTCAGGGAGGGGGTGCAACAAAGAATGGAAAGAAAGACAGGGCAGCCCTTTCCTGCCTGCCCTGGAGACAGAGGGCGCCTCTGTCCACTCCAGGTCTCTACCCCTTCAGGTATCCTTTCTGACAGGGTGGAGCCTATCCGGAGGAGGGACCTTAGGGGAAGACAGCTAAAGCCAGGTCTCCCCACACCTTTCCAGAGGCCACATTTGCAGCCAGCCCATCTGTTCAGAACCTGCTCCCGGCTCACTGGTGGTGTATTTCCTGGGGCATCCGGGGAGGTCTGGACCATCGACACTCACCATCCTAATCAGCCACGGGGGGTGTCCAGCTGGACTGGCCACCCTCCTCTCAGCTCCACCTGCCTGATATCCACCCTGCACAGGCAGACTCAAGTTCTCCACAGCATGGTTTGACAGAAGCACACAGCCCAATAATCACACATTCCTGTTTGCGCCAAACAGCAATTTTGCTCATCTACTTTTACACACACTTACCTGAGTTGAGGAAACACAGAACCACCTACACATGCAGTCATTGCCTGGCATACATAGAAAATCTCAGTCCTAAAGACCTCTACCAAACTTGAGAAAATGAGGCACCTGCTGGGTGACCATTTTATTAAACCCATTGAAGCTCAAGCTGGGAGCTCCTTCTTCCATTGTTGCATAAGTTTTGTACATGCCGATTATTGTCTTTATGGCCGCCTCTAGTTCAGTCAGGGGCTCTGCTGCCATCAGTACGCCAAAGAAGGAGCTGATGTCCTCACAGACTGACCTGGCCAGGAAGAAAAAGGCCAGGAGAGTCAGGGATCCAAGAACGGGTGAAGTGGCTTCCTGAAAGAGTCAACATGGGAGAGATCAAAGGGTCCAGGAAAGACAACAGAATCTCACAGAAATCCTTCCTCTCTGACTCTTGTGTCTGAGTGTCTGTCTCGGGGATATATCTCTATAGTGGTCTCTACGTGTGCTGCAAGGGGTTTTTTTAGAGTTCTCTGAGTGTGGTAACATCCCCTGTGGGGCCTCTACTCCAATGGCCCTTTCTTTCTGCCACTCCCTTTCTTAGGGTCAGGAGACTGCTTGTCTCCAATGGCTGTTTATGTTGCATCCCTGTCCTCCCACAAACTGGCTACTGTTCCTAGGAGAGAATCCTAGGGTTGGCAAAAACCCAACTGAGCTCAGGATCAATCCGGCCAGACCCATCTTCAGGCCCACACCCTACTTCTGCTAACGGGGTCTGAGGATGCTCAGTGCAAGAACCTACCTGTCTTCCCCACTTGTGCCTGTGGTTGACAAGGTTCTACAAAAGGATTATTCAGATTCCTCAAGCCCTCAGATAGGGCCCTCGGGGGTCCAGTGAGGGAGGAAGCCTGCCTACTCATGTCTCTCATTCTGTCCACCCACACAAAAGGACCAGTGCCAGCTCTCCTAACTTCCTGAATCTCTGCCTGAACCTGCTCACAAGCGAGAACCCCGGGGTCAATAAAGAAGGTCCCCGGGCTCTCTGTTGCATCAGGGAGAGGAACTCACCGGAGCAGGGAAATAGGATGCAGCTAGCAGAGCTGCAGCCTCTGGGCTGAAGTTTTAAAAACCTCTGGGAAAGGAGAGAGCCACTTCCAAGTCCAAAGTATCAAGGTCCGGCATCTGTTGATTCAGAAAACATGGGACTGCCCCTGATGTCACTAGCTGTCTCAAAACAGCGCTGTACAACCTGGACAGAGCCTGCTCAGGAGGGACCATAGCATCCCATCCCTCCCAAGTCTGTGTCAGAGGGGCTGCTTCAGCTATTTGTAAAAATAAAATAAAACAAACACTTGAGGAGGTCAGCAGCAGGAAGCCCCATCTGAGAAACCAGACACAGCAAAAGACACTACAGTCCAAGGACACTCAGAAAGCCCAGGATGAGGTCCCCATAGTGGAACCCTGATTGAAGTCCCTAGCAGAGTTCCCAGACAGAAGCCCTCATAGAGAAGCTCTTGGGCAGAATTCTTCCCTTCCACTGCTTGGCCAGCACAGCATCACCCTTCTCAAGACTTCTCTTCCCACCTCCTCCCCTCTGGGCTCAGGGAGGCGGTGCAAACAAGAACAGAAAGAAACACAGGGCAGCACATTCCCACCAGCCAGGGAGGCAGAAGGCACCTCTGTCCACTCCTGGTCCCTAGCCCTCTGGGTGTCCTTCCTGAAGGGGTGGAGCCTTTCCGGAGGAGGGTCTTTAGGGGAAGACAGTTAAAGCCAGGTCTCCCCACACCTCTCCAGAGGCCACATTTGCAGCCAGCTCAGGAGGGACCATGAGGTCCCACCCCTCCCAAGTCTGTGTCAGAGGGGCTGCTTCTGCTATTTGTAAAAATAAAATAAAACAAACACTTGAAGAGGTCAACTCGGGAAGTCCCATCTGAGAAACCAGACCCAGCAAAACACCCTACACTCCAAGGACACTAAGAAAGCCCAGGAAGAGGTCTCCATAGTGGAACCCTGATTGAAGTCCCTAGCTGAGTTCCAAGACAGAAGCCCTCACGGAGAGGCTCCTGGGCAGAATTCTTCCCTTCCACTGCTCAGCCCACACCGCATCACCCTTCTCAAGACTTCTCTTCCCACCTCCTCCATGCTGGGCTCAGGGAGGGGGTGCAACCAAGAACAGAAAGAAACACAGGGTAGCCCATACCCGCCTGCCCGGGAGACAGAGGGCGCCTCTGTCCACTCCGGGTCCCTAGCCCTCTGGGTGTCCTTTTAGACGGGGTGGAGCCTTTCCATAAGAGGGTCCTTAGGGGAGTACATTTAAAGCCAGGTCTCCCCAAACCTCTCCAGAGGCCACGATTGCAGCCTGCCCCTTTGTTCAGAACCTGCTCAGACCTCAGGCCAAGGCCAACTGTGTGTACCCTACCCTGCTTAGGATAAGTCCCTGGCTTAGCCAGCATGGAGGAAATGGGGCCTCAGTAGGACCCCAAGAATCCTGAAAGAAGATACTGTGGAGCCTAGAAAGCTTGGGAGCAATCAGCCAAGGGAAAGAGCAGTGTCAGGATCTAGGAGAAATAAAGTTTGCAAAGTAGTGAGAGGAGCTGAGGCAAGATCAGAGAGCTGGGCAACAGGTAAATAAGATACCAGGCAGTTTCCAGGCTACCAGGTCCTTCCACACAACACGCTGTGTCTCCTGCCAAGCACCCCAGTCCTTAGGTATGGGGAGGGATGGGATACAGCCCTGATCCTTTAGAGAAAGCATAAGAAAGGATGCTCCAGCCCGTGGCTGCCTTTCAAGAACCTGAGCCCAGGGAATCCTCAGAGCAGCAGAGCATAAGCCGTATGAGAGCATCAAGAAGGGGTCTGTGGCAGTGTGCCCTGTCCCATGGCTGCCTTCTCAAGACCTCTTCTCTATCCCCCTTTTCTCAGCTTGCCCCCCCCCCCCCCCGGCGCTACTCTCTCCCCTAATTTTTTCCTCTTCGTTTACCCAAAGCTTTGCCCCTAGGACCTCCCCTCCATAAAATTCCAAGCTGCTGGAGGGCTCCAGGCAAACTACAGGTGCCCTCCCTCAGAGATGGGAAGGGTAACCAGAGCCACTCAGATCCTTCCATTGAGCAACCCCTTATTCCTTTGATCAGCTCAGCTTGGGTTCTCTCTCCCCTCATCTCTGTGACAACTAACTTCTTGTGACTGGAGTTCAGGTGACAGTCACAAGGGCTCCATTGAAGAGGTGGGATGTCATCTAATCAGGACCCATTGTCCAGTAGACCCAGTGTTGAGGAAGGATGAGGACACCTGATCTGAGATACCTGATCTGCCCTGAGGCTAGGGAAGGCATGACCCTCCCAGGACCAAAGGACTCAGGGCCCTAGCATGGTAGTCTCTTCTCAATAGACCTCTCAATTCTTCTGCTCTAACCATGCCCATGGAGCTCAAATGACCTCGTGCATTCAGCCTTTATGTAACACAAACGAGCCCTATCCTGCTCACACTGGAGCTACTGAAACAGAGCTGGCCTGAGGCAGGAATGGACAGATTCAGGGAAAATGCCTTCAGGTAGGTTCCTCCTTAAAAGCTCTGTGTCCAAGGGAAAACCTCAGACATTTCCCTCCCACTTCTACCTATGTGATTAGAAGTGAATATTCTACAGACAAGAAGATGGGATATGAGGTCATGGGAAGAATACTCCCAGAGAAGCCATAATGAAATGCTGGGGTTAGAGGGGAGCCAGGCAAGGGTGGCTTGGACATGGAGACAGAACTGCCAAAAGTAGAGGGCCTAGGCTGGAGAGATGGCTCAGTGGTTAATTGTTTGTCTTTTCTTCCAGAAGTCCTGAGTTCATTTCCCAACAACCACATGGTGGCTTATTACCATTCAAACCCTCTACTCCCCTCTTCTGGCCTGCAAATGTACATGCACATAGAGCATTGAGAATAAATAAAATCTTAAATAAAGAAAAAAAAGTTGAGGGCAAGCCAGAGCTAGTTCCAGAACAGCTATGGCTGTAGAATGTGAGGCTGTTATAAATAAGTAAATCCCAGGCCCAGAAAGATGGAGATCCAGCCAAAAGGACCTGGGCTGAATCCTTTGTGCCTAAAGAGCAAGGGTCACTTAGCAGTGTGGCTCCCCTCCACACCAACTCTTACCAACCCCCCCATCACTGACACTCCTCCATCAGCTCACCAAAGACACCAGACTTCTTCCTCCTTCTTCCATTATTGCATAATTGTGGTATATGTCGATTATGGTCTCAATGGCCGCCTCCCGTTCAGTCAGGGGCTCTGCTGCCATCAGTACGCCAAAGAAGGAGTTGATGTCCTCACAGACTTACCTGCCTGAAAAGAAACAGGCCAAGAGAATCAGGGAACCAAGAACCGGTAAAGTATCTGCCTGAAAGAGTGAACAGGTGTCTGGAGCCATGACTCAGTGGCCTGCTTTAATATTTAAATCTTGGTGGAGAGATGGCTTTTAGGAGGCCTTTACTAATGGCAGAGGAGAACTTGCAAGTCCATCTCCTTTTGTTTGTGACAACAGGTGGGATAGCTTGTGAGGGTTACACCTCTTCCTCAGGCTCCTTGTGCAAATTAACCCATTGTTCTGAGATGTTTTACTAGCTAAAAGTAACTCCTCAAAAAATAAAGTGGTCAGAAGGCTGGAGGCAGAGGAGGCAGGCAGAGACTTGACACTTGCTGCTGGCACTGCTTGCTGCAGCAGTCTGCCTTTTGCTGTGGCTGTCCAGTCTGGACCTTTAAAAAGTTTCCTGTGTACTGTGTGTTTATTTTATTAATTTTAATCCTCACATCCAACTCAAGAACCGTTCGGCTCTGCCTGCCCGGCTCCGGCAGATTGGCTCCCGGATGTGGGACTTGAGATACAGGGATTCAGTGAAGGACACAGCTGTTTGTCGAGCTCACATTAAATATAAGGGGTGCGGTGAGTAAATCCCAGACTAAAAATGGGACAAGGCATTAGCCTAGTGTTTTCTTTATGGAACTTAATTAAAGGTCGTCTATACAAACAGCAGGAAACTGAGAAATCTAAACTTTCAGGCTCAGAGAGAAGAAGGCTAGAAAGATGTCAGGCTTCAAGAGAAAATGTTATTATACCGTCAGCTCCTCCATAGGAGTTGTATTGCCCTTCTGATGACAATAATTTCTTGCCAGAAGGAGACTTTGAGGAAGACTTGCAACCTAATGAGGTTGCAGAGTTGGAGGAAGAACCAGATCAGTACTATTCTGGTACATACCCTCCAATTCAGGCTATGCAAGTTAAAAAGCATAAGCCTTGGCAAAAAGAAATTAAAAGACTGGAGTGGGGCTTGGAGGAAATAAACAGAAAAATTGGAGCATTAACTACTAGGGAAAATGAGGCTCAATCTCCCACTCCAACTCCATCATTGGTGGAAGGCTTAGGCCATCCTCCTGGGAATGCTACAGTTTCAATGGCCCAGAAGGCAAGGGGACCTTTCCCTTTGTCCACTGTACAAATATTTGTATCTGCTTTACAAGCTTCTTTACAAGAAGCGAGGCAGAATGGAGAAGACAGATCTGAGTTTTATAGTTTTCCAGTTTTGGAGCAACCTGATGGACACGGTAATATGGTGAGAGTCCATGCTCTTATGAAATCTGCATGCTGCCAATTTGGTCCTACAGCGCCTTTCACCCAGGCTCTGTTGGAGTCCATGTCCACTGAGGCTCTTTGCCCAGGGGACTGGAAACAGTTAGCAAGAGCATGCTTATCAGGAGGAGATAATTTATTATGGAAGTCAGATTTTGCAGAGCATTGTCAAGCTACAGCTGAACTTAATGAAGCTCAGCAAATTCCTATAACTTATGACATGCTCGCTGGAGAAGTAATCTACAGGGATATAGGACAGCAATTGGATTTTGATGTGGCCGTTTATGCTCAGGTCAATACTGCTGCCCGGAGGGCCTGGCATAAGCTTCCACAAGCAGGTAGACAGGTGGAGGATTTGTCTAAAATCTGTCAGGGACCTGATGAGTTATTTCAAGATTTTGTGGCAAGATTACTACAAGCAGCAAACAGACTTATAAGTGATAAAAAGTCTGGATTGTTATTAGTGAAACAGTTGGCTTATGAGAATGCTCACAGTGCTTGCCAAGCAGCCTTGAGACCTGTTAAAAAGAAAGGAGAAAATGGGGAAAAGGCCAAGGATTGGGGTACTACGTTACAGACAATAGTACTCATCCAAATGATTAGGTCAATAACGGCTAAATTTCAAAGCTCTCTAGCTGCAAGGTATTTGTCAGTTCTTTCTGGTAAGGGTCCGCCAATTTATTAAAACTTCAACTAAAATAAGCATCCGGGCTTTTTTTGTTACAGCGTAAATTGGCTAAGACCCCATTTAAAATTAACAACAGGAGAACTAAAACCACTTTTTGACATTTTAAAAGGAGAGGCTAATCCTTTGTCAAAAAGGGAACTTACCAAAGAAGCTCGTAATGCTTTACAAAAGATAAAATTAGCTATTGAGAAGCAACATGTTCATTATATTGATTATTCAAAAGAATGGGGTGCATATATTTTGGCTACTGTTCATACTCCAACTGCCGTATTGTGGCAAGAAGGACCATTATTATGGTTGCACCTGCCTGTGTCTCCTGTTCGAGTTCTGACACCATATTATGAAGCAGTGACTAGTTTAGTTCAAATGGCTTGCACAGAATCTCTTAAATATTTTGGTAGAGAGCCCTCCTTAATTGGAGTCCCTTTTACCAAACAGCAAGTAGATAGGTTATTTCAAAATGTAGATCGTTGGGCGATAGCTTTTGCTCATTATTTAGGATGTATTGATAATCATTATCCAAAACATAAATTACTTCAATTTGCCAATGAGCATGCTTTTGTATTTCCTAAAATAATTAAACAAAAGCCATTACCTCAAGGTCCAACAGTATTCACTGATGGATCTTCAAATGGAAAAGCTGTTTATGTACTAGAGGGACAAACTTTGGTTTTACAAACATTGCCAGCCTCAGCTCAAGTTGCTGTTGCCGCAGTCTTTAAAAATTTGGCTTCTACCTCTTTCAACTTGTATACTGATAGTCATTATATAGCTAAATCTTTACAAGTCCTAGAGACTGTAACATATGCCATTACAGCTATTAAACAAATAAAGATCTATTTAGAGAGATTCAACAAAGTATTTAGAGCCGTGTGCAGCCTTGTTTGTTACATAGGGCATATTAAAGCTCACTCAGGGCTTCCTGGACCTTTAACTTTAGGAAATGATTTAGCATATCTAGCCACACGTTTGGTTGGATTAACTCAACAAGAATTGGGTCAAAATTCTCATACATGACATCATCAAAATAGCAAGAGCTTAAAAAACCAATTTAATATTACCAAAAAAGCCACTAGACAAATTGTAAGATCATGTTCCTCTTACCCTGAACATTTTAATGTACCTCATTATGGTGTCAATCCTAGAGGCTTGACTCCCTATCATTTGTGGCAAATGGACGTAACTCATGTCCCAGAATTTGGGAAACTAAAATATGTTCATGTAACAATTGACACTTTTTCAGGATTTATCATGGCAACTCCCTTAACAGGGGAAGCCACCAAACATGTTATAAGTCATTGCTTAAAGTGTCTTGCTGCAATTGGTATACCTTCCATTAATATAAGTCATAAAAGGGGGATTCCATGTAATTTCCAGGGCCAAAATGTTATAAAAGGAGCCCATAGATCTCTTAAAAACCAATTGCGAAAAATAAAAAGGGGGGGAGTCATATCCTCAAATATTAATCACGCTCTCTTTATTTTAAATTTTTTGAATGTGGATATACAAGGCCGTTCTGCAGCTGATCGATCGTGGCATCCTAATACCAAAGATAATTTTGCCCAAGTAAAATGGAAAGATCCAATTACTGGATTATGGCAGGGCCCTGACCCTGTATTAATATGGGGAAGAAGGCATGTTTGTGTTTTTCCACAGGACGCAGAGGGAGCCAGGTGGATCCCAGAGAGGCTGCTACGGTTTGCAGTTGTTCCCCAGAAAGAAGATGTTCCAGCTGCAGACAACCGTAAACTCTGCCATGACCTAGACTAGAAAGCTACATTAGACCTGAGCTCCTGACCCGCTCTTGCTTCATTCTGCTCCTAGGAAAAGATGTCATGCAGAAAAACCTTTTATATAATAAACTGGACTTGACTGTTTTGTTAATAAGGACAAACTTCAACAAAATCCAAAGAGAACTGTAAAACTTTAATCTGGCTCTGGTTTTCAACAGAGCAAAACAGACTTGCTTCAGGAACTATTGGGAGGCCCTGTAACTGCCTATGTAAATTCTCCGTTGGTTTTGCTATTTGGAGATATTAAACTTTCAAATGGTTCTGTTTGCTTGACAGCCTTTTACTATGGTTCCTCTAAATGTTTCTCAGACTTGGTAATTTGCACAGGGAGTCACCTGCTAGTCACTTTTGGAGTGTTACTTTGGACTTGGCTTGTGATAGGAGACATGCTCCTATCAGTGACAACTAATATCTGCCTGAAGGCCTTTTGGTGTGTCAAAGCTGAGATGATCTGCACAAGATCATATCACAGTGTCCACCCTAGCAGAGGTTGGTAGTCAAGGACGGGTAAGTTTTCTCTGGGGTGTATGAAAATTCATGTGCAAATATTGACCCAAATATGGGGACATGGATAAAAAATATATACCTTTCGAGAGAAACAACCTAACACAGGCACAATCTTCTGCTCCATAACTCTTGAGTTATGGCATAATTTAAAAATATGAAAAAGGGGGACATGTTGGGAGCCTTGATTCAGGGGCCTGCTTTGATATTTAAATCTCGGTGGAGAGATGGCTTTGAGGAGGCTTTACTAATGGCAGAGGAGAACTTGCAAGTCCATCTCCTTTTGTTTGTGACAACAGGTGGGATAGCTTGTGAGGGTTACACCTCTTCCTCATGCTCCTTCTGCAAATTAACCTATTGTTCTGAGATGTTTTACTGGCTAAAAGTAACTCCACAAAAAATAAAGTGGTCAGAAGGCTGGAGGCAGAGGAGGCAGGCAGAGACTTGAGGCTTGTTGCTGGCACTGCTTGCTGCAGCAGTGTGCCTTTTGCTGTAGCTGTCGAGTCCTGACCTTTAAAAAGTTTCCTGTGTGCTGTGTGTTTATTTTATTAATTTTAATCCTCACACCCAACTCAGCAACCGTTCAACTCTGCCCAGCTGGCTCCAGCAAACATGGGAGAAATGAAAGAGTCCAGGACAGACAACAGAATCTCACTTACAAAAATCCTTTCTTTCTGACTCTCGAGTCTGAGGGTCTGTCTCAGGGATATCTCTGTAGTGGTCTCTACCAGTGCTGCAAGGGTGTTTTTAGAGTTCTCTGAGTGTGGTAACATCCCCTGGGGGGCCTCTACTCCAATGGCCCTTTCTTTCTGCCACTCCCTTTCTTAGGGTCAGGAGACTGCTTGTCTCCAATGGCTGTTTATGCCGCGTCCCTGTCCTCCCACATACTGGCTACTGTTCATAGGAGAGAAGCCTAGGGCTGGCAAAAACCCAACTGAGCTCAGGGTAAATCGGACCAGACCCATCATCAATAGCACACCCTACTTATGCTAACGGGGTCTGGGGATGCTCAGTGCAAGAACCTACCCTTTTTCTCCACTCCTGCCTGTGGTTGACAAGGTTCTAGAGGACTCTTCAGATTCCTCAAAACCCAGCCAGGACCCTCCGGGGTCCAGTAAAGGAGGAAGCCTGCCTACTCATCCCTCTCATTCTGTCTTCCCACCCACAAGGACCACTGCCATCTTTGCTAAAGCTACTTCCTGAATCTCTGCCTGAACTCGCTTACAAGGGAGAACCCCGAAGTCGATAAAGAAGGTCCCCGGGCTCTCTGCTGCATCAGGGAGAGGAACTCACCGGACCAGGGAAATAGGATGTAGCTAGCAGAGCTGGAGCCTCTGGGCTGAAGTTTTATAAAGCTCCGGGGAAGGAGAGAGCCACTCCCAATTCCAAACTGTCGAGGTTCTGCATCCGCGTATTCAGAAGACATGGAACAAAACGGCCCTGCTGTCACTGGCTGTCTCAAAACAGCTCGGGAAGTTCCATCTCAGAAACCAGGCCCAGCTACATTCCAAGGATACTCAGAAAGCCCAGGATTAGAAACCCATAGTGGAACCCTGATTGAAGTCCGTAGCTGAGTTCCAAGACAGAAGCCCTCATGGAGATGTACTGTTTGAAGAATCATAACGAAACAGCAAAAAAGCTCATCAAATTAATCCTGCGACCAAGTAAGTGTGGGACTTAAAATAAGTCTTTTGGCTTAGATGGGCATGTTAGGGTTCTTCCTAGAGACTTCCAGGAAGCTGATTCCCGTAGGAAACCTGTCTTCTCGTCTGTTTGCATAATTTTATGTTTGCATAACACATTTTTATGCTATACAGATGGTTCTGGAGTTAGTATAGCAGTCATGGGAAGCATACCTCCAGAGAAGCCAAAATGAAATGCTGAGGAGGGAGCCAGGCAGGGTGGCTTGGACATGGAAACAGAACTGCTAAAATTTGAGGGCCTGGGCTGGAGAGATGGCTCAGTGGTTATAAGCTCTGTCTGCTCTTCCAGAAGTCCTGAGTTCAATTCCCAGCAACCACAGGGTGGCTCATTACCATCTATAACCTCTACTCCCCTCTTCTGGCCTACAGATATACATGCAAATAGAGCATTGAAAAAAATAAAAACTTAAAAAAAAAAAGTTGAGGGTCAGCCTGAGCTAGTTCCAGCACAGCTATGGCTGTAGAATGTGAGGCTGTTATACATAAGTAAATCCTAGGCCCAGGAAGATGGACATCCAGATTAAGGACCTGGACTTAATACTTTGTGACTAAAGAGCAAGGGTCACTTAGCAGTTTGGCTCCCCTCCACACCAACTCTTGCCATCCCCCCCTCCCATCACTGCCAGTCCTCCATCAGCTCACCAAAGGTACCAGACTTCTCCCTGTGTGGGCATCAGAGACTTACTACCCACAGCAAAGCTTGACTGTGACAGTGCCAGAAGGTAAAAATAGAGCTGGAAGCCTGCCTGATCCTATGTCCACCCATAGCCCACCCCCAACCCTAAGTCTCTGCCCAGGCAGCCAAGAGCCAGTCACTGCATGTGTCTTTTGAAGACTTCTGAATACATCCCAGTTCCTGTTGCTTCATCTCCATGACCATCCATGACTCCCTCTGGCTAGGAAGTAATGGAGGGATCCAAAAAGCTGGGATGGACTTAGGTGTGAGAGGGTTTCTCCCACATCACAAAATCTCAATGAAATATAATATTGAGTAGGGTCCCATCTTGTAGTTGTCTGAGCTGTGAAACCAGGGCCAGGCCTGAGGATTCCCTTCTCTGAGGACCCCAGAGCTCCTGAACCTGATTGACACTTCACTTCCCTTATGTGGGGGTGGGTAGTTGTGCTGCTGAAATGGGCTCTGAGCTGGAGACTGCCATGGAGACCCTCATCAACGTCTTCCATGCCCATTCGGGTAAGGAAGGGAACAAATATAAGCTGAGCAAGAAGGAGTTGAAAGACCTGCTACAAACTGAACTCTCTGGCTTCCTGGATGAAAGCAGAAGGTTGAGGTAGAGGGTGGAGGAAGGGAATGGGCACCTCTGCCAGGTCCCTGCCTCGGCCCTCAGCTCACCCATCCTCCTCTTCCAGTCTGAACTAGGTGGTCCAGGCTCCCCTAACTCATCCCTCGAAGAGTCAAAATGCCCTAGTATACCGATATCCTGTTAATACCAGACTCTACAGATTCATCAGTGACGCTATCCACAGCATAAAATGGAGTCATGAAGAGCACAGCTGTATATAGCTTTATCCTAGCACTACCGAAGGAAAAAGACAGGAGGAGCAGGAATTCAGAGCCAGCCTGGACTATGTGAGACCTTGTTTCAAAAAACATTTTTTTTTTAAATAAGTCCCAGCCTGTTGATGCATGCCTTTAATCCCAGCACTTGGGAGGCAGAGCCAACCATTTCTAGAATTTTGAGGACAGCCTTGTATATATAGTGAGACTCTGTCTCAAGAAAAGAAAGAAAGAAAGAAAGAAAGAAAGAAAGAAAGAAAGAAAGAAAGAAAGAGAAAGAAAGAAAAAAAAGAAATGAAGAAAGAAAGGAAAAAGAGATGTTTGTTTGTTTTTTTGGCTTTTTGTTTGTTTGGCTGGTTGGGTTTATTTTTTTTTTTTTGTTTGTTTCTTTGTTTGTTTTTTTGTTCTTCAAGACAGGGTTTCTCTGTGTAGACTTGGCTGTCCTGTACTCACTTTGTAGAAAAGGCTGGCCTCAAACTCTTCTGCATGCCTCTGCCTCCCAGAGTGCTGGGATTGCAGGCATGCACCACTGCAACCAGCAAAAAGTTTTGAATTAAAAAATAATTAAACATTGGAGAGATGGCTCCAAGTTTAAGAGCACTGGCTCCTCTTTCAAAGGTCCTGAGTTCAATTCCCAGCAACCACATGGTGGCTCACAAGCTTCTATAATGAGACCTGGTGCCCTCTTCTGGCATTCAGGCAAATTCAGATAGAACAATATATACATCATAAATATAAAAAAGAAAGAAAGAAAGAAAGAAAGAAAGAAAGAAAGAAAGAAAGAAAGAAAGAAAAACAGAGAGAAAGAAAAACAGAGAGAAAGAAAAACAGAGAGAAAGAAAGCAAAAACAGGGCTTGGGGTGTGGCTCCTCCCAATTGCCTGAGTTTTACAAGATCATAGGTGGTTAATCCTCAACACTGTAAAAATTGATTTGATTGATGAAACTTAACAGCTGTGACAGTTACCTAGGGTAATACAGGTGAGATATTTAGCACATTTGTTATCATTACCAGCCACAGGACACATTCCAGGAGTTACAGGAGCAAACTGGGAACTGGAGACATGGAGCTGAGCCCCCGAAGCCTCTCTTGCTTCCAAGCTCTGTATTCTTCACGCATCAATTGTGTATTTATTGAGCACCTACTTACTGAAAGATCTATTGCTGTGCCATACATTCTCAAGGACATGTTCTGTCCTCAACACCAGAGGGACAAAAAAAAAATGCCATAGTGCTAGAATGCTATATATATCTGAAGATGAACCACATTTCTTGTCTTCAAAATATCCATAATGTTCATGTTTTCACCTCAGGTAAAGGCAGAGCTTTCTCATCCCTGGATCTCAAGAAAAGAAATCAGGGTAGTGTATGAAAATTAAGCATCTGTGTTTCAAGGAGGAAGCTTTATTTGGAGGGAGGGGAGTTCTGCCTGGCCCAGCCCAGCACACCCTGCTGACACCCATCCCAACAAGCAGGCTTTACTTCATCCGGACCTCCAGGACCTTCTCCTTAAAAATTGGCTTTGCCAATTCCCCAATCAGTCGCCAGTACTCATTGAACTTCAGCTCCAAGTCCTGGTTCACATCCAAGCTCTTCGTCTTCTCATCTAGAGTGCCCATATCCTAAAAGGTTAAAAGGAAAGAATTAGAACTATGGCTCTTGAGGCAGGGAGAGAGAAAAGCACCCTCAGAGGCTTTCCCTTAGAAGCACCGACACCCACCCATCGTCTGAAGGATGAGGCTATGGTCCCACTGCCTGGAAGTCCCATATCCAAGGGACAGCAGCATACACTGTGGCTGAGGGTGAACTACCGTCCTCCTTCACAAGGCACTACGGTCCCTGCTGCTCAGCTGCAGCATCCTAACCTCTTCTCAATTTAGTCACCAGCCGGCAGGTCAGGAGAACAGCAAAAGTACCAGGTTACCTGGTTCTCTAGGGTGCTCTTCACAGAGTGTCTCATGGCTATGAAACCAATGGATTCTGGAAGCCTGCCTCCATGATGAAAGGATTTGTTGCCAGATAAACAATTACAACATAAACATGGTTGCTGCACAGTTGGTGGGTGTCAGATGAAAGGATACCTCACAGGCACCTGACTCTCAACACTGGGGGATCTGTGGGGAGGCTGTTTTGTTTCTTAGATATGCTCATTTTATTTTATATGTATGAGCATATTGCCAACATGTGGTATGTACATGTACCACATACATGCCTGGTGCCTCAGAGATCAGAGAGGACGGTATCTGGACAGGATTTAGAGGTCATTGTGAGCTGCCATATAGGTGCTGGCAACTGAACCTGGATCCTTTGCAAGAGCGCTGTGCATAATCACTAAGCCATCTGTCCAGCCCCCATTTGCCTCAACATTTGGACAAAGGCAAAGACCTGCCAAACAGATCTCTGGGTGACATGAAGCAAATTCTTAGAAGGGTTTTTTTTTAGCAGAGTCATAAGCTCAGTCATTGGACAATACTTCCTCAACCAGCAGAAGGGAAGAGTGGCAGGGCAACCAACCTCTCTTGGGTCCTTGATTCCAGGCATTGTGATATTACATTATGTTTTATATCATTTGATCCTCAAGATCCACTACAATGACAGTGGCTCAAGGACCTTGTCCAACACTATACTTTCAGTGTCAAGTATGCAACTGAAGGTTGTTCACCAAGCCACGAAAACACAGAGTAGGTCTTCAGTAAATAGAGGCTGAATAATAGACCAACAATCCAACAGGAAAGGCATAACAAGTCTACCTCACAGTGGAGAAGCTTAAACCTCGGGAGACCAGGGACTGGTGCTAAGCACAGATGACCAGAACAGCTAGAACCTGTACTGGAGTCTAGGATTCTTTTTCTCTTTTGATTATTTTATTTTATCCTATGTGTATGGCTATTTTGCACCATGTATGGGCCTGGTGCCTGCGGAGGCCAAAAGAGGGTGAAGATTCCCTCAACCTGGCATATAGACAGTGATGAGCCATCATGGATCTACAGAACTAAATCCTGGTCTTCTGGAAGGGCAGCTGGTGCTCTTAACCATTATGCCAAGGTTCTCAAAACCAGAGCTTCCATTCTCGGCTACTGCTCTGTATCTTTCTCCTCTGCCTGCACCCAGCACCCTCCACAAACAAACAAAAAAAACTATTAGAAATAAGCTTGGCCAGGTAGTGCAGAACAGAAATCTTAACTACCTAAGAGACTGAGGCTGGAGGATCCTCCTCAAGGCCTACAAAGATGTTTAATGAAAGTCTATTGCAAAATTTTTAAAAAGGCTAAGGATATGATTCAGCCCTGGACAACCTAACACGAATGAGGCACTGGCTTCAATCTTTAATACCATACACACAGAACTATAATTAATACGTAAACTTGGTATAGTGTGGGCTCCCCTTTTCTGTGAGGAAGGGGAGAAGGGATGGGAGACCAGAAGAATAGAAGGGAGGGGGCACCCTTGGGATATAAAGTAAACAAACTGAAATTTTAAAAAATATTTCTGACATGACCTCAATGACTGGCTCATTGAGCTTTCCCCCAGCCCCCAAGGGAGGAACAGCCTTCCTAGGCCACAGATAAGGACATGCAGACTTCCTGAAGATAACTGAGAAGCTAGGGTCCGATGGAAAGACAGGAGGACCTCCCCTCTCAGTGGATTTAGGGGAAGGGGGCAGAGAGAAGATGAGGGAAGGAGGGGAGGATTGGGAGGGAAAGAAGTACAGGGCTACAGCTAGGATAAAAGTGAATGTATAAAATTTTTTTTAAATAAAAACTATTTTTAAAAATCTAATTAATTAATTAATTAATTGTTTTAAATGTAAGTTCTTCTTGCAAAAGTAAATGTGTGAAACAGGCCAGTAAAATTCTGAAAAATAAGAATTTAAGTAAATCCAAATGGGTTGTGATGCTCTTATACTCGCAGCACTTAGGAGGCTCAGCAGGAAGAGAGCTGTGAGTTGGAGGTCAGCCTGATTTTCACTGTGAAAACGCACAGTAATGGACAGCAGGGAAGTGTGTAAAAAAAATATTTTTTAAGGGCTAATATGGGAGATAGGAGAGATGGTAGATAGATGGTACATAATTCCAGGTCCACGAGGGATGCATAGAGAGATCCTATTTAAAAGACAGAGACAGAAAGAAAAAGATGTAAGTGTGGTACACCATGACTCCCTGTACTCCCACCACTTGGGAGGAAAAGGTAGGAAGATCTAGAGTTCAAGGCCAGCCTGGGACAAACAGAGAAGCACTGTCTCAAAAATTGAAACAATCAAATGAAAAAAAAAAAAAAAAAAAAAAAAAAGCAAAGAGGGGCTGGAGGGATGACTCAGCGGTTTAAGAGCACTGGCTGCTCTTCCAGAGGACCCAGGTTTAGTTCCCAGCACCCACATGGTAGGTCACAACTGTCTGTAATTCTGGTTCCAGGGATCTGATGTCTATTTCTTCTGTCCCCCACCAGCATGGCACAGACATGCATGCAGGCAAAACACCCATACATATCAAATAAAATAATAAATATTAAAAATAAATAAGCAGAAACTTTCTGTGCTGGTGGCATTGCTAAGGACATCTTGAACTTTCTGAGACCTTACTGACACCCTGAAACAAGCTGTGGCAAGGGTGAGCTTCTCAAAGGGAAACCAAACCCAGCAAAACACCCTACAGTCCAAGGACACACAGAAAGCCCAGGAAGAGGTCTCCATAGTGGAACCCTGATTGAAGTCCCTAGCAGAGTTCCGAGACAGAAGCCCTCACCTCACGGAGACGCTCCTTGTGAGCAGAATTCTTCCCTTCCACTGCTTGGCCTGCACTGCATCACCCTTCTCAAGACTTCTCTTCCCACCTCCTCCCCGCTGGGCTCAGGGAGGCGGTGCAACCAAGAACAGAAGGAAACACAGGGCAACCGGTTCCCACCTGCCAGGGGGGACAGAGGCCGCCTCTGTCCACTCCAGGTCCCTAGCCCTCTGGTTGTCCTTGAAAGACCCCCGAAGGTTGTCTTCCGTCAGGGAGACCCCGTACCCAAAGATCAACGAGTCCAGTTGTTCAGATGTAACCAGCAAGAGGCTTTATTGGGTACACGGGTACCCGGGGCGACAAAGTCTCTTGGAAGACTTGCGCACCTCTCGGTTGGCGTGACGGGTTTTTATAGGGCTCGGGAGCAGGAGGCGTGGTTACAGAAGCGAGAAGCATAGTTACAGGGGTCTGATGGGGTGGTTTGAACAAAGCCGTAGTTAAGTCACGTACCCAGAACAGGGAAGGCGGGAAGGCAGATTGTGAGCCGAGTCACGTACCCGGAACCGGGAAGGCGGGAAAGAATGCAGCGAGGTAGCTCTCCCCTCAGGGAACTTACTGCTATACCGCGCCTACTCTACATAGTGTTAACAATCACTGCTTATCTTTTGGTCTCTCAGTCCTTTCTGACAGGGTCGAGCCTTTCCGGAGGAGGGTCCTTAGGGGAGGACAGTTAAAGCCAGGTCTCCCCACACCTCTCCAGAGGCCGCATTTACAGACTGCCCCTCTGTTCAGAACCTGCTCCCACCTCAGACCAAGGCCAACCTTAAGTATCCTTCCCTGCTTAAGATAAGTCCCTGGCTTAGCCAGCCTGGAGGAAACAGGGCCTAACGAGAACCCCAAGAGTCCTGATAAAAACATACTGTGGTGCCGTGAGGGATTGGGAGCAACCAGGCAAGGGATAGAGCAGTGTCCAGATCTAGGGGAAATAAGGTTTGCAAAGTAGTGAGAGGAGCTGAGGGAAGGTCAGAGAACTGGGCGACTGGTGAATAAGGTTCTAGACAGCTTCCAGGCTACCAGGTCCTACCACATAGTGAAAGGGTTAGGCTAACTTTGTAACCTATACGTCTTCTAAAGCCTATAGTTTTGCGTTTTAGGTCCAGGTTAAGCTAAAGCCTCTTAGTACCTTTCCAGAGAGTGAAGAAATGTGACCCTATCCATGAGGACAGATATAAAAAAAGGGCAAGCAAGCAATGACCTTCATTCAGCAAAAGAAGGACCAGACCCTTGTCCTTGAGATAGCGTTTCTTAAAAACGATCCTAGACTTCTTCTGATTAGATTTTGACCTCCAGCCAAGAGTCCGCAACCCCTAATCTTCAAGGATGAGCTAACCACCCCCACCTTAAATTGCAGCTGCATCCACACTTGGCAGGACTGGCCAAGCTTGAGCATCTAAGCCTAACCAATTATCTTACTTTATAGCTTCCTCATCCAATCCTAAATTGCCAAAACTTAAACTTCAAATTTCCCGCAAATTTTCTTTTAAAAACCTAAAGGCCTTTGTCTCCCGGTGCCACTCTTTGCTGACCAGCGGGGGTGACCCTATTGTACAATGGTAAATAAACCTCTTGCTTTTGCAATGAGTCTTGGTCTGGGGGAGTTTCTGGGAAGGGCGCTATTGAACTCCTGAGCTGTGAGACCCCAGGTCTTACAATAGAACTCTGTGTCTCCTCCCAGATACCCCAGTCTCTAGGTCTGCCTTTCAAGAACCAGAGCCCAGGAAATCCTCAGAGCAGCAGAGCATAAGCCATGTGAGAGCATCAAGAAGGGGGTCTGTGGCAGTGTGCCCTGTCCCATCGCTGCCTTCTCAAGACCTCCTCTCTACCCCCCTTTTCTCAGGATGCCCCCCACTTCTCTCTTTCCTAGTTTTTTCCTCTTTGTTTTCCCACTGCCTAGCCCCTAGGACCTCCCCTCCATAAAATTCCAAGCTGCTCAAGGGCTCCAGGAAACCTCCAGGCCCCCTGGGAGATGGGAAGGGTAACCAGAGCCACTCAGATCCCTCCCTTGAGCAACCCCTTATCCCTTTGATCAACCCAGCTTGGGATCTGTCTGCCCTCATCTCTGTGGCAACTAACATCTTGTGACTGGATTTCAAGTGACAGTCACAAGGGCTCCATTAGAGAGTTGGGATGTCATTTAATCAGGACCCATTGTCAAGTATACCCAGTGGTGAGGAAGGATGAAGACAACTCATCAGAGATACTTGAGCTGCCCCTGAGGCTGGGGAAGGCATGACGCTCCCCTGGCCAAAGGAATCAGGGCCCTAGCATGGTAGTCTCTTCTCAATAGACCTCTCCATTCTTCTGCTCTCACCAGGCCCATGGAGCTCACATGACCTCATGCATTCAGCCTTTATGTAACACAACCCAACCTTATCCTGCTCCCACCAGAGCTACTGAAAGAGAGCTGGACTGAGGCAGGAATGGACAGCTTCAGGGACAATGCTTCCAGGTAGATTCCTCCTTAGAAGCTCTGTGTCCAAGGGACAACTTCAGACAATTCCCTCCCCCTTCTACTATGTGATGAGACCCGATGATTCTGTAGACAAGAGGAACAGAATAGGAGGTCATGGGAAGCATATCTCCAGAGAAGCCAAAATGAAATGCTGGGGAGAGAGGGAAGCCAGGCAGTGTAGAATAGGAGGACCAGAAAAATGGAGATCCAGCCAAAAGGACCTGGGCATAATCCATTGTGCTTAAAGAGCAAGGGTCGCTTAGGAGTGTGGCTCCTCTCCCCACCAACTCTTGCCAACCCCACACCCCATCACTGCCACTCCTCCATCAGAACACCAAAGGTACCAGACTTCTCCCTGTGTGGGCATCAGAGACTTACTACCCGCAGCAAAGCTTGACTGTGACAGTGACAGAAGGTAAATATAGAGCTGGAAGCCTGCCTGGTCCTGTGTCCACCCATAGCCCACCCCCAACCCTGTATCTGCCCAGGCAGCCAGGAGCCAGTCACTGCATGTGTCTTTTGAAGACTTCTGAAGACACTCCAGTTCCTGTTGCTTCATCTCCTGACCATCCCTGACTCCCTCTGGTTGGGAAGTGATGGAGAGATCCAGAATGCTGGACTGGACTTATGTGGGACAGGGTTTCAACCACATCACAAAATCTCAATGAAAGATAATGTAGAGGAGGGTCCCATCTTGTAGCTGTCTGAGCTGTGAAACCAGGGCCAGGCCTGAGGATTCCCTTATCTGAGGACCCAGAGCTCCTGAACCTGATTGACACTTCACTTCCCTTAGGTGGGGGTGGGTAGGTGTGTGCTGAAATGGGCTCTGAGTTGGAGACTGCAATGGAGACCCTCATCAATGTCTTCCATACCCATTCGGGCAAGGAAGGGGACAAATATAAACTGAGCAAGAAGGAGTTGGAAGACCTGCTACAAACTGAACTCTCCGGCTTCCTGGATGTTAGCAGAGTGTTAACGTAGAGGGTTAAGGAAGGGGGTGGACACCCCTGCCAGGTCCCTGCCTGAGCCCTCAGCTCACCCATCCTTCTCTTCCAGTCTGAACTAGGTGGTCCAGGCTCCCCTTACTCATCCCGGGAAAAGCCAAAATGCCCTAGTGTACTGATCCCCTGTTAATACCAGACTTTACAGATTCATCACTATCCACAGCATAAGATGGAGTCATGAAGAGCACAGCTGCATATAGCTTTATCCTAGCACTACAGAAGGAAAGGCAGGAGGAGCAGGAATTCAGAGACAGCCAGGACTATGTGAGACCTTGTTTCAGAAAACATTTTTTTTTTTAAATAAGACCCAGCCTGGTGATGCATAGCGTTAATCCCAGCACTTGGGAGGCAGAGCCAACCATTTGTAGAATTTTGAGGCCAGCCTGGTGTATATAGTGAGACTCTGTCTCAAGGAAAGAAAGAAAGAAAGAAAGAAAGAAAGAAAGAAAGAAAGAAAGAAAGAAAGAAAGAGAAAAGAGAAAAAGAAAGAAAGGAAAGAAAGAAGAAAAGAAAAGAAAGAGAGAAAGAAAGAAAGAGAAGAAAAAAGAGAAAGAAGGAAAGAAAGAAAGAAAGAGAGAGAGAGAAAGAAAGAAAGAAAGAAAGAAAGAAAGAAAAAGAAAAAATAGAAAGGAAGAAAAAAGAAAAAGAGAAAGAAAGAAATGAATAAAGAGAAAGAAAAGAAAAAAAAGTACGAAAAAGAAAAAGAAAAAAGGGTTCTTTTGTTTGTATGGCAGGTTGGGTTTTTTTTGTTTTGTTTTGTTTTATTCAAGATAGGGTTTCTCTGTGTAGCCTTAGCTGTCCTGGACTCACTTTGTAGAACAGGCTGGCCTCAAACTCACAGAATTCTGCATGCCTCTGCCTCCCAGAGTGCTGAGATTTCAGGCATGCACCACTGCAACCAGCGAAAAGTTTTGACTTAAAAAATAATTAAACATTGGAGAGATGGCTCCGAAGTTAAGAGCACTGGATCCTCTTCCAGAGGTCCTGAGTTCAATTCCCAGCAACCACATGGTGGCTCACAAGCTTCTATAATGAGATATGGTGCCCTCTTCTGGCATTCAGGCACACATTCAGGCAGAACAATATACACATCATAAATATTAAAAGGAAGGAAGGAAGGAAGGAAGGAAGGAAGGAAGGAAGGAAGGAAGGAAGGAAGGAAGGACGGAAGGGAAAACAGGGCTTGGTTTCTGGCTCCTCCCAATTGCCTGACTTTACAAGATCATAGGTTAATCCTCAACACTGTAAAAATTTATTTGATTGATGAACCTAGACAGCTGTGACAGTTAGCTAGGGTTATACATCTGAGATATTTAGCACGTTTGTTATCATTACCAGCCAAAGGACACATTCCAGGAGTTATAGGAGGAAACTGGGAACTGGAGACATGGAGCTGAGCCCCAGAAGCCTCTCTTGCTCCAAGCTCTGGATTCTTCAAGCATCAGCTGTGTATTTATTGAGCACCTACTTAGTGAAAGATCTATTGATGTGCCACACATTCTCAAGAACATGTTCTATCCTCAACACCACAGACACAAAAAAAAAATCACATAGTACTATATGGTATAGATATCTGAAGATGAACCACATTCCTTGTCTTCAAAATGTCCATAATGTTCATGTTTTCACCTCAGGTAAAGGCAGAGCTTTCTCATCCCTGGATCTCAAGAAAAGAAATCAGGGTAGTGTATGAAAATTAAGCATCTGTGTTTCAAGGAGGAAACTTTATTTGCATGGAGGGGAGTTCTGCCTGCCCCAGCCCAGCAGACCCTACTGACCCCCATCCCAACAAGCAGGCTTAACTTCTTCAGGAACTCCAGGACCTTCTCCTCCCACATTGCCTTTGCCAATTCCCCGATCAGTCTCCAGTACTCATTGAACTTCAGGTCTCAGTCCTGGTTCACATCCAAGCTCTTCATCTTCTCATCTAGAGAGCCCACATCCTAAGAGGTTAAAAGGGAAGGATTAGAACTATGGCTCTTGAGGCAGGGAGAGAGGAAGGAACTGTCAGGGACCTTCTCTCAGAAGCGCCGACACCCGCCCCTGGTCTGAAGGATGAGGCTATGGTCCCACTGCCTGGAAGTCCCATATCCAAGGGACAGCAGCATACACTGTGGCTGAGGGTGAACTACCGTCCTCCTTCACAAGGCACTAAGGTCCCTGCTGCTCAGCTGCAGCATCCTAACCTCTTCTCAATTTAGTCATCAGCCGGCAGGTCAGGAGAACAGCAAAAGTACCAGGTTATCAGGTTCCTAGGCCGCTCTTGACAGAGTGTCTCATGGCTGTGAAACCAATGGATTCTGGAAGCCTGCCTCCATGATGAAAGGACTTGTTGCCAGATAAACAATTACAACATAAACATCGTTGCTGAACAGTTGGTGGGTGTCAGATGGAAGGACACCTCACAGGCACCTGATCTCAACACTGGGGGATCTGTGGGGAGGCTGTTTTGTTTCTTAGATGTGCTCATTTTATTTCATATGTATGAGCATATTGCCAACATGTGGTATGTACATGCACCACATACATGCCTGGTGCCCAGAGATCAGAGAGCACGGTATCTGGACAGGATTTAGAGGTGGTTGTGAGCGGCCATATAGGTGCTGAACCTGGATCTTTTGCAAGAGCACTGTGCATAATCACTAAGCCATCTCTAGCCCCCATTTGACTCAACATTTGGACAAAGGCAAATCCTGCCAAACAGATCTCTGGGTGACATGAAGCAAATTCTTAGAAGGGTTTATTTTTAGCAGAGTCATAAGCTCATTCATTGGAGAATATTTCCTCAACCAGCAGAAGGGAAGAGTGGCAGGACAACCAACCACTCTGAGGTCCTTCATTCTAGGCATTGTGATATTACATTATGGTTTATATCATTTGATCCTCAAGATCCACTAGATGACAGTGGCCCAAGGACCTTGTCCAACACTATACTTTCAGTGTCAAGTATGCAGCTGAAGGTTGCTCACAAAGACACAAAAAGACAGAGTAGGTCTTCAGTAAATAGAGGCTGAATAATAGACCAACAATCCAACAGGAAAGGCATAACAATTCAGCCTCACAGTGGAGAAGCTTAAACCTCGGGAGACCCGGGACTGGTGCTAAGTACAGACGACCAGAACAGCTAGAACCTGTACTGGAGTCTAGGATTCTTTTTCTCTTTTGATTATTTTATTTTATCCTATGTGTATGACTATTTTGCACCATGTATGGGCCTGGTGCCTGTGGAGGCCAAAAGAGGGTGAAGATTCCCTCAACCTGGCATATAGACAGTGATGAGCCTTCATGGAGCAACAGAACTAAATCCTGGTCTTCTGGAAGGACAACTGGTGCTCTTAACCATTCAGACAAGGTTCTCTAAACCAGGGCTTCCATTCATAGCTACTGTTCTGTATCTTTCTCCTCTTCTGGAAGGGCAGCTGATGCTCTTAACCATAAATGGAAACCAGGGCTTCCATTTTTAGCTACTGCTCTGTATCTTTCCCCTTGGCCTGCACCCTGCACCCACCACAAACAAACAAACAAACAAACAAAACTGTTAGAAATGAGCTTGGCCTGGAAGTGCAGAACAGACATTTTAACTACCTAAGAGACTGAGGCTGGAGGATGCACCTCAAGGCCTACAGGGTATTTAATGAAAGTCTGTTTCAAAATTTTTAAAAAGTCTAAGGATATGATTCAGCCCTGGACAGCCTAACACAAATGAGGCACTGGCTTCAATCTATAATAGCATACACACAAAACTGTAATTAATACGTAAACTTGGTATAGTGTGGGCTTTCCTTTTCTGTGTGGAAGAGGAGAAGGAAAGGGAGAGACCGGAAGAAGAGAAGGGAGGGGGCTCCCTTGAGATATAAAGTAAAAACTGAAATTTAAAACATTTTAAAAATATATAATTAATTGATTGATTTTTTAAAATCCAAGTTCTTCTTGCAAAAGTAAATGTGTGAAACTGGCCAGTAAAATTCTGAAAAATAAGAATTTAAGTAAATCCAAATGGGTTGTGATGCTCTTATACTCGCAGCACTTAGGAGGCTGAAGCAGGAAGAGAGCTGTGAGTTGGAGGTCAGCCTGATTTTCACTGTGAAAACGCACAGTAATGGACTGCAGGGAAGTGTGTAAAAAAAATATTTTAAGGGCTGATGAGATGGGAAATAGATGGTTCATAAGTCCAGGCCGATGAGGGCTGCATAGAGAGATCCTGTTTAAAAGACAGAGACAGAGAGAAAGAAAAAGATATAAGTGTGGTGCACCATGTCTGCCTGTGCTCCCAACACTCGGGAGGAAAATGCAGGAAGATCTCAAGTTCAAAGCCAGCCTGGGACAAACGGAGAAGCGCTGTCTCAAAAATTGAAACAAAAAAGCAAAAAGGAGCTGGAGGGATGACTCAGCAGTTTAAGAGCACTGGCTGCTCTTCCAGAGGACCCAGATTCAGTCCCCAGCACCCACATGGCAGGTCACAACTGTCTGTAACTCTTGTTCCAGGGACCTGATGTCTATTTCTTCTGTCCCAGACCAGCATGACACAGACATGCATGCGGGCAAAACACCCATATATATCAAACAAAATAATAAATATTAAAAATAAATAAGCAAATGCTTTCTGTGCTGGTGGCATTGCCAAGGACATCTTGAACTTTCTCAGACCTGACTGACATTTTGCAACAAGTTGTGGCAAGCGTGAGCCGCTCAAAGGGACACAGTACGAGAAGAGCAAGGATTCTGTGTGCCCAGGGAAAGTGAACCCATGAGAGGCTACAATGGGCAGACTAAGTCTTTTTTACTCAAAAAGAATAAAACTACCATGAAGATTACTCTAAGTTTGAGTATGTGAGCCTATTGCAGGATGCCGGCTCTTAACAGATACAAGCATTTTGAACTGGGGGTAGAAAAGAGAAAGGGCCAAGGGATGGATCCCTAAGCTGATTTTGTCATGAGTTCCAGCACAGGGTAAGCTAATACAGATGATCCAGAAGGAAAACCTGACAGTGTAGAGGAAAAAAGAAATCACTGCAGGAAAAGGTGTTCTAAGGAGGTGAGAGGGGAGGGATGCTGGTCTTAGAAGGATGACATCATCTGTGAGGACAGAAAGGAAGACACAGTAGATGCTGACATGGTAAGTAGACGATTTGGGGATGGGGGACGCACATAAAAACTTCTTGATGGACTATACCCTCAGTGAGTCAATTTCTCAGTGAATGGGAAAGTGATGTGGAAAGAGGCATCTGAGGAAGGAAAAATGGTGACCTATTTCACAGTTAAACACAGAACTGCATAGCTTTGCCAAGGGTTCCTTGGAGTTTGTGGTTATAGATTTGGAGTGAAACAAGAAAACCAGCCTGTGCATGTCCCTCTACATAGACTCAGCTTTCCGGGTGCACATGTGAAAGAATCAGACTAACCGTGTAACCTATGTTTCTTTAATTGTCTTATAACTTACATGTTCAAGTGTTAGGCCCATGTTAATTAAAGCCTCTAGTGCTTTCCCAGAGAACAGAGGAATGTCAAAGTTCCTGACACTGACCATCTGTGAGAGCAGAGATAAGGAAGAAAACAAGCAGAGATCTCTACTAGGTGGAGAGAAAATCACTGGCCAGCACCTGTGACATAAACTTTGTTTGAAAACAGGGCCAAATGGCCCCAATCCTTCTCCTGAATAGCTCCTGACCATTGATCCAAAGCCTGTAGCCCCCTATCCTCAGAACAGACCCGGGAGGAGTTAATCACTCTCCCACATTTAACTGCAGGTATATCTCATATGGCAGGAAATTCCAAACTGACTTGAAGGTCAGATATTCCCCAGATTTTTAAGACAGGGCTGATTGGATCTAAGGGAGCCAAGAACCTGTCGGGAGCCGTGACTCAGCGGCCTGCTTTGATATTTTAATCTCAGCGGAGAGATGGCTTTTAGCAGGTCTTTACTAATGGCAGAGGAGAACTTGCAAGTCCATCTCCTTTTGTTTGTGACAACAGGTGGGATAGCTTGTGAGGGTCACAACTCTTCCTCAGGCTCCTTGTGCAAATTAACCTATTGTTCTGAGATGTTTTACTGGCTAGAGTAACTCCTCAAAGAATAAAGTGGTCAGAAGGCTGAAGGCAGAGGATGAGGCAGCACTCGAGACTTGCTGCTTGCTGCAGCAGTCTGCCTTTGGCAAAAGCTGTCGAGTCTGGATCTTTAAAAAGTTTCCTGTGTGCTGTGTGTTTATTTTATTAATTTTAATCCTCACACCCAACTCAAGAACCGTTCAACTCTGCCCGGCTGGCCCCGGCAAGAACCAACCAATTATTTTAAAAGTTAAATACCTCATCCAATCCTGAATTGCCAAGAATGCAACCACTGAAAATTCATGCACCTTGTCCTTTAAAAACCCAAAGCCTTTATCTCCCAGTGCCACTCCTTGCTGACCAGCAGAGGTAACCCCATTGCACAATGGTTAAAATAAACCTCTTGCTATTTTGCATCAATGAGCTCTGTCTCCTGAATCTATTCACCACTTCTGGAAATTAGGCTCATGCTGGACCTAAGAGATGCAGGTGGTAAATCTAGACAGAAATTTGAGGGTAGGCGGCCCCGCATGACAACAACACAGAGACAGAATCAGCAGGTTTGTAAGCAGGATTAGAATGATGTGTCTCAGAAGGCAAACTAAACAAGAAGATCCATGAGGAGATGAAGTTGATGGAAGGAAAGGAAAACAGAGCAGTCAAGAGACTGAAGGTCCTGGGGAAGCCAAGACACTTGTGTCTGAATCCTGACTAACACCCAGGAGGCCCAAACAGGAGACTACAAAGACTTCAAGGCTACCTTAAACTACATTTTTGGTTTGTTTTGCTGTGTTTTGCTTTGTTTTGTTTTTTTGTTTTGTTTTGTTTTGTTTTGTTGTTTGCGGCAAGGTTTCTCTATGTAGTCTTGGGTGTCCTGGTACTCACTCAGCAGGCTGGGCTTGAACTCAGCGATCTGTCTGCCTCCAACATGAATAAAGGCATGAATGTGCCACCATACCCAGCAGGACTCAGCTTCAATTCCCCCCACCCATATGACAGTTCAAAACCACCTGTAACTCCAATACAAAGAGCTGATTTCCTCTACTGCTTTCCATGGGCACGAAGGATACATATGGAGCACACAGACTTGTTCGACGCAAAACACACATACACATAAACTGAAAATAGAAAACAAGATAATCTATAGTCATATTGGGAGTAGTGGCACACACCTGTAATCTCAGCCCTTGTGAAGTAGAATTAGGAGAAGCAGGAGTTTGAGGCCACCTTAAATTCAGGAGACGGTCAAAAAAGAAAAGAAAGAGAGACAGAGAGAGAGAAAGAAGAAAGAAAGAAGAAACAAAGAGAGGTAGAGAGAAAGAAAGAAAGAAAGAAAGAAAGAAGAAAGAAAGAGAAAGAAAGAATGAGAGAGAAAAAAGAAAGAAGAAAGAGAAAGAAAGAAAGAATGAAAAAGAAAAGAAAAGAAAAGAAAAGAAAAGAAAAGAAAAATAAGAGAAAAAGAAAAGAACAGAAGAAGAGCAAAAGAAAATCCGGGAGCTGTATGGGGTATTCAGAGTCCCAGAATTCGAAAAGCTATGGTAGGATAGGCCAGCCTGGACTACATAGCAGGTTCCAGGTCAGCCAGAAGTATATAGTGAGAGCCTGTCTAAAAATTAAAAATAAATAAATAAATAAATAAAATTCAGCCAGGCATGCTGGTGCACACATTTAATCTCAACACTTGGGGAGACAGTTCATTTTATGAGTTTGAGGCCAGATTGGTCTACAAAGCCAAGGCTACACAAAGAAACTCTGTCTCAGGGAGAAAAAAAAATATCACACTCTTTTCTGAAGTTTTCCAAAACAGGGATACTCTGTGTATCCCGGGCTGCCCAGAACAGGCTCTATAGACCAGGCTGGCCTCAAATTCAGAGATCTCCCTGGCTCTGCTTCCTGAGTGCTAGGATTGAAGGTGTGCACCGCCACACACAGCCATGTTCACACGCTTGGATGGACCTGTGAATCTGCATAAATGAAGTCAAATACACTGTTATCAAACTACGACAGCACACAAGCTCAGAGTCAGTGTTAGACTCCCCACTCACCTCTGTGGAAGGAGCCCCTTCCTGAGGGAGGGCTCACAGGGAGTGGTCGGTACTTACAGTTCCTAGGAGAGAAGCCTAGGGTTGTCAAAAACCCAACTGAGCTCAGGGTCAATCGGGCCAGAACCATTTCTCTGTCCCACACCCTACTTCTGCTAACAGGGTCGGAGGGTGCTCAGTACAAGAACCTACCCTTCTTCACCTCCTGCCTGTGGTTGCCAAGGTTCTAGAAAAGGACTCTTCAGATTCCTCAAGCCCCAGCCAGGGCCCTCGGGGTCCAGTGAGGGAGGAAGCCTGCCTACTCATCCCTCTCATTCTGTCCTCCCACCCACAAGGAACATTGCCAGCTCTCCTAAAGCTACTTCCTGAATCTCTGCCTGAACCCGCTTACAAGCGAGAACCCCGGAGTCGATAAAGAAGGTCCCCGGGCTCTCTGCTGCATCAGGGAGAGGAACTCACCAGAGCAGGGAAATAGGATGCAGCTAGCAGAGCTGGAGCCTCTTGGCTGAAGTTTTATAAAGCTCCAGGGAAGGAGAGAGCCACTCCCAAGTCCAAAGTGTCTAGGTTCTGCATCCCCTTATTCAGAGGACTTGGAAGCTGTCACTGGCTGTCTCAAAACAGCCCTGTAAGACCAGGACAGAGCCTGCTCAGAAGGGACCAAAGTGTCCCATCCCTCCCAAATCTGTGTCAGAGGGGCTGCTTCTGCTAATTGTGAAAATAAAATAAAACAAATACTTGAGGAGGTCAGCTCGGGAAGTCCCATCTGAGAAACCAGACCCAGCAAAAGCCGCTACAGTCCAAGGACACTCAGAAAGCCGAAGATGAGGGCCCCATACTGGAACCCTGATTGAAGTCCCTAGCTGAGTTCCAAGACAGAAGCCCTCATGGAGATGTACTGTTTGAAGAATCATAAAGAAACAGCAAAAATGCTCATCAAATTAATCCTTCGATCAAGTAAGCGTGGGACTTAAAATACATCTTTTGGCTTAGATGGCCATGTTAGGGTTCTTCCCAGAGACTTCAGGAAGCTGATTCCCATAGGAAACATGGATTCTCGACTATTTGCATAATTTTATTTTTGCATTACACATTTTTATGCTATACAGATGGTTCTGGAGTTAGTATAGCAGTCATGGGAAGCATACCTCCAGAGAAGCCAAAATGAAATGCTGAGGAGTGAGGGGAGCCAGGCAGGGTGGCTTGGACATGGAAACAGAACTGCTAAAATTTGAGGGCCTGGGCTGGAGAGATGGCTCAGTGGTTAAGAGCTCTGTCTGCTCTTCCAGAAGTCCTGAGTTCACTTCCCAGCAACCACAGGGTGTCTCATTACCATCTATACCCTCTACTCCCCTCTTCTGGCCTACAGATATACATGCACATAGAGCATTGAAAAAAATAAAAACTTAAAAAAAAAAAAGTTGAGGGTCAGCCTCAGCTAGTTCCAGGACAGCTATGGCTGTAGAATGTGAGGCTGTTATAAATAACTAAATCCCAGGCCCAGAAAGATGGAGATCCAGCCAAAAGGAACTGGACTTAATCCTTTGTGCCTAAAGAACTAGAGTCACTTCGCAGTGTGGCTCCCCTCCACACCAACTCTTGCCAACCCCCCCATCACTGCCACTCTTCCATCAGCTCACCAAAGGTACCAGACTTCTCCCTGGGGTGGGCATCAGAGACTTACTACCCATAGCAAAGCTTGACTGTGACAGTGCCAGAAGGTAAAAATAGAGCTAGAAGCCTGCCTGGTCCTGTGTCCACCCATAGCCCACCCCCAACCCTAAGTCTCTGCCCAGGCAGCCAGGAGCCAGTCACTGCATGTGTCTTTTGAAGACTTCTGAAGACAGCCCAGTTCCTGTTGCTTCATCTCCATGACCATTCCTGACTCCCTCTGGCTGGGAAGTGATGGAGAGATCCAGAATGCTAGACTGGACTTAGGTGTGAGAAGGTTTCTCCCACATCACAAAATCTCAATGAAAGATAACGTCGAGGAGGGTCCCATCTTGTAGTTGTCTGAGCTGGGAAACCAGGGCCAGGCCTGAGGATTCCCTTATCTGAGGACCCCAGAGCTCCTGAAACCTACACTTCACTTCCTTTATGTGGGGGTGGGTAAGTGTGTGCTGAAATGGGCTCTGAGCTGGAGACTGCCATGGAGACACTCATCAAAGTCTTCCATGCCAATTCCGGCAAGGAAGGGGACAAATGTAAACTGAGCAAGAAGGAGTTGAAAGACCTGCTACAAACTGAACTCTCTGGCTTCCTGGATGTAAGCAGAAGGTTGAGGTAGAGGATGAAGGAAGGGGATGGGCACCCCTGCCAGGTCCCTGCCTCAGCCCTCAGCTCAGCCCATCCTTCTTTTCTAGTCTGAACTAGGTTGTCCAGGCTCCCCTTACTCATCCCTGGAAAAGCCAAAATGCCATAGTGTACCGACTGCCTGTTAATACCAGACTCTACAGATTCATCAATGACACTATCCACAGCATAAAATGGAGTCATGAAGAGCACAGCTGCATACAGCTTTATCCTAGCACTACAGAAGGAAAGTCAGGAGGAGCAGGAATTCAGAGCCAACCTGGACTATGTGAGACCATGTTTCAAAAAACATTTTTTTTTAATAAGACCCAGGCTGGTGATGCATAGCTTTAATCCCAGCACTTGGGAGGCAGCGCCAACCAATTCTAGAATTTTGAGGCCAACCTGGTCTATACAGTGAGACTGTGTCTCAAGAAAAGAGAGAAAGAAAGAAAAAAAGAAAGAAAGAAAGAAGGAAGGAAGGAAGGATAGAAAGAAAGAAAGAAAGAAAGAAAGAAAGAAAGAAAGACGAAAGAAAGAGAAAGAAAGTAGGAAAAAGAGAAAGAAAAAAGGGTGCTTTTGTTTGGTTCGTTGTGTTTGGTTTTTTTTGTTGTTGTTGTTGTTATTGTTGTTGTTCTTCAAGACAGGGTTTTTCTGTGTAGCCTTGGCTGTCCTAGACTCATTTTGTAGAGCAGACTAGCCTCAAACACACAGAATTCTGCATGCCTTTACCTCGCAGAGTGCTGGGATTACAGGCATGCACCAATGAAAGCAGCAAAAAATTTTTTAATTAAAAAATAATTAAACATTGGAGAGATGGTTCAGAGGTTTAAAGCATTGGATCCTCTTCCAGAGGTCCTGAGTTCAATTCCCAGCAACGACATGGTGGCTCACAAGCTTCTATAATGAGACCTGGTTTCCTCTTCTGATATTCAGGCACACATTCAGGCAGAACAATATATACATCATAAATATAAAAAGGAAAGAAAGAATGAGAGAGAGAGAGAGAGAGAGAGAGAGAGAGAGAAAGAAAGAAAGAAAGAAAGCGAAAACAGGGCTTGGGTTCAGGCTACTCCCAATTGCCTGACTTTTACAAGATCATAAGTTAATCCTCAACACTATGAAAATTAACTTGATTAATGACCCTTAACAGCTGTGACAGTGAGCTAGGTTATACAGGTGAGATATTTAGCACATTTGTTATCATTACCAGCCAAAGGACAGATTCCAGGAGTTATAGGGGGAAACTAGGTACTTGAGACATGGAGCTGAGCCCCAGCAGCCTCTCTTGCCTCCAAGCTCTGGATTCTTAACACATCAGCTGTGTATTTATTGAGCACCTACTTAGTGAAAGATCTATTGCTGTGCCACACATTCTCAAGGACATATTCTGTCCTTAACACCAGAAGGACCAAAAAAAAAAAAATCACATATTACTAGATGGTATAGATATCTGAAGATGAACCACATTCCTTGTCTTCAAAATGCCCATAATGTTCATGTTTTCACCTCAGGTAAAGGCAGAGCTTTCTCATCCCTGGATCTCAAGAAAAGAAATCGGGGTAGTGTATGAAAATTAAGCATCTGTGTTTCAAGGAGGAAACTTTATTTGCATGGAGGGGAGTTCTGGCTGGCCCAGCCCAGCAGACCCTGCTGATCCCCATCCTGAAAAGTAGGCTTTACTTCTGCAGGACCTCCAGGAACTTCTCCTCCCACATTGCCTTTGCCAATTTCCCGATCAGTCTCCAGTACTCATTGAAATTCAGCTCCAAGTCCTGGTTCATATCCAAGCTCTTCATCTTCTCATCTAGAGAGCCAACATCCTAAGAGGTTAAAAGGGAAGGATTAGAACTAGGGCTCTTGAGGCAGAGAGAGAGGAAGGAACTGTCAGGGGTCTTCCCTCAGAATGGCCAACACCCACCCCTGGTCTGAAGGATGAGGCTATGGTCCCACTGCCTGGAAGTCCCATATCCAAGGGACAGCAGCATACACTGTGGCTGAGGGTGAACTACCGTCCTCCTTCACAAGGCACTAAGGTCCCTGCTGCTCAGCTGCAGCATCCTAACCTCTTCTCAATTTAGTCACCAGCCGGCAGGTCAGGAGAACAGCAAAAGTACCAGGTTATCTGGTTCTCTAGGCCGCTCTTGATAGAGTGTCTCATGGCTATGAAACCAATGGATTCTGGAAGCCTGCCTCCATGATGAAAGGATTTGTTGCCAGATAAACAATCACAACATAAACATCGTTGCTGAACAGTTGAAGTGTGTCAGATGAAAGGATACCTCACAGGCACCTGACTCTCAACACTGGGGGATCTGTGGGGAGGCTGTTTTGTTTCTTAGATGTGCTCATTTTATTTCATATGTATGAGCATATTGCCAACATGTGGTATGTACATGCATCATATATATGCCTGGTGCCCAGAGATCAGAGAGGACGGTATCTGGACAGGACTTAGAGGTGGTTGTGAGCTGCCATATAGGTGCTGGCAACTGAACCTGGATCCTTTGCAAGAGCACTGTGCATAATCACTAAGCCATCTCTCCAGCCCCCATTTGACTCAACATTTGGACAAAGGCAAATCCTGCCAAACAGATCTCTGGGTGACATGAAGCAAATTCTTAGAAGGGTTTTCTTAGGAGAGTCATAAGCTCAGTCATTGGACAATACTTCCTCAACCAGCAGAAGGGAAGAGTGGCAGGGCAACCAAACACTCTGAGGTCCTTGATTCCAGGCATTGTGATATTACATTATGTTTTATATCATTTGATCCTCAAGATCCACTACAATGACAGTGGCTCAGGGACCTTGTCCAACACTAAACTGTCAGTATCAAGTACCCAGCTGAAGGTTGTTCACCAAGACACGAAAAGACAGTAGGTCTTCAGTAAATAGAGGCTGAATAATAGACCAACAATCCAACAGGAAAGGCATAACAACTCTGCCTCACAGTGGAGATGCTTAAAACTTGGGAGTCCAGGGACTGGTGCCTAGCAAAGACGACCAGAACAGATAGAACCTGTACTGGAGTCTATGATTCCTTTTCTCTTTTTATTATATTATTTTATCCTATGTGTATGGCTATTTTGCACCATGTATGTGCCTGGTGCCTGTGGCGGCCAAAAGATGGTCCAGATTCCCTCAAACTGGCATATAGACAGTGATGAGCCATCATGGAGCAATAGAACTAAACCCTGGTCTTCTGGAAGGGCAGCTGGTGCTCTTAACCATTAATGGAAACCAGTGCTTCCATTCTTAGCCACTGCTCTGTATCTTTCTCCTCTGCCTGTACCCTGAACCCTCCACGAACAAAATTCTTAGAAATGAGTTTGGCCTGATAGTGCAGAACAGAAATCTTAACTACCTCAGAAACTGAGGCTAGAGGATCAGCCTCAAGGCCTACAGGGATACTTAATAAAAGTTTGTTTCAAAATCTTTAAAAAGGCTAAGGATATGACTCAGCCCTGGACAGCCTAACACGAATGAGGCACTGGCTTCAATCTCTAATACCATACACACAAAACTTTAATTAATATGTAAACGTGGTATAATGTTTGCATCCCTTTTCTGTGTGGAAAGAAAGAAGGGAATGGAGAGACTGGAAGAAGAGGAGGGAGGGAGCACCCTTGGGATATAAACTAAATAAACTGAAATTTAAAACATTTTTTAAAACTCTAATTAATTAATTGATTTTTTTAAATGCAAATTCTTCTTGCAAAAGTAAATGTGTGAAACTGGCCTGAAAACTTCTGAAAATTAAGAATTTAAGTAAATCCAAATGGATTGTGATGCTCTTATAATCGCAGCATTTAGGAGGCTCAGCAGGAAGATAGCTGTGAGTTGGAGGTCAGCCTGTTTTTCACTGTGAAAACGCACAGTAATGGACAGCAGGGAAGTGTGTACAAAAAAAATATTTTAAAGGCTGATGAGATGGGAAATAGATCGTTCATACGTCCAGGACTACAAGGGCTGCATAGAGAGATCCTGTTTAAAAGACAGACACAGAGAGAAAGAAAAAGAAAAAGATGTAAGTGTGGTGCACCATGACTCTCTGTACTCCAAACACTTGGGAAGAAAAGACAGGAAGATCTCAAGTTCAAGGCCTAGCCTGGGACAAACAGAGGAGCACTGTCTCAAAAAATGAAACATAAATAAACAAGGCAAAAAGGGGCTGGAAGGATGACTCAGCGGTTTAAGAGCACTGGCTGCTCTTCCAGAGGACCCAGATTCAGTTCCCAGCAGCTATATTTCAGGTCACAACTGTCTGTAACTCTTGTTCCAGGGATCTGATGTCTATTTCTTCTGTCCCCCACCAGTATGGCACAGACATGCATGCAGGCAAAACACAAATACATATCAAACAAAATAATAAATATTAAAAATAAATAAGCAGAAGCTTTCTGTGCTGGTGGCATTGCCAAGGACATCTTGAACTTTCTGAGACCTGACACCCTGAAACAAGTTGTGGCAAGCGTGACCCGCTCAAAGGGACACAGTACAAGAAGAGCAAGGATTCTGTGTGCCCAGAAAAAGTGACCCCATGAGAGGCTACAATGGGCAGACTAAGCTTTTTTCCTCAAAAAGATTAAAACGACCAAGAAGATTGCTCTAAGTTTGAGTGTGTGAGCCTATTGCAGGATGCCGGCTCTTAACAGATAAAAGCATATTGAACTGGGGGTAGAAAAGAGAAAAGGCCAAGGGATGGATCCCTAAGCTGATTTTGTTATGAGTTCCAGCACAGGGTAAGCTCATACAGATGATCCAGAAGAAGGAAAACCCGACAGTGTAGAGGGAAAAAGAAATCACTGCAGGAAAAGGTATTCTAAGGAGGTGAGAGGGGTGGGATGCTGGTCTTAGAAGGATGACATCATCTGTGAGGACAGAAAGGAAGACACAGTAGATGCTGACCTGATGGGTAGACGATTTGGGGATGGGGGACACACATAAAACCTTCTTGATGGCTTCTTTTCTCAGTGAGTCAATTTCTCAGTGATTGGGAAAGTGATATGGAAAGAGACATCTGAGGAAGGAAAAACGGTGACCTATTTCACGGAGAAATACAGAATTGCACAGCATTGCAATAGGTTCCTTTGGAGTTTGCAGTTATAGATTTGGAGTGAATAAGAAAACCAGCCTGTGCATGTCCCTCTACATATACTCAGCTCTCCGGGTGCAAATGCAGGTGATAAACCTACACAGAAATTTGGGAGCAAGCAGTCCCTGCCGGACAACAACACAGAGACAGAATCAGCAGGTTTGTAAGCAGGATTAGAATGATGTGTCTCACAAGGCAAACTAAACAAGAAGATCCATGAGGAGATGAAGTTGATGGAAGGAAAGGAAAACAGAGCAGTCAAGAGACTGAAGGTCCTGGGGAAGCCAAGACACTTGTGTCTGAATCCTGACTAACACCCAGGAGGCCAAAACAGGAGACTACAAAGACTTCAAGGCTACCTTAAAATACATGTTTTGTTTTGATTTGTTTTGTTTTGTTTTGTTTTGTTTTGTTTTTTGAGACAAAGTTTTTCTGTGTAGTCTTGGCTGTCCTGGTACTCACTCTGCAGACAAAGCTGGGCTTGAACTCAGCGATCTGTCTGCCTCCACCAGGATTAAAGGCATGAATGTGCCAACATACCCAGCAGGACTCAGCTTCAATTCCCACCACCATATGACAGTTCACAACCACCTGTAACTCCAGTTTCAGAAGAGCTGATGTCCTCTACTGCTTCCCATGGGCACCAAGCACACAAATGGAGTACACAGACGTGTGCTATGCAAAACAGCCATTCACATAAAGTGAAAATAGAAAACAAGATAATCTATAGTCATGTCGTGACTTGGGGCACACATCGGTAATCTCAGCCCTTGTGAAGTAGAATTAAGAGAAGCAGGAGTTTGAGGCCACACTTAGCTTCATGAAAGAAGAAAAGAAAGGAGGAAAGAAGGAAAGAAAGAAAGAAAGAAAGAAAGAAAGAAAGAAAGAAAGAAAGAAAGAAAGAAAGAAAGGAAAGAAAGAAGACAGAAGGAAGAAGGAATAAAGAAAAAATAAGAAAGAAAGAAAGAAAGAAAGAAAGAAAGAAAGAAAGAAAGAAAGAAAGGAAGAAAGGAAGGAAAGAAGAAGAGGAAGAGGAAGGAAGGAAGGAAGGAAGGAAGGAAGGAAGGAAGGAGGAAAAGAAAGACAAAGTGAATGAAAGAGTGAATGAAAGAAAGAAAAAAAAGAAAAGAAGAAAAGAAAAAGAAAATCTAAGAGTTGGGTGGGGTATCACAGTCCCAGAATTTGAATAGCTGTGGCAGGATAGGCCAGCCTGGACTACATAGCAGGTTCCAGGTCAGCCAGAACTATATAGTGAGAGCCTGTCAAAAATAAAAAATAAAAAATTCAGCCAGGCATGCTGGTGCACACATTTAATCTCAAAACTCAGGGAGACAGTTCATTTTATGAGTTTGAGGCTGGCTTGGTCTACAAAGCCAAGGCTACACAAAGACACCCTGTCTCTGGGAGAAAAAAGAAAATAACACTCTTTTTTGTTGTTTTTCAAAACAGGGATACTCTGTGTATCCAGGGCTACCCTGAACTGGCTCTATAGACCAGTCTGGCCTCAAATTCAGAGATCTACCTGGCTCTGCTTCCTGAGTGCTAGGATTGAAGGTGTGCACCACCACACACAGCCATGTTCACACACTTGGATGCACCTGTGAATCTGCATAAATGAAATCAAATAAACTGTTATCAAATTATGACAGCACACAAGCTCAGAGTCAGTGTTAGACTCCCCACTCACCTCTGTGGAAGGAGCCCCTTCCTGAGGGAGGGCTCACAGGGAGTGGATGGCAGTTACATACAATCCTCACAGACCAGGGAACACTGAGGGCAGAGCACACTGTGACTTCAGGAAGTGTTTGAGAAAGGGTCTTTCTAAACTGGCTTCAAATTCCAGATCCCTCTGCCTCAGCCTCCCGAGTGCTGGTATTACAGGTGCACACACAAGCACCACCATGCCTGACTTGTAGTTTTATTTTTGTTAAGCCTCTATTTAGTTCTTTCTGTCGGTAAATCTCTAGGAATCCACCTCTATAACCTGTGATATGTTGATAAAATAAGACCAGAGAGACATAGGCATGGTGGGCTGATAAGGCCTGTTGCATGCTCCTGAGCCTGGCTCAAGTTTGTAGACCTGTCTTTAGCTTCCGATTTAAGAGGCGCCACTTCCGGGCAAAAGTGATTCAGCATATCCGTCTTAATATCAACCCTGCCTGGTAACTGTTACATGGAGTTTTGGCACTGGCCCACCTCTCCTTGCACTACCTAACCTTGCCCTCTAGATCATCTTACCTCACTTCCTTAATCCTGCCTCCTGACCCAAACCTATAAAAATGACCGTTTTATTCAATAAACCGAATTCCTACTTCGACAGATCTCCTGGTGTTGGTTTATTTCCTGGGGCATCCGGGGAGGTCCTGGCCGACAACACTCACAACCCTGCTCAGCCACGGAGGGCATCCACCTGGACTGGCCACCCTCCTCTCAGGTCCACCTGCCTGATATCCACCTTGCACAGGGAGACTCAAGTTCTCCACAGCATGGTTTGACACAAGCACGCAGCCCAATAATCACACATTCCCGTTTGAGCCAAACAGCAATTTCACTCATCTAGGTTTACACAAACTTACCTGAGTTGAGGAAACACAGAACCATCTACACCTGCAGTCATTGCCTGGCATACATAGAAAATCTCAGTCCTAGAGACCTCTACCAACCTTGAGTATGTGAAGTAGCTCCTGGTTGACCAGTTTCTTAAACACTTTGAAGCTCAGGTAGAAACCCCAGTCTCCCCTCACTGCATAAGTGTGTAACTTGTCCATTGTGGTCTCAATGGCCTCCTCCATTTCAGTCAGGGGCTCTGCTGCCATCAATATGCCAAAGAAGGAGCTGATGTCCTCACAGACTGACCTGCCTGGAAAGAAACAGGCCAGGAGAGTCAGGGATCCAAGAACCGGTGAAGTGGCTTCCTGAAAGAGTCAACATGGGAGAGATGAAAGGGTCTAGGACAGACAACAGCATCTCACTTACAGAATTTCTTTCTTTCTGATTCTCGTGTCTGAGTGTCTGTCTCGGGGATATATCTCTGTAGTGGTCTCGCCCAGTGCTGCAAGGGTTTTTTTTTATAGTTCTCTGAGTGTGGTGACATTCCCCTGTGGGGCCTCTACTCCAATGGCCCTTTCTTTCTGCCACTCCCTTTCTTAGGGTCTGGAGACTACTTGTCTCCAATGGCTGTTTATGTTGCATCCCCGCCCTCGCACTTACTAGCTACTGTTCCTAGGAGAGAAGTCTAGGGTTGGCAAAAACCCAACTGAGCTCAGGGTCAATCGGGCCAGACCCATCTTCAATCCCACACCCTACTTCTGCTAACGGGATCGGAGGGTGCTCAGTGCAAGAACCTATCCATCTTCCCCACTCCTGCCTGTGGTTGACAAGGTTCTAGAAAATGACTCTTCAGATTCACCAAGCCCTCAGCCAGGGCCCTAGGGGGTCCAGTGAGGGAGGAACCTTGTCTACTCATCCCTCTCATTCTGTCCTCCCACCCACAAGGACCACTGCCAACTCTCCTAAAGCTATCTTCTGATTGTCTGCCTGAACCTGCTCACAAGGGAGAACCCCGGAGTAGATAAAGGAGATCCCCGGGCTCTCTGCTCCATCAGGGAGAGGATCTCACTGGAGCAGGGAAATAGGATGCAGCAGGCAGAGCTGGAGCCTCAGAGCTCTAGTTTTATAAAGCTCTGGGGAAGGAGAGAGCCACTCCCAAATCCAAAGTGTCAACTTTCAGCCTCCACTGATTCAGAAAACATGGGACTGCCCCTGCTGTCACTAGCTGGCTCAAAACAGGGCTGTGCGACCTGGAAAGAGCCTGCTCAGGAGGGACCATAGCGTCCCACCCCTCCCAATCTGTGTCAGAGGGGCTGCTTCTGCTATTTGTAAAAATAAAATAAAACAAACACTTGAGGTGGTCAGCTAGGGAAGCCCCATCTGAGAAACCAGACCCAGCAAAAGACCCTACAGTCCAAGGACACACAGAAAGCCCAGGATGAGGTCCCTAATATGGAACCCTGATTGAAGTCCCTAGCTGAGTTCCGACACAAGACAAAAGCCCTCACGGAGACGCCTCTGGGCAGAATTCTTCCCTTCCACTGCTTGGCCCCCACTGCATCACCCTTCTTAAGACTTCTCTTCCCACCTCCTCTCTGCTGGGTTCGGGGAGGGGTTGCAACAAAGAAAGGAAGAAAAAACAGGGCAGCCCATTCCTGCCTGCCCTGGAGACAGTGGGCGCCTCTGTCCACTCCTGGTCCCTAGCTCTTCTGGTGTCCTTTCTGATAGGGTGGAGCCTTTCAGGAGGAGGGTCCTTAGGGGAAGACAGCTAAAGCCCGGTCTCCTCACACTTCTCCAGAAGCCACATTTGCAGCCTGCCCCTCTGTTCAGAACCTGCTCCCACTTCAGGACAAGGCCAACCATGAGTATCCTACCCTGCTTAGGATTAGTCCCTGGCTTAGCCATCATGGAGGAAACGGGGCCTCAGTAGGACCCAAAGAGTCCTGAAAAAAAGATACTGTGGTGCCTAGAAAGTTTGGGAGCAATCAGCCAAGTGAAAGAGCAGTGTCCAGATCTAGGAAAAATAAAGTTTGGGAAGTAGTGAGGGGAGCTGAGGGAAGGTCAGAGAGCTGGGAGACTGGTGAATGAGGCGCCAGGCAGCTTCCAGGCTACCATGTCTTTCCACACAGCACTCTGTGTCTCCTGCCAGGTACCACAGTCTCTAGGTATGGGGAGGGATGGAACACAGTCCTGCTCCTTTAGGGTGAGCATAAGAAAGGATGTTCCAGCCAGTGTCTGCCTTTCAAGAACCAGAGCCCAGGGAATCCTCAGAGCAGCAGAGCATAAGCCAGGTGAGAGCATCAAGAAGGGGGTCTGTGGCAGTGTTCCCTGTCCTATCGCTGCCTTCTCAAGACCTCCTCTCTACCCCCCCTTTTCTCAGCCTGCCCCCGGCTACTCTCTCCCCTAGTTTTTTCCTCTTGGTTTTCCCACTGCTTCACCTCTAGGACCTCCCCTCCATAAAATTCCAAACTGCTGGAGGGCTCCAGGCAAACTCCAGGTGCCCTCCCTCCTAGATGGGAAGGATAACCAGAGCCACTCAGATACCTCCCTTGAGCAACCCCTTATCCCTGTGATGAGCTCAGCTTGGGTTCTCTCTCCCCTCATCTCTGTGACAACTAACTTCTTCTGACTGCAGTTCATGTGACAGTCACAAGGGCTCCATTGAAGAGTTGGGATGTCATCTAATCAGGACCCATTGTCCAGTATACCCAGTGGTGAGGAACGATGAGGACACCTGATCTGAGATACCTGAGCTGCCCTGAGGCTGGGGAAGGCACGACCCTCCCACAACCAAAGGACTCAGGGCCCTAGCATGGTAGTCTCTTCTCAATAGACCTCTCCATTCTTCTGCTCTCACCCGGCCTGTGGAACACAAATGACCCATGCATTCAGCCTTTATCTAACCCAAACCAGCCCTATCCTGCTCCCACTGGAGCTACTGAAACAGAGCTGGCCTGAGGCAGGAATGCACAGCTTCAGGGACAATGCCTACAAATAGGTTCCTCCTTAGAAGCTCTGTTTCCAAGAGACAACCTCAGACATTTCCCTCCTGCTTCTACCTTTGTGAGGAAAATGGATGATTCTGCAGACAAGAGGAATAGGATAGGAGGTCATGTGCCACAGACCTGCCCCTTCGGGTGCCCCGCATCCACGGGAAAGCAGAGAATTCGATGTCAGGAATCCACAGATAGGCGAAATGACAGTCAGACCCACACCAGGTGGTATTGGTTTGGATCTTCTGTGCTTTACTGAAGTCAAGCCAACACTTTTATAGTGATCGTACAAAGAAGCACCTTAAACTTGACATATCCCCCAGAACATTTACAAAGTTTCTATTTTAACTGAAGGTGATCTGGTAAAAGGCAGTGTCTACAAAAAATCTTGGCCTAACAGCCTCTTAAGCAGAGCAAACATAGAACTAGTGACCTGTGTGCCAATTTAGGGAGTAGAGGGCCAGGAGCTTGTTAAACTTGTGGTCTGTTTATGTAGTTTATTGTTAGTTAATTAGGGGTTGATAATAATCCTCAGAAATAGGTCTGCTAAAGATTTACAACCCCCCTGGAGGTAAGCACTGAGGAAAATTTCTCCTGTTTGGCTTGCTAAGGGTTACAATCTTTCCTTGGAGATAAGATGCTTGAGTTAGCTGTCCATAAAACTTAAGAGTATAATACAAAATTTTTGACCTCCTATGTTGGCCTATCTTCTTTCTGCCTCACCATAAATACCTGTGTTAAGTAATGGTTTTGTAGTAGCCTTACTGCAAGGGAATATCCAGAGCATTTTTCCTAACATATACTGATTAAACATTTTCTTTAGAAAACCCTAAAACTCTTGTCCGTTTACTACATACAATGTTTGGTTTTTCCACAAGCAATTCCTGATACTGAATGTATTTTATTACCTCTCTTAAAATTTTATTTTCCTTCTACTCTTATTGGTTAAAGCTTTTAGTGATCTATTAGAAATATTTCCTTGAATAGTTAATTATACTGTTTCAAGAATCAGAGAGAAACAGCAAAAAAGCTCATCAAATTAATCCTGCGACGAAGTAAGCGTGGGACTTAAAATACGTCTTTTGGCTGAGATGGCCATGTTAGGGTTCTTCCTAGAGATTTCCAGGAAGCTGATTCCCGTAGGAAACCTGTCTTTTGGTCTGTTTGTATAATTTTATGTTTGCATAACACGTTTATATGCTATACAGATGGTTCTGGAGTTGGTGTAGCAGTCATGGGAAGCATATCTCCAGAGAAGCCAAAATGAAATGCTGAGGAGAGAGGGGAGCAAGGCTGGGTGGCTTGGACATAGAGACAGAACTGCCAAAAGTTGAGGGCCTAGGCTAAAGAGATGGCTCAGTGGGTAAGAGCTCTGTCTGCTCTTTCAGAAATCCTGAGTTCAATTCCCAACAACCACAGGGTGGCTCACAACCATCTATACACTCTACCCCCTCATCTGGCCTGCAGATGTACATACACATAGAGCATTGAGAATAAATAAAATTTAAAAAAAATGTTGAGGGCAAGCCTGAGCTAGTTCCAGGACAGCTATGGCTGTAGAATGTGAGGTTATTAATAAGTAAATCCCAGGCCCAGAAGGATGGAGATCCAGCCTAAAGGACCTGGACTTAATCCTTTGTGCCTAAAGAGCAAGGGTCACTTAGCAGTGTGGCTCCCCTCCACACCAACTCTTGCCAACCCCCCCCATCACTGTCACTCCTCCATCAGCTCACCAAAGGTACCAGACTTCTCCCTGTGTGGGCATCAGAGACTTACTACCCACAGCAAAGCTTGACTGTGACAGTGCCAGAAGGTAAAATAGAGCTAGATGCCTGCCTGGTCCTGTGTCCACCCATAGCCCACCCCCAACCCTAAGTATCTGCCCAGGCAGCCAGGAGCCAGTCACTGCATGTGTCTTTTGAAGACTTCTGAAGACAGCCCAGTTACTGTTCCTTCATCTCATGACCATCCCTGACTCCCTCTGGCTGGGGAGTGATGGAGGGATCCAGAATGCTGGGATGGACTTAGGTGGGACAGGGGTTCTCCCACCTTGCAAAATCTCAATGAAAGATAACGTAGAGGAGGGTCCCATCTTGTAGCTGTCTGAGCTGGGAAACCAGGGCCAGGCCTGAGGATTCCCTTATCAGAGGAACCCAGAGCTCCTGAACCTGATTGACACTTCAGTTCCCTTATGTGGGGGTGGGTAGGTGTGTGCTGAAATGGGCTCTGAGCTGGAGACTGCCATGGAGACACTCATCAACGTCTTCCATGCCCATTCGGGCAAGGAAGGGGACAAATGTAAACTGAGCAAGAAGGAGTTGAAAGACCTGCTACAAACTGAACTCTCCAGCTTCCTGGATGTAAGCAGAGGGTTGAGGTAGAGGGCGGAGGAAGGGGGTAGGCACCTCTGCCAGGTCCCTGCCTCAGCCCTCAGCTCAACCCATCCTCCTCTTCCACTCTCAACTAGGTTTTCCAGGCTTCCCTTATTCCTCCCTGGAAAAGCAAAATGCCCTAGTGTACTGACCACCTATTAATACCAGACTCTGCAGATTCATCAGTGACACTATCCACAGCATAAAATGGAGTCATGAAGAGCACAGCTGCATATAGCTTTGTCTTAGCACTACAGAAGGAAAGGCAAGAAGGGCAGGAATTCAGAGCCAGCCTGGACTATGTGAGTCCTTGTTTCAAATAAAAAGTTTTGTTTTTTTTTAAATAAGACCCAGCCTGGTGAGGCATAGCTTTAATCCAGCAACTGGGAGGCAGAGCCAACCATTTCTAGAATTTTGAGGCCAGCCTGGTCTATATGTGAGACTGTGTCTCAAGAAAAGAAAGAAAGAAAGAAAGAAAGAAAGAAAGAAAGAAAGAAAGAGAAAGGAAAGAAAGAAGAAATAAGAAAAGATACAGAGAAAAAGACAGAAAATTAAAAAGAGAAAGACAGAAAGAAAAAGGAAAAAGAGAAAGGAAGAAAACAGAAAAGAGAAAGAAAGAAAGAAAGAAAGAAAGAAAGAAAGAAAGAAAGAAAGAAAGAAAAGAAAGAAAGTAGGAAAAAGAGAAAGAAAAAAGGATTCTTTTGTTTGTTTGGTTGTTTGGGTTTGGTTTTCTTTTGTTGTTGTTGTTCTTCAAGACAGGGTTTTGCTGTGTAGCCTTGGCTGTCCTAGACTCATTTTGTAGAGGAGACTGGCCTCAAACACACAGAATTCTGCATGCCTCTGCCTCCCAGAGTGCTAGGATTAAAGGCATGCACCAATGAAAGCAGCGAAAAGTTTTGAATTAAAAAATAATTAAACATTGGAGAGATGGTTCAGAGGTTAAAAGCACTGGCTCCTCTTCCAGAGGTCCTGAGTTCAATTCCCAGCAACCACATGGTGGCTCACAAGCTTCTATACTGAGACCTGGTGTCCTCTTCTGGCATTCAGGCATACATTCAGGCAGAACTATATATATATATATATATATATATATCATAAATATAAAAAAAGAAAGAAAGGAAAAAAGAAATAAAGAGAGAGAGAAAGAAAGAGAGAGAGAGAAAGAAAGAAAGAAAACAGGGCTTGGTTTCTGACTACTCCCAATTGCCTGACTTTACAAGATCATAGGTTAATCCTCAACACTGTAAAAATTAATTTGATTGATGAACCTTAACACATGTGACAGTTAGCTAGGTTATACAGGTGAGATATTTAGCACATTTGTTATCATTACCAACAAAAGGACACATTCCAACCCTATCCAGCTCCCACTGGAGCTACTGAAACAGAGCTGGCCTGAGGCAGGAATAGACAGCTTCAGGGGCAATGCCTACACGTAGGTTCCTTCTTAGAAGCTCTGTTTCCAAGGGAAAACCTCAGACATTTTCCTCTGGCTTCTACCTATGTGAGGAAAACAAATGATTCTGCAGACAAGAGGAATAGAATAGGAGAAGGTCATGGTAAGCATACCCCCAGAGAAGCCATAATGAAATGCTGGGAAGAGAGGGGAGCCAGGCAGGGTGGCTTGGATATGGAGACAAAACTGGCAAAAGTTGAGGGCCTGGACTGGAGAGATGGCTGCTTTGTTAAGAGCTCTGTCTGTTCTTTCAGAAGTCCTGAGTTCAATTCCCAGCAACCACAGGGTGGCTCATTACCATCTATACCCTCTACTCTCCTCTTCTGGCCTGCAGATGTCCATGCACATAGAGCATTGAGAATAAATAAAATCTTAATAATAAAAAAAAAAAACTTGAGGACCAACCAGAGATAGTTCCAGGACAGCTATGGCTGTAGAATGTGAGGCTGCTATGAATAAGTAAATCCCAGGCCCAGAAAGATGGAGATCCAGCCTAAAGGATCTGGGCTTAATGCTTTCTACCTAAAAAGCAAGGGTCTCTTAGCAGTGTGGCTCCCCTCAACACCAACTCTTGTGAACGCCACACCCCATCACCGCTACTCCTCCATCAGCTCACCAGAGACACCAGACTTCTCCCTCTGTGGGCATCAGAGACTTACTACCCACAGCAAAACTTGACTGTGACAGTGCCAGAAGGTAAAAATAGAGCTAGAAGCCTGCCTGGTCCTGTGTCCACCCATAGCCCACCCCCAACCCTAAGTATCTGCCCAGGCAGCCAGGAGCCAGTCACTGCATGTGTCTTTTGAAGACTTCTGAAGACAGCCCAGTTCCTGTTGCTTCATCTCCATGACCATCCCTGACTCCCTCTGGCTGGTAAGTGATGGCGGGATCCAGAATGCTGGACTAGACTTAGGTGTGAGAGGGATTCTCCCACATCACAAAATCTCAATGAAAGATAACATAGAGGAGTGTCCCATCTTGTAGCTGTCTGAGCTGGGAAACCAGGGCCAGGCCTGAGGATTCCCTTCTCTGAGGACCCTAGAGCTCCTGAACCTGATTGACACTTAACTTCCCTTATGTGGGGGTGGGTAGCTGTGTGCTGAAATGGGCTGTGAGCTGGAGACTGCCATGGAGACCCTCATCAACGTCTTCCATGCCCATTCGGGCAAGGAAGGGGACAAATATAAACTGAGCAAGATGGAGTTGAAAGTCCTGCTAGAAAATGAACACTCTGGCTTCCTGGATGTAAGCAGAGTGTTGAGGTAGAGGGTGAAGGAAGGGGGTGAGCACCCCTGCCAGGTCCCTGCCTCAGCCCTCAGCTCAGCCCATCCTCCTCTTCCAGTCTGAACTAGGTTGTCCAGGCTCCCCTAACTCCTCCCTGGAAAGCCAAAATGCCCTAGTGTACTGACCACCTATTAATACCAGACTCTGCAGATTCATCAGTGACACTACCCACAGCATAAAATGGAGTCATGAAGAGCACAGGGGCATACAGCTTTATCCTAGCACTACAGAAGGAAAGGCAGGAGGAGCAGAAATTCAGAGCCAGCCTGGACTATGTGAGACCTTGTTTCATAAAAAAGTTTTTTTTTTTTTTTTATTGAGGCCCAGCATGTTGATGCATGCCTTTAATCCCAGCATTTGGGAGGCAGAACCATTTCTTGAATTTTGAGGCTTACCTGGTCTATATAGTGAGACTCTGTCTCAAGAAAAGTAAGAAAAAAGAAAGAAAGAAAGAAAGAAAGAAAGAAAGAAAGAAAGAAAGAAAGAAAGGAAAGAAGGAAGGAAGGAAGGAAGGAAGGAAGGAAGGAAGGAATAGTAAAGAAAGGAAGAAAAGAAAGAGAGAGAGAAAGAAAGAGAGAGAGAAAGGAAGAAAGGAAAAAAGAGAGAAAGAAAGAGAAAAAGGAAAGAAAGAAGAAAGGAAAAAGGGCTCTTTTGTGTGATTGGTTGGTTTGTTTTGTTTGTTCTTCAAGAAATGGTTTCTCTGTGAAGCCTTGGCTGTCCTGGACTCATTTTGTAGACCAGGCTGGTCTAAAATTCACAGAGATATGCCTGCCTCTGTCTCCCACAGTGCTGGTATTGCCCGCATGAACCACGGAGACAGGCGAAAAGTTTTAAATTAAAAAATAATTAAATACTACAGAGATGTCTCCGAGGTTAAGAGCACTGGCTCCTCTTCCAGAGGTCCTGAGTTCAATTCGCAGCAACCAGATCGTGGCTCACAAGCTTCTATAATGAGATCTGGTGCCCTGTTCTGGCATTCAGGCAGAACACTATACACATAATAAATCTAAAAAAATGAAGAAAGAAAGAAAGAAAGAAAGAAAGAAAGAAAGAAAGAAAGAAAGAAAGAAAGAAAGAAAGAAACCAAAAAGAGAACTTGGGGTGTGGCTCCTCCCAATTGCCTGACTTTTACAAGATCATAGGTTAATCCTCAACACTGTAAAAATTAATTTCATTGATGAACCTAGACACCTATGACAGTTAGCTAGGGTAAAACAGGTGAGATATTTAGCATGTTTGTTATCATTACCAGCCAAAAGACACATTCCAGGAGTTATAGGAGGAAACTGGGAAATGGAGACATGGAGCTGAGCCCCAGAAGCCTCTCTTGCCTCCAAGCTCTGGATTTTTCACGCATCAACTGTGTATTTATTCAGCACCTACTTAGTGAAAGAAATATTGCTTTGCCACACGTTCTCAAGGACATGTTCTGTCCTCAATTCCAGAGGAGGGAAAAAAAATCACATATTACTACATGGTATAGATATCTGAAGATGAACCACATTCCTTGTTCATGTTTTCACCTCAGGTAAAGGCAGAGCTTTCTCATCCCTGGATCTCAAGAAAAGAAATCAGAGTAGTGTATGAAAATTAAACATCTGTGTTTCAAGGAGGAAGCTTTATTTGGAGAGAAGGAAATTCTGCATGCCCAAGCCCAGCAGACCCTGCTGACCCCCATCCAGACAAGCAGGCTTTACTTCTTCTGGATCTCCAGGACCTTCTCCTTCTCGATTTCCTTTGCAAATTCCCCGATCAGTCTCCAGTACTCATTGAAATTCAGCTCCGAGTCCTGGTTCACATCAAAGCTCTTCATCTTCTCATCTAGAGACTTCACATACTAAGAGGTAAAAAGGAAGGATGAGAACTATGGCTCTTGAGGCAGGGAGAGAGGAAAGGACTGTCAGGAGCATTCCCTCAGAAGCACTGACAGCTGCCCCTGGTCTGAAGGATGAGGTTATGGTCCCACTTCCTGGAAGTCCCATATCCAAGGGACAGCAGCACACACTGTGGCTGAGGGTGAACTACCGTCCTCCTTTACAAGGCACTATGGTCACGGCTACTCAGCTGCAGCATCCTAACCTCTTCTCAATTCAGTCACCAGCCGGCAGGTCAGGAGAACAGCAAAAGTACCAGGTTATCTGGTTCTCTAGGCCGCTCTTGACAGAGTGTCTCGTGGCTATGAAACCCATGGATTCTGGAAGCCTGCCTCCATGATGAAAGGATTTGTTGCCAGATAAACAATCACAACATAAACATCGTTGCTGAACAGTTGGTGGGTGTCAGATGACAGGACACCTCACAGGCACCTGACTCTCAACACTGGGGGATCTGTGGGGAGGCTGTTTTGTTTCTTAGATGTGCTCATTTTATTTCATATGTATGAGCATATTGCCAACATGTGGTATATACATGCACCACATACATGCCTGGTGCCCAGAGATCAGAGAGGACGGTATCTGGACAGGACTTAGAGGTGGCTGTGAGCTGCCATATAGGTGCTGGCAACTGAACCTGGATCCTTTGCAAGAGCACTGTGCATAATCACTAAGCCATCTCTCCAGCCCGCATTTGACTCAACATTTGGACAAAGGCAAATCCAGCCAAACAGATCTCTGGGTGACATGAAGCAAATTCTTAGAAGGGTTTTCTTAACAGAGTCATAAGCTCAGTCATTGGACAATACTTCCTCAAGCAACAGAAGGGAAGAGTGGCAGGACAACCAACCACTCTTAGGTCCTTGATTCCAGGCATTGTGATATTACATTATGTTTTATATCATTTGATCCTCAAGATCCACTAGAATGACAGTGGCTCAAGGACCTTGTCCAACACTATACTTTCAGTGTCCAGTACCCAGCTGAAGTTTGTTCACCAAGACACGAAAAGACAGTAGGTCTTCAGTAAATAGAGGCTGAATAATAGACCAACAGTCCAACAGGAAAGGCATAACAAGTCTGCCTCACAGTTGAAATTTAAACCTCGGGAGACCCGGGACTGGTGCCAAGCACAGACTACCAGAACAGCTAGAACCGGTATTGGAGTGTAGGCTTCTTTTTCTCTTTTGATTATTTTATTTAACCCTTTATGTATGGCTATTTTGCACCATGTATGGGCCTGGTGCCTGCTGAGACCAAAAGAGAGTGAAGATTCCCTCAACCTGGCATGTAGAGAGTGATGAGCCATCATGAAGCAACAGAACTAAATCCTGCTCTTCTGGAAGGGCAGCTGGTGCTCTTAACCATTCAGACAAGGTTCTCTAAATCGGGGCTTCCATTCTTAGCTACTGCTCTGTATCTTTCTCCTCTGCCTGCACCCTGCACCCTCCACAAACAAACAAACAAACAAGCGAAATCATTAGAAATGAGCTTGGCCTGGTAGTGCAGAACAGAAATCTTAACTGCCTAAGAGACTGAAGCAGGAGGATCCGCCTCAAGCCCTACAGGGATATTTAATGAAAGTCTGTTTCAAAATTTTTAAAAAGGGTAGGGATATGATTCAGCCCTGGATAGCCTAACAAGAATGAGGCACTGGCTTCAATCTCTACTACCATACGCACAAAACAATAATTAATATGTAAAAACTTGGTATAGTGTGGGCTCTTCTTTTCTGTGTGGAAGGAGAGAAGGGAAGGGAGAGACCAGAAGAAAGGGAAGGAGGGGGCACACTTGAGATATATAGTAAATAAACTGAAATTTAAAACATTTTTTTTAAAAACATAATTAAATAATTAATTTTTTAAAATACAAGTTCTTCTTGCAAAAGTAAATGTGTGAAACTGTTCAGTAAATTTCTGAAAAATAAGAATTTAAGTAAACCCAAATGGGTTGTAATGCTCTTATAATCACAGCATTTAGGAGGCTGAAGCAGGAAGATAGCTGTGAGTTGGAGGTCAGCCTGTTTTTCACTGAGAAAACGCACAGTAATGGACAGCAGGGAAGTGTGTAAAAAAAATTATATTTTAAGGGCTGATGACATGGGAGATGGATGGTTCATAAGTCCAGGACCGCGAGGGCTGCATAGAGAGATCCTGTTTTAAAAGACAGACAGAGAGAAAGAAAAAGATGTAAGTGTGGTGCACCATGACTCCCTGTACTCCCAACACTAGGGAGGAAAAGGCAGGAAGATCTCAAGTTCAAGGCCAGCCTGGGACAAACAGGGAAGCGCTGTCTCAAAAAATGAAACATAAAAACAAAAAACGAAAAAGGGGCTGGAGGGATGACTGAGAGGTTTAAGAGCACTGGCAGCTCTTCCAGAGGACCCAGATTCAGTTCCCAGGACACACATGGCAGGTCACAACTGTCTGTAACTCTTGTTCCAGGGATCTGATGTCTTTTTTTTCTGTCCCCGACCAGCATGGCACAGACATGCATACAGGCAAAACACATATACATATTGAAAGGGTTAGGCTAACTTTGTAACCTATATGTCTTCTAAAGCCTATAGTTTTGAGTTTTAGGTCCAGGTTAAGCTAAAGCCTCTTAGTACCTTTCCAGAGAGTTAAGGAATGTGACCCTATCTGTGAGGACAGATATAAAAAAAGCCAAGCAAACAATGACCTTCACTCAGCAAAAGAAGGACTAGACCCTTGTCTTTGAGATAATGTTTCTTAGCAATGAACCTAGACTTTTTCTGAGTAGCTATTGACCTCCAGCCAAAAGTCTGTAGCCCCTAATCTTCAAGGATGAGCTAACTACTCCCACCTTAAATTGCAGCTGCATCTACACTTGGCAGGACTGGCCAAGCTTGAGCACCTAAGACTAACTAATTATCTTATTTTATAGCTTCCTCATCCAATCCTAAGTTGCCAAAACTGCAACTTCAAATTTCCCACAATTTTTCTTTTAAAAACCTAAAGGCCTTTGTCTCCTGGTGCCACTCTTTGCTGACAGGCAGGGGTGACCCCATTGTGCAATTGTTAATAAACGTCTTGCTTTTACAACGAGTCCTGGTCAGGGGGACTTTCTGGAAAGGGCACCATCGTGAACTCCTGAGCTGTGAGACCCCAGGTATTACATCTTCAAATAAAATAATAAATATTAAAAATAAATAAGCAAAAGCTTTCTGTGCTTTTGGCATTGGAAAGGACATCTTGAAGTTTCTCAGACCTGACTGACATTCTGCAACAAGTTGTGGCAAGCATGAGCCACTCAAAGGATACAGTACAAGAAGAGCAAGGATTCTGTGTGCCCAGGGAAAGTGACCCCATGAGAGGATACAATGGGCAGACTAAGCATTTTTGCTCAAAAAGATTAAAACTACCAAGAACATTGCTCTAAGATTGAGTGTGTGAGCCTATTGCAGGATGCCTGCTCTTAACAGATACAAGCATTTTGAACTGGGGGTAGAAAAGAGAAAGGGCCCAGGGATGGATGCCTAAGCTGATTGTGTTATGAGTTCCAGCACAGGGCAACCTAATACAGATGATCCAGAAGAAGGAAAATCTGACAGTGTAGAGGAAAAAAGAAATCACTGCAGGAAAAGGTGTTCTAAGGAGGTGAGAGGGGTGAGATGCTGGTTTTAGAAGGATGACATCATCTGTGAGGACAGAAAGGAAGACAGAGTAGATGCTGACCCGGTAGGTAGACGATTTGGGGATGGGGGACGCACATAAAACCTTCTTGATGACTTAATTCCTCAGTGAGTCAACTTCTCAGTGACTGGGAAAGTAATGTGGAAAGAGGCATCTGAGGAAGGAAAAACGGCAACCTATTTCACAGGGAAATACACAACTCCATAACATTGCCAAGGGTTTCTTGGAGTTTATGGTTATAGATTTGGAGTGAAACAAGAAAACCAGTCTGTGCATGTCCCTCTAGATAGCCTCAGCTCTCCGGGTGCACGTGTGAAAGAATCAGACTAACCATGTAACCTATGTTTCTTTAATTGCCTTATAACTTACATTTTTAATTGTTAGGCCCATGTTAATTAAAGCCTCTTAGTGCTCCCCCAGAGAACAGAGGAATGTCAAAGTTCCTGACACTGACCACCTGTGAGAGCACAGATAAGGACGAGAACAAGCAGAGATCTCTACTAAGTGGAGAGAAAATAACCAGCCAGCACCTGTGAGATAAACTTTGTTTGGAAACTGGGCCAAATGGCCCCAATCCTACTTCTGAATAGCTCTTGAACTTTGATCCTAAGCCTGTAGCCCCCACTACTCAGAACAGACACGGGATGAGTTAATCACTCTCCCACCTTTAACTGCAGCTATATCTCATATGGCAGGAAATTCCAAACTGACTTGAAGATCAGATATTCCCCAGATATTTAAGACAGGGCTGCAAGGACCTAAGGGCGCCCAGAACCAACCAATTATTTTAGAAGTTAAATACCTCATCCAATCCAGAATTGCCAGGACTGCAACCACTGAAAATTCCTGCACCTTGTCCTTTAAAAACCCAAAGCCTTTGTCTCCCAGTGCCACTCCTTGCTGACCAGCAGGGGTGACCCCATTGTGCAATGGTTAAAATAAACCTCTTGCTATTTTGCTTGATGAGATCTGTCTCCTGAGTCCTCTTCACCACTTCTGGAAATTAGGCTCATGCTGGACCTACCTGATGCAGGTGGTAAATCTAGACAGAAATTTGAGGGTAGGCGGCCCCAGCCTGACAACAGCAAAGAGACAGAATCAGCAGGTTTGTAAGCAGGATTAGAATGATGTGTCTCACAAGGCAAACTAAACAAGAAGATCCATGAGGAGATGAAGTTGATGGAAGGAAAGGAAAACAGAGCAGTCAAGAGACTGAAGGTCCTGGGGAAGCCAAGACACTTGTGTCTGAATCCTGACTAACACCCAGGAGGCCAAAACAGGAGACTACAAAGACTTCAAGGCTACCTTAAACTACATGCTTTGTTTTGTTTTGCTTTGTTTTGTTTTTTGAGGCAAGGTTTCTCTACATAGTCTTGGCTGTCCTGGTACTCACTCTGTAGAACAGGCTGGGCTTGAACTCAGAGATCTGTCTGCATCCACCAGTATTAAAGGCATGAATGTGCTAAGATACCCAGCAAGACTCAGCTTCAATTCTCACTACCCATATGACTTTTCACAACCACCTGTAACTCTAATTGCACACGAGCTGATGTCCTCTACTGCTTCCCATGGGCAACAAGCATACACATGGAGCACACGGACCTGTACCATACAAAACACCCATTCACATACACTGAAAATGGAAAACAAGATAATATATAGTCATGCTGGGTCTAAAGGCACACACCTGTAATCTCAGCCCTTGTGAAGTAGAATTAGGAGAAGCAGGAGTTTGAGGCCACCCTTACCTTCATGAGACAAGAAAGAAAAAAAGAAACAAACAAAGAAAACATAGAAGAAAGAAAGAGAAAGAAAAAGGAAGAGAAAGAAGAAAGAAAGAGTGAATGAAAGAAAGAAAAAAAAAGAAAAGAAGAAAAGAAAAAGAAAATCTAGGAGTTGGGTAGGGTATCACAGTCCCAAAATTTGAAAAACTGTGGCAGGATAGACCAGCCTGGACTACATAGCAGGTTCCAGGTCAGCAAGGACTATATAGTCATATCCTGTCTAAAAATAAAAAATAAAAAATAAAAAATTCATCCAGGCATGCTGGTGCACACATTTAATCTCAACACTCAGGGAGACAGTTCATTTTATGAGTTTGAGGCCGGCTTGGTCTACAAAGCCAAGGTTACACAAAGAAACCCTGTCTTGCCGAGAAAAAAAAAATCACACTCTTTTCTGTTGTTTTTCAAAACAGGGATACTCTGTGTATCCCTAGCTGCCCGGAACTGGCTCTATAGACCAGGCTGGCCTCAAATTCAGAGATCTACCTGGCTCTGCTTCCTGAGTGCTAGGATTGAAGGTGTGCACCGCCACACACAGCCATGTTCACACACTTGGATGCACCTGTGAATCTGCATAAATGAGGTCAAATAAACTGTTATCAAACTACGACAGCACACAAGCTCAGAGTCAATGTTAGATTCCCTACTCACCTCTGTGGAAGGAGCCCCTTCCAGAGGGAGGGCTCACAGAAAGTGGATGGTAGCTACAGAGGATCCTCACAGACCCAGGAACACTGAGGACAGAGTACACTGTGACTTCAGGGAGTGTTGGAGAAAGGGTCTCCCTAAACTGGCTTCAAATTCCAGATCCCTCTGCCTCAGCCTCCCGAGTGCTGGGATTACAGGTGCACACGCAAGCACCACCATGCCTGACTTGTAGTTTTATTTTTGTTAAGCCTCTATGTAGTTCTTACTGTCAGTAAATCTCTAGGAATCCACCTCTAGGTCCTGTGATATGTAGATAAAATAAGACCAGAGAGACATAGGCATGGTGGGCTGATAAGGCCTGTTGCATCTACCTGAGCCTGGATGAGTTTGGAGACCTGTCTTTAGCTTCCGATTTAAGAGGCACCACTTCCGGGCAAAAGTGATTCAGCATATCTGCCTTAAAATCAACCCTGCCTGGTAACTGTTACATGGAGTTTTGGCACTGGCCAAACTCCTTGCACTACCTAACCTTGCCTCTAGCTCATCTTACCTCATCTCCTTAATTCTGCCTCCTGACCCAAACCTATAAAAATGACCATTTTATTCAATAAACCGAGTTCCTGTTTCGACAGATCTCCCGGCTGGGTGGTGGTTTATTTCCTGGGGCATCCGGGGAGGTCCTGGCTGACAACACTCACCACCCTGCTCAGCCATGGAGGGCATCCAGCTGGACTGGCCATCCTCCTCTCAACTCCACCTGCCTGATATCCACCCTGCACAGGGAGACTCAAGTTCTCCACAGCATGGTTTGACAGAAGCACACAGCCCAATAATCACACATTCCCGTTTGCGCCAAACAGCAATTTTACTCATCTAGTTTTACACACACACACACACACACACACACACACAAACACTTACCTGAGTTGAGGAAACACAGAACCACCTACACCAGCAGTCATTGCCTGGCATACATAGAAAATCTCAGTCCTAGAGACCTCTACCAACCTTGATTATGTGAGGTAGCTCATGGTAGACCAGTTTCTTAACCTCTTTGAAGGTCAGGTACAAACCCCGGTCTTCTATCACTGCATAAGTGTATATCCTGTCCATTATGGTCTCAATGGCCGCCTCCATTTCAGTCAGGGGCTCTGCTGCCATCAATATGCCAAAGAAGGAGCTGATGTCCTCACAGACTGACCTGCCTAGAAAGAAACAGGCCAGGAGAGTCAGGGATCCAAGAACCGGTGAAGTGGCAGCCAGAAAGAGTCAACATGGGAGAGATCAAAGGGTCCAGGACAGACAACAGAATCTCACTTACAGAAATCCTTTCTTTCTGACTCTCGTGTCTGAGTGTCTGTCTCGGCGATATCTCTGTAGTGGTCTCTCCCAGTGCTGCAAGGGGTTTTTTTATACTTCTCTGAGTGTGGTGACATCGCCTGTTGGGCCTCTACTCCAATGGCCCTTTCTTTCTGCCACTCCCTTTCTTAGGGTCAGGAGACTGCTTGTCTCCAATGGCTGTTTATGTTGCATCCCCGCCCTCCCACATACTGGCTACTGTTCCTAGGAGAGAAGCCTAGGGTTGGCAAAACCCAACTGAGCTCAGGGTCAATCGGGCCAGACCCAACTTCAAGCCCACACCCTACTTCTGCTAATGGGGTCTGGGGATGCTCAGTGCAAGAACCTACCCGTCTTCCCCACTCCTGCCTGTGGTTGACAAGGTTCTAGAAAATGACTCTTCAGATTCCTCAAGCCCTCAGCCAGGGCCCTCAGGGGTCCAGTGAGTGAGGAAGCCTGCCTACTCATCCCTCTCATTCTGTCCTCCCACCCACAAGGAACACTGCCAGCTCTCCTAAAGCTACTTCCTGAATCTCTGCCTGAACCCGCTCACAAGGGAGAACCCCGGAGTCGATAAAAAAGGTCCCCAGGCTCTCTGCTGCATCAGGGAGAGGAACTCACCAGAGCAGCGAAATAGGATGCAGCTAGCAGAGCTGGAGCCTCTGGGCTGAAGTTTTATAAAACTCCAGGGAAGGAGAGAGCCACTACCAAATCCAAAGTATCAAGGTCCGGCATCTGCTGATTCCGAAAACATGGGACTGCCCCTGCTGTCACTAGCTGGCTCAAAACAGCACTGTACGACCCGGAAAGAGCCTGCTCTGGAGGGACAATAGCATCCCATCCCTCCCAAGTCTGTGTCAGATGGGCTGCTTCTGCTATTTGTAAAAATAAAATAAAGACTTGAGGAGGTCATCAGCGGGAAGCCTCATCTGAGAAAACAGACCCAGCAAAAGACACTACAGTCCAAGGACACTCAGAAAGCCAAGGATGAGGTCCCCATAGTGGAACCCTGAGTGAAGTCCCTAGCTGAGTTCCGAGACAGAAGCCCTCACAGAGACACTCCTGGGCAGAATTCTTCCCTTCCATTGCTCTGCCCTCACCTCATCACCCTTCTCAAGACTTCTCTTCCCACCTCCTCCCCTCTGGGCTCAGGGAGGGGGTGCAACCAAGAACAGAAAGAAACACAGGGCAGCCCATTCCTGCCTGCCCTTGGAGACAGAGGGCGCCTCTGTCCACTCCAGGTCCCTAGCCCTCTGGGTGTCCTTTCTCACTGGATGACTCTGTCCTTTCCCGAGGAGGGTCAGTAGGGGAGGACAGTTAAAGCCAGGTCTCCCCACACCTCTCCAGAGGCCACATTTGCAGCCTGCCCCTCTGTTCAGATCCTGCTCCCACCTCAGGCCAAGGCCAACCGTGAGTACCCTACCCTGCTTAGGATACGTCCCTGGCTTAGCCAGCATGGAGGAAACAGGGCCTCAGTAGGACCCCAAGAATCCTGAAAAAAAAAGATACTGTGGTGCCTAGAAAGCTTGGGAGCAATCAGCCAAGGGAAAGAGCAGTGTCCGGATTCAGGGGAAATAAAGTTTGCAAAGTAGTGAGAGGAGCTGAGAGAAGGTCAGAGAGCTGGGTGACTGGTGAATGAGGCGCCAGGCAGCTTCCAGGCTACCATGTCCTTCCACACAGAACTCTGTGTCTTCTGCCAGGTACCCCAGTCTCTAGGTATGGGGAGGGATGGGATACAGCCCTCATCCTTTAGAGAGAGCATAAGAAAGGATGCTCCAGCCAGGGTCTGCCTTTCAAGAACCCGAGCCCAGGGAATCCTCAGAGCAGCAGAGCATAAGCCGTATGAGAGCATCAAGAAGGGGGTCTGTGGCAGTGTGCCCTGTCCCATCGCTGCCTTCTGAAGACCTCCTCTCTACCCCCCCCTTTTTTCTCAGCTTGCCCCCCACTTCTTTGTCCCCTAGGTTTTTCCTCTCTGTTTTTCTAAGGATTCACCCCTAGGACCTCCCCTCCATAAAATTCCAAGCTGCTGGAGGGCTACAGGCAAACTCCAGGCCCCCTGGGCGACTAGAAGGGTAACAAGAGCCACTCAGATCCCTCCCTTGAACAACCCCTTATCCCTTTGATCAGCTCAGCTTGGGTTCTCTCTCCCCTCATCTCTGTGACAACTAACTTCTTGTGACTGGAGTTCACTGACAGTCACAAGGGCTCCATTGAAGAGTTGGGATGTCATCTAATTAGGACCCATTGTCAAGTATACCCAGTGTTGAGGAAGGATGAGGAATCCTGATCTGAGATACCTGAGCTGCCCCTGAGGCTGCGAAAAGCACGACCCTCCCCCGGCCAAAGGACTCAGGGCCCTACCATAGTAGTCTCTTCTCAATAGACCTCTCCATTCTTCTGCTCTCACCCAGCCATGGAGCCCAAATGACCTCATGCATTCAACCTTTATCAAACACAAACTAGCCCTATCCTGCTCCCAGTGGAGCTACTGAAACAGAGCTGGCCTGAGGCAGGAATGGACAGCTTCGGGGACAATGCCTTCAGGTAGGTTCCTCCTTAGAAGCTCTGTTTCCAAGGGAAAACATCAGACATTTCCCTCCTACTTCTACCTATGTGATTTTAACTGATGATTCTACAGACAAGAAGAATAGGATAGGAGGTCATGGGAAGCATACCTCCAGAGAAGACATAATGAAATGCTCAGGAGAGAGGGTAGCCAGACAAGGGTGGCTTGGACATGGAGACAGAACTGACAAAATTTCAGGGCCTAGTCTGGAGAGATGGCTCAGTGGATGATTGCTTGTCTTTTCTTCCAGAAGTCCTGAATTCATTTCCCAACAACCGCATGGTGGCTCATTACCATTTAAACCCTCTACTCCCCTCTTCTGCCCTGCAGATGTACATGCACATAGAGCATTGAGAATAAATAAAATCTTAAATAAAGAAAAAAAAAGTTGAGGGCCAGCCAGAGCTAGTTCCAGAACAGCTATGACTGTAGAATGTGAGGCTGTTATAAATAAGTAAATCCCAGGCCTAGAAAGATGGCTATCCAGCCAAAAGGACCTGGGCTTAATCCTTTGGGCCTAAAGAGCAAGGGTCACTTAGCAGTGTGGCTCCCCTCCACAACAACTCTTGCCAAACCCCCCCCCCATCACTGCCACTCCTCCATTAGCTCACCAAAGGTACCAGACTTCTCCCTGTGTGGTCATCAGAGACTTATGACCCACAGCAAAGCTTGACTGTGACAGTGCCAGAAGGTAAAAATAGAGCTAGAAGCCTGCCTGGTCCTGTGTCCACCCATAGCCCACCCCCAAACCTAAGTATCTGCCCAGGCAGCCAGGAGCCAATCACTGCATGTGTCTTTTGAAGACTTCTGAAGACAGCCCAGTTACTGTTGCTTCATCCCCATGACCATCCCTGACTCCCTCTGGCAGGGGAGTGATGGTGGGATCCAAATGCTGGGATGCATTTAGGTGTGACAGGGTTTCTCCTACCTTGTAAAATCTCAATGAAAGATAACATAGAGGAGGGTCCCATCTTGTAGCTGTCTGAGCTGTGAAACCAGGGCCAGGCCTGAGGATTCCCTTCTCTGAGGACCCCAGAGCTCCTGAACCTGATTGACACTTCACTTCCCTTAGGTGGGGGTGGGTAGGTGTATGCTGAAATGAGCTCTGAGCTGGAGACTGCCATGGAGACCCTCATCAACGTCTTCCATGCCCATTCAGGCAAGGAAGGGGACAAATGTAAACTGAGCAAGAAGGATTTGAAAGACCTGCTACGAACTGAACTCTCCAGCTTCCTGGATGTAAGCAGAAGGTTGAGGTAGAGGGTGGAGGAAGGGGGTGAGCACCCCTGCCAGGTCCTTGCCTCGGCCCTCAGCTCAGCCCATCCTCCTCTTCCACTCTGAACTAGGTGGTCCCGGCTCCCCTAACTCCTCCCTGGAAAGCCAAAATGCCCTAGTGTACTGACCACCTATTAATACCAGACTCTGCAGATTCATCAGTGACACTATCCACAGCATAAAATGGAGTCGTGAAGAGCACAGCTGCGTATAGCTTTATCCTAGCACTACAGAAGGAAAGGCAGGAAGAGCAGGAATTCAGAGACAGTCTGGACTATGTGAGACCTTGTTTCAAAAAAAATATTTTTTTTTTAAATAAGACCCAGCCTGGTGATGCATAGCTTTAATCCCAGCACTTGGGAGGCAGAGCCAACCATTTCTAGAATTTTGAGGGCAGCCTGGTCTATACAGTGAGATTCTGTCAAAAGAAAGAAAGCAAGAAAGGAAAGACAGGAAGGAAAAAAAGAAGAAATAGTATAGAAAGAAAGGAAGGAAGAAAGAATGTGAGAGAAAGAAAGAGAGAAAAAGGAAGAAAGAAGGAAAGAAAGAAAGAGAGAAAGAAACAAAGAAAGAAAGAAAGAAAGAAAGAGAAAAAATAGAAAGGAAGAAAAATGAAAAAGAGAAAGAAAGAAATGAATAAAGAGAAAGAAAAGAAAAAAGTACGAAAAAGAGAAAGAAAAACGGGTTCTTTATTTAGTTTGGTTGGTTGGGTTTGGGTTATTTTTTGTTCTTCAAGACAGGGTTTCTCTGTGTAGCCTGGCTATCCTGGACTCACTTTGTAGAACAGGCTGGCCTCAATCTCACAGAATTCTGTATGCCTCTGCCTCCCAGAGTGCTGGGATTGCAGGCATGCACCACTGCAACCAGTGAAAAGTTTTGATTTAAAAAATAATTAAACATTAGAGAGATGGCTCTGAGGTTAAGAGCACTGGATCCTCTTCCAGAGGTCCTGAGTTCAATTCCCAGCAACCACATGGTGGCTCACAAGCTTCTATAATGAGACCTTGTGCCCTCTTCTGGCATTGAGGCCCACATTCAGGCAGAACAATATATACATCATAAAAAGAAAAAGAAAGAAAGAAAGAAAGGAAGGAAGGAAGGAAGGAAGGAAGGAAGGAAGGAAGAAAGAAAGAAAGAAAGAAAGAAAGAAAGAAAGAAAGAAAGAAAGAAAGAAAGAAAGAAAGCAAGCAAAAACAGGGCTTGGTTTCTGGCTCCTCCCAATTGCCTGACTTTTACAAGATCATAGCTTAATTCTCAACACTGTAAAAATTAATTTGATTGATGAACCTTAACAGCTGTGACAGTTAGCTAGGGTTATACATCTGAGATATTTAGCACAGCCAAAGGACACATTCCAGGAGTTATAGGAGGAAACTGGGAACTGGAGACATGGAGCTGAGCCCCAGAAGCCTCTCTTGCTCCAAGCTCTGGATTCTTCATGAATCAGCTGTGTATTTATTGAGCACCTACTTCCTGAAAGATCTATTGCGGTGCCACACGTTCTCAAGGACATGTTCTGTCCCCAACACCAGACGGACAGGCAGGGTGACTCCATTGTGCAATGGTTAATAAACTTCTTGCTTTTGCAACGAGTCTTGGTCTGGGGGAGTTTCTGGAAAGGGCACCATCTTGAACTCCTGAGCTGTGAGACCCCAGGTCTTACATTTTCAAACAAAATAATAAATATTAAAAATAAATAAGCAAAAGATTTCTGTGCTGGTGGCATTGCCAAGGAAATCTTGAACTTTCTGAGACCTGACTGACATTCTGCAACAAGTTGTGGCAAGCGTGAGCCACTCAAAGGACACAGTACAAGAAGAGCAAGGATTCTGTGAGCCCAGAAAAAGTGCCGCCATAAGAGGATACAATGGGCAGACTAAGCTTTTTTCCTCAAAAATATTAAAACTACCAAGAAGATTACTCTAAGTTTGAGTGTGTGAGCCTATTGCAGGATGCCAGATCCCAAGAGATACAAGCATTTTGGACTGGGGGTTGAAAAGAGAAAGGGCCAAGGGATGGATCCCTAAGCTGATTTTGTTATGAGTTCCAGCACAAGGCAAGCTAATACATATGATCCAGAAGAAGGAAAACCCAACAGTGTAGAGGAAAAAAGAAATCACTGCAAGAAAAGGTATTTTAAGGAGGTGAGAGGGGTGAGATGCTGGTTTTAGAAGCATGACATCATCTGTGAGGAAAGAAAGGAAGACACAGTAGATGCTGACCCGGTGGGTAGACGTTTTGGGGATGGGGGACACACATAAAACCTTCGTGATAACTTACATTCTCAGTGAGTCAATTTCTCACTGACAGGGGAAGTGATGTGGAAAGAGGCATCTGAGGAAGGAAAAATGGTGACCTATTTCACAGAGAAATACACAACTCCATAGCATTGCCAAGGGTTCCTTGGATTTTGTGGTTATAGATTTGGAGTGAAAAAAGAAAACCGGCCTTTGCATGTCCCTCTAATAGACTCAGCTTTCCGGGTGCACATGTGAAAGAATCAGACTAACCGTGTAACCTATGTTTCTTTAATTGCCTTATAACTTACATTTTTAAGTGTTAGGACCATGTTAATTAAAGCCTCTTAGTGCTTCCCCAGAGAACAGAGGAATGTCAAAGTTCCTGATACTGGCCATCTGTGAGGGCAGAGATAAGGACGAGAATAAGCAGAGATCTCTATTAGGTGGAGAGAAAACAACCAGCCAGCACCTGAAAGATAAACTTTGTTTGGAAACTGGGCAAATGGCCCCAATCCTAGTTCTGAATAGCTCTTGAACTTTGATCCAAAGCCTGTAGCCCCGACTCCTCAGAACAGACACAGGATGAGTTAATCACTCTCCCACCTTTAACTGCAGCTATATCTCATATGGCAGGAAATTCCAAACTGACTTGAAGATCAGATATTCCCCAGATATTTAAGACAGGGCTGCAAGGACCTCAGGTCGCCCAGAACCAACCAATTATTTTAAAAGTTAAATACCTCATCCAATCCTGAATTGCCAAGACTGCAACCACTGAAAATTCCTGCACCTTGTCCTTTAAAAACCCAAAGCCTTTATCTCCCAGTGCCACTCCTTGCGGACCAGCAGAGGTGACCCCATTGCACAGTGGTTAAAATAAACCTCTTGCTATTTTGCATCGATGAGATCTGTCTCCTGAGTTCTCTTCACCACTTCTGGAAATTAGGCTCATGCTGGACCTACCAGATGCAGGTGGTAAATCTAGACAGAAATTTGAGGGTAGGAGGTCCCTGCCTGACAACAACACAGAGACAGAATCAGCAGGTTTGTAAGCAGGATTAGAATGATGTGTCTCACAAGGCAAACTAAACAAGAAGATCCATGAGGAGATGAAGTTGATGGAAGGAAAGGAAAACAGAGCAGTCAAGAGACTGAAGGTCCTGGGGAAGCCAAGACACTTGTGTCTGAATCCTGACTAACACCCAGGAGTCCCAAACAGGAGACTACAAAGACTTCAAGGCTACCTTAAACTACATGCTTTGTTTTGTTTTGATTTGATTTGTTTTGTTTTGTTTTTTGAGGCAAGGTTTCTCTATGTAGTCTTGGCTGTCCTTGTGCTCACTCTTTAGAACAGGCTGGGCTTGAACTCAGAGATCTGTCTGCATCCACCAGTATTAAAGGCATGAATGTGCTAAGATACCCAGCAAGACTCAGCTTCAATTCTCACTACCCATATGACTGTTCACAACCACCTGTAACTCTAATTGCACACGAGCTGATGTCCTCTACTGCTTCCCATGGGCACCAAGCATACAAATGGAGCACACAGAACTGTACCATACAAAACACCTATACACATACACTGAAAATGGAAAACAAGTTAATCTATAGTCATGTTGGGACTAGTGGCACACACCTCTAATCTCAGCCCTTGTGAAGTAGAATTAGGAGAAGGAGGAGTTTGAGGCCACCCTTACCTTCATGACACAAGAAAGAAAAAAGAAAGAAAGAAAGAAAGAAAGAAAGAAAGAAAGAAGGAAGGAAGGAAGGAAGGAAGGAAGGAAAGAAAGAAAGAAAGAAAGAAAGAAAGAAAGAAAGAAAGGAAAGAAGGAAGGAAGGAAGGAAGGAAGGAAGGAAGGAAAGAAAGAAAGAAAGAAAGAAAGAAAGAAAGGAAACAAAGAAGAAAGAAAGGAAAGAAAAAAGAAAAAGAAATTGAAAGAAGAAAGAGTGAATGAAAAAAAGAGAAAAAAAGAAAAGAAGAAAAGAAAAAGAAAATCTAGGAGTTGGGTGGGGTATCACAGTCCCAGAATTTGAAAAGCTGTGGCAGGATTGGCCAGCCTGGACTACATAGCAAGTTCCAGGTCAGCCAAAACTATATAGTGAGAGCCTGTCAAAAATAAAAAATAAAAAATTCAGCCAGGCATGCTGGTGCACACATTTAATCTCAAAACTCAGGGAGACAGTTCATTTTATGAGTTTGAGGCCGGCTTGGTCTACAAAGCCAAGGCTACACAAACACACCCTGTCTCACCGAGAAAAAAAAATCTCACTCTTTTTTGTTGTTTTTCAAAACAGGGATACTCTGTGTATTCCTGGCTGCCCTGAACTGGCTCTATAGACCAGGCTGGCCTCAAATTCAGAGATCTACCTGGCTCTGCTTCCTGAGTGCTAGGATTGAAGGTGTGCACCACCACACACAGCCATGTTCACACACTTGGATGCACCTGTGAATCTGCATAAATGAAGTCAAATACACTGTTATCAAACTACGACAGCACACAAGCTCAGAGTCAATGTTAGATTCACCACTCACCTCTGTGGAAGGAGCCCCGTCCTGAGGGAGGGCTCACAGGGAGTGGATGGTAGTTACAGAGGATCCTCACAGACCCGGTAACACTGAGGGCAGAGTGCACTGTGAGTTTAGGGAGTGTTTCAGAAAGGGTCTCCCTAACCTGGCTTCAAATTCCAGATCCCTCTGCCTCAGCCTCCCGAGTGCTGGGATTACAGGTGCTCATGCAAGCACCACCAAGCCTGACTTATTTTTGTTAAGCCTCTATTTAGTTCTAACTGTCAGTAAATCTCAAGGAATCCACCTCTAGGTCATGTGATATGTTGATAAAATAAGATCAGAGAGACATAGGCATGGTGGGCTGATAAGGCCTGTTGCATCTACCTGAGCCTGGCTCGAGTTTGGAGACCTGTCTTTAGCTTCTGATTTAAGAGGCGCCACTTCCGGGCAAAAGTGATTCAGCATATCTGTCTTAAAATCAACCCTGCCTGGTAACTGTTACATGGAGCTTTGGCACTGGCCCACCTCTCCTTGCACTACCTAACCTTGCCCTCTAGCTCATCTTACCTCGTCTCCTTAATTCTGCCTCCAGACCCAAACCTATAAAAATGACCATTTTATTCAATATACCGAGTTCCTGCTTCGATAGATCTCCTGGTGTTGGTTTATTTCCTGGGGCATCGGGGGAGGTCCTGGCCGAAAACACTCACCACCCTGCTCAGCCATGGAGGGCATCCAGCTGGACTGGCCACCCTCCTCTCAGCTCCACCTGCCTGATATCCACCCTGCACAGGCAGACTCAAGTTCTCCACAGCATGGTTTGACAGAAGCACACAGCCCAATAATCACACATTCCCGTTTGCGCCAAACAGCAATTTTACTCATCTAGTTTTACACAAACTTACCTGAGTTGAGGAAACACAGAAACCACCTACACCAGAAGTCATTGCCTGGCATACGTAGAAAATCTCAGTCCTAGAGACCTCTACCAACCTTGAGTATGTGAGGTAGCTCATGGTTGACCAGTATCTTAAACACTTTGAAGCTCAGGTAGAAACCCCAGTCTTCTATCACTGCATAAGTGTGTAACCTGTCCATTATGGTCTCAATGGCAGCCTCCAGTTCAGTCAGGGGCTCTGCTGCCATCAGTACGCCAAAGAAGGAGCTGATGTACTCACAGACTGACCTGCCTAGAAAGAAATAGGCCAGGAAAGTCAGGGATCCAAGAACGGGTGAAGTGGCTGCCGGAAAGAGTCAACATGGGAGAGATGAAAGGGTCCAGGACGGACAACAGAATCTCACTTACAGAATTCATGTCTTTCTGACTCTCCTGTCTGAGTGTCTGTCTCGGGGATATCTCTGTAGTGGTCTCTCCCAGTGCTGCAAGGGTTTTTTTTTAGAGTTCTCTAAGTGTGGTAACATCCCCTGAGGGGCCTCTACTCCAATGGCCCTTTCTTTCTGCCACTCCCTTTCTTAGGGTCAGGAGACTGCTTGTCTCCGATGGCTGTTTATGTTGCATCCCTGCCCTCCCACGTACTAGCTACTGTTCCTAGGAGAGAAGCCTAGGGTTGGCAAAAACCCAACTGAGCTCAGGGTCAATCGGGCCAGACCCATTTTTTTTTTTAAGTAAAACTGGGTCATTTATTTTTTTTTTTATGAGTGATACACAATTTCATTATTCATTTTATTTTTTTTCTCCATTTTTTTTATTTTTTTTTATCAGTTACATTTTATTAACTCTGTATCCCAGCCGTGTCCCGATCCCTCATTCCCTCCCAGTCCCTCCCTCCCTCCCTCATCTCCACCGTGCCCCTTTCCAAGTCCACTGATGGGGGGACCTCCTCCCCATTCATCTGATCCTGTTTTATCAGGTATCTTCAGGACTGGCTGCAAAGCCCTCCTCTGTGGCCTAACAGGACTGCTCCTCCCTTCGGGGGTGGGGAGGCCAAAGAGCCAGTCATTGAGTTCCTGTTAGAAATAGTCCCTGTTCCCCTCACTTTGGGAAACCAATTGGTTACTGAGCTACCACAGACTACATCTGAGTGGAGGTTCTAGGTTATATCCATACATGGTCCTTGGTTGAATGTCAGTCTCAGAAAAGACCCTGTGCCCAGATATATTTGGTCCTTGTGGAGCTCCTATCCTTTCCCCATCAGACTAACTCCCCTTCTTTCTTATGATTCCCTGTACTCTGCCAAAGGTTTAGTCATGAGTCTTTGCTTTGAAAACACTGCTAGTTAGAGTCTTTCAGATGCGCTCAGTAGACTCCTGTCATACGTTCAATGCACATCCCATCTGTCTTTCTAAATGAAGATTGATCCCATCTTCAATCCCACACCCTACTTCTGCTAAAGGGATCGGAGGATGCTCAGTGCAAGAACCTACCCGTCTTCCCCACTCCTGCCTGTGGTTGACAAGGTCCTAGAAAAGGACTCTTCAGATTCCTCAAGCCCTCACCCAGGGCCCTTGGGGGTCCACTGAGGGAGGAACCTTCCCTACCCATCCCTCTCATTCTGTCCTCCCACCCACAAGGGCCACTGCCAGTTCTCCTAAAGCTACTTCCTGAATCTCTGCCTGAACCCGCTCACAAGGGAGAACCCCAGAGTCGATAAAGAAAGACCCCGGGCTCTCTGCTACCTCAGGGAGAGGAACTCAGCGGAGCAGGGAAATAGGATGCAGCAGGCAGAGCTGGAGCATCTAGGCTGAAGTTCTATAAAACTCTAGGGAAGGAGCGAGACACTCCCAAGTCCAAAGTGTCAAGTTTCTGCCTCCACTGATTCAGAAAACATGGGACCGCCCCTGCTGTCACTAGCTGGCTCAAAACATTGCTGTTCCACCTGGACAGAGCCTGCTCAGGCGGGACCATTGCATCCCACCCCTCCCAATATAGGGACTACTCAGCATTCTGTGTCAGAGGGGCTGCTTCTGCTATTTGTAAAAATAAAATAAAACAAACACTTGAGGAGGTCAGCAGCAGGAAGCCCCATCTGAGAATCCAGACCCAGCAAAAGACACTACAGTCCAAGGACACTCAAAAAGCCCAGGATGAGGTCCCCATAGTGGAACCCTGATTGAAGTCCCTAGCAGAGTTCTGAGACAGAAGCCCTCACAGAGACGCTCCTGGGCAGAATTCTTCCCTTCCACTGCTTGGCCCCCACTGCATTAACCTTCTTATGACTTCTCTTCCCACCTCCTCCCTGCTGGGCTTGGGGTGGGGGTGCAACAAAGAAAGAAAAAAAAAAACAGGGTAGCCCATTCCTGCCTGCCCTGGAGACAGAGGGCACCTCTGTCCACTCCAGGCCCTAGCCCTCTGGATGTCCTTTCTGACGGGGTGGAGCCTTTCTGGAGGAGGATCCTTAGGGGAGGACAGTTAAAGCCAGGTCTCCCCACACCTATCCAGAGGCCACATTTGCAGCCTGCCCCTCTGTTCAAAACCTGCTCCCACCTCAGACCAAGGCCAACCATGAGTACCCTACCCTGCTAAGGATAAGTCCCTGGCTTAGCCAACCTGGAGGAAACAGGGCCTCAGTAGGACCCCAAGAATCCTGAAAACAGATACTGTGGTGCCTAGAAAGCTTGGGAGCAATCAACCAAGGGAAAGAGCAGTGTCCGGATCTAGGGGAAATAAAGTTTGCAAAGTAGTGAGAGGAGCTGAGGGAAGGTCAGAGAGCTGGGTGACTGGTGAATGAGGCGCCAGGCAGCTTCCAGGCTACCATGTCCTTCCACACAGAACTCTGTGTCTCCTGCCAAGTACCCCAGTCTCTAGTTATGAGGAGGGATGGGATACAGCCCTACTCCTTTAGAGAGAGCATAAGAAAGGATGCTCCAGCCAGTGTCTGCCTTTCAAGATCCAGAGCCCAGGGAATCCTCGGAGCAGCAGAGCATAAGCCATGTGAGAGCATCAAGAAGGGGGTCTGTCCTAAAAGATATGATAAACATAATGAAATCTATACACCTAAAGAAGATAATCAAGAAAGCATACACAGGGTATGATGATCTATCCTCATCTAGAAAGACAAATGGGAAAGGCATTGAACTTGTGACAGGAGTCTACTGCAGAAAGCATCTGAAAGACTCTACCTAGCAGTGCTCCAAAGTAGATACTAAGACTCATAACCAAACCTTCGGCAGAGTGCAGGGAATCATATGAAAGAGGGGAGTTTGATGTGGAAAGGATAGGAGCTCCACAAGGACCAAACATATCTGGGCACAGGGTCTTTTCTGAGATGGACACTCAACCAAAGACCATGAGAGGATAAAACCTAGAACCTCGGCTCGGATATGACCCGTGATAGCTCAGTAATCAATTGGTTTCACATAGTAAGAGGGAACAAGGACTATTTCTAACAGGAACTCAAAGACTGGCTCTTTGACCTCCCCACCTCTCAAGGGAGGAGCAGTCCTGTTAGGCCACAGAGGAGGACTTTGCAGCCAGACCTGAAAATACCTGACAAAAAAGAGTCATATGAAAGGGGAGGAGGTCCTCCCTATCAGTGGACTTGGAAAGGCACAGGGAGGAGATGAGGGTGGTAGGGTGGGATTGGGGAGGGAATGAGGGATATAGCTGGGATACAGAATTAACAAAATGTAACTAATGAGAAAAATAAAATTAAAAAACAAGAAGGGGGACTGTGGAAGTGTGCCCTGTCCCATCGCTGCCTTCTCAAGATCTCCTCTCTACCCTCCTTTTCTCAGCTTGCCCCTGCTATTCTCTCCCCTAATTTTTTCTTCTTTGTTTTCCCACTGCTTAGCCGCTAGGAACTCCCCTCCATAAAATTCCAAGCTGCTGGAGGGCTCCAGGCAAATTCCAGGTGCCCTCCCTCCTAGATGGGAAGGGTAACCAGAGGCACTCAGATCCCTCCCTTGAACAACCCCTTATCCCTTTGATCAGCTCAGCTTGGGTTCTCTCTCCCCTCATCTCTGTGACAACTAACTTCTTGTGCCTGGAGTTCAGGTGACAGTCACAAGGGCTCCATTGAAGAGTTGGGATGTCATCTAATCAGGACCCATTGTCCAGTATACCCAGTGCTGAGGAAGGATGAGGACACCTGATCTGAGATACTTGAGCTGCCCCTGAGGCTGGGGAAGGCATGACCCTTCCAAGGCCAAAGGACTCAGGGCCCTGGCATGGTAGTCTCTTTTCAATAGCCCTCTCCATTCTTCTTCTCTCACCCGGCCCGTGGAATCCAAATGACCCATGCATTCAGCCTTTATGTAACACGAACCAACCCTAGACTGCTCCCACTGGAGCTACTGAAACAGAGCTGGCCTGAGGCAGGAATGGACGGTTTCAGGGACAATGCCTTCAGGTAGGTTCATCCTTAGAAGCTCTGTTTCCAAGGGAAAACCTCAGACATTTCCTCCCACTTCTACCTATGTGATTGGAACTGATGATTCTACAAACAAGAAGAATAGGATAGGAGGTCATGGGAAACATACCCCCAGAGAAGCCATAATGAAATGCTGGGGAGAGAGGGAAGCCAGGAAAGGATGGCTTGGACATAGGGACAGAACTGACAAAAGTTCAGGGCCTAGGCTTGAGAGATGGCTCAGTGGTTAATTGCTTGTCTTTTCTTCCAAAAGTCCTGAATTCATTTCCCAACAACCACATGGTGGCTCATTACCATTTAAACCCTCTACTCCCCTCTTATGGCCTGCAGATGTACATGCACATAGAGCATTGAGAATAAATAAAATCTTAAATAAAGAAAAAAAAAAGTTGAGGGCTAGCCAGAGCTAGTTCCAGGACAGCTATGACTGTAGAATGTGAGGCTGTTATAAATAAGTAAATCCCAGGTCCAGAAAGATGGAGATCCAGCCAAAAGGACCTGGGCTTAATCCTTTGTGCCTAAAGAGCAAGGGTCACTTACCAGTGTGGCTCTCCTCCACAAAAACTCTTGCCAACTCCCCCCCATCACTGCCACTCCTCCATCAGCTCACCAAAGGTACCAGACTTCTCCCTGTGTGGGCATGAGAGACTTACTACCCACAGCAAAGCTTGACTGTGACAGCGCCAGAAGGTAAAAATAGAGCTAGAAGCTTGCCTGATCCTGTGTCCACCCATAGCCCACCCCCAACCCTAAGTATCTGTCCAGACAGCCAGGAACCAATCACTGCATGTATCTTTTGAAGACTTCTAAAGAGAGGCAAGTTCCTGTTGCTTCATCTCCATGACCATCCCTGACACCCTCTGGCTGGGGAGTGATGGTGGGATCCAAAATGCTGGAATGGATTTAGATGTGAGAGGGTTTCTCCCACATCGCAAAATCTCAATGAAAGATAACATAGAGGAAGGTCCCATCTTGTAGCTGTCTGAGCTGTGAAACCAGGACCTGGCATGAGGATTCCCTTATATGAGGAACCCAGAGCTCCTGAACCTGATTGACACTTCACTTCCCTTATGTGGGAGTGGGGAGGTGTGTGCTGAAATGGGCTCTGAGCTGGAGACTGCCATGGAGACCCTCATCAACGTCTTCCATGCCCATTCGGGCAAGGAAGGGAACAAATGTAAACTGAGCAAGAAGGAGTTGAAAGACCTGCTACAAACTGAACTCTCTGGCTTCCTGGATGTAAGCAGAGGGTTGAGGCAGAGGGTGGAGGAAGGGCGTGGGCACCTCTGCCAGGTCCCTGCCTGGGCCCTCAGCTCAGCCCATCCTCCTCTTCCACTCTGAACTAGGTTTTCCAGGCTCCCCTTACTCATCCCTGGAAAAGCCAATATGCCCTAGTGTACTGACTGCCTGTTAATACCAGACTCTGCAGATTCATCAGTGACACTATCCACAGCATAAGATGGAGTCATGAAGAGCACAGCAGCATATAGCTTTATCCTAGCACTACAGAAGGAAAGGCAGGAGGAGCAGGAATTCAGAGCCAGCCTGGACTATGTGAGACCTTGTTTCGAAACATTTTTTTTAATAAAATAAGACCCAGCCTGGTGATGCATAGCGTTAATCCCAGCACTTGGGAGGCAGAGCCAACCATTTCTAGAATTTTGAGGCCAGCCTGGTCTATATAGTAAGACTCTATCTCAAGGAGAGAAAGAAAGAAAGAAAGAAAGAAAGAAAGAAAGAAAGAAAGAAAGAAAGAAAGAAAGAAAGGAAGGAAGGAAGGAAGGAAGAAAAAAGAAAAAGAAGGAAACAAATAAATAAAGAAAGAGAAAGAAAGGAAGGAAGTAGGAAAAAGAGAAAGAAAAAAGGGTTCTTTGTTTGGTTGTTTGGGTTTGGGTTTTTTTGTTCTTCAAGACAGGGTTTCTCTGTGTAGCCTTGGCTGTCCTGGACTCACTTTGTAGAACAGGCTGGCCTCAATCGCACAGAATTCTGCATACCTCTACGTCCCAGAGTGCTGGGATTGCAGGCATGCACCACTGCAACCAGCGAAAATTTTGAATTAAAAAATAATTAAAACTTGGAGAGATGGCTCCAAGGTTAAGAGCACTTGCTCCTCTTCCAGAGGTCCTGAGTTCAATTCCCAGCAACCAAATGGTGGCTCACAAGCTTCTATAATGAGACCTGGTGTCCTTTTCTGCCTTTCAAACACACATTCAGGCAGAACAATAAATACATCATAAATAAAAAAAAAAAGAAAGAAAGAAAAGGAGGAAAGAAAGAAAGAAAGAAAGAAAGAAAGAAAGAAAGAAAGAAAAGAAAAAGAAAGGAAAGAAAAAAGAAAAGGAAAGTAAGAGAATGAAAGAAAGAGAAGAAAAAAGAGAAAGAAAGAAGAAAGAAGAAAGAAAGAAAGAAAGAAAGAAAGAAAGAAAGAAAGAAAGAAAGAAGAAAGAAGGACCAAAAAGAGAACTTGGGGTGTGGCTCCTCCCAATTGCCTGACTTTTACAAGATCAAAGGTTAATCCTCAACACTGTAAAAATTGATTTGATTGATGAACCTAGACAGCTGTGACAGTTAGCTAGGTTATACAGGTGAGATATTTAGCATGTTTGTTATCATTACCAGCCAAAGGACACATTCCAGGAGTTATAGGGGGAAACTGGGAACTGGAGACATGGAGCTGAGCCCCAGCAGCCTCTCTTGCCTCCAAGCTCTGGATTCTTCACACATCAGCTGTGTATTTATTGAGCACCTACTTCCTGAAAGATCTATTGCTGTGCCACATGTTCTCAAGGACATGTTCTGTCCTCAACAACAGAAGGACAAAAAAAATCACATATTACTATATGGTATAGATATCTGAAGATAAACCACATTCCTTGTCTTCAAAATGTCCATAATGTTCATGTTTTCACCTCAGGTAAAGACAGAGCTTTCTCATCCCTGGATCTCAAGAAAAGAAATCAGGGTAGTGTATGAAAATTAAGCATCTGTGTTTCAAGGAATAAGCTTTATTTAGAGGGAGGGGAGTTCTGCCTGGCCCAGCCCAGCAGACCCTGCTGACCCCCATCCAGACAAGCAGGCTTTACTTTTTCAGGACCTCCAGGACCTTCTCCTCCCACATTGGCTTTGCCAATTCCCCGATCAGTCTCCAGTACTCATTGAAATTCAGCTCCGAGTCCTGGTTCACATCCAAGCTCTTCATCTTCTCATCTAGAGAGCCCACATCCTAAGAGGTTAAAAGGGAAGGATTAGAACTATGGCTCTTGAGGCAGGGAGAGAGGATGGAACTGTCAGGGACCTTCTCTCAGAAGCGCCGACACCCACCCCTGGTCTGAAGGATGAGGCTATGGTCCCACTGCCTGGAAGTCCCATATCCAAGGGACAGCAGCATACACTGTGGCTGAGGGTGAAGTACCGTCCTCCTTCACAAGGCACTACGGTCCCTGCTGCTCAGCTGCAGCATCCTAACCTCTTCTCAATTTAGTCACCAGCCGGCAGGTCAGGAGAACAACAAAAGTACCAGGTTATCTGGTTCTCTAGGGCGCTCTTGATAGAGTGTCTCATGGCTATGAAACCAATGGATTCTGGAAGCCTGCCTCCATGATGACAGGATTTGTTGCCAGATAAACAATCACAACATAAACATCATTGCTGAACAGTTGGTGGGTGTCAGATGACAGGACACCTCACAGGCACCTGACTCTCAACACTGGGGGATCTGTGGGGCGGCTGTTTTGTTTCTTAGATGTGTTCATTTTATTTTATATGTATGAGCATATTGCCAACATGTGGTATGTACATGCACCACATACATGCCTGGTGCCACAGAGATCAGAGAGGATGATATCTGAACAGGATTTAGAGGTGGTTGTGAGCTGCCATACAGGTGCTGGCAACTGAACCTGGATCCTTTGCAAGAGCACTGTGCATAATCACTAAGCCATCTCTCCAGCCCCCATTTGACTCAACATTTGGACAAAGGCAAATCCTGCCAAACAGATCTCTGGGTGACATGAAGCAAATTCTTAGAAGGGTTTTTTTTAGCAGAGTCATAAGCTCAGTCATTGGACAATACTTCCTCAACCAGCAGAAGGGAAGAGTGGCAGGGCAACCAACCACTCTGACGTCCTTGATTCTAGGCATTGTGATATTACATTATGTTTTATATCATTTGATCCTCAAGATCGACTAGAATGACAGTGGCTCAAGGACCTTGTCCAACACTATACTTGCAGTGTCAACTATGCAGGTACACACGAAAGCACCACCATGCCTGACTTGCAGTTTTATTTTTGTTAAGCCTCTATGTAGTTCTTACTGTCAGTAAATCTCTAGGAATCCTCCTCTAGGTCCTTTGATATGTTGATAAAATAAGACCAGAGAGACACAGGCATGTTGGGCTTTTAAGGCCTGTTGCATCTACCTGAGCCTGGCTCGAGTTTGGAGACCTGTCTTTAGCTTCCGATTTAAAAGATGCCACTTCCGGGCCAAAGTGATTCAGCATATCTGTCTTAAAATCAACCCTGCCTAGTAACTGTTACATGGAGTTTTGGCACTGGCCCACCTCTCCTTGCACTACCTAATCTTGCCCTCTAGCTCATCTTACCTCACTTGCTTAATCCTGCCTCCTGACCCAAACCTATAAAAAGGATCATTTTATTCAATAAACCTGGTTCCTGCTTCGAAAAATATCCCAACTTGATGGTGGTTTATTTCCTGGGGCATCCGGGGAGGTCTGGGCCATCGACACTCACCATCCTGATCAGCCACGGAGGGTGGCCCGCTGGACTGGCCACCCCCCTCTCAGCTCCACCTGCCTGATATCCACCCTGCACAGGCAGACTCAAGTTCTCCACTGCATGGTTTGACACAAGCACGCAGCCCAATAATCACACATTCCCATTTGCTAGAAACAGCAATTTTACTCATCTAGTTTTACACAAACTTACCTGAGTTGAGGAAACACAGAAACACTTACACATGCAGTCATCACCTGGCATACATAGAAAATCTCAGTCTTGGAGACCTCTACCAACCTTGAGCATGTGAGGCAGCTGCTGAGTGACCAGTTCCTTAAACCCATTGAAGCTCAGGTAGACAGCTGATTCTTCCTGCACTGCATAAATGTTGAACATGTTGATTGCGGTCCTAAGGGCCGCCTCCAGTTCAGTCAGGGGCTCTGCTGCCATCAGTACGCCAAAGAAAGAGCTGATGTCCTCACAGACTGACCTGCCCGGGAAAAAACAGGCCAGGAGAGTCAGGCATCCAAGAACGGGTGAAGTGGCTTCCTGAAAGAGTCAACATGGGAGAGATCAAAGGGTTCAGGACAGACAACAGAATCTCACAGAAATCCTTTCTTTCTGACTCTCCTGTCTGAGTGTCTGTCTCGGGGATATCTCTATAGTGGTCTCTCCCAGTGCTGCAAGGGTTTTTTTTTTATAGTTCTCTGAGTGTGGTAACATCACTTGTGGGGACTCTACTCCAATGACCCTTTCTTTCTGCCACTCCCTTTCTTAGGGTCAGGAGACTGCTTGTCTCCAATGGCTGTTTATGTTGCATCCCTGCCCTCCCACGTACTAGCTACTGTTCCTAGGAGAGAAGCCTAGGGTTGGCAAAACCCAACTGAGCTCAGGGTCAATCCGTCCAGACCCATCATCAGTCCCACACCCTACTTCTGCTAACGGGGTCTGGGGATGCTCAGTGCAAGAAACTACCAGTCTTCCCCACTCCTGCCTGTGGTTGACAAGGTTCTAGAAAAGGACTCTTCAGATTCTGCAAGCCCTCAGCTAGGGCCCTCGGGGGTCCAGTGAAGGAGGAAGCCTGCCTACTCATCCCTCTCATTCTGTCCTCCCACCCACAAGGACCACTGCCAGCTCTCCTAAAGTTACTTCCTGAATCTCTGCCTGAACCCGCTCACAAGGAAGAACCCCGGAGTCGATAAAGAAATAAAGAAGGTCCCAGGGCTCTCTGCTACATCAGGGAGAGGAACTCACCAGAGCAGGGAAATAGGATGCAGCTAGCAGAGCTGGAGCCTCTGGGCTGAAGTTTTATAAAGGAGAGAGCCACTCCCAAGTCCAAAGTATCGAGGTCCGGCGTCTGCTGATTCTGAAAACATGGGACTGCCCCTGCTGTAACTAGCTGGCTCAAAACAGTGAAGTAAAACCCAGACAGAGCCTGCTCAGGAGGGACCATAGCGTCCCTCCCCTCCCAATCTGTGTCAGAGGGGCTGCTTCTGCTATTTGTAAAAATAAAATAAAACAAACACTTGAGGAGGTCAGCAGCGGGAAGCCTCATCTGAAAAACCAGACCCAGCAAAACACCCTACAGTCCAAGGACACTCAGAATGCCCAGGATGAGGTCCCCATAGTGGAACCCTGATTGAAGTCCCTAGCTGAGTTCCAAGACAGAAGCCCTCATGGAGATGTACTGTTTGAAGAATCATAACGAAACAGCAAAAAAAGCTCATCAAATTAATCCTGCGACCAAGTAAGCATGGGACTTAAAATACGTCTTTTGGCTTAGATGGCCATGTTAGGGTTCTTCCTAGAGACTTCCAGGAAGCTGATTCTCGTAGGAAACCTGTCTTCTAGTCTGTTTGCATAATTTTATGTTTGCATAAAACATTTTTATGCTATACAGATGGTTCTGGAGTTAGTGTAGCAGTCATGGGAAGCATACCTACCCCGACCCGCGGGACCTAGTTATTCGAGGGGCAAAGGGCGTCAATCCTGAAAAAGATGGGCGAGAGAGAGAAAGGACACAAGCAGATGGTTCCTGGTCAAGTGTCAGCTTTATTGAGTTTCAGTGTTTCTTTTAAAGCACGGTTCTGGCAGGGTGGGGGAGAGGGGCAAGAAAAGGGGAGTAGTAGTGGAAAAATACCAAAGCCCTTGGTGGGGAGGTAGGAAGTTCCCAAGGCTGAGAAGGTGGGTTAAAGAGTTACAAGGCCCGCAGATAATATCTGTGGTCACGGATGTGTCCCAAAGCAAACAGTTTCAGGAACAATGGGTCATAAGAAACTATGGCCTGCTGGCATCCGGTGCTTATCTGGCAGGCCAGGCCCTTAGGAAGGGTCCCAGGGCTAGTTCCCAACATCTCCTCCCTTTTTATCTCTTTAAAATGAGGGGGCCCTTTAGGATTCTCAATGAGCATAAAAAAGGCATTTTGGAAGAGCCAATTTGTATAGCCTACTCAGGGTTATCCACACAAGCAAGTTTTGGAGGCCGCATTCCCCAAAGCAGGACGTCACCACCATTGTCGACAGTCTATGCCACTTCTGGTGCAATGGGACAAAACCCTCAGAGCGCTAGGGCCATAGACAGTGCATATCAATCAACAAGTATGGCGGGCATAAGTCCTCATTATGATTAGGGGCACAAACGGGGTCTGAGCCTGGTGGAAGGCAATGCTTGGCCGTTACCCGTCATTGGAACAACCTCCTCGTCTTGCGAGGCTGTCCTGTCTTAGGTGGGCAAAGACTGACTTGCACACAACCGTCACTGACTTACCAGACCGCGCAGTTTGTGAAACTGTAACGCATTAACTCTCCTCAGAAAGAATGAGGGCCAACCCTGAGTTAAGAGCTACAAGACATTTGTTAAATATGTTTGAATTAATTTTAACGAAATTGGTCAGCCAATTGTGAGAATCGTAAAGGGTCCAGATCTAGTTGGGAGAGCGGCCCCAGAACTTCCATCTTGGGCCAGCGGATATTAGGGTGGAGAAATCGAGGGGGCAGGAAGCTGGGGCATCAGGTGGAAGCTCTACGGCAGATTCTTCTTCCCCAGCCAGGCGATGGTAGTGGACTCCAACGGGCTTGATTGCGGAGCTTACCTGGTTCTTAACAAAGTTTGTGAGACGATTGAAGGCCCAAGGGCCAAAAGAGAGGAGCAAGAATAGGCCCATGAGGGGGCCCAAGAGACTGGGAAGGAGGGTGCAAAGCCACGGAGAGGTGGCGAACCAATTTTGATACCAGGATTCTTGTTGTTCTCGAGCCTGTTTGTGTTCTTCTAGGCTCTTTTTGACCTTATCTAAGCTGTTTTGTACCAATCCAGTCTTATCAGAATAAAAACAGCATTCCTGAAAATCAGTGGTGTTGATTTGATGTATGGCCTCTTTGTTGACGGGCAGAAGCAGAAGGAATGTAATTGCCTTTGGCAGGGTTACTAAGTGACTAGAAATCATAGGATGGCCCACCAAGATGTGTTAATAATGGTAATTTGGAAAGTTCCTCAGAAGAGTCACTTAGGAAGCCCTGAGGGAGATTAGGATTTAAGGTATTTCAGGAAGATGATCTTATCTAAAGCTCCAGGTCGGCCAGGAATGCACTATTGTATCCGGGCAGTAGTCCGGTCAAGCAAGATGCCAAAATTTAGGGGGCAGCAAGGTGCCAGAAGGTCCCCCTTTATTTTACTTTTACAAGGCCATAATCCCAAGGGAACCGTGCCTGTCTTAGGTGGGAATCTGGGGTCTTCAACCCTTGCTAAGCTCGTCATTGGATACATCAGCAGCGATTGCCTGAGCTCCTGTCGTAGGTGGCAAAAAAAAGGGGGGAACAGAAGACCACTGTGGATTCTCTTACCCGTCACTGGCTAACCAGTTCAGCTCACTGGGATGATTAGCATTAGGCCTATTCATAGTCTTGGCTGACCATCTCTAGCCTTTGATAGTGCACCTGGATGGGGTGTACCTTTAGGGCTTCAATCTGCTGTTTAATAAAAGCCATAATTTTGTTGAAGAGAACTGGTCCTATTGAAAGAATTATTAATAAGATAAGCAGGGGACCAAGGAAAGGAAGGAGATAGGGAAGGAGCCCATTCCTATGCTGCTTAAGTCCACCATGAACATATATCAGCTGGAGGCAAAGGATCACAGTCCATGGAAACAGTTGTTTTTCTTCCATCATTTCTGTAAAGAGATATAAAAGGAATATGTTCTCAGGGTAATCTTTTTACCCTGGACTGATGAATGTTATTATTATTATCTATATGCTTTACTAATCGTTCTGGCAACCATCTGGCTGCATCTATCTCTTTAGAATTGATGCAAACTGCTTCTCTGCCCCGTATCAGGACAGGACCTGGACCATGCCATTTGTTGTCAAAAGGATCTTTTCATAGGACAGTAGCAAACTGTCTTTCTGTATCCATATGCCAGAAACATTCCACAGCTGAATGTCCATATTTTCGAGTTTCAAGCCCTTGTTAATTAAAGTGTTAATTAAAGCCTCACAGTACTTTTCCAGAGTACAGAAGAATGTAACCGCCCCAGACCCTGGTCCTCTGCTCGGGCAGAGATAAGGAAGTGAGCAAGCAAAGACCTCCACTCTGCAAAGAAGAATGACCAGATCTATGCTTGAGAGATAACATCACCTAGCAATCAACCCAGATGGACTCAATTCTTCTCCTGAAAAGCCCCTGACCTTCTCTCAGGCTCGCTCCTCAGAGAAGACACAGGTTGAAGCTAATTGCTCTTCCATCTTTGGCTGTAGCCACATCCCCACTAGCAGGAGATTCTGAACATGAACTAAAGATCAGATATTCCTCAAGTGTCTGGCCAGGACTGACCAGACCTGAAAGTCAGCTACCTAATCCCTCATCCAATTATGAGTAACCAGGACGGCAACCCCTGAACTTCCCTGTGCCTCATCCCCTAACAACCTGAGGCTTATGTCTCTGGGGGGCCCGCTCTTAAAATTTTGAAAACATATTTCCAACATAGCCAGGGCTATTATCTGTTTTAAGTTGTGTTGGAAGTTTTAATATAGCAATTGCTGACAACGTACGAGCAATAACATTTTTTCAAGCTTTACCAGTTTGGAGTGTGGAAAATATAAACCCACTATAAGTGTCAACAAAAACATGAACATGTTTTAAATTACCAAATTTAGGAATATGTGTAACATCCACTTGCCAAATAACATTAGGTACAAGGCCACAGGGATTGACCCCAAGATGGGACGTAGGCAAAAGGACAAAACAAGAAGGACATTGTTTAAACAAGTCAGCTTTACAATTACCTTAGTTAAAGGTCCTGAAAGGTTAGAATGAGCTTGTAAATGTCCAATGTAAAAGGGAAAGGTTTTTTTTGTATCAAATTTTGAATTTGTAAAAATAATTTTAGCAGGAGAAGATGTCTAAATTTAATTTGCAGTCTCTAACCTAGGCAAAGACTAAGCTACATAGGCACTATCTGTAAAAATGTTTAAAGACTGTTTATTAAAACTTTAAAACACAGCCAATACTGCAGGTAACTCTGTTATTTGCAAAGATATGCTAGACACTTGAAAAGATGCATCAACAGGTTGGACTTTGTCATAATAAGCTTACATATGTTAAAATGCCATATTTAGATCTCTGACAAGCTTGAGGGCCAGCGTATCTGAGTTACTGTTTTTATCATCTGTTCTAAACTATGTCCTATAAAAGAGAATGCTATCTAGAACTATATTTTAAGTAGATTTATAAAGGCAACTTTAGTTACCTATCCTAGGCTTAACCTTAAAAAAACTAGACAAAGACACTAGGTATAGCTCAACATCTTAACCAACTGTAGTTGTTAGCATAACTTTAAATCTGCTCTTTCTGAACTAAAATTAAAGCAAACCTTTTAATCAGATACAGTTTATAGAGAGGCTAGTAAATCTTGCTGCTCCTACCACTTGTATTGAAATTGAACAGTAAAAGTTGGCATTTAGCACTAATCAGATGACTGAACATACCTCAGACCTAAAAAAAAATGATCGTAAATTCATGGCTTTACCCTCTTTATCTCCGGACCAGCATGGCGGCTGGCCACGTGTAACTGAACTCAGCTGTAAGCCCCGAACAAATATGGCGGCAGAACTACAGCTCCACACACTCTCTATCCCTGAACGATCATGGCGGCTAGCCACGTGTACAATCCCCCACAACCAAAAGTTCAGGGTCATCTTTGGCTATATATGGAGCTCAAATAAGTTTTAGAACAGTACAGAACAATCTTAAACTGTATAAATTATTTTAGCCATACCAAACCTATTAGCCAGAATTTTTTCCCCTTAAAAGAGCATAAGAAAACATTTTGCAATGAGGAATCACCAGCCTTTTAAATGAATTATAACAATACAGTTTTTGTCCTCTGGTTACATACATTTATTTACCTTTTGCAACGTTCTATATACCTTCAGGTTCCTAGCTTTCTTTTTCTGGCTTAACCAGACATGCTTGCTTTTTTGCTCTCTCTTGCTTTTTTAGACAACATAAAAACTCTCATCAAATTCCTTTCCATCCTAACATGATCCTGCTGGAGCCCAGCGTCCGCAGTTTGCTTTTATAGGCAAAGCAAAAACAAATTACATTAATACAAAGAGGAGTTCTGAGACTGCCAAATTCTTTTTTAAAATAACTTCCCTGTAGCAGACAAGATGGTCCAAGGTCACATAAACTTTAGGGAACTTAGAACAAATTTTAAGGAACTTGGTGAAACTTCCTCTTTTCTTTGTCTCAAGGTAAAGAAAAGGATGGAAATGTTTTTACATAGAGCATCTTAACAAACAGCTCTCCATAAGATACATTCTAAAAACTGCAGTTTTCTCAGTTAGCACAAACAATACGGCAGGGTTTCATTTAGTAAAATTGAAAAAATAAATACCCAAAATCATTGTCATACCCAAATGCCTGATAAACTTTAAACATTTTATTATAGCCTTAAATATTTAAACAATTTTTTAAAAAACCCTTTTTTGCAATATCAAAACAAAGTATCCCTTTTGTAGGAGAGAAGTTACAAGGCATAACCATAATTTTAAAAGTCAAAACCAGATTTTAAAACCAGAATTTACCAGTATAAACAATTTAATTTTTTAAAACCAATACCAATTTAAAATAATTCATCCTTTTAACCTAGAAGGAAATTAAAATTATCTGACTAAGGTTTCCTTTTTTTTCATACCAAGATGGCGGTTACATTATAAACCATATGGTAAAGTCAAGATGGCAGCAAGGCACTGAGGCACCTCATACACCACATGGCAACCCACACATATGCATTCATAGACCCCACAAGCACATAGGCACATACTTCATGAGGCCTTTCAGAACAGAAAACAGAAGGTAGAGACGAAAAAATACTGCACAGAGACATTCAGATAAGAAAAACGTTAACCAGCTGGCCAAATTTACTGAAAATGCTGATGAAGTTAGGGGCGTCCCCCTGAACTTTGGCAGCTATGACCACCTTGATCATGTCTTGCTGCCCAGATACAGACACCTCGAGCTCAGGAATTTTAAGAACAGAGAACAGAAAATACTACACACACAAACATTGCACAGAAACATTTAGACACTTACGGCCGGCACACACAAACTAAACACAGAGACAAAGACAAAAAACAACCGCGGTACCTGCTTTTTAAACATTTAAATATATAGAGAGAGCATAACCATGATTTTCACTCTGAACTAGAAAAATTCAGAATTTATCAGTGAACACAATTTAATCTTTAAAACTAGAAGTGGCTCCATCTTTCTGGTTTCTGTTCGAGAGCTGGCTGAAGCTGACACTGGCTGAAGCCGGTGGGAGGGGACAGGGTAAATTGCAGTCCTGCTAAGCTCTGCAGCTGGCAGAGGCAGATCTTAGGCCTCTGAGGGTTTGGGCGTTCTCATCCACCCAGTTCTCCCCAAGCCTGGCCCTCGGTAGGGGAGTGGGAAGGAGACAAGTAGAGTCCCGTTCCTCCTGTTCACCGTGCTATGGCTCTGGCTCCGATCCATGCCCTTTGCCCCCGCCCACCTAGGGGCCTTTTTTGCTTTGGGCGGAAGGGAAGCAGTGCAAAGAAAGTAGGCTATGAGACTTAGCAGTTTCTTCCCCTGTTTCATCCTCACTTTGTAATGAGATGAGGTCTATCTCTTCTTTAGGAGGCTTTTTGGTACCAGCTCTTTTTTATGTACTATCTCTTAACATTTGCTTACACTGGCAAGTGTAGGCGGCCAATCAGGGTTATGGTACCTGGAAACCTCTTCTTTCAAATCACTCTCCTCTGAGGGGTCTAATTGGTCAGGGCCTTCTTTGGGAAAAACGGGGAAAGCTAGGGAATTAACAGTAATGACAGGGGGATAATTATTATCTTTATCTCGACCTCTTTCTCTAAGGTCCTCGAGAGGGCAGGATCCAACCTGATCCCACTTTTCGGCCTATCTCTGGCCCATCAATAGCAAACCATGGACAAATGTCCGACACAAAAACAAAGAACTTAATTAAACCCTTTTTCTTTTAACCCGAATTCCTCTCTCTCTGAGGGAGGCCTTTAATTCCTTAACGAATGACGCCTCCTTAGACAAAGAATGGCCCATCTCGATAGGACGGAAAGGTAAAGCTTACCAGGTCGTGTAGTCTCTCCAGGTCAGAGGGAGCTGATCACGCTTATGTGGTTTCGAAGGCATTCGACCTCGCTTCAGGGTCCGTCCGGAGAGACCCGTACTTCGAGCCCCACGTTGGGCGCCACTCTGCCCCGACCCGCGGGACCTAGTTATTCATGGGGGCGAAGGGGGTCAATCCTGAAAAAGATGGGTGAGAGAGAGAAAGGACACAAGCAGACGGTTGCCGGTCAAGTGTCAGCTTTATTGAGCTTCAGTGTTTCTTTTAAAGCACGGTTCTGGCAGGGCGGGGGAGAGGGGCTAGAAAAGGGTAGTAGTAGTGGAAAAATACCAAGGCCCTTGGTGAGGAGGTAGGAAGTTCCCAAAGCTAAGAAGGTGGGTTAAAGAGTTACAAGGCCCAAAGATAATATCTGTGGTCACGGATGTGTCCCAAAGCAAACAGTTTCAGGAACAATGGGTCATAAGAAACTATGGCCTGCTGGTGTCCGGTGCTTATCTGGCAGACCAGGCCCTTAGGAAGGGTCCCAGGGCTACTTCCCAACACATACCTCCAGAGAAGCCAAAATGAAATGCTGAGGAGGGGAGCCAGGCAGGGTGGCTTGGACATGGAAACAGAACTGCTAAAATTTGAGGGCCTGGGCTGGAGAGATGGCTCAGTGGTTAAGAGCTCTGTCTGCTCTTCCAGAAGTCCTGAGTTCAATTCCCAGCAACCACAGGGTGGCTCATTACCATCTATACCCTCTACTCTCCTCTTCTGGCCTACAGATAGACATGCACATAGAGCATTGAAAAAAATAAAAACTTAAAAAAAAAAAAGATGAAGGCCTATCTGAGTAACTTCCAGCACAGCTATGGCTGTAGAATGTGAGGATGTTATACATAAGTAAATCCCAGGCCCAGAAAGATGGAGATCCAGATTAAGGACCTGGACTTAATACTTTGTGACTAAAGGGCAAGGGTCACTTAGCAGTTTGGCTCCCCTCCACACCAACTCTTACCACCCCACCCCCTCCCATCACTGCCACTCCTCCATCAGCTCACCAAAGGTACCAGACTTCTCCCTGGGGTGGGCATCAGAGACTTACTACCCACAGCAAAGCTTGACTGTGACAGTTGCAGAAGGTAAATATAGAGCTAGAAGCCTGCCTGGTCCTGTGTCCACGCATAGCCCACCCCCAACCCTAAGTCTCTGCCCAGGCAGCCAGGAGCCAGTCACTGCATGTGTCTTTTGAAGACTTCTGAAGACAGTCCAGTTCCTGTTGCTTCGTCTCATGACCATTCCTGACTCCCTCTGGCTGGGAAGTGATGGAGGGATCCAGAATGCTGGACTGGATTGAGGTGTGAGAGGTTTTCTCCCACAACACAAACTCTCAATGAAAGATAACATCGAGTAGGGTCCCATCTTGTAGCTGTCTGAGATGGGAAACCAGGGCCAGGCCTGAGGATTCCCTTCTCTGAGGACCCCAGAGCTCCTGAACCTGATTGACACTTCACTTCCCTTAGGTGGGGGTGGGTAGGTGTGTGCTGAAATGGGCTCTGAGCTGGAGACTGCCATGGAGACCCTCATCAACGTCTTCCATGCCCATTCGGGCAAGGAAGGGGACAAATATAAACTGAGCAAGAAGGAGTTGAAAGACCTGCTACAAACTGAATTCTCCAGCTTCCTAGATGTAAGCAGAGTGTTGAGGTAGAGGGTGAAGGAAGGGGGTGGGCACCCCTGCCAGGTCCCTGCCTCAGCCCTCAGCTCAGCCCATCCTCCTCTTCCACTCTCAACTAGGTTGTCCAGGCTCCTCTAACTCCTCCCTGGAAAAGCAAAATGCCCTACGGTACCGACCACTTGTTAATACCAAACTGCAGATTCATCAGTGAAACTATCCACAGCATAAAATGAGGTCAGGAAGAGCACAGCAGCATATAGCAGTATCATAGCATTACAGAAGGAAAAAGACAGGAGGAGCAGGAATTCAGAGCCAGCCTGGACTATGTGAGACCTTGTTTCAAACAACATTTTTTTTTAAATAAGACCCAGCCTGTTGATGCATGCCTTTAATCCCAGCACTTGGGAGGCAGAGCCAATCATTTGGAGAATTTTGAAGCCAGCCTGGTGTATATAGTGAGAATCTGTCTCAAAGAAAGAAAGAAAGAAAGAAAGAAAGAAAGAAAGAAAGAAAGAAAGAAAGAAAGAAGGAAAGAAAGAAAGAATATAGGGCTTGATTTCTGGCTCCTCCCAATTGCCTCACTTTTACAAGATCATAGGTTAATCCTCAACACTGTAAAAATTAATTTGATTGATAACCCTTAACAGCTGTGACACTTAGCTAGGGTAATACAGGTGAGATATTTAGCACATTTGTTATCATTACCAGCCAAAGGACACATTCCAGGAGTTATAGGAGGAAACTGGGAACTGGAGACAAGGAGCTGAGCCCCAGAAGCCTCTCTTACCTCCAAGCTCTGTATGGTTCACGCATCAACTGTGTATTTATTGAGCACCTGCTTAGTGAAAGATCTATTGCTGTGACACACATTCTCAAGGACATGTTCTGTCCTCAACACCAGAAGGACAAAAAAAAAAAAAAAAAAAAGCCATTGTGCTAGAATGCTACAGATATCTGAAGATGAACCACATTCCTTGTCTTCAAAATGTCCATAATGTTGATGTTTTCACCTCAGGTAAAGGCAGAGCTTTCTCATCCCTGGATCTCAAGAAAAGAAATCAGGGTAGTGTATGAAAATTAAGCATCTGTGTTTCAAGGACAAAGCTTTATTTGGACGGAGGGAAGCTTTGCCTGGCCCAGTCCAGCAGACCCTGCTGACCCCCATCCCAACAAGAAGGCTTTACTCCTTCAGGACCACCAGGACCTTCTCCTCCCAGATTGCCTTTGCCAATTCCCCGATCAGTCTCCAGTACTCGTTGAATTTCAGCTCTGAGTCCTGGTTCACATCCAAGCTCTTCATCTTCTCATCTAGAGAGCCCATATCCTAAGAGGTTAAAAGGGAAGGATTAGAACTAGGGCTCTTGAGGCAGGTAGAGAGAAAAGAACTGTCAGGGACATTCCCTCAGAAGCACGGACACCCGCCCCTGGTCTGAAGGATGAGGCTATGGTCCCACTGCCTGGAAGTCCCATATCCAAGGGACAGCAGCATACACTGTGGCTGAGGGTGAACTACCGTCCTCCTTCACAAGGCACTACGGTCCCTGCTGCTCAGCTGCAGCATCCTAACCTCTTCTCAATTTAGTCACCAGCCGGCAGGTCAGGAGAACAGCAAAAGTACCAGGTTATCTGGTTTTCTAGGGCGCTCTTGACAGAGTGTCTCATGGTTATGAACCCAATGGATTCTGGAGGCCTGCCTCCATGATGACAGGATTTGTTGCCAGATAAACAATCACAACATAAACATCGTTGCTGAACAGTTGGTGGGTGTCAGATGGAAGGATACCTCACAGGCACCTGATCTCAACACTGGGGGATCTGTGGGGAGGCTGTTTTGTTTCTTAGATGTGCTCATTTTATTTCATATGTATGAGCATATTGCCAACATGAGGTATGTACATGCATCACATACATGCCTGGTGCCCAGAGATCAGAGAGGATGGTATCTGGACAGGACTTGGAGGTTGTTGTGAGCTCCCATATAGGTGCTAGTAACTGAACCTGGATCCTTTGCAAGAGCACTGTACATAATCACTAAGCCATCTATCCAGCCCCCATTTGACTCAACATTTGGACAAAGGCAAATCCTGCCAAACAGATCTCTGGGTGACATGAAGCAAATTCTTAGAAGGGTTTTTTTTAGCAGAGTCATAAGCTCAGTCATCGGACATAATTTCCTCAACCAGCAGAAGGGAAGAGTGGCAGGGAAACCAACCACTCTGAGTTCCTTCATTCCAAGCATTGTGATTTTACATTATGGTTTATATCATTTGATCCTCAAGATCCACTAGATGAGAGTGGCTCAAGGACCTTGTCCAACAATATACTTTCAGTGTCAAGTATGCAGCTGAAGGTTGTTCACCAAGACACGAATAGACAGAGTAGGTCTTCAGTAAATAGAGGCTGAATAATAGACCAACAATCCAACAGGAAAGGCATAACAACTCTGCCTCACAGTGGAGAAGCTTAAACCTCGGGAGACCAGGGACTGGTGCTAAGCACAGACGACCAGAACAGATAGAACCTGTACTGGAGTCTAGGCTTCTTTTTCTCTTTTGATTATTTTATTTAACCCTATGTGTATGGCTATTTTGCACCATGTATGGGCCTGGTGCCTGTGGAGGCCAAAAGAGGGTGCAGATTCCCTCAACCTGGCATATAGACAGTGATGAGCCATCATGGAGCAACAGAACTAAATCCTGGTCTTCTGGAAGGGCAGCTGGTGCTCTTAACCATTCAGACAAGGTTCTCTAAACCAGGGCTTCCATTCATAGCTACTGCTCTGTATTTTTCTCCTCTGCCTGCACCCTGCATCCTCCACAAACAAACAAACAAACAAACAAACAATACTATTAGAACTGAGCTTGGCCTGGTAGTGCAGAACAGAAATCTTAACTACCTAAGAGACTGAGGCTGGAGGATCCACCTCAAGGCCTACAAGGATATTTAATGAAAGTCTGTTTCAAACTTTATAAAAAGGTAAGACTATGACTCAGCCCTGAACAGCCTAACACAAATGAGGCACTGGCTTCAATCTCTAAAATATCATACACACGAAAGTATAATTAATAAGTGAACTTGGTATAGTGTGGGCTCCCCTTTTCTGTGTGAAAGGGCAGAAGGGACGGGAGAGACCAGAAGAAGAGAAGGGAGGGGGCACCCTTGGGATATAAAGTAAATAAACTGAAATTTAAAACATTTTTGAATAATTGATTTTTTAAAATGCAAGTTTTTCTTGAGAAAGTAAATGTGTGAAACTGGCCAGTAAAATTCTGAAAAATAAGAATTTAAGTAAATCCAAATGGGTTGTGATGCTCTTATACTCGCAGCACTTAGGAGGGTGAAGCAGGAAGATAGCTGTGAGTTGGAGGTCAGCCTGATTTTCACTGTGAAAACGCACAGTAATGGACAGCAGGGAAGTGTGTAAAAAAAAAAATATTTTAAGGGCTGATGGGATGGGAAATAGATGGTTCATGAGTCCAGGCCGATGAGGGCTGCATAGAGAGATCCTGTTTTAAAAGACAGAGACAGAGAGAAAAAAAAAAGAAAAAGAAAACGATGTAAGTGTGGTGCACCGTGACTCCCTGTGCTCCCAACACTCGGGAGGAAAGGGCAGGAAGATCTCAAGTTCAAGGCCAGCCAGGGACAAACAGAGAAGCGCTGTCTCGAAAATTAAACAAACAAACAAAAATAAAACAGGAGCTGGAGGGATGACTTAGCAGTTTAAGAGCACTGGCTGCTCTTCCAGAGGACCCAGATTCAGTCCCCAGCACCCACATGGCAGGTCACAACTGTCTGTAACTCTTGTTCCAGGGATCTGATGTCTATTTCTTCTGTCCCCCACCAGCATGGCACAGACATGCATGCAGGCAAAACACATGTACATATCAAACAAAACAATAAATATTAAAAATAAATAAGCAAAAGCTTTCTGTGCTGGTGGCATTTCTAAGGACATTTTGAACTTTCTCAGACCTGACTGACACCCTGAAACAAGCTGTGGCAAGGGTGAGATACTCAAAGGGACACAGTACAAGAAGAGCAAGGATTCTGTGAGCCCAGAAAAAGTGACACCATGAGAGGATAAAATGGGCAGACTAAGTCTTTTTTCCTCAAAAAGAATAACACTGCCATGAAGATTACTCTAAGTTTGAGTGTGTGAGCCTATTGCAGGATGCCTGCTCTTAAGTCATGCAAGCATTTTGAACTGGGGGTAGAAAAGAGAAAGGGCCAAGGAATGGATCCCTAAGTTGATTTTGTTATGAGTTCCAGCACAGGGTAAGCTAATACAGATGATCCAGAAGAAGGAAAACCTGACAGTGTAGAGGAAAAAAGAAATCACTGCAGGAAAAGGTATTCTGAGGAGGTGAGAGGGGTGGGATGCTGGTCTTAGAAGCATGACATCATCTGTGAGGACAGAAAGGAAGACACAGTAGATGCTGACACGGTAGGTAGATGATTTGGGGATTAGGGACACACATATAACCTTCTTGATGGCTTCTTTCCTCAGTGAGTCAATTTCTCAGTGACTGGGAAAATGATGTGTAAAGAGGCATCTGAGGAAGGAAAAATGGTGACCTATTTCACAGGGAAATACACAACTCCATAACATTGCCAAGGGTTTCTTGGAGTTTGCGGTTATAGATTTGGAGTGAAACAAGAAAACCAGCCTGTGTATGTCCCTCTACATAGACTCAGCTCTAGGGGTGCACATGCGAAACAATCGGACTAACCATGTAACCTATGTTTCTTTAATTGCCTTATAACTTACATGTTCAAGTGTTAGGCCCATGTTAATTAAAGCCTCTAGTGCTTCCACAGAGAACAGAGGAATGTCAAAGTTCCTGACACTGGCCATCTGTGAGGGCAGAGATGAGGAAGAGAACAAGCAGAAATCTCTACTAGGTAGAGAGAAAATCACCGGCCAGCACCTGTGAGAAAACCTTTTTTGGGAAACTGGGCCAAATGGCCCCAATTCTTCTCCTGAATAGCTCCTGACCTTTGATCCAAAGCCTGTAGCCCCCACTCCTCAGAACAGACCCGGGAGGAGTTAATCACTCTCCCACATTTAAGCGCACCTATATCTCATATGGCAGGAAATTCCAAACTGACTTGAAGATCAGATATTCCCCAGATATTTAAGACAGGGCTGACTGGACCTAAGGGTGCCCAGAACCAACCAATTATTTTAAAAGTTAAATACCTCATCCAATCCTGAATTGCCAAGACTGCAACCAATGAAAATTCCTGCACCTTGTCCTTTAAAAACCCAAAGCCTTTGTCTCCCAGTGCTACTCCTTGCTGACCAGCAGGGGTGACCCCATTGTGCAATGGTTAAAATAAACCTCTTGCTATTTTGCATCAATGAGATCTGTCTCCTGAATTTATTCACCACTTCTGGAAATTAGGCCCATTCTGGACCTAACAGATGCAGGAGGTAAATCTAGACAGAAATTTGAGGGTAGGAGGCCCCAGCCTGACTACAACACAGAGACAGAATCAGGAGGTTTGTAAGCAGGATTAGAATGATGTGTCTCACAAGGCAAACTAAACAAGAAGATCCATGAGGAGATGAAGTTGATGGAAGGAAAGGAAAACAGAGCAGTCAAGAGACTGAAGGTCCTGGGGAAGCCAAGACACTTGTGTCTGAATCCTGACTAACACCCAGGAGGCCAAAACAGGAGACTACAAAGACTTCAAGGCTACCTTAAAATACATTTTTTTGTTTTGTTTTGTTTTGTTTTGTTTTGTTTTGAGGCAAAGTTTATCTATGTAGTCTTGGCTGTCCTGATACTCACTCTATATAGACCGGTGGGGTTTGAACTCAGAGATCTGTCTGCCTCTACCAGGTTTAAAGGAATGAATGTGCTACCATACCCAGCAGGACTCAGCTTCAATTCCCATCACCCATATGACAGTTCACAACCACCTGTAACTCTAATTGCACACGAGCTGATGTCCTCTACTGCTTCCCATGGGCACCAAGCATACACATGGAGCACACGGACATGTACCATACAAAACACCTATTCACATACACTGAAAATGGAAAACAGATAATCTATAGTCATGTTGGGACTAGTGGCACACACCTGTAATCTCAGCCCTTCTGAAGTAGAATAAGGAGAAGAAGGAGTTTGAGTCCACCCTTAGCTTCATGAGACAAGAAAGAAGAAAGAAAGAAAGAAAGAAAGAAAGAAAGAAAGAAAGAAAGAAAGAAAACAAAGAAAAAAGGAAAGAAAGAAGAAATTAAGAGAAAGAAAAATGAAGAGAAAGAAGAAAGAAAGAGTGAATGAAAGAAAGAAAAAAAAAGAAAAGAAGAAAAGAAAAAGAAAATCCAGGAGTTGGGTGGGATATCACAGTCCCAGAATTTGAAAAGCTGTGGCAGGATAGGACAGCCTGGACTACATAGCAGGTTCCAGGTCAGCCAGAACTATATAGTGAGAGCCTGTCTAAAAATAAAAAATAAAAAATTCAGCCAGGCATGGTGGTACACACATTTAATCTCAACACTCAGGGAGACAGTTCACTTTATGAGTTTGAGGCCGGCTTGGTCTACAAACCCAAGGCTACACAAACACACCCTGTCTCAGGGAGAAAAAAAAAATCACAGTCTTCATTGTTGTTTTTTAAACCAGGGATACTATGTGTATCCCTGGCTGCCCTAAACTGGCTCTATAGACCAGGCTGGCCTCAAATTCAGAGATCTACCTGGCTCTGCTTCCTGAGTGCTAGGATTGAAGGTGTGCACCGCCACACCCAGCCATGTTCACAGGCTTAGATGCACCTGTGAATCTGCATAAATGAAGTCAAATAAACGGTTATCAAACTACGACAGCACACAAGCTCAGAGTCAGTGTTAGACTCCCCACTCACCTCTGTGTAAGGAGCCCCTTCCTGACAGAGTGCTCACAGAAAGTGGATGGTAGTGACAGAGGATGCTCACAGACCCAGGAACACTGAGGACAGAGCACACTGTGACTTCAGGGATTGTTCCAGAAAGGGTCTCCCTAAACTCGATTCAAATTCTGGATCCCTCTGCCTCAGCCTCCCGAGTACAGGGATTACAGGTGCACACGCAAGCACCACCATGCCTGACTTGTAGTTTTATTTTTGTTAAGCCTCTATGTACTTCTAACTGTCAGTAAATCTCTAGGAATCCACATCTAGGTCCTGTGATATCTTGATAAAATGAGAGAGAGAAACACAGGCATGTTGGTCCTGATAAGGCCTGTTGCATCTACCTGAGCCTGGCTCAAGTTTGGAGACCTGTCTTTAACTTCAGATTTAAGAGATGCCACTTCCGGGCCAAAGTGATTCAGCATATCTGTCTTAAAATCAACCCTGCCTGGTAACTGTTACATGGAGTTTTGGCACTGGCCCACCTCTCCTTGCACTACCTAACCTTGCCTCTAGCTCATCTTACATCATCGCCTTAATTCTGCCTCCTGACCCAAACCTAAAAAAGGACCATTTTATTCAATAAACTGAGTTCCTGCTTCGACAGATCTCGCGGTAGTGGTTTATTTCCTGGGGTATCCAGGGAGGTCTGGGCCGTAGACACTCACCATCCTGTTCAGCCACGAAGGGCGTCCAGATGGACTGGCCACCCTCCTCTCAGGTCCACCTGCCTGATATCCACCATGCACAGGCAGACTCAAGTTCTCCACAGCATGGTTTGACAGAAGCACACAGCCCAATAATCACACATTCCCGTTTGCGCCAAACAGCAATTTTACTCATCTAGTTTTACACACACTTACCTGAGTTGAGGAAACACAGAACCACCTACACCTGCAGTCATTGCCTGGCATACATAGAAAATCTCAGTCCTAGAGCCCTCTACCAACCTTGAGAAAATGAGGCAGCTCTTGGTTGACCAGTTTCTTAAACACTTTGAAGCTCAGGCAGAAACCCCAGTCTTCGCTCACTGCATAAGTGTGTAACGTGTCCATTATGGTCTCAATGGCCGCCTCCATTTCAGTCAGGGGCTCTGCTGCCATCAGTATGCCAAAGAAAGAGCTGATGTCCTCACAGACTGACCTGCCCGGGAAGAAACAGGCCAGGAGAGTCAGGGATCCAAGAACGGGTGAAGTGGCTTCCTGAAAGAGTCAACATGGGAGAGATCAAAGGGTTCAGGACAGACAACAGAATCTCACTTACAGAAATCCTTTCTTTCTGACTCTCGTGTCTGAGTGTCTGTCTCGGGGATATCTCTGTAGTGGTCTCTACCAGTGCTGCAAGGGTTTTTGTTTGTTTGTGTTTGTTTTGTTTTGTTTTTGCTTTATAGTTCTCTGAGTGTGGTGACATCCCCTGTGGGGCCTTTACTCCAATGGTCCTTTCTCTCTGCCACTCCCTTTCTTAGAGTCAGGAGACTGCTTGACTCCAATGGCTGTTTATGTTGCATCCCCGCCCTCCCACATACTGGCTACTGTTCCTTGGAGAGAAGCCTAGGGTTGGCAAAACCCAACTGAGCTCAGGGTCAATCTGGCCAGACCCATCTTCAGTCCCACACCCTAGTTCTGCTAAAGGGGTCAGAGGATGCTCAGTGCAAGAACCTACCCATTTTCCCCACTCCTGCATGCAGTTGACAAGGTTCTAGAAAAGGACTTTTCAGACTCCTCCAGCCCTCAGCCAGGGCCCTCGGGGGTCCAGTGAGGGAGGAAGCCTACCTACTCATCCCTCTCATTTTGTCCTCCCACCCACAAGGACCACTGCCAGCTCTCCTAAAGCTACTTCCTGAATCTCTACCTGAACCTGCATACAAGGGAGAACCCCTGAGTCAATAAAGAAGGTCCCCAGGCTCTCTGCTGCATCAGGGAGAGGAACTCACAGGAGCAGGGAAATAGGATGCAGTTCACAGAGCTGGAGCCTCTGGGCTGAAGTTTTATAAAGCTCCAGGGAAGGAGAGAGCCACTCCCAAGTCCAAAGTATCAAGGTCCAACATCTGCTGATTCGGAAAACCTGGGAACGCCCCTGCTGTCAATAGCTGGCTCAAAACAGTGCTGTGCAACCTGGACAGAGCCTGTTCAGGAGGGACCATAGCTTCCCACCCCTCCCAATATGGGGACTACTCAGCTCTCTGTGTCAGAGGGCCTGCTTCTGCTATTTGTAAAAATAAAACAAACACTTGAGGAGGTCAGCTCGGGAAGCCCCATCTGAGAAACCAGACCCAGCAAAAGACCCTACAGTCCAAGGACACTCAGAAAGCCCAGGAAGAGGTCCCCATAGTGGAACCCTGATTAAAGTCCCTAGCTGAGTTCTGAGACAGAAGCCCTCACAGAGAAGCTCGTGTGCAAAATTCTTCCCTTCCACTGCTCTGCCCTCACCACATCACCCTTCTCAAGACTTCTCTTCCCACCTCCTCACTGCTGAGCTCAGGAAGGGGGTGCAACCAAGAACAGAAAGAAACTCAGGGCAGCCCATTCCTGCCAGCCCGGGAGATAGAGGGCGCCTCTGTCCACTCCTTGTCACTAGCCCTCTGGGTGTCCATTCTTTTCTTTCTGGAGGATGGTCCTTAGGGGAGACAGTTAGAGCCAGGTCTCCCCACACCTCTCCAGAGGCCACGTTTGCAGCCTGCCCCTCTGTTCTGAACCTGCTCCCACCTCAGGCCAAGGCCAACCTTGAGTATCCTATCCTGCTTAGGATAAGTCCCTGGCTTAGCCAGCCTGGAAGAATCGGGGCCTCAGTAGGACACAAAGAGTCCTGAGAAAAGATACTGTGGTGCCTAGAGGGCTTGGGAACAATCAGCCAAGGGAAAGAGCAGTGTCCGGATCTAGAGGAAATAAAGTTTGGAAAGTAGTGAGAGAAGTTGAGGGAAGGTCAGAGAGCTGGGCGACTGGTGAATGAGGCGCCAAGCAGCTTCCAGGCTACCATGTCCTTCCACACAGAACTCTGTGTCTCCTGCCAGCTACCCCAGTCTCTAGGTATGGGGAGGCATGGGACACAGCCCTGCTCCTTTAGGGTGAGCATAAGAAAGGATGCTCCAGCCAGTGTCTTTCAAGAACCAGAGCCCAGGGAATCCTCAGAGCACCAGAGCATAAGCCATGTGAGAGCATCAAGAAGGGGGTCTGTGGCAGTGTGCCCTGTCCCATCGCTGCCTTCTCAAGACCTCCTCTCTACCCCCCTTTTCTCAGCTTGCCCCCCACTTCTCTCTTCCCTAGTTTTTTCCTCTTGGTTTTCCCAGTGCTTCGCCCCTAGGACCTCCCCTCCATAAAATTCCAAGCTGCTGGAGGGCTCAAGAAACCTCCAGGCACTCTCGGAGATAGGAAGGATAATCAGAGCCACTCAGATCCATCCCTTGAGCAACCCCTTATCCCTGTGATGAGCTCAGCTTGGGTTCTCTCTCCCCTCATCTCTGTGACAACTAACTTCTTGTGATTGGAATTCAGGTGACAGTCACAAGGGCTCCATTGCAGAGTTGAGATGTCATCTAATCAGGACCCATTGTCCAGTATACCCAGTGGTGAGGAAGGATGAGGACACCTGAACTGAGATACCAGAGCTGCCCCTGAGGCTGGGGAAGGCATGACCCTCCCAGGACCAAAGGACTCAGGGCCCTAGCATGGTAGTCTCTTCTCAATAGACCTCTCCATTCTTCTGCTCTCACCAGACCCAGGGAGCTCAAATAACCTCATGCATTCAGCCTTTATCTAACACAAACCAGCCCTAACCTGCTCCCACTGGAGCTACTGTAACAGAGGTGGCCTGAGGCAGGAATGGACAGCTTTATGGACAATGCCTTCAGGTAGGTTCATCCTTAGAAGCTCTGTGTCCAAGGGAAAACCTCAGACATTTCCCTCCCCCTTCTACATATGTGATGAGACAGGATGATTCTGCAGACAAGAGGAATAGAATTGGAGGTCATGGGAAGCATACCCCCAGAGAAGCCAGGATAAAATACTGATGAGGGGAGCCAGGCAGGGTGGCTTGGACATGGAAACAGAACTGCTAAAATTTGAGGGGCTGGGCTGGAGAGATGATTCAGTGGTTAAGAGCTCTGTCTGCTCTTCCAGAAGTCCTGAGTTCAATTCCCAGCAATCACATGGTGGCTTATTACCATCTATACAATCTCCTCCCCTCTTCTGGCCTACAGATATACATGCACATAGAGCATTGAAAAAAACTAAAAACTAAAAAAAAAAAAAAAAAAAAAAAAAGTTTAGGGTCAGCCTGAGCTAGTTCCAGGACAGCTATGACTGTAGAATGTGAGGCTGTTATAAATAATTAAATCCCAGGCCCAGAAAGATGGAGATCCAGCCTAAAAAACCTGGGCTTAATCCTTTGTCCCTAAAGAACTAGAGTCACTTCGCAGTGTGGCTCCCCTCCCCACCAACTCTTGCCACTACACCACTTCCCATCACTACCACTCTTCCATCAGCTCACCAAAGATACCAGACTTCTCCCTGTGTGGGCATCAGAGACTTACTACCCACAGAAAACTTGACTGTGACAGTTTCTGAATGTGAAAATGGAGGTAGAAGCCTGCCTGGTCCTGTGTCCACCCTTAGCCCACCCCCAACCCTAAGTATCTGCCCAGGCAGCCAGTAGCCGGTCACTGCATATATCTTTTGTAGACGTCTGAAAGCAGCCCAGTTCCTCTTACTTCATCTCATGACCATCCCTGACTCCCTCTGGCTGGGAAGTGATGGAGGGATCCAGAATGATGGACTGGATTTTGGTGTGAGAGGGTTTTTCCCACATCACAAAATGTCAGTGAAAGACAACGTTGAGTAGGGTCCCATCTTGTAGCTCTCTGAGCTGGGAAACCAGGGCCAGGCCTGAGGATTCCCTTCTCTGAGGACCCCAGAGCTCCTGAACCTGATGGACATTTCACTTCCCTTATGTGGGGGTGGGTAGGTGTGTGCTGAAATGGGCTCTGAGCTGGAAACCGCCATGGAGACCCTCATCAAGGTCTTCCATGCCCATTCGGGCAAGGAAGGGAACAAATGTAAACTGAGCAAGAAGGAGTTGAAAGACCTGCTACAAACTGAACTCTCCGGCTTCCTGGATGTAAGCAGAGGGTTGAGGTAGAGGGTGAAGGAAGGGGGTGGGCACCTCTGCCAGGTCCCTGCCTGGGCCCTCAGCTCAGCACATCCTCCTCTTCCAGTCTGAACTAGGTTGTCCAGGCTCCCCTTACTCATCCCTGGAAAAGCCAAAATGCCCTAGTGTACCAACCGCCTGTTAATACCAGACTCTGCAGATTCATCAGTGACACTATCCACAGCATAAAATGGAGTCATGAAGAGCACAGCAGCATATAGCTTTATCCTAGCACTACAGAAAAAAAGGCAGGACGAGCAGGAATTCAGAGCCAGCCTGGACTATGTGAGACCTTGTTTAAAAAAAAAAAAATCATTTTAAATAAGGCCCAGCCTGGTGATGCATGCCTTTAATCCCAGCACTTGGGAAGCAGAGCCACCCATTTCTAGAAATTTGAGACCAGCCTGGTCTATATAGTGAGACTCTGTCAAAAGAAAAAAGAAAGAAAGAAAGAAAGAAAGAAAGAAAGAAAGAAAGAAAGAAAGAAAGAAAGAAAGAAGGAAGGAAGGAAGGAAGGAAGGAAGGAAGGAAGGGAAAAAGAAAGGAAAGAAAGGAAGAAAGAAAGAAGAAAGGGAATTAAGGAAGAAAGGAAAAAAGGAAGAAGGAAAGAAGAAAGAGAAAGAAAAGACAGAATGAGAGAGAAAGAAAGAAAGAGAGAAAGAAAAAGAAAGAAAAAGAGAGAAGAAAGAAAGGAAGAAAGCCCGAACGAAAACCAAGAAAGAAAGGTAGGAAGGAGGGAAGAAAGAAAGAAAGAAAGAAAGGAAGGAAGGAAGAAAGGGAGGAAGGAAAGAAAGAAAAGAAAGAAAGAAGAAAGGAAAGAAAGAGAAAGAAGAGAAAAGAGAAAGAGAGAGAAAGAAAATGAAAGAGAGAAAAAGAAGAAAGAAAGAAAGAAAGAAAGAAAGAAAGGGAAAGAAAAGTAGGAAAGAGAGAAAGAAAAAGGGTTCTTTTGTTTGTTTGGTTGGTTTTGTTTTTTTGTTCTTCAAGACACGGTTTCTAAGTGTAGCCTTGGCTGTCCTGGACTCACTTTGTAGACCAGGCTGGTCTCAAACTCACAGAGATCTGCCTGCATCTGCCTCCCAGATTACTGGGATTTCAGGCATGCACCACTGCAACAGGTGAAACGTTTTAAATTAAAAAATAATTAAACATTGGAGAGATGGCTCAGAGGTTAAGAGCAGTGGATCCTCTTCCAGAGGTCCTGAGTTCAATTCCCAGCAACCACATGGTGGCTCACAAGCTTCTATAATGAGACCTGGTGCCCTCTTCTGGCATTCAAACACACATTCAGGCAGAACAATATATACATCATAAATATAAAAGAAAGAAAGGAAGGAAGGAAGGAAGGAAGGAAGGAAGGAAGGAAGGAAGGAAGAAGAAAGAAAGAAAAGGAAGAAAGAAAGGGAACATCGGGCTTAGGGTGTGGCTCCTCCCAATTGCCTGACTTGTACAAGATCATAGCTTAATTCTCAACACTGTAAAAATTGATTTGATTGATGAACCTTAACAGCTGTGACAGTTAGCTAGGGTAATACAGGTGAGATATTTAGCACAGCCAAAGGACACATTCCAGGAGTTATAGGGGGAAACTGGGAACTGGAGACATGGAGCTGAGCCCCAGCAGCCTCTCTTGCCTCCAAGCTCTGGATTCTTCATGCATCAGCTGTGTATTTATTGAGCACCTACTTAGTGAAAGATCTATTGCTGTGCCACACGTTCTCAAGGACATGTTCTGTCCCCAACACCAGAGGGACAAAAAAAAAAAAAAAAAAAAAAATCACATACTGCTAGAATGCTATAGATATATGAAGATGAACCACATTCCTTGTCTTCAAAATGTCCATAATGTTCGTGTTTTCACCTCAGGTAAAGGCAGAGCTTTCTCATCCCTGGATCTCAAGAAAAGAAATCAGGGTAGTGTATGAAAATTAAGCATCTGTGTTTCAAGGAGGAAGCTTTATTTAGAGGGAGGGGAGTTCTGCCTGGCCCAGCCCAGCAGACCCTGCTGAACCCCATCCCAACAAGCAGGCTTTACTTCTTCCGGACCTTCTCCTTCCACATTGGCTTTGTGCCACGGACTGGCCTAGTTGGCTCCCTTCATCCGCGGGAGAACAAGGCTTTGGACAGACAGACACGGTTTCGGCGAAGAATTGACAGACAGATACACCTTGATGGTTTTGACTCTGCTGCAACTTTACTGAAATCAAGCTAGTATTTTTATACAAAAGGCACCTTAAAATTGGCATATTTCCCAGAACATTTAGACTTTTACCAAGAATATAAAGTTTACATTTTAACTCAAAATGCAGTCAAACATAAAACAGTACCCACAGGTAATCTTGGCCTAAAAACTTTTTGATCAGAGCAAACAAAGGAAAAGAAACCTCAAATATAGTTTCATTATTGTTAACCAGTGAAGAGGAAAGTCATAGGATCTAAGTCAGATGCCTGCCAAAGTCCCTCTCTATATCAAAATCTAAGTACACCTGTGTTAACCATCCTCCCATATGTCCTGCTTAAGATTTATGGTCTTCCTTAGGAACAAGGCACTGAAGGGAGGGGGAAACTCCCGCCAGCTGTACCTCTCATGCTATTATTTCTTAAGAAGGGGCCTATTATTATTTCACTATTCTTCATGCCTATTAATATTAAATCTAATTCATTACCTTTCTTAAACTTATTATATTTATTAAAGCCGTTAACAATCTACTAATGATAAATTTCTTCATAAAGTTAGTTGTGCTATTTCAGGTGTCACAGAGAAAGATCAAAGAATTCATTATTCCAGCCCCAGAGCCACAACTGAAGAAGCGTAGAAATCTCAGAACACGTCTCTTTTCCAAGTGGGATGAGTTTGCCAGGGACCTTCCAGGGGGCGTATTTCCGGAGAAAGCATATCCCCCGCCCTGTAGCTTATGCTACAATGGCGACAATGGCGTGGGTGTAGCATCTCCCCCTTTCTTGTTTTTAAGACGCAATTCAAACAAATCTCGCTCTACAGTGCGGATGGAGTGGAGCAGTAATTTAAAAAGACAAGGAAACAGGAGCACAACCGATAAAAATAATAAAATCAGGGCCCCTATCATCACTAAATAATGAATCCAATTTAAAGGATTTAGATTTTTAATTTCTGACTCTAAATGAGAAGCTAAAGAACTCAAACTTGCTTCATCCAAATGAGCCTTGCTAATAGCTGTTATATTTTTTTTGTAAACTATTTAAATCATGAGTAATATCCATATCTTTTTAAACTCCTTGTAAATGATTTTTTACCTTTTTTATTGGTCAGAAGTATTGTATGGCAAAGGCGTAACACAAATATATGAGAAGGCAGCATGGCATCGAGTTTCCATCCTCATCCTAATATTAACCATATCTTGTCCCAAGACTAAATTACCTACTCCAAAGCATTTATCTTTAAATTTTAACTTTTTATCTATACAAGGAGAAGGAAACCCATTAAGGGTCCCAAGATTAAGGGAAAGAGGATGGTGAACCAAGGAGAGGTTAAAAACCAATTATAAAACCAACTTTTTTTTTAGCCATATTGTCCCTTATTATCCCAATATAATCTATATAAAAGTAGCATTTCTTCTTAAGGGCAGCACATAAGCAGTCATCTTGACTGGAGGAGTCTTCCTTGACATCATCATCATTGTTAGGAGAAAACTCCTCATCCACTTGTTGTACCAGGTGTTTCAGTAGCCATTAAGTTGTATCCTTTTCCTCCTGTGAAAGAAACACAGACAGCTCCTCGTCCCCATATAAGTATTAGGGTCGTGTTTATGTCATTAATTTATTAAAGGATATATTTTTTTAATTTTTTATTTTACTTTAGCAAAAGTTTTCTGGCTTCTGTGTGCCAAAATCTATTTGCTGTAAATTTACCATGCTTATCCAAATTTTTTAGAAAATTTAGGTGTTTAGGGGAGTGGTTCCCCCTTTGTTTTTTGCAAATAAATCTTAATTATTTAGTGGGCATGCTCTAGCATGCCTTATCCTAGAGGATAGCAAGGTATTTTAGTTATATGAGAAACTTAAAACTGTTGACAAATCTTTTAAAAGATTTGTAAATATATTTTTTACTCCATTGTCAGTTTTAAATTGTTAAGGTACTCTTAGAACATTAAAAGCCTGTAGACAATGAGCAATAACATTTTTGCAGGTTTTTTGTTTTTTGGATTGAGGACTGCAAAAATGAATCCAGAATAGGTATTAATACATATATTTTAATTTTTTAAATTTAGGAATTATAAGCAATATTTATTTGTTAGATCTGATTTGGAACCAGTCCTTTAGGACTGACTCCCAAATGAGAAACGGGCTGAAACTGAGGACAAGTACTGTAAGCCTCAACTATACTATATGTCTATTTTTTAGTCAGCTCAAAATATTTAGATTTAACTTATAGTCTCTATCCTAGAAAAAGGCAGAGCTATGTATGTATTATCTATTTAAAATTATTTATTAAAACTTTAAAACACAGTCAATATTGTAAATGACTCTGTTATTTGTGCAGATATGTTAGACGCTTAAATAGGCATTTTTATAAGCACATATAGCAACATCAGATCTCATTATACATGGTTTTGAGCCACCATGTGGTTGCTAAGGATTGAACTCAGGACCCTTTGATGAGTAGCTAGTGCTCTTAACCGCTGAGCCATCATTAGCTCTCTCTGTTTGTGACTCTGTCATAATAAGCTTATATATGTTAAATGTTATATTTATTAGATCTCTGGCAAGTCTGAGAGCCAGTATATTTATTAAAACTTTGTCTACCCTTATTATTTGTTTTAAACTGCATCCTATAAAATAGGATGTTATAATCTCTAATTGTAATATATTTTAGATGTATGTTTTAGAATCATCTGAATAACAGAATAATACAAAACAATTTTAAACTGTATGAATTATTTTAGCCATACCAAGCCCATCAGCCAGAATTCTTTCCCCTTAAAAGAGCATAAGAAAACATTTTGCAATAAAGAACCACCAGCCTTTTAAATAAATTACAATATACTTTATAGTTTTTTTTTTAATTATACTTACCCTTTGGCTATTTATGCATACACAAACCTTTTGTAACATCCTATATACCTTTAGGTTTCTAGCTTCCTTATTTTTTTTTTCTTTAACCAGACATTCTTGCTCTAGACAAGCTATTTTTTTCTTTAATATCTCTTGCTCATTTTTTCTTTTTCTTTAGAAAATAGAAAAACTCCCATTAGTAATTTTTCTTAATTTTTTAAAGGGTGTAGAAACTGTTTTAAGGTTTTTGTTAAACTGCCCAGGAGTTATTGCTTAAAATACCTGATAAGTCTTAAAATGCTTTATAAAATTTAACTCTGATGGTCCAGGACCAAACTTAGAGGTGTTGATTTAAACTGTCTCATGTCCAAAAATATTAATATCGTCAGTTAGATTTTAAAATATCATCAATTGAACTCCAGAGATAAACATATACACACATAAAGACACAACACAAAAATCCAACATTGTCCCCTTGGAATAACCAGAATACCCAGATTAGGGGAGCAATTAAAGGCTCCTCTTTTAAACACTAGGGCGTCCCCCAGATAGATTGGAAATTCTCCAAGTTTTTTAGACCTGGAGAGCAAAACAAAATCAAAGATCAAAAACAAATAGCCGGCACATAAAAACAAAACACAGAGACAAAGACAAAATAACCATGGTACCTGCTTTTTAAACATTTAAACATATATACAGAGCATAACCATAATTTTAAAAGTCAGAACTAGGAAAACTCAGAATTTATCAGTGGACACAATTTAATTTTTAAAACTAGAAGTGGCTCCATCCCTCTGGTTTCCAAGAGCTGGCTGAAGCTGACACTGGCTGAAGCCAGTGGGAGGAGGCTGGGTAAATTGCCACTCCAACTGCCCAGCTTTGCAGCTGGCAGTGGCAGGTCTTAGGCCGATAATTAACCCCTCCATGCCTTGAGGTAAAGTCCCTAGGACAAAGGTGGAGATTAAGGTCACTTCGTCCCATGATAAGGGGATTATATTTTTATTTACTGAGAAGTCCAGACCAGCACTTCCTGGAGTGGCTCTAGGCAAATCATGGATAGTAAATTTTGGAGCTTTAGGATTGAGTAAATTTCCCAATTTACACTTTTTGTCCTCTTTTTGCTTTGGGGCTAAGAAACTGTCTTTGATCTAGTTTTTTGACTTTTTCCTCTTTTTCTCCTGTTAGAGCAGTTCCATTCTTGTGGAACTTGGATTTACATTCACTTTTCCAATGTTTCCCCTTTTTACACCGGGGACAGATACCAAGAGTAGGACCTTTCCTTGACCTCTCCTGTTTATCTTCTCCTGGACATATCTTTTGTATATGCCCAATCCTTCCACATTTAAAACATGTGGGTTTGGAGGAGTCTTTTTTCCCTCCTCCATAAGTCTTTTTAACATTGGCGCTGAACATCTGACCCTTCCTGATTCCAGCATATGTCATTGTCTTGCAGGACTGCTGGTGAGCCTGCTGTGACTCAGATTGCCCCATGCTTGATTACTCCTCTTTAACTGATCTCCTTATCAGCGGACCTGCAGTGTCCTAACGAGAGCCTTACGGTGTCTTGATGAAAAAAAGGAAAGACAAGAGAAAAAGAAAGACAAGAGAAAAAGAAGACAAGAAAAAGATTACCTGTCCCAGGTCCCTGTTCTGTTTGGGCACCACCTGCCACAGACTGGCTCCCGTCGTCCACGGGAGAACAAGGCTTTGGACAGGCAGACACGGTTTCGGCGAAGAATTGACAGACAGAGACACCTTGATGGTTTTGACTCTGCTGCAACTTTACTGAAATCAAGCTAGTATTTTTATACAAAAGGCACCTTAAAATTGGCATACTTCCAGAACATTTAGACTTTTACCAAGAATATAAAGTTTACATTTTAACTCAAAATGCAGTCAAACATAAAGCAGCACCCACAAGTAATCTTGGCCTAAAAACTTTTTGATCAGAGCAAACAAAGGAAAAGAAACCTCAAATATAGTTTCATTATTGTTAACCAGTGAAGAGGAAAGTCATAGGATCTAAGTCAGATGCCTGCCAAAGTCCCTCTCTATATCAAAATCTAAGTACACCTGTGTTAACCATCCTCCCATATGTCCTGCTTAAGATTTATGGTCTTCCTTAGGAACAAGGCACTGAAGGGAGGGGGAAACTCCCGCCAGCTGTACCTCTCATGCTATTATTTCTTAAGAAGGGGCCTATTATTATTTCACTATTCTTCATGCCTATTAATACTAAATCTAATTCATTACCTTTCTTAAACTTATTATATTTATTAAAGCCGTTAACAATCTACGAATGATAAATTTCTTTATAAAGTTAGTTGTGCTATTTCAGGTGTCACAGAGAAAGATCAAAGAATTCATTATTCCAGCCCCAGAGCCACAACTGAAGAACCATAGAAATCTCAGAACACGTCTCTTTTCCAAGTGGGATGAGTTTGCCAGGGGCCTTCCAGGGGGCATATTTCCGGAGAAAGCATATCCCCCGCTCTGTAGCTTATGCTAGTATGGCAACACTGGCATGGGGGTAGCAGCTTTACCAATTCCCCAATCAGTCTCCAGTACTCATTGAAATTCAGCTCCAAGTCCTGGTTCACATCCAAGCTCTTCATCTTCTCATCTAGAGAGCCCACATCCTAAGAGGTTAAAAGGGAAGAATTAGAACTAGGGCTCTTGAGGCAGGGAGAGAGGAAAGGACTGTCACGTGCCTTCCCTCAGAAGCGCTGACTCCCGCCCCTGGTCTGAAGGATGAGGCTTTGTCCCTTGCCTGGAAGTCCCATATCCAAGGGACAGCAGCATACACTGTGGCTGAGGGTGAACTACCGTCCTCCTTCACAAGGCACTACGGTCACAGCTGCTCAGCTGCAGCATCCTAACCTCTTCTCAATTTAGTCACCAGCCGGCAGGTCAGGAGAACAGCAAAAGTACCAGGTTATCTGGTTCTCTAGGGCGCTCTTGACAGAGTGTCTCATGGCTATGAAACCAATGGATTCTGGAAGCCTGCCTCCATGATGGAAGGATTTGTTGCCAGATAAACAATTACAACATAAACATCTTTGCTGAACAGTTGGGGGGTGTCAGATGGAAGGATACCTCACAGGCACCTGACTCTCAACACTGGGGGATCTGTGGGGAGGCTGTTTTGTTTCTTAGATGTGCTCATTTTATTTCATATGTATGAGCATATTGCCAACATGTGGTATGAACATGCACCACATACATGCCTGGTGCCCAGAAATCAGAGAGGACGGTATCTGGACAGGACTTAGAGGTGGTTGTGAGCTGCCATATAGGTGCTGGCAACTGAACCTGGATCCTTTTGCAAGAGCGCTGTGCATAATCACTAAGCCATCTCTCCAGCCCCCATTTGACTCAACATTTGGACAAAGGAAAATCTAGCCAAACAGATCTCTGGGTGACATGTCACAAATTCTTAGAAGGGTTTTTTTTAGCAGAGTCATAAGCTCAGTCATTGGACAATACTTCCTCAACCAGCAGAAGCAAAGAGTAGCAGGGCAACCAACCACTCTTAGGTCCTTGATTCCAGGCATTGTGATACTACATTATATTTTATATCATTTGATCCTCAAGATTCACTACAATGACAGTGGCCCAAGGACCTTGTCCAACAATATACTTTCAGTGTCAAGTACCCAGCTGAAGTTTGTTCACCAAGACGCGAAAAGACAAATAGGTCTTCAGTAAATAGAGGCTAAATAATAGACCAACAATCCAACAGGAAAGGCATAACAAGTCTACCTCATAGTTGAGAAGCTTAAACATCCGGAGACCAGGGACTGGTGCCAAGCACAGACGACCAGAACAGCTAGAACCTGTACTGGAGTCTAGGCTTCTTTTCCACTTTTGATTATTTTATTTTATCCTATGTGTATGGCTATTTTGGACCATGTATGTGCCTGGTGCCTGTGGAGGCCAAAAGAGGGAGCAGATCCCCTCAACCTGGAATATAGACAGTGATGAACCATCATTGAGCAACAACTCTAAATCCTGGTCTTCTGGAAGGGCAGCTGATGCTCTTAACCATAAATGGAAACCAGGGCTTCCATTTTTAGCCACTGCTCTGTATCTTTCCCCTTGGCCTGCACCCTGCACCCACCACAAACAAACAAACAAACAAACAAAACTCTTAGAAATGAGCATGGCCTGGAAGTGCAGAACAGACATTTTAACTACCTAAGAGACTGAGGCTGGAGGATGCACCTCAAGGCCTACAGAGATATTTAATGAAAGTCTGTTTCAAAATTTTTAAAAAGTCTAAGGATATGATTCAGCCCTGGACAGCCTAACACGAATGAGGCACTGGCTTCAATTTCTAATACGATACACACAAAACTATAATTAATACGTGAACTTGGTATAGTGTGGGTTTTCCTTTTCTGTGTGGAAGAGGAGAAGGAAAGGGAGAGACCGGAAGAAGAGAAGGGAGGGGGCTCCCTTGAGATATAAAGTAAAAACTGAAATTTAAAACATTTTAAAAATATATAATTAATTCATTGATTTTTTTAAAATGCAAGTTCTTCTTGCAAAAGTAAATGTGTGAAACTGGCCAGTAAAATTCTGAAAAATAAGAATTTAAGTAAATCCAAATGGGTTGTGATGCTCTTATACTCGCAGCACTTAGGAGGCTGAAGCAGGAAGAGAGCTGTGAGTTGGAGGTCAGCCTGATTTTCACTGTGAAAATGCACAGTAATGGACAGCAGGGAAGTGTGTAAAAAAAATATTTTAAGGGCTGATGAGATGGGAAATAGATGGTTCATAAGTCCAGGCCGATGAGGGCTGCATAGAGAGATCCTGTTTTAAAAGACAGAGATGAAGAGAAAAAAAAAAAAAAAAAACAAAGAAAAAGATATAAGTGTGGTGCACCATGTCTGCCTGTGCTCCCAACACTCGGGAGGAAAAGGCAGGAAGATCTCAAGTTCAAAGCCAGCCTGGGACAAACAGAGAAGCACTGTCTCAAAAATTGAAACAAACAAACAAAAAAGCAAAAAGGAGCTGGAGGGATGACTCAGCAGTTTAAGAGCACTGGCTGCTCTTCCAGAGGACCCAGATTCAGTCCCCAGCACCCACATGGCAGGTCACAACTGTCTGTAACTCTTGTTCCAGGGACCTGATGTCTATTTCTTCTGTCCCAGACCAGCATGACACAGACATGCATGCAGGCAAAACACCCATATATATCAAACAAAATAATAAATATTAAAAATAAATAAGCAAATGCTTTCTGTGCTGGTGGCATTGCCAAGGACATCTTGAACTTTCTCAGACCTGACTGACATTTTGCAACAAGTTGTGGCAAGCGTGAGCCGCTCAAAGGGACACAGTACGAGAAGGGCAAGGATTCTGTGAGACCAGGGAAAGTGAACCCATGACAGGATAAAATGGGCAGACTAAGTCTTTTTTCCTCAAAAAGAATAAAACTACCATGAAGATTACTCTAAGTTTGAGTATGTGAGCCTATTGCAGGATGCCGGCTCTTAACAGATACAAGCATTTTGAACTGGGGGTAAAAAAGAGAAAGGGCCAAGGGATGGATCCCTAAGCTGATTTTGTTATGAGTTCCAGCACAGGGTAAGCTAATACAGATGATCCAGAAGTGAGGAAAACCTGACAGTGTAGAGGAAAAAAGAAATCACTGCAGGAAAAGGTGTTCTAAGGAGGTGAGAGGGGAGGGATGCTGGTCTTAGAAGGATGACATCATCTGTGAGGACAGAAAGGAAGACAGAGTAGATGCTGACCCGGTAGGTAGACGATTTGGGGATGGAGGACGCACATAAAACCTTCTTGATGGACTATAACCTCAGTGTGTCAATTTCTCAGTGACTGGGAAAGTGATGTGGAAAGAGGCATCTGAGGAAGGAAAAATGGTGACCTATTTCACAGTTAAACACAGAACTGCATAGCTTTGCCAAGGGTTCCTTGGAGTTTGTGGTTATAGATTTGGAGTGAAAAAAGAAAATCAGCCTGTGCATGTCCCTCTACATAGACTCAGCACTACGGATGCACATGTGAAAGAATCAGACTAACCGTGTAACCTATGTTTCTTTAATTGTCTTATAACTTACATGTTCAAGTGTTAGGACCATGTTAATTAAAGCCTCTAGTGCTTTCCCAGAGAACAGAGGAATGTCAAAGTTCCTGACACTGGCCATCTGTGAGGCAGAGATAAGGAAGAGAACAAGCAGAAATCTCTACCAGGTGGAGAGAAAATCACTGGCCAGCACCTGTGACATAAACTTTGTTTGAAAACAGGGCCAAATGGCCCCAATCCTTCTCCTGAATAGCTCCTAACCATTGATCCAAAGCCTGTAGCCCCCTATCCTCAGAACAGACCCGGGAGGAGTTAATCACTCTCCCACATTTAACTGCAGCCATATCTCATATGGCAGGAAATTCCAAACTGACTTGAAGGTCAGATATTCCCCAGCTATTTAAGACAGGGCTGATTGGACCTAAGGGAGCCAAGAACCTGTCGGGAGCCGTGACTCAGCGGCCTGCTTTGATATTTTAATCTCAGCGGAGAGATGGCTTTTAGCAGGTCTTTACTAATGGCAGAGGAGAACTTGCAAGTCCATCTCCTTTTGTTTGTGACAACAGGTGGGATAGCTTGTGAGGGTTACAACTCTTCCTCAGGCTCCTTGTGCAAATTAACCTATTGTTCTGAGATGTTTTACTGGCTGGAGTAACTCCTCAAAGAATAAAGTGGTCAGAAGGCTGGAGGCAGAGGATGAGGCAGCACTTGAGACTTGCTGCTTGCTGCAGCAGTCTGCCTTTTGCAAAAGCTGTCGAGTCTGGACCTTTAAAAAGTTTCCTGTGTGCTGTGTGTTTATTTTATTAATTTTCATCCTCACACCCAACTCAAGAACCGTTCGACTCTGCCCGGCTGGCCCCGGCAAGAACCAACCAATTATTTTAAAAGTTAAATACCTCATCCAATCCTGAATTGCCAAGAATGCAACCACTGAAAATTCCTGCACCTTGTCCTTTAAAAACCCAAAGCCTTTATCTCCCAGTGCCACTCCTTGCTGACCAGGAGGGGTGACCCCATTGCACAATGGTTAAAATAAACCTCTTGCTATTTTGCATCAATGAGCTATGTCTCCTGAATCTATTCACCACTTCTGGAAATTAGGCTCATGCTGGACCTAACAGATGCAGGTGGTAAATCTAGACAGAAATTTGAGGGTAGGCGGTCCATGCCCGACAACAATACAGAGACAGAATCAGGAGGTTTGTAAGCAGGATTAGAATGATGTGTCTCAGAAGGCAAACTAAACAAGAAGATCCATGAGGAGATGAAGTTGATGGAAGGAAAGGAAAACAGAGCAGTCAAGAGACTGAAGGTCCTTGGGAAGCCAAGACACTTGTGTCTGAATCCTGACTAACACCCAGGAGGCCAAAACAGGAGACTACAAAGACTTTAAGGCTACCTTAAACTACATTTTTTGGTTTGTTTTGCTGTGTTTTGCTTTGTTTTGTTTTTTTGTTTTGTTTTGTTTTGTTGTTTGCGGCAAGGTTTCTCTATGTAGTCTTGGGTGTCCTGGTACTCACTCTGCAGAGCAGGCTGGGCTTGAACTCAGCGATCTGTCTGCCTCCAACATGATTAAAGGCATGAATGTGCCACCATACCCAGCAGGACTCAGCTTCAATTCCCCCCACCCATATGACAGTTCAAAACCACCTGTAACTCCAATACACAAGAGCTGATTTCCTCTACTGCTTTCCATGGGCACGAAGGATACATATGGAGCACACAGACTTGTTCGACGCAAAACACCCAAACACATAAACTGAAAATGGAAAACAAGATAATCTATAGTCATATTGGGAGTAGTGGCACACACCTGTAATCTCAGCCCTTGTGAAGTAGAATTAGGAGAAGCAGGAGTTTGAGGCCACCTTAAATTCAGGAGACTGTCAAAAAAGAAAAGAAAGAGAGACAGAGAGAGAGAAAGAAGAAAGAAAGAAGAAACAAAGAGAGGTAGAGAGAAAGAAAGAAAGAAAGAAGAAAGAAAGGGAAAGAAGGAATGAGAGAGAAAAAAGAAAGAAGAAAGAGAAAGAAAGAGAAAGAAAGAAAGAATGAAAAAGAAAGAAAGAAAAGAAAAGAAAAGAAAAGAAAAGAAAAGAAAAGAAAAGAAAAGAAAAGAAAAATAAGAGAAAAAGAAAAGAACAGAAGAAGAGCAAAAGAAAATCTGGGAGCTGTGTGGGGTACCACAGTCCCAGAATTCGAAAAGCTATGGCAGGATAGGCGAGCCTGGACTACATAGCAGGTTCCAGGTCAGCCAGAACTATATAGTGAGAGCCTGTCTAAAAATAAAATAAATAAATAAATAAATAAATAAATAAATAAAAATTCGGCCAGGCATGCTGGTGCACACATTTAATCTCAACACTTGGGGAGACAGTTCATTTTATGAGTTTGAGGCCAGATTGGTCTACAAAGCCAAGGCTAACAAAGAAACTCTGTCTCGGCGAGAAAAAAAAATAACACACTCTTTTCTAAAGTTTTTCAAAACAGGGATACTCTGTGTATCCCGGGCTGCCCTGAACTGGCTCTATAGACCAGGCTGGCCTCAAATTCAGAGATCTACCTGGCTCTGCTTCCTGACTGCTAGGATTGAAGGTGTGCACCACCACACACAGCCATGTTCACACGCTTGGATGGACCTGTGAATCTGCATAAATGAAGTCAAATAAACTGTTATCAAACTACGACAGCACACAAGCTCAGAGTCAGTGTTAGACTCCCCACTCACCTCTGTGGAAGGAGCCCTTCCTGAGGGAGGGCTCACAGGGAGTGGACGGTACTTACAGTTCCTAGGAGAGAAGCCTAGGGTTGGCAAAAACCCAACTGAGCTCAGGGTCAATCGGGCCAGAACCATCTTCTCTGTCCCACACCCTACTTCTGCTAACAGAGTCGGAGGGTGCTCAGTGCAAGAACCTACCCTTCTTTCCCTCCTGCCTGTGGCTGCCAAGGTTCTAGAAAAGGACTCTTCAGATTCCTCAAGCCCCAGTCAGGGCCCTCGGGGTCCAGTGAGTGAGGAAGCCTGCCTACTCATCCCTCTCATTCTGTCCTCCCACAAACAAGGAACATTGCCAGCTCTCCTAAAGCTACTTCCTGAATCTCTGCCGGAACTTGCTTACAAGCGAGAACCCCGGAGTCGATAAAGAAGGTCCCGGGCTCTTTGCTGCATCAGGGAGAGGAACTCACCAGAGCAGGGAAATAGGTTGCAGCTAGCAGAGCTGGAGCCTCTGGGCTGAAGTTTTATAAAGCTCCAGGGAAGGAGAGAGCCACTCCCAAGTCCAAAGTGTCTAGGATCTGCATCCCCTTATTCGGAGGACTTGGAAGCTATCACTGGCTGTCTCAAAACAGCCCTGTACGACCAGGACAGAGCCTGCTCAGAAGGGACCAAAGAGTCCCATCCCTCCCAAATCTGTGTCAGAGGGGCTGCTTCTGCTAATTGTAAAAATTAAATAAAACAAATACTTGAGGAGGTCAGCTCGGGAAGTCCCATCTGAGAAACCAGACCCAGCAAAAGCCGCTACAGTCCAAGGACACTCAGAAAGCCGAAGATGAGGGCCCCATACTGGAACCCTGATTGAAGTCCCTAGCTGAGTTTCAAGACAGAAGCCCTCATGGAGATGTACTGTTTGAAGAATCATAAAGAAACAGATATTTAAGACAGGGCAGATTGGACCTAAGGGTGCCCAGAACCAACCAATTATTTTAAAAGTTAAATACGTCATCCAATCCTGAATTGGCAAGACTGCAACCAATGAAAATTCCTGCACCTTGTCCTTTAAAAACCCAAAGCCTTTGTCTCCCAGCCCCCTCCCAGTGCCACTCCGTGCTGACCAGCAGGAGTGGCACTGGGAGACAAAGGCTTTGTCTCCCAAGAGACAAAAGGTGACCCCATTGCACAATGGATAAAATAAACCTCTTGCTATTTTGCATCGATGAGATCTGTTTCCTGAGTTCTCTTCACCACTTCTGGAAATTAGGCTCATGCTGGACCTACCAGATGCAGGTGATAAATCCTGACAGAAATTTGGGTGTAGGTGGTCCCTGACTGACAACAGCACAGAGACAGGATCAGCACGTTTGTAAGCAGGATTAGAATGATGTGTCTCAGAAGGCAAACTAAACAAGAAGATCCATGAGGAGATGAAGTTGAAGGAAGGAAAGGAAAACAGAGCAGTCAAGAGACTGAAGGTCCTGGGGAAGCCAAGACACTTGTGTCTGAATCCTGACTAACACGCAGGAGGCCAAAACAGGAGACTACAAAGACTTCAAGGCTACCTTAAACTACATTTTTTGTTTTGCTTTATTTTGTTTTGTTTTGTTTTGTTTAGGCAAGGTTTCTCTATGTAGTCTTGGCTGTCCTGGTACTCACTCTATAGACCAGGCTGGGCTTGAACTCAACGATCCGTCTGCCTCCATCAGGAATAAAGCCATGAATGTGCCACCATACCCAGCAGGACTCAGCTTCAATTCCCACCACCCATATGATGGTTCACAACCACCTGTAACTCTAATTCCACAGCAGCTGATGTCCTCTACTGCTTCCCATGGGCACCAAGCACACACATGGAGCACACAGACGTGTACCATACAAAACACCCATACACATAAAGTGAAAATGGAAAACAAGATAATCTGTAATCCTGTTGGGTCTAGTGGCACACACCTGTAATCTCAGCCCTTGTGAAGTAGAATTAGGAGAAGCAGGAGTTTGAGGCCACCCTTAGCTTCATGAGACAAGGAAAGAAAGAAAGAAAGAAAGAAAGAAAGAAAGAAAGAAAGAAAGAAAGAAAGAAAGAAAGAAGGAAGGAAGGAAGGAAGGAAGGAAGGAAGGAAGGAAGGAAGGAAAGAAAGAAAGATAGATAGAAAAGGAAAAGAAAAAGAAAAGAAGTAAACTAAAGGAAAATCCAGGAGCTGGGTGGGGTATCTCAGTTCCAGAATTTGAAAAGCTATAGCAGGATAGGCCAGCCTGGACTACATAGCAGGTTCCAGGTCAACCAGGACTATATAGTCAGAGCCTGTCTAAAAATAAAAAAAATTGAAAAAAAAAAAAATTCAGCCATGCATGGTGGCTCAACACTCAGGGAAACAGTTCATTTTATGAGTTAGAGGCCAGCTTGGTCTACAAAGCCAAGACTACACAAAGACACCCTGTCTCAGGGAGAAAAAAAATCACACTCTTTTTTGTTGTTTTTCAAAACAAGGATATTCTGTGTATCCCTGGCTGCCCTGAACTGGTTCTATAGTCCAGGCTGGCCTCAAATTCAGAGGTCTACCTGGCTCTGCTTCCTGAGTGCTAGCATTGAAGGTGTGCACTGCCACACCCTGCCATGTTAACACGCTTGGATGCACCTGTGAATCTGCATAAATGAAGTCAAATAAACTGTTATCAAACTACGACAGCACACAAGCTCAGAGTCAGTGTTAGACTCCCCACTCACCTCTGTGCAAGGAGCCCCATCCTGAGGGAGGGCTCACAGGGAGTGGATGGTAGTTACAGAGGATCCTCATAGACCCGGGAACACTGAGGGCAGAGCACACTGTGACTTCAGGGAGTGTTTGAGAAAGGGTCACCCTAACCTGCCTTCAAATTCTGGATCCCTCTACCTCAGCCCCCGAGTACTGGGATTACAGGTGCACATGCAAGCACCACCATGCCTGACTTATTTTTGTTAAGCCTCTATGTAGTTCTTTCTGTCAGGAAATCTCTGGGAATCCACCTCTATGTCCTGTGATATTTTGTAAAATGAGACCAGAGAGACACAGGCATGTTGGGCCTGATGAGGCCTGTTGCATCTACCTGAGCCTGGCTCAACTTTGGAGACCTGTCTTTTGCTTCTGATTTAAGAGGTGCCACTTCCGGGCAAAAGTGATTCAACATATCTGTCTTAAAATCAACCCTGCCTGGGAACTGTTACATGGAGTTTTGCCACTGGCCGACCTCTCGTTGCACTACCTAACCTTGCCCTCTAGCTCATCTTACCTAACTTCCTTAATCCTGCCTCCTGACCCAAACTTATAAAAATGAGCGTTTTATTCAATAAACGGAATTCCTGCTTCGACAGATCTCCCGGTGGTGGTTTATTTCCTGGGGCATCCGGGAAGGTCCTGGCCAATAACACTCACCACCCTGCTCAGCCATGGAGGGCATTCAGCTGAACTGGCCACCCTCCTCTCAGCTCCACTTGCTTGATATCCACCCTGCACAGGCAGACTCAAGTTCTCAGCAGCATACTTTGACAGAAGCCCACAGCCCAATGATCACACATTCCCGTTTGTGCCAAACAGCAATTTTGCTCATCTAGTTTTATAAACACACACACTTACCTGAGTTGAGGAAACACAGAACCATGTACACATGCAGTCATCACCTGGCATACATAGAAAACCTCAGTCCTACAGACCTCTACCAACCTTGAACAAATGAAGCAGCTGCTGGATGACCAGTTTCTTAAATGCATTGAAGCTTAGTCTGGGAGCTAGTTCTTCCACCACTCCAATAATGCGGAACTTGTTGATTATGGTCTCAATGGCCGCCTCCCGTTCAGTCAGCGGCTCTGATGCCATCAGTACGCCAAAGAAGGAGCTGATGTCCTCACAGACTGACCTGCCTGGGAAGAAACAGGCCAAGAGAGTCAGGGATCCAAGAACCAGTAAAGTGTCTGCCTGAAAGAGTCAACAGGTGTCTGGAGCTGTGACTCAGAGGCCTGCTTTGATATTTAAATCTCGGTGGAGAGATGGCTTTTAGGAGGCCTTTACTAATGGCAGAGGAGAACTTGCAAGTCCATCTCCTTTTGTTTGTGACAACAGGTGGGATAGCTTGTGAGGGTTACACCTCTTCCTCAGGCTCCTTGTGCAAATTAACCCATTGTTCTGAGATGTTTTACTGGCTAAAAGTAGCTCCTCAAAAAATAAAGTGGTCAGAAGGCTGGAGGCAGAGGAGGCAGGCAGAGACTTGAGGCTTGCTGCTGGCACTGCTTGCTGCAGCAGTCTGCCTTTTGCTGTGGCTGTCCAGTCTGGACCTTTAAAAAATTTCCTGTGTGCTGTGTGTTTATTTTATTAGTTTTAATCCTCACATCCAACTCAAGAACCGTTGGACTCTGCCCTGCTGACTCCAGCAAACATGGGAGAGATATAAGAGTCCAGGACAGACAACAGAATCTCACTTATAAAAATCCTTTTTCTCTGACTCTCGTGACTGAGGGTCTATCTCAGGGATATCTCTGTAGTGGTCTCTACCATTGCTGCAAGGGGTTTTTTTAGAGTTCTCTGCGTGTGGTGACATCCCCTGTGGGGCCTCTACTCCAATGGCCCTTTCTTTCTGCCACTCCCTTTCTTAGGGTCAGGAGACTGCTTATCTCTAATGGCTCTTTATGTTGCATCCCCATCCTCCCACATACTGGCTACTGTTCCTAGGAGAGAAGCCGAGGGTTGGCAAAAACCCAACTGAGCTCAGGGTCAATCGTGCCAGAACCATCTTGTCTCTCCCACACCCTACTTCTGCTAACAGGGTCGGAGGGTGCTCAGTACAAGAACATACCTGTCTTCCCCACTCCTGACTGTGGTTGACAAGGTTCTAGAAATGGACTCTTCAGTTTCCTCAAGCCCTCAGCCAGGACCCTCAGGGGTCCAGTAAAGGAGGAAGCCTGCTTATTCATCCCTCTCATTCTGTCCTCCCAGCCACAAGGACCACTGCCAGCTCTCCTAAAGCTCCCTCCTGAATCTCTGCCTGAACCTGCTTACAAGTGAGAACCCCAGAGTGGATAAAGAGGGTCCCCGGGCTCTCTGCTGCATCAGGGAGAGAAACTCACCGGAGCAGGGAAATAGGATGCAGCTTACAGAGCTGTAGCCCCTGGGCTGAAGTTTTATAAAGCTCTGGGGAAGGAGAGAGCCACTCCCAATTCCAAAGTGTCGAGGTTCTGCATCTGCTTATTCGGAGGACATGGAACAAAACGGCCCTGCTGTCACTGGCTGTCTCAAAACAGCTCTGTGGGACCTGGACAGAGCCTGCTCAGAAGGGACCATAGTGTCCCATCCCTCCCAAGTCTGTGTCAGAGGGGCTGCTTCTGCTATGTATAACAATAAAATAAAACAAACACTTGAGGAAGTCAGCTTGGGAAGTCCCATCTGAGAAACCAGACCCAGCAAAATCTGCTACAGTTCAAGGACACTCAGAAAGCCCAGGATGAGGGTCCCAAAGTAGAACCCTGATTGAAGTCCATAGCTGAGTTCCAAGACAGAAGCCCTCATGGAGATGTGCTGTTTGAAGAATCATAACTAAACAGCAAAAAAGCTCATCAAATTAATCCTGCGACCAAGAAAGCATGGCACTTAAAATATGTCTTTTGGCTTAGATGGCCATGTTAGGGATCTTCCTAGAGACTTCAGGAAGCTGATTCCCGTAGAAAACCTGTCTTCTCGTCGGTTTGCATAATTTTATTTTTGCATAACACATTTTTATGCTATACAGATGGTTCTGGAGTTAGTATAGCAGTCATTGGAAGCATATCTCCAGAGAAGCCAAAATGAAATGCTGAGGAGAGAGGGGAGCCAGGCACGGTGGCTTGGACATGGAAACAGAACTGCTAAAATTTGAGGGCCTAGAGAGATGGCTCAGTGTTTAAGAGCTCTGTCTGCTCTACCAGAAGTCCTTAGTTCAATTCCTAGAAACCACATGGTGGCTCATTACCATCTATATCCTCTACTCTTCTCTTCTGGCCTACAGATACACATGCACATAGAGCATTGAAAAAAATAAAAACGTTAAAAAAAATTGAGGGCCAGCCTGAACTAGATCCACCTCAGCTATGGCTGTAGATTGTGAGGCTGTTATAAATAAGTAAATCCCAGGCTGAGAAACATGGAGATCCAGATTAAGGACCTGGACTTAATCCTTTGAGACAAAAGAGCAAAGGTCACTTAGCACTTTGGCTCCCCTCCACACCAACTCTTGCCACCCCACCCCCTCCCATCACTGCCACACCTCCATCAGCTAACCAAAGGGACCAGACTTCTCCTGTGTGGGCATCAGAGACTTACTACCCACAGCAAAGCTTGACTGTGACAGCGCCGGAAGGTAAAAATAGAGCTGGAAGCCTGCCTGGTCCTGTGTCCACCCTTAGCCCACCCCAACCCTGAGTATCTGCCCAGGCAGCCAGAAGCCAGTCACTGCATGTGTCTTTTGAAGACTTCTGAAGACAGCCCAGTTCCTGTTGCTTCATCTCATGACCATCCCGGACTCCCTCTGGCTGGGGAGTGATGGAGGGATCCAGAATGCTGGACTGGACTTAGGTGGGACAGGGTTTCTCCCACCTTGCAAAATCTCAATGAAAGATAACGTTGAGGAGGGTCCCATCTTGTAGCTCTCTGAGCTGGGAAACCAGGGCCAGGCCTGAGGATTCCCTTCTCTGAGGACCCCAGAGCTCCTGAACCTGATTGACACTTCACTTCCCTTAGGTGGGGCTGGGTAGGTGTGCTGCTGAAATGGGCTCTGAGCTGGAAACTGCCATGGAGACCCTCATCAACGTCTTCCATGCCCATTCGGGCAAGGAAGGGGACAAATGTAAACTAAGCAAGAAGGAGTTGAAAGCCCTCTACAAACTGAACTTACTGGCTTCCTGAATGTAAGGAGAAGGTTGAGGTAGAGGGTGGAGGAAGGGGGTGGGCACCTCTGCCAGGTCCCTCCCTGGACCATCAGCTCAGCCCATCCTCCTCTTCCACTCTCAACTAGGTTGTCCAGGCTCAACTTATTCATCCCTGGAAAAGCCAAAATGCCCTAGTGTACTGACCACCTATTAATACCAGACTCTGCAGAATCATCAGTGACACTATCCACAGCATAAAATGGAGTCATGAAGAGCACAGGGGCATATAGCTTTATACTAGCACTACAGAAAGAAAGGCAGAAGGAGCAGGAATTCAGAGCCAGCCTGGACTATGTGAGACCTTGTTTCAAGAAACAATTTTTTTTAAAAAAAGACCCAGCCTGGTGATGCATAGCGTTAATCCCAGCACTTGGGAGGCAGAGCCAACCATTTCTAGATTTTTGAGGCCAGCCTGGTCTACATAGTGAGACTCTGTCTCAAGGAAAAAAAGAAAGAAAGAAAGAAAGAAAGAAAGAAACAAAGAAAGAAAGAAAGAAAGAAAGAAAGAAAGAAAGAAAGAAAGAAAGAGAAGAAGAAAGAGAAAAAAGGAAAGAAAGAAAGAAAGAAAGAAAGAAAGAAAGAAAGAAAGAAAGAAAGAAAGAGAAAAAATAGAAAGGAAGAAAAAAGAAAAAGAGAAAGAAAGAAATGAATAAAGAGAAAGAAAGGAAAGTACGAAAGAGAAAGAAAAAAGGCTTCTTTTGTTTGTATGGTTGGTTGGGGTTTTTTTTGTTGTTGTTGTTGTTGTTTTTGTTTTGTTTTATTTTTTGTTATTCAAGACAGGGTATCTCTGTGTAGCCTAGGCTGTCCTGGACTCAGTTTGTAGAATAGGCTGGCCTCAAACTCACAGTGATCTGCCTGCCTCTGCCTCCCAGATTACTGCGATTGCAGGCATGCAACACTGCAACAGGTGAAAAGTTTTAAATTAAAAACATAATTAAACATTGTATAGATGGCTCAGAGGTTAAGAGCAGTGGATCCTCTTCCAGAGGTCCTGAGTTCAATTCCCAGCAACCACATGGTGACTCACAAGCTTCTATAATGGAACCTGGTGCCCTCTTCTGGCATTAGGGCACACATTCAAGCAGAACAATATATACATCATAAAAAAGGAAGAAAGAAAGAAAGAAAGAAAGAAAGAAAGAAAGAAAGAAAGAAAGAAAGAAAGAAAGAAAGAAAGAGAGAGAGGGAGGGAGGGAGGAAGGAAGGAAGCAAGCAAGCAAGCAAAAACAAGCCTTGGTTCCTGGCTCCTCCCAATTGCCTGACTTGTGCAAGATCATAGCTTAATTCTCAACACTGTAAAAATTAATTTGATTGATGAAACTAGACAGCTGTGACAGTTAGCTACGGTAATACAGATGAGATATTTAGCACATTTGTTATCATTACCAGCCAAAGGACATATTCCAGGAGTTATAGGGGGAAATTGGGAACTGGAGACATGGAGCTGAGCCCCAGAAGCCTCTCTTGCCTCCAAGCTCTGTATGGTTCACACATGAACTGTGTATTTATTGAGCACCTACTTAGTGAAAGAAATATTGCTGTGCCTCACATTCTCAAGGACATATTCTGTCCTCAACACCAGAAGGACAAAAAAAAAAAAATGCAATAGTGCTAGAATGCTATAGATATCTGAAGATGAACCACATTCCTTGTCTTCAAAAGGTCCATAATGTTCATGTTTTCACCTCAGGTAAAGGCAGAGCTTTCTCATCCCTGCATCTCAAGAAAAGAAATCAGGGTAGTGTATGAAAATTAAGCATCTGTGTTTCAAGGACAAAGCTTTATTTAGAGGGAGGGAAGTTTTTCCTGGCCCAGCCCAGCAGACCCTGCTGACCCCAATCCCAACAAGCAGGCTTTACTTCTTCCAGACCACCAGGACCTTCTCCTCCCAAATTGGCTTGGCCAATTCCCCGATCAGTCTCCACTACTCATTGAAATTCAGTTCCGAGTCCTGGTTCACATCCAAGCTCTTCATCTTCTCATCTAGAGAGCCCACATCCTAAGAAGTTAAAAGTGAAGAATTAGAACTAGGGCTCTTGAGGCAGGGAGAGAGGAGGGAACCTTCAGGGACCTTCCCTCAGAAGCGCCGACACTTGCTCCAGTTCTGAAAGAAGAGGCTATGGTCCCACTGCCTGGAAGTCCCATATCCAAGGGACAGCAGCACACACTGTGGCTGAGGGTGAACTACCGTCCTCCTTCACAAAGCACTACGGTCCCTGCTGCTCAGCTGCAGCATCCTAACCTCTTCTCAATTCAGTCACCAGCCGGCAGGTCAGGAGAACAACAAAAGTACCAGGTTATCAGGTTCTCTAGGCCGCTCTTGACAGAGTGTCTCATGGCTATGAAACCAATGGATTCTGGAAGCCTGCCTCCATGATGAAAGGATTTGTTGCCAGATAAACAATCACAACATAAACATCGATGCTGAACAGTTGGTGGGTGTCAGATGAAAGGACACCTCACAGGCACCTGATCTCAGGGGGATCTGTGGGGAGGCTGTTTTGTTTCTTAGATGTGTTCATTTTATTTCATATGTATGAGCACATTGACAACATGTGGTATGTACATGCACCACATACATGCCTGGTGCCCAGAGATCAGAGAGGACGGTATCTGGACAGGATTTAGAGGTGGTTGTGAGCTGCCATATAGGTGCTGGCAACTTAACCTGGATCCTTTGTAAGAGCACTGTGCATAATCACTAAGCCATCTCTCCAGCCCCCATTTGCCTCAACATTTGGACAAAGGCAAATCTTGCCAAACAAATCTCTGGGTGACATGAAGCAAATTCTTAGAAGGGTTTTCTTAGCAGAGTCATAAGCTCAGTCATTGGACAATACTTCCTCAACCAGCAGAAGGGAAGATTGGCAGGGCAACCAACCACTCTTAGGTCCTTGATTCCAGGCATTGTGATATTACATTATGTTTTATATCATTTGATCCTCAAGATCCACTAGAATGACAGTAGCTCAAGGACCTTGTCCAACATTATACTTTCAGTGTCAACTAGGCAGCTGAAGTTTGTTCACCAAGACACGAAAAGACAGAGTAGGTCTTCAGTAAATAGAGGCTGAATAATAGACCAACAATCCAACAGGAAAGGCATAACAACTCTGCCTCACAGTGGAGAAGCTTAAACCTCGGGAGACCCGGGACTGGTCCAAGCACAGACGACCAGAACAGCTAGAACCTGTACTGGAGTCTAGGCTTCTTTTTCTCTTTTGATTATTTTATTTTATCCTATGTGTATGGCTATTTTGCACCATGTATGGGCCTGGTGCCTGTGGAGGCCAAAAGAGGGTGCAGATTCCCTCAACCTGGCATATAGACAGTGATGAGCCATCATGAAGCAACAGAATTAATTCCTGGTCTTCTGGAAGGGCAGCTGGTGCTCTTAACCATTCAGACAAGGGTCTCTAAATCGGGGCTTCCATTCTCGGCTACTGCTCTGTATCTTTCTCCTCTGCCTGCACCCTGCACCCTCCACAAACAAAGAAACAAGCAAACAAAATCATTAGAAATGAGCTTGGCCTGGTAGTGCAGAACAGACATCTTAACTATCTAAGAGACTGAGGCTGGAGGATCCGCCTCAAGGCCTACAAGGATATTTAATGAAAGTCTGTTTCAAACTTTATAAAAAGGTAAGACTATGACTCAGCCCTGAACAGCCTAACATGAATGAGGCACTGGCTTCAATCTCTACTACCATACACACAAAACTATAAATAATATGTAAAAACTTGGTATAGTGTGGGCTCCCCTTTTTTGTGTGGAAGGAGAGAAGGGAAGGGAGAGACCATCAGAAAAGGAGGGAGGGGGCACACTTGAGATATATAGTAAATAAACTGAAATTTAAAACATTTTTTAAAAATCTAATTAAATAATTGATTTTTTGAAATGCAAGTTCTTCTTGCAAAAGTAAATGTGTGAAACTGGCCAGTAAAATTCTGAAAAATAAGAATTTAAGTAAACCCAAGTGGGTTCTGATGTTCTTATAATCACAGGACTTAGGAGGCTGAAGCAGGAAGATAGCTGTGAGTTGGAGGTCAACCTGTTTTTCACTGTGAAAACGCACAGTAATGGACAGCAGGGAAATGTGTAAAAAAATTATATTTTAAGGGCTGATGACATGGGAGATGGATGGTTCATAAGTCCAGGACCGTGAGGGCTGCATAGAGAGATCCTGTTTAAAAGACAGAGACAGAAAGAAAAAGATGTAAGTGTGGTGCACCATGACTCCCTGTACTCCCAACACTTGGGAGGAAAAGGGAGGAAGATCTCAAGTTCAAGGCCAGCCTGGGACAAACAGAGAAGCACTGTCTCAAAAATTGAAACAAACAAACAAAAAAGCAAAAAGGAGCTGGAGGGATGACTCAGCAGTTTAAGAGCACTGGCTGCTCTTCCAGAGGACCCAGATTCAGTTCCCAGGACACACATGGCAGGTCACAACTGTCTGTAACTCTTGTTCCAGGGATCTGATGTCTTTTTTTCTGTCCCTGACCAGCATGGCATAGACATGCATGCAGGCAAAACACACATACATATTGAAAGGGTTAGGGTAACTTTATAACCTATATGTCTTCTAAAGCCTATAGTTCTGAGTTTTAGATCCAGGTTAAGCTAAAGCCTCTTAGTACCTTTCCAGAGAGTGAAGGAATGTGACCCTATCTGTGAGGACAGATATAAAAAAAGGTAAGCAAGCAATGACCTTCACTCAGCAAAAGAAGGACTAGACCCCTGTCATTGAGATAGCATTTCTAAGCAACAAACCTAGACTTCGTCTGAGTAGCTATTGACCTCCAGCCAAAAGTCTGTAGCCCCTAATCTTCAAGGATGAGCTATCCACCCCCACCTTAAATTGCAGCTGCATCCACACTTGGCAGGACTGGCCAAGCTTGAGCACCTAAGAATAACCAATTATCTTACTTTATAGCTTCCTCATCCAATCCTAAGTTGCCAAAACTGCAACTTCAAATTTCCCACAATTTTTCTTTTAAAAACCTAAAGGCCTTTGTCTCCCAGTGCCACTCTTTGCTGAACGGCAGGGGTGACCCCATTGTACAATGGTTAAGAAACCTCTTGCTTTTGCAACGAGTTTTGGTCTGGGAGAGTTTCGGGAAAGGGCGCCATCGTGAACTCCTGAGCTGTGAGACCCCAGCTCATACATTTTCAAACAAAATAATAAATATTAAAAATAAATAAGCAGAATCTTTCTGTGCTGGTGACATTGCCAAGGACATCTTGAACTTTCTCAGACCTGACTGACATTCTGCAACAAGTTGTGGCAAGCATGAGCCGCTCAAAGGACACAGTACAAGAAGAGCAAGGATTCTGTGTGCACAGGGAAAGTGAACCCATAAGAGGATACAATGGGCAGACTAAGCCTTTTTTCCTCAAAAACATTAAAACTACCAAGAACATTGCTCTACGTTTGAGTGTGTGAGCCTATTGCAGGATGCTGCCTCCCAAGAGATACAAGCATTTTGAACTGGGGGTAGAAAAGAAAAAGGGCCAGGGGATGGATCCCTAAGCTGACTTTGTTATGAGTTCCAGCACAGGGCAAGCTAATACAGATGATCCAGAAGAAGGAAAACCTGACAGTGTAGAGGAAAAAAGAAATCACTGCAGGAAAAAGTATTCTGAGGAGGTGAGAGGGCTGAGATGCTGGTTTTAGAAGCATGACATCATCTGTGAGGACAGAAAGGAAGACAGAGTAGATGCTGACCCGGTGGGTAGACGATATGGAAATGGGGGACACACATAAAACCTTCTTGATGGCTTAGATTCTCAGTGAGTCAATTTCTCACTGACAGGGAAAGTGATGTGGAAAGAGGCATCTGAGGAAGGAAAATGGTGACCTATTTCACAGAGAAATAAACAACTCCATAGCATTGCCAAGGGTTCCTTGGAGTTTGTGCTTATAGATTTGGAGTAAAACAAGAAAACCAGCCTGTGCATGTACCACTAGATAGACTCAGCTCTCCGGGTGCACATGTGAAAGAATCAGACCAACTGTGTAACCTATGTTTCTTTAATTGCCTTATAACTTACATGTTCAAGTGTTAGGACCATGTTAATTAAAGCCTCTTAGTGCTGCCCCAGAGAACAGAGGAATGTCAAAGTTCCTGACACTGACCATCTGTGAGGGCAGAGATAAGGACGGGAACAAGCAGAGATCTCTACTAAGTGGAGAGAAAACAACTGGCTAGCACCTGTGAGATAAACTTTGTTTGGAATCTGGGCCAAATGGCCCCAATCCTACTGCTGAATAGCTTTTGAACTTTGATCCAAAGCCTGTAGCCCCCATCCCTCAAAACAGACCATGGAGGAGTTAATCACTCTCCCACCTTTAACTGCAGCTATATCTCATATGGCATTAAATTCCAAACTGACTTGAAGATCAGATACTCCCCAGATATTTAAGACAGGGCAGACAGGACGTAAGGGCACCCAGAACCAACCAATTATTTTAAAAGTTAAATACCTCATCCAATCCAGAATTGCCAGTACTGCAACCACTGAAAATTCCTGCACCTTGTCCTTTAAAAACCCAAAGCCTTTGTCTCCCAGTGCCACTCCTTGCTGACCAGCAGGGGTGACCCCATCGCACAATGGTTAAAATAAACCTCTTGCTATTTTGCATCGATGAGATCTGTCTCCTGAGTTCTCTTCACCACTTCTGGAAATTAGGCTCATGCTGGACCTAACAGATGCTTGTGGTAAATCTAGACAGAAATTTGATGTTAGGCGGCCCCGGCCTGACAACAATACAGAGACAGAATCAGCACGTTTGTAAGCAGGATTAGAATGATGTGTCTCAGAAGGCAAACTAAACAAGAAGATCCATGAGGAGATGAAGTTGATGGAAGGAAAGGAAAACAGAGCAGTCAAGAGACTGAAGGTCCTTGGGAAGCCAAGACACTTGTGTCTGAATCCTGACTAACACCCAGGAGGCCAAAACAGGAGACTACAAAGACTTCAAGGATACCATAAACTACATTTTTTTGTTTTCTTTTGCTTTGCTTTGTTTTGTTTTGTTTTGTTTTGTTGTTTGAGGCAAGGTTTCTCTATGTACTCTTGGCTGTCCTGGTACTCACAGAGCAGAGCAGGCTGGGCTTGAACTCAGCGATCTGTATGCCTCCATCATGATTTAAGGCATGACTGTGCCACCATTCCAAGCAGGACTCAGCTTCAATTCCTACCACCATATGACAGTTCACAACCACCTATACCTCCAGTTCCACATTGGCTGATGTCCTCTACTGCTTCCGATTAACACCAAGCACACACATGGAGCACACAGACATGTATGATACAAAACACCCATAAAGATAAAGTGAAAATGGAAAACAAGAAAATCCATAGTCATATCAGGACTAGGGTCACACACCTGTAATCTCAGCCATTGTGATGTAGAATTAGGAGAAGCAGGAGTTTGAGGACACCCTTAGCATCATAAGACTGTCAAGAAAGAAAAGAAAGCAAGAAAACAAGAAAGCAAGCAAGCAAGCAAGAAAGAAAGAAAGAGAGAAAAACAAAGAAAGAAACAGAGAAAGAAAGAAAGAGAGAGAGAAAAAAGGAAGAAAAGAAGGAAAGGAAAAGAAAGAAAGAAGAAAGAAAAAAGGAAAGAAGAATGAAAAGGAAGAAAAAGAAAGAACGAAGAAAGAAAGAGTGAATGAAAGAAAGGAAAGAAAGAAAGAAAGAAAGAAGGAAGGAAGGACGAAAGAAACAAAGAAACAAAGAAGGAAGAAGAAAGAAAGGAAAGAAAGAAAGAAAGAAGAAAGGGAAAAAGAGAGAGAAAGAAGAGTGAATAAAAGAAAGAAAGAAGAAAGGGAAAAAGAGAGAGAAAGAAGAGTGAATGAAAGAAAGAAAAGAAAGAAAGAAAGAAAGAAAGAAAGAAAGAAAGAAAGAAATAGTGAATGAAAGAAAGAAAAAAAAAGAAATGAAGAAAAGAAAAAAAAAATCCAGGATCTGGGTGAGGTATCACAGTCCCAGAATTTGAAAAATTGTGGCAGGATAGGCCAGCCTGGACTACTAGGAGGTTCCAGGTCAGCCAGGACTATATACTGAGAGCCTGACTAAAAATTAAAAAATAAAAAATTCAGCCAGGCATGCTGGTGCACATATTTAATCTCAACACTTGAGGAGACAGTTCATTTTATGAGTTTGAGGCCAGATTGGTCTACAAAGCCAAGGCTATACAAAGACACCCTGTCTCGGGGAGAAAAAAAAAATCTCACTCTTTTCTGTTGTTTTTCAAAACAGGGATACTCTGTATCCCTGGCTGCCCTGAACTGGCTCTATAGACCAGGCTGGCCTCAAATTCAGAGATCTACCTGGCTCTACTTCCTGAGTGCTAGGATTGAAGGTGTGCACCGCCACACCCAGCCATGTTCACACGCTTGGATGTACCTGTGAATCTGCATAAATGAAGTGAAATAAACTGTTATCAAACTACGACAGCACACAAGCTCAGAGTCAGTGTAAGACTCCCCACTCACCTCTGTGGAAGGAGCCCCTTCCTGAGGGAGGGTTCACAGGGAGTGGATGGCAGTTACAGAGGATCCTAACAGACCCAGGAACACTGAGGGCAGAGAGCATTTTAGGGATTGTTCCAGAAAGGGTCTCCCTAAACTGGATTCAAATTCTGGATGTCTCTGCCTCAGCCTCCCGAGTACATGGATTACAGGTACGCACGCAAGCACCACCATGCTTGACTTGTAGTTTTATTTTTCTTAAGCCTCTATGTAGTTCTTACTTTCAGTAAATCTCTAGGAATCCACATCTAGGTCCTGTGATATGTTGATAAAATGAGACCAGAGAGACACAGGCATGTTGGGCCTGATGAGGCCTGTTGCATCTCCCTGAGCCTGGCTCGAGTTTGGAGACCTGTCTTTAGCTTTTGATTTAAGAAGCGCCACTTCCGGACCAAAGTGATTCAGCATATCCATCTTAAAATCAAGCCTGCCTAGTAAGTGTTACATGGAGTTTTGGCACTGGCCCACCTCTCCTTGCACTACCTAACCTTGCCTCTAGCTTATCTTACCTCACTTCCTTAATCCTGCCTCCTGACCCAAACCTATAAAAATGACCGTTTTATTCAATAAACCTGGTTTCTGCTTCGACAGATCTCCCGGCTGAGTGCTGGTTATTTCCTGGGGCATCCGGGGAGGTCCAGGCCAACAACACTCACCATCCTACTCAGCCACGGAGGGCAGCCAGCTGGACTGGCCAACCTCCTCTCAGCTCCACCTGCCTGATATCCACCCTGCACAGGCAGACTCAAGTTCTCCACAGCATGGTTTGACAGAAGCACGAGGCCAATAATCACACATTCCCGTTTGCTCCAAACAGCAATTTTACGCATCTAGTTTTACACACACTTACCAGAGTTGAGGAAACACAGAAACACCTACACATGCAGTCATCACCTGGCATACATAGAAAACCTCAGTCCTAGAGATCTCTACCAACCTTGAGAAAATGAGGCAGCTGCTGGGTGACCATTTTATTAAAAGCATTGAAGCTCACGCTGGGAACTCGTTCTTCCATTATTGCATAAGTGTGGTAAATGTCAATTATAGTCCCAATGGCCGCCTCCAGTTCAGTCAGGGCTCTGCTGCCATCAGTACTCCAAAGAAGGAGCTTATGTCCTCACAGACTGACCTGCCTGGGAAGAAACAGGCCAGGAGAGTCAGGGATCCAAGAACAGGTGAAGTGGCTTCCTGAAAGAGTCAACATGGGGGAGATGAAAGGGTCCTGGACAGACAACAGAATCTCACTTAACAGAAATCCTTCTGCTCTGACTCTTGAGTCTGAAGGTCTGTCTCAGGGATATCTCTGTAGTGGTCTCTATGTGTGCTGCAAGGGTTTTTTGTTATAGTTCTCTGAGTGTGGTAACATCCCCTGTGGGGCCTCTACTCCAATGGCCCTTTCTTTCTGCCACTCCCTTTCTTAGGGTCAGGAGACTGCTTGTCTCCTATGGCTGTTTATGTTGCATCCCCGCCCTCCCACATAGTGGCTACTGTTCCTAAAAGAAAAGCCTAGGGTTGGCAAAACCCAACTGAGCTCAGGGTCAATCCGGCCAGACCCATCTTCAGTCCCACACCCTACTTCTGCGAACGGGGTCTGGGGATGCTCAGTGCAAGAACATACCTGTCTTCCCCACTCATGCCTGTGGTTGACAAGGTTCTAGAAAATGACTCTTCAGATTCCTCAAGCCCCAGCCAGGGCCCTCAGGGGTCCAGAGAGGGAGGAAGCCTGCCTACTCATCCCTCTCATTCTGTCCTACCACCCACAAGGACCACGGCCAGCTCTCCTAAAGCTCCTTCCTGAAACTCTGCCTGAACCCAAATTCAAAGAAGAACCCCGAAGTCGATAAAGAAGGTCCCCGGGCTCTCTGCTGCATCAGGAAGAGGAACTCACCAAAGCAGGTAAATAGGATGCATTGAGCAGAGCTGGAGCCTCTGGACTGAAGTTTTATAAAGCTCCTGGGAAGGAGCAAAATACTCCCAAGTCCAAAGTATCATGGTCAGGCATCTCCTGATTCTGAAAATATAGGACCGCCCCTGCTGTCACTAGCTGTCTCAAAACAGCGCTGTACGAGCCTGCTCAGGAGCGACCATACTGTCCCATCCCTCCCAAGTCTGTGTCAGAGGGGCTGCTTCTGCTATTTGTAAAAATAAAATAAAAACAAACACTTGAAGAGGTCAGCAGCGGGAAGCCCAATCTGAAAAACCAGACCCAGCAAAACACCCTACAGTCCAAGGACACTCAGAAAGCCAAGGATGAGGTCCCCATAGTGGAAATCTGATTGAAGTCCCTAGCTGAGTTCCAAGACAGAAGCCCTCACCGAGACGCTCCTGGGCAGAATTCTTCCCTTCCACTGCTTGGCCTGCACTGCATCACCCTTCTCACAACTTCTCTTCCCACATCCTCCCTTCTGGGCTCAGGGAGGCAGTGCAACCAAGAACAGAAAGAAACACAGGGCAGCCCATTCCTGCCAGCCCGGGAGACAGAGGGCGCCTCTGTCCACTCCAGGTCCCTAGCCCTCTGGCTGTCCTTTCTGACAGGGTGGAGCCTTTCCGGAGGAGGGTTCTTAGGGTAGGACAGTTAAAGCCAGGTCTCCCCACACCTCTCCAGAGGCCACATTTGCAGCCTGCCACTCTATTCTGAACCTGCTCCCACCTCAGACCAAGGCCAACCGTGAGTATTCTACCCTGCTTAGGATAAGTCCCTGGCTTAGCCAGCATGGAGGAAACAGGGCCTCAGTAGGACCCAAAGAATCCTGAAAAAAGATACTGTGGTGCCTAGAAAGCTTGGGAGCAATCAGCCCAAGGGAAAGAGCAGTGTCCGGATCTAGGGGAAATAAAGTTTGGAAAGTAGTGAGAGGAGCTGAGGGAAGGAAAGTCAGAGAGCCGGGCGACTGGTGAATGAGGCTCCAGGCAGCTTCCAGGCTACCATGTCCTTCCACACAGCACTCTGTGTCTCCTGCCAAGTACCCCAGTCTCTAGGTATGGGGAGGGATGGGACACAGCCCTGATCCTTTAGAGAAAGCATAAGAAAAGATGCTCCAGTCAGTGTCTGCCTTTCAAGAACCAGAGACCAGGAATCCTCAGAGCAGCAGAACATAAGCCATGAGAGAGCATCAAGAAGGGGGTCTGTCCTAAAAGATATGAGAAACATAATGAAATCTATACACCTAAAGAAGATAAACAAGAAAGCAGACATGGGGTATGATCATCTATCCTCATCTAGAAAGACAAATGGTATAGGCATTGAACTTGTGACAGGAGTCTACCGCAGAAAGCATCTGAAAGACTCTACCTAGCAGTGCTCCAAAGTAGATACTAAGACTCATAACCAAACCTTCGGCAGAGTGCAGGGAATAATATGAAAGAAGGGGAGTTTGATGTGGAAAGGATAGGAGCTCCACAAGGACCAAACATATCTGGGCACAGGGTCTTTTCTGAGATCGCCACTCAACCAAAGACCATGAGAGGATAAAACCTAGAACCTCTGCTAAGATGTGACCCGTGATAGCTCAGTAATCAATTGGTTTCTCATAGTAAGAGGGAAGAAGGACGATTTCTAACAGGAACTCAAAGACTGGCTCTTTGACCTCCCCACCTCCAAAGGGAGGAGCAGTCCTGTTAGGCCACAGAGGAGGACTTTATAGCCAGTCCTGAAAATACCTGACAAAAGGGAGTCATATGAAAGGGGAGGAGGTCCTCCCCTATCAGTGGACTTGGAAAGGGGCAGGAAGGAGAAGGGGGTGGTAAGATGGGATTGGTGAAGGAATGAGGGATACAGAGGGGATACAGAATTAACAAAATGTAACTAATGATAAAAATAAAATAAAAAAAAAAGAAGGGGTTCTGTGGCAGTGTGCCCTGTCCCATCGCTGCCTTCTCAAGACCTCCTCTCTACCCCCCTTTTCTCAGCTTGCCCCCCACTTCTCTCTTCCCTAATTTTTTCCTCTTTGTTTTCCCACTGCTTATCCCCTAGGACCTCCCCTCCATAACATTCCAAGCTGCTGGAGGGCTCCAGGCAAACTCCAGGTGCCCTCCCTCGGAGATGGGAAGGGTAACCAGAGCCACTCAGATCCCGCCCTTGAACAACCCCTTATACCTGTGATGAGCTCAGCTTGGGTTCTCTCTCCCCTCATCTCTGTGACAACTAACTTCTTCTGACTGCAGTTCAGGTGACAGTCACAAGGGCTCCATTGAAGAGTTGGGATGTCATCTAATCAGGACCCATTGTCCAGTATACCCAGTGGTGAGGAAGAATGAGGACACCTGATCTGAGATACCCGAGAAGCCGTGAGGCTGCGGAAGGCATGACCCTCCCCCGGCCAAAGGACTCAGGGCCCTAACATGGTAATCTCTTCTCAATAGACCTCTCCATTCTTCTGCTCTCACCCGGCTCGTGGAACCCAAATGACCTCATGCATTCAGCCTTTATCAAACACAAACCAGCCCTATCCTGCTCCCACTGGAGCTACTGAAACAGACCTGGCCTGAGGCAGGAATAGACAGCTTCAGGGACAAAGCCTTTAGGTAAGTTCCTCCTTAGAATCTTTTTGTCCAAGGGAAAACCTTAGACATTTCCCTCAGCTTCTACCTATGTGATTGGAATGCATAATTTTGCAGATAAGAGGACTAGACTAGGAGGTCATGGGAAGCACACTCCCAGAGAAGCCAAAATGAAATGCTGGGGAGAGAGGGGAGCCAGGCAAGGGTGGCTTGGACATGGAGACAGAACTGCCAAAATTTCAGGGCCTAGGCTGGAGAGATGGTTCAGTCGTTAATTGTTTGTCTTTTCTTCCAGAAGTCCTGAGTTCATTTCCCAACAACAACATGGTGGCTCTTTACCATTTAAACCCTCTACTCCCCTCTTCTGGCCTGCAGATGTACATGCACATAGAGCATTGAGAATAAATAAAATCTTAAATAAAGAAAAAAAAGAGTTGAGGGCCAGCCAGAGATAGTTCCAGGACAGCTATGGCTGTAGAATGTGTGGTGTTATAAATTAGTAAATCCCAGGCCCAGAAAGATGGAGATCCAGCCAAAAGGACCTGGGCATAATCCTTTGTGCCTAAAGAGCAAGGGTCACTTAGCAGTGTGGCTCCCCTCCACACCAACTCTTGCCAAACCCCCCCATCACTGTCACTCCTCCATCAGCTCACCAAAGGTACCAGACTTCTCCTGTGTGGGCATCAGAGACTTACTACCCACAGCAAAGCTTGACTGCGACAGTGCCAGAAGGTAAAAATAGAGCTGGAAGCCTGCCTGGTCCTGTGTCCACCCTTAGCCCTCCCCAACCCTAAGTCTCTGCCCAGGCAGCCAGGAGCCACTCACTGCATGTGTCTTTTGAAGACTTCTGAAGACAGCCCAGTTCCTGTTGCTTCATCTCATGACCATCCCTGACACCCTCTGGCTGGGAAGTGATGGAGGGATCCAAAATGCTGGGATGGATTTAGGTGTGAGAGGGATTCTCCCACATCACAAAATCTCAGTGAAAGATAATATCGAGTAGGGTCCCATCTTGTAGCTGTCTGAGCTGTGAAACCACGGCCAGGCCTGAGGATTCCCTTCTCTGAGGACCCCAGAGGTCCTGAACCTGATTGACACTTCACTTCTCTAATGGTGGGGTGGGTAGGTGTGTGCTGAAATGGGCTCTGAGCTGGAGACTGCCATGGAGACCTGTTGGTATAATGTTCTTTTAAAATGTATATGCCTTACTCTTGTTAATTCAAATGCTGATTTCCCCACCCCCAACTCTCTGGTTTCAATTTGGATATTGCATTGTGATACTCACTATAAGCATCCTGTCCCAACTCTTGTGTAAAGAGGACACAAATAAAGCAACTGGATACAACGTTGTGCAATGGGAGGAGCCAGAGGACAGGAAAGAGGGGAGGAGCTAGAGAACGAGGAGGGGCTCCAGGAGAGGGGTACAGGAGGAGAGCAGAGCAGGAGGAGAGAGCTTGGAGGACTTGGAGCATGAACCAGACCTAAGATTTTACAAAAAGCAAGTATAATGTGGGAAATCTAAATGTTAGGAAACTGAGGGCATGGAGGTTTAGGAGGGAGTAAATATTGCCCAGCATTGTGTTCTAGGTTAACTAAAAACCCAGTCTCTGTGTGGTGATTTGGTATTAAAGCTGCTGAGGATTAACAGCAGCGTTACAAGAAGATAAAACAATAGTAAATATTAATAACCACCTACAACAAATGGCGCCCAACTAATCTAAGAATCCACACCCTTTAAATCATACTTTATCATAATTTGGTGGGGGGAATAAACTCCCAGTGATGCAAACCAAACTTAAAATCTAAAAACTCTCAGGTCAGTTACTGTCTCTTTAAGAGAGACTCTTAAACAGGCCTTGGAGCAAAAGGCAGCCTACTGTGGGCAGACCTGAGACTTCCCTAACAAAACTAGCTGCCACTACAGTCTAACAGGATGGAAGAAACAATAAAACAGACTTCTTGGAGCTTGGCTGATAATCTATTCTATGGTTTTAAGACTGAAATAAAGGAAAGTCTAGAAATTGTAACTATGCTTACATTCATAGTCCTCCATTTAACTTTAATCATTGCATTAGCCTTTTATGTCTTCTCGAAGGCAAAGGCTTTAGAAAAGATACTGGAACAGCACAAAGAACAACTAGAACAATATAAAGAAAAATTAAAAGTCGGAAGAGAAGCATAAAACAAGAGATTCAAGAGATTATTGAACAAAACAAACAACAGGGAGATAGGTATGAAATATGGGTGCAGACCTTAAGAGAAGAGTTTAGAATACTAAGTAATGAAAATACTCAGGCAGAGGCAAAAGACAAAAATAAAGAAAGCCAACCAAAGGTGTTTAGAAAACAAACGTTGGCTTATCCAGTCACTATACAGCAGAAACCAGCAGATGATGATCATCCACTGAATTATCATGAAGCTGAATGGCGCCCTGTGGAAGTGCTAGATCTGAGGAAATTTAAGGAAAGTGTTACTAATTTTGGAATGCATTCACCATTTGTAAAACAAATGTTGACTTCCTGGTCAATCAAAACTAGAGTAATCCCTAAGGATTGGGAGGATACGGCAAAGGCAATATTAGAACCTGTGCCATATTTACACTGGCTATCATGGTGGAGAGAAGAGGCTAGAGAGCTAGCACACAAAAATAGAGCCAGAGGTGCTGGTGTTTCTAACAGCTGCTTGGCGATGGCCAGTATGCTGACACAGAGATACAAGCTGTATATAACGAAGAAACCTTAGCATTATGTCGCTTAGCAGCCTTAAATGCTTGGGATAAGGTTGAGGAATCAGGAAAAAGGCTTGAGCCATTCTCCCAGGTCATACAAGGTCCAAGTGAAACATTTACTAACTTTTTGCAAAGATTGACTTCAGCTGTGGATAGAAGTATATCAGATCCACTAGCTAGAAAAGCACTAATAGAATCTTTAGCTTTTGAAAATGCTAATACTGAATGCAAAGAGGCAATAAGGCCATTAAGAGCAAGATCTGCTCCAATAGATGAATGGATTAGAAATACGATTGATATTAGACCTCATTCACGCAATTTGACCTTGGTAGGAGAAGCTACCTCAAAAGACCTTGGGAGATGTTGTAATTGTGATGGACGATATTACTACAGAAGAAATTACCAGGAAAACCAAAATAATTCAAGAAGGGAGCCTGTGCTTCCTAGAATATGCAGAAGATGTGGCAAGGGTCGTCACTGGCCTAGTGAATGTAGAGCAGTCACAGATAACTGGGGAAATCCTTTATCAAAAAATGCCCAAGGGGGCCTCTTGCAGGCCCCAGAACAGGACAGGGATACTCCTCCACAAGAAAATCAAACACCACTGCTCTGGGAATAAACATTAAAAACTTGGACAGTGAGGCCAAAGCAGATTCTATAGATAAATCAAAAAACCAGGAGAACAAAAAACAAATATATTGGCAAACCTCTATAAATGATCAAAGGCCAAAGTTAAAGATAATTTTAAATAATATTGAAATTGAAGGCTTGGTAGATACTGGGGCTGATGTCACAATTATTACTTGTAAATCCTGGCCTCCAAATTGGCCACTTCAGGAGGTGGATATTCAATTCCAAGGAGTTGGGACTTTATCTAAAGTGAAACAAAGTGTTAGATGGCTTAAATGTATAGGACCAGAAGGTCAAATAGGAAAATTAAGGCCAAATGTGGCTAAGATAGTCATAAACTTATGGGGAAGAGATCTGTTACATCAGTGGAAAACCTAGATTAATATCCTCCTAGTTTTGGAGACAAGCCAAAAGCCAGGTAATACTCCTGATAAAGAAGCCAAAATTATTTTAAAATGTCATCAAAAACAGTTACAGACTGTCCACGCTGTCCATAAACAAAATACAGCAGAGGCCTTCTTTTCAACTTCATGTTGGGAAGCCACTGCTAATAAAATTCCCACAGCCTTACCGCTAAGGTGGTTGGCTGACCAACCTATTTGGATTGAACAATGGTCTATGAGTAAAGAAAAATTACTGGCACTAGAACAGCTAGTCCTGGAACAGCTGGAGGCTCAACATATAGAGGAGTCCAACAGCCCTTGGAATTCTCTGGTATTTGTCATCAAAAAGAAATCTGACAAATGGAGGATGTTAACAGATCTAAGAGCAATTAACAAAATTATTCAGCCAATGGGATCGTTACAATCTGGAATCCCATTGCCTTCCTTGTTACCTAAAGAATGGCCTATTATAGTGATTGATTTAAAGGATTGCTTTTTCACAATTCCTTTACATGAACATGATAGGGAAAGGTTTGCTTTCTCAGTACCCACTTTGAATAGAAGCTGTCCAATAAAGAGGTATCACTAGAGGGTCTTACCACAGAGGATGTTAAACAGTCCTACTTTGTGCCAATATTTTGTACAACGACCGTTGGAGGTAATTCGTAAGCAGTTTCCTCAATCCATAATTTACCACTATATGGATGATATCTTATTAGCTGATTCAGATATGAAAACCTTAGAAAATATTTTTGATGAAATAAATAGAACTTTGCCTTGTTGGGGATTACAGATTGCTCCCGAAAAAATACAAAGAGGAGATTCTATTAATTACCTAGGATATAAAATAGGTCTACAGAAAATTCGACCACAAAAAGTACAAATTAGAAAAAACCAGTTAAGAACTCTTAATGATTTTCAAAAATTGCTGGGAGATATTAACTGGCTACGGCCTACCCTTGGTTTAGCTACTCAAGAGCTAAGTATCTTATTTCAAACCTTACAGGGTGATAAGGACTTAAGTAGTCCAAGAACGTTATCAGCTGAAGCTGAAAAGGAATTGGCTCTGGTAGAAAGGAAATTACAAGATGCATGTATAGACCGTATTGATCCAAAGAGGGCCTGTATTTTGGTTATTTTGCCCTCCACTCATTCTCCCTCAGGAATTCTTATGCAGAGGGAGGACTGTATTTTAGAATGGATATTTTTGGCACACAAACAAAACAAAAAACTAAAAACCTATATAGAAAAGGTTTCTGAATTGATCCTAAAAGGAAAAATGAGACTTCGTCAACTGGCTGGAATAGATCCAGCTGAAATTGTGGTGCCCTTTACCAATGCTGAGATTTTGTCATTATGGGCAGACAACGAATATTGGCAAAGAGCTTGTTGTGAATTTTTGGGAGAAATCAACAACAAATACCCAAAAAGTAAACGACTTCAGTTTATAAAAAAAAACCAATTGGATTCTCCCTCATATAGTAAAAGGAACTCCAATTTCTGGAGCTCCCACATTTTATACAGATGCCAATAAATCAAAAAAGGCAGGTTTATAAGTCAGAAAATCTGAGTAAAGTGGTGGAGAGTCCATATGATTCAGTTCAAAAATCAGAATTATATGCAATTCTCTTGGTGTTACCAGATTTTCAGGACTCTCTTAATATAGTCACTGACTCTCAATATGCAGAAAGAGTTGTTCTGCATATAGAAACTGCTGATCTAATTCAGGATAATTCAGACTTAACTTCACTGTTCCTTCAATTACAACAAGTAATCAGAAATAAAAATAATCAATTGTATATAACACATGTCAGATCTCATACAGGTTTACCAGGTCCTCTAGCACAAGGCAATGATGAAATTGATCAACTATTGATAGGAAGCGTGTTAGAGGCCTCAGAATTTCATAAAAAACACCATGTTAATAGCAAAGGTTTAAAAAGAGAGTTTTCTATCACTTGGCAACAAGCCAAAGAAATTGTGAGAAAATGCCCCACTTGTTCTTTATATAGCCAAACTCCACTCCCTGCAGGAAGTAACCCTAAAGGTAACCAAAGAAATGAAATTTGGCAAATGGACGTGCTTTATTTTACAGAGTTTGGTAAACTGAAATATGTGCACCATACTATAGACACATATTCAGGGTTTCAGTGGGCAACAGGCTTAAGCTCTGAAAAGGCTGATTCAGTTATTACCCATTTATTAGAAGTGATGGCAATTATGGGCATACCTAAACAAATTAAGACTGATAATGCTACAGCGTATGTCTCTAATAAAATGGAAGGATTTTTTACATATTACAAGATAAAGCATGTCACAGGTATACCTCACAATCCTACTGGTCAAGCAGTTATTGAAAGATCCAATCGTACTTTAAGGGACATGCTTAACAAACAGAGAGGGGTATTAAAAACCCCCAGAGACAGATTACATAATGCTTTGTTGACCTTAAATTTCTTAAATGTTAATGAACAGCAAACAACAGCTGCGGAGAGACACTGGGTTATAGAAAAAAAATGCTGAATTATTTCAGCCTATATATTTCAAAGATACCCTAACTTCACAGTGGAGAGTCGGGAATATGTTACGCTGGGGAAGAGGTTTTGCTTATGTTCATGCAGGAGAAGAGAAATTATGGGTTCCTTCAAAACTAATAAAAATCAGAAATGACAGTGGAAGACCACCGGAAGACCTTAGCCACTCAGAAGAGGAGAGAAATCAAGATCAAACAGAACAGGTAACATAACCTGATAATCCCTTTACCTGGAAATACCTCTGAAACTGACAGACATAAAAAATGTCTCCAGTCAGAACTCCAATACTTGGCCAATAATTCTTGGCTATAATATCCTCAAAATGTATTATGCTAACCTTTTAATTTGCATAGATAAAATTGGCTTACAATTTAGTTTCATCCTGCACCTCTCATACATTTATAATTTTAGAACTCCATAATGCTTGTGAGAAATTATATGTTTGCAGAACAAAAGAACTACACAACAGAGATGCTAGAGCAAACCTAACAGAATCATTCTTCAGCATGCTGAGACATTGACACATCTGTTCCAGCTTCTTGCATGTTCCAGCATTCTGCTTGTACCTGCCTCAACTTCTTCAACTGCCGTTTCACATCAAAGCCTGCTCCCAAAAGAACTTTGAAGAAAGCTACTAATTTTAACTGGTCCAACATTTTGGACTGTTCCAAAAAGGACTTTTATTAAACCTGAAATTTCTCAACATTCAAATGTTATTGGACCACAAATGGTATTACTTGCTTAATTAACCATTTTTATTTGGGCCCCCTATAGGATTTCTACATGTCCACAATGTCAGCTAGAAGAAACTCATGAGAACGGCGTACAATTTCCTTTAAAGGGGGTTGGGTATGTTTTTGGTTGTTTGATATGGCTACAAAATTTTATTGTCATGGGGAGATGTTTATTATTAATGGTCTTATTCAAAGTGAAACAAGGAATATACAGGGATATTTTATAGAAATAGAAAAAGGGTAGATTATTGAATCTAATCAACTTAAGGTTTTATTTGTTATTCACAAATAAGGTTAATTTTAACTCTGGCATAGGATTTTGCATATTGATGCAAAAATGAGTATTTTTAATACATTGGTATAAGCTTTACTATATTGATAGAAAGTCAAGGTTACTTCCAATACTTTTAAACTACTATTAAAAGGTGGTTAGGATATTAGGTATACAAGTTAATTGTTAGTTATTCAACTCAAAGTCATGTCAGACACTAGTTTAATTTATCACAGGAGTATATCTCGTAGGTTTGACAGATAAATATGATTTTGTATACAAAGCGATTACATAAAGATAGGTAGTCTTCAAAAACTTCGGAGACCTACAGAATATGGCATTTAAAATGTTCTTATTATTTTAAAGATTCGTTGACAATGAGACAAGTCATTTCCTGGCAGCACCCCACCTACCTGAAAGAAGATAATGAGCATCGAAGAACCTCCATATGGAGATGGCTTCAAATGTGGCAAACAAGCCACTCGGGTAAAGAAAATACCCTCGCTTCACAACAGACAAATTGTGCCTAAAATGGGCAAGCTTAAATGCAGGACAAGTTGACTGCCGAACTCTGCCAAGACAGGGTAAGCAAGTCCTAAATTGTTCCTGCTTCACATTTATGTCTGTCAAAATATTCTGAGCCAGAAGGCTGAAGATGATGCTCCAACGTTATAGAGTTATGGGTGACTAACTGTTCAGCAGCAAACTGTCTCTGTCAATTTTTTATCTTTTGGAAGCTGCTAACATGCACTTCCTATTTACTCTCATAACTAATTTTATTCCTTCTCAAGTCTCTGAGGGGGTTGAAGACCAAATAATTACAGTACCACATTTAAGCTTAAGTTGTTTAGAAATTAAGAAATCTTTTTATATAGGTAATACCAATAAAAGTTAATTTAGGTATAGAATTTTAAACTTATCAAGATAGATAGGATAATCAGACACTTTCTACTAAGATACCCTCTCCATGTGCGAAATACACATGGACTAGACATTGCACGTGTAGATCTTATCTAACAGTTTTCATAATTTCATAATTATTGTTGTATTAAAAGAAAAAGAGCCTTTTATTGGACTTAAAGGGGGAAATGTTGGTATAATGTTCTTTTAAAATGTATATGCCTTACCCTTCTTAATTCAAATGCTGATTTCCCCACCCCCAACTCTCTGGTTTCAATTTGGATATTGCATTGTGATACTCACTATAAGCATCCTGTCCCAACTCTTGTGTAAACAGGACACAAATAAAGCAACTGGATACAATGTTGTGCAATGGGAGGAGCCAGAGGACAGGAAAGAGGGGAGGAGCTAGAGAACGAGGAGGGGCTCCAGGAGAGGGGTGCAGGAGGAGAGCAGAGCAGGAGGAGAGAGCTTGGAGGACTTGGAGCATGAACCAGACCTAAGGTTTCACAAAAAGCAAGTATAATGTGAGAAATCTAAATGTTAGGAAACTGAGGGCATGGAGGTTTAGGAGGGAGTAAATATTGCCCAGCATTGTGTTCTAGGTTAACTAAAAACCCAGTCTCTGTGTGGTGATTTGGTATTAAAGCTGCTGAGGATTAACAGCAGCGTTACAAGAAGATAAAACAATAGTAAATATTAATAACCACCTACAACAGAGACCCTCATCAATGTCTTCCATGCCCATTCGGGCAAGGAAGGGAACAAATGTAAACTGAGCAAGAAGGAGTTGAAAGACCTGCTACAAACTGAACTCTCCGGCTTCCTGGATGTAAGCAGAGTGTTGAGGCAGAGGGTGGAGAAAGGGGGTGGGCACCTCTGCCAGGTACCTGCCTCAGCCCTCAGCTCAGCCCATCCTCCTCTTGCACTCTCAGCTAGGTTTTTCAGGCTCCCCTTACTCCTCCCTGGAAAAGCCAAAATGCCCTAGTGTACTGACCTCCTGTTAATACCAGACTCTGCAGATTCATCAGAGACACTATCCACAGCATAAAATGGAGTCATGAAGGGCACAGCAGCATATAGCTTTATCCTAGCACTACAGAAGGAAAGGCTGGAGTAGCAAGAATTCAGAGACAGCCTGGACTATGAAAGACCTTGTTTCCAAAAAAAAAAGTTTTGTTTTGTTTTTTTAATAAAATAAGACCCAGCCTGGTGATGCATAGCTTTAATCCCAGCACTTGGGAGACAGAGCCAACCATTTCTAGAATTTTGAGGACAGCCTGGTCTATATGTGAGATTCTGTCAGAAAGAAAGAAAGAAAGAAGGAAGGAAGGAAGGAGGGAAGGAAGGAAGGAAGGAAGGAAGGAAGGAAGGAAGGAAGGAAGGGGAGAGAAAAATAAAAAAGGGAAAGAAAGAAAGAAAGAAGAGAAAGGAAGAAAAAATAAAAAAGAAGGAAACAAAGAAAGAGAAAGAAAAGAAAGGAAGGAAGTAGGAAAAAGAGAAAGAAAAAAGGGTTCTTTAGTTTGTTTGGTTCGTTGGGTTTGGGTTTTTTTGTTCTTCAACAGGGTTAATCTGTGTAGCCTTGGCTGTCCTGGACTCACTTTGTAGAACAGGCTGGCCTCAATCGCACAGACTACTGCATGCCTCTGCCTCACAGAGTGCTGGGATTGCAGAAATGGACTACTGCAACCAACGAAAAAGTTTTGAATTAAAAAATAATTAAACATTGGAGAGATGGCTCAGAGGTTAAGAGCACTGGCTCCTCTTCCAGAGGTCCTGAGTTCAATTCCCAGCAACCACACGGTGGCTCACAAGCTTCTATAATGAGACCTGGTGCCTTCTTCTGGCATTCAGGCACACATTCAGGCAGAACAATATATATATATATATCATAAATAAATACAAAAAAAAGAAAGAAAAGGAGGAAAGAAAGAAACAAAGAAAGAAAAGGACGAAAGAAAGAAAGAAAGAAAGAAAGAAGAGGAGGAAAGAAAGAAAACAAAAAGAAAGGAAAGAAAAAAGAGAAGGAAAGTAAGAGAAAGAGAGAAAGAAAGAGAAGAAAACAGAAAGAAAGAAAGAAAGAAAGAAAGAAAGACCAAAAAGAGAACTTGGTGTGTGGCTGCTCCCAATTGCCTGACTTTTACAAGATCATACGTTAATCCTCAACACTGTAAAAATTAATTTCATTGATGAACCTAGACAGCTGTGACAGGTAGCTAGGTTATATAGGTGAGGCATTTAGCACGTTTGTTATCGTTACCAGCCAAAGGACACATTCCAGGAGTTATAGGGGGAAACGGGAAACTGGAGACATGGAGCTGAGCCCCAGCAGCCTCTCTTGCCTCCAAGCTCTGTATTCTTCACGCATCAGCTGTGTATTTATTGAGCACCGACTTAGTGAAAGATCTATTGCTGTGCCACACATTCTCAAGGACATGTTCTGTCCTCAACAACAGAAGGACAAAAAAAAAAATCTCATAATACTAGATGGTATAGATATCTGAAGATGAACCACATTCCTTGTCTTCAAAATGTCCATAATGTTCATGTTTTCAACTCAGGTAAAGGCAGAGCTTTCTCATCCCTGGATCTCAAGAAAAGAAGTCAGGGTAGTGTATGAAAATTAAGCAACTGTGTTTCAAGGAGGAAGATTTATTTGGAGGGAGGGGAGTTTTGCATGGCCCAGCCCAGCATACCCTGCTGAACCCCATCCCAACAAGCAGGCTTTACTTCTTCAGGAACGCCAGGACCTTCTCCTCCCACATTGGCTTTGCCAATTCCCCGATCAGTCTCCAGTACTCATTGAAATTGAGCTCCGAGTCCTGGTTCACATCCAAGCTCTTCATCTTCTCATCTAGAGTGCCCACATCCTAAGAGGTAAAAGGGAAGGATTAGAACTGTGGCTCTTGAGGCAGGGTAGAGGAAAGAACTGTCAGATGCCATTCCTCAGAAGTGCCCACACCGGCCCCTGGTCTGAAGGATGAGGCTATGTCCCACTGCCTGGAAGTCCCATATCCAAGGGACAGCAGCATACACTGTGGCTGAGGGTGAACTACCGTCCTCCTTCACAAGGCACTACGGTCCCTGCTGCTCAGCTGCAGCATCCTAACCTCTTCTCAATTTAGTCACCAGCCGGCAGGTCAGGAGAACAGCAAAAGTACCAGGTTATCAGGTTCTCTAGGCCGCTGTTGACAGAGTGTCTCATGGCTGTGAAACCAATGGATTCTGGAAGCCTGCCTCCATGATGAAAGGATTTGTTGCCAGATAAACAATCACAACATAAACATCGTTGCTGAACAGTTGGTGGGTGTCAGATGACAGGACACCTCACAGGCACCTGACTCTGAACACGGGGGGGATCTGTGGGGAGGCTGTTTTGTTTCTTAAATGTCCTCATTTTATTTCATATGTATGAATGCATATTGCCAACATGTGGTATGTACATGCACCACATACATGCCTGGTGCCCAGAGATCAGAGAGGACGGTACCTGGACAGGATTTAGAGGTGGTTGTGAGCTGCCATACAGGTGCTGGCAACTGAAGCTGGATCCTTTGCAAGAGCACTGTGCATAATCACTAAGCCATCTCTCCAGCCCCCATGTGCCTCAACATTTGGACAAAGGCAAATCCTGCCAAACAGATCTCTGGGTGACATGAAGCAAATTCTTAGAAGGGTTTTCTTAGCAGAATCATGAGCTCAGTCTTTGGACAATACTTCCTCAACCAGCAGAAGGGAAGAGTGGCAGGGCAACCAACCACTCTTAGGTCCTTGATTCCAGGCATTGTGATATTACATTATGTTTTATATCATTTGATCCTCAAGATCCACTAGAATGACAGTGGCCCAAGGACCTTGTCCAACAATATACTTTCAGTGTCAAGTACACAGCTGAATTTGTTCACCAAGACACGAAAAGACAGAGTAGGTCTTCAGTAAATAGAGGCTGAATAATAGACCAACAATCCAACAGGAAAGGCATAACAAGTCTGCCTCACAGTTGAGATTTAAACCTCAGGAGACCAGGGACTGGTGCTAAGCACAGACGACCAGAACAGATAGAACCTGTACTGGAGTCTAGGCTTCTTTTTCTCTTTTGATTATTTTATTTTATCCTATGTGTATGGCTATTTTGCACCATGTATGGGCCTGGTGCCTGTGGAGGCCAAAAGTGGGAGCAGATTCCCTCAACCTGGCATATAGACAGACAGTGATGAGCCATCATGGAGCAACAGAACTAAATCCTGGTCTTCTGGAAGGGCAGCTGGTGCTCTTAACCATTAAGCCAAGGTTCTCGAAACCAGGGCTTCCATTCTCGGCTACTGCTCTGTATCTTTCTCCTCTGCCTGCACCCTGCACCCTCCACAAACAAACAAACAAACAAACAAACAATACTATTAGAACTGAGCTTGGCCTGGTAGTACAGAACAGAAATCTTAACTACCTAAGAGACTGAGGCTGGAGGATGCAACTCAAGGCCTACAGGGATATTTAATGAAAGTCTGTTGCAAAATTTTTAAAAAGGCTAAGGATATGATTCAGCCCTGGACTGCCTAACACGAATGAGGCACTGGCTTCAATCTCTAATACCATACACACAAAACTATAATTAATATGTAAAATTGGTATAGTGTTGGCTCCCCTTTTCTGTGTGGAAGGAGAGAAGGGAAGGGAGAGACTAGAAGAAGAGGAGAGGGGGCACCCTTGGGATATAAAGTAAATAAACTGAAATTTAAAACATTTTTTTAAAAATCTAATTAAGTAATTGATTTTTTAAAATGCAAGTTCTGCTTGGAAAAATAAATGTGTGAACCTGGCCAGTAAAATTCTGAAAAATAAGAATTTAAGTAAATCCAAATGGGTTGTGATGCTCTTATATTCACAGCACTTAGGAGGCTGAAGCAGGAAGATCGCTGTGAGTTGGAGGTCAGCCTGTTTTTCACTGTGAAAATGCACAGTAATGGACAGCAGTGAAGTGTGTAAAGAAAAAAATATTTTAAGGGATGATATGGGAGATAGGAGAGATGGGAGATAGATGGTTCATAAGTCCAGGACCGCAAGGGCTGCATAGAGAGAGCATGTTTAAAAGACAGAGATGGAGAGAAAGAAAAAGAAAAAGATGTAAGTGTGGTGCACCATGACTCCCTGTATTCCCAGCACTTGGGAGGAAAAGGCAGGAAGATCTCAAGTTCAAGGCCAGCCTGGGACAAACAGGGAAGCGCTGTCTCAAAATAAATAAATAAATACACAAATAAATAAATAACCACAAAGGGGCTGGAGAGATGACACAGCAGTTTAAGAGCATTGCTGCTCTTCCAGAGGACCCAGGTTCAGTTCCCAGCACCCAAATGGCAGGTCACAACTGTCCGTAACTCTTCTTCCAAGGATCTGACGTCTATTTCTTTTGTCCCCCACCAGCATGGCACAGACATGCATGCAGGCAAAACATCCATACATATCAAACAAAATAATAAATATTAAAAATAAATAAGCAGAAGCTTTCTGTGCGGGTGGCATTACAAAGGACATCTTGAACTTTCTGAGATCTGACTGACACCCTGAAAGAAGTTGTGGCAAGGGTGAGCTTCTCAAAGGGACACAGTACAAGAAGAGCAAGGATTCTGTGTGCCCAGGGAAAGTGACCCCATGAGAGGCTACAATGGGCAGACTAAGCGTTTTTTCCTCAAAAAGATTAAAACTACCAAGAAGATTACTCTAAGTTTGAGTATGTGAGCCAATTGCTGGATGCCGGCTCTTAACAGATACAAGCATTTTGAACTGGGGATAGAAAAGAGAAAGGGCCAGGGGATGGATCCCTAAGCTGACTTTGTTATGAGTTCCAGCACAGGGTAAACTAATACAGATGATCCAGAAGAAGGAAATCCCGACAGTGTAGAGGAAAAAAGAAATCACTGCAGGAAAAGGTGTTCTAAGGAGGTGAGAGGGGAGGGATGCTGGTCTTAGAAGGAGGACATCATCTGTGAGGACTGAAAGGAAGACACAGTAGATGCTGACCCAGTGGGTAGACCATATGGGGATGGGGGACACACATAAAACCTTCTTGATGGCTTACATTCTCAGTGAGTCAATTTCTCACTGACAGGGGAAGTGATGTGGAAAGAGGCATCTGAGGAAGGAAAAATGGTGACCTATTTCACAGGGAAATACACAACTCCAAAACATTGCCAAGGGTTCCTTGGGTTTTATGATTATAGATTTAGAGTGAATCAAGAAAACCAGCTTGTGCATGTCCCTCTGCATAGACTCAGCTCTCCGGCGCACATGTGAAAGAATCAGACTAACCGTGTAACCTATGTTTCTTTAATTGCCTTATAACTTACATTTTCAAGTGTTAGGCCCATGTTAATTAAAGCCCTTTAGTGCTTCCCCAGAGAACAGAGGAATGTCAAAGTACCTGACACTGACCATATGCAAGGGCAGAGATAAGGAAGAGAACAAGCAGAGATCTCTACTAGGTGGAGAGAAAATCACCGGCCAGCACCTGTGAGATAAACTTACTTTGGAAACTAGGCCAAATGGACCCAATCCTTCTCCTGAATAGCTCCTGACCTTTGATCCAAAGACTGTAGCCCCCACTCCTCAGAAAAGACACGGGAGGAATTAATTACTCTCCCACTTTATAGCTCCCACTACAGCTATATCTCATATGGCAGGATATTCCAAACTGACTTGAAGATCAGATATTCCCCAGATATTTAAGACAGGGCTGACCGGACCTAAGGGAGCCCAGAACCAACCAATTATTTTAAAAGTTAAATACCTCATCCAATCCAGAATTGCCAAGACTGCAACCACTGAAAATTCCTGCACCTTGTCCTTTAAAAACCCAAAGCCTTTGTCTCCCAGTGCCACTCCTTGCTGACCAGCAGGGGTGACCCCATTGCACAATGGTTAAAATAAACCTCTTGCTATTTTCCATCGATGAGCTCTGTCTCCTGAATCTCTTCACCACTTCTGGAAATTAGGCTCATGCTGGACCTAACAGATGCAGGTGATAAATCTAGACAGAAATTTGGGAGTAGGTGGTCCCTGCCTGACAACACAGAGACAGAATCAGGAGGTTTGTAAGCAGGATTAGAATGATGTGTCTCAGAAGGCAAACTAAACAAGAAGATCCATGAGGAGATGAAGTTGATGGAAGGAAAGGAAAACAGAGCAGTCAAGAGACTGAAGGTCCTGGGGAAGCCAAGACACTTGTGTCTGAATCCTGACTAACACCCAGGAGGCCAAAACAGGAGACTACAAAGACTTCAAGGCTACCTTAAACTACATTTTTGTTTTGTTTTTTGAGGCAACGTTTCTCTATGTAGTCTTGGCTGTCCTCGTACTCACTCTATAGACCATGCTGGGCTTGAACTCAGAGATCTGTCTGCCTCCACCAGGATTAAAGGCATGAATGTGCTAAGATACCCAGCAGGACTCAGCTTCAATTCCCACCACCCATATGACAGTTCACAACCACCTCTAAGTCCAATTCCACACAAGCTGATGTCCTCTACTGCATCCCATGGGCAACAAGCACACACATGAAGCACACAGACATGTACCATACAAAACACCCATACACATAGAGTGAAAATGGAAAACAAGATAATCTATAGTCCTGTTGGGACTAGTGGCACACACCTGTAATCTCAGCCGTTGTGAACTATAATTAGGAGAAGCAGGAGTTTGAGGCCACCCTTACCTTCATGAGACAAGAAAGAAAGAAAAAAAGAAAGAATGAAAGAAAGAAGAAAGAAAGGAAGGAAGGAAGGAAAAAATAAGAACGAAAGAGAAAGAAGAAGAGAAAGAAGAAAGAAAGTGTGAATGAAAGAAAGAAAAAAAGAAAAGAAGAAAAGAAAAAGAAAATCCAGGAGTTGGGTGGGGTATCACAGTCCCAGAATTTGAAAAGCTGGGGCAGAATAGGCCAGCCTGGACTACATAGCAGGTTCCAGGTCAGCCAGAACTATATAGTGAGAGCCTGTCTAAAAATAAAAAATAAAAAATTCATCCAGGCATGCTGGTGCACACATTTAATCTCAACACTCAGGGAGACAGTTCATTTTATGAGTTTGAGGCCGGCTTGGTCTACAAACCCAAGGCTACACAAAAACACCCTGTCTCAGGGGAAAAAAAAAAATCACACTCTTTTATGTTGTTTTTCGAAACAGGGATACTCTGTGTATCCCTGGCTGCCCTGAACTGGCTCTATAGACCAGGCTTGCCTCAAATTCAAAGATCTACCTGGCTCTGCTTCCTGAGTGCTAGGATTGAAGGTGTGCACCGCCACACCCAGCCATGTTCACACGCTTGGATGCACCTGTGAATCTGCATAAATGAAGTCAAATAAACTGTTATCAAACTACGACAGCACACAAGCTCAGAGTCAGTGTTAGACTCCCCACTCACCTCTGTGGAAGGAGCCCCTTCCAGAGGGAGGGCTCACAGGGAGTAGATGGTAGTTACTGAGGATCCTCACAGACCCGGGAACACTGAGAGAGGAGCGCACTGTGAGTTTAGGGAGTGTTTGAGAAAGGGTCTCCCTAACCTGAATTCCAATTCCGGAATCCTCTGCCTCAGCCTCCTGAGTGCTGGGATTACAGGTGCACATGCAAGCACCACCATGCCTGACTTGTAGTTTTATTTTTGTTAAGCCTCTATGTAGTTCTTACTGTCGGTAAATCTCTAGGAATCCACCTCTAGGTCCTGTGATATGTTGATAAAATGAGACCAGAGAGACACAGGCATGTTGGGCCTGATAAGGCCTGTTGCATCTACCTGAGCCTGGCTCGAGTTTGGAGACCTGTCTTTAGCTTCTGATTTAAGAGGTGCCACTTCCGGGCAAAAGTGATTCAGCATATCTGTCTTAAAATCAACCCTGCCTGGTAACTGTTACATGGAGTTTTGGCACTGGCCCACCTCTCCTTGCACTACCTAACCTTGCCCTCTAGCTCATCTTACCTCACTTCCTTAATTCTGCCTCCAGACCCAAACCTAAAAAAGGACCATTTTATTCAATAAACCGAGTTCCTGCTTTGACAGATCTCCCGGCTGAGTGCTGGTTTATTTCCTGGGGCATCCAGGAAGGTCGGGGCCATCGACACTCACCATCCTGATCAGCCACGGAGGGCGTCCAGCTGGACTGGCCACCCTCCTCTTAGCTCCACCTGCCTGATGTTCACCCTGCACAGGCAGACTCAAGTTCTCCACAGCATGGTTTGACACAAGCACGCAGCCCAATAATCACACATTCCTGTTTGCACCAAACAGCAATTTTGCTCATCTACTTTTACACACACTTACCTGAGTTGAGGAAACACAGACCTACCTACACCTGCAGTCATTGCCTGGCATACATAGAAAATCTCAGTCCTAGAGACCTCTACCAACCTTGAGAAAATGAGGCAGCTGCTGGGTGACCATTTTCTTAAATGCATTGAAGCTTAGGGAGACAGCTGATTCTTCCTGCACTGCATAAATGTTAAACATGTTGATTGAGGTCCTGAGGGCCGCCTCCAGTTGAGTCAGGGTCTCTGCTGCCATCAGTACGCCAAAGAAGGAGCTGATGTCCTCACAGACTGACCTGCCTGGGAAGAGACAGGCCAGGATAGTCACAGATCCAAGAACCGGTGAAGTGGCTTCCTGAAAGAGTCAACATGGGAGAGATCAAAGGGTCCAGGAAAGACAACAGAATGTCACTTACAAAAATCCTTTTTCTCTGACTCTCCTGTCTGAGTGTCTGTCTCTGGGATATCTCTGTAGTGGTCTCTCCCAGTGCTGCAAGGGTTTTTTTTATACTTCTCTGAGTGTGGTGACATCGCCTGTGGGGCCTCTACTCCAATGGCCCTTTCTTTCTGCCACTCCCTTTCTTAGGGTCAGGAGACTGCTTGTCTCCAATGGCTGTTTATGTTGCATCCCCACCCTCCCACATACTGGCTACTGTTCCTAGGAGAGAAGCCTAGGGTTGACAAAACCCAACTGAGCTCAGGGTCAATCTGGCCAGACCAATGGTCAGTCCCACACCCTACTTCTGCTAACGGGGTCATAGGATACTCAGTGCAAGAACCTACCCATCTTCCCCACTTATGCCTGTGGTTGACAAGGTTCTAGAAAATGACTCTTCAGATTCCTCAAGCCCTCAGCCAGGGCCCTTGGGCATCCAGTGAGGGAGGAAGCCTGCCTACTCATCCCTCTCATTCTGTCCTCCCACCCACAAGGACCACTGCCAGCTCTCCTAAAACTACTTCCTGAATCTCTGCCTGAATCTGCTTACAAGCGAGAACCCCAGAGTCGATAAAGAAGGTCCCCAGGCTCTCTGCTACATCAGGGAGAGGAACTCACCAGACCAGGGAAATAGGATGCAGCTAGCAGAGCTGGAGCCTCTGGACTGAAGTTTTATAAAGCTCCCGGGAAGGAGAGAGCCACTCCCAAGTCAAAGTGTTGAGGTTCGGTATCCTCTGATTGGGGAGACATGGAACAGAATGCCCCTGCTGTCACTAGAGGTCTGAAAACAGTGCTATGCGACCTGGACAGAGCCTGCTAAGGAGGGACCATTGCGTCCCATCCCTCCCAATATGGGGAGTACTCAGCAGTCTGTGTCAAGAGGGGCTGCTTCTGCTATTTGTAAAAATAAATAAAACAAATACTTGAGGAGGTCAACTCGGGAAATTCCATCTGAGAAACCAGACCCAGCAAAACACCCTACAGTCCAAGGACACTCAGAAAGCCCAGGATGAGGTCCCCATAGTGGAACCCTGATTGAAGTCCCTAGCTGAGTTCCAAAACAAGACAGAATCCCCAACGGAGAAGTTCCAGGGCAGAATTCTTCCCTTCCACTGTTAGGCCAGCAGGAAATCACTCTTCTTAGGACTTCTCTTCCCACCTCCTTTCCGCTAGGCTCAGGGAGGGGGTGCAACAAAGAATGGAAAGAAAGACAGGGCAGCCCTTTCCTGCCTGCCCTGGAGACAGAGGGCGCCTCTGTCCACTCCAGGTCTCTACCCCTTCAGGTATCCTTTCTGACAGGGTGGAGCCTATCCGCAGGAGGGACCTTAGGGGAAGACAGCTAAAGCCAGGTCTCCCCACACCTTTCCAGAGGCCACATTTGCAGCCAGCCCATCTGTTCAGAACCTGCTCCCGGCTCACTGGTGGTGTATTTCCTGGGGCATCCGGGGAGGTCTGGACCATTGACACTCACCATCCTGATCAGCCACGGAGGGTGTCCAGCTGGACTGGCCAACCTCCTCTCAGCTCCACCTGCCTGATATCCACCCTGCACAGGCAGACTCAAGTTCTCCACAGCATGAATTGACAGAAGCACACAGCCCAATAATCACACATTCTTGTTTGCGCCGAACAGCAATTTTGCTCATCTACTTTTACACACACTTACCTGAGTTGAGGAAACACAGAACCACCTACACATGCAGTCATTGCCTGGCATACATAGAAAATCTCAGTCCTAAAGACCTCTACCAAACTTGAGAAAATTAGGCACCTGCTGGGTGACCATTTTATTAAACGCATTGAAGCTCAAGCTGGGAGCTCCTTCTTCCATTGTTGCATAAGTGTTGTACATGTCGATTATTGTCTTTATGGCCGCCTCTAGTTCAGTCAGGGGCTCTGCTGCCATCAGTACGCCAAAGAAGGAGCTGATGTCCTCACAGACTGACCTGGCCAGGAAGAAAAAGGCCAGGAGAGTCAGGGATCCAAGAACGGGTGAAGTGGCTTCCTGAAAGAGTCAACATGGGAGAGATCAAAGGGTCCAGGAAAGACAACAGAATCTCACAGAAATCCTTCCTCTCTGACTCTTGTGTCTGAGTGTCTGTCTCGGGGATATATCTCTATAGTGGTCTCTATGTGTGCTGCAAGGGGTTTTTTTAGAGTTCTCTGAGTGTGGTAACATCCCCTGTGGGGCCTCTACTCCAATGGCCCTTTCTTTCTGCCACTCCCTTTCTTAGGGTCAGGAGACTGCTTGTCTCCAATGGCTGTTTATGTTGCATCCCTGTCCTCCCACATACTGGCTACTGTTCCTAGGAGAGAATCCTAGGGTTGGCAAAAACCCAACTGAGCTCAGGATCAATCCGGCCAGACCCATCTTCAGGCCCACACCCTACTTCTGCTAACGGGGTCTGAGGATGCTCAGTGCAAGAACCTACCTGTATTCCCCACTTGTGCCTGCGGTTGACAAGGTTCTACAAAAGGATTATTCAGATTCCTCAAGCCCTCAGATAGGGCCCTCGGGGGTCCAGTGAGGGAGGAAGACTGCCTACTCATGTCTCTCATTCTATCCACCCACACAAAAGGACCAGTGCCAGCTCTCCTAACTTCCTGAATCTCTGCCTGAACCTGCTCACAAGCGAGAACCCCGGAGTCAATAAAGAAGGTCCCAGGGCTCTCTGTTGCATCAGGGAGAGGAACTCAGCGGAGCAGGGAAATAGGATGCAGCTAGCAGAGCTGCAGCCTCTGGGCTGAAGTTTTAAAAACCTCTGGGAATGGAGAGAGCCACTTCCAAGTCCAAAGTATCAAGGTCCGGCATCTGTTGATTCAGAAAACATGGGACTGCCCCTGATGTCACTAGCTGTCTCAAAACAGCGCTGTACAACCTGGACAGAGCCTGCTCAGGAGGGACCATAGCATCCCATCCCTCCCAAGTCTGTGTCAGAGGGGCTGCTTCAGCTATTTGTAAAAATAAAATGAAACAAACACTTGTGGAGGTCAGCAGCGGGAAGCCCAATCTGAGAAACCAGACACAGCAAAAGACACTACAGTCCAAGGACACTCAGAAAGCCCAGGATGAGGTCCCCATAGTGGAACCCTGATTGAAGTCCCTACCAGAGTTCCCAGACAGAAGCCCTCACAGAGACGCTCCTGGGCAGAATTCTTCCCTTCCACTGCTTGGCCAGCACAGCATCACCCTTCTCAAGACTTCTCTTCCCACCTCCTCCCCGCTGGGCTCAGGGAGGCGGTGCAAACAAGAACAGAAAGAAACACAGGGCAGCCCATTCCCACCAGCCCTGGAGGCAGAAGGCACCTTTGTCCACTCCTGGTCCCTAGCCCTCTGGGTGTCCTTCCTGAAGGGGTGGAGCCTTTCCGGAGGAGGGTCTTTAGGGGAAGACAGTTAAAGCCAGGTCTCCCCACACCTCTCCAGAGGCCACATTTGCAGCCGGCTCAGGAGAGACCATGAGGTCCAACCCTACCAAGTCTGTGTCAGAGGGGCTGCTTCTGCTATTTGTAAAAATAAAATAAAACAAACACTTAAAGAGGTCAACTCGGGAAGTCCCATCTGAGAAACCAGACCCAGCAAAACACCCTACACTCCAAGGACACTCAGAAAGCCCTGGAAGAGGTCTCCATAGTGGAACCCTGATTGAAGTCCCTAGCTGAGTTCCAAGACAGAAGCCCTCACAGAGATGCTCCTGGGCAGAATTCTTCCCTTCCACTACTCAGCCCACACCGCATCACCCTTCTCAAGACTTCTCTTCCCACCTCCTCCATGCTGGGCTCAGGGAGGGGGTGCAACCAAGAACAGAAAGAAACACAGGGCAGCCCATTCCCGCCAGCCCGGGAGACAGAGGGCGCCTCTGTCCACTCCGGGTCCCTAGCTCTCTGGGTGTCCTTTTAGACGGGGTGGAGCCTTTCCATAAGAGGGTCCTTAGGGGAATACAGTTAAAGCCAGGTCTCCCCAAACCTCTCCAGAGGCCACGATTGCAGCCTGCCCCTTTGTTCAGAACCTGCTCAGACCTCAGGCCAAGGCCAATCGTGTGTACCCTACCCTGCTTAGGATAAGTCCCTGGCTTAGCCAGCATGGAGGAAATGGGGCCTCAGTAGGACCCCAAGAATCCTGAAAAAATATACTGTAGAGCCTAGAAAGCTTGGGAGCAATCAGCCATAGGAAAGAGCAGTGTCAGTATCTAGGAGAAATAAAGTTTGCAAAGTAGTGAGAGGAGCTGAGGCAAGATCAGAGAGCTGGGCAACTGGTAAATAAGATACCAGGCAGTTTCCAGGCTACCAGGTCCCTTCCACACAACACGCTGTGTCTCCTGCCAAGTACCCCAGTCCTTAGGTATGGGGAGGGATGGGATACAGCCCTGATCCTTTAGAGAAAGCATAAGAAAGGATGCTCCAGCCAGTGGCTGCCTTTCAAGAACCTGAGCCCAGGGAATCCTCAGAGCAGCAGAGCATAAGCCGTATGAGAGCATCAAGAAGGGGTCTGTGGCAGTGTGCCCTGTCCCATGGCTGCCTTCTCAAGACCTCTTCTCTATACCCCTTTACTCAGCTTGCCCCCCCCCCCCCGGCGCTACTCTCTCCCCTAAATTTTTCCTCTTCGTTTACCCAAAGCTTTGCCCCTAGGACCTCCCCTCCCTAAAATTCCAAGCTGCTGGAGGGCTCCAGGCAAACTACAGGTGCCCTCCCTCAGAGATGGGAAGGGTATCCAGAGCCACTCAGATCCTTCCATTGAGCAACCCCTTATCCCTTTGATCAGCTCAGCTTGGGTTCTCTCTCCCCTTATCTCTGTGACAACTAACTTCTTGTGACTGCAGTTCAGGTGACAGTCACAAGGGCTCCATTGAAGAGTTGGGATGTCATCTAATCAGGACCCATTGTCCAGTAGACCCAGTGTTGAGGAAGGATGAGGGCACCTGATCTGAGATACCTGATCTGCCCTGAGGCTAGGGAAGGCATGACCTTCCCAGGACCAAAGGACTCAGGGCCCTAGCATGGTAGTCTCTTCTCAATAGACCTCTCCATTCTTCTGCTCTCACCATGCCCATGGAGCTCAAATGACCTCGTGCATTCAGCCTTTATGTAACACAAAGGAGCCCTATCCTGCTCCCACTGGAGCTACTGAAACAGAGCTGGCCTGAGGCAGGAATGGACAGATTCAGGGAAAATGCCTTCAGGTAGGTTCCTCCTTAAAAACTCTGTGTCCAAGGGAAAACCTCAGACATTTCCCTCCCACTTCTACCTATGTGATTGGAAGTGAATATTCTACAGACAAGAAGAATGGGATATGAGGTCATGGGAAGAATACTCCCAGAGAAGCCATAATGAAATGCTGGGGTGAGAGGGTAGCCAGGCAAGGGTGGCTTGGACATGGAGACAGAACTGCCAAAAGTAGAGGGCCTAGGCTGGAGAGATGGCTCAGTGGTTAATTGTTTGTCTTTTCTTCCAGAAGTCCTGAGTTCATTTCCCAACAACCGCATGGTGGCTTATTACCATTCAAACCCTCTACTCCCCTCTTCTGGCCTGCAGATGTACATGCACATAGAGCATTGAGAATAAATAAAATCTTAAATAAAGAAAAAAAAGTTGAGGGCCAGCCAGAGCTAGTTCCAGAACAGCTATGGCTGTAGAATGTGAGGCTGTTATAAATAAGTAAATCCCAGGCCCAGAAAGATGGAGATCCAGCCAAAAGGACCTGGGCTTAATCCTTTGTGCCTAAAGAGCAAGGGTCACTTAGCAGTGTGGCTCCCCTCCACACCAACTCTTACCAACCCCCCCCATCACTGTTACTCCTCCATCAGCTCACCAAAGACACCAGACTTCTTCCTCCTTCTTCCATTATTGCATAATTGTGGTATATGTCGATTATGGTCTCAATGGCCGCCTCCCGTTCAGTCAGGGGCTCTGCTGCCATCAGTACACCAAAGAAGGAGTTGATGTCCTCACAGACTTACCTGCCTGAAAAGAAACAGGCCAAGAGAGTCAGGGATCCAAGAACCGTTAAAGTATCTGCCTGAAAGAGTCAACAGGTGTCTGGAGCCATGACTCAGTGGCCTGCTTTAATATTTATATCTTGGTGGAGAGATGGCTTTTAGGAGGCCTTTACTAATGGCAGAGGAGAACTTGCAAGTCCATCTCCTTTTGTTTGTGACAACAGGTGGGATAGCTTGTGAGGGTTACACCTCTTCCTCAGGCTCCTTGTGCAAATTAACCCACTGTTCTGAGATGTTTTACTGGCTAAAAGTAACTCCTCAAAAAATAAAGTGGTCAGAAGGCTGGAGGCAGAGGAGGCAGGCAGAGACTTGACACTTGCTGCTGGCACTGCTTGTTGCAGCAGTCTGCCTTTTGCTGTGGCTGTCCAGTCTGGACCTTTAAAAAGTTTCCTGTGTGCTGTGTGTTTATTTTATTAATTTTAATCCTCACATCCAACTCAAGAACCGTTCGGCTCTGCCTTCCCGGCTCCGGCAGATTGGCTCCCGGATGTGGGACTTGAGATACAGGGATTCAGTAAAGGACACTGCTGTTTGTCGAGCTCACATTAAATATAAGGGATGCGGTGAGTAAATCCCAGACTAAAAATGGGACAAGGCATTAGCCTAGTGTTTTCTTTATGGAACTTAATTAAAGATCATCTATACAAACAGCAGGAAACTGAGAAATCTAAACTTTCAGGCTCAGAGAGAAGAAGGCTAGAAAGATGTCAGGCTTCAAGAGAAAATGTTATTATACCATCAGCTCCTCCATAGGAGTTGTATTGCCCTTCTGATGACAATAATTTCTTGCCAGAAGGAGACTTTGAGGAAGACTTGCAACCTAATGAGGTTGCAGAGTTGGAGGAAGAACCAGATCAGTACTATTCTGGTACATACCCTCCAATTCAGGCTATGCTTGTTAAAAAGCATAAGCCTTGGCAAAAAGAAATTAAAAGACTGGAGTGAGGCTTGGAGGAAATAAACAGAAAAATTGGAGCATTAACTACTAGGGAAAATGAGGCTCAATCTCCCACTCCAACTCCATCATTGGTGGAAGGCTTAGGCCCTCCTCCTGGGAATGCTACAGTTTCAGTGGCCCAGAAGGCAAGGGGACCTTTCCCTTTGTCCACTGTACAAATATTTGTATCTGCTTTACAAGCTTCTTTACAAGAAGCCAGGCAGAATGGAGAAGACGGATCTGAGTTTTATAGTTTTCCAGTTTTGGAGCAACCTGATGGACACGGTAATATGGTGAGAGTCCATGCTCCTATAAAATCTGCATGCTGCCAAAGGGTGAAAGGTCCTACAGCACCTTTCACCCAGGCTCTGTTGGAGTCCATGTCCACTGAGCCTCTTTGCCCAGGGGACTGGAAACAGTTAGCAAGAGCATGCTTATCAGGAGGAGATAATTTATTATGGAAGTCAGATTTTGCAGAGCATTGTCAAGCTACAGCTGAACTTAATGAAGCTCAGCAAATTCCTATAACTTATGACATGCTCGCTGGAGAAGGAATCTACAGGGATATAGGACAGCAATTGGATTTTGATGTGGCCGTTTATGCTCAGGTCAATACTGCTGCCCGGAGGGCCTGGCATAAGCTTCCACAAGCAGGTAGACAGGTGGAGGATTTGTCTAAAATCTGTCAGGGACCTGATGAGTTATTTCAAGATTTTGTGGCAAGATTACTACAAGCAGCAAACAGACTTATAAGTGATAAAAAGTCTGGATTGTTATTAGTGAAACAGTTGGCTTATGAGAATGCTCACAGTGCTTGCCAAGCAGCCTTGAGACCTGTTAAAAAGAAAGGAGAAAATGGGGAAAAGGCCAAGGATTGGGGTACTACGTTACAGACAATAGTACTCATCCAAATGATTAGGTCAATAACGGCTAAATTTCAAAGCTCTCTGGCTGCAAGGTATTTGTCAGTTCTTTCTGGTAAGGGTCCGCCAATTTATTAAAACTTCAACTAAAATAAGCAACCAGGCTTTTTTTGTTACAGCATAAATTGGCTAAGACCCCATTTAAAATTAACAACAGGAGAACTAAAACCACTTTTTGACATTTTAAAAGGAGAGGCTAACCCTTTGTCAAAAAGGGAACTTACCAAAGAAGCTCGTAATGCTTTACAAAAGATAAAATTAGCTATTGAGAAGCAACATGTTCATTATATTGATTATTCAAAAGAATGGGGTGCATATATTTTGGCTACTGTTCATACTCCAACTGCTGTATTGTGGCAAGAAGGACCATTATTATGGTTGCACCTGCCTGTGTCTCCTGTTCGAGTTCTGACACCATATTATGAAGCAGTGGCTAGTTTAGTTCAAATGGCTCGCACAGAATCTCTTAAATATTTTGGTAGAGAGCCCTCCTTAATTGGAGTCCCTTTTACCAAACAGCAAGTAGATAGGTTATTTCAAAATGTAGATCGTTGGGCGATAGCTTTTGCTCATTATTTAGGATGTATTGATAATCATTATCCAAAACATAAATTACTTCAATTTGCCAATGAGCATGCTTTTGTATTTCCTAAAATAATTAAACAAAAGCCATTACCTCAAGGTCCAACAGTATTCACTGATGGATCTTCAAATGGAAAAGCTGTTTATGTACTAGAGGGACAAACTTTGGTTTTACAAACATTGCCAGCCTCAGCTCAAGTTGCTGTTGCCGCAGTCTTTAAAAATTTGGCTTCTACCTCTTTCAACTTGTATACTGATAGTCATTATATAGCTAAATCTTTACAGGTCCTAGAGAATGTAACATATGCCATTACAGCTATTAAACAAATAAAGATCTATTTAGAGAGATTCAACAAAGTATTTAGAGCAGTGTGCAGCCTTGTTTGTTACATAGGGCATATTAAAGCTCACTCAGGGCTTCCTGGACCTTTAACTTTAGGAAATGATTTAGCATATCTAGCCACACGTTTGGTTGGATTAACTCAACAAGAATTGGGTCAAAATTCTCATACATGACATCATCAAAATAGCAAGAGCTTAAAAAACCAATTTAATATTACCAAAAAAGCCACTAGACAAATTGTAAGATCATGTTCCTCTTACCCTGAACATTTTAATGTACCTCATTATGGTGTCAATCCTAGAGGCTTGACTCCCTATCATTTGTGGCAAATGGACGTAACTCATGTCCCAGAATTTGGGAAACTAAAATATGTTCATGTAACAATTGACACTTTTTCAGGATTTATCATGGCAACTCCCTTAACAGGGGAAGCCACCAAACATGTTATAAGTCATTGCTTAAAGTGTCTTGCTGCAATTGGTATACCTTCCATTAATATAAGTCATAAAAGGGGGATTCCATGTAATTTCCAGGGCCAAAATGTTATAAAAGGAGCCCATAGATCTCTTAAAAACCAATTGCGAAAAATAAAAAGGGGGGGAGTCATATCCTCAAATATTAATCACGCTCTCTTTATTTTAAATTTTTTGAATGTGGATATACAAGGCCGTTCTGCAGCTGATCGATCGTGGCATCCTAATACCAAAGATAATTTTGCCCAAGTAAAATGGAAAGATCCAATTACTGGATTATGGCAGGGCCCTGACCCTGTATTAATATGGGGAAGAAGGCATGTTTGTGTTTTTCCACAGGACGCAGAGGGAGCCAGGTGGATCCCAGAGAGGCTGGTACGGTTTGCAGTTGTTCCCCAGAAAGAAGATGTTCCAGCTGCAGACAACCGTAAACTCTGCCGTGACCTAGACTAGAAAGCTACATTAGACCTGAGCTCCTGACCCGCTCTTGCTTCATTCTGCTCCTAGGAAAAGATGTCATGCAGAAAAACCTCTTATATAATAAACTGGACTTGACTGTTTTGTTAATAAGGACAAACTTCAACAAAATCCAAAGAGAACTGTAAAACTTTAATCTGGCTCTGGTTTTCAACAGAGCAAAACAGACTTGCTTCAGGAACTATTGGGAGGCCCTGTAACTGCCTATGTAAATTCTCCGTTGGTTTTGCTATTTGGAGATATTAAACTTTCAAATGGTTCTGTTTGCTTGACAGCCTTTTACTATGGTTCCTCTAAATGTTTCTCAGACTTGGTAATTTGCACAGGGAGTCACCTGCTAGTCACTTTTGGAGTGTTACTTTGGACTTGGCTTGTGATAGGAGACATGCTCCTATCAGTGACAACTAATATCTGCCTGAAGGCCTTTTGGTGTGTCAAAGCTGAGATGATCTGCACAAGATCATATCACAGTGTCCACCCTAGCAGAGGTTGGTAGTCAAGGACGGGTAAGTTTTCTCTGGGGTGTATGAAAATTCATGTGCAAATATTGACCCAAATATGGGGACATGGATAAAAAATATATACCTTTCGAGAGAAACAACCTAACACAGGCACAATCTTCTGCTCCATAACTCTTGAGTTATGGCATAATTTAAAAATATGAAAAAGGGGGACATGTTGGGAGCCTTGATTCAGGGGCCTGCTTTGATATTTAAATCTCGGTGCAGAGATGGCTTTGAGGAGGCTTTACTAATGGCAGAGGAGAACTTGCAAGTCCATCTCCTTTTGTTTGTGACAACAGGTGGGATAGCTTGTGAGGGTTACACCTCTTCCTCATGCTCCTTCTGCAAAGTAACCTATTGTTCTGAGATGTTTTACTGGCTAAAAGTAACTCCACAAAAAATAAAGTGGTCAGAAGGCTGGAGGCAGAGGAGGCAGGCAGAGACTTGAGGCTTGTTGCTGGCACTGCTTGCTGCAGCAGTGTGCCTTTTGCTGTAGCTGTCGAGTCCTGACCTTTAAAAAGTTTCCTGTGTGCTGTGTGTTTATTTTATTAATTTTAATCCTCACACCCAACTCAACAACCGTTCAACTCTGCCCAGCTGGCTCCAGCAAACATGGGAGAAATGAAAGAGTCCAGGACAGACAACAGAATCTCACTTACAAAAATCCTTTCTTTCTGACTCTCGAGTCTGAGGGTCTGTCTCAGGGATATCTCTGTAGTGGTCTCTACCAGTGCTGCAAGGGTGTTTTTAGAGTTCTCTGAGTGTGGTAACATCCCCTGGGGGGCCTCTACTCCAATGGCCCTTTCTTTCTGCCACTCCCTTTCTTAGGGTCAGGAGACTGCTTGTCTCCAATGGCTGTTTATGCCGCGTCCCTGTCCTCCCACATACTGGCTACTGTTCATAGGAGAGAAGCCTAGGGCTGGCAAAAACCCAACTGAGCTCAGGGAAAATCGGACCAGACCCATCATCAATAGCACACCCTACTTATGCTAACGGGGTCTGGGGATGCTCAGTGCAAGAACCTACCCTTTTTCTCCACTCCTGCCTGTGGCTGACAAGGTTCTAGAGGACTCTTCAGATTCCTCAAACCCCAGCCAGGACCCTCCGGGGTCCAGTAAAGGAGGAAGCCTGCCTACTCATCCCTCTCATTCTGTCTTCCCACCCACAAGGACCACTGCCATCTTTCCTAAAGCTACTTCCTGAATCTCTGCCTGAACTCGCTTACAAGGGAGAACCCCGAAGTCGATAAAGAAGGTCCCCGGGCTCTCTGCTGCATCAGGGAGAGGAACTCACCAGAGCAGGGAAATAGGATGTAGCTAGCAGAGCTGGAGCCTCTGGGCTGAAGTTTTATAAAGCTCCGGGGAAGGAGAGAGCCACTCCCAATTCCAAAGTGTCGAGGTTCTGCATCCGCGTATTCAGAAGACATGGAACAAAACGGCCCTGCTGTCACTGGCTGTCTCAAAACAGCTCGGGAAGTTCCATCTCAGAAACCAGGCCCAGCTACATTCCAAGGATACTCAGAAAGCCCAGGATTAGAAACCCATAGTGGAACCCTGATTGAAGTCCGTAGCTGAGTTCCAAGACAGAAGCCCTCATGGAGATGTACTGTTTGAAGAATCATAACGAAACAGCAAAAAAGCTCATCAAATTAATCCTGCGACCAAGTAAGTGTGGGACTTAAAATAAGTCTTTTGGCTTAGATGGGCATGTTAGGGTTCTTCCTAGAGACTTCCAGGAAGCTGATTCCCGTAGGAAACCTGTCTTCTCGTCTGTTTGCATAATTTTATGTTTGCATAACACATTTTTATGCTATACAAATGGTTCTGGAGTTAGTATAGCAGTCATGGGAAGCATACCTCCAGAGAAGCCAAAATGAAATGCTGAGGAGGGAGCCAGGCAGGGTGGCTTGGACATGGAAACAGAACTGCTAAAATTTGAGGGCCTGGGCTGGAGAGATGGCTCAGTGGTTATAAGCTCTGTCTGCTCTTCCAGAAGTCCTGAGTTCAATTCCCAGCAACCACAGGGTGGCTCATTACCATCTATAACCTCTACTCCCCTCTTCTGGCCTACAGATATACATGCAAATAGAGCATTGAAAAAAATAAAAACTTAAAAAAAAAAGTTGGGGGTCAGCCTGAGCTAGTTCCAGCACAGCTATGGCTGTAGAATGTGAGGCTGTTATACATAAGTAAATCCTAGGCCCAGGAAGATGGACATCCAGATTAAGGACCTGGACTTAATACTTTGTGACTAAAGAGCAAGGGTCACTTAGCAGTTTGGCTCCCCTCCACACCAACTCTTGCCATCCCCCCCTCCCATCACTGCCAGTCCTCCATCAGCTCACCAAAGGTACCAGACTTCTCCCTGTGTGGGCATCAGAGACTTACTACCCACAGCAAAGCTTGACTGTGACAGTGCCAGAAGGTAAAAATAGAGCTGGAAGCCTGCCTGATCCTATGTCCACCCATAGCCCACCCCCAACCCTAAGTCTCTGCCCAGGCAGCCAAGAGCCAGTCACTGCATGTGTCTTTTGAAGACTTCTGAATACATCCCAGTTCCTGTTGCTTCATCTCCATGACCATCCATGACTCCCTCTGGCTAGGAAGTAATGGAGGGATCCAAAAAGCTGGGATGGACTTAGGTGTGAGAGGGTTTCTCCCACATCACAAAATCTCAATGAAAGATAATATTGAGTAGGGTCCCATCTTGTAGTTGTCTGAGCTGTGAAACCAGGGCCAGGCCTGAGGATTCCCTTCTCTGAGGACCCCAGAGCTCCTGAACCTGATTGACACTTCACTTCCCTTATGTGGGGGTGGGTAGTTGTGCTGCTGAAATGGGCTCTGAGCTGGAGACTGCCATGGAGACCCTCATCAACGTCTTCCATGCCCATTCGGGTAAGGAAGGGAACAAATATAAGCTGAGCAAGAAGGAGTTGAAAGACCTGCTACAAACTGAACTCTCTGGCTTCCTGGATGAAAGCAGAAGGTTGAGGTAGAGGGTGGAGGAAAGGAATGGGCACCTCTGCCAGGTCCCTGCCTCGGCCCTCAGCTCACCCATCCTCCTCTTCCAGTCTGAACTAGGTGGTCCAGGCTCCCCTAACTCATCCCTCGAAGAGTCAAAATGCCCTAGTATACCGATATCCTGTTAATACCAGACTCTACAGATTCATCAGTGACGCTATCCACAGCATAAAATGGAGTCATGAAGAGCACAGCTGTATATAGCTTTATCCTAGCACTACCGAAGGAAAAAGACAGGAGGAGCAGGAATTCAGAGCCAGCCTGGACTATGTGAGACCTTGTTTCAAAAAACATTTTTTTTTTAAATAAGTCCCAGCCTGTTGATGCATGCCTTTAATCCCAGCACTTGGGAGGCAGAGCCAACCATTTCTAGAATTTTGAGGACAGCCTTGTATATATAGTGAGACTCTGTCTCAAGAAAAGAAAGAAAGAAAGAAAGAAAGAAAGAAAGAAAGAAAGAAAGAAAGAGAAAGAAAGAAAAAAAAGAAATGAAGAAAGAAAGTAGGAAAAAGAGATGTTTGTTTGTTTTTTTGGCTTTTTGTTTGTTTGGCTGGTTGGGTTTATTTTTTTTTTTTTGTTTCTTTGTTTGTTTTTTTGTTCTTCAAGACAGGGTTTCTCTGTGTAGACTTGGCTGTCCTGTACTCACTTTGTAGAAAAGGCTGGCCTCAAACTCTTCTGCATGCCTCTGCCTCCCAGAGTGCTGGGATTGCAGGCATGCACCACTGCAACCAGCAAAAAGTTTTGAATTAAAAAATAATTAAACATTGGAGAGATGGCTCCAAGTTTAAGAGCACTGGCTCCTCTTTCAAAGGTCCTGAGTTCAATTCCCAGCAACCACATGGTGGCTCACAAGCTTCTATAATGAGACCTGGTGCCCTCTTCTGGCATTCAGGCAAATTCAGATAGAACAATATATACATCATAAATATAAAAAAGAAAGAAAGAAAGAAAGAAAGAAAGAAAGAAAGAAAGAAAGAAAGAAAGAAAGAAAGAAAGACAAACAGAGAGAAAGAAAGCAAAAACAGGGCTTGGGGTGTGGCTCCTCCCAATTGCCTGAGTTTTACAAGATCATAGGTGGTTAATCCTCAACACTGTAAAAATTGATTTGATTGATGAAACTTAACAGCTGTGACAGTTACCTAGGGTAATACAGGTGAGATATTTAGCACATTTGTTATCATTACCAGCCACAGGACACATTCCAGGAGTTACAGGAGCAAACTGGGAACTGGAGACATGGAGCTGAGCCCCAGAAGCCTCTCTTGCTTCCAAGCTCTGTATTCTTCACGCATCAACTGTGTATTTATTGAGCACCTACTTACTGAAAGATCTATTGCTGTGCCATACATTCTCAAGGACATGTTCTGTCCTCAACACCAGAGGGACAAAAAAAAAAAAATGCCAGAGTGCTAGAATGCTATATATATCTGAAGATGAACCACATTCCTTGTCTTCAAAATGTCCATAATGTTCATGTTTTCACCGCAGGTAAAGGCAGAGCTTTCTCATCCCTGGATCTCAAGAAAAGAAATCAGGGTAGTGTATGAAAATTAAGGATCTGTGTTTCAAGGAGGAAACTTTATTTGCATGGAGGGGAGTTCTGCCTGCCCCAGCCCAGCAGACCCTGCTGACCCCCATCCCAACAAGCAGGCTTAACTTCTTCAGGAACTCCAGGACCTTCTCCTCCCACATTGCCTTTGCCAATTCCCCAGTCACTCTCCAGTACTCATTGAACTTCAGGTCTCAGTCCTGGTTCACATCCAAGCTCTTCATCTTCTCATCTAGAGAGCCCACATCCTAAGAGGTTAAAAGGGAAGGATTAGAACTATGGCTCTTGAGGCAGGGAGAGAGGAAAGAACTGTCAGGGACCTTCTCTCAGAAGCGCCGACACCGGCCCCTGGTCTGAAGGATGAGGCTATGGTCCCACTGCCTGGAAGTCCCATATCCAAGGGACAGCAGCATACACTGTGGCTGAGGGTGAACTACCGTCCTCCTTCACAAGGCACTACGGTCCCTGCTGCTCAGCTGCAGCATCCTAACCTCTTCTCAATTTAGTCATCAGCCGGCAGGTCAGGAGAACAGCAAAAGTACCAGGTTATCAGGTTCTCTAGGCCGCTCTTGACAGAGTGTCTCATGGCTGTGAAACCAATGGATTCTGGAAGCCTGCCTCCATGATGAAAGGACTTGTTGCCAGATAAACAATTACAACATAAACATCGTTGCTGAACAGTTGGTGGGTGTCAGATGGAAGGACACCTCACAGGCACCTGATCTCAACACTGGGGGATCTGTGGGGAGGCTGTTTTGTTTCTTAGATGTGCTCATTTTATTTCATATGTATGAGCATATTGCCAACATGTGGTATGTACATGCACCACATACATGCCTGGTGCCCAGAGATCAGAGAGCACGGTATCTGGACAGGATTTAGAGGTGGTTGTGAGCAGCCATATAGGTGCTGAACCTGGATCCTTTGCAAGAGCACTGTGCATAATCACTAAGCCATCTCCAGCCCCCATTTGCCTCAACATTTGGACAAAGGCAAATCCTGCCAAACAGATCTCTGGGTGACATGAAGCAAATTCTTAGAAGGGTTTTTTTTTAGCAGAGTCATAAGCTCATTCATTGGAGAATATTTCCTCAACCAGCAGAAGGGAAGAGTGGCAGGACAACCAACCACTCTGAGGTCCTTCATTCTAGGCATTGTGATATTACATTATGGTTTATATCATTTGATCCTCAAGATCCACTAGATGACAGTGGCCCAAGGACCTTGTCCAACACTATACTTTCAGTGTCAAGTATGCAGCTGAAGGTTGCTCACCAAGACATGAAAAGACAGAGTAGGTCTTCAGTAAATAGAGGCTGAATAATAGACCAACAATCCAACAGGAAAGGCATAACAATTCAGCCTCACAGTGGAGAAGCTTAAACCTCGGGAGACCCGGGACTGATGCTAACTACAGACGACCAGAACAGCTAGAACCTGTACTGGAGTCTAGGATTCTTTTTCTCTTTTGATTATTTTATTTTATCCTATGTGTATGACTATTTTGCACCATGTATGGGCCTGGTGCCTGTGGAGGCCAAAAGAGGGTGAAGATTAACCTCAACCTGGCATATAGACAGTGATGAGCCTTCATGGAGCAACAGAACTAAATCCTGGTCTTCTGGAAGGACAACTGGTGCTCTTAACCATTCAGACAAGGTTCTCTAAACCAGGGCTTCCATTCATAGCTACTGCTCTGTATCTTTCTCCTCTTCTGGAAGGGCAGCTGATGCTCTTAACCATAAATGGAAACCAGGGCTTCCATTTTTAGCTACTGCTCTGTATCTTTCCCCTTGGCCTGCACCCTGCACCCACCACAAACAAACAAACAAACAAACAAACAAAACTGTTAGAAATGAGCTTGGCCTGGAAGTGCAGAACAGACATTTTAACTACCTAAGAGACTGAGGCTGGAGGATGCACCTCAAGGCCTACAGGGATATTTAATGAAAGTCTGTTTCAAAATTTTTAAAAAGTCTAAGGATATGATTCAGCCCTGGACAGCCTAACACAAATGAGGCACTGGCTTCAATCTATAATAGCATACACACAAAACTGTAATTAATACGTAAACTTGGTATAGTGTGGGCTTTCCTTTTCTGTGTGGAAGAGGAGAAGGAAAGGGAGAGACCGGAAGAAGAGAAGGGAGGGGGCTCCCTTGAGATATAAAGTAAAAACTGAAATTTAAAACATTTTAAAAATATATAATTAATTGATTGATTTTTTAAAATCCAAGTTCTTCTTGCAAAAGTAAATGTGTGAAACTGGCCAGTAAAATTCTGAAAAATAAGAATTTAAGTAAATCCAAATGGGTTGTAATCTTATAATCACAGCATTTAGGAGGCTGAAGGAGGAAGATAGCTGTGAGTTGGAGGTCAGCCTGATTTTCACTGTGAAAACGCACAGTAATGGACAGCAGGGAAGTGTGTAAAAAAAATATTTTAAGGGCTGATGAGATGGGAAATAGATGGTTCATAAGTCCAGGCCGATGAGGGCTGCATAGAGAGATCCTGTTTAAAAGACAGAGACAGAGAGAAAGAAAAAGATATAAGTGTGGTGCACCATGTCTGCCTGTGCTCCCAACACTTGGGAGGAAAATGCAGGAAGATCTCAAGTTCAAAGCCAGCCTGGGACAAACGGAGAAGCGCTGTCTCAAAAATTGAAACAAAAAAGCAAAAAGGAGCTGGAGGGATGACTCAGCAGTTTAAGAGCACTGGCTGCTCTTCCAGAGGACCCAGATTCAGTCCCCAGCACCCACATGGCAGGTCACAACTGTCTGTAACTCTTGTTCCAGGGACCTGATGTCTATTTCTTCTGTCCCAGACCAGCATGACACAGACATGCATGCGGGCAAAACACCCATATATATCAAACAAAATAATAAATATTAAAAATAAATAAGCAAATGCTTTCTGTGCTGGTGGCATTGCCAAGGACATCTTGAACTTTCTCAGACCTGACTGACATTTTGCAACAAGTTGTGGCAAGCGTGAGCCGCTCAAAGGGACACAGTACGAGAAGAGCAAGGATTCTGTGTGCCCAGGGAAAGTGAACCCATGAGAGGCTACAATGGGCAGACTAAGTCTTTTTTACTCAAAAAGAATAAAACTACCATGAAGATTACTCTAAGTTTGAGTATGTGAGCCTATTGCAGGATGCCGGCTCTTAACAGATACAAGCATTTTGAACTGGGGGTAGAAAAGAGAAAGGGCCAAGGGATGGATCCCTAAGCTGATTTTGTTATGAGTTCCAGCACAGGGTAAGCTAATACAGATGATCCAGAAGGAAAACCTGACAGTGTAGAGGAAAAAAGAAATCACTGCAGGAAAAGGTGTTCTAAGGAGGTGAGAGGGGAGGGATGCTGGTCTTAGAAGGATGACATCATCTGTGAGGACAGAAAGGAAGACACAGTAGATGCTGACATGGTAAGTAGACGATTTGGGGATGGGGGACGCACATAAAAACTTCTTGATGGACTATACCCTCAGTGAGTCAATTTCTCAGTGAATGGGAAAGTGATATGGAAAGAGGCATCTGAGGAAGGAAAAATGGTGACCTATTTCACAGTTAAACACAGAACTGCATAGCTTTGCCAAGGGTTCCTTGGAGTTTGTGGTTATAGATTTGGAGTGAAACAAGAAAACCAGCCTGTGCATGTCCCTCTACATAGACTCAGCACTCCGGATGCACATGTGAAAGAATCAGACTAACCGTGTAACCTATGTTTCTTTAATTGTCTTATAACTTACATGTTCAAGTGTTAGGCCCATGTTAATTAAAGCCTCTAGTGCTTTCCCAGAGAACAGAGGAATGTCAAAGTTCCTGACACTGAACATCTGTGAGAGCAGAGATGAGGAGAAGAACAAGCAGAGATCTCTACTAGGTGGAGAGAAAATCACTGGCCAGCACCTGTGACATAAACTTTGTTTGAAAACAGGGCCAAATGGCCCCAATCCTTCTCCTGAATAGCTCCTGACCATTGATCCAAAGCCTGTAGCCCCCTATCCTCAGAACAGACCCGGGAGGAGTTAATCACTCTCCCACATTTAACTGCAGGTATATCTCATATGGCAGGAAATTCCAAACTGACTTGAAGGTCAGATATTCCCCAGCTATTTAAGACAGGGCTGATTGGACCTAAGGGAGCCAAGAACCTGTCGGGAGCCGTGACTCAGCGGCCTGCTTTGATATTTTAATCTCAGCGGAGAGATGGCTTTTAGCAGGTCTTTACTAATGGCAGAGGAGAACTTGCAAGTCCATCTCCTTTTGTTTGTGACAACAGGTGGGATAGCTTGTGAGGGTTACAACTCTTCCTCAGGCTCCTTGTGCAAATTAACCTATTGTTCTGAGATGTTTTACTGGCTAGAGTAACTCCTCAAAGAATAAAGTGGTCAGAAGGCTGGAGGCAGAGGATGAGGCAGCACTTGAGACTTGCTGCTTGCTGCAGCAGTCTGCCTTTTGCAAAAGCTGTCAAGTCTGGACCTTTAAAAAGTTTCCTGTGTGCTGTGTGTTCATTTTATTAATTTTAATCCTCACACCCAACTCAAGAACCGTTCGACTCTGCCCGGCTGGCCCCGGCAAGAACCAACCAATTATTTTAAAAGTTAAATACCTCATCCAATCCTGAATTGCCAAGAATGCAACCACTGAAAATTCCTGCACCTTGTCCTTTAAAAACCCAAAGCCTTTATCTCCCAGGGCCACTCCTTGCTGACCAGCAGGGGTGACCCCATTGCACAATGGTTAAAATAAACCTCTTGCTATTTTGCATCAATGAGCTATGTCTCCTGAATCTATTCACCACTTCTGGAAATTAGGCTCATGCTGGACCTAACAGATGCAGGTGGTAAATCTAGACAGAAATTTGAGGGTAGGCGGTCCCTGCCTGACAACACAGAGACAGAATCAGCAGGTTTGTAAGCAGGATTAGAATGATGTGTCTCAGAAGGCAAACTAAACAAGAAGATCCATGAGGAGATGAAGTTGATGGAAGGAAAGGAAAACAGAGCAGTCAAGAGACTGAAGGTCCTGGGGAAGCCAAGACACTTGTGTCTGAATCCTGACTAACACCCAGGAGGCCAAAACAGGAGACTACAAAGACTTCAAGGCTACCTTAAAGTACATTTTTTGTTTTGTTTTGCTGTGTTTTGTTTTGTTTTGTTTTGTTTTTTTTGTTTGGGGCAAGGTTTCTCTATGTAGTCTTGGGTGTCCTGGTACTCACTCTGCAGAGCAGGCTGGGCTTGAACTCAGCAATCTGTCTGCCTCCAACATGATTAAAGGCATGAATGTGCCACCATACCCAGCAGGACTCAGCTTCAATTCCCCCCACCCATATGACAGTTCAAAACCACCTGTAACTCCAATACACAAGAGCTGATTTCCTCTACTGCTTTCCATGGGCAGGAAGGATACATATGGAGCACACAGACTTGTTCGACGCAAAACACACATACACATAAACTGAAAATAGAAAACAAGATAATCTATAGTCATATTGGGAGTAGTGGCACACACCTGTAATCTCAGCCCTTGTGAAGTAGAATTAGGAGAAGCAGGAGTTTGAGGCCACCTTAAATTCAGGAGACTGTCAAAACAGGAAAGAGAGACAGAGAGAGAGAAAGAAGAAAGAAAGAAGAAACAAAGAGAGGTAGAGAGAAAGAAAGAAAGAAAGAACGAAAGAAAGAAAGAAAGAGAAAGAAAGAATGAAAGAGAAAAAGAAAGAAGAAAGAGAAAGAAAGAATGAAAAAGAAAGAAAGAAAAGAAAAGAAGAGAAGAGAAAAGAAAAGAAAAGAAAAGAAAAGAAAAGAAAAGAAAAGAAAAGAAAAGAAAAGAAAAATAAGAGAAAAAGAAAAGAACAGAAGAAGAGCAAAAGAAAATCCGGGAGCTGTGTGGGGTATCAGAGTCCCAGAATTCGAAAAGCTATGGTAGGATAGGCCAGCCTGGACTACACAGCAGGTTCCAGGTCAGCCAGAACTATATAGTGAGAGCCTGTCTAAAAATTAAAAAAATAAATAAATAAATAAATAAAATTCAGCCAGGCATGCTGGTGCACACATTTAATCTCAACACTTGGGGAGACAGTTCATTTTATGAGTTTGAGGCCAGATTGGTCTACAAAGCCAAGGCTACACAAAGAAACTCTGTCTCGGGGAGAAAAAAAAATATCACACTCTTTTCTGAAGTTTTTCAAAACAGGGATACTCTGTGTATCCCGGGCTGCCCAGAACAGGCTCTATAGACCAGGCTGGCCTCAAATTCAGAGATCTACCTGGCTCTGCTTCCTGAGTGCTAGGATTGAAGGTGTGCACCGCCACACACAGCCATGTTCACACGCTTGGATGGACCTGTGAATCTGCATAAATGAAGTCAAATACACTGTTATCAAACTACGACAGCACACAAGCTCAGAGTCAGTGTTAGACTCCCCACTCACCTCTGTGGAAGGAGCCCCTTCCTGAGGGAGGGCTCACAGGGAGTGGACGGTACTTACAGTTCCTAGGAGAGAAGCCTAGGGTTGGCAAAAACCCAACTGAGCTCAGGGTCAATCGAGCCAGAACCATCTTCTCTGTCCCACACCCTACTTCTGCTAACAGGGTCGGAGGGTGCTCAGTGCAAGAACCTACCCTTCTTCCCCTCCTGCCTGTGGTTGCCAAGGTTCTAGAAAAGGACTCTTGAGATTCCTCAAGCCCCAGCCAGGGCCCTCAGGGTCCAGTGAGGGAGGAAGCCTGCCTACTCATCCCTCTCATTCTGTCCTCCCACCCACAAGGAACATTGCCAGCTCTCCTAAAGCTACTTCATGAATCTCTGCCTGAACCCGCTTACAAGCGAGAACCACGGAGTCGATAAAGAAATAAAGAATGTCTCAGGGCTCTCTGCTGCATCAGGGAGAGGAACTCACCGGAGCAGGGAAATAGGATGCAGTTAGCAGAGCTGGAGCCTCTTGGCTGAAGTTTTATAAAGCTCCAGGGAAGGAGAGAGCCACTCCCAAGTCCAAAGTGTCTAGGATCTGCATCCCCTTATTCAGAGGACTTGGAAGCTGTCACTGGCTGTCTCAAAACAGCCCTGTACGACCAGGACAGAGCCTGCTCAGAAGGGACCAAAGTATCCCATCCCTCCCAAATCTGTGTCAGAGAGGCTGCTTCTGCTAATTGTGAAAATAAAATAAAACAAATACTTGAGGAGGTCAGCTCGGGAAGTCCCGTCTGAGAAACCAGACCCAGCAAAAGACGCAACAGTCCAAGGACACTCAGAAAGCCGAAGATGAGAGCCCCATACTGGAACCCTGATTGAAGTCCCTAGCTGAGTTCCAAGACAGAAGCCCTCATGGAGATGTACTGTTTGAAGAATCATAAAGAAACAGCAAAAAAGCTCATTAAATTAATCCTTCGATCAAGTAAGCTTGGGACTTAAAATACATCTTTTGGCTTAGATGGCCATGTTAGGGTTCTTCCCAGAGATGTCAGGAAGCTGATTCCCATAGGAAACATGGCTTCTCGACTATTTGCATAATTTTATTTTTGCATTACACATTTTTATGCTATACAGATGGTTCTGGAGTTAGTATATATAATAAACTGGACTTGACTGTTTTGTTAATAAGGACAAACTTCAACAAAATCAAAAGAGAACTGTAAAACTTTAATCTGGCTCTGGTATTCAACAGAGCAAAACAGACTTGCTTCAGGAACTATTGAGGGGCACTGTAACAGCCCATGTAAATTCTCCTTTGGTTTTGCTCTTTGGAGATGTTAAGCTTTCAAATGGTTCTGTTTGCTTGACAGCCTTTTACTATGGTTCCTCTAAATGTTTCTCAGACTTGGTAATTTGCACAGGGAGTCACCTGCTAGTCACTTTTGGAGTGTTACTTTGGACTTGGCTTGTGATAGGAGACATGCTCCTATCAGTGACAACTAATATCTGCCTGAAGGCCTTTTGGTGTGTCAAAGCTGAGATGATCTGCACAAGATCATACCACAGTGTCCACCCTAGCAGAGGTTGGTAGTCAAGGATGAGTAAGTTTTCTAAGGGGTGTATGAAAATTCATGTGCAAATATTGACCCAAATATGGGGACCCAAATATGAATAAAAAATATATACCTTTCGAGAGAAACAACCTAACACAGGCACAATCTTCTGCTCCATAACTCTTGAGTTATGGCATAATTTAAAAATATAAAAAAGGGGGACATGTTGGGAGCCTTGACTCAGTGGCCTGCTTTGATATTTAAATCTCGGTGGAGAGATGGCTTTGAGGAGGCCTTTACTAATGGCATAGGAGAACTTGCAAGTCCATCTCCTTTTGTTTGTGACAACAGGTGGGATAGCTTGTGAGGGTTACACCTCTTCCTCATACTCCTTCTGCAAATTAACCTATTGTTCTGAGATGTTTTACTGCCTAAAAGTAACTCCTCAAAAAATAAAGTGGTCAGAAGGCTGGAGGCAGAGGAGGCAGGCAGAGACTTGAGGCTTGCTGCTGGCACAGCTTGCTGCAGCAGTCTGCTTTTTGCTGTAGCTGTCGAGTCTGGACCGTTAAAAAGTTTCCTGTGTGCTGTGTGTTTATTTTATTAATTTTAATCCTCACACCCAACTCAACAACCGTTCGACTCTGCCCGGCTGACTCCAGCACACATGGGAGAAATGAAAGAGTCCAGGACAGACAACAGAATCTCAATTACAAAAATCCTTTCTATCTGACTCTCGAGTCTGAGGGTCTGTCTCAGGGATATCTCTGTAGTGGTCTCTCCCAGTGCTGCAGGGTTTTTTTTTTAGAGTTCTCTGAGTGTGGTAATATCCCCTGTGGGGCCTCTACTCCAATGGTCCTTTCTTTCTGCCACTCCCTTTCTTAGGGTCAGGAGACTGCTTGTCTCCAATGGCTGTTTATGTCGCGTCCCCGTCCTCCCACATACTGGCTACTGTTCATAGGAGAGAAGCCTAGGGCTGGCAAAAACTCAACTTTGCTCAGGGTAAATCGAACAGACCCATCATCAATCGCACACCCTACTTATGCTAATGGGGTCTGGGGATGCTCAGTGCAAGAACCTACCCATCTTCCCCACTCCTGCCTGTGGTTGACAAGGTTCTAGAAAAGGACTCTTCAGATTCCTCAAACCCCAGCCAGGACCCTCCGGGGTCCACTAAAGGAGGAAGCCTGCCTACTCATCCCTCTCATTCTGTCCTCCCACCCACAAGAACCACTGCCAGCTCTCCTAAAGCTACTTCCTGAATCTCTGCCTGTACTCGCTTACAAGGGAGAACTCCGAAGTCGAGAAAGAAGGTCCCCGGGCTCTCTGCTGCATCAAGGAGAGGAACTCACCAGAGCAGGGAAATAGGATGTAGCTAGCAGAACTGGAGCCTCTGGGCTGAAGTTTTATAAAGCTCCGGGGAAGGAGAGAGCCACTCCGAATTCCAAAGTGTGGAGGTTCTGCATCCGCGTATTCAGAGGACATGGAACAAAACAGCCCTACTGTCACTGGCTGTCTCAAAACAGATCTGTGGGACCTGGACAGAGCCTGCTCAGGAAGGATCATAGAGTCCCATCCCTTCCAAATCTGTGTCAGAGGGGCTGCTTCTGGTATTAGTAAAAATAAAATAAAACAAATACTTGAGGAGGTCAGCTCGGGAAGTCCCATCTGAGAAACCAGACCCAGCTACATTCCAAGGATACTCAGAAAGCCCAGGATTAGAAACCCATAGTGGAAACTTAATTGAAGTCCCTAGCTGAGTTCCAAGGCAGAAGCCCTCATGGAGATGTACTATTTGAAGAATCATAACGAAACAGCAAAAAAACTCATCAAATTAATCCTGCAACCATGTAAGTGTGGGACTTAAAATAAGTCTTTTGGCTTAGATGGCCATGTTAGGGTTCTTCCTAGAGACTTCCAGGAAGCTGATTCCCGTAGGAAACCTGTCTTCTCGTCTGTTTGCATAATTTTATGTTTCCATAACACATTTTTATGCTATACAGATGGTTCTGGAGTTAGTATAGCAGTCATGGGAAGCATAGCTCCAGAGAAGCCAAAATGAAATGCTGAGGAGGGGAGCCAGGAAGGGTGGCTTGGACATGGAAACAGAACTGCTAAAATTTGAGGGCCTGGGCTGGAGAGATGGCTCAGTGGTTAAGAGCTCTGTCTGCTCTTCCAGAACTCCTGAGTTCAATTCCCAGCAACCACATGGTGGCTCATTACCATCTATACCCTCTACTCTCCTCTTCTGGCCTACAGATAGACATGCACATAGAGGATTGAAAAAAATAAAAACTTAAAAAAAAAAAAAGATGAGGGCCAGCCTGAGCTAGTTCCAGCACAGCTATTGCTGTAGAATGTGAGGCTGTTATAAATAAGTAAATACCAGGCCCAGAAAGATGGACATCCAGATTAAGGACCTGGACTTAATACTTTGTGACTAAAGAGCAAGGGTCACTTAGCAGTTTGGCTCCCCTCCACACCAACTCTTGCCACCCCACCCCCTCCCATCACTGCCACTCCTCCATCAGCTCACCAAAGGTACCAGACTTCTCCCTGGGGTGGGCATCAGAGACTTACTACCCACAGCAAAGCTTGACTATGACAGTTACAGAAGGTAAATATAGAGCTAGAAGCCTGCCTGATCCTGTGTCTACCCATAGCCCACCCCCAACCCTAAGTCTCTGCCCAGGCAGCCAGGAGCCAGTCACTGCATGTGTCTTTTGAAGACTTCTGAAGACAGCCCAGTTCCTGTTACTTCATCTCCATGACCATCCCTGACTCCCTCTGGCTGGGAAGTGATGGAGGGATCCAAAATGCTGGGAAGGACTTAGGTGTGAGAGGGTTTCTCCGACATCACAAAATCTCAATGAAAGATAACATTGAGTAGGGTCCCATCTTGTAGTTGTCTGAGCTGGGAAACCAAAGGCAGGCCTGAGGATTCCCTTCTCTGAGGACCCCAGAGCTCCTGAAACTGATTGACACTTCACTTCCCTTATGTGGGGGTGGGTAGGTGTACTGCTGAAATGGGCTCTGAGCTGGAGACTGCCATGGAGACCCTCATCAATGTCTTCCATGCCCATTCGGGAAAGGAAGGGAACAAATATAAGCTGAGCAAGAAGGAGTTGAAAGACCTGCTACAAACTGAATTCTCCAGCTTCCTGGATGTAAGCAGAGTGTTGAGGTAGAGGGTGAAGGAAGGCGGTGGGCACCCCTGCCAGGTCCCTGCCTCAGCCCTAAGCTCAGCCCATCCTCCTCTTCCACTCTGAACTAGGTGTACCAGGCTCCCCTTACTTTTCCCTGGAAAAGCCAAAATGCCCTAGTGTACCGACCGCCTGTTAATACCAGACTCTACAGATTCATCAGTGACACTATCCACAGCATAAAATGGAGTCATGAAGAACACAGGGGCATATAACTTTATCCTAGCACTACAGAAGGAAATGCAGGAGGAGCAGGAATTCAGAGCCAGCCTGGACTACATGAGACCTTGTTTCACACAACATTTTTTTTTTTAATAAGACCCAGCCTGTTGATGGATGCATTTAATCCCAGCACTTGGGAGGCAGAGCCAACCATTTGTAGAATTTTGAGGCCAGCCTGGTGTATATAGTGAGACTCTGTCTCAAGGAAAGAAAGAAAGAAAGAAAGAAAGAAAGAAAGAAAGAAAGAAAGAAAGAAAGAAAGAAAGAAAGAGAAAGAAAAAAGCAAAAATAGGGCTTGGTTTCTGGCTCCTCCCAATTGCCTGACTTTTACAAGATCATAGGCTAATCCTCAACACTGTAAAAATTATTTTGATTGATAACCCTTAACAGCTGTGACACTTAGCTAGGGTAATACAGGTGAGATATTTTGCACATTTGTTATCATTACCAGCCAAAGGACACATTCCAGGAGTTAGAGGAGGAAACCGGGAACTGGAGACAAGGAGCTGAGCCCCAGAAGACTCTCTTACTTCCAAGCTCTGTATGGTTCACGCATCAACTGTGTATTTATTGAGCACCTACTTAGTGAAAGATCTATTGCTGTGACACACATTCTCAAGGACATGTTCTGTCCTCAACACCAGAAGGACAAAAAAAAATGCCATTGTGCTAGAATGCTATAGATATCTGAAGATGAACCACATTCCTTGTCTTCAAAATGTCCATAGTGTTCATGTTCTCACCTCAGGTAAAGGCAGAGCTTTCTCATCCCTGGATCTCAAGAAAAAAAATCAGGATAGTGTATAAAAATTAAGCATCTGTGTTTCAAGAACAAAGCTTTATTTGGAGGGAGGGGAGTTCTGGCTGGCCCAGCCCAGCAGACCCTGCTGACCCCCATCCCAACAAGCAGGCTTTACTTCTTCCGGACCTCCAGGACCTTCTCCGCCCAAATTGGCTTGGCCAATTCCCCGATCAGTCTCCAGTACTCATTGAAATTTAGCACCGAGTCCTGGTTCACATCCAAGCTCTTCATCTTCTCATCTAGAGAGCCCACATCCTAAGAAGTTAAAAGTGAAGAATTAGAACTAGGGCTCTTGAGGCAGGAAGAGAGGAGGGAACCGTCAGGGACCTTCCCTCAGGAGCGCCAACACTTGCCCCTGGTCTGAAAGAAGAGGCTGTGGTCCCACTGCCTGGAAGTCCCATATCCAAGGGACAGCAGCATACACTGTGGCTGAGGGTGAACTACCATCCTCCTTCACAAGGCACTACGGTCCCTGCTGCTCAGCTGCAGCATCCTAACCTCTTCTCAATTTAGTCACCAGCCGGCAGGTCAGGAGAACAGCAAAACTACCAGGTTATCTGGTTCTCTAGGCCGCTCTTGACAGAGTGTCTCATGGCTATGAAACCAATGGATTCTGGAAGCCTGCCTCCATGATGGAAGGATTTGTTGCGAGATAAACAATTACAACATAAACATCGTTGCTGAACAGTTGGTGGGTGTCAGAGGAAAGGATACCTCACAGGCACCTGACTCTCAACACTGGGGGATCTGTGGGGCGGCTGTTTTGTTTCTTAGATGTGCTCATTTTATTTCATATGTATGAGCATATTGCCAACATGTGGTATGTACATGCACCACATACATGCCTGGTGCCCAGAGATCAGAGAGGACGGTATCTGGACAGGACTTAGAGGTGGTTGTGAGCTGCCATACAGGTGCTGGCAACTGAACCTGGATCCTTTGCAAGAGCACTGTGCATAATCACTAAGCCATCTCTCCAGCCCACATTTGACTCAACATTTGGACAAAGGCAAATCCTGCCAAACAGATCTCTGGGTGACATGAAGCAAATTCTTAGAAGGGTTTTCTTAGCAGAGTCATAAGCTCAGTCATTGGACAGTACTTCCTCAACCAGCAGAAGGGAAGAGTGGCAGGGCAACCAACCACTCTTAGGTCCTTGATTCCAGGCATTGTGATATTACATTATGTTTTATATCATTTGATCCTCAAGATCCACGAGATGACAGTGGCTCAAGGACCTTGTCCAACACTATACTTTCAGTGTCCAGTACCCAGCTGAAGTTTGTTCACCAAGACACGAAAAGACAGTAGGTCTTCAGTAAATAGAGGCTGAACAATAGACCAACAATCCAACAGGAAAAGCATAACAAGTCTGCCTCACAGTTGAGATTTAAACCTCAGGAGACCAGGGACTGGTGCCAAGCACAGACGACTAGAACAGCTAGAACCTGTATTGGAGTCTAGGATTCTTTTTCTCTTTTGATTATTTTATTTTATCCTATGTGTATGGCTATTTTGCACCATGTTTGTGCCTGGTGCCTGTGGAGGACAAAAGAGAGTGAAGATTCCCTCAACCTGGCATATAGACAGTGATGAGCCATCATGGAGCAACAGAATTAAATCCTGGTCTTCTGGAAGGGCAGCTGGTGCTCTTAATCATTCAGACAAGGTTCTCTAAATCGGGGCTTCCATTCTCGGCTACTGCTCTGTATCTTTCTCCTCTGTCTGCACCCTGCACCCTCCACAAACAAACAAACAAACAAACAAAATCATTAGAAATGAGCTTGGCCTGGTAGTGCAGAACAGAAATCTTAACTATCTAAGAGACTGAGGCTGGAGGATGCACCTCAAGGCCTACAAGGATATTTAATGAAAGTCTGTTTCAAAATTTTTAAAAAGGCTAAGAATATGATTCAGCCCTGAATAGCCTAACATGAATGAGGCACTGGCTTCAATCTCTACTACCATACACACAAAAGTATAATTAATTTGTAAAAACTTGATATAGTGTGGGCTCCCCTTTTCTGTGTGGAAGGAGAGAAGGGAAGGGAGAGACCAGAAGAAAAGGAGGAAGGGGGCACACTTGAGATATATAGTAAATAAAGTGAAATTTAAAACATTTTTTAAAAATGTAATTAAATAATTGATTTTTTGAAATGCAAGTTCTTCTTGCAAAAGTAAATGTGTGAAACTGGCCAGTAAACTCTGAAAAATAAGAATTTAAGTAAATCCAAATGGGTTGTTGAAAGGGTTAGGCTAACTTTGTAACCTATATGTCTTCTAAAGCCTATAGTTTTGAGTTTAAGTCCAGGTTAAGCTAAAGCCTCTTAGTACCTTTCTAGAGAGTGAAGGAATGTGACCCTATCTGTGAGGACAGATATAAAAAAGGGCAAGCAAGCAATGACCTTCACTCAGCAAAAGAAAGACCAGACCCTTGTCCTTGAGATAGCGTTTCTTAGCAACAAACCTAGACTTCTTCTGAGTAGCTTTTGACCTCCAGCCAAGAGCCCACAGCACTAATCTTCAAGGATGAGCTAACCACCCCCACCTTCAATTGCAGCTGCATCCACACTTGGCAGGACTGGCCAAGCTTGAGCACCTAAGACTATCCAATTATCTTACTTTATAGCTTCCTCATCCAATCCTAAATTGCCAAAACTAGAACTTCAAAGCTCCCGCAATTTTTCTTTTAAAAACCTAAAGGCCTTTGTCTCCCAGTGCCACTCTTTGCTGACCAGCGGGGATGACCCCATTATACAATGGTTAATAATACTCTTGCTTTTGTAATGAGTCTTGGTATGGGGGAGTTTCTGGGAAGGGCGCAATCTTAAACTCCTGAGCTGTGAGACCCCAGGTCTTACATTTTTGGTGCACTTGGCCGGGAAAGGGCGTGCCCCTTCCCCAACCCTCATCAGACTGAACTCGGAGGTCGAGCTCGGAACAGGTTAGTCTGTTTCTGTCTTACCAATCTGTTTCTTGTCAGAGATGGCTGCCATGAGGCAGCCTCTCAATTAGATTTCTGTGGTACCAATCTGTTTCAGTTTAGGCACCTATCTGGACACTTTGGTCATCTGATCAGTCATTGCGATTGACAGATGTGTCAGAATATCGCTTGACTGGGAACTGGGGAACGCCCCAGTTTCCGTTTGGGAGGTTGGATCTGAGACGGTCCTCCTCCCCTCTGATTTTCGTAGAGAACGACCGCCACCAGGCACCCGTTTTATCAGAGCACTGTGGTACCACTCACAAGGGTGTCCTTGTTTGATTACTTCCCTGATTCTTTGTTTCTGTTGTTGTTGCCTCTCTGAGTCTTTTGACAGAGAGATGGTCTAGCTCGAGAGCATCTGTAGAAGGGGTTCAAGACCCCTGAGTGGTTCGAGGCCACTCACCTGGAACGGTTTCATTAAGGCAGACAGACATGTCATTAATGCCATGGACATCCTGTAGGACACTCAGCTTGCCCCTTTCTGTGAACAGGGAGGAGCAGAGAGATTCTGCTCCCCCAGCAATTTAAATCCTGTGTTTCTCATGTATGTATGTATTTTTCTGTGTCTGTTTCTTTGTCTGTTTCTTGACTGATGAAAATTCGGACAGAGGATAGTTAAAATTAGAACTAGTTCTCGGCCCGGGAGTGCACATGGCTGCATGGCAGGACACCAAGCAATGTGCTCTCCCTCCCGAGGGAGCCAAGGAGGGAATGCTTTCGGGTGGCTGGGGAGACATGTGGAGCTGGGGCTGGAGCTTGGGCAGGCGGTGCCCAATGCACACCCAGCAGGGCATGGGCTTGATGTGGCCCCTTGTTGTGATGGACAGCCAAAGAGCACGGGGGAGGGGAGAGGCCCAGCCAGGAAGCAGGTTCAGGACCTGCGGGGGAGGTAACCTAGAGTAAAGCTCACAAGGGAGCCAAGGGAGCAGGCAAGGCTCATGGGCTTGCTAGGTGGAAATCCTTAGACATGGCTAGGTGGGGATTGGCACCATAGCTGCTCCAAGACAGGAGCTGCTCTGGCTGCTGAGAGTGAGGAAAAACTCCTCCCCCTTGCCTTCATGCCAGCTAGCAGGGAAGTGAGCAGCAAGAGCTCACCACACCCTCTTGCTCCTCTCTTCCCTCCTCCCACCTAGGGGGCTTGCAACTTACAGATCAAACAGTAATTTAGGAAAAAAACTGCACTTGCTGTAATGTTTAGAATTGCAGCTGAGTCTGTCTGTTTAAATATATGGCCATTATACGATTGTTTTCAACTGGTCTTAAATGGTTGATATGATAAAAAAATAATTGGGTATGTTTTAAGGTTAAATTCAAATTCTTGTTTTTAACACGTATATGTGCCTATGTGTTTATAGGGTCTATAAATGCATATGTTTAAATAACAACAATGTAAATTGCCACATGGTGTGGCTCAGGAAAAGAACAAAGGTTGCAAAATCTCTGAGTCAAAATGATTTTATTTCCTTTTAGGATAAAAAGAAAGTCTTATTCCAAGTTAATATTGGTTCTAAAGATTGGGGTGTTTTCACTGATAAATTTTGGTCTTAAAATCTGGTTTCGACTTTTAAAATTATGGTTATGCTTTGAAAATTCACTCCTAAAGAAGATACTTTGCTTTGATATTGCAGGGACGAGTTTTAAAAATTGTTTAGATGTTTAAGAGGATAAAACATTTACAATTTATCAGATTTTTTAAATAATAACTCTTGGGCAGTCTAACAACGAACTTAAAACAGTTTTCCAACCCTTGGGGAAAAAAAAATTAATGAGAGTTTTCCTCTTGTCTGAAAAGAGTGAGCAAGAGATATTAAAAAAAAATAGCTTGTCTAAAGCAAAAATGTCGGTTAAGCCAGAAAAAGAAAGCTAGGAACCTGAAGGTATATAGGATGTTGCAGAAGGTTAGTAGATGTAGCATAAAAAGCCAGAGAGTTAATATGATTTGAAAAAAAAAAAACTGTATTTGAATATGTTATAATTCATTTAAAAGGCTGGTGATTCTTCATTGCAAAATGTTTTTTTATGCTCTGGAAAAAATTCTGGCTGATAGGTTTGGTATGGCTAAAATACTTCATACAATTTAAAAGTGTTCTGTACTGTTCTGTTATGCAGTTGGTTCTAAAACTTATTTGATCACTATGTTAAAACTTTTGGTTGTGGGGGATTATGGATGCTCCACAGTGTTTGCTGTGTCATCAACAGCACCTAATGCCTATGTTTGGTATTGCCAGTCACAGCCTGTGCTAACACATGGCTAGCTGCCATGATGGTTCAGGGATAGAGAGCACGTGAAGCTGTAGTTTTGCTGCCATATTTGTTTAGGGCTGTCAGCTGAGTTCAGTTACACGTGGCCAGCCTCCATGGTGGTCCAGAGATAAAGAGGGTGGAGCCATGAGTTTACCACCATTTTGTTTAGGTCTCTCAGTTATGTTCAGTCCTCCAATTAGTATTAAGTGCAAAGTTTTTACTGTTCAATTTTAATACAAAGTGGTAGGATCAGCAAGATTTACTAGCCCCTCTATAAACTGTATCTGATTAAAATGTTTGCTTTAATTTTAGTTCAGAAAGAACAGACTTAAAGCTACGCTAATGACTGCAGTTGGTTAAGGTGTTGAGCTTTAACTAGTGTCTTTGTATAGGTTTTTTATAAGGTTAAGCCTAAGATAGATAACTATAAAGTTTGCCTATTTGTCTTAAAATATATAGTTCTAAAACATGCATCTCAGAAATATGCTAAAACTAGATTAAATAGCATTCTGTTTTATAGGACACAGTTTAAAACAGATGATAAAAACAAAGAGTAACTCAGATATGCTGGCCCTCAAGCTTATCAGAGATCTGATGAATATGGCATTTTAACATATGTAAGTTTATTCTGGCAGAAAGTCCCAAAATCCTGGCAGTAGCTCCCCAAGGTCTCCGAGAAGATTTGGACAATGACAGATGACTGCAACTCTGGATTGTGGTATGCTAACCACTGGGCAATACTGCCCCAACGGGCCCACTGCTAGGGCCCAGCCTAAACTGCTAACAAAGTTGGGGACACCTGAAGAGCCATTGTCTCACATTGTGAGAGGCAAGGTGAGGTCAATCTCTTCTGTTCCTCTTTCCACAGCAGCAGTTTCTCATCCTCTATGCCTGATGGCTGGACTGCCTCTGCTCAGAAAGCCAGGAGACCACAGGAGTCAGGGACACTGCCTAGGTGATGGACTAACTAGTCATCTCTGTAATTTTGATTCTTACATTTACTTAGCTCATAATTTATCCTTCTCAGGTCTCTGATCACAGTGACGGCTAGGCTGGAGGGCTAGGCTTAGTTAATAGTAACTTGGCAGCTAAAGAGCAGACAGTTAGGTTCACTATCAGCTCATTGGACAGTTCATTAGTTAGTTAAAACTACTAGGTACTATATCTTTTATATAAAAAGAAAAACAGATTTGCCCTGCTCACAGGCTTTACATCAGTTGCCAATGTCTTATAATAATAGTTAAATATAAAAATATATAAAGTTTATATAGGGTCTGAGGATATAGGAGTTCGGGTTATAAAAATCTAAAAAATGTTGGTCTACATACTGATCAAAGTGTCAATTTAATGGACGTCAGGTTAACACTTAATTAAAAAAAAAAAAAGTACAAACAATTTCTCACGCAGGCTATTTTACTTAGCCAAAATATAAGAGGGCTTACTCAAGGTTGCACAGAGCCTGCTGTCTGGTTACTATGGTTGCACGGAGTTTCTCAGGGTCAGAGCAGTCTACTGTAAGACCACCAAGGTCAGTCTGTGAGAGACTGGACTTTGGAAAATAGCCAAGAAGCTGAGTTCCGCTGCTCAGATGCCGTTAACTCCAAAAAGGCTGCCACATGGACACACTTAAGTTGTTTATAAAATATATAAAACAAACAGCTGACTGGTACCCATTCTGTTGGATATAGTTTTTACCTGTTACTCTCAAAATGTTGTTGTATTAGATTTGCTGATGTGTTACTTTTCTGAGTGTATATATATATATATATATATATATTTCCTTTTGTGTACCAAAAATTCATATGAGTTTATAAAAATCAAAAGGTCATGAGACCTAGATCTGGCATAGCTCAAATGGATCCCAGAAGAGTTTTTCCCTGGTGTTGGGATTCCTCACTTTTTCAATTTAACAGACAAATCTTAACTTCTGTCTCTAGTCTGAATTTGTCTCAGCAGATTTTCACCTGGTTGACTCTGGGCTGCAAACTAAAATCTGGACTTGTTAAAAGCTGACATGACTGCTCCCTGTCTCTTCAATTGGATCAACTAACCAGAACTGTTAAGGACTGCCTCATTGACCAGCCTTTGACTGGCTCCTAGTAATCTTTACCCATGTACTCTCCCCAACTTTTGACCAGCATTTCAGCCTCTTTCAAACTGAGATATCAACGATCCAATCATCAGCATGAAGAAATTCCAGAAGATGGATCATCGGCCCATTGTCCCATTCTACAGGCTGAAATGTTGAGTCAAAAAAAAATTTTCTTAAAATAAGATTCTCACTCTGCAGCTGCTTCATGATTGAAGCAGTTACAAGGAGAAGGGGAAATGAAAGGGTTAGGCTAACTTTGTAACCTATGTCTTCTAAAGCCTATAGTTTTGAGTTTTAGTCCAGGTTAAGCTAATGCCTCTTAGTACCTTTCCAGAGAATGAAGGAATGTGACCCTATCTGTGAGGACAGATATAAAAAAAAGGGCAAGCAAGCAATGACCTTCACTCAGAAAAAGAACGACCAGACCCTTGTCCTTGAGATAGCCTTTCTTAGCAACAAACCTAGACTTCTTCTGAGTAGCTTTTGACCTCCAGCCAAGAGCCCACAGCACTAATCTTCAAGGATGAGCTAACCACCCCCACCTTCAATTGCAGCTGCATCCACACTTGGCAGGACTGGCCAAGCTTGAGCACCTAAGACTAACCAATTATCTTACTTCATAGCTTCCTCATCCAATCCTAAATTGCCAAAACTAGAACTTCAAATCTCCCGCAATTTTTCTTTTAAAAACCTAAAGGCCTTTGTCTCCCAGTGCCACTCTTTGCTGACAGGCGGGGGTGACACCATTGTGCAATGGTTAATAAACCTCTTGCTTTTGCAATGAGTCTTTCTCTGGGGGAGTTTCTGGGAAGGGCGCAATCTTAAACTCCTGAGCTGTGAGACCCCAGGTCTTACAGAGTGATGGTCTTATCATCGCAGCACTTAGGAGGCTGAAGCAGGAAGATAGCTGTGAGTTGGAGGTCAGCCTGTTTTTCACTGTGAAAATGCACAGTAATGGACAGCAGGGAAATGTGTAAAAAAATTATATTTTAAGGGCTGATGAGATGGGAGATGGATGGTTCATAAGTCCAGGACCTCGAAGGCTGCATAGAGAGATCCTGTTTAAAAGACAGAGACAGAGAGAAAGAAAAAGATGTAAGTGTGGTGCACCATGACTCCCTGTACTCCCAACACTTGGGAGGAAAAGGCAGGAAGATCTCAAGTTCAAGGCCAGCCTGGGACAAACAGGGAAGCGCTATCTCAAAAATTGAAACATAAAAACAAAAAAGCAAAAAGGGGCTAGAGGGATGACTCAGCGGTTTAAGAGCACTGGCTGCTCTTCCAGAGGACCCAGGTTTAGTTCCCAGCACCCACATGGCAGGTAACAACAGTCTATAACTCTTGTTCCAGGGATCTGATGTCCATTTCTTCTGTCCCCGAACAGCATGGCACAGACATGCATGCAGGCAAAACACATATACATATTGAAAGGGTGAGGCTAACTTTGTAACCTATATGTCTTCTAAAGCCTATAGTTTTGAGTTTTAGGTCCAGGTTACACTAAAGCCTCTTAGTATCTTTCCAGAGAGTGAAGGAATGTGAACCTATCTGTGAGGACAGATATAAAAAAAGGTAAGCAAGCAATGACCTTCACTCAGCAAAAGTCTTTGAGATAGCGTTTCTTTTCTTAGCAACGAACCTAGACTTCTTCTGAGTAGCTATTGACCTCCAGCCAAAAGTCTGTAGCCCCTAATCTTCAAGGGTGAGCTAACCACCCCCACCTTAAATTGCAGCTGCATCCACACTTAGCAGGACTGGCCAAGCTTGAGCACCTAAGACTAACCAATTATCTTACTTTATAGCTTCCTCATCCAATCCTAAGTTGCCAAAACTACAACTTCAAATTTCCCACAATTTTTCTTTTAAAAACCTAAAGGCCTTTGTGTCCCAGTGCCACTCTTTCCTGAACGGCAGGGGTAACCCCATTGTGCAATGGTTAATAAACCTCTTGCTTTTGCAATGAGTCTTGGCCTGGGGGAGTTTCTGGAAAGGGCGCCATCTTGAACTCCTGAGCTGTGAGACCCCAGGTCTTACATTTTCAAACAAAATAATAAATATTAAAAATAAATAAGCAAAAGCTTTCTGTGCTGGTGGCATTGCCAAGGACATCTTGAACTTTCTGAGACCTGACTGACATTCTGCAACAAGTTGTGGCAAGCGTGAGCCACTCAAAGGACACAGTACAAGAAGAGCAAGGATTCTGTGTGCCCAGGGAAAGTGACCCCATGAGAGGATACAATGGGCAGACTAAGCCTTTTTTCCTCAAAAAGATTAAAACTACCAAGAAGATTACTCTAAGTTTGAGTGTGTGAACCTATTGCTGGATGCCAGATCCCAAGAGATACAAGCATTTTGAACTGGGGGTAGAAAAGACAAAGGGCCAAGGATGGATCCCTAACCTGACTTTGTTATGAGTTCCAGCTCAGGGCAAGCTAATACAGATGATCCAGAAGAAGGAAAACCTGACAGTGTAGAGGAAAAAAGAAATCACTGCAGGAAGAGGTATTCTAAGGAGGTGAGAAGAGTGAGATGCTGGTTTTAGAAGCATGACATCAACTGTGAGGACAGAAAGGAAGACAGAATAGATGCTGACCCGGTGGGTAGATGATATGGAAATGGGGGACACACATAAAACCTTCTAGACGGCTTCTTTTCTTAGTGAGTCAATTTCTCACTGACAGGGAAAGTGATATGGAAAGAGGCATCTGAGGAAGGAAAAATGGTTATCTCTTTATCAGAGAAATACACAACTCCATAGCATTGCCAAGGGTTCCTTGGAGTTTGTGGCTATAGATTTGGAGAGAAACAAGAAAACCAGCCTGTGCATGTCCCTCTACATAGACTCAGCTCTCCGGGTACACATGTGAAAGAATCAGACTAATTGTGTAACTTATGTTTATTTAATTGCCTTATAATTTACATTTTCAAGTATTAGGCCCATGTTAATTAAAGCCTCTTAGTGCTTCCCCAGAGAACAGAGGAATATCAAAGTTCCTGACACTGACCATCTGTGAGAGCAGAGATAAGGAAGAGAACAAGAAGAGATTTCTACTAGGTGGAGAGAAAATCGCCAGCCAGCACCTGTAAGATAAACTTTGTTTGGAAACTGGGCCAAATGGCCCCAATCCTACTTCTGAATAGCTCTTCAACTTTGATCCAAAGCCTGTAGCCCCCACACTTCAGAACAGACACGGGAGGAGTTAATCACTCTCCCACCTTTAACTGCAGCTATATCTCATATGGCAGGAAATTCCAAACTGACTTGAAGATCAGATACTCCCCAGATATTTAAGACAGGGCTGCAAGGACCTAAGGGTGCCCAGAACCAACCAATTATTTTAAAATTTAAATACCTCATCCAATCCAGAAATGCCAAGACTGCAACCACTGAAAATTCTTGCACCTTGTCTTTTAAAAACCCAAAGCCTTGTCTCCCAGTGCCACTCCTTGCTGACCAGCAGGGGTGACCCCATAGCACAATGGTTAAAATAAACCTCTTGCTTTTTTGCATCGATGAGATCTGTCTCCTGAGTTCTCTTCACCACTTCTGGAAATTAGGCTCAGGCTGGACCTACCAGATGCAGGTGGTAAATATAGACAAAATGTGGCGGTAGGCGGTCCCTGACTGACAACACAGAGACAGAATCAGCAGGTTTGTAAGCAGGATTAGAATGATGTGTCTCAGAAAGCAAACTAAACAAGAAGATCCATGAGGAGATGAAGTTGATGGAAGGAAAGGAAAACAGAGCAGTCAAGAGACTGAAGGTCCTGGGAAAGCCAAGACACTTGTGTCTGAATCCTGACTAACACCCAGGAGGCCAAAACAGGAGACTACAAAAACTGCAAGGGTCCTTAAACACTGTGAAGCTCAGGTAGAAACCTCGGTCTTCCACCAATGCGTAAGTGTGTAAATTCTCCATTATGGTGTCAATGGCCGCCTCCAGTTCAGTCAGGGACTCTGCTGCCATCAGTATGCCAAAGAAGGAGCTGATGTCCTCACAGATTGACCTCCCTGTGAAGAAACAGGCCAGGAGAGTCAGGGATCCAACAACGGGTGAAGTGGCTCCCTGAAAGAGTAAACATGAGAGAGATCAAAGGGTCCAGGACAGACAACAGAATCTCACTTACAGAAATCCTTTCTTTCTGACTCTCGTGTCTGAGTGTCTGTCTCGGGGATATCTCTGTAGTGGTCTCTCCCAGTGCTGCAAGGTTTTTTTTTTTATAGTTCTCTGAGTGTGGTAACATCCCCTGAGGGGCATCTACTCCAATGGCCCTTTCTTTCTGCCACTCCCTTTCTTAGGGTCTGGAGACTACTTGTCTCCAATGGCTGTTTATGTTGCATCCCCGCCCTCGCACTTACTAGCTACTGTTCCTAGGAGAGAATCCTAGGGATGGCAAAAACCCAACTGAGCTCAGGGTCAATCGGGCCAGACCCATCTTCAATCCCACACCCTACTTCTGCTAACGGGGTCTGGGAATGCTCAGTGCAAGAACTTACCTGTCTTTCCCACTCCTGCCTATTGTTGACAAGGTCTAGAAAAGGACTCTTCAGATTCCTCAAGCCCCAGCCAAGGCCCTCGGGGGTCCAGTGAGGGAGGAAGCCTGCCTACTCATCCCTCTCATTCTGTCCTCTCACCCACAAGAACCACTGCCAGCTCTCCTAAAGCTACTTCCTGAATCTCTGCCTGAACTTGCTTACAAGGGAGAACCCCTGAGTCGCTAAAGAAGGTCCCTGAGCTCTTTGCTGCATCAGGGAGAGAGCCTGGACAGAGCCTGCTCTGGAGCGACCAGAGTGTCCCACTCCTCCCAATATGGAGACTACTCAGCTGTCTGTGTCAGAGGGGCTGCTTCTGCTATTTGTAAAAATAAATAAACACTTTTGAGGAGGTCAGCTTGGGAAGCCCCATTTGAGAAACCAGACCCAGCAAAACACCCTACAGTCCAGGACACTCAGAAAGCCCAGGATGAGGTCTCCATAGTGGTAACCCTGATTGAAGTCCCTAGCTGAGTTCCCAAGACAGAAGCCCTAACAGAGATGCTCGTGGGCAGAATTCTTCCCTTGCACTGCTTGGACTGCACCGCATCACACTTCTCAGGACTTCTCTTCCCACCTCCTCCCTGCTGTGATCAGGGAGTGGGTGAAACCAAGAACAGAAAGAAACATGAGGAAGCCCATTACTGCCAGCTCAGGAGACAGAGGGTGTCTCTGTCCACTCCTGGTCCCTAGCCCTCTGGGTGTCCTTTCTGACAGGGTGGAGCCTTTCCGGAGGAGGGTCCTTAGGGGAGGACAGTTAAAGCCAAGTTTCCCCACACCTCTCCAGAGGCCACATTTACAGCCTGCTTGTCTGTTCAGAACCTGCTCCCACCTCAGGCCAAGGGCAACTATAAGTATCCTACCTGGCTTAAGATAAGTCCCTGGCTTAAGCCAGCCTGGAGGAAACGGGGCCTCAGTAGGACCCCAAGAGTCCTGAGAAAAGATAATGTGGTGCCAGGAGGGCTTGGGAGCAATCAGCCAAGGGAAAGAGCAGTGTCTGGATCTAGAGGAAATAAAGTTTGCAAAGTAGTGAGAGGAGCTGAGGGAAGGTCAGAGAGCTGGGCGACTGGAAAATAGGTTTCCAGACAGTTTCCAGGCTACCAGGTCCTTCCACACAGATACCTGTGTCTCCTGCCAGATACCCCAGTCTCTAGGTCTGCCTTTCAAGAACCAGAGCCCAGGGAATCCTCAAAGCAGCAGAGCATAAGCCATGTGAGAGCATCAAGAAGGGGGTCTGTGGCAGTGTGCCCTGTCTCGTCGCTGCCTTCTCAAGACCTCCTCTCTACCCCCTTTTCACAGCTTGACCCCACTTCTCTCTTTCTTACGTTTTCCTCTTTGGTTGGCCACTGCCTAGCCCCTAGGACCTCCCCTCCATAAAATTCCAAGCTGCTGAAGGGCTCCAGGCATCCTCTAGGCCCCCTGGGAGATGGGAATGGTAACCAGAGCCACTCAGATCCCTCGCTTGAGCATCCCCTTATCCCTGTGATATGCTCAGCTTGGGTTCTCTATCCCCTCATCACTGTGACAACTAACTTCTTGTGACTGGAGTTCAGGTGAAAGTAACATGGGCTCCATTGCAGAGTTGGGATGTCATCTAATCAGGACCCATTGTCCAGTATACCCAGTGGTGAGGAAGGATGAGGACACCTGATCTGAGATACCTGAGCTGACCCTGAGGCTGGGGAAAGCATGACCCTCCCACAACCAAAGGACTCAGGGCCCTAGCATGGTAGTCTCTTCTCAATAGACCTCTACATTCTTCTGCTCTCACCTGGCCCCTGAAACCCAAATGATCCATGCATTCAGCCTTTATCTAACACAAACCAGCCCTATCTTGCTCCCCCCAGAGCTACTGAGAGCTGGACTAAGGCAGGAATGGACAGCTTCAGGGACAATGCCTTCAGGTAGGTTCCTCCTTAGAAGCTCTGTTTCCAAGGGAAAACCTCAGACATTTCCCTCCAGCTTCTACCTATGTGATTGGAACTGATGATTCTGCAGACAAGAGGAACAGGATAGGAGGTCATGGGAAGCATACTCCCAGAGAAGCCATAATGAAATGCTGGGGAGAGAGGGGAGCCAGGCAAGGGTGATTGGACATGGAGACAGAACTGACAAAAGTTGAGGGCCTAGGCTGGAGAGATGGCTCAGTGGTTGATTGCTTGTCTTCTCTTCCAGAAGTCCTGAGTTCATTTCCCAACAACCACATGGTGGCTTATTACCATTCAAACCCTCTACTCCCCTCTTCTAGCCTGCAGATGTACATGCACATACAGCATTGAGAATAAATGAAATCCTAAATAAAGAAAAAAATAAAAGTTGAGGGCCAGCCAGAGCTAGTTCCAGGACAGCTATGGCTGTAGAATGTGAGGCTGTTATAAATAAGTAAATCCTAGGCCCAGAAAGATGGAGATCCAGCCAAAAGGATCTAGGCATAATCCTTTGTGCCTAAAGAGCAAGGGTCACTTAGCAGTGTGGCTCCCCTCCACACCAACTCTTACCAACCCCCCCCCATCGCTGCCACTCTTCCATCAGCTCACCACAGGTACCAGACTTCTCCCTCTGTGGGCATCAGTGACTTATGACCCACAGCAAAGCTTGACTGTGACAGTGCTAGAAGGTAAAAATAGAGCTAGAAGCCTGCCTGGTCCTGTGTCCACCCATAGCCCACCCCAACCCTAAGTATCTGCCCAGGCACCCAGGAGCCAGTCACTGCATGTGTCTTTTGAAGACTTCTGAAGACACAAAGAAACCCTGTCTCGGGGAGAAAAAAATCGCACTCTTTTCTGTTGTTTTTCAAAACAGGGAAACTCTGTGTATCCCTGGCTGCCCTGAACTGGCTCTAGAGACCAGGCTGGCCTCAAATTCAGAGATCTACCTGGCTCTGCTTCCTGAGTGCTAGGATTGAAGGTGTGCACCGCCACACACAGCCATGTTCACACGCTTGGATGGACCTGTGAATCTGCATAAATGAAGTCAAATACACTGTTATCAAACTACGACAGCACACAAGCTCAGAGTCAGTGTTAGACTCCCCACTCACCTCTGTGGAAGGAGCCCCTTCCTGAGGAAGGGCTCACAGAAAGTGGATGGTAGCTACAGAGGATCCTCACAGACCCGGGAACACTGAGGGCAGAGCACACTGTGACTTCAGGGATTGTTCCAGAAAGGGTCTCCCTAACCTGGCTTCAAATTCCGGATCCCTCTGCCTCAGCCTCCCGAGTGCTGGGATCACAGGTGCAAACGCAAGCACCACCATGCCTGACTTGTAGTTTTATTTTTGTTAAGCCTCTATGTACTCCTGACTGTCAGTAAATCTCTAGGAATCCACCTCTAGGTCCTGTGATGTGTTGATAAAATGAGACCAGAGAGATGTTGCATCTACCTGAGCCTGGATCAAGTTTGGAGAGCTGTCTTTAGCTTCTGATTTAAGAGGCACCACTTCTGGGCAAAAGTGATTTAGCATATCTGTCTTAAAATCAACCCTGCCTCCTAACTGTTACATGGAGTTTTGGCACTGGCCCACCTCTCCTTGCACTACCTAATCTTGCCCTCTAGATCATCTTACCTCACTTCCTTAATCCTACCTCCTGACCCAAACCTAAAAAAGGACCATTTTATACAATAAATCGAGTTCCTGCTTTGACAGATCTCCCGGCTCAGTGGTGGTTTATTTCCTGGGGTGTCCAGGGAGGTCCAGGCCAACAACACTCACCATCCTGCTCAGCCACGGAGGGCATCCACCTGGACTGGCCACCCTCCTCTCAGCTCCACCAGGCTGATATCCACCCTGCACAGGCAGACTCAAGTTCTCCACAGCATGGTTTGACAGAAGCACACAGCCCAATGATCACACATTCCCGTTTGCGCCAAACAGCAATTTTACTCATCTTACTTTTACACAAACTTACCTGAGTTGAGGAAACACAGAAACACCTACACATGCAGTCATCGCCTGGCATACATAGAAAATCTCAGTCCTAGAGACCTCTACCAACCTTGAGAAAATGAGGCAGCTGCTGGGTGACCATTTTATTAAACGCATTGAAGCTCAGTCTGGGAGCTCCTTCTTCCGTTATTGCATAATTGTGGTATATGTCGATTATGGTCTCAATGGCCGCCTCCAGTTCAGTCAGGGGCTCTGCTGCCATCAGTACGCCAAAGAAGGAGCTGATGTCTTCACAGACTGACCTGCCTGGGAAGAAACAGGCCAGGAGAGTCAGGGATCCAAGAACAGGTGAAGCGGCTTCCTGAAAGAGTCAACATGGGAGAGATGATAGGACCCAGGACAGACAAGAGAATCTCACTTACAGAAATCCTTTCTTTCTGACTCTTGTGTCTGAGTGTCTGTCTTGGGGATATATCTCTGTAGTAGTCTCTACTTATGCTGCAAGGGGTGTTTTTAGAGTTCTCTGAGTGTGGTAACATCCCCTGTGGGGCCTCTACTCCAATGGTCCTTTCTTTCTGCCACTCCCTTTCTTAGGGTCAGGAGACTGCTTGTCTCCAATCGCTGTTTATGTTGCGTCCTTGTCCTCCCACATACTGGCTACTGTTCCTAGGAGAGAAGCCTAGGGTTGGCAAAAACCCAACTGAGCTCAGGGTCAATCGGGCCAGACCCATCTTCAGTCCCACACCCTACTTCTGCTAACGGGGTCAGGGGATGCTCAGTGCAAGAAACTACCTGTCTTCCCCACTCCTGCCTGTGGTTGACAAGGTTCAAGGAAATGACTCTTCAGATTCCTTAAGCCCTCAGCCAGGGCCCTCGGGGGTCCAGTGAAGGAGAAAGCCTGCCTACTCATCCCTCTCATTCTGTCCTCCCACCCACAAGGAACACTGCCAGCTCTCCTAAAGCTACTTGCGGAATCTCTGCATGAACCGCTTACAAGGGAGAACCCTGAATCGATAAAGAAGGTCCCCGGGCTCTCTGCTGCATCAGGGAGAGGAACTCACCAGAGCAGGGAAATAGGATGCAGCTAGCAGAGCTGGAGCCTCTGGGCTGAAGTTTTATAATGCTCCGGGAAAGGAGAGAGCCACTCCCAAGTCCAAAGTATCAAGGTCCAGCATCTGCTGTTTCAGAAAACATGGGACAGCACCTACTGTCACTAGCTGGCTCAAAACAGTACTGTAAGACCTGGACAAAGCCTGCTCAGAAAGGACCATAGCGTCCCATCCCTCCCAAGTCTGTGTCACAGTGGCTGCTTCTGCTATTTGTAAAAATAAATAAAACAAACACTTGAGGAGGTCATTTGGGAAGCCCCCTCTGAAAAACCAGACCCAGCAAAAGACACTACAGTCCAAGGAAACTCAGAAAGCCCAGGATGAGGTCCCCATAGTGGAACCCTGATTGAAGTCCCTAGCTGAGTCCCAAGACAGAAGCCCTCACGAAGACACTCCTGGGCAGAATTCTTCCCTTCGACTTCTTTGCCTGCACAGCATCACCCTTCTCATGAATTCTCTTCCCACATCCTCCCTGCTGTGCAAAGGGAGGGGGTGCAACCAAGAACAGAAAGAAACACAGGGCAGCCCATTCCCACAAACACGGGAGACAGAGGCCGCCTCTGTCCACTCCTGGTCCCTAGCCCTCTGGGTGTCCTTTCTGACAGGGTCGAGCTTTTCCAGAGGAGGGTCCTTAGGGGAGGACAGTTAAAACCAGGTCTCCCCACACCTCTCCAAAGGCCACATTTACAGCCTGGCTGTCTATTCAGAAACTGCTCCCACCTCAGACCAAGGCCAACCTTAAGTATCCTACCCTGCTTAGGATAAGTCCCTGGCTTAGGCCAGCCTGGAGGAAACAGAGCCTTAGTAGGACCCCAAGAATCCTGAAAAAACATACTGTGGTGCCACAAGGGCTTGGGAGCAATCAGCCAGGGGAAGAGCAGTGTCTGGATCTAGGGGAAATAAAGTTTGCAAAGTAGTGAGAGGAGCTGAGGGAAGGTCAGAGAGCTGGGTGACTGGTGAATAAGGTTCTAGACAGCTTCCAGGCTACCAGGTCCTTCCACACAGATACCTGCGTCTCCTGCCAGATACCCCAGTCTCTAGGTCTGCCTTTCAAGAACCAGAGCCCAGGGACTCCTCAAAGCAGCAGAGCATAAGCCATGTGAGAGCATCAAAAAGGCGTTTTTTGGCAGTGTGCCCTGTCTCATCGCTGCCTTCTCAAGACCTCCTCTCTACCCCCCTTTTCTCAGCTTACCCACACCCCCCCCCGCTACTCTCTCCCCTAATTTTTTTTCTTTGTTTTCCCACTACTTAACCCCTAGGACCACCCCCCCATAAAATTACAAGCTGCTGAAGGACTCCAGGCAATCTCCAGGAGCCCTGGAAGATGGGAAGGGTAACCAGAGCCACTTAGATCCCTCCCTTGAGCAACCCCTTATCCCTGTGATCAGCTCAGCTTGGGTTCTCTCTCCCCTCATCTCTGTGACAACTACTTGTAACTGGAGTTCAGCTGACAGTCACAAGGGCTCCATTGAAGAGTTGGGATGTCATCTAATCAGGACCCATTGTCCAGTATACCCAGTGGTGAGGAAGGATGAGGACACCTGAACTGAGATACCAGAGCTGCCCCTGAGGCTGGGGAAGGCATGACCCTCCTAGGACCAAAGGACTCAGGGCCCTAGCATGGTAGTCTCTTCTCAATAGACCTCTCCATTCTTCTGCTCTCACCCTGCCCGGGGAACCCAAATGACCCTTCAGCCTTTATCTAACACAAACCAGCCCTATCCTGCTCCCATGGAGCTACTGAAACAGAGGTGGCCTGAGGCAGGAATAAAAAGCTTCAGGGACAATGCCTTCAGGTAGGTTCCTCCTTAGAAGCCTTGTTTCCAAGGGAAAACCTCAGACATTTCCCTCCAGCTTCTACCTATGTGATTGGAACTGATGATTCTACAGACAAGAAGAATAGGTTAGGAGGTCATGGGAGGCATACCCCCAAAGAAGCCATAATGAAATGCTGGGGAGAGAGGGGAGCCAGGCAAGGGTGGCTTGGACATGGAGACAGAACTGACAAAAGTTCAGGGCCTAGGCTGGAGAGATGGCTCAGTGGTTAATTGTTTGTCTTTTCTTCCAGAAGTCCTGAGTTCATTTCCCAACAACCACATGGTGGCTTATTACCATTCAAACCCTCTACTCCCCTCTTCTGGCCTGCAGATGTACATGCACATATAGCATTGAGAATAAATGAAATCTTCAATAAAGAAAAAAATAAAAGTTGAGGGCCAACCAGAGCTAGTTCCAGGACAGCTATGGCTGTAGAATGGGAGGCTGTTATAAATAAGTAAATCCCAGGCACCACAAACATGCCTGGTGCCCACAGAGATCAGAGATTCCTCAAGCCCTCACCCAGGGCCCTTGGGGGTCCACTGAGGGAGGAACCTTCCCTACCCATCCCTCTCATTCTGTCCTCCCACCCACAAGGAACACTGCCAGCTCTCCTACAGCTACTTCCTGAATCTCTGCCGGAACTTGCTTACAAGGAAGAACCCCGGAGTCGATAAAGAAGGTCCCCGGGCTCTCTGCTGCCTCAGGGAGAGGATCTCACCAGAGCATGGAAATAGGATGCAGCTAGCAGAGCTGGAGCCTCTGGGCTGAAGTTTTATAAAGCTCCGGGGGAGAGAGCCACTCCCAAGTCCAAAGTGTTGAGGTTCTGTATCCTCCAATTCGGAAGACATGGAACAGAACGGCCCTGCTGTCACTAGAAGTCTCAAAACAGCATTAAGCAACTTGGACAGAGCCTGCTGAGGAGGGACCATAGCATCCTACCCCTCCCGATATGGGGATTACTCAGCAGTATGTGTAAGAGGGGCTGCTTCTGTTATTTGTAAAAATAAAATAAAACAAACACTTGAGGTCAGCAGCGGGAAGCCCAATTTGAGAAACCAGACCCAGGAAAACACCCTACAGTCAAAGGACACTCAGAAAGCCCAGGAAGAGGTCTCCATAGTGGAACCCTGATTGAAGTCCCTAGCAGAGTTCCGAGACAGAAGCCCTCACCTCACTGAGAGGCTCGCTCGTGGGCAGAATTCTTCCCTTCCACTGCTTGGCCTGCACTGCATCACCCTTCTCAAGACTTCTCTTCCCACCTCCTCCCCGCTGGGCTCAGGGAGGGGGTGCAACCAAGAACAGAAAGAAACACAGGGCAGCCCGTTCCCGCCTGCCCTTGGAGACAGAGGGCGCCTCTGTCCACTCCAGGTCACTAGCCCTCTGGGTGTCCTTTCTGACAGGGTGGAGCCTTTCCGGAGGAGGGTCCTTAGGGGAGGAAGTTAAAGCCAGGTCTCCCCACACCTCTCCAGAGGCTGCATTTACAGCCTGGCTGTCTATTCAGAAACTGCTCCCACCTCAGACCAAGGCCAACCTTAAGTATCCTTCCCTGCTTAAGATAAGTCCCTGGCTTAAGCCAGCCTGGAGGAAACAGGGCCTCCCGAGAACCCCAAGAGTCCTGAAAAAACATACTGTGGTGCCACAAGGGCTTGGGAGCATTCAGCCAAGGGAAAGAGCAGTCCCCGGATCTAGGGGAAATAAGGTTTGCAAAGTAGTGAAAGGAGCTGAGGAAAGGTCAGAGAGCTGGGTGACTGGTGAATAAGGTTCTAGACAGCTTCCAGGCTACCAGATCCTTCCATTATAGAACTCTGTGTCTCCTGCCAGATACCCCAGTCTCTAGATCTGCCTTTCAAGAACTAGAGCCCAGGGAATCTTCAGAGCAGCAGAGCATAAGCCATGTGAGAGCATCAAGAAGGGGTTTTTTGGCAGTGTGCCCTGTCTCATCCCTGCCTTCTCAAGACCTCCTCTCTACCCCCCTTTTCTCAGCTTGCCCCCCACTTCTCTCTCCCCTAATTTTTTCCTATTTGTTTTCCCACTGCGTAGCCCCTAGGACCTCCCATCCATAAAATTCCAAGCTCCTCAAGGGCTCCAGAAAACCTCAAGGCCCCCTGGAAATGGGAAGTGTAACCAGAGCCACTCAGATCCCTCCCTTGAGCAACCCCTTATCCCTTTGATCAGCTCAGCTTGGGTTCTTTCTCCTCTCATCTCTGTTGCAACTAACTTCTTGTGACTGCATTTCAAGTGACAGTCACAAGGGCTCCATTAGAGAGTTGGGATGTCATCTAATCAGGACCCATTGTCAAGTATATGCAGTGGTGAGGAATGATGAGGACAACTCATCAGAGATACTTGAGCTGCCCCTGAGGCTCGGGAAGGCATGACCCTCCCTCGACCAAAGGACTCAGGGCCCTAGCAAGGTAGTCTCTTCTCAATAGACCTCTCCATTCTTCTGCTCTCACCAAGCCCATGGAGCTCACATGACCTCATGCATTCAGCCTTTATGTAACACAAACCAGGCCTATCCTGCTCCCACCAGAGCTACTGAAAGAGAGCTGGAATGAGGCAGGAATGGACAGCTTCAGGGACAATGCCTTCAGGTAGGTTCCTCCTTAGAATATCTGTGTCCAAGGGACAACATCAGACAATTCCCTCCCCTTCTACCTATGTGATGAGACCTGATAATTCTGCAGACAAGAGGAATAGAATAGGAGGTCTCGGTAAGTATATCTCCAGAGAAGCCAAAATGAAATGCTGGAGATAGAGGGGAGCCATTTGGGTGGTTTGGACATGCAGACAGAACTGCCAAAAGTTGAGGGCCTGGGCTAGAGAGATGGCTCAGTGGTTAAGAGCTCTGGCTTTTCTTCCAAAAGTCCTGAGTTCAATTCCCAGCAACCACAGGGTGGCTCACAACCATCTATAACCTCCACTCCCCTCTTTTGGCCTACAGATGTAAATGCACATAGAGCATTGAAAATAAATAAAAACTTAAAAGGTAAGGGCAAGCCAGAGCTAGTTCCAGCAGAGCTATGGCTGTAGCCTATGAGGCCCAGAAAGATGGAGATCCAGTCAAAAGGACCTGGGCATAATCCGTTGTGCTTAAAGAGCAAGGGTCACTTAGCAGTGTGGCTCCTGTCCCCAACAACTCTTGCCAACTCCACCCCCATCACTGCCAGTCCTCCATCAGCTCACCAAAGGTACCAGACTTCTGTGTGGGCATCACAGACTTACTACCCACAGCAAAGCTTGACTGTGACAGTGCCAGAAGGTAAAAATACAGCTGGAAGCCTGCCTGGTCCTGTGTCCACCCTTAGCCCACCCCCGACCCTAAGTATCTGCCCAGGCAGCCAGGAGCCAATCACTGCATGTGTCTTTTGAAGACTTCTGAAGACAGCCCAGTTCCTGTTGATTCATCTCATGACCATCCCTGACTCCCTCTGGCTGGGGAGTGATGGAGGGATACAGAATGTTGGACTGGACTTACGTGGGACAGGGTTTCTCTCACATCACAAAATCTCAATGAAAGATAACATCGAGTAGGGTCCCATCTTGTAGGTCTCTGAGCTATGAAACCAGGGCCAGGCCTGAGGATTCCCTTCTCTGAGGACCCCAGAGCTCCTGAACCTGATTGACGCTTCACTTCCCTTAGGTGGGGGTGGGTAGGTGTGCTACTGAAATGGGCTCTGATCTGGAGACTGCCATGGAGACCCTCATCAACGTCTTCCATGCCCTTTCAGGCAAGAAAGGGGACAAATGTAAACTGAGCAAGGAGTTGAAAGACCTGCTACAAACTGAACTCTCCAGCTTCCTGAATGTAAGCAGAGTGTTGAGGTAGAGGGTGAAGGAAGGGGGTGGGCACCCCTGCCAGGTCCCTGCCTCAGCCCTCAGTTCACCCATCCTTCTCTTCCAGTCTGAACTAGGTTGTCCAGGCTCCCCTAACTCCTCCCTGGAAGAGCCAAAATGCCCTAGTGTACTGACCTCCTGTTAATACCAGACTCTACAGATTCATCAGTGACACTATCCACAGCATAAAATGGAGTCATGAAGAGCACAGCTGCATATAGCTGTATCCTAGCACTACAGAAGGAAAGACAGGAGAAGCAGGAATTCAGAGCCAGCCTGGACTATGTGAGACCTTGTTTCAGAAAACATTTTTTTTTTAAATAAGACCCAGCCTGGTGATGCACAGCTTTAATCCCAGCACTTGAGAGGCAGAGCCAACCATTTCTAGAATTTTGAGGCCAGCCTGTTCTATATAGTGAGACTCTGTCTCAAGGAAAGAAAGAAAGAAAGAAAGAAAGAAAGAAAGAAAGAAAGAAAGAAAGAAAGAAAGAAAGAAAGAAAGAAAGAAAGAAAGAAAGAGAAAAAAGAAAAAGAAAGAAAGGAAAGAAAGAAGAAAAGAAACAAAGAAAATAAAAAGAAAGGAAAGAAAGAAGAAAAGAAAGAGAGAGAAAGAAAGAAAGAAAGAGAAGAAAAAGAGAAAGAAGGAAAGAAAGAAAGAAAAAGAAAAAATAGAAAGGAAGAAAAAAGAAAAAGAAAGAAATGAATAAAGAGAAAGAAAAGAAAAAAAGAATGTACGAAAAAGAGAAAGAAAAAAGGGTTCTTTTGTTTGCATGGTTGGTTGGGTTTTTTGTTTTGTTTTGTTTTGTTTGTTTTATTCAAGATAGGGCTTCTCTGTGTAGCCTTAGCTGTCCTTGACACACTTTGTAGAACAGGCTGGCCTCAAACTCACAGAATTCTGCATGCCTCTGCCTCCCAGAGTGCTAAGATTGCAGGCATGCACCACTGCAACCAGCGAAAAGTTTTGAATTAAAAAATAATTAAACATTGGAGAGATGGCTCCGAGGTTAAGAACACTGGATCCTCTTCCAGAGGTCCTGCGTTCAATTCCCAGCAACCACATGGTGGCTCATAAGCTTCTATAATGAGATCTGGTGCCCTCTTCTGGCATTCAGGCACACATTCAGGCAGAACAATATATATATATCATAAATATTAAAAGAAAGAAAGGAAGGAAGGAAGGAAGGAAGGAAGGAAGGAAGGAAGGAAGGAAGGGAAAACAGGGCTTGGTTTCTGGCTCCTCCCAATTGCCTGACTTTACAGGATCATAGGTTAATCCTAAACACTGTAAAAATTTATTTGATTGATGAACCTTAACAGCTGTGACAGTCAGCTAGGTTATACAGGTGAGATATTTAGCACGTTTCTTATCATTACCAGCCAAAGGACACATTCCAGGAGTTATAGGAGGAAACAGGGAACTGGAGACATGGAGCTGAGCCCCAGAAGCCTCTCTTGCCTCCAAGCTCTGGATTCTTCATACATCAACTGTATATTTATTGAGCACCGACTTAGTGAAAGATCTATTGCTGCGACACACATTCTCAAGGACATGTTCTGTTCTCAACACCACAGACACAAAAAAAAAATCACATAGCGCTAGAATGCTATAGATATATGAAGAGGAACCACATTCCTTGTCTTCAAAATGTCCGTAATGTTCATATTTTCACCTCAGGTAAAGGCAGAGCTTTCTCATCCCTGGATCTCAAGAAAAGAAATCAGGGTAGTGTATGAAGATTAAGCATCTGTGTTTCAAGGAGGAAGTTTTATTTGCAGGGAGGGGAGTTCTGCCTGCCCCAGACCAGCAGACCCTGCTGACCCCCATCCCAACAAGCAGGCTTTACTTCTTCAGGACCTCCAGGACCTTCTCCTCCCACATTGGCTTTGCCAATTCCCCCATCAGTCTCCAGCACTCATTGAAATTCAGCTTCGAGTCCTGGTTCACATCCAAGCTCTTCATCTTTTCATCTAGAGAGCCCACATCCTAAGAGGTAAAAGGGAAGGATTAGAACTATGGCTCTTCAGACAGGGTAGAGGAAAGAACTGTCACGTGCCTTCCCTCAGAAGCGCCGACACCCGCCCCTAGTCTGAAGGATGAGGCTATGGTCCCACTGCCTGGAAGTCACATATCCAAGGACAGCAACATACACTGTGGCTGAGGGTGAACTACGGTCCTCCTTCACAAGGCACTACAGTCACTGCTGCTCAGCTGCAGCATCCTAACCTCTTCTCAATTTAGTCACCAGCCGGGAGGTCAGGAGAACAGCAAAAGTACCAGGTTATCAGGTTCTCTAGGGCGCTCTTGACAGTGTCTCATGGCTATGAAACCAATGGATTCTGGAAGCCTGCCTCCATGATGAAAGGATTTGTTGCCAGATAAACAATCACAACATAAACATCGTTGCTGAACAGTTGGTGGGTGTCAGATGAAAGGATACCTCACAGGCACCTGACTCTCAACACTGGGGTATCTGTGGGGAGGCTGTTTTGTTTCTTAGATGTGCTCATTTTATTTTATATGTATGAGCATATTGCCAACATGTGCTATGTACATGCACCACATACATGCCTGGTGCCCAGAGATCAGAGAGGACGGTATCTGGACAGGATTTAGAGGTGGTTGTGAGCTGCCATACAGGTGCTGGCAACTGAACCTGGATCCTTTGCAAGAGCACTGTGCATAATCACTAAGCCATCTCTCCAGCCCCCATTTGCCTCAACATTTGGACAAAGGCAAATCCTGCCAAACAGATCTTTGGGTGACATGAAGCAAATTCTTAGAAGGGTTTTCTTAACAGAGTCATAAGCTCAGTCATTGGACAATACTTCCTCAACCAGCAGAAGGGAAGAGTGGCAGGACAACCAACCACTCTTAGGTCCTTGATTCCAGGCATTGTGATATTATATTATGTTTTATATCATTTGATTCTCAAGATCCACTAGAATGACAGTGGCTCAAGGACCTTGTCCAACAATATACTTTCAGTGTCAAGTATGCAGCCAAAGATTGTTCACCAAGACACGAAAACACAGAGTAGGTCTTCAGTAAATAGAGGCTGAATAATAGACCAACAATCCAACAGGAAAGCATAACAAGTCTGCCTCACAGTTGAGATTTAAACCTCGGGAGACCCGGGACTGGTGCCAAGAACAGACGACCAGAACAGATAGAACCTGTACTGGAGTCTAGGCTTCTTTTTCTCTTTTGATTATTTTATTTTATCCTATGTGTATGGCTATTTTGCACCATGTATGGGCCTGGTGCCTGCTGAGACCAAAAGAGAGTGAAGATTCCCTCAACCTGGCATATAGACAGTGATGAGCCATCATGGATCTACAGAACTAAATCCTGGTCTTCTGGAAGGGCAGCTGGTGCTCTTAACCATTAAGCCAAGGTTCTCTAAACCAGGGCTTCCATTCATAGCTACTGCTCTGTATCTTTCTCCTCTGCCTGCACCCTGCACCCTCCACAAACAAACAAAAAAACAAACAAAATCATTAGAAATGAGCTTGGCCTGGTAGTGCAGAACAGAAATCTTAACTACCTAAGAGACTGAGGCTGGAGGATGCACCTCAAGGCCTACAGGGATATTTAATGAAAGTCTGTTTCAAAATTTTTAAAAAGGCTAAGGATATGATTCAGCCCTGGACAGCCTACACGAATGAGGCACTGGCTTCAATCTCTAATACCATACACACAAAACTATAATTAATATGTAAAAACTTGGTATAGTGTGGGCTCCCCTTTTCTGTGTGGAAGGAGAGAAGGGAAGGGAGAGACCAGAAGAAAAGGAGGGAGGGGGCACATTGAGATATATAGTAAATAAATTGAAATTTATAACATTTTTTTAAAAACATAATTAAATAATTGATTTTTTAAAATACAAGTTCTTCTTGCAAAAGTAAATGTGTGAAACTGGCCAGTAAAATTCTGAAAAATAAAAATTTAAGTAAATCCAAATGGGTTGTGATGCTCTTATAATCCCAGCACTTAGGAGGCTCAGCAGGAAGAGAGCTGTGAGTTGGAGGTCAGCCTGTTTTTCACTGTGAAAATGCACAGTAATGGACAGCAGGGAAGTGTGTAAAAAAATTATATTTTAAGGGCTGATGACATGGGAAATGGATGGTTCATAAGTCCAGGACTGCGAGTGCTGCATAGAGAGATCCTGTTTAAAAGACAGAGACAGAGAGAAAGAAAAAGATGTAAGTGTGGTGCACCATGACTCCCTGTACTCCCAAAACTTGGGAGGAAAAGGCAGGAAGATCTCAAGTTCAGGGCCAGCCTGGGACAAACAGAGAAACTCTGTCTCAAAAAATGAAACATAAAAACAAAAAAGCAAAAAGGGGCTGGTGGGATGACTCAGCGGTTTAAGAGCACTGGCAGCTCTTCCAGAGGACTCAGATTCAGTTCCCAGCACCCACATGGCAGGTAACAACTGTCTGTAACTCTTGTTCCAGGGATCTGATGTCTTTTTTTTTCTGTCCCCCACCAGCATGTCACAGACATGCATGCAGGCAAAACACATAAATATTGAAAGGGTTAGGCTAACTTTGTAACCTATATGTCTTCTAAAGCCTGTAGTTTTGAGTTTTAGGTCCAGGTTAAGCTAAAGCCTCGTAGTACCTTTCCAGAGAGTGAAGATATGTGACCCTATCTGTGAGGACAGATATAAAAAAAGGTAAGCAAACAATGACCTTCACTCAGCAAAAGAAGGACTAGACCCTTGTCATTGAGATAGCGTTTCTCAGCAACGAACCTAGACTTCTTCTGAGTAGCTATTGAACCCCAGCCAAAAGTCTGTAACCGCTAATCTTCAAGGGTGAGCTAACCACCCCCACCTTAAATTGCAGCTGCATCCACACTTGGCAGGACTGGCCAAGCTTGAGCACCAAAGACTAACCAATTATCTTACTTTATAGCTTCCTCATCCAATCCTAAATTGCCAAAATTTAAACTTCAAATTTCCCCCAATTTTTCTTTTAAAAACCTAAAAGCCTTTGTCTCCCGGTGCCACTGTTTGCTGACCGGCAGGGGTGACCCCATTGTACAATGGTTAAGAAACCTCTTGCTTTTGCAACGAGTCCTGGTCTCGGTGAGTTTCTGGAAAGGGCACAATCTTGAACTCCTGAGCTGTGAGACCACAGTTCTTACATTTTCAAACAAAATAATAAATATTAAAAATAAATAAGCAAAAGATTTCTGTGCTGGTGGCATTGCCAAGGAAATCTTGAACTTTCTCAGACCTAACTGACATTCTGCAACAAGTTGTGGCAAGCGTGAGCCACTCAAAGGACACAGTACAAGAAGAGCAAGGATTCTGTGAGCCCAGAAAAAGTGACCCCATAAGAGGATACAACGGGCAGACTAAGCTTTTTTCCTCAAAAATATTAAAACTACCAAGAAGATTACTCTAAGTTTGAGTGTGTGAGCCTATTGCAGGATGCCGGTTCCCAAGAGATACAAGCATTTTGGACTGGGGGTAGAAAAGAGAAAGGGCCAAGGGATGGATCCCTAAGCTGATTTTGTTATGAGTTCCAGCACAGGGCAAGCTAATACATATGATCCAGAAGAAGGAAAACCCAACAGTGTAGAGGAAAAAAGAAATCACTGCAAGAAAAGGTATTCTAAGGAGGTGAGAGGGGTGAGATGCTGGTTTTAGAAGCATGACATCATCTGTGAGGACAGAAAGGAAGACACAGTAGATGCTGACCCGGTGGGTAGACGTTTTGGGGATGGGGGACACACATAAAACCTTCGTGATGACTTACATATTCAGTGAGTCAATTTCTCACTGACAGGGGAAGTGATGTGGAAAGAGGCATGTGAGGAAGGAAAAATGGTGACCTATTTCACAGAGAAATACACAACTCCATAACATTGCTAAGGGTTCCTTGGGTTTTGTGGTTATAGATTTGGAGTGAAAAAAGAAAACCGGCCTTTGCATGTCCCTCTAATAGACTCAGCTTTCCGGGTGCACATGTGAAAGAATCAGACTAACCGTGTAACCTATGTTTCTTTAATTGCCTTATAACTTACATTTTTAAGTGTTAGGACCATGTTAATTAAAGCCTCTTAGTGCTTCCCCAGAGAACAGAGGAATGTCAAAGTTCCTGATATTGGCCATCTGTGAGGGCAGCGATAAGGACGAGAACAAGCAGAGATATCTATTAGGTGGAGAGAAAACAACCAGCCAGCACCTGAAAGATAAACTTTGTTTGGAAACTGGGCAAATGGCCCCAATCCTAGTTCTGAATAGCTCTTGAACTTTGATCCAAAGCCTGTAGCCCCGACTCCTCAGAACAGACACAGGATGAGTTAATCACTCTCCCACCTTTAACTGCAGCTATATCTCATATGGCAGGAAATTCCAAACTGACTTGAAAATCATATATTCCCCAGATATTTAAGACAGGGCTGCAAGGACCTAAGGATGCCCAGAACCAACCAATTATTTTAAAAATTAAATACCTCATCCAATCCTGAATTGCCAAGACTGCAACCACTGAAAATTCCTGCACCTTGTCCTTTAAAAACCCAAAGCCTTTGTCTCCCAGTGCCACTCCTTGCTGACCAGCAGGGGTGACCCCATTGCACAATGGTTAAAATAAACCTCTTGTAATTTGCATCGATGAGATCTGTCTCCTGAGTTCTTTTCACCACTTCTGGAAATTAGGCTCATGATGGACCTACCAGATGCAGGTGGTAAATCTAGACAGAAATTTGAGGGTAGGCGGCCCCGGCCTGACAACAGCACAGAGGCAGAATCAGCAGGTTTGTAAGCAGGATTAGAATGATGTGTCTCAGAAGGCAAACTAAACAAGAAGATCCATGAGGAGATGAAGTTGATGGAAGGAAAGGAAAACAGAGCAGTCAAGAGACTGAAGGTCCTGGGGAAGCCATGACACTTGTGTCTGTATCCTGACTAACACCCAGGAGGCCAAAACAGGAGACTACAAAGACTTCAAGGCTACCTTAAACTACATGCTTTGTTTTGTTTTGATTTGATTTGTTTTGTTTTGTTTTTTAAGGCAAGGTTTCTCTATGTAGTCTTGGATGTTCTGGTACTCACTCTGTAGAACTGACTGGGCTTGAACTCAGAGATCTGTCTGCATCCACCAGTATTAAAAGCATGAATGTGCTAAGATACCCAGCAAGACTCAGCTTCAATTCTCACTACCCATATGAGTGTTCACAACCACCTGTAACTATAATTGCACACGAGCTGATGTCCTCTACTGCTTCCCATGGACACCAAGCATACATATGGAGCACACGGACCTGTACCATACAAAACACCCATTCACATACACTGAAAATGGAAAACAAGTTAATCTATAGTCATGTTGGGACTAGTGGCACACACCTGTACTCTCAGCCCTTGTAAAGTAGAATTAGGAGAAGCAGGAGTTTGAGGCCACCCTTACCTTCAAGAGACTGTCAAGAAAGAAAGAAAGAAACAAAAAACTAATGAAACAAAGAAAGAAAGGAAGCAGGAGTTTAAGGCCACCCTTACCTTCATGACACAAGAAAGAAAAAAAGAAAGAAAGAAAGAAAGAAAGAAAGAAAGAAAGAAAGAAAGAAAGAAAGAAAGGAAGGAAGAAAGGAAACAAAGAAGAAAGAAAGGAAAGAAAAAGAAAAAGAAAGAGAAAGAAGAAAGAGTGAATGAAAAAAGAGAAAAAAGAAAAGAAGAAAAGAAAAAGAAAATCTAGGAGTTGGGTGGGGTATCACAGTCCCAGAATTTGAAAAGCTGTGGCAGGATTGGCCAGCCTGGACTACATAGCAAGTTCCAGGTCAGCCAAAACTATATAGTGAGAGCCTGTCTAAAAATAAAAAATAAATTCAGCCAGGCATGCTGGTGCACACATTTAATCTCAACACTCAGGGAGACAGTTCATTTTATGAGTTTGAGGCCAGCTTGGTCTACAAACCCAAGGCTACACAAAGACACCCTGCCTCACCGAGAAAAAAAAAATCTCACTCTTTTTTGTTGTTTTTCAAAACAGGGATACTCTGTGTATCCCTGGCTGCCCTGAACTGGCTCTATAGACCAGGCTGGCCTCAAATTCAGAGATCTACCTGGCTCTGCTTCCTGAGTGCTAGGATTGAAGGTGTGCACCACCACACACAGCCATGTTCACACGCTTGGATGCACCTGTGAATCTGCATAAATGAAGTCAAATACACTGTTATCAAACTACGACAGCACACAAGCTCAGAGTCAGTGTTAGATTCACCACTCACCTCTGTGGAAGGAGCCCCTTCCTGAGGGAGGGCTCACAGGGAGTGGATGGTAGTTACAGAGGATCCTCACAGACCTGGGAACACTGAGGGCAGAGTGCACTGTGAGTTTAGGGAGTGTTTCAGAAAGGGTCTCCCTAACCTGGCTTCAAATTCTAGATCCCTCTGCCTCAGCCTCCCGAGTGCTGGGATTACAGGTGCTCATGCAAGCACCACCAAGCCTGACTTATTTTTGTTAAGCCTCTATTTAGTTCTAACTGTCAGTAAATCTCAAGGAATCCACCTCTAGGTCATGTGATATGTTGATAAAATAAGACCAGAGAGACATAGGCATGGTGGGCTGATAAGGCCTGTTGCATCTACCTGAGCCTGGCTCGAGTTTGGAGACCTGTCTTTAGCTTCCGATTTAAGAGGCGCCACTTCCGGGCAAAAGTGATTCAGCATATCTGTCTTAAAATCAACCCTGCCTGGTAACTGTTACACGGAGTTTTGGCACTGGCCCACCTCTCCTTGCACTACCTAACCTTGCCCTCTAGCTCATCTTACCTCATCTCCTTAATTCTGCCTCCTGACCAAAACCTATAAAAATGACCATTTTATTCAATATACCGAGTTCCTGCTTCAATAGATCTCCTGGTGTTGGTTTATTTCCTGGGGCATCGGGGGAGGTCCTGGCCGAAAACACTCACCACCCTGCTCAGCCATGGAGGGCATCCAGCTGGACTGGCCACCCTCCTCTCAGGTCCACCTGCCTGATATCCACCCTGCACAGGCAGACTCAAGTTCTCCACAGCATGGTTTGACAGAAGCCCGCAGCCCAATAATCACACATTCCCGTTTGCGCCAAACAGCAATTTTACTCATCTAGTTTTACACAAACTTACCTGAGTTGAGGAAACACAGAAACCACCTACACCAGAAGTCATTGCCTGGCATACATAGAAAATCTCAGTCCTAGAGACCTCTACCAACCTTGAGTATGTGAGGTAGCTCATGGTTGACCAGTATCTTAAACACTTTGAAGCTCAGGTAGAAACCCTGGTCTTCTATCAATGCATAAGTGTGTAACCTGTCCATTATGGTCCCAATGGCCGCCTCCAGTTCAGTCAGGGGCTCTGCTGCCATCAGTACGCCAAAGAAGGAGCTGATGTACTCACAGACTGACCTGCCTAGAAAGAAACAGGCCAGGAAAGTCAGGGATCCAAGAACGGGTGAAGTGGCTGCCGGAAAGAGTCAACATGGGAGAGATGAAAGGGTCCAGGACAGACAACAGAATCTCACTTACAGAATTCCTGTCTTTCTGACTCTCCTGTCTGAGTGTCTGTCTCCGGGATATCTCTGTAGTGGTCTCTCCCAGTGCTGCAAGGGTTTTTTTTTTTAGAGTTCTCTAAGTGTGGTAACATCCCCTGAGGGGCCTCTACTCCAATGGCCCTTTCTTTCTGCCACTCCCTTTCTTAGGGTCAGGAGACTGCTTGTCTCCAATGGCTGTTTATGTTGCATCCCTGCCCTCCCACGTACTAGCTACTGTTCCTAGGAGAGAAGCCTAGGGTTGGAAAAAACCCAACTGAGCTCAGGGTCAATCGGGCCAGACCCATTTTTTTTTTTTTAAGTAAAACTGGGTCATTTATTTATTTTTTTTATGAGTGATACACAATTTCATTATTCATTTTATTTTTTTCTCCATTTTTTTTATTTTTTTTTATCAGTTACATTTTATTAACTCTGTATCCCAGCCGTGTCCCGATCCCTCATTCCCTCCCAGTCCCTCCCTCCCTCCCTCATCTCCACCGGGCCCCTTTCCAAGTCCACTGATGGGGGGACCTCCTCCCCATTCATCTGATCCTGTTTTATCAGGTATCTTCAGGACTGGCTGCAAAGCCCTCCTCTGTGGCCTAACAGGACTGCTCCTCCTTTCGGGGGTGGGGAGACCAAAGAGCCAGTCATTGAGTTCCTGTTAGAAATAGTCCCTGTTCCCCTCACTTTGGGAAACCAATTGGTTACTGAGCTACCACAGACTACATCTGAGTGGAGGTTCTAGGTTATATCCATACATGGTCCTTGGTTGAATGTCAGTCTCAGAAAAGACCCTGTGCCCAGATATATTTGGTCCTTGTGGAGCTCCTATCCTTTCCCCATCAGACTAACTCCCCTTCTTTCTTATGATTCCCTGTACTCTGCCAAAGGTTTAGTCATGAGTCTTTGCTTTGAAAACACTGCTAGTTAGAGTCTTTCAGATGCGCTCAGTAGACTCCTGTCATACGTTCAATGCACATCCCATCTGTCTTTCTAAATGAAGATTGATCCCATCTTCAATCCCACACCCTACTTCTGCTAAAGGGATCGGAGGATGCTCAGTGCAAGAACCTACCCGTCTTCCCCACTCCTGCCTGTGGTTGACAAGGTCCTAGAAAAGGACTCTTCAGATTCCTCAAGCCCTCACCCAGGGCCCTTGGGGGTCCACTGAGGGAGGAACCTTCCCTACCCATCCCTCTCATTCTGTCCTCCCACCCACAAGGACCACTGCCAGCTCTCCTAAAGCTACTTCCTGAATCTCTGCCTGAACCCGCTCACAAGGGAGAACCCCAGAGTCGATAAAGAAGGACCCCGGGCTCTCTGCTACCTCAGGGAGAGGAACTCAGCGGAGCAGGGAAATAGGATGCAGCAGGCAGAGCTGGAGCCTCTAGGCTGAAGTTCTATAAAACTCTAGGGAAGGAGCGAGACACTCCCAAGTCCAAAGTGTCAAGTTTCTGCCTCCACTGATTCAGAAAACATGGGACCGCCCCTGCTGTCACTAGCTGGCTCAAAACATTGCTGTTCGACCTGGACAGAGCCTGCTCAGGCAGGACCATTGCATCCCACCCCTCCCAATATAGTGACTAATCAGCATTCTGTGTCAGAGGGGCTGCTTCTGCTATTTGTAAAAATAAAATAAAACAAACACTTGAGGAGGTCAGCAGCGGGAAGCCCCATTTGAAAAACCAGACCCAGCAAAAGACACTACAGTCCAAGGACACTCAGAAAGCCCAGGATGAGGTCCCCAATATGGAACCCTGATTGAAGTCCCTAGCTGAGTCCCGACACAAGACAGAAGCCTTCACAGAGACGTTCCTGGGCAGAATTCTTCCCTTCCACTGCTTGGCCCCCACTGCATCACCCTTCTTATGACTTCTCTTCCCACCTCCTCCCTGCTGGGCTCGGGGTGGGGGTGCAACAAAGAAAGAAAAAAAAAAAACAGGGTAGCCCATTCCTGCCTGCCCTGGAGACACAGGGCACCTCTGTCCACTCCAGGGCCCTAGCCCTCTGGATGTCCTTTCTGACAGGGTGGAGCCTTTCCGGAGGAGGGTCCTTAGGGGAGGACAGTTAAAGCCAGGTCTCCCCACACCTATCCAGAAGCCACATTTGCAGCCTGCCCCTCTGTTCTGAACCTGCTCCCACCTCAGACCAAGGCCAACCGTGAGTACCCTACCCTGCTTAGGATAAGTCCCTGGCTTAGCCAGCCTGGAGGAAACAGGGCCTCAGTAGGACCCCAAGAATCCTGAAAAAAGATACTGTGGTGCCTAGAAAGCTTGGGAGCAATCAGCCAAGGGAAAGAGCAGTGTCCGGATCTAGGGGAAATAAAGTTTGCAAAGTAGTGAGAGGAGCTGAGGGAAGGTCAGAGAGCTGGGTAACTGGTGAATGAGGCGCCAGGCAGCTTCCAGGCTACCATGTCCTTCCACACAGAACTCTGTGTCTCCTGCCAAGTACCCCAGTCTCTAGTTATGAGGAGGGATGGGATACAGCCCTACTCCTTTAGAGAGAGCATAAGAAAGGATGCTCCAGCCAGTGTCTGCCTTTCAAGAACCAGAGCCCAGGGAATCCTCGGAGCAGCAGAGCATAAGCCATGTGAGAGCATCAAGAAGGGGGTCTGTCCTAAAAGATATGAGAAACATAATGAAATCTATACACCTAAAGAAGATAATCAAGAAAGCAGACACAGGGTATGATGATCTATCCTCATCTAGAAAGACAAATGGGAAAGGCATTGAACTTGTGACAGGAGTCTACTGCAGAAAGCATCTGAAAGACTCTACCTAGCAGTGCTCCAAAGTAGATACTAAGACTCATAACCAAACCTTCGGCAGAGTGCAGGGAATCATATGAAAGAGGGGAGTTTGATGTGGAAAGGATAGGAGCTGCATAAGGACCAAACATATCTGGGCACAGGGTCTTTTCTGAGATGGACACTCAACCAAAGACCATGAGAGGATAAAACCTAGAACCTCGGCGCGGATATGACCCGTGATAGCTCAGTAATCAATTGGTTTCCCATAGTAAGAGGGAACAGGACTATTTCTAACAGGAACTCAAAGACTAGCTCTTTGACCTCCCCACCTCTCAAGGGAGGAGCAGTACTGTTAGGCCACAGAGGAGGACTTTGCAGCCAGACCTGAAAATACCTGACAAAAAAGAGTCATATGAAAGGGGAGGAGGTCCTCCCTATCAGTGGACTTGGAAAGGCGCAGGGAGGAGATGAGGGTGGTAGGGTGGGATTGGGGAGGGAATGAGGGATATAGCTGGGATACAGAATTAACAAAATGTAACTAATGAGAAAAATAAAATTAAAAAACAAGAAGGGGGTCTGTGGAAGTGTGCCCTGTCCCATCGCTGCCTTCTCAAGACCTCCTCTCTCTCTACCCCCCTTTTCTCAGCTTGCCCCTGCTACTCTCTCCCCTAATTTTTTCTTCTTAGTTTTCCCACTGCTTAGCCTCTAGGACCTCCCCTCCATAAAATTCCAAGCTGCTGGAGGGCTCCAGGCAAATTCCAGGTGCCCTCCCTCCTAGATGGGAAGGGTAACCAGAGCCACTCAGATCCCTCCCTTGAGCAACCCCTTATCCCTTTGATCAGCTCAGCTTGGGTTCTCTCTCCCCTCATCTCTGTGACAACTAACTTCTTGTGACTGGAGTTCAGGTGACAGTCACAAGGGCTCCATTGAAGAGTTGGGATGTCATCTAATCAGGACCCACTGTCCAGTATACCCAGTGGTGAGGAAGGATGAGGACACCTGATCTGAGATACCTGAGCTGCCCCTGAGGCTGGGGAAGGCATGACCCTCCCCTGGCCAAAGGACTCAGGGCCCTAGCATGGTAATCTCTTCTCAATAGACCTCTCCATTCTTCTGCTCTCACCATGCCCGGGGAACCCAAATGCCCCATGCATTCAGCCTTTCTCTAACACAAACCAGCCCTATCCTGATCCCACTGGAGCTACTGAAACAGAGCTGGCCTGAGGCAGGAATAGACAGCTTAAGGGACAATGCCTTCAGGTAGGTTCCTCCTTAGAAGCCTTTTTTCCAAGGGAAAACCTCAGACATTTCCCTCCAGCTTCTATCTATGTGATTGGAACTGATGATTCTACAGACAAGAAGAATAGGATAGGAGGTCATGGGAAGCATACCCCCAGAGAAGCCATAATGAAATGCTGGGGAGAGAGGGGAGCCAGGCAAGGGTGGCTTGGACATGGAGACAGAACTGACAAAAGTTCAGGGCCTAGGCTGGAGAGATGGCTCAGTGGTTAATTGTTTGTCTTTTCTTCCAGAAGTCCTGAGTTCATTTCCCAACAACCACATGGTGGCTTATTACCATTCAAACCCTCTACTCCCCTCTTCTGGCCTGCAGATGTACATGCACATACAGCATTGAGAATAAATGAAATCTTCAATAAAGAAAAAAAAAAGTTGAGGGCCAACCAGAGCTAGTTCCAGGACAGCTATGGCTGTAGAATGGGAGGCTGTTATAAATAAGTAAATCCCAGGCACCACAAACATGCCTGGTGCCCACAGAGATCAGAGATTCCTCAAGCCCTCACCCAGGGCCCTTGGGGGTCCACTGAGGGAGGAACCTTCCCTACCCATCCCTCTCATTCTGTCCTCCCACCCACAAGGAACACTGCCAGCTCTCCTACAGCTACTTCCTGAATCTCTGCCCAAACCTGCTTACAAGGAAGAACCCCAGAGTCAATAAAGAAGGTACCCGGGCTCTCTGCTACATCAGGGAGAGGAACTCACCGGAGCAGGGAAATAGGATGCAGCTAGCAGAGCTGGAGCCTCTGGGCTGAAGTTTTATAAAGCTCTGGGGAAGGAGAGAGCCACTCCCAAATCCAAAGTGTTGAGGTTCTGTATCCTCTGATTCGGAAGACATGGAACAGAACGGCCCTGCTGCCACTAGAAGTCTCAAAACAGCATTATGCGACCTGGACAGAGCCTGCTCAGGAGGGACCATAGCCTCCTACCCCTCCCGATATGGGGATTACTCAGCAGTCTGTGTCAGAGGGGCTGCTTCTGTTATTTGTAAAAATAAAATAAAACAAACACTTGAGGAGGTCAGCTCGGGAAGCCCAATCTGAGAAACCAGACCCAGCAAAACACCCTACAGTCCAAGGACACTCAGAAAGCCCAGGAAGAGGTCTCCATAGTAGAACCCTGATTGAAGTCCCTAGCAGAGTTCCCAGACAGAAGTCCTCACCTCACGGAGACGCTCATGGGCAGAATTCTTCCCTTCCACTGCTTGGCCTGTACTGCATCACCCTTCTCAAGACTTCTCTTCCCACCTCCTCCCCTCTGGGCTCAGGGAGGGGGTGCAACCAAGAACAGAAAGAAACACAGGGCAGCCCATTCCTGCCAGCCCGGGAGACAGAGGGCGCCTCTGTCCACTCCTGGTCCCTAGCCCTCTGGGTGTCCTTTCCGAAGGGGTGGAGCCTTTCCGGAGGAGGGTCCTTAGGGAAGGACAGCTAAAGCCAGGTCTCCCCACACCTCTCCAGAGGCCACATTTGCAACCTGCCCCTCTATTCAGAACCTGCTAACCACCTCAGCCCAAGGCCAACCGTCAGTATCCTGCCCTGCTTAGGATAAGTCCCTGGCATAGCCAGCCTGGAGGGAACGGGGCCTCAGTAGGACCCCAAGAATCCTGAAAGAACATACTGTGGTGCCGCGAGGGCTTGGGAGCAATCAGCCAAGGGAAAGAGCAGTGTCCGGATCTAGGGGAAATAAAGTTTGCAAAGTAGTGAGAGGAGCTGCGGGAAGGTCAGAGAGCTGGGAGACTGGTGAATGAGGCGCCAGGCAGCTTCCAGGCTACCAGGTCCTTCCACACAGAACTCTGTGTCTCCTGCTAAGTACCCCAGTCTCTAGGTATGGGGAGGGATGGGATACAGCCCTGCTCCTTTAGAGAGAGGATAAGAAAGGATGCTCCAGCCAGTGTCTGCCTTTAAAGAACCAGAGCCCAGGGAATCCTCGGAGCAGCAGAGCATAAGCCATATGAGAGCATAAAGAAGGGGGTCTGTGGCAGTGTGCCCTGTCCCATCACTGCCTTCTCAAGATCTCCTCTCTACCACCCTTTTCTCAGCTTGCCCCCCACTTCTCTCTTCCCTAGTTTTTTCATCTTTGTTTTCCCACTGCTTTGTCCCTAGGACCTCCCCTCCATAAAATTCCAAGCTGCTGGAGGGCTCCAGGCAAACTCCAGGAGCCCTCCCTCCTAGATGGGAAGGGTAACCGGAGCCACTCAGATCCCTCCCTTGAGCAACCCCTTATCCCTTTGATCAGCTCATCTTGGGTTCTCTCTCCCCTCATCTCTCTGACAACCAACTTCTTGTGACTGCAGTTCAGTTGACAGTCACAAGGGCTCCATTGAAGAGTTGGGATGTCATCTAATCAGGACCCATTGTCCAGTATACCCAGTGGTGAGGAAGGATGAGGACACCTCATCTGAGATACTTGAGCTGCCCCTGAGGCTGGGGAAGGCATGACCCTCCCCCAGCCAAAGGACTCAGGGTCCTAGCATGGTAGTCTCTTCTCAATAGACCTCTCCATTCTTCTGCTCTCACCAGGCCCATAGAGCTCAAATGACCTCTTGCATTCAGCCTTTATCAAACACAAACTAGCCCTATCCTGCTCCCACTGGAGTTCCTGAAACAGAGCTGGCCTGAGGCAGGAATGGACAGCTTCAGGAACAATGCCTTCAGGTAGGTTCCTGTCCTTCCCAAGAGACTGATTATTCATGTAGGATTCGAAAAGGCCTTCACCTGAAAAGCAAAATGGGCGAGAAAGAAACGCAGGACCAAGCTGACCAAAGTCTTTTCAAGGTCTCCTTTTTTGAAAGAAAGCTATTTCTTTTTAAGGCAGTCTTATCAGGAAGCAGGAAGCAGGGCGGGGAGAGTCAGCCTCAGCAGGCCAGGAAAAGGAACATCTTGCAGTTTCTCTTGGGAAGTTCCAGCCTGTCTCTCTCCAAGGAGACAATTAATCTTGAAGGCCATTTGTTAGACAGTTATCCAAGGCCAGGAACAGGGGAGTTCCAGTCATAGGAATTTTACTGGGGCAGTCAGCCTCTGGCATCTCCCTCTCCGTCTCCGGCATCTCCCCCTTTTTTATCCTTTAGGGCGAAGCATCTGTCTTCGGCTACATGATGTGCACCCAGGTTCAGCACCATTATTGATTTTTAGGGTGGCTCGTCTGTCTTAGGTTACATGGGCTGCATCCATTCTTGGCACTCTTGCAGAGAGTGGGCCCCCAAGACATGGAGCCATGCTAGCCCCATCTCTGGCAGAACCACAGCCTGTATTTTGTTGCCTCTGGACCTGGCATCATGCTAAATCCCGTCATCGAATACTCTGCAGCCAATTGGGAGACTGTCCTAAGGCATCTTTGGATGGAACCAGCTGAGGAAAGTCAAGGCCGACCAAAGGGGACCTGGTGACTCCTCCTCAGACTCTTGATCGAGCTCTGTCACCTTTAGTTGGTGATAATGTACAGACACTGGACGCCTGATGGCCGAATCATCCTGATTTTTAACAAAGTCAGTTAATTTTTTGAAGGTCCAGGGACCGAATGAAACAAGGAGCAAAAGGCTAATAAGGGGTCCAAAAATGCTGGGCCAAAGAGTGGTTAATAAAGGGGAGGCAGAAAACCAGTTTTGGTACCAAGCCTTGCTTTTTTTTTTTTTTTTTTATCTCTCTGTCTCTTTTTTAAACGTTTTTTGTACCTTTTGAAGGCTATTTTTTATCAAGCCAGTTTTATCTGCATAAAAGCAGCATTTTTCCTTGAGGGCTGCACACAATTCCCCCTGTTGGAGGAACACTAAATTTAAGCCTCGTTTATTTTGTAAAACTACTTTAGCAAGGGAGGAGACAGACTTTTTAAGATAGGCTAGGGAATTTTGAAGCTCCTGAATATCACAATCAATGGCTGTGCTGAGTTGATGATACTGTTGTTGGGAAGTAACCAGCGAATGGATCCCGGTACCTGCCCAGGCTGCTCCCAGACTCAGGAGTACGGTAATGGTGACAGCAGTGACAGGTTCCCTCTTGACTCTGGACGGAGGCGAGTCCTGCTCCCGAAATCTCAGGAATGCATCTGGTGAATGGACTGTAAGGCAGGGGAAGAGCTGAACAAGCACACAGTAATCCTTACGTTTAAGAAAAGTATCAGAAACAATATAAGGAGTCAACCCAGATGAACAGGCAAGATAGGTATCATTAGGTGCATAGAGATAAGTGCAGGTATTATTTATAACAACAGTTTTATTTCAGACAGGAATGAGGGCTGAGGGAAAAAGCATATGGGGGCCCCCTAAGCAGAGACCCGTCCAGGAAACTTGAGCAAGTGTCATTCCTTCCTGAAACTCGGGCTGCCACCTTAAGAAGGATGTTTCATTAGTAACTTGAACCTCTCCAAAAAGAGCCAATCCTTCATAAAACACCGGAGAAGAATGATAACAAATCCAGCAATCGTCAGCCAGGTTAGAATTGGAGTCCTGTAAGGCCTGCCAAGAGCCGTTAACCATAGTTACAATCAATTCTGCCGGGGGGGTGGAGGGGGGGAGCCGGAAGAGTAGGTTGAAAAGGAGTAGAAAGGGAACTGCTGGGAGTCACGGAGGAAATTATCCCTCGAGCTGGAGGGGGTTCCTTTTTAAATGAGGGATGGAGTATGGGGTTAGGCCCTATAGCCACTCGAGTAGCAGAGGGAAGGGTTTTAGTTAATTTTATTCTGAAGGTGAGGCCTGGGTCTTGGAGGAAGGGACCCCGATAGAGTAGAACTCCCCACTCAAAATCTCAGGATGTCCAGTCTTTATCTTTGCCCTTATCCGTAAAGGAAATAATCAAGGGGTTGCACCAGCCTTTTGACTCAGAGGAAAGCCGGCAATGGGAAAGCCATTTAGGGTGTGGCCAGCTGACATTTCTTTTTACAGTGATGTAGTCCTAAGATGAAGAGGGTTTCCTGTCAGGGACCACCTGTGGAAACTCACCAACTTACCTCAACTTGCCCGTTCCCTTACCTGCGGTAAACATACTGCTTGGCAGCAGCAGAGATGTGCTCACAGAACCGTGGCTTATCACAAGATGTTTCAGGCCCCTGGCCGAGAGGAATCTGTAACATTTCACCAACCCTACTTGCTCATCCTGAACCCTTTATAAAAGCTGATTTTGCTCAGTAAAGTTAGTCCTTGACAAGCACCTGTTTGCTTGGACTCGTTTACTCTCTCGCCCATCTTTTCACAGGATCGGATCCTCTTCTACCCCCCCCCCCCCAATAACTTAAGCTCCAAAGGCCGGGGCAGTTTCCAATAAGTATCCCCAGTAGTTTCACAACTCCATGATGCACAGTCAAAAGCCTCCTGGAAGCCACACTTATAGTTAATTTTTCTGGTTCGGTGGTTTCCAGGGCAGACATAGATCCCACCCGTGTTGGTTTGCAGAGCAGCTCTGCCTATAGGGCTATGACAACCTACACCCCCACTGCCATCACCGGGAGCATATTCCAGCGGCATGAATTTATCTGGTGTTCCCCAAGATGCACTGACCCCCAAGGCCAATTTGCAAAGGTCAGGTGTTAGAGCGGGCCAAGGGATACTTGCTGCAGTTGTGGAGTGGCTCCATACGATGTCGCCAGCCTGACTGATGACTATCCAGGCATAATCGTAAATCTGATCTATAGAAGAGCCAAATGTTGAGGTGCAGAAGCTCAGCAGCAGCCACAAAAGAAGCATTCTTTTTTGCAATTAAACACAATTAGGAGCCTTCTCAGGGTCATCCCTGGGTGGATTAAATTGTTTAACTAATCGCTCTGGCAACCATCGAGCATTTCCTGCCCTGGTGTCATAAACACAGGCAGATCCCCTTCCCCAAATGAGGACTGGGTCCGGGCCCTGCCACCGTGATGTTAAAGGGTCCTTCCAGAGGACTTGAGCATAATTTTGAGAGGTTTGAGGATGCCATAAGCGATCTGCTGCAGATTTTCCATCCTTATCCAGGGTAAGGAAGTTTATGACAAACAATGCATGATTAAGTAATTTTTTTTTTTTATTTCCTGGGAGGGGATATAAGATTCCTCCGTTTGTTTGTAATTTTGTAAGCATGTTTTTAAGGGTTTGATGAGCCCTTTTAATCATTTTTTGCCCCTGTGGGTTATAGGGAATTTTAGTAATAGGTTTTATGCCAAGTTGCATGCAAAATTGTTTAAAGCTAGTGTTTGTATATCTAGGCCCATTGTCTGTCTTAATAATTTTTGGCCGAAGGTAGGATTACAAGACTGGCCAGAACATGACTAGTAACATTTTTGGTGGCCTTCCCTGTTTGTAGAGAAGTGAAAATAAAGCCACTAAAGGTATTAATGGTAACGTGAACCAATTTTAACTTGCCAAACGTATTAATGTGGGTGACATCCACTTGCCATATATCTCCGGGGACGAGACCTCGAGGGTTAACTCTCAAATGAACTTTTGGCAGGAAGGTTACGCACCCTTTACAGTCCTGAACTATTTGTCTGGCCTGTTTTTCAGTTATTTTATACTTTAAGTGTTTGGGAGTTAAGATGATGAAGATTGTGTGCCTGTCGGGCTTGAGCCAATGGATCTAACATGGAGTCTTGAGTCAACCCTATAAACTGGGTCACTTGATCCACAAAATTATTGCCCTGTGATAGGGGGCCTGGTAATCCTGAATGAGCCCGTATATGGCCAATAAAGAATGGGCAATTGCGGTCATGAATGAGCTTTTGAAGAATAGAAAATAAAGGAGCTGTATTAGTAGTAGGTTTTATAAATGGAACGAATTTTAACTGGGGAACAGAATGGGCAAGATATGAACTATCTGTATATAAATTAAAAGAAATATTAGGCAGGGTTTTAAAAACCTCAATAATGGCTTGTAATTCTACTAAGTGAGCAGACCTGTAGCAAGTGGAGATCTGAGCAACCTTTTTATCTATTGAGAAGGCTGCTTGGCCATTAGAGGAGCCGTCAGTAAAAACCAGACTGGCATTAGCAATTGGGGAGCTTTTGGTCATCCGGGGGAAAATAACTGGCATATTATATAAAAATTATAATAATTTATTAGGTGGATAATGATTGTCAATTTTTTCCTGAAAGGATATACAGCTAATAGCCCAATTGTCATTATTTTGAATTAGCCAAGAGACCTGGGCCATATTATAGGGTACAATTAAAATATCTGGTTCTTTGTCAAAAACCTTTTTAGCCTGTTTTTTTTCCCATCTGAATGAGCTGTGCTGTTAAGTAAGGATAGGAGGGAAGAACCTTTGAAGGGGCGGCAGGCAAGTGCACCCAGAGAAGGGGATTATCTTGCCAAAAAACTCCAGTAGGGGAGAAGGGAGTGCGGAGCACAACAATTTTAAGTTCTTTCCCAGAAGAGAAATAGTCAATTGTTTGGTGATTAATGGCAGCCTCCACCAGTGTTAGGGCCTTTTGGGCCTCTACAGTCAGTTTTTGGGGGGAGGATGGGTCGGAATCCCCCCTAAGAATACCAAAAAGGGGCTATACATCATTAATTTTATCTGGGCAAGGATACCTCGGCCCCACAGGTTAACAGGGAGGGACTCAACCACATATGGCTGGACTGCACCAGAGTTATTGCTTAAAAAATCTGATAAACTGTAAATGTTTTATTATTTTAAACATTTAAACAATTTTTAAAACTCGTCTTTGTAATGTTAAAATAAAGTATTTTTAGGAGTAAATTTATAAAGCATAACCATAATTTTAAAAGTCAAAACCAGATTTTAAGACCAAAATTATCAGTGCAAACAACCCAATCTTTAGAACCAATATTAACTTAGAACAAGACTTTTTTCTTATCCTAAAAGGAAATAAAATCATTTTGATTCAGAGATTTTGCAAACTATGTTTTTTTTTCCCTGAGCCACACCATGTGGCAATTTACATTGTTGTTATTTAAACATATGCATTTATGGACCCTACAAACACATAGGCACACATACGTGTTTTAAACAAGAATTTGAATTTAACCCCAAAACATACCCAATTATTTTTGATTATACCAACCATTTAAGATCAGTTGAAAATAATTATATAATGGCCATATATTTAAACACACAGGTAAAACTCTTTTTTTTCTTTTAGACTCAGCTGTAATTTTAAACATTAGAGCAAGTGTAGTTTTTTGTTTGTTTGTTTGTTTTGTTTTGTTTTTTTTAAATCACTGTTTGATTTGTAAGTTGTAAGCCCCCTAGGTGGGAGGAGGGAAGAGAGGAGCAAGAGAGCATGGTGAGCTCCTGCCCCTCCCTTCCCTGCTGAGCTGGCAGGAAGGCAAGGGGGAGGAGTTTTTTCTTACTCTCGGCAGCCGGCAGCCAGAGCAGCTACTGTTGTGGAGCAGCTAAGGTGCCACTTTCCACCTAACCAAGTGTAAGGACTTTCACCAAGCGAGCCCTGGAGCCTTGCCTGCTCCCTTGGCTCCCTTGTGAGCTTTACTCTAGCTTACCTCCCCCGCATGTCCTGAACCTGCTTTTTGGCCGGCCTTTTTTTTTTTTTTTTTTTCTTGTGCTCTGCTCAACAGGGGTCGCATCAAGCCCATGCCCTGTTGGGTGTGTATTGTTATTCCACAGATGCTCAAGTGCCTGAGCACCACCTGTCCAAGCTCCAGCCCAGGCAGCGGGCTCCAGGCATCTCCCCAGCCACCGGAGAGCACTCCCTCCTCCCCTAGCACATTGCAGCTCCCTGGCCAAGAACTAGTTCTAATGTTAACTGTCCTCTGTCTGAGTTTTTGTCAGTCCAAGTCTACAAAGAAACAGACAGAAAAATACATACGAGAAACACAGGATTACAGATGCTCGCGAGCCAGACCATAAGCAAAGCTTTAGAAGAGACAGAAAGTCAACATTGTCACTGTTGGTATAACAGAACAAATGTTATTAGTGGCTTCACACCATTCAACAAATAATCCAGCATCTAACTATTCGGGTTCGTCCATTGGAAAATTATTTGTTCCTAATTTTTTTGAATCCAAGAGAGAAGAGTGTATGTATCATGTCTGTTTACATTAAATGTCATAGACAATTAACTTAAAATATGATCCAATAATTAAAAAAATAGTCAGAAGCATGCATTTTACATAAATCAAAATAAAATATAATTAAAATTAATTATGAAGTCTCTCTCTTTTCTTGGGTATCATAAGGTACGAACTAGAATAAAGCGTGCAAATCAAACTGACAACAGCCAAACCATATCCATAAAACAGTACCAGAGTTCAATAGGAAGAACAATAACAACAACAAAAATCAAAGACAAGTAACAGACAAGAGACATAGGACAAAGACAACAGCGGTACCTACTTGAGAGCTCAGATGAGCCCTCCGATAGCCAGTGTCCAGAGTTTTTCTCAGCACCCCCAAATCCAGGACGAGCCCCCATAAGTTTATAGGTAACTTCTCAAATACAAATGGGCGAATTGTGCCTGAATTTTTCTCTTGATTTTTTTAGGTTAGAATTTTGGAGCTTTGTAGGGTATTTTTAGATTGGCCAATGCCTTGTAAACGCGTTAAGGAAGGTTGGAGGGGCCAGGCTGAAGGCCAATGGTCCCGTGAAATTACTGGCATCTATAAAATCCGCTTTCCAAGAGAGAAATTGCTCTCGTGAAAGGGCTGCTTGGGTCACTCGGAGTCATCCACCGGGGTAAGGTATCCGCCCCCGGAGAGGCCCTCAAGCAAAGAAATACTAAAAGGGGCATTGGGTCCGTAGTTTTTAACTGCATAATGTAATTCTTTAAGGGGATTGTTTTTTAATGGGTCCGGTAAAAAGAGTCCTCTAAAAAGTCACTTGAAGAGAGGCAAGTTCTGCTGAAAGATCGGTGCACTCGCGTTGCGAGGAGAACTTCACTGAGCTCGGACACCTGTTTGGTAAGGTCCTCTTTTGTTTTTAAAAGCAAGGACGTTTGGGATGAGGGAGGAGAAAGCGCATGTGCGCATATATTAGGAAAAATGTGGTAAGGCGGTGGGTAAACAAGAGGGATGGGCGGCCAGTTGTAATTACGGTATTTGGCTGCCCCCCCCCCACTCGAAATCGCTCTCCTCTGGGGGTTCTAGGCGATCGGGATCTGCAAGGGGATAACACTGGGTCCCTTTTTTTCTAAAAGTTTATTAGGACAAGCGCCCACCTTATCCCATTTACCAGGATTTCTCTCTGGGCTTTCCAGGACAAACCATGTGCAGGCTTCTGAGACAAAGCAACAAACTGAATGAGATCCTTTTTCTTTGAACTCCGACTCCTCTTTCCCCGAGAGAGGCTTTTCAATCCTGAATGAAGATTGCCTCTTTAGACAACTTCTGACCCATTTTGAATGAGATGGAATGAACTTCTTACCTTATGTGTCTTTCTCTCCTGAGTGGCGAGGGCGCACAATGTATGAGTGGCTGAGGCGACTTACTGCTTTCGCTCCTGACATGCCACGGAACCTAGCCAACCTGGGGTCTCTCTAATTTTCATCTGGCAGAAGGTCCGTTTTCGAGCACCACGCTGGGCGTCACTCTGCCCGCCCGCGGGACTGGTTATTCGTGGGGGAATTCGAAAAGGCCTTCACCTGAAAAGCAAAATGGGCGAGAAAGAAACGCAGGACAAAGCTGACCAAAGTCTTGTCAAGGTCTCCTTTATTGAAAGAAAGCTATTTCTTTTTAAGGCAGTCTTAGCAGGAAGCGGGAAGCAGGGCGGGGAGAGTCAGCCTCAGCAGGCCTGGAAAAGGAACATCTTGCAGTTTCTCTCGGGAAGTTTCACCCTGTCTCTCTCCAAGGAGACAATTTATCTTGAAGGCCATTTGTTAGACAGTTACCCAAGGCCAGGAACAGGGGAGTTCGAGTCATAGGAATTTTACTGGGGCGGTCAACCTCTGGCATCTCCCTCTCCGTCTCCTGCAGGTTCCTCCTTAGAAGCTCTATGTCCAAGGGAAAACGTTGGACAGTTCCCTCCCGCTTCTACCTATGTGATGAGACCCGATGATTCTGCAGACAAGAGGAATAGAATAGGAGGTCATGGGAAGCATACCCCCAGAGAAGCTATAATGAAATGCTGGGGAGAGAGGGGAGCCAGGCAGGGTGGCTTGGACATGGAGACAGAACTTCCAAAAGTTGAGGGCCTGGGCTGGAGAGATGGCTCAGTGGTTAAGAGCTCTGTCTGCTCTTCCAAATATCCCTGAGTTCTATTCCCAGCAACCACAGGGTGGCTCACAACCATCTATAACCTCTATTTCCCTCTTCAGGCCTGAAGATCTACATACACATAGAGCATTGAGAATAAATGAAATCTTTAAAAAAAAAAAAAAAATTGAGGACCAACCAACCAGAGCTAGTTCCAGGACAGCTATGGCTGTAGAATGTGAGGCTGCTATGAATAAGTGAATCTCAGGCCCAGAAAGATGGAGATCCAGCCAAAAGGACCTGGGCTTGATGCTTTCTAACTAAAAAGTAAGGGTCACTTAGCAGTTTGGCTCCCCTCCACACCAACTTTTGCAAACCCCACACCCCATCACCGCCACTAAAGACACCAGACTTCTCCCTCTGTGGGCTTCAGAGACTTACTACCCACAGCAAAGCTTGACTGTGACAGTGCCAGAAGGTAAAAATAGAGCTAGAAGCCTGCCTGGTCCTGTGGCCACCCTTAGCCCTCTCTCAACCCTAAGTATCTGCCCAGGCAGCCAGGAGCCAGTCACTACATGTGTGTTTGGAGACTTCTGAAGACATCCCAGTTACTGTTCCTTCATCTCATGACCATCCCTGACTCCCTCTGGCTCGGGAGTGATGGAGGGATCCAGAATGCTGGACTGGACATAGGTGGGACAGGGTTTCTCCCACCTTGCAAAATCTCAATGAAAGATAACGTAGAGGAGGGTCCCATCTTGTAGCTCTCAGAGCTGTGAAACCAGGGCCAGGCCTGAGGATTCCCTTATCTGAGGACCCCAGAGCTCCTGAAACTGATTGACACTTCACTTCCCTTAGGTGGGGGTGGGTAGGTGTGTGCTGAAATGGTCTCTGAGCTGGAGACTGCCATGGAGACCCTCATCAATGTCTTCCATGCCCATTCGGGCAAGGAAGGGACAAATGTAAACTGAGCAAGTAGGAGCTGAAAGACCTGCTACAAACTGAACTCTCCAGCTTCCTGGATGTAAGCAGAGTATTGAGGTAGAGGGTGGAGGAAGGGGGTGGGCAACCCTGCCAGGTCCCTGCCTCAGCCCTCAGCTCAGCCGATCCTCCTCTTCCACTCTGAACTAGGTTGTCCAGACTCCCCTTACTTTTCCCTGGAAAAGCCAAAATGCCCTAGTGTACTGACCCCCTGTTAATACCAGACTCTGCAGATTCATCAGTGACACTATCCACAGCATAAAATGGAGTCACGAAGAGCACAGCTGCATATAGCTTTATCCTACCACTACAGAAGGAAAGGCAGGAGGAGCAGGAATTTATAGCCAGCCTGGACTATGTGAGACCTTGTTTCAAAAAACATTTGTTTTAAATAAGACCCAGCCTGGTGATGCATAGCTTTAATCCCAGCACTTGGGAGACAGAGCCAACCATTTCTAGAATTTTGAGGACAGCCTGGTCTATATGTGAGATTCTGTCAGAAAGAAAGAAAGAAAGAAAGAAAGAAAGAAGGAAGGAAGGAAGGAAGGAAGGAAGGAAGGGGAGAGAAAAATAAAAAAGGGAAAGAAAGAAGAGAAAGGAAGAAAAAAGAAAGAAAGAGAGAGAAAGAAAGTAGGAAAAAGAGAAAGAAAAACGGGTTCTTTGTTTGGTTGTTTGTTTTTTTTTGTTTTTGTTTTGTTTTTTTTGTTCTTCAAGACAAGGTTTGTCTGTGTAGCCTTGGATGTCCTGGACTTACTTTGTAGACCAGGTGGGCCTCGAACTTACAGATTTCTGCATGCCTATGCCTCCCAGAGTGCTGGGATTGCAGGCATGCACCACTGGAACCAGCAAAAAGTTTGAATCAAAAAATAATTAAACCTTAGAGAGATGGCTCAGAAGTTAAGAGCACTGGATCCTCTTCCAGAGGTCCTGAGTTCAATTTCCAGCAACCACATGATGGCTCACAAGCTTCTATAATGAGACCTGGTGCCCTCTTCTGGCATTCAGGCACACATTCAGGCAGAAGAATACATACATCATAAATATAAAAATAAAGAAAGAAAGAAGGAAAGAAAGGAAGGAAGGAAGGAAAGGAAGGAAGGAAGGAAGAAAGAAAGAAAGAAAGAAAGAAAGAAAGAAAGAAGATAGAAAGAAAGAAAGAAAGAAAGAAAGAAAGAAGATAGAAAGAAAGAAAGAAAGAAAGAAAAGAAATAGAAAAAGAAAAGAAGAAAACTAAAAGAAAATCCAGGAGCTGGGTGGGGTATCACAGTCCCAAAATTTGAAAAGCTATGGCAGGATAGGCCATCCAGGACTACATAGCAGGTTCCAGGTCAGCAAGGACCTGTGATAGCCTGTCTAAAAATAAAAAATTGAAAATAAAATTCAGCCAGGCATGTTGGATCAACACTCAGGGAGACAGTTCATTTTATGACTTTGAGGCCAGCTTGGTCTACAAAGCCAAGGCTACACAAAGACACCCTGTCTCGGGGAGAAAAAAAACTCACACTCATTTCTGTTGTTTTTCAAAACAGGGATACTCTGTGTATCCCGGGCTGCCCTGAACTGGCTCTATAGACCAGGCTGGCCTCAAATTCAAAAAACATACCTGGCTCTGCTTCCTGAGTGCTAGGATTAAAGGTGTGCACGACCACACACAGCCATGTTCACACGCTTGGATGCACCTGTGAATCTGCATAAATGAAGTCAAATAAACTGTTATCAAACTACGACAGCACACAAGCTCAGAGTCAGTGTTAGACTCCCCACTCACCTCTGTGGAAGGAGCCCCTTCCTGAGGGAGGGCTCACAGGGAGTGGATGGTAGTTACAGAGGATCCTCACAGGCCCAGGAACACTGAGGGAGGAGTGCACTGTGAGTTTAGGGAGTGTTTGAGAAAGGGTCTCCCTAACCTGACTTCAAATTCCAGATCCCTCTGCCTCAGCCTCCCGAGTGCTGGGATTACAGCTGCACATGCAAGCAACACCATGCCTGACTTCTAGTTTTATTTTTGTTAAGCTTCTATGTAGTTCTTACTGTCGGTAAATCTCTAGGAATCCACCTCTAGGTCCTGTGATATGTTGATAAAATAAGACCAGAGAGACACAGGCATGTTGGGCCTGATGAGGCCTGTTGCATCTACCTGAGCCTGGCTCGAGTTTGGAGAGCTGTCTTTAGCTTCTGATTTAAGAGGCACCACTTCTGGGCAAAAGTGATTCAGCATATCTGTCTTAAAATCGACCCTGCCTGGTAACTGTTACATGGAGTTTTGCCACTGGCCCACCTCTCCTTGCACTACCTAACCTTGCCCTCTAGCTCATCTTATCTCACTTCCTTAATCCTGCCTCCTGACCCAAACCCAAAAAAGGACCATTTTATTCAATAAACCGAGTTCCTGCTTTGACAGATCTCCCAGCTTGGAGGTGGTTTATTTCCTGGGGTGTCCAGGGAGGTCCGACAACACTCACCATCCTGCTCAGCCACGGAGGGCATCAACCTGGCCTGGCCACCCTCCTCTGAGCTCCACCTGCCTGATATCCACCCTGCACAGGCAGACCCAAGGTCTCCACAGCATGGTTTGACACAAACACGCAGCCCAATAATTACACATTCCCGTTTGCGCCAAACAGCAATTTTGCTCATCTAGTTTTAAAAACACACACACTTACCTGAGTTGAGGAAACACAGAACCATGTACACATGCAGTCATTACCTGGAATAATTAGAAAATCTCAGTCCTAGAGACCTCTACCAACCTTGAGAAAATGAGGCAGCTGCTGGAGGACCAGTTTCTTAAATGCATTGAAGCTCATTCTGGGAGCTAGTTCTTCCACCACTCCAATAATGCGGAACTTGTTGATTATGGTCTCAATGGCCCCCTCCCGTTCAGTCAGGGGCTCTGCTGCCATCAGTACGCCAAAGAAGGAGCTGATGTCCTCACAGATTGACCTGCCTGGGAAGAAACAGGCCAGGAGAGTCAGGGATCCAAGAACTGGTAAAATGTCTGCCTGAAAGAGTCAACAGTTGTCTGGAGCCATGACTCAGTGGCCTGCTTTAATATTTAAATCTTGGTGGAGAGATGGCTTTTAGGAGGCCTTTACTAATAGCAGAGGAGAACTTGCAACAGGTGGGATAGCTTGTGAGGGTTACACCTCTTCCTCAGGCTCCTTGCAACAGGTGGGATAGCTTGTGAGGGTTACACCTCTTCCTCAGGCTCCTTGTGCAAATTAACCCATTGTTCTGAGATGTTTTACTGGCTAAAAGTAACTCCACAAAAAATAAAGTGGTCAGAAGGCTGGAGGCAGAGGAGGCAGGCAGAGACTTGAGGCTTGCTGCTGGCACTGCTTGCTGCAGCAGTCTGCCTTTTGCTATGGCTGTCGAGTCTGGACCTTTAAAAAGTTTCCTATTTGCTGTGTGTTTATTTTATTAATTTTAATCCTCACATCCGACTCAAGAACTGTTCGACTCTGCCCGGCTGGCCTCGGCATACAAGGATATTTAATGAAAGTCTGTTTCAAAATTTTTAAAAAGGCTTAGAATATGATTCAGCCCTGAATAGCCTACACGAATGAGACACTGGCTTCAATCTCTAATACCATACACACAAAACAATAATTAATATGTAAAAACTTGGTATAGTGTGGGCTCCCCTTTTCTGTGTGGAAGGAGAGAAGGGAAGGGAGAGACCAGAAGAAAAGGAGGGAGGGGACACACTTGAGATATATAGTAAATAAACTGAAATTTAAAACATTTTTAAAAACATAATTAAATAATTGATTTTTTAAAATGCAAGTTCTTCTTCCAAAAGTAAATGTGTGAAACTGGCCAGTAAATTTCTGAAAAATGAAAATTTAAGTAAATCCAAATGGGTTGTGATGCTCTTATAATATCAGCACTTAGGAGGCTGAAGCAGGAAGAGAGCTGTGAGTTGGAGGTCAACCTATTTTTCACTGTAAAAACGCACAGTAATGGACAGCAGGGTAGTGTGTAAAAAAAAATATATTTTAAGGGCTGATGAGATGGGAGATGGATGGTTTATTAGTCCAGGACCGCGAGTGCTGCATAGAGAGATCCTGTTTAACAGACAGAGACAAAGAGAAAGAAAAAGATATAAGTGTGGTGCGCCATGACTCCCTGTACTCCAACACTGGAGGAAAAGGCAGGAAGATCTCAGGTTCAAGGCCAGCCTGGGACAAACAGAGAAACGCTGTCACAAAAAATGAAACATAAAAACAAAAAAGCAAAAAGGGGCTGGAAGGATGACTCAGCGGTTTAAGAGCACTGGCAGCTCTTCCAGAGGACCCAGATTCAGTTCCCAGCACCCACATGGCAGGTCACAACTGTCTGTAACTCTTGTTCCAGGGATCTGATGTCTTTTTTTTCTGTCCCCGACCAGCATGGCACAGACATGCATGTAGGCAAAACACATATACATATTGAAAGGGTTAGGCTAACTTTATAACCTATATGTCTTCTAAAGCCTATAGTTTTGAGTTTTAGGTCCTGGTTAAGCTAAAGCCTCTTAGTACCTTTCCAGAGAGTGAAGGAATGTGACCCTATCTGTGAGGACAGATATAAAAAAAGGTAAGCAAGCAATGACCTTCACTCAGCAAAAGAAGGACTAGAACCTTGTCATTGAGATAGCATTTCTTAGCAACGAACCTAGACTTCTTCTGAGTAGCTATTGACCTCCAGCCAAAAGTCTGGCTGAGCTAACCACCCCCACCTTCAATTGCAGCTGCATCCACACTTGGCAGGACTGGCCAAGCTTGAGCACCTAAGAATAACCAACTATCTTACTTTATAGCTTCCTCATCCAATCCTAAGTTGCCAAAACTGCAACTTCAAATTTACCACAATTTTTCTTTTAAAAACCTAAAGGCCTTTGTCTCCCAGTGCCATTCTTTGCTGAACAGCAGGGGTGACCCCATTGTACAATGGTTAATAAACCTCTTGCTTTTGCAACGAATCTTGGTCTGGGGGAGTTTCTGGAAAGGGCGCTATCTTGAACTCCTGAGCTGTGAGACCCCAGCTCATACATTTTCAAATAAAATAATAAATATTAAAAATAAATAAGCAAAAGCTTTCTGTGCTGGTGGCATTGCCAAGGACATCTTGAACTTTCTCAGACCTGACTGACATTCTGCAACAAGTTGTGGCAAGCGTGAGCCACTCAAAGGACACAGTACAAGAAGAGCAAGGATTCTGTGTGCACAGGGAAAGTGAACCCATAAGAGGATACAATGGGCAGACTAAACATTTTTCCTCAAAAAGATTAAAACTACCAAGAACATTGCTCTACGATTGAGTGTGTGAGCCTATTGCATGATGCCGGCTCCCAAGAGATACAAGCATTTTGAACTGGGGGTAGAAAAGAGAAAGGGCCCAGGGATGGATCCCTAAGCTGATTTTGTTATGAGTTCCAGCACAGGGCAAGCTAATACAGATGATCCAGAAGAAGGAAAACCTAACAGTGTAGAAGAAAAAAGAAATCACTGCAGGAAAAGGTATTCTGAGGAGGTGAGAGGGGTGAGATGCTGGTTTTAGAAGCATGACATCATCTGTGAGGACAGAAAGGAAGACAGAGTAGATGCTGACCCGGTGGGTAGATGATATGGAAATGGGGGACACACATAAAACCTTCTTGATGGCTTAGATTCTCAGTGAGTCAATTTCTCACTGACAGGGAAAGTGATGTGAAAAGAGGCATCTGAGGAAGGAAAAATGGTGACCTATTTCACAGAGAAATACACAACTCCATAGCATTGCCAAGGGTTCCTTTGGAGTTTGTGGTTATAGATTTGGAGTGAAACAAGAAAACCAGCCTGTTCATGTCCCTCTACATAGACTCAGCTCTCCGGGTGCAGATGTGAGAGAATCAGACTAACCTGGTAACTTATGTTTCTTTAATTGCCTTATAACTTACATTTTCAAGTGTTAAGCCCATGTTAATTAAAGCCTCTTAGTGCTTCCCCAGAGAACAGAGGAATGTCAAAGTTCCTGACACTGGCCATCTGTGAGAGCACAGATAAGGACGAGAACAAGCAGAGATCTCCACTAAGTGGAAAGAAAACAACCGGCCAGCACCTGTAAGATAAACTTTGTTTGGAAACTGGGCCAAATGGCCCCAATCCTACTTCTGAATAGCTCTTCAACTTTGATCCAGAGCCTGTAGCCCCCACTCCTCAGAACAGACCCGGGAGGAGTTAATCACTCTCCCACCTTTAACTTGGGCTATATCTCATATGGCAGGAAATTCCAAACTGACTTGAAGATCAGATATTCCCCAGATATTTAAGACAGGGCTGCAAGGACCTAAGGGCACCCAGAACCAACCAATTATTTTAAAAGTTAAATACCTCATCCAATCCAGAATTGCCAAGACTGCAACCAATGAAAATTCCTGCACCTTGTCCTTTAAAAACCCTAAGCCTTTGTCTCCCAGTGCCACTCCTTGCTGACCAGCAGGGGTGACCCCATTGCACAATGGTTAAAATAAACCTCTTGCTATTTTGCATCGATGAGATCTGTCTCCTGAATTCTCTTCACCACTTCTGGAAATTAGGCTCATGCTGGACCTAACAGATGCAGGTGGTAAATCTAGACAGAAATTTGAGGGTAGGCGGCCCCGCATGACAACAACACAGAGACAGAATCAGCAGGTTTGTAAGCAGGATTAGAATGATGTGTCTCAGAAGGCAAACTAAACAAGAAGATCCATGAGGAGATGAAGTTGATGGAAGGAAAGGAAAACAGAGCAGTCAAGAGACTGAAGGTCCTGGGGAAGCCAGGACACTTGTGTCTGAATCCTGACTAACACCCAGGAGGCCAAAACAGGAGACTACAAAGACTTCAAGGCTACCTTAAACTACATGTTTTGTTTTGTTTTCCTGTGTTTTGCTTTGTTTTGTTTTGTTGATTGAGGCAAGGTTTCTCTACATAGTTTTGGCTGTCCTTGTACTCACACTGTAGAACAGGCTGGGCTTGAACTCAGACATTTGTCTGCCTCCATCAGGATGAAAGGCATGACTGTGCCACCATACCAAGCAGGACTCAGCTTCAATTCCTGCTACCCATATGACAGTTCTCAACCACCTGTAACTCTAATTGCACACGAGCTGATGTCCTCTACTGCTTCCCATGGGCACCAAGCATACACATGGAGCACACAGAACTGTACCATACAAAACACCCAAACACATACACTGAAAATGGAAAACAAGATAATCTATAGTCACGCTGGGTCTAGAGGCACACACCTGTACTCTCAGCCCTTGTAAAGTATAATTAGGAGAAGCAGGAGTTTGAGGCCACCCTTAGCTTCAAGAGACTGTCAAGAAAGAAAAGAAAGAAAGAAAGAAACAAACAAACAAACAAAGGAAACAAAGAAGAAAGAAAGGAAAGAAAGAAGAAAGAAAGAGTGAATGAAAGAAAGAAAAAAAAAGAAAAGAAGAAAAGAAAAAGAAAATCTAGGAGTTGGGTGGGGTATCACAGTCCCAGAATTTGAAAAGCTGTGGCAGGATAGGCCACCATGGACTGCATAGCAAGTTCCAGGTCAGCCAGGACTATATAGTCAGAGCCTGTCTAAAAATAAAAAATAAAAAATTCAGCCACGCATGGAGGTGCACACATTTAATCTCAACACTCGGGGAGACAGTTCATTTTATGACTTTGAGGCCGGCTTGGTCTACAAAGCCAAGACTACACAAAGAAACCCTGTCTCGGGGAGAAAAAAAAAATCGCACTCTTTTCTGTTGTTTTTCAAAACAGGGATACTCTGTGTATCCCTGGCTGCCCTGAACTGGCTCTATAGTCCAGGCTGGCCTCAAATTCAGAGATCTACCTGGCTCTGCTTCCTGAGTGCTAGGATTAAAGGTATGCACCACCACACACAGCCATGTTCACACGCTTGGATGCACCTGTGAATCTGCATAAATGAAGTCAAATGCACTGTTATCAAACTACGACAGCACACAAGCTCAGAGTCAGTGTTAGATTCACCACTCACCTCTGTGGAAGGAGACCCTTCCTGAAGGAGTGCTCACAGAAAGTGGATGGTAGCTACAGAGGATCCTCACAGACCCGGGAACACTGAGGGCAGAGCACACTGTGACTTCAGGGATTGTTCCAGAAAGGGTCTCCCTAAACTGGATTCAAATTCTGGATCCCTCTGCCTCAACCTGTGATCTCAGTGCTGGGATCACAGGTGCACACGCAAGCACCACCATGCTTGACTTGTAGTTTTATTTTTGTTAAGCCTCTATGTAGTTCTTACTGTCAGTAAATCTCTAGGAATCCACCTCTAGGTCCTGTGATATGTTGATAAAATGAGACCAGAGAGACACAGGCATGTTGGGCCTGATAAGGCCTGTTGCATCTACCTGAGCCTGGCTCAAGTTTGGAGACCTGTCTTTAGCTTCAGATTTAAGAGTCGCCACTCCCGGGCAAAAGTGATTCAGCATATCTGCCTTAAAATCAACCCTGCCTGCTAACTGTTACATGGAGTTTTGGCACTGGCCCACCTCTCCTTGCACTACCTAACCTTGCCTCTAGCTCATCTTACCTCACTTCCTTAATCCTACCTCCTGACCCAAACCTAAAAAAGGACCATTTTATTCAATAAACAGAGTTCCTGCTTCGACAGATCACCCGGCTCGGTGGTGGTTTATTTCCTGGGGTGTCCAGGGAGGTCCAGGCCAACAACACTCACCATCCTGCTCAGCCATGGAGGGCATCCAGCTGGACTGTCCACCCTCCTCTCAGCTCCACCTGCCTGATATCCACCCTGCACAGGCAGACTCAAGTTCTCCACAGCATGGTTTGACACAAACACGCAGCCCAATAATCACACATTGCCGTTTGCACCAAACAGCAATTTTACTCATCTGGTTTTACACAAAATTACCTGAGTTGAGGAAACACAGAAACACCTACACATGCAGTCATCGCCTGGCATACATAGAAAATCTCAGTCCTAGAGACCTCTACCAACCTTGAGAAAATGAGGCACCTGCTGGGTGACCATTTTATTAAAAGCATTGAAACTCAGTCTGGGAGCTCCTTCTTCCATTATTGCATAATTGTGGTATATGTCCATTATGGTCCCAATGGCCGCCTCCAGTTCAGTCAGGGGCTCTGCTGCCATCAGTACTCCAAAGAAGGAGCTGATGTCCTCACAGACTGACCTGCCTGGGAAGAAACAGGCCAGGAGAGTCAGGGATCCAAGATCGGGTGAAGTGGCTTCCTGAAAGAGTCAACATGGGAGAGATCAAAGGGTCCAGGACAGACAACAGAATCTCACTTACAGAAATCCTTTCTTTATGACTCTCGCGTCTGAGTGTCTGTCTTGGGGATATATCTCTGTAGTGGTCTTTCTGAGTGCTGCAAGGGGTTTTCTTAGAGTTCTCTGAGTGTGGTAACATCCCCTGAGCGGCCTCTACTCCAATGGCCCTTTCTTTCTGCCACTCCCTTTCTTAGGGTCAGGAGACTGCTTGTCTCCAATGGCTGTTTATGTTGCATCCCCGCCCTCCCACATACTGGCTACTGTTCCTAAGAGAAAAGCCTAGGGTTGGCAAAACCCAACTGAGCTCAGGGTCAATCGGGCCAGACCCATCTTCAGTACCACACCCTACTTCTGCAAACGGGGTCTGGGGATGCTCAGTGCAAGAACATACCTGTCTTCCACACTCATGCCTGTGGTTGACAAAGTTTTAGAAAATGATTCTTCAGATTCCTCAAGGCCTCAGCCAGGGCCCTCGGGGGTCCAGTGAAGGAGGAAGCCTGCCTACTCATCCCTCTCATTCTGTCCTCCCACCCACAAGGAACACTGCCAGCTCTCCTAAAGCTACTTCCTGAATCTCGGCCTGAACCTGCTTACAAGGGAGAACCCCGAATCGATAAAGAAGGTCCCCGGCTCTCTGCTGCATCAGGGAGAGGAACTCACCAGAGCAGGGAAATAGAATGCAGCTAGCAGAGCTGGAGCCTCTGGGCTGAAGTTTTATAATGCTCCGGGAAAGGAGAGAGCCCAAGTCCAAATTATCAAGGTCCAGCATCTGCTGTTTCAGAAAACATGGGACCGCCCCTGCTGTCACTAGCTGGCTCAAAACAGCACTGTATGACCTGGACAGAGCCTGCTCAGAAAGGACCATAGCGTCCCACCCCTCCCAAGTCTATGTCAGAGTGGCTGCTTCTGCTATTTTTAAAAATAATATAAAACAAAAACTTGAGGAGGTGAGCTCAGGAAGCCCCATCTGAGAAACCAGAACCAGCAAAACACCCTACAGTCCAAGGACACTCAGAAAGCCCAGGATGAGGTCCCCATAGTGGAACCCTGATTGAAGTCCCTAGCAGAGTTCCGAGATAGAAGCCCTCAGGAAGACACTCCTGGGCAGAATTCTTCCCTTCCACTGCTCGGCTTGCACAGCATCACCCTTCTCATGAATTCTCTTCCCACATCCTCCCTGCTGTGCAAAGGGAGGGGGTGCAACCAAGAACAGAAAGAAACACAGGGCAGCCCATTCCCACCAGCCCGGGAGACTGAGGCCGCCTCTGTCCACTCCTGGTCCCTAGCCCTCTGGGTGTCCTTTCTGACAGGGTGGAGCCTTTCCGGAGGAGGGTCCTTAAGGGAGGACAGTTAAAGCCAGGTCTCCCCACACCTCTCCAGAGGCCGCATTTACAGCCTGCCTGTCTGTTCAGAACCTGCTCCCACCTCAGACCAAGGCCAACAGTGAGTATCCTACCCTGCTTAGGATAAATGCCTGGCTTAAGCCAGCCTGGAGAAAACAGAGCCTCAGTAGAAACCCAAGAGACCTGAAAAAACATACTGTGGTGCCACAAGGGCTTGGGAGCAATCAGCCAAGGGAAGAGCAGTGTCTGGATCTAGGGGACATAAAGTTTGCAAAGTAGTGAGAGGAGCTGAGGGAAGGTCAGAGAGCTGGGTGACTGGTGAATAAGGTTCTAGACAGCTTCCAGGCTACCAGGTCCTTCCACACAGATACCTGTGTCTCCTGCCAGATACCCCAGTCTCTAGGTCTGCCTTTCAAGAACCTGAGCCCAGGGAATCCTCAAAGCAGCAGAGCACAAGCCATGTGAGAGCATCAAGAAGGGGGTCTGTGGCAGTGTGCCCTGTCTCATCCCTGCCTTATCAAGACCTCCTCTCTACCCCCCTTTTCTCAGCTTACCCCCCCCCCCCCCCGCTACTCTCTCCCCTAATTTTTTTCTTTGTTTTCCCACTGCTTAGCCCCTAGGACCTCCCCTCCATAAAATTACAAGCTGCTGAAGGACTCCAGGCAATCTCCAGGATCCCTGGAAGATGGGAAGGGTAACCAGAGCCACTCAGATCCCTCCCTTGAGCAACACCTTATCCCTTTGATCAGCTCAGCTTGGGTTCTCTCTCCCCTCATCTCTGTGACAACTACTTGTAACTGGAGTTCAGCTGACAGTCACAAGGGCTCCATTGAAGAGTTGGGATTTCATCTAATCAGGACCCATTGTCCAGTATACCCAGTGGTGAGGAAGGATGAGGACACCTGAACTGAGATACCTGAGCTGCCCCTGAGGCTGGGGAAGGCATGACACTCCCCCGGCAAAAGGACTCAGGGCCCTAGCATGGTAGTCTCTTCTCAATAGACCTCTCCATTTTCTGCTCTCACCTGGCCAGTGGAACCCTAATGACACATGCATTCAGCCTTTATCTAACACAAACCAGCCCTATCCTGCTCCCACTAGAGCTACTGAAACAGAGCTGGCCTGAGGCAGGAATTGATAGCTTCAGGGACAATGCCTTCAGGTATGTTATTCCTTAGGAGCTCTGTTTCCAAGGGAAGACCTCAGACATTTCCCTCCCGCTTCTACCTATGTGAGTGGAATGGATGAATCTGCAGACAAGAGGAATAGAATAGGAGGTCATGGGAAGCATACCGCCAGAGAAGCCATAATGAAATGATGGGGAGAGAGGGGAGCCAGGCAAGGGTGGCTTGGACATGGAGACAGAACTGACAAAAGTTGAGGGCCTAGGCTGAAGAGATGGCTCAGTGGTTAATTGTTTGTCTTTTCTTCCAGAAGTCGTGAGTTCATTTCCCAACAACCACATGGTGGCTCATTACCATTCAAACCCTCTACTCCCCTCTTCTGGCCTGCAGATGTACATGCACATACAGCATTGAGAATAAATGAAATCTTAAATAACAAAAAAAAAAAAAGTTGAGGGCCAGCCAGAGCTAGTTCCAGGACAGCTATGGCTGTAGAATGTGAGGCTGTTATAAATAAGTAAATCCTAGACGCAGAAAGATGGAGATCCAGCCAAAAGGATCTGGGCATAATCCTTTGTGCCTAAAGAGCAAGGGTCACTTAGCAGTGTAGCTCCCCTCCACACCAACTCTTACCAAATCCCCCACCCCATCGCTGCCACTCCTCCATCAGCTCACCAAAGGTACCTGACTTCTCCCTGTGTGGGCATCAGAGACTTACTACCCACAGCAAAGCTTGACTGTGACAGTGCCAGAAGGTAAAAATAGAGCTGAAAGCCTGCCTGGTCCTGTGTCCACCCATAGCCCACCCCCAACCCTGTATCTGCCCAGGCAGCCAGGAGCCAGTCACTGCATGTGTCTTTTGAAGACTTCTGAAGACAGCCCAGTGCCTGTTGCTTCATCTCATGACCATCCCTGACTCCCTCTGGTTGGGAAGTGATGGAGGAATTCAGAACGTTGGACTGGATTTAGATGTGAGAGGGATTCTCCCACATCGCAAAATCTCAATGAAAGATAACATAGATGAGGGGCCCATCTTGTAGCTCTCTGAGCTGTGAAACCAGGGCCAGGCCTGAGGATTCCCTTATCTGAGGACCCCAGAGCTCCTGAACCTAATTGATACTTCCCTTCCCTTATGTGGGGCTGGGTAGGTGTGTGCTGAAATGGGCTCTGAGCTGGAGACTGCCATGGAGACCCTCATCAACGTCTGTCATGCCCATTCGGGCAAGGAAGGGGACAAATATAAACTGAGCATGAAGGAGTTGAAAGACCTGCTACAAACTGAACTCTCCAGCTTCCTGGATGTAAGCAGAAGGTTGAGGTAGAGGATGGAGGAAGGGGGTGGGCACCCCTGCCAGGTCCCTGCCTCAGCCCTCAGCTCATCCCATCCTCCTCTTCCACTCTGAACTAGGTTGTCCAGGCTCCCCTTACTCATCCCTGGAATGCCCTAGTGTACTGACCCCCTATTAATACCAGACTCTGCAGATTCATCAGTGACACTATCCACAGCATAAAATAGAGTCATGAAGAGCACAGCTGCATATAGCTTTATCCTAGCACTACAGAAGGAAAGGCAGGAGGAGCAGGAATTTAGAGCCAGCATGGACTATGTGAGACCTTGTTTCAAAAAAAAAGGTTTTTTTAAAATAAGACCCAGCCTGGTGATGCACAGCTTTAATCCCAGCACTTGGGAGGCAGAGCCAACCATTTCTAGAATTTTGAGGCCAGCCTGGTCTATATAGTGAGACTCTGTCTCAAGAAAAGAAAGAAAAAAAGAAAGAAAGAAAGAGAAAGGAAAGAAAGAAGAAAAGAAAAGAGAGAAAGAAAGAAAGATAGACAGAAAATTAAAAAGAGAATGAAAGAAAGAGAAAGCAAAAGAAAAAAGCGAATGGAAGAAAACAGAAAGAAAGAAACAAACAAACAAACAAACAAACAAAAAAAGAAACAAAAAAAGAAAGACGAAAGAAAGAAGAGAAAGAAAGAAAGTAGGAAAAAGAGAAAGAAAAAAGGGTGCTTTTGTTTGGTTCGTTGTGTTTGTGGGGTTTTTTTGGGTGTTTTGTTTTGTTTTGTTTTGTTTTTTGTTCTTCTTCTTCTTCAAGACAGGGTTTTTCTGTGTAGCCTTGGCTTTCCTAGACTCATTTTGTAGAGCAGACTGGTCTCAAACACACAGAATTCTGCATGCCTTTACCTCGCAGAGTGCTGGGATTACAGGCATGCACCAATGAAAGCAGCGAAAATTTTTAAATTAAAAAATAATTAAACATTGGAGAGATGGTTCAGAGGTTAAAAGCACTGGATCCTCTTCCAGAGATCCTGAGTTCAATTCCCAGCAACCACATGGTGGCTCACAAGCTTCTATAATGAGACCTGGTGTCCTCTTCTGGCATTCAAGCACACATTCAGGCAGAACAATATATACATCATAAATATAAAAAAAGAAAGAAAGAAAGAGAGAGAGAGAGAGAGAAAGAAAGAAAGAAAGAAAGAAAGAAAGAAAGAAAGAAAGAAAGAGCAAAAACAGGGCTTGGTTTCTGGCTCCTCCCAATTGTCTGACTTTTACAAAATCATAGCTTAATTCTCAACACTGTAAAAATTAATTTGATTGATGAACCTTAACAGCTGTGACAGTTAGCTAGGTTATACAGGTGAGATATTTAGCACATTTGTTATCATTACCAGCCAAAGTACACATTCCAGGAGTTTTAGGAGGAAACTGGGAACTGGAGACATGGAGCTGAGCCCCAGAAGCCTCTCTTGCCTCCAAGCTCTGGATTCTTCACGAATCAGCTGTGTATTTATTGAGCACTGACTTAGTGAAAGATCTATTGCTGTGCCACACATTCTCAAGGACATGTTCTGTCCCCAACACCAGAAGGACAAAAAAAATAAAAAATCACATACAACTACATGGTATAGATATCTGAGGATGAACCACATTCCTTGTTTTCAAAATGTCCATGATGTTCATGTTTTTACCTCAGGTAAAGGCAGAGCTTTCTCATCCCTGGATCTCAAGAAAAGAAATCAGGGTAGTGTATGAAAATTAAGCATCTGTGTTTCAAGGAGGAAGCTTTATTTGCAGGGAGGGGAGTTCTGCCTGCCCCAGCCCAGCAGACCCTGCTGACCCCCATCCCGACAAGCAGGCTTTATGTCTTCAGGACCTCCAGGACATTCTCCTCCCAAATTGCCTTTGCAAATTCCCCAGTCACTCTCCAGTACTCATTGAACTTCAGCTCCGAGTCCTGGTTCACGTCCAAGCTCTTCATCTTCTCATCTAGAGAGCCCACATCCTAAGAGGTTAAAAGGGAAGGATTAGAACTGTGGCTCTTGAGGCAGGGTAGAGGAAAGAACTGTCAGATGCCATTCCTCAGAAGTGCCCACACCGGCCCCTGGTCTGAAGGATGAGGCTATGGTCCCACTGCCTGGAAGTCCCATATCCAAGGGACAGCAGCATACACTGTGGCTGAGGGTGAACTACCGTCCTCCTTCACAAGGCACTAAGGTCACGGCTGCTCAGCTGCAGCATCCTAACCTCTTCTCAATTTAGTCACCAGCCGGCAGGTCAGGAGAACAGCAAAACTACCAGGTTATCTGGTTCTCTAGGCCGCTCTTGACAGAGTGTCTCATGGCTATGAAACCAATGGATTCTGGAAGCCTGCCTCCATGATGGAAGGATTTGTTGCGAGATAAACAATTACAACATAAACATCGTTGCTGAACAGTTGGTGGGTGTCAGAGGAAAGGATACCTCACAGGCACCTGACTCTCAACACTGGGGGATCTGTGGGGAGGCTGTTTTGTTTCTTAGATGTGCTCATTTTATTTCATATGTATGAGCATATTGCCAACATGTGGTATGTACATGCACCACAAACATGCCTGGTGCCCAGAGATCAGAGAGGACGGTATCTGGACAGGACTTAGAGGTGGTTGTGAGCTGCCATACAGGTGCTGGCAACTGAACCTGGATCCTTTGCAAGAGCACTGTGCATAATCACTAAGCCATCTCTCCAGCCCCCATTTGACTCAACATTTGGACAAAGGCAAATCCTGCCAAACAGATCTCTGGGTGACATGAAGCAAATTCTTAGAAGGGTTTTTTTTAGCAGAGTCATAAGCTCAGTCATTGGACAATACTTCCTCAACCAGCAGAAGGGAAGAGTGGCAGGGCAACCAACCACTCTCAGGTTTTTGATTCCAGGCATTGTGATATTACATTATGTTTTATATCATTTGATCCTAAAGATCCACTAGAATGACAGTGGCTCAAGGACCTTGTCCAACACTATACTTTCAGTGTCAAGTACCCAGCTGAAAGTTGTTCACCAAGACACGAAAAGACAGTAGGTCTTCAGTAAATAGAGGCTGTATAATAGACCAACAATCCAACAGGAAAAGCATAACAAGTCAGCCTCACAGTTGAGATTTAAACCTCAGGAGACCTGGGACTGCTGCCAAGCACAGACGATCAGACAGCTAGAACCAGTATTGGAGTCTAGGCTTCTTTTTCTCTTTTGATTATTTTATTTAACCCTATATGTATGGCTATTTTGCACCATGCATGGACGTGGTGCCTGCTGAGACCAAAAGAGGGTGAAGATTCCCTCAACCTGGCATATAGACAGTGATGAGCCTTCCTGGAGCAACAGAACTAAATCCTGGTCTTCTGGAAGGGCAGCTGGTGCTCTTAACCATTCAGACAAGGTTCTCTAAATCGGGGCTTCCATTCTTAGCTACTGCTCTGTATCTTTCTCCTCTGCCTTCACCCTGCACCCTCCACAAACAAAGAAACAAACAAACAAAATCATTAGAAATGAGCTTGGCCTGGTAGTGCAGAACAGAAATCTTAACTACCTAAGAGACTGAGGCTGGAGGATCAGCCTCAAGGCCTACAAGGGTATTTAATTAAAGTCTGTTTCAAAATTTATAAAAAGGTAAGAATATGACTCAGCCCTGAACAGCCTAACACAAATGAGGCACTGGCTTCAATCTCTACTACCATACACACAAAACTATAAATAATATGTAAAAACTTGGTATAGTGTGGGCTCCGCTTTTTTGTGTGGAAGGAGAGAAGGAAAGGGAGAGACCAGAAAAAAAGGAGGGAGGGGGCACACTTGAGATATATAGTAAATAAACTGAAATTTAAAACAATTTTTAAAAATCTAATTAAATAATTGATTTTTTGAAATGCAAGTTCTTCTTGCAAAAGTAAATGTGTGAAACTGGCCAGTAAAATTCTGAAAGATAAGAATTTAAGTAAACCCAAATGGGTTGTGATGCTCTTATAATCACAGCACTTAGGAGGCTGAAGCAGGAAGATAGCTGTGAGTTGGAGGTCAGCCTGTTTTTCACTGTGAAAACGCACAGTAATGGACAGCAGGGAAGTGTGTAAAAAAAAATATATTTTAAGGGCTGATGAGATGGGAGATGGATGGTTCCTAAGTCCAGGACTGCAAGTGCTGCATAGAGAGATCCTGTTTAAAAGACAGAGACAGAGAGAAAGAAAAAGATGTAAGTGTGGTACACCATGACTCCCTGTACTCCCAACACTTGGGAGGAAAAGGCAGGATGATCTCACGTTCAAGGCCAGCCTGGGACAAACAGGGAAGCGCTATCTCAAAAATTGAAACATAAAAACAAAAAAGTAAATTGGGCTGGACGGATGACTCAGCGGTTTAAGGGCACTGGCAGCTCTTCCAGAGGACCCAGATTCAGTTCCCATCACCCACATGGCAGGTCACAACTGTCTGTAACTTTTGTTCCAGGGATCTGATGTCTTTTTTTTCTGTCCCCAACCAGCATGGCACAGACATGCATGCAGGCAAAACACATAAATATTGAAAGGGTTAGGGTAACTTTATAACCTATATGTCTTCTAAAGCCTATAGTTTTGAGTTTTAGGTCCAGGTTAAGCTAAAGCCTCTTAGTACCTTTCCAGAGAGTGAAGGAATGTGACCCTATCTGTGAGGACAGATATAAAAAAAGGGCAAGCAAGCAATGACCTTCACTCAGCAAAAGAAGGACTAGACGTTGTCATTGAGATAGCGTTTCTTAGCAACGAACCTAGACTTCTTCTGAGTCGCTATTGACCTCCAACCAAAAGTCTGTAGCCTCTAATCTTCGAGGATGAGCTAACCACCCCCACCTTCAATTGCAGCTGCATCCACACTTGGCAGGACTGGCCAAGCTTGAGCACCTAAGACTAACCAATTATCTTACTTTATAGTTTCCTCATCCAATCCTAAGTTGCCAAAACTGCAACTTCAAATTTACCACAATTTTTCTTTTAAAAACCTAAAGGCCTTTGTCTCCCAGTGCCACTCTTTGCTGACGGCGGGGTGACCCCATTGTACAATGGTTAATAAACCTCTTGCTTTTGCAACGAGTCTTGGTCTGGGGGAGTTTCTGGAAAGGGCGCTATCTTGAACTCCTGAGCTGTGAGACCCCAGCTCATACATTTTCAAATAAAATAATAAATATTAAAAATAAATAAGCAAAAGCTTTCTGTGCTGGTGGCATTGCCAAGGACATCTTGAACTTTCTCAGACCTGACTGACATTCTGCAACAAGTTGTGGCAAGCGTGAGCCACTCAAAGGACACAGTACAAGAAGAGCAAGGATTCTGTGTGCACAGGGAAAGTGAACCCATAAGAGAATACAATGGGCAAACTAAACATTTTTTCCTCAAAAACATTAAAACTACCAAGAACATTGCTCTACGTTTGAGTGTGTGAGCCTATTGCAGGATGCCATCTCCCAAGAGATACAAGCATTTTGAACTGGGGGTAGAAAAGAGAAAGGGCCAAGGGATGGATCCCTAAGCTGATTTTGTTATGAGTTCCAGCACAGGGCAAGCTAATACAGATGATCCAGAAGAAGGAAAACCCAACAGTGTAGAGGAAAAAAGAAATCACTGCAGGAAAAGGTATTCTGAGGAGGTGAGAGGGGTGGGATGCTGGTCTTAGAAGGATGACATCATCAGTGAGGACAGAAAGGAAGACACAGTAAATGCTGACCTAGTAGGTAGACGATTAGGGGATGGGGGACTCACATAAAACCTTCTTAATGGCTTACATTCTGAGTGAGTCAATTTCTCAGTGACTGGGAAAGTTATGTGGAAAGAGGCATCTGAGGTTAAAAAAAAATGGTGACCTATTTCACAGGGAAATACAGAACTGAGTAGCATTGCCAAGGGTTCCTTTGGAGTTTGTGGTTATAGATTCGGAGAGAAACAAGAAAAACTGCCTGTTCATGTCTCTCTAGATAGACTCAGCTCTCCAGGTGCACATGTGAAAGAATCAGACTACCGTGTAACCTATGTTTCTTTAATTGCCTTATAACTTACATGTTCAAGCGTTAGGCCCATGTTAATTAAAGCCCTTTTAGTGCTTCCCCAGAGAACACAGGAATGTCAAAGTTCCTGACACTGACCATCTGTGAGAGCAGAGATAAGGAAGAGAACAAGCAGAGATCTCTACTAGGTGGAGAGAAAATCACTGGCCAGCACCTGTGAGATAAACTTTGTTTGGAAACTGGGCCAAATGGCCCCAATTCTTCTCCTGAATAGCTCCTGACCTTTGATCCAAAGCCAGTAGCCCCCACTCCTCAGAACAGACCCGGGAGGAGTTAATCACTCTCCCACCTTTAACTGCAACTATATCTCATATGGCAGGAAATTCCAAACTGACTTGAAGATCAGATATTCCCCAGATATTTAAGACAGGGCTAACCGGAAGGGTGCCCAGAACCAACCAATTATTTTAAAAGTTAAATACCTCATCCAATCCTGAATTGCCAAGGCTGCAACCACTGAAAATTCCTGCACCTTGTCCTTTAAAAACCCAAAGCCTTTGTCTCCCAGTGCCACTCCTTGCTGACCAGCAGGGGTGACCCCATTGCACAATGGTTAAAATAAACCTCTTGCTATTTTGCATCCATGAGATCTGTCTCCTGAGTTCTCTTCACCACTTCTGGAAATTAGGCTCATGCTGGACCTAACAGATGCAGGTGGTAAATCTAGACAGAAATTTGAGGGTAGGCGGCCCCGCATGACAACAACACAGAGACAGAATCAGCAGGTTTGTAAGCAGGATTAGAATGATGTGTCTCAGAAGGCAAACTAAACAAGAAGATCCATGAGGAGATGAAGTTGATGGAAGGAAAGGAAAACAGAGCAGTCAAGAGACTGAAGGTCCTGGGGAAGCCAAGACACTTGTGTCTGTATCCTGACTAACACCCAGGAGGCCAAAACAGGAGACTACAAAGACTTCAAGGCTACCTTAAACTACATGTTTTGTTTTGTTTTGCTTTGTTTTGTTTTGTTTTTTGAGGCAAGGTTTCTCTATGTAGTCTTGGCTGTCCTTGTGCTCACTCTTTAGAACAGGCTGGGCTTGAACTCAGAGATCTGTCTGCATCCACCAGTATTAAAGGCATGAATGTGCTAAGATACCCAGCAAGACTCAGCTTCAATTCTCACTACCCATATGACTGTTCACAACCACCTCTAACTCTAATTGCACACGAGCTGATGTCCTCTACTGCTTCCCATGGGCAACAAGCATACACATAGAGCACACGGACCTGTACCATACAAAACACCCATTCACATACACTGAAAATGGAAAACAAGTTAATCTATAGTCATGTTGGGACTAGTGGCACACACCTGTACTCTCAGCCCTTGTTAAGTAGAATTAGGAGAAGCAGGAGTTTGAGGCCACCCTTAGCTTCATGAGACAAGAAAGAAAAAAGAAAGAAACAAACTAACAAACAAACAAAGGAAACAAAGAAGAAAGAAAGGAAAGAAAGAAGAAAGAAAAAGGAAGAAAAAGGAAGAGAAAGAAGAAAGAAAGATTGAATGAAAGAAAGAAAAATAAAGAAAAGAAGAAAAGAAAAAGAAAATCTAGGATTTGGGTCGGGTATCACAGTCCCAGAATTTGAAAAGCTGTGGCAGGATAGGCCAGCCTGGACTACATAGCAGGTTCTAGGTCAGCCAGGACTATATAGTCAGAACCTGTCTAAAAATAAAAAATAAAAAATTCAGCCACGCATGGAGGTGCACACATTTAATCTCAACACTCGGGGAGACAGTTCATTTTATGACTTTGAGGCCAGCGTGGTCTACAAAGCCAAGGCTACACAAAGAAACCCTGTCTCGGGGAGAAAAAAAAAATCGCACTCTTTTCTGTTGTTTTTCAAAACAGGGAAACTCTGTGTATCCCTGGCTGCCCTGAACTGGCTCTAGAGACCAGGCTGGCCTCAAATTCAGAGATCTACCTGGCTCTGCTTCCTGAGTGCTAGGATTAAAGGTGTGCACCGCCACACACGGCCATGTTCACACGCTTGAATGCACCTGTGAATCTGCATAAATGAAGTCAAATACACTGTTATCAAACTACGACAGCACACAAGCTCAGAGTCAGTGTTAGATTCACCACTCACCTCTGTGGAAGGAGCCGCTTCCTGAGGAAGGGCTCACAGAAAGTGGATGGTAGCTACAGAGTATCCTCACAGACCCGGGAACACTGAGGGCAGAGCACACTGTGACTTCAGGGATTGTTCCAAAAAGGGTCTCCCTAACCTGGCTTCAAATTCCGGATCCCTCTGCCTCAGCCTCCCGAGTGCTGGGATCACAGGTGCAAACGCAAGCACCACCATGCCTGACTTGTAGTTTTATTTTTGTTAAGCCTCTATGTACTTCTTACTGTCAGTAAATCTCTAGGAATCCACTTCTAGGTCCTGTGATATGTTGATGAAATGAGACCAGAGAGACACAGGCATGTTGGGCCTGATGAGGCCTGTTGCATCTACCTGAGCCTGGCTCAAGTTTGGAGAGCTGTCTTTAGCTTCAGATTTAAGAGGCACCACTTCCGGGCAAAAGTGATTCAGCATATCTGTCTTAAAATCAACCCTGCCTGGTAACTATTACATGGAGTTTTGGCACTGGCCCACCTCTCCTTGCACTACCTAATCTTGCCCTCTAGCTCATCTTACCTCAATTCCTTAATCCTGCCTCCTGACCCAAACCTAAAAAAGGACCATTTTATTCAATAAACAGAGTTCCTGCTTCAACAGTTCTCCCGGCTCGGTGGTGGTTTATTTCCTGGGGTGTCCAGGGAGGTCCAGGCCAACAACACTCACCATCCTGCTCAGCCATGGAGGGCATCCAGCTGGACTGTCCACCCTCCTCTCAGCTCCACCTGCCTGATATCCACCCTGCACAGGCAGACCCAAGGTCTCCACAGCATGGTTTGACACAAACACGCAGCCCAATAATTACACATTGCCGTTTGCGCCAAACAGCAATTTTACTCATCTGCTTTTACACAAACTTACCTGAGTTGAGGAAACACAGAAACACCTACACATGCAGTCATCGCCTGGCATACATAGAAAATCTCAGTCCTAGAGACCTCTACCAACCTTGAGAAAATGAGGCACCTGCTGGGTGACCATTTTATTAAAAGCATTGAAACTCAGTCTGGGAGCTCCTTCTTCCATTATTGCATAATTGTGGTATATGTCCATTATGGTCCCAATGGCCGCCTCCAGTTCAGTCAGGGGCTCTGCTGCCATCAGTACTCCAAAGAAGGAGCTGATGTCCTCACAGACTGACCTGCCTGGGAAGAAACAGGCCAGGAGAGTCAGGGATCCAAGAACGGGTGAAGTGGCTTCCTGAAAGAGTCAACATGGGAGAGATCAAAGGGTCCAGGACAGACAACAGAATCTCACTTACAGAAATCCTTTCTTTATGACTCTCGAGTCTGAGTGTCTGTCTTGGGGATATATCTCTGTAGTGGTCTTTCTGAGTGCTGCAAGGGGTTTTCTTAGAGTTCTCTGAGTGTGGTAACATCCCCTGAGCGGCCTCTACTCCAATGGCCCTTTCTTTCTGCCACTCCCTTTCTTAGGGTCAGGAGACTGCTTGTCTCCAATGGCTGTTTATGTTGCATCCCCGCCCTCCCACATACTGGCTACTGTTCCTAAGAGAAAAGCCTAGGGTTGGCAAAACCCAACTTAGCTCAGGGTCAATCGGGCCAGACCCATCTTCAGTCCCACACCCTACTTCTGCGAACGGGGTCTGGGGATGCTCAGTGCAAGAACATACCTGTCTTCCCCACTCATGCCTGTGGTTGACAACGTTCTAGAAAAGGACTCTTCAGATTCCTCAAGCCCTCAGCCAGGGCCCTCGGGGGTCCAGTGAAGGAGGAAGCCTGCCTACTCATCCCTCTCATTCTGTCCTCCCACCCACAAGGAACACTGCCAGCTCTCCTAAAGCTACTTCCTGAATCTCGGCCTGAACCTGCTTACAAGGGAGAACCCCGAATCGATAAAGAAGGTCCCTGGGCTCTCTGCTGCATCAGGGAGAGGAACTCACCAGAGCAGGGAAATAGAATGCAGCTAGCAGAGCTGGAGCCTCTGGGCTGAAGTTTTATAATGCTCCGGGAAAGGAGAGAGCCCAAGTCCAAAGTATCAAGGTCCAGCATCTGCTGATTCCGAAAACATGGGACCGCCCCTGCTGTCACTAGCTGGCTCAAAACAGTACTGTACGACCTGGACAGAGCCTGCTCAGAAAGGACCATAGCGTCCCACCCCTCCCAAGTCTGTGTCAGAGTGGCTGCTTCTGCTATTTGTAAAAATAAATAAAACAAACACTTGAGGATGTCAGCTCGGGAAACCCCATCTGAGAAACCAGAACCAGCAAAACACCCTACAGTCCAAGGACACTCAGAAAGCCCAGGATGAGGTCTCCATAGTGGAACCCTGATTGAAGTCCCTAGCTGAGTTCCAAGACAGAAGCCCTCAGGAAGACACTCCTGGGCAGTATTCTTCCCTTCCACTGCTCGGCTTGCACAGCATCACCCTTCTCATGAATTCTCTTCCCACATCCTCCCTGCTGTGCAAAGGGAGGGGGTGCAACCAAGAACAGAAAGAAACACAGGGCAGCCCGTTCCCACCAGCCCGGGAGACAGAGGGCGCCTCTGTCCACTCCTGGTCCCTAGCCCTCTGGCTGTCCTTTCTGACAGGGTCGAGCCTTTCCGGAGGAGGGTCCTTAAGGGAGGACAGTTAAAGCCAGGTCTCCCCACAACTCTCCAGAGGCCGCATTTACAGCCTGCCTGTCTGTTCAGAACCTGCTCCCACCTCAGACAAAGGCCAACCGTGAGTATCCTACCTTGATTAGGATAAGTCCCTGGCTTAAGCCAGCCTGGAGGAAACGGAGCCTCAGTAGAAATCCAAGAGACCTGAAAAAACATACTGTGGTGCCACAAGGGCTTGGGAGCAATCAGCCAAGGGAAGAGCAGTGTCTGGATCTAGGGGACATAAAGTTTGCAAAGTAGTGAGAGGAGCTGAGGGAAGGTCAGAGAGCTGGGTGACTGGTGAATAAGGTTCTAGACAGCTTCCAGGCTACCAGGTCCTTCCACACAGATACCTGTGTCTCCTGCCAGATACCCCAGTCTCTAGGTCTGCCTTTCAAGAACCTGAGCCCAGGGAATCCTCTGAGCAGCAGAGCATAAGCCATGTGAGAGCATCAAGAAGGGGGTCTGTGGCAGTGTGCCCTGTCCCATCACTGCCTTCTCAAGACCTCCTCTCTACCCCCCTTTTCTCAGCTTACCCCCCCCCCCGCTACTCTCTCCCCTAATTTTTTTCTTTGTTTTCCCACTGCTTAGCCCCTAGGACCTCCCTTCCATAAAATTACAAGCTGCTGAAGGACTCCAGGCAATCTCCAGGAGCCCTGGAAGATGGGAAGGGTAACCAGAGCCACTCAGATCCCTCCCTTGAGCAACACCTTATCCCTTTGATCAGCTCAGCTTGGGTTCTCTCTCCCCTCATCTCTCTGACAACTACTTATAACTGGAGTTCAGCTGACAGTAACAAGGGCTCCATTGAAGAGTTGGGATGTCATCTAATCAGGACCCATTGTCCAGTATACCCAGTGGTGAGGAAGGATGAGGATACCTGAGCTGCCCTGAGGCTGGGGAAGGCATGACACTCCCCCGGCCAAAGGACTCAGGGCCCTAGCATGGTAGTCTCTTCTCAATAAACCTCTCTATTTTCTGCTCTCACCCGGCCCATGGAACCCAAATGACCCATGCATTCAGCCTTTATCTAACACAAACCAGCCCTATCCTGCTCCCACTGGAGCTCCTGCAACAGAGCTGGACTGAGGCAGGAATGGACAGCTTCAGGGACAATGCCTTCAGGTAGGTTACTCCTAGAAGCTCTGTTTCCAAGGGAAAACCTCAGACATTTCCTTCCCCCTTCTACCTATGTGATTGGAAAGGATGAATCTGCAGACAAGAGGAACAGGATAGGAGGTCATGGGAAGCATTCTCCAAGAGAAGCCATAAAAAAATGCTGGGGAGAGAGGAGAGCCAGGCAAGAGTGGCTTGGACATGGAGACAGAACTGCCAAAAGTTCAGGGCCTAGGCTGGAGAGATGGCTCAGTGGTTAATTGCTTGTCTTTTCTTCCAGAAGTCCTGAGTTCATTTCCCAACAACCACATGGTGGCTCAACACCATTTAAACCCTCTACTCCCCTCTTCTGGCCGGCAGATGTACATGCACATAGAGCATTGAGAATAAATAAAATCTTAAATAAAGGGAAAAAAAAAAAGTTGAGGGCCAGCCAGAGCTAGTTCCAGCACAGCTATGGCTGTAGAATGTGAGGCTGTTATAAATAAGTAAATCCCAGGCCCAGAAAGATGGAGATCCAGCCAAAAGGACCTGGGCTTAATCCTATGTGCCTAAAGAGCAAGGGTCACTTAGCAGTGTGGCTCCCCTCCATACCAACTCTTACCAAACCCCCTCATCACTTCCACTCCTCCATCAGCTCACCAAAGGTACCAGACTTCTCCTGTGTGGGCATCAGAGACTTACTACCCACAGCAAAGCTTGACTGTGACAGCGCCAGAGGGTAAAAATAGAGCTGGAAGCCTGCCTGGTCCTGTGTCCACACATAGCCCACCCCCATCCCTAAGTCTCTGCCCAGGCAGCCAGGAGCCAGTCACTGCATGTGTCTTCTGAAGACGTCTGAAGACAGCCCAGTTCCTGTTGCTTCGTCTCCATGAACATCCCTGACTCCCTCTGGTTGGCAAGTGATGGAGGACTTCAGAACATTGAACTGGATTTAGGTGTGAGAGGGATTCTCCCACATCGCAAAATCTCAATGAAAGATAACATCGAGTAAGGTCCCATCTTGTAGCTGTCTGAGATTGGAAACCAGGGCCAGGCCTGAGGTTGCCCTTCTCTGAGGACCCCAGAGCTCCTGAACCTGATTGACACTTCACTTCCCTTAGGTGGGGGTGGGTAGGTGTGTGCTGAAATGGGCTCTGAGCTGGAGACTGCCATGGAGACCCTCATCAATGTCTTCCATGCCCATTCGGGCAAGGAAGGGGACAAATATAAACTGAGCAAGAAGGAGTTGAAAGACCTGCTAAAAACTGAACTCTCCAGCTTCCTGGATGTAAGCAGAAGGTTGAGATAGAGGGTGGAGGAAGGGAGTGGGCACCTCTTCCAGGTTCCTGCCTCAGCCCTCAGCTCAGCCCATCCTCCTCTTCCACTCTGAACTAGGTGGTCCTGGCTCCCCTTACTCATCCCGGGAAGAATCAAAATGCCCTAGTATACCGACCGCCTGTTAATACCAGACTCTGCAGATTCATCAGTGACACTATCCACAGCATTAAATGGAGTCATGAAGAGCACAGGGGCATACAGCTTTATCCTAGCACTACAAAAGGAAAGGCAGGAGGAGCAGGAATTCAGAGCCAGCCTGGACTATGTGAGACCTTGTTTCAAAAAAAAGGTTTTTTTTATGAGGCCCAGCATGTTGATGCATGCCTTTAATCCCAGCACTTGGGAGGCAAAACCAACCATTTTTAGAATTTTGAGGCCAGCCTGGTCTATATAGTGAGAATGTGTCTCAAGAAAAGAAAGAAAGAAAGAAAGAAAGAAAGAAAGAAAGAAAGAAAGAAAGAAAGAAAGAAAGAAAGGAGGGAGGGAGGGAGGGAGGGAGGGAGGGAGGGAGGGAGGAAGGAAGGAAGGAAGGAAGGAAGGAAGGAAGGAAGGAAGGAAGGAAGGAAAGGAGGAAAGGAGGAAAGGAGGAAAGAAGGAAAGAAGGAAAGGAAGAAAGGAACCAAAAAGAGAACTTGGGGTGTGGCTCCTCCCAATTGCCTGACTTGTGCAAGATCATAGGTTAATCCTCAACACTGTAAAAATTAATTTGATTGATGAACCTAGACAGCTGTGACAGTTAGCTAGGGTAATACAGTTGAGATATTTAGCACATTTGTTATCATTACCAGCCAAAGGACACATTCCAGGAGTTATATGAGCAAACTGGGAACTGGAGACATGGAGCTGAGCCCCAGCAGCCTTTCTTACCTCCAAGCTCTGTATTCTTCACGCATCAACCGTGTATTTATTGAGCACCGACTTAGTGAAAGATCTATTGCTGTGCCACACGTTCTCAAGGACATATTCTGTCCCCAACCCCAGAGGGACCAAAAAAAAAAAAAATCACATAGTGCTAGAATGCTATAGATATCTGAAGATGAACCACATCCTTTGTCTTCAAAATGTCCATAATGTTCATGTTTTTACCTCAGGTAAAGACAGAGCTTTCTCATCCCTGGATCTCAAGAAAAGAAATCAGGGTAGTGTATGAAAATTAAGCATCTGTGTTTCAAGGAGGAAGCTTTATTTGCAGGGAGGGGAGTTCTGGCTGGCCCAGCCCAGCAGACCCTGCTGACACCCATCCCAACAAGCAGGCTTTACTTCTTCCAGATCTCCAGGAATTTCTCCTTCTTGATTTCCTTTGCCAATTCCCCAATCAGTCTCCAGTACTCATTGAACTTCAGCTCCGAGTCCTGATTCACATCCAAGCTCTTCATCTTCTCATCTAGAGAGCCCACATCCTAAGAGGTATAAGGGAAGGATTAGAACTAGGGCTCTTGAGGCAGGGTAGAGGAAAGGTCTGTCACATGCCTTCCCTCAGAGCACCGACACACCCCCCCCCCTGGAATAAAGGATGAGGCTATGGTCCCACTGCCTGGAAGTCCCATATCCAAGGGACAGCAGCATACACTGTGGCTGAGGGTGAACTACCGTCCTCCTTCACAAGGCACTATGGTCCCTGCTGCTCAGCTGCAGCATCCTAACCTCTTCTCAATTTAGTCACCAGCCGGCAGGTCAGGAAAACAGCAAAAGTACCAGGTTATCAGGTTCTCTAGGGCACTCTTGATAGAGTGTCTCATGGCTATGAAACCAATGGATTCTGGAAGCCTGCCTCCATGATGAAAGGATTTGTTGCCAGATAAACAATCACAACATAAACATCGTTGCTGAACAGTTGGTGGGTGTCATTTGACAGTACACCTCACAGGCACCTGACTCTCAACACTGGGGTATCTGTGGGGAGGCTGTTTTGTTTCTTAGATGTGTTCATTTTATTTCATATGTATGAGCATATTGCCAACATGTGGTATGAACATGCACCACATACATGCCTGGTGCCCAGAGAATAGAGAGGACGGTATCTGGACAGGATTTAGAGGTGGTTGTGAGCTGCCATATAGGTGCTGGCCACTGAACCTGGATCCTTTGCAAGAGCACTGTGCATAATCACTAAGCCATCTCTCCAGCCCCCATTTGACTCAACATTTGGACAAAGGCAAATCCTGCCAAACAGATCTCTGGGTGACATGAAGCAAATTCTTAGAAGGGTTTTTTTTAGCATAGTCATAAGTTCAGTCATTGGACAATACTTCCTCAACCAGCAGAAGGGAAGAGTGGCAGGGCACCCAACCACTCTTAGGCACTTGATTCCAGGCATTGTGATATTACATTATATTTTATATCATTTGATTCTCAAGATCCACTAGAATGACAGTGGCTCAAGGACCTTGTCCAACACTATACTTTCAGTGTCAAGTACCCAGCTGAAGGTTGCTCACCAAGACACGAAAAGACAGAGTAGGTCTTCAGTAAATAGAGGCTGAATAATAGACCAACAATCCAACAGGAAAGGCATAACAACTCTGCCTCACAGTTGAGATTTAAACCTCAGGAGACCAGGGACTGGTGCTAAGCACAGACGACCAGAACAGCTAGAACCTGTACTGGAGTCTAGGCTTCTTTTTCTCTTTTGATTATTTTATTTTATCCTATGTGTATGGCTATTTTGCACCATGTATGGGCCTGGTGCCTGTGGAGGCCAAAAGAGGGTGAAGATTCCCTCAACCTGACATATAGACAGTGATGAGCCATCATGGAGCAACAGAACTAAATCCTGGTCTTCTGGAAGGGCAGCTGGTGCTCTTAACGATTCAGACAAGGTTCTCTAAACCAGGGCTTCCATTCATAGCTACTGCTCTGTATCTTTCTCCTCTGCCTGCACCCTACACCCTCCACAAACAAACAAACAAACAATAGTATTAGAAATGAGCTTGGCCTGGTAGTGCAGAACAGAAATCTTAACTACCTAAGAGACTGAGGCTGGAGGATCTGCCTCAAGGCCTACAAGGATATTTAATGAAAGTCTGTTTCAAAATTTTTAAAAAGGCTAAGGATATGATTCAGCCCTGGACAGCCTAACACGAATGAGGCATTGGCTTCAATCTCTAATACCGTACACACAAAACTATAATTAATACATAAACTTGGTATAGTGTGGGCTCCCCTTTTCTGTGAGGAAGGAGAGAAGGGAAGGGAGAGACTGGAAGAAGAGAAGTGAGGGGGCACACTTGAGATATAAAGTAAAGAAACTGAAATTTTAAAAAATATCTATTTCTGACATGAACTCAATGACTGGCTCATTGAGCTTTCCCCCAGCCCCCAAGGGAGGAACAGTCTTCCTAGGCCACAGATAAGGACATGCAGACTTCCTGAAGATAACTGAGAAGCTAGGGTCAGATGGAAAGAGAGGAGGACCTCCCCTCTCAGTGGATTCAGGGGAAGGGAGCAGAGAGACGATGAGGGAAGGAGGGGAGAATTATGAGGGAAAGAGGGACAGGGCTACAGCTAGAATAAAAGTGAATGTATAAAATTATTTTAAAATAAAAATATTTTTTAAAATCTAATTAATTAATTAATTGTTTTAAATGCAAGTTCTTCTTGCAAAAGTAAATGTGTGAAACTGGCCAGTAAAATTCTGAAAAATAAGAATTTAAGTAAATCCAAATGGGTTGTGATCTTATACTCGCAGCACTTAGGAGGCTGAAGCAGGAAGAGAGCTGTGAGTTGGAGGTCAGCCTGTTTTTCACTGTGAAAACGCACAGTAATGGACAGCAGGGAAGTGTGTCAAAAAAAATTTTTTAACGGCTGATATGGGAGATAGGAGAGTTGGGTGATAGATGGTTCACAAGTCCAGGACGGCAAGGGCTGCATAGAGAGATCCTGTTTTGAAAGACATGACAGAGAGAAAGAAAAAGATGTAAGTGTGGTGCACCATGACTCCCTGTACTCCCAACACTTGGGGGGAAAAGGCAGGAAGATCTCAAGTTCAAGGCCAGCCTGGGACGAACAGGGAAGCGCTGTCTCAAAATAAATACATAAATAAATAAATAAATAAATAACCACAAATGGGCTGGAGAGATGACTCAGCGGTTTAAGAGCATTACTGCTCTTCCAGAGGAAGCAGGTTCAGTACCCAGGACCCACATGGCAGGTCACAACTGTCTGTAAATCTGGTTCCAGGGATCTGATGTCTATTTCTTCTGTCCCCGACCAGCATGGCACAGACATGCATGCAGGCAAAACACCCATACATATCAAATAAAATAATAAATATTAGAAATAAATAAGCAGAAGCTTTCTGTGCTGGTGGCATTGCCAAGGACATCTTGAACTTTCTGAGACCTGACTGACATCCTGAAACAAGCTGTGGCAAAAATGAGCTTCTCAAAGGGACACAGTACAAGAAGAAGAGCAAGGATTCTGTGTGCCCAGGGAAAGTGACCCCATGAGAGGCTACAATGGACAGACTAAGCCTTTTTTCCTCAAAAAGATTAAAACTACCAAGAAGATTGCTCTAAGTTTGAGTGTGTGAGCCTATTGCTGGATGCCGGCTCTTAAGAGATACAAGCATTTTGAACTGGGGGTAGAAAAGAGAAAGGGCCAAGAGATGGATCCCTAAGCTGATTTTGTTATGAGTTCCAGCACAGGGCAAGCTAATACAGATGATCCACAAGAAGGAAAACCTGACAGTGTAGAGGAAAAAAGAAATCACTGCAGGAAAAGGTTCTAAGGAGGCGAGAGGGGCGAGATGCTGGTCTTAGAAGGATGACATCATCTGTGAGGACAGAAAGGAAGACACAGTAGATGCTGACCAGGTAGGTGGATGATTTGGGGATGGGGACACACATAAAAACTTCTTGATGGCTTCTTTTCTCAGTGAGTCAATTTCTCAGTGATTGTGAAAGTGATGTGGAAAGAGGCATCTGAGAACGGAAAAATGATGACCTATTTCACAGGAAATACAGAACTACATAGCATTGCCAAGGGTTCCTTGGAGTTTGCGGTTATAGATTTGGAGTGAAACAAGAAAACCAGCCAGTGCATGTCTCTCTACATAGACTCAGCACTCCGGGTGCACATGTGAAAGAATCAGACTACCATGTAACCTATGTTTCTTTAATTGCCTTATAACTTACATGTTCAAGTGTTAGGCCCATGTTAATTAAAGCCTCTAGTGCTTCCCCAGAGAACAGAGGAATGCCAAAGTTCCTGACACTGACCATCTGTGAGAGCAGAGATAAGGAAGAAAACAAGCAGAGATCTATACTAGGTGGAGAGAAAATCACCAGCCAGCACCTGTGAGATAACCTTTGTTTGGAAACTGGGCCAAATGGCCCCAATCCTTCTCCTGAATAGCTCCTGACCTTTGATCCAAAGCCTGTAGCCCCCTATCCTCAGAACAGACACGGGAGGAGTTAATCACTCTCCCACCTTTAACTGCAGCTATATCTCATATGGCAGGAAATTCCAAACTGACTTGAAGATCAGATATTCCCCAGATATTTAAGACAGGGCTAACCGGAAGGGTGCCCAGAACCAACCAATTATTTTAAAAGTTAAATACCTCATCCAATCCTGAATTGCCAAGACTGCAACCACTGAAAATTCCTGCACCTTGTCCTTTAAAAACCCAAAGCCTTTGTCTCCCAGTGCCACTCCTTGCTGACCAGCAGGGGTGACCCCATTGCACAATGGTTAAAATAAACCTCTTGCTATTTTGCATCGATGAGATCTGTCTCCTGAGTTCTCTTCACCACTTCTGGAAATTAGGCTCATGCTGGACCTACCAGATGCAGGTGGTAAATCTAGACAGAAATTTGGGAGTAGGTGGTCCCTGCCTGACAACACAGAGACAGAATCAGCAGGTTTGTAAGCAGGATTAGAATGATGTGTCTCAGAAGGCAAACTAAACAAGAAGATCCATGAGGAGATGAAGTTGATGGAAGGAAAGGAAAACAGAGCAGTCAAGAGACTGAAGGTCCTGGGGAAGCCAAGACACTTGTGTCTGAATCCTGACTAACACCCAGGAGGCCAAAACAGGAGACTACAAAGACTTCAAGGCTACCTTAAACTACATTTTTTGTTTTGTTTTGCTTTGTTTTGTTTTGTTTTGTTTTGTTTTGTTGTTTGAGGCAAGTTTCTCTATGTAGTCTTGGCTGTCCTGGTACTTACTCTGCAGACCAGGCTGGGCTTGAACTCAGCTATCTGTCTGCCTCCATCAGGATTAAAGGCATGACTGTGCCACCATACCAAGCAGGACTCAGCTTCAATTCCCACACCATATACAGTTCACAACCATCTATACCTCCAGTTCCACACGGGCTGATGTCCTCTACTGCTTCCCATGGGCACCAAGCATACATATGGAGCACACGGACTTTTACGATGCAAAACACCCAAACACATAAAGTGACATGGAAAACAAGATAATCTATAGTCATGTTGGGACTACTGGCACACACCTGTAATCTCAGCCCTTGTTAAGTAGAATTAGGAGAAGCAGGAGTTTGAGGACACCCTTAGCTTCAAGAGACTGTCAAGAAAGAAAAGAAAGAAAGAGAGAGAAAGAAAGAAAGAAAGAAAGAAAGAAAGAAAGAAAGAAAGAAAGAGAGAGAAAAAAGAAGAGAGATAGAGAGAAAGAAAGAGAAAGAAATAGAGAGAAAGAGAGAAAGAAAGAAAGAAAGGAAAGAAAGAAAGAAAGAAGGAAAGAAAGAAAGAAAGAAAGAAAGAAAGAAAGAAAAAGGAAAGAAGAAAAGAAAACAAAAAAACCAGAAGCTGGGTGGGGTATCACAGTCCCAGAATTTGAAAAGCTGCCACAGGATAGGCCATCCTGCACTACGTAGCAGGTTCCAGGTCAGCCAAGACTATACAGTGAGAGCCTGTCTAAAAATAAAAAATAAATTCAGCCAGGCATGGAGGTACACACATTTAATCTCAACACTCAGGGAGACAGTTCATTTTATGAGTTTGAGGCCAGCTTGGTCTACAAAACCAAGGCTACACAAAGACACCCTGTCTCGCCGGAAAAAAAAAATCACACTCTTCATTGTTGTTTTTCAAAACAGGGATACTCTGTGTATCCCTGAACTGGCTCTATAGACCAGGCTGGCCTCAAACTAGTAGAGGTCTACCTGGTTCTACTTCCTGAGTGCTAGGATTGAAGGTGTGCACCGCCACACACAGCCATGTTCACACGCTTGGATGCACCTGTGAATCTGCATAAATGAAGTCAAATAAACTGTTATCAAACTACGACAGCACACAAGCTCAGAGTCAGTGTTAGACTCCCCACTCACCTCTGTGGAAGGAGCCCCTTCCTGAGGAACAGCTCACAGGGAGTGGATGGTAGTTACAGAGGATCCTCACAGACCCGGGAATACTGAGGGCAGAGCACACTGTGACTTCAGGGAGTATTGGAGAAAGGGTCTCCCTAACCTGGCTTCAAATTCCGGATCCCTCTGCCTCAGCCTCCCGAGTACAGGGATTACAGGTGCACACGGAAGCACCACCATGCCTGACTTGTAGTTTTATTTTTGTTAAGCCTCTATGTAGTTCTTACTGTGTAAACTTCTAGGAATCCACCTCTGGATCCTATGATATGTTGATAAAATGAGACCAGAGAGACACAGGCAGACTCAAGTTCTTAACAACATTGTTTGACAGAAGCATACAGCCCAATAATAGCACATTCCCATTTGCACCAAACAGCAAATTTTGCACATCTAGTTTTACACACACACACACACACACACACACACACACTTACCTGAGTTGAGGAAACACAGAACCACCTAACACTTGCAGTAATCACCTGGCATACACAGAAAATCTCAGTCCTAGAGACCTCTACCAACCTGGAGCAAATGAGGCAGCTGCTGAGTGACCAGTTCCTTAAACTCATTGATGCTCAGACTGCCTTTCCGTCCTTCCCGCCCTGCAAAAGTGAAGAAAGTAGTGACCACGGTCTCAATGGCTGTCTCCAGTTCAGTCAGGGGCTCTGCTGCCATCAGTACGCCAAAGAAGGAGCTGATGTCCTCACAGACTGACCCTCCTGGGAAGAAACAGGCCAGGAGAGTCAGGGATCCAAGAACAGGTGAAGTGGCTCCCTGAAAGAGTCAACATGGGAGAGATCAAAGGGTCCAGGACAGAGAACAGAATCTCACTTACAGAAATCCTTTCTTTCTGACTCTCCAGTCTGAAGGTTTGTCTCGGGGATATCTCTGTAGTGGTCTCCCCCAGTGCTGCAAGGGTTTTTTTGTTTTGTTTTGTTTTGTTTTTTAAGAGTTCTCTGAGTGTGGTAACATCCCCTGTGGGGCCTCTACTCCAATGGCCCTTTCTTTCTGCCACTCCCTTTCTTAGGGTCAGGAGACTGCTTGTCTCCAATGGCTGTTTATGTTGCATCCCCGCCCTCCCACATACTGGCTACTGTTCCTAAGAGAAAAGCCTAGGGTTGGCAAAACCCAACTGAGCTCAGGGTCAATCAGGCCAGACCCATCTTCAGTCCCACACCCTACTTCTGCTAACGGGCTCTGGGGATGCTCAGTGCAAGAACCTACCGGTCTTCCCCACTCCTGCCTATCGTTGACAAGGTTCTAGAAAAGGACTCTTCAGATTCCTCAAGCCCCAGCCAAGGCCCTCGGGGGTCCAGTGAGGGAGGAAGCCTGCCTACTCATCCCTCTCATTCTGTCCTCCCACCCACAAGGAACACTGCCAGCTCTCCTAAAGCTACTTCCTGAATCTCTGCCTGAACCCGCTTACAAGGGAGAACCCCGGAGTCGATAAAGAAGGTCCCCGGGCTCTCTGCTACATCAGGGAGAGGAACTCACCGGAGCAAGGAAATAGGATGCAGCTAGCTGAGCTGGAGCCTCTGGGCTGAAGTTTTATAAAGCTCCGGGGAAGGGGAGAGCCACTCCCAAGTCAGAGTGTCAAGTTTCCGCCTCCGCTGATTCCGAAAACATGGGACCGCCCCTGCTGTCACTAGCTGGCTCAAAACAGCACTGTACGACCTGGACAGAGCCTGCTCAGGAGAGACCATAGTATCCCACCCCTCCCAAGTCTGTGCCAAAGGGGCTGCTTCTGCTATTTGTAAAAATAAATAAAACAAACACTTAAGGATGTCAGCTCGGGAAACCCCATCTGAGAAACCAGACCCAGCAAAACACGCTACAGTCCAAGGACACTCAGAAAGCCCAGGATGAGGTCCCCATAGTAGAACCCTGATTGAAGTCCCTACCTGAGTTCCGAGACAGAAGCCCTCACAGAGACTCTCCTGGGCAGAATTCTTCCCTTCCACTGCTCGGCCCTGCACCGCATCACCCTTCTCACGACTTCTCTTCCCACCTCCTCCCCGCTGGGCTCGGGGAGGGGGTGCAACCAAGAACAGAAAGAAACACAGGGCAGCCCATTCCCACCAGCCCGGGAGACAGAGGGCGCCTCTGTCCACTCCTGGTCCCTAGCCCTCTGGGTGTCCTTTCTGACAGGGTGGAGCCTTTCCGGAGGAGGGTCCTTAAGGGAGGACAGTTAAAGCCAGGTCTCCCCACACCTCTCCAGAGGCCGCATTTACAGCCTGCCTGTCTGTTCAGAACCTGCTCCCACTTCAGGCCAAGGCCAACCGTGAGTACCCTACCCTGATTAGGATAAGTCCCTGGCTTAAGCCAGCCTGGAGGAAACGGAGCCTTAGTAGAAATCCAAGAGACCTGAAAAAACATACTGTGGTGCCACAAGGGCTTGGGAGCAATCAGCCAAGGGAAGAGCAGTGTCTGGATCTAGGGGAAATAAAGTTTGGAAAGTAGTGAGAGGAGCTGAGGGAAGGTCAGAGAGCTGGGCGACTGGTGAATAAGGTTCTAGACAGCTTCCAGGCTACCAGGTCCTTCCACACAGATACCTGTGTCTCCTGCCAGATACCCCAGTCTCTAGGTCTGCCTTTCAAGAACCTGAGCCCAGGGAATCCTCCGAGCAGCAGAGCATAAGCCATGTGAGAGCATCAAGAAGGGGGTCTGTGGCAGTGTACCCTGTCCCATCGCTGCCTTCTCAAGACCTCCTCTCTCTCTACTCCCCTTTTCTCAGCTTGCCCCCCACTTCTCTCTTCCCTAGTTTTTTCCTCATTGTTTTCCCACTGCTTAGCCCCTGGGACCTCCCCTCCATAAAATTCCAAGCTGCTGAAGGACTCCAGGCAACCTCCAGGAGCCCTCCCTCCAAGATGGGAAGGGTAACCAGAGCCACTCAGATCCCTCCCTTAAGCAAACCTTTATCCCTTTGATCAGCTCAGCTTGGGTTCTCTCTCCCCTCTTCTCTGTGACAACTAACTTCTTGTGACTGGAGTTCAGGTGACAGTCACAAGGGCTCCATTGAAGAGTTGGGATGTCATCTAATCAGGACCCATTGTCCAGTATACCCAGTGGTGAGGAAGGATGAGGACACCTGATCTGAAATACCTGAGCTGCCCTGAGGCTGGGGAACACATGACCCTCCCATGACCAAAGGACTCAGGGCCCTAGCATGGTAGTCTCTTCTCAATAGACCTCTCCATTCTTCTGCTCTCACCGGGCCCGTGGAACACAAATGACCCATGCATTCAGCCTTTTTCTAACACAAACCAGCCCTATCCTGCTCCCACTGGAGCTACTGTAACAGAGGTGGCCTGAGGCAGGAATAGACAGCTTCAGGGACAAAGCCTTTAGGTAAGTACCTCCTTAGAATCTTTGTGTCCAAGGGAAAGCCTCAGACATTTCCCTCAGCTTCTACCTATGTGATTGGAATGGATAACTTTGCAGATAAGAGGACTAGACTAGGAGATCATGGGAAGCATACCCCCAGAAAAGCCAAAATGAAATGCTGGGAGAGAGGGGAGCCAGGCAAGGGTATCTTGGGCATGGAGACTGAATTGCCAAAAGTTGAGGGCCAGCCAGAGCTAGTTCCAGGACAGCTATGGCTGTAGAATGTGTGGTGTTATAAATAAGTAAATTCCAGGCCCAGAAAGATGGAGATCCAGCCAAAAGGACCTGGGCTTAATCCTTTGTGCCTAAAGAGCAAGGGTCACTTAGCAGTGTGGCTCCCCTCCACACCAACTCTTGCCAACCCCACCCCCAATCACTGTCACTCCTCCATCAGCTCACCAAAGACACCAGACTTCTCCCTGTGTGGGCATCAGAGACTTAGTACCCACAGCAAAGCTTGACTGTGACAGCGCCAGAAGGTAAAAATAGAGCTGGAAGCCTGCCTGGTCCTGTGTCCACCCATAGCCCACCCCCAACCCTAAGTCTGTGCCCAGGCAGCCAGGAGCCAGTCACTGCATGTGTTTTTTGAAGACTTCTGAAGACATCCCAGTTCCTCTTGCTTCATCTCATGACCATCCCAGACTCCCTCTGGCTGGGGAGTGATGGAGGGATCCAGAATGCTGGACTGGACTTAGGTGTGACTGGGTTTCTCCCACCTTGCAAAATCTCAATGAAAGATAACGTCGAGGAGGGTCCCATCTTGTAGCTCTCTGAGCTGGGAAACCAGGGCCAGGCCTGAGGTTGCCCTTCTCTGAGGACCCCAGAGCTCCTGAACCTGATTGACACTTCACTTCCCTTAGGTGGGGGTGGGTAGGTGTGTGCTGAAATGGGCTCTGAGCTGGAGACTGCCATGGAGACCCTCATCAATGTCTTCCATGCCCATTCGGGCAAGGAAGGGTCAAATATAAACTGAGCAAGAAGGAGTTGAAAGACCTGCTACAAACTGAACTCTCTGGCTTCCTGAATGTAAGCAGAAGGTTGAGGTAGAGGGTGGAGGAAGGGGGTGAGTACCCCTGCCAGGTCCCTGCCTCAGCCCTCAGCTCAGCCCATCCTCCTCTTCCAGTCTGAACTAGGTTGACCAGGCTCCCTAACTCATCCCTGGAAAAGCCAAAATGCCCTAGTGTACTGACCCCCTGTTAATACCAGACTCTGCAGATTCATCAGTGACACTATCCACAGCATTAAATGGAGTCATGAAGAGCACAGCTGCATATAGCTTTATCCTAGCACTACAGAAGGAAAGGCAGGAGGAGCAGGAATTCAGAGCCAGCTTGGACTATGTGAGACCTTGTTTCAAAAAAAAGGTTTTTTTTATGAGGCCCAGCATGTTGATGCATGCCTTTAATCCCAGCACTTGGGCGGCAGAACCAACCATTTCTAGAATTTTGAGGCCAGCCTGGTCTATATAGTGAGACTGTTTCTCAAGAAAAGAAAGAAACAAAGAAAGAAACAAAGAAAGGAAAGAAAGAAGAAATAGTAATGAAAGGAAGGAAGACAGAAAGAAAGAAAGAGAGAAAGGAAGGAAAGAAAGAGAGAAAGAAGGAAAGAAAGAAAGAAGGAAAGAAAGAAAGAAAGAAAGAAAGAAAGAAAGTGAGAAAGGAAGAAAGGAAAGAAAGAGAGAAAGAAGGAAAGAAAGAAAGAAGGAAAGAAAGAAAGAGAAAGAAAGAAAGAAAGAAAGAAAGAAAGAAAGAAAGAAAGAAAGAAAGAAAGAGAAAAAGGAAAGAAAGAAGAAAGGAAAAAGGGTTCTTTTGTGTGGTTGGTTGGTTTGTTTTCTTTGTTCTTCAAGACATGGTTTCTCTGTGAAGCCTTGGCTGTGCTAAACTCACTTTATAGACCAGGCTGTTCTAAAATTCAAAGAGATCTGCCTGCCTCTGCCTCCCACAGTGCTGGGATTGCCTGCATGCACCACCGAGACAGGCGAAAAGTTTTAAATTAAAAAATAATTAAATACTAGAGAGAAGGATCAGAGGTTAAGAGCACTGGCTCCTCTTCCAGACGTCCTGAGTTCAATTCCCAGCAACCACATCGTGGCTCACAAGCTTCTATAATGAGATCTGGTGCACTGTTCTGGCATTCAGGCAGAGCACTATACACATAATAAATCTAAAAAAAGGAAGAAAGGAAGAAAGAAAGAAAGAAAGAAAGAAAGAAAGAAAGAAAGAAAGAAAGAAAGAAGGGAGGGAGGGAGGGAGGGAGGGGGGAGGGAGGGGAGGGAGGGGGGAGGGAGGGGGGGAGGGAGGGGAGGGAGGGGGGGAGGGAGGGACGGAGGGAGGGAAGGAAGAAAGGAACCAAAAAGAGAACTTGGGGTGTGGCTCCTCCCAACTACCTGACTTTTACAAGATCATAGCTTAACTCTCAACACTGTAAAAATTAATTTGATTGATAAACCTAGACAGCTGTGACAGTTAGCTAGGTTATACAGGTGAGATATTTAGCACATTTGTTATCACTACCAGCCAAAGGACACATTCCAGGAGTTATAGGAGCAAACGGAACTGGAGACATGGAGCTGAGCCCCAGCAGCCTCTCTTGACTCCAAGCTCTGTATTCTTCACCATCAACTGTGTATTTATTGAGCACCGACTTAGTGTAAGGTCTATTGCTGTGCCACACGTTCTCAAGGACATGTTCTGTCCCCAACACCAGACGGACAAAAAAAAAAAAAAAATCACATAGTGCTAGAATGCTATAGATATATGAAGATGAACCTGAACCACATCCTTTGTCTTCAAAATGTCCATAATGTTCATGTTTTTACCTCAGTTAAAGGCAGAGCTTTCTCATCCCTGGATCTCAAGAAAAGAAATCAGGGTAGTGTATGAAAATTAAGCATCTGTGTTTCAAGAAGGAAGCTTTATTTGCAGGGAGGGGAGTTCTGCCTGCCCCAGCCCAGCAGACCCTGCTGACCCCAATCCTAACAAGCAGGTTTTACTTCTTCCGGATCTCCAGGACTTTCTCCTTCTTGATTTCCTTTGCCAATTCCCCAATCAGTCTCCAGTACTCATTGAACTTCAGCTCCGAGTCCTGGTTCACATCCAAGCTCTTCATCTTCTCATCTAGAGAGCCCACATCCTAAGACGTAAAAGGGAAGGATTAGAACTATGGCTCTTGAGGCAGGGTAGAGGAAAGAACTGTCACGTGCCTTCCCTCAGAAGCGCCAACACCCTCCCCTGGACTAAAGGATGAGGCTATGGTCCCACTGCCTGGAAGTCCCATATCCAAGGGACAGCAGCATACACTGTGGCTGAGGGTGAACTACCGTCCTCCTTCACAAGGCACTACGGTCATGGCTGCTCAGCTGCAGCATCCTAACCTCTTCTCAATTTAGTCACCAGCCGGCAGGTCAGGAGAACAGCAAAAGTACCAGGTTACCTGGTTCTCTAGGCCGCTCTTGACAGAGTGTCTCATGGCTGTGAAACCAATGGATTCTGGAAGCCTGCCTCCATGATGGAAGGATTTGTTGCCAGATAAACAATCACAACATAAACATCGTTGCTGAACAGTTGGTGGGTGTCAGATGACAGGACACCTCACAGGCACCTGACTCTCAACACTGGGGGATCTGTGGGGAGGCTGTTTGTTTCTTAGATGTGTTCATTTTATTTCATATGTATGAGCATATTGCCAACATGTGGTATGTACATGCACCACATACATGCCTGGTGCCACAGAGATCAGAGAGGACGGTATCTGGACAGGACTTAGAGGTGGTTGTGAGCTGCCATACAGGTGCGGGCAACTGAACATGGATCCTTTGCAAGAGCACTGTGCATAATCACTAAGCCATCTCTCCAGCCCCCATTTGACTCAACATTTGGACAAAGGCAAATCCTGCCAAACAGATCTCTGGGTGACATGAAGCAAATTCTTAGAAGGGTTTTCTTAGCAGAGTCATAAGTTCAGTCATTGGACAATACTTCCTCAACCAGCAGAAGGGAAGAGTGGCAGGGCAACCAACCACTCTTAGGCCCTTGATTCCAGGCATTGTGATATTACATTATGTTTTATATCATTTGATCCTCAAGATCCACTAGAATGACAGTGGCTCAAGGACCTTGTCCAACAATATACTTTCAGTGTCAAGTATGCAGCTGAAGGTTGTTCACCAAGACACGAAAAGACAGAGTAGGTCTTCAGTAAATAGAGGCTGAATAATAGACCAACAATCCAACAGGAAAGGCATAACAACTCTGCCTCACAGTTGAGATTTAAACCTCAGGAGACCAGGGAATGGTGCTAAGCACAGACAACCAGAACAGCTAGAACCTGTACTGGAGTCTAGGATACTTTTTCTCTTTTGATTATTTTATTTAACCCTATATGTATGGCTATTTTGCACCATGTATGGGCCTGTTGCCTGTGGAGGACAAAAGAGGGTGAAGATTCCCTCAACCTGGCATATAGACAGTGATGAGCCTTCATGGAGCAACAGAACTAAATCCTGGTCTTCCCTGCACCCTCCACAAACAAACAAACAAACAAACAATACTATTAGAATTGAGCTTGGCCTGGTAGTGCAGAACAGAAATCTTAACTACCTAAGAGACTGAGGCTGGAGGATAGGACTAAAGGCCTACAGGGATATTTAATGAAAGTCTGTTTCAAAATTTTTAAAAAGGCTAAGGATATGATTCAGCCCTGGACAGCCTAACACGAATGAGGCACTGGCTTCAATCTCTAATACCATACACACAAAACTGTAATTAATACGTAAACTTGGTATAGTGTGGGCTCCCATTTTCTTTTTTGTGTGGGAGAAGGGAAGGGAGAGATCGGAAGAAGAGAAGGAAGGGGGCACCCTTGGGATATAAAGTAAATAAACTGAAATTTTAAAAAATATCTATTTCTGGGGGCTGGAGAGATGGCTCAGAGGATAAGAGCACTGATTGGTCTTCCCAAAGATCCTGAGTTCAATTCCCAGCAACCACATGGTGGCTCACAACCATCTAAACATGAAATCTGGTTCCCTCTTCTGGCGTGCAGGTGTACATGCTAACACACATTGCATAAGTAATAAATAAATAAATCTTTAAAAAAAAAATCTGCCAGTTGTGGTGGCGCACACCGGTACAATTTGCTGAAGGAGGCAGAGGCAGGAGTTCGAGGCTAGCCTGGGCTACACAGTTTTTTGTCACAGTAAATTCTACCAGAGTGGACGCAGGACTAGCCACAGGATTATCATCATGGATTGCTGCAGCCATGAATCATCTGAAGGAATGGGCGGGCATGGGAGCATTAGCAGGCCTTCTGGTGTTGGTCTCCTTGGTTTGCCTGTGGTATATATGCAAGATTAGAGTCTCACAACAGCGTAATGCAGCCATGACCATTCAGGCCTTTTACAGCCATTGAAGCAGGAAAGTCTCCCCAAGCATGGTTGGCTACCATAAAAAGCTAAAATGTTACGCTCAGGATGCGAGGCTAAGCACTGCACTCAGGGTCAGCCGCTTTGGACCCAGAGAAGAACATATCTGATTGCATGCGGGTTGATGCCCCAGGTCCCGCCTCTGAGAAAAAGATATCGGTCGGGTCTGATGCTCTTTGGGTGGATGACACCTAAATGAACATCAGTACAAAGTCCCAATTTATTTCTAATATCAGAGATCAGACCTCTACTCTTGCCTGATGCGTCTAAAACAAAAAGGGGGAACTGTAGAGAGCTGCGGAATGCTGTGCCTTAAAGATGGAGCTCGTTTCTGCCTTCCACCTTCCCGATGGTGAGTGCTCTCTGTCATGAACATTTCCACATTTGGCTAAGGCTGAGGATCTGGCTTGCTTCCATGTATGTGGACCTATCTGCATTGCCCACGTGGCACCCTGGGGTTGGCTACCCAGAGGCTATTTAAGCTGTGGGCTGGCTTTCCCCAGGGTCAGATGATTGTTCAAGGTTCCTGAATAAACTGCATTGAAAAAAAAAAAGAATCTATTTCTGACATGAACTCAATGACTGGCTCATTGAGCTTTCCCCCAGCCCCCAAGGGAGGAACAGCCTTGCTAGGCCACAGATAAGGACATGCAGACTTCCTGAAGATAACTGAGAAGCTAGGGTCCGATGGAAAGAGAAAAGGACCTCCCCTCTCAGTGGATTCAGGGGAAGGGGGCAGAGAGGAGGTGAGGGAAGGAGGGGAGAATTATGAGGGAAAGAGGGACAGGGCTACAGCTAGGATAAAAGTGAATGTATAAAATTATTTTAAAATAAAAAATATTTTTAAAAATCTAATTAATTAATTGTTTTAAATGCAAGTTCTTCTTGCAAAAGTAAATGTGTGAAAGTGGCCACTAAAATTCTGAAAAATAAGAATTTAAGTAAATCCAAATGGGTTGTGATGCTCTTATACTCGCAGCACTTAGGAGGCTGAAGCAGGAAGAGAGCTGTGAGTTGGAGGTCAGCCTGTTTTTCACTGTGAAAACGCACAGTAATGGACAGCAGGGAAGTGTGTACAAAAAAAAATGTTAAGGGCTGATATGGGAGATAGGAGAGTTGGGCAATAGATGGTTCATAAGTCCAGGACCGTGAGTGCTGCATAGAGAGATCCTGTTTAAAAGACAGAGACAGAGAGAAAGAAAAAGATATAAGTGAGGTGCACCATGACTCCCTGTACTCCCAACACTTGGGAGGAAAAGGCAGGAAGATCTCAAGTCCCAGGCCAACAAAGAAGCGCTGTCTCAAAAATTGAAACAAACAAACAAAAAAAAAAGCAAACAGGGGCTGGAGGGATGACTCAGCGGTTTAAGAGCACTGCCTGCTCTTCCATAGGACCCAGGTTTAGTTCCCAGCACCCACAAGGCAGGTCACAACTGTCTGTAAATCTGGTTCCAGGGATCTGATGTCTATTTCTTCTGTCCCCGACCAGCATGGCACAGACATGCATGCAGGCAAACCATCCATACATATCAAACAAAGTAATAAATATTAAAAATAAATAAGCAGAAGCTTTCTGTGCTGGTGGCATTGCCAAGGACATCTTGAACTTTCTGAGACCTGACTGACACCCTGAAACAAGCTGTGGCAAGGGTGAGCTTCTCAAAGGGACACAGTACAAGAAGAGCAAGGATTCTGTGTGCCCAGGGAAAGTGACCCCATGAGAGGCTACAATGGGCAAACTAAGCCTTTTTTCCTCAAAAAGATTAAAACTACCAAGAAGATTGCTCTAAGTTTGAGTGTGTGAGCCTATTGCAGGATGTGTGCTTTTAACAGATATAAGCATTTTGAACTGGGGATAGAAAAGAGAAAGGGCCAAGGGATGGATCCCTAAGCTGATTTTGTTATGAGTTCCAGCACAGGGCAAGCTAATACAGATGATCCAGAAGAAGGAAAACCTGACAGTGTAGAGGAAAAAAGAAATCACTGCAGGAAAAGGTATTCTGAGGAGGTAAGAGGGGTGAGATGCTGGTCTTAGAAGGATGACATCACCTGTGAGGACAGAAAGGAAGACACAGTAGATGCTGACATGGTAAGTAGATGATTTGGGGATGGGGGGCACACATAAAACCTTCTTGATGGCTTCTTTTCTCAGTGAGTCAATTTCTCAGTGATTGGGAAAGTGATGTGGAAAGAGGCATCTCAGGTTAAAAAAAAAATGGTGACCTATTTCACAGGGAAATACAGAACTGAGTAGCATTGCCAAGGGTTCCTTTGGAGTTTGCAGTTATAGATTTGGAGTGAAACAAGAACACCAGCCAGTGCATGTCCCTCTACATAGACTCAGCTCTCCGGGTACACATGTGAAAGAATCAGACTAACCTTGTAACCTAAGTTTCTTTAATTGCCTTATAACTTACATTTTCAACTGTTAGGCCCATGTTAATTAAAGACTCTTAGTGCTTTCCCAGAGAACAGAGGAATGTCAAAGTTCCTGACACTGACGATCTGTGAGAGCAGAGATAAGGAAGTGAACAAGCAGAGATCTCTACTAGGTGGAGAGAAAATCACCGGCCAACACCTGTGAGATAACCTTTGTTGGAAAACTGGGCCAAATGGCCCCAATCCTTCTCCTGAATAGCTCCTGACCTTTGATCCAATGCCTGTAGCCCCCACTCCTCAGAACAGACCCGGGAGGAGTTAATCACTCTCCCACCTTTAACTGCAGCTATATCTCATATGGCAGGAAATTCCAAACTGACTTGAAGATCAGATATTCCCCAGATATTTAAGACAGGGCTAACTGGAAGGGTGCCCAGAACCAACCAATTATTTTAAAAGTTAAATACCTCATCCAATCCTGAATTGCCAAGACTGCAACCACTGAAAATTCCTGCACCTTTTCTTTTAAAAACCCAAAGCCTTTATCTCCCAGTGCCACTCCTTGCTGACCAGCAGGGGTGACCCCATTGCACAATGGTTAAAATAAACCTCTTGCTTTTTTGCATCGATGAGCTCTGTCTCCTGAGTTCTCTTCACCACTTCTGGAAATTAGGCTCATGCTGGACCTACCAGATGCAGGTGGTACTAGACAGAAATTTGAGGGTAGGCGGCCCCGCATGACAACAACACAGAGACAGAATCAGCAGGTTTGTAAGCAGGATTAGAATGATGTGTCTCAGAAGGCAAACTAAACAAGAAGATCCATGAGGAGATGAAGTTAATGGAAGGAAAGGAAAACAGAGCAGTCAAGAGACTGAAGGTCCTGGGGAAGCCAGGACACTTGTGTCTGAATCCTGACTAACACCCAGGAGGCCAAAACAGGAGACTACAAAGAATTCAAGGCTACCTTAAACTATATTTTTTGTTTTGTTTTGCTGTGTTTTGTTTTGTTGTTTGCGGCAAGGTTTCTCTATGTAGTCTTGGCTGTCCTGGTACTTACTCTGCAGACCAGGCTGGGCTTGAACTCAGACATCTGTCTGCCTCCATCAGGATTAAAGGCATGACTGTGCCACCATACCAAGCAGGACTCAGCTTCAATTCCTACCACCATATGACAGTTCCAACCACCTGTACCTCCAGTTCCACACTAGCTGATGTCCTCTACTGCTTCCCATGGGAACCAAGCATACACATGGAGCACACAGACATGTACGATACAAAACACCCAAACACATACACTGAAAATGGAAAACAAGATAATCTATAGTCTTGTTGGGACTAGTGGCACACACCTGTAATCTCAGCCCTTGTGAAGTAGAATTAGGTAAGCAGGAGTTTGAGGCCACCCTTAGCTTCAAGAGACTGTCAAGAAAGAAAAGAAAGAAAGAAAGAGAGAGAAGAAAGAAAGAGAAAGAAAGAAGAAGAAAAAGAAGAAGAAGAAGAAAGAGAGAGAGAGAAAGAGAGAGAGAGAAAGGAAAGAAGAAAAAAAACCAAAAAACCAGAAGCTGGGTGGGGTATCACAGTCCCAGAATTTGAAAAGCTGCCACAGGATAGGCCATCCTGGACTAAAAGCAGGTTCCAGGTCAGCCAGGACTATATAGTGAGAGCCTGTCTAAAAATAAAAAATAAATTCAGCCAGGCATGGAGGTGCACCCATTTAATCTCAACACTCAGGGAGACAGTTCATTTTATGAGTTTGAGGCCGGCTTGGTCTACAAAGCCGAGGCTGCACAAAGACACCCTGTCTCCGGGAGAAAAAAAAAAAAATCACACTCTTCATTGTTGTTTTTCAAAACAGGGATACTCTGTGTATTCCTGGCTGCCCTGAACTGGCTCTATAGTCCAGGCTGGCCTCAAATTCAGAGATCTACCTGGCTCTGCTTCCTGAGTGCTAGGATTGAAGGTGTGCACCGCAACACACAGCCATGTTCACACGCTTGGATGTACCTGTGAATCTGCATAAATGAAGTCAAATACACTGTTATCAAACTACGACAGCACACAAGCTCAGAGTCAGTGTTAGACTCCCCACTCACCTCTGTGGAAGGAGCCCCTTCCTAGGGGAGGGCTCACAGGGAGTGGATGGTAGCTACAGAGGATCCTCACAGACCCGGGAATACTGAGGGCAGAGCACACTGTGATTCAGGGAGTATTGGAGAAAGGGTCTCCCTAACCTGGCTTCAAATTCTGGATCCCTCTGCCTCAGCCTCCCGAGTGCTGGGATTACAGGTGCACACGCAAGCACCACCATGCCTGACTTGTAGTTTTATTTTTGTTAAGCCTCTATGTAGTTCTTACTGTGTAAACTTCTAGGAATCCACCTCTGGATCCTATGATATGTTGATAAAATGAGACCAGAGAGACACAGGCAGACTCAAGTTCTTAACAGCATTGTTTGACAGAAGCATACAGCCCAATAATAGCACATTCCCATTTGCACCAAACAGCAAATTTTGCTCATCTAATTTTACACATACACACACACACTTACCTGAGTTGAGGAAACACAGAACTACCTACACTTGCAGTCATCACCTGGCATACAGAGAAAACCTCAGTCCTAGAGACCTCTACCAACCTTGAGCAAATGAGGCAGCTGCTGAGTGACCAGTTCCTTAAACTCATTGATGCTCAGACTGCCTTTCCGTCCTTCCCGCCCTGCAAAAGTGAAGAAAGTAGTGACCACGGTCTCAATGGCTGTCTCCAGTTCAGTCAGGGGCTCTGCTGCCATCAGTACGCCAAAGAAGGAGCTGATGTCCTCACAGACTGACCTGTCTGAGAAGAAACAGACCAGGAGAGTCAGGGATCCAAGAACAGGTGAAGTGGCTCCCTGAAAGAGTCAACATGGGAGCGATCAAAGGGTCCAGGACAGAGAACAGGATCTCACAGAAATACTTTTTCTCTACCTCTCGTGTCTGAAAGTCTGTCTCGGGGATATCTCTGTAGTGGTCTCTACGTGTGCTGCAAGGGGATTTTTTAGAGTTCTCTGAGTGTGGTGACATCCCCTGTGGGGCCTCTACTCCAATGGCCCTTTCTTTCTGCCACTCCCTTTCTTAGGGTCAGGAGACTGCTTGTCTCCAATGGCTGTTTATGTTGCATCCCCATCCTCCCACATACTGGCTACTGTTCCTAGGAGAGAAGCCTAGGGTTGGCAAAAACCCAACTGAGCTCAGGGTCAATCAGGCCAGACCCATCTACAGTCCCACACCCTACTTCTGCTAACGGGGTCTGGGGATGCTCAGTGCAAGAACCTACCTGTCTTCCCCACTTCTGCCTATCGTTGACAAAGTCTAGAAAATAACTCTTCAGATTCCTCAAGCCCTCAGCCAAGGCCCTCGGGGGTCCAGTGAGGGAGGAAGCCTGCCTACTCATCCCTCTCATTCTGTCCTCCCACCCACAAGGAACACTGCCAGCTCTCCTAAAGCTACTTCCTGAATCTCTGCCTGAACCCGCTTACAAGGGAGAACCCCGGAGTCGATAAAGAAGGTCCCCGGGCTCTCTGCTACATCAGGGAGAGGAAAGAGGATCTCACCGGAGCAGGGTAATAGGATGCAGCTAGCTGAGCTGGAGCCTCTGGGCTGAAGTTTTATAAAGCTCCGGGGAAGGAGAGAGCCACTCCCAAGTCAAAGTGTCAAGTTTCCGCCTCCGCTGATTCCGAAAACATGGGACCGCCCCTGCTGTCACTAGCTGGCTCAAAACAGCGCTGTACGACCTGGACAGAGCCTGCTCAGAAAGGACCATAGTGTCCCACCCCTCCCAAGTCTGTGCCAAAGGGGCTGCTTCTGCTATTTGTAAAAATAAATAAAACAAACACTTGAGGATGTCAGCTCGGGAAACCCCATCTGAGAAACCAGAACCAGCAAAACACCCTACAGTCCAAGGACACTCAGAAAGCCCAGGAAGAGGTCCCCATAGTGGAACCCTGATTGAAGTCCCTAGCTGAGTTCCGAGACAGAAGCCCTCACGGAAAAGCTCCTGGGCAGAATTCTTCCCTTCCACTGCTCGGCCCCGCACCGCATCACCCTTCTCACGACTTCTCTTCCCACCTCCTCCCCGCTGGGCTCGGGGAGGGGGTGCAACCAAGAACAGAAAGAAACACAGGGCAGCCCATTCCCGCCAGCCCGGGAGACAGAGGGCGCCTCTGTCCACTCCTGGTCCCTAGCCCTCTGGGTGTCCTTTCTGACAGGGTGGAGCCTTTCCGGAGGAGGGTCCTTAAGGGAGGACAGTTAAAGCCAGGTCTCCCCACACCTCTCCAGAGGCCGCATTTACAGCCTGCCTGTCTGTTCAGAACCTGCTCCCACTTCAGGCCAAGGCCAACCGTGAGTATCCTACCCTGCTTAGGATAAGTCCCTGGCTTAGCCAGCATGGAGGGAACGGGGCATCAGTAGGACCCCAAGAGTCCTGAGAAAAGATACTGTGGTTTCTAGAGGGCTTGGGAGCAATCAGCCAAGGGAAAGAGCAGTGTCCAGATCTAGGGGAAATAAAGTTTGGAAAGTAGTGAGAGGAGCTGAGGGAAGGTCAGAGAGCTGGGCGACTGGTGAATGAGGTGCCAGGCAGCTTCCAAGGTACCATGTCCTTCCACACAGAACTCTGTGTCTCCTGCTAAGTACCCCAGGCTCTAGGTATGGGGAGGGATGGGACACAGCCCTGCTCCTTTAGGGTGAGCATAAGAAAGGATGCTCCAGCCAGTGGCTGCCTTTTAAGAACCAGAGCCCAGGGAATCCTCCGAGCAGCAGAGCATAAGCCATGTGAGAGCATCAAGAAGGGGGTCTGTGGCAGTGAACCCTGTCCCATCCCTGCCTTCTCAAGATCTCCTCTCTACCCCCCTTTTCTCAGCTTGCCCCTGCTCCACTCTCTCCTAATTTTTTCCTCTTTGTTTTCCCTCTGCTTAGCCCCTAGGACCTCCCCTCCATAAAATTCCAAGCTGCTGAAGGACTCCAGGTAACCTCCAGGAGCCCTCTCTCCGAGATGGGAAGGGTAACCAGAGCCACTCAGATCCCTTCCTTATCCCTTTGATCAGCTCAGCTTGGGTTCTCTCTCCCCTCATCTCTGTGACAACTAACTTCTTGTGACTGGAGTTCAGGTGACAGTCACAAGGGCTCCATTGAAGAGTTGGGATGTCATCTAATCAGGACCCATTGTCCAGTATACCCAGTGGTGAGGAAGGATGAGGACACCTGATCTGAGATACCCGAGCTGCCCTGAGCCTGGGGAAGGCACGACCCTCCCCCGGCCAGAGGACTCAGGGCCCTAGCATGGTAGTCTTTTCTCCATAGACCTCTCCATTCTTCTGCTCTCACCGGGCCCGTGGAACCCAAATGACCCATGCATTCAGCCTTTATCTAACACAAACCAGCCCTATCCTGCTCCCACTGGAGCTACTGAAACAGAACTGGCCTGAGGCAGGAATAGATAGCTTCAGGGACAAAGCCTTTAGGTAGGTTCCTCCTTAGAATCTTTGTGTCCAAGGGAAAACCTCAGACATTTCCCTCAGCTTCTACCTATGTGATTGGAATGGATAATTTTGCAGATAAGAGGACTAGACTAGGAGGTCATGGGAAGCATACCCCCAGAAAAGCCAAAATGAAATGCTGGGAGAGAGGGGAGCCAGGCAAGGGTATCTTGGGCATGGAGACTGAATTGCCAAAAGTTGAGGACCAGCCAGAGCTAGTTCCAGCACAGCTATGGCTGTAGAATGTGTGGTGTTATAAATAAGTAAATTCCAGGCCCAGAAAGATGGAGATCCAGCCAAAAGGACCTGGGCTTAATCCTTTGTGCCTAAAGAGCAAGGGTCACTTAGCAGTGTGGCTCCCCTCCACACCAACACCAACTCTTACCAACCCCCCCATCACCACCACTCCTCCATCAGCTCACCAAAAATACCAGACTTCTCCTGTGTGGGCATCAGAGACTTAGTACCCACAGCAAAGCTTGACTGTGACAGTGCCAGAAGGTAAATATAGAGCTAGAAGCCTGCCTGGTCCTGTGTCCACGCATAGCCCACCCCCAACCCTAAGTCTCTGCCCAGGCAGCCAGGAGCCAGTCACTGCATGTGTCTTTTGAAGACTTCTGAAGACAGCCCAGTTCCTCTTGCTTCATCTCATGACCATCCCTGACTCCCTCTGGCTGGGAAGTGATGGAGGGATCCAGAATGCTGGACTGGACTTAGGTGTGACAGGGTTTCTCTCACATCACAAAATCTCAATGAAAGATAACGTTGAGGAGGGTCCCATCTTGTAGCTGTCTGAGCTGGGAAACCAGGGCCAGGCCTGAGGATTCCCTTATCTGAGGACCCTAGAGCTCCTGAACCTGATTGACACTTCACTTCCCTTAGGTGGGGCTGGGTAGGTGTGCTGCTGAAATGGGCTCTGAGCTGGAGACTGCCATGGAGACCCTCATCAACGTCTTCCATGCCCATTCGGGCAAGGAAGGGGACAAATATAAACTGAGCAAGAAGGAGTTGAAAGACCTGCTACAAACTGAACTCTCCGGCTTCCTGGATGTAAGCAGAAGGTTGAGGTAGAGGGTGGAGGAAGGGGGTGGGCACCTCTGACAGGTCCCTGCCTCAGCCCTCAGCTCAGCCCATCCTCCTCTTCCAGTCTGAACTAGGTTGTCCAGGCTCCCCAATCTCCTCCCTGGAAAAGCCAAAATGCCCTAGTGTACTGACCCCCTGTTAATACCAGACTCTGCAGATTCATCAGTGACACTACCCACTGCATAAGATGGAGCCATGAAGAGCACAGCAGCATATAGCTTCATCCTAGCACTACAGAAGGAAAAAGGCAGGAGGAGCAGGAATTCAGCGCCAGCATGGACTATGTGAGACCTTGTTTCAAAAAAAAGTTTTTTGGTTAAATTAAGGCCCAGCCTTGTGATGCATGCCTTTAATCCCAGCACTTGGGAGGCAGAGCCAACAATTTGTACAATTTTGAGGCCACCCTGGTCTATATAGTGAGACTCTGTCTCAAGGAAAGAAGGAAAGAAAGGAAGAAAGAAAGAAAGAAAGGAAGGAAGGAAGGAAGGAAGGAAGGAAGAAAGGAAAGAAGGAAGGAAGGAAAGAAGGAAGGAAGGAAGAAGGTTTCTTTTATTCGTTTGATTGCTTGGTTTTGTTTTTTTGTTCTTCAAGACAGGGTTTCTCTGTGTAGCTTAGGCTGTCCTGGACTCACTTTGTAGACAGGCTGGTCTAAAATTCACAGAGATCTGCCTGCCTCTGCCTCCCACGGTGCTGGGATCGCCTGCATGCACCACTGTGACAGGCAAAAAGTTTTAAATTAAAAAATAATTAAATACTAGAGAGATGGCTCAGAGGTTAAGAGCATTGGCTCCTCTTTCAGAGGTCCTGAGTTCAATTCCCAGCAACCACATGGTGGCTCACAACCATTTATAGTGAGATCTGGTGCCCTCTTCTGGCCTGCAGAATACTGTATAAATAATAAATCAACAAATCTTCAAAGTAAATAAATAAACCAGTAAGTTAAGCATGGAAGCTCTCACCTGTAATCCCAACACTTGAGAGACATAAGCAGGAGAATGATCATGCATTTGAAGCCATTCTGGACTACACAGTGAGTTCCAGGGCAGCCAGAACTACAAAGTGAGACTGTCTCAAAAAAAAAAAAAAAAAAAGACTTGTGAGTCGCTCAGCAGGTAAAGGGATGTGCCACCAAAGATAACAACCTGAATTTGGACCCTCATGGTGAAAACAGAGAATTGACTTCCACAAACTGTCCTCTGGTCTCCACAAGAGCACCTTGGTATGTGCATGCTCGCTCACACACACAAGAATAAATAAATCAATAAAAAAATTTTTTGAGACATGGTCTCACTGCATGGCTCTGGGCTGGAACTCAGAGATTCCCCTGCTTCTGCCTCCCATGTGCTGGGATCAAAGTCATGTGCTGCTAAGCCCAGTGAACTTTTTTTTTTGGAGACAAGGTTTTACCAGTCCTGCTTGCCTGCCTGGCCTAGTTCTAACTACGTAGACCAGGCTGGCCTTAAACTCACAAAGACCAACCTGCATCTGCCTTCAAAACACTAGGGTGCCACCACATCCGTGAGAACTTTTTTTTAAGTAGGGCTGGAAGCCAGCGGTGTGGTAGTGGTGACCTTTACACAGAGAAACCCTTATTAAAAAAAAAAAAAGAAAAAAAATACAAAACCTTAGCAGAGGCAACCAAAGAATTGAGATGAGTACTCTGATGTCACATGACTTCTCTACTAAGGGGGCATTTGAGCCCTGGGTGCCCACTGGAAGGCTGGGGGTAAACTAAGACATTATGGGAGGCATCCACATGAAGAGAAGCATGGGAGGAAGGGTGGAAAGTACACCCAGTGGCTTCATTTGGCTGGAGGATGCAGGGAAGTAGGAAAAAGATGCTGACAGGGACCACATCCAAACCTCCAGAACCTTTGTTAGGCTTCACTCAAGCTGTGGCCCTGCTAAGGTTCCATGCTGCGTAACTTTTGTTTATACCCCAGCGGCCAATTTGTCTCTTCTCTATAACGGAAGTAGTGGGAATAACTCATACATTATTTGTGTTAGTAATAAAGATTACAGGGTTGGTGGCACACACCTGTAATGCTGGCACTCACAATGCAGACCCAGAAAGACCTCAGGTTCTAGACCAGCCTGGGTCACATGGCAAACACTGGGGTCGTTTGAAACAGGGTCTCATTATGTAACCCCAGCTGGCATGGAATCTGCTATGTAGACCAGGCTGGCCTTGAACTCACATGGATCTACCTGCTTCTCTCCCCCACTGAGTGCTGGGAAAAAAAGAGATATGCCATTTTGCCCTAACATGATTTTTTTTGTTTTTAATTAACTAAAACAAAGCCTGTAAGGCCCCTAGTGTAGTACTTGTCACATTGTAGACAGTCATGTATGACAGCTGATGTTAATACTCATTCTGCTTGGTTCTGTAGGCAACAGGAGCTCACCAGTCTTTAGGGCTGCAGAAGACTCCCATAATTAAATACCAGTCTCTAACATGCCCACCTCTGCCCTCCTAAACCACTATGCTGGCTCCAACTTGGTGGTACCCACTTCCCTCTCCTCCTCCCACAGGTCCAGAAGGACCCAGATGCTGTGGACAAGGTAATGAAGGAACTAGATGAAAATGGAGATGGAGAGGTGGACTTCAAGGAGTATGTCGTGCTCGTGGCCGCTCTCACTGTGGCTTGTAACAACTTCTTCTGGGAGAACAGTTGAGCACACAGCCCTAGTTAACAGCGCCCTTCCTCTCCAACTTGTCAAGGCATCCCCTTTATCCTGCCTTCTCCTCACCCGAACTGTACCACCCTAGGTCCCCATCCTTGCCCAGTTCCAACATGCACTAAGGGCGCAAGAGTGGCAGATTTTAATAAAGTCTTCTCTCTCACCAACTGTCAATGTCTGTATCCTCTGGGTTGAGTATGTGTGAATAAAGAGTGCTCAAACCCAAAACTCCTTATCTCGGAGAGTTTACCTACATTAGAGCTTATGTAAGGAACACTCAAGACCCAGAAATACAGGGGTCCAAAGTTTTAGCGGAAATCCAAGTATCATTGGCTTCTTGAGGACTTGTATGAACAACTGGTAATACCAACACTTAAAGGATGAGGCAGGAAGATTTTGAGTTCTAAGCCAGCTTATACTACATAGGCAGATCTTGTCTCCAAAAACAGAAACAAGCAAGCCATCAAAAACACTGAAGAAAATTGGAACACGGTAACACACACCCATAATCCCAGCACTCAGGGAGGCAGATGCAGGCAGATCACTGTGAGTTTGAGGCCAGCCTGGTCTACAAAGCGAGTCCAAGCTATCAAGGCTACACAAAGAAACCCTGTCTTGAAAACAAAGACCAAAACAAAACCTGAAGAAAGCTAGATATGGTTGCACACACCATGGTCATTTAACCCAACACTTGGCAGGGGTGGGTGAATCTCTGTGAGTTCCAGGCCAGCCAGGTCTACATAGGGAGTTCCAGAACAGCCAGAGCTACATTATAGAGCCCTTGTCTCAAAAAAAAAAAAAAAAAAATTCCAACCTTCATTCAGTGTTTACTGATGTCCCACCATTGCTAGACATTATGTAAGAACTGGAGATAAGTAAGTAAGATTCTTACCCTCAGCTAAGTAAAATCCAGCAAGGAAAACAGCCTCCAATCATCACATACCGCCAGGAAGTCCTGATGAGCACATGGGGCAGTGAAAAAGTTGAAAATGTATTCATCCCTCAAACATTTGAGCCCTTTTATAGCCCTTTATTTGAGTCCTAAATCCTCAGCCTCAAGAAGAATACCATGAGCTGGGAATGGTGGCACACACCTTTAATCCCAGTGCTCAGGAGGCAGAGGCAAGTGGATCTCTGAGTTCAGAGGCCAAACTGGTCTACAGAGAGTTCCAGGACAGCTAGGGCTACACAGAGAAACCCTGTTTCAAAAAACAAAACAACAAACAAACAAATAACAAGTGAAAAAAAAAAAACACATCAAAGTCAGGCTTTAGAGCTATTTACAGTTCCGAAAACAGGGCCTGGGTTGGGGGGAGATTTAGTTCAATACCCAGCATAGCTTGGGGGACAGCCTCTAATTAAGCATGGTGGGATACACTTTTAACATCAGCCCTCTGAGGCAGAAGCAAGAGGATCTCTAGGGGTTCAAGGCTAGCCTGGGCTCCAGAGTGAGACATTCTGTGTGACGACTAATCTTTGTTGTCAACTTTGACTGCATCTTGAATTAACCAAGCAGCCGGGGACACCTGTGACATATATGCTTTACTTGCGTTGAGAAGACCCACCCTGAAAGTAGCCACATCGTCTAGTAGAAGTCTACATAAAAGCATGTGGAAATTATGGGGAGGAGAGTCAGAAGACGGATCTTTGTGAGTCTGAAGTTTCTACAGAAACACCCTACCTCGAAAAGCAAGCAAACACCACAAATAGCTTTGAGGACAGAGAGAATCACCCAGGCTCTGAGGCCCTAATAAAGACTTTTTACACTCGTCTTTAGCTTGGGGATGGGAGGTAACAAAATACAAACACTGCTTCCAATCACACCTAAGCTGCTCTTTTGCAAACCAGAGAACCCCACCAGACTGGATCCTATATAGCGATTAAGGTCACTGACCACGCCCCCACGGGCGAAGCACTCCACGTAACTTAAGGGACCTTTGCCAGAGTCCGCGGGGAGCCCTGCGCAGGCCAAAGAACTCATTTGGCCACGCCCCAGTGTGCGCGCGCAGTGACGCAAGCCCGTCGGCGCCATTTTAGCCAGTCACGCTGCACCGGTGGGCCTGGCAGCCATTTTGTTTTGGACACCAAGCGGGAGTTGGCGGCGCCGGCTGCGGTGGCACAGACGAAAGGCAGGAAAGGGCAGGCCTGACGAGCAGAAGAATCGGCCGGCTAGATAATCAATCCACCGCGAGGGAGCCTCCCAGACTACCGCTTCCGCACCTAACCCAACCGCCCAGCTAGCTAAACCGAGCGCCCCGCCGTCAGCTCAGGTTCGGCCGGTCCCCGGCCCGCCCTCCGCAGCCGTGGTGGCAGCCCCGGGAGGAGCGCTGGCGTCCGTCTCCTTCGGTGAGTGTCCGGGGTGCAAGCGGGGGCGGGGGCGCGGGCCACGGCGGCGCGGGGGGCCGCTGTGGACGGCCATGAGGTGTGCGCAGGCCGGGGAGGGGGCGGAGCCGGGAGGCGGAGGCTGCGCCGGAACCGCGGCCAGCCAGCGGGGTTGTTGGTACTGGTTTTGGTTGGCTTGTGTGGTGGTTGTGGTTTGGTTTTGGCTTTTCGGCGGGCGCTGGGCCTCGAATCCAGGGTCCTCCCCATCTAGACAAGTGCCCGACCTCGGAGCCCAAGCCTCGCCCCCGGAATAGCGTTTGATGGGGATAACAACGGAAACAGGCGGCTGACGGAGTTGCGGGGGGGTGGGGGGAGTCTGGGGAAGATGAGGATGAGGCGGAGGTTGAATAAGCACTACCAGATTTAACGACAGCGTTGTGTGTTTGTTTTTGCGACACCGAAATTGAACCCAAAATCCTGCTCTGGCCAGGCAAGCGCCCTGAGTTAACATCCTCAGCCTTTAAAAAATTAATAGCTTTAGTTTAAGACAGGGTCTCTTCAGTTAACACCCAGGCTCGCCTTGAGCTTGTGACCGTCTTGCCTCAGCCCCTCTCCAGTATGTGCCACCAGGTCTGTCAATGGTTAAATTTTGTGGAGTGCTCGTGACAAAACTCTCAGATTGAATACCCATTTAGAAAACCTTTTCTGTCTTTTCCCAGCCGTGTCTTACTAGAGCTCCACTTACATTTGGAGTTGAGAATCGGTTTTTGTTGTTAGGTTTTTTTGTTTGTTTGGTTGGTTTGGTTTTTTGAGACAGCATTTCCCTAATGTAGCCTAGGCTGTCCTGGACTCGATTTATAGACCAGGCTGGCCTCGAACCCACGAGATCCGACCACCTCTGCCTCCCCGAGTGCTGGGATCACAGGTGTGCGCCGAGCCCATCAGAATCGGTTTTTAAGCTAAGCATTTCTTCTGTTTTGAGTGGTGTGTGAGAGTTAGGGCCTCACAATGTCATAGTGTAACCCACTATGGTGCCCTCAGCCTGTTATACTGCTCCTTTCATTGCTGGGAATTGAATTTAGGGATTCATCGGTGCTAGACAAGCGCTCTAATACTGAGCTGTATTCCCAGCTCCTGCGTTTGCCTAGAGATCCGTGGCCCTCAGCTTTCTATAGACATCTAAGATGCACCACCAACCCCAGTTGCTGTCGCTCCCCATTCATGGCCAGATTGTAGTTTAATTGATCTGGGGGTTTAGTTTGGTTTGGGGTCTTTCTTTTTCTTTCTTTCTTTTTTTTTTTTTTTTTCTCCCTCTCCCTTTAGTGTTTTTGAGATGGGGTTTCCTGTGTAGCCTTGTTTGTTCTGAACTCTTAGACCAGGCTGGCAGTGAACTCAAGTCATCCGGTTGGCTCTGCCTCCCTGAGTGCTGGGATTAAAGGCCAGTGCCACCACACCCAGCTTCTTTTTCTTTTTTAACATTCCTTGGCTGAAAAGGACTGTTTTAGATTGAAAGCCAAGCTCCTAGGATTTGTCTACATCTGATTCTGCCATTTTGGAGACTTTGGCAGATGTTCTCCATCCTGGAGCTTTGAAGTTCTGATAAATTGAGATTAACTGTCATATAAACTTAACACACATCTCATAGCCCACTCACAGGATTTCTCTATGTAGCTTTGGCTATCCTGGAACTCTGTAGACCAGGCTGGCCTCACTCAACCAGACAGAGATCCACCTGCCTCTGCCTTTTGAGCTCTACGATTAAAAGCCATTACCATCAGGCTAAGGCTAATTTAAGTTCTTAAAATAATTTTAATATTATCTTAAGCATTAATCTAGGCCTTTTATTGGTTAATGCCTTGCTTCTTATGAAATTGCAATCTTCATTATTCTGATTTAGTCATGCATATTATCCTTTGTAGATTCTCGGGATCTGAAGATGGCTGCACAGTCAGCGCCGAAAGTTGTGCTAAAAAGCACCACCAAGATGTCTCTAAATGAGCGGTGAGGCAGCAACAGCAACTTCAGCTCCTCCCTAAGAAAACATTACTTAAACTGGCCCTGGGGTCCAATACACAAAAGCCAGTTGTAAGCTAAATGACAGAAGGCTACAGACCTCTGTTCTTAATTGCATCTAATGTGGTACACAAAACAAATCGGGCGGTTGTTTCAAAACCCCTTATCAGTAGATTTTTATATTAAGCTACCTGAAATATTTACCTGGTGGGATATATTTTTAAAAGACTCCTCACACCCTCCCTTCAAATTTTTTTTCTAACATTGATACAGGGGTGGTGCAGCATGATGTTATGGTATATCTTGGCTGCAATAGGCTCGCTGCCTAGTCCAAGGCCAGCAGTGTTATATCTGGCCTGTAAGAGGCAGGTAGCAAGCTGTGACTATGTCCAAAGGCCCTTGAATATCATTCTTGGGCCTTGTAAGAGGCACTTGCTTTGCTCCATTTCACTTTCTTCCCATTCTGCTTTTTAGTTTGTTTTGTTTTGCATTCTTTTGACAGCTGTGTGTTTTCTTCCATTAAGCCTAATCATAACAGGAACGATCAAATATCCTCATAGGCTCTTAGTGATTGAACTAATTTAACTTTCGAAAGAAGTCCTGAGTTAGAAAAAGTGATTATTTGAGACTAAGAAAAATTAAGGTACTTAAAGGCAGTTTTTGTTTCTGATAGCTTCATTTGTTTGGTGTCTTTCACCATTTCATTATGTTGCTGCTGGAACTTCCAAGGCATTTAGTACCTGCTTCTGCTTCTAAAGCACATGTGCTTCTCTGCTCATCTTAGAATGTGATATATTAATTACCTGTATTTATGTGTTACAAAGTAATATTAGAATGTAGTAAATGTCCATAATTTATGTGTCTATATTATTTCAGTGGACTTTGAAGGTGCTCTGGTCTTTCCTCCTGTTTGTCCTTCTCTAAAGATGTAGGCATTTTTGTTTGTCTTTGTAACTGCATTCTCTGTTTCTTGTCATCATATTTGCTTAATGCGTGTTTTTCTTGCTTTCCACTTCTCTAAGAGCTGTTACCTGAGCCCTTGTTATCGCTTTTGACTGTGCTGCACTTGGCTGTATTTCTGAGTTTCTGATTCTTGCAAGTTTGTGGAAACAGAGGAGTCTTTAACCCACATCAGCCTTGATGCAAATGTACCACTTAAAGTTCATGGGATCTGGATCTCCTGGTCTAGCAAGCCATGAAAATGCCAATAAGTGTTTTATAATAAAGCTTTTATTTAAACACCCATTTTGTTCGACCTTGAAGCTTTACTAATATGCTGAAGAACAAACAGCCGATGCCAGTGAATATTCGGGCTTCGATGCAGCAGCAGCAGCAGCTAGCCAGTGCCAGAAACAGAAGACTGGCCCAGCAGATGGAGAATAGACCCTCTGTCCAGGCAGCATTAAAACTTAAGCAGGTGAGAGAATGGGTCCTGCCATCTGTGTCAGTCAGGCCACCAAGGCTGTCAGGATGTATTGGATGATTACAAGATGGCTCAGGGAAAAATTTGTTCAGAATTTTATCTGAACAAGTATTCAAAGAATGCCAGTTTGGGCAGGTACCAGTTAAGAAGCTTTTTAACACTTTTCTCCTAGGGAGGTTGACACCTCTGTAACCTGTGTTATCTATGAGGATTAACTGATTATTTTTCTGGTCCTCGCTCTTAGGATAATTTATGTATTCATTTTTATTTTTATATAGAGGATCTTTGTTTGGTCTAGGAATGTTGCTCAATGGTAGAGCACTTGCTTAGCAAGAGTAAGGCTCTGGGGTTCAGTTCTCACCACTTAACAAAAAACAGGAGAAAAATTTTGTTTTCTTAATCTTTGCCCTCTGTAAAAACAGTTTACAAACTAGATTAATCTTACTCTTGCAAGTGCAGAATATAAATGGCCTTGGTCTAAGGTTTTCAGTGCTAAAAACAGCACCTAGTTTCATCAGCATGGTAGAACAAGCATACAGGATAATCAAGTGTCAGTTCTGTTTCACATTTCCAGTAAGAGGTAATCCTGCTCAGGCCTGAAATAAAACCTGCTCTTTATCATTCGTAGACTTTATATGCAAGTCCGGACAGTGGCTGTGGAACGATATGTCCAAGCTGTGGCTGGGTGTCCAGAGGGCGATGCCATGCAACTGTAAGGATTTTAACTGGTAGCACTGCATGGCTGTGCATAGAGTCAGCACTTATAACACCCACCCCCACCCTGAACCATTGGGCTCACTGACCAAAAATAAGCAAGGCTTTCTGCTTTGTCTCCTTTTCAGCCTTGGGGTGGTCAGGTTCATCACTGACTCAGGAGAACAAGTCATAGGTCCACCATTTTCCAAAAGTAATAAAAATTGTGAGTCTCTGATAAACCATGCCAGAGGTCCTTTCAACAGTCCAGCCTCTAAAGTAGCTGCGCCCACAGCTTCGTTGGTGGGATGTTATCAGTCTGTCCACTGGCCATGACCTGTCAAAGAGTGTTGCTATTGCAGTTGAGGGGCTTTTTTTTTTCTTCTTCTTCTTCTCTTTTACTAATATTAAGGCTAGACAAAGGGGACACAGTTGTAATCTCAGCAAATGGGATCATGAGCTCAAGGCCAACCCAAATTTTGTTTAGTTTTGTTTTGTTTTGTTTTGTTTTGTTTTGTTTTTGTAGTGTGGTTTTGAGACCAGAGTCTCACTCTGTGGCTACAGTTGGGCTGGAATTCTGTATGTAGACCAAAGTGTCTTCAGACTCACAAAATTATGCCTGTTCTTGTCTCCAGAGTGCTGGGCTTAAAGGTGGGTGCCACCACACCTAGAACAAAAACTTAATTTTTTTTTAACTTAAGTAGCCATATGTAATTAGTGGCTACCTTATACAGTGCAGCTCTAGAGTAAAACTGAGTAGTACTATCAGTATACATAAGTGTCCAAGGGGAGTAGCAACTACAGATGAAGATGAACGTCACACTTATACAGTTCTTTCCCAAAGCAAAAGACTCAGGGAAATGAGTGTAGTCAGTAATTGAGCATGAGAATGAAGTCCTGAGTTAATAATTGCATTCTAGGATCTGGAGGTACTGTTCAGGGTTAAAGTATGCCTGCCATGGGAATGTGCTTTAGGCCCAACACCACAAAAAAATGATTGTGCTAACTGGGGAGTGACAGGACAGATCTTTAGGGTTGGTTGTCCCTGACTCTATTAGATGTCTAATGTTAAGGACCTTTCTCCTCTAATGGGAAACAGTTGAAGGTTTTGTGCTGGAAAGCTAATGATAATGCCACAAGATCTTTCTCAGAGCTCTTAAGTCAGGAAAAGCATATATGGAAAGATTTGTATATACCCCTGCTGTTAGTATGTGATGGAAGTTAATTGTGTGCAAGAACACGCTTTTCATTAATATTGACTGGCTTTCTGGAAGAACAGAATTGCAAGGGCCTTGGTTGTATTCAAGGCTGCATTGTTTCCTTTTCCTTTGAAGAAATCTAATTCTCTGAGGTGTGAACTTCAGAGTCTTTTGGAGAAACTAATTATTGAAAATTGTTATCTCTAGTTTGTCCCTGTGTGGCACTTTGGGGTACTTGTTTTAATTTAAACATGAGTTTGGCAGGCTCACTATGAAGAGAAGTTGAATTTTGTGTTTAAGACCCTTCTACTGGCTTAAGGGAACTGTTAGTAGTGGGAGATGTGGACTTTACAAATATTTAAGAAATGTAAGGAAAGGAATGTTGACTTTTTTGTGTTTATTTGCATCTTAAGGTTAAAAAAAAAAGGACCGTCTGGAGTTAGATACTCAAAAGAAAAACTGGAACACACTGGTCTCTGTGACTGGGGAGTCAGTCTTGCCTTTGAGTCTCAAGAATTGAAGTGACTTGTAATTTAAATTTACCCAGAATGTGATGCACTTCCTGTGGTGTGGGAGTAAGCCCTGGCAAACAGTGTAGTCCTTGGGCAGGTGTGGAAGAAGCCGAGTCCTTGTCAGCCTCTGGCTCAGAAGCAGCAGGTGTGGCTGCTGTGTGGTTTGAATGGCCAGATCACTAAGGTTATCTGTGCTGGTGCCATGGTTGTGGACCATACTAAAGCTTTTAGAGCCTTTGTTTTGGGTAAGCATTCTGCTTTTATCCATGTTCTGAGGTAAATATGTCTTTCATTCAGAATCCTTACGTTACCTACAAGCTTATACCCTTCACAGCAAGAGACTCGACTCACTTGCCTCCTTTTGTCTTGTACTTTAAATGGCCCAATCTCACTGATTTGCTTTTTTTTTTTTTTGATCTCAGTCCTCTAACACCTTTTCTTCCAGAAGAGCTTAAAGCAACGCCTGGGTAAGAGTAACATCCAGGCACGTTTAGGCCGGCCCATAGGTGCCCTGGCCAGGGGGGCAATTGGAGGAAGAGGCCTACCCATAATCCAGAGAGGCTTGCCCCGAGGAGGACTGCGTGGGGGACGTGCCACCAGAACCCTGCTTAGGGGCGGGATGTCACTCCGAGGTCAGTGTTTTGTTATCTGATAATGGCTGGGCTCTATCCTCTTCCCTTTCTCTTGGGCTGCTTATCAACACATTTGTTTAGCATCTTTAATCCTGGATTTGTTTTAATAAATAACTTTTGAAATCACATTTTTAGTACTGCTGCATGTGTTTTACCAATATCATTCCTTTTTCTGATAATGTGCAATGGTGGGAGGCTATGACCTGCATAACAACAGGTAATCCATGTCATCTCCATTCCATTTTAAAACACCTGCTGCTGCTTGAAACAGAGCATATTCAAGTTCTAGCAATAAGTCTTAAGAAATGTGTGGTTAGCATGTGCAAGGCCCTGGGTTGAATATCCTCAATACCAAGAGAGAGAAAAAATGTGGGTCTTTTGGCCCGTGTCGTGACTAACTATGACTAATCTGTGTCCTGAAAATGATTAATCTGGAAGAGAGGGGACAGTTCGATCCATAGCGCCTGCCTATCTGTAGCAAACCCTTTGAATACTGTTCCCTTTATAATACTCTTGCCCCCTTTAAAATGTATTGAAAGTAAGAATCATAGCATTTATTTTTAAATCTACCACATTACTAGGCATCTGATTGTTAACTTATTAAACATATGAACTTGAGTCCCAGCTTATGGTCAGAATTACTGGCCTGAATAAAGAGCTGTTTTGTTTAACCATTCACACACACTGTGCAGTTTGCCCCACCCAGACTAAAAATTAACTAATTATTCTATGTAACCGTCACCCGCCTTCCTTTGGTTAGATCTACTTTGTCTCTCTTGGATTTACCTGCATATACATTGTATGCCTCCTCTCCAAGGTCAAAACCTGCTGCGAGGTGGACGAGCCGTAGCTCCCCGAATGGGCTTAAGAAGAGGTGGTGTTCGAGGTCGTGGAGGTCCTGGGAGAGGGGGCCTAGGGCGTGGAGCTATGGGTCGTGGCGGAATCGGTGGTAGAGGTTAGTCAGCTACCAACTTCAGAGAGTAGCTCCCTCATTTTCCTTCCTTCAAAACTCAGAGCTACCTTTCTGCACAGCTTCAAGTCACAGGCAGGCTTGTTTGTTTGTCTTGTTCGTTTTTTTGAGACTGGCTTATTTTCTAAATTCACGTGGTGATAATGCAAACATCTGTTAGGATTAAGAGTCAGGTACATTTTCCAGAGTCACATTTTAGGCATTCTTCTCCATACTCTTAGGAATTTAAGTTGTATTAAAATGATGCAATGATCAGTTTGGGATTTTTCCTTTTTCTGTATCTGCCTGCGGCCACCACCACCACCACCTTTACACACCCATCCCAAAGCCCAAAACCCAGTTTAACTTAGAGAAGTAGAACTAAGATGAAGGGAAGTAAAGAACACTTACCTAGCATATGTGGGCCCTGGGTTCAATCTCACACCATAGAAACAAAAATAAGAGGGGAAATGCAAAAGTGAGACAAAGAAGAATGGTAAGAGGCAGAGAATAGAGCTCAGTGGGAAGCACGTGCTTAGTGTGGGTGAGACTAGATTCAGTCCAGCAGCACCGTGAGGTAGTGGGATGAGGCCTAGCACCTATTGTTGCCTTTAAAACCAGGTAAATTTAACAGAGGCTTTGTGTCTTAAGAACCAGAGACAATTTGACTGATCAAAGTTGAAAGTCAGAAGTGGTACTTACTATCAGTTAGCCAGCTGACTGTTGTTCGTAATCTTAGCTTTGGTGCCTTGATTTTTGTCTTGTGACCTCACAGACCAGATTAGAAAAGAGTTTAATAATGGTGGTGTTAGTACCAAATTTCATTGGAGCTTTCTGGTTTATTGCTAAATAAGAAACTCCTAACAAATGATAGCATGAAACATCTTACTCTAGTAGCCCTCTGGATATTTTTTCTGATTCTTTCTAAAATGTGGGGCGGGCCTTCATAATCCACAGTCCTTCAGGTACTGAAGAATAACTTAGGAATGGACATTTGATAACAAAGGTTTATTTTCTTCTCTGCCATTATGTGTCACTTGCCTTATTGGATGAAGGAGGAGGTTATATGGGTTTCAGGATAAGATAGAATGTTTCCAGATTGTATTGACATGGTTTCTGAGAGGGACTTCAGAGGTTAGGAAAAACTAAAGCTGCTTTTGAGAAAGTTGAGTGTTTGGTTAGTAAATTGAAATTACTTCTCAGATAATAGTTGTCCTAAGGTGGCCAGTCAGAGAAGTAGCTAAGTTTCTTCAGTCTTTGGATACAAGAAATCACTTCAGTAGACCTAATGTATTTAGAGCAGATGAGGTGACAGTCCATAATGTCTCAAGTTAAGCTTCATGTAAATACCCTTGATTCTCTGTGCCCTTTGACTGCCTCCTAACAAACTAGAATAATATATTTTAATTATGAGTTTACAATAAGTCCCAAACTTTAGGTCATTCCTTTGTTCTAGGGGAGGTTCATGTGTAAGATTTTTCAGCTAATACTACACACCTGTAATCCCAGGAACTGGGAGGCTCTTGTTTTGTTTTTGAGACAGGTCCTCCTGTACCCCTGGCTGGCTTTGAAGTTAGATTCTGATCCCCTGCTTTTGCCTCCCAGATACTAGAATTACAGGCATCCATTATATGGTGCTGAGGATTGAACCCAGGGCTTCGTGCATACTAGACAAGCACCCTACCGACCAAGCTACACTCCAGCCCAGGAGTCTAAGATGAAGGCTAGCTGGTCTGCATGACAAGACCCTGTCTCAAAGTGGGAGGGGAAGGTTTTTTTTCTTTAGTAGCATTTAGAGAGGAATACTTAAAAGGGACTCATTGTGTGTGCTTTCCATGTGTTGCTTTTACCCAGTATGTTTCTTTTTTTTTTGTTTTTTCCAGATTTCTCCTCTTTTCCCTTTCCTTGAGCTTGTCTCAGCTAGGCCCACAACTATAAAGGGGCACTCTTCTAAGACCCATCAAATTGGTGTGTAACTGCCTTTTTTTTTCCCCCTCTTCTCATTTGGCCAGGTCGGGGTATGATAGGTCGAGGAAGAGGGGCCTTTGGAGGCAGAGGTCGAGGTCGTGGCCGAGGGAGAGGTGCCCTCACTCGCCCTGTATTGACTAAGGAGCAGCTGGACAACCAGTTGGATGCATACATGTCGAAAACTAAAGGACACCTGGATGCTGAATTGGATGCCTACATGGCACAGACAGATCCTGAAACCAATGATTGAAGCCTGCCTGCCTGCCCGCCTGCTAGACTCTTGTTAAAGTCACATCTATAAAACAACTGAGAGAAAACAGGAGAAGCCTGATTGATGCTGGAAGGGCCTGTCACAATAGGGTGTGGACTTACCTGCCACCACTTGGTGCATTTAGTCTGTTCCGTCTACTTTTTGATACTGTGTTCTATGAAACCCTATTTCCTTTCATTTGGTTGAGTTTATTTTCTTGTTTATCCAGTCACCCAGACTTGTGTTTGAACAGGAATGCGTTGGCCTTGTGAGTAGAGCAATTTTTCAGCCTCAGCCTCACCTGTCATATACTCTTGACATTTTATAATATTTCTTCTGTTCATTTTAATGAACATTTTATGATCCCAGAAGGAGCCAGTGTTCTCACTAACACTGGGATAGAATTCTGCATCTTCTTTAAAAGCTTCATGTTAATAGCTGGAGCTAAAGGTGTGTTTGCTATGTTGATAGTGAACGTAGTAAATTGGAAATATTGGTGTTGCTACTGGGCCACAGAATGGGTTTACACATAACAACTTGGATTTGGTTAAAGTTGGTGTTACCTGCATTGAAACCGCATAAATGGTAGCTGACAAGCCAAGTTGGGCAGGTATGATTTCCACCCTAAAATAAGATTTTTATGCTTTCCTTTTGGCTTTGTGTCATGTCCAAGAGGTTTGTGCACTTCTAGTATAGAAGGAGTTATTTGGTGTGGCAGAAGAGACAAGGGTGGAACACTGGTTACCAACTGGGTGGGAAAGTGTCAGATGCTGCTCATGCTGAAATGCAGTTACTATGTTTGTCCAGAACCAATCTTGATCTAATCCACTTAACTGGCTTTATTTGACCCTCTTGAAGGTTTAAGTTCAATCATTTTGTCAGCTGTTCAGTGAATCTTGTATTTCTGGTTCATTATAACAGATTGTTCTCTCAAATTTAACCCAGGCTTTCTGTTTGTTTTTTGGGTTCCTTAAATGCTGTATAACCATTTTGGTGGTGTGTTAATATGTCCCTTGTATAGTTGAAAGTTCTTGTGTTAAAATTCCTGGGTTAGGATCAGGTAGGTGATTCACACCTTTGATCCCAGCATTTGGGAGGCAGAGGTGGATCTCTGAGTTCCATGGCTAGCCTTGTCTACAAAGCTACCAGGATAGCCGGTGCTACAAGCAAGCCCTCTCTGAAGAAAGGGATGGGGAAAATGTGCCTTAGTGGTAGAAAGTAAAACTTACGCTCTCCTTTGAGAAAGCCCCTAAGATTTACCCACCTAGAACATACTAATGGATTACACCCTTGGTTTTTGCTGTTTAAAAGATCACAGCCCACTTACTGTGCTGTGCAGGTACCTACAGGAAGGAAATACTGAACAAAATCATCTGAATTTGAATCCTTACTCTCTTGAGGTGGAGAGTCTGTGGGACCCAGGGGAGGTGGACTCTGGTGAGCAAGGGTAGATCTCAGTAAAGAGTGGTGACTATAGTCTAGACCCTAATTCTACCACCTGTCGCCCTCCTTCATCAGTTCCCCTACTAGCCATAGGCCCTTCAGCCCCACCTGCTGTGTACAGTTCTCAGGGTCTCTGAAGGCCTGATGTCCTCATTTTATGGTAATGCCTCAGGTGGACTAGACAGCAAACCTGATTCCTGGCCAGCCTTTGAAGTCTACTCAGTTGCCATCTACTGAGGACTGGCATTCCAGAACCAGCCAGGAGAAAAAGATCTAACCAACTAGAGCTTTACTGAGATCTGAAGCTCAGGGAAATTTAAAGACAGGAGGGAAGAGTCAGGTCAAGGGCAAAATAGCCAGGGCAAAATAGCCAGTTTGTAATCTCAGCATACAAGTTTGAGGCTAGCCTGAGCTGTGTGTCCAAAAAGAACAACTACAAGCAAAGACAGTAGTGTGTGGGTACCACAGACAGAAAATATGTTAAGTATCTTAGAGCCGTGTTTGTGTGTGTTGCCTGTGTGAGTGTCCACCATGTGTGCCTCTGCCCTCAGGTCAGAAGAAATCCGTCCAGTCCCTAGAACTGGAGTTACAGATGGTCGTTAGCCACACTTAACTGCTGAAGCAGCCCCTCTCCCATTCAACTGTTTGAGAACCACATGGGATGATTTTCACAGTCTGGTGGGAGATGGGACTACAGGGACACAGCCCTAGCTATCTAGTCACTATGATAAGAGCAGAAAGCACCTCCTACCTATGCTTAAGGTGTCTTGGGGCTTTTAGCACGAATGCCTGTTTCCTTGGCAACCAAGCAGCAATAAGAGTGACTGAGCAGGCCTGAGGAGGCAGGGGTCCCAAAATGCCTGGGACCTGGAAAGGGTCACACCTGGCCTGTGTGTCTCTTCTCTTCCTGCCTATCTTCAGCCTCAGCTGGTATGCAAACATTGTCATCATGAGTCTACTGCTCTATGAACTCTGACCCCATATGTCCTCTCCAAACCCAGTGCTACTCTGTTAACTAGAAATCCACATCCAGATGTGTGATGTTCTGCCTCCTGTTTTGTGTGTGGAGACTGGTTCCTAATGGTACAGCCTAAACTGATTTGGAACTCTGCCTCACTCTCCTGAATGCTGGGATTACAGGCACATGCTACAATGCCCACCTTGTTCCAAAGTTCTTTTCCTTGGTGTGCCAATGGGGATTAATCCTGTTGCCACCTGGCAGCTCTGCCCAGTATAGATGGCAGAATGCATAGGGATGGAAGTTCCCACTTACTGAGTGGGCTCTAACCTCCTTTCACACCCTGGCTAGTGACCCAACCAAGTGTGGTGGGGATCCTGGCTGACCACATAGCTCAGGGCAAGGTAATGATAGAGGAGTATTATAAAGTAGGCCAAGATGACACTTAGGGAATGGAGGCAGGCCAGAGGTAGCTACAGGATTTGGGCTGTTGGCAGCAGGCACAAAACAGAACTAATGGGTTTTGTTTGGTGCCTTTTAAGGGATTCATTTTGTTTAGGTTTTACCGTGTGTATGTGTGTGTGTGTGTTTTACCATGACTGTCACTCATATCTATAGGAAGGGGGTGCAGGAAACGCTTTCTGGAAGTGTGATCAGAAGGGATCTCCCAAAATGCCCTGCAATCTCCTTGAAATTCCTCTAAAGTAGTGGTTCTCAACCTTCCAAATGTTGTGACCCTGTACTATAGTTAATGTTGTGGTGACCCCAACCATAGAATTATTTTCATTGCTACTTCATAACTAATGTTGCTACTGGAGTCCCAGTGTAAATAGCTGTGTTTTCCAGTGGTCTGGGAAGGGTCCAGTGACACCCCCAGGAGTCGTGACCTACCAGTTGAGGACCACTTCCCTAAAGGGATGAGAACAGATGGGGGAAAAGGCCAAATGACAAAAAAGAAAACACAAAAGGCACCTACTGTCCTCTGCACTGACAACTCCAGGACCACATCCTCAGATCTCACTCTTGTGATAAGCAGTAATCTGGCATCACCTGAGATTTCACCCAAGCAGATGCCTGCTCCCTAGGAGTATGCAAATTGGAACCACAAGCTGCCTAGCTGGTGGTGCTTAAACCTTTGCAACACTCACCCTGCAACTCCTTTGGCTCCTCCACTGAAATGTGGGCCATCCTAAAGCTTTGGACTTGACAAGAGATTAAAGCTATCCTTGGGTAAAGCTAGGCATCATTCTCATCCACCCTCCCCTTCCACAGGTGTGCGCTGTCTCCCCCAGGAGGAGTACAGGGCGCAGGCAGCCTCCAGGCAGAGACACTCTGCCACCGGAGCCAACATAAGTGTTCCTGAAGAGTTTCCTTAAGCCCCTATCTTAAGACATCCAAGACAGAAGGCAAGTAAGCCCAACCACTGTTCAGGGAATGGGGAAGTGAAGTCAAAGTGAAACAAGGCAGTACTAGAGCCTCCAGAGCTACACGAAAGCTTGGAAGCCCTGGAATCCAACAACAACCCAGCTAATTAGAAATCTAGGCAGAACTGGTGCATGTAGACCTGGAATCCCAGCACTCAGAGGAGGCAGAGGCAGAGGTAGGCAGATCTCTGAGAGTTCAAGGCCAGCCTGGTCTACAAAAAAACGAGGCAGAAGGGGAGAGTTGACCATGTGAGCACAGTTGGGCAGCAGGGTACACTTGCAGCAACGTGCTTTGTGGGTTTATGTGCACCAGATGACCTATGGCAGACAAAGCAGCAAAGACCACAACATATCCATCATGGTGGGCAACATCTCCAGGCCTGACTCTAGAGAAGTCATCCCTGCTGTGGTGATTGGGGAGGGAAGCAATGGGTTGAAGGGGAACAGCAGGATCACTATCAAACCATCATCGAAAGGGAAGGTTTTCCTTGTGGGGATGTTGGAAGGAGCAGGGAGATGTTCAGGGTGAAGGTGGCTTGCTTATAGGTCTAAGAAAAATAGTTCAGGTGTTAGGTGGCAGGCCTTTAATCTCAGCACTTGAAAGATAGAGGCAGGTGGATCTCTGTGGGTTCAAGGAAGTTCCAGGCCAGCCAGGGGTACACAACAAAACCTTCAAACAAATGAAAGGAAAATACCCTTCCAATGCTGTATTGACCCTTTTTCTCTGGTCAGTAGTGCTGGGACTCCGGAATTTCTCCTTTGGTCTATGGCAGAAGGCTGGAGGAAATGTTGCTTTCTGGCTCTGGTGGCTTCTCCATGTTTAAGGTGCTGAGATTCAGAACAGCCCGCCAGCCAGCGGCATCCGTGTTCTCAAGCTGTTCTACAGCAGCATGCAAAGCGGGCCATACACCATACACTTCTTCAGCAGGAACTCTAGAGGGAGAACATAGCACAGTCCACCAACAGGACGTTGCAGCAATTTCTCTGCCGCTAGTGAGCTTATGCCATACCCTTTGGAACAGTATCTGAACCTCAGACCGGTAACAAGGTGGGACTCTTTGTTGTTTTGATTTTTTGTTCTAGAGACAGGGTTTTTCTGTGTAGCCTTCTGTGTAGTCTTTCTGTGTAGTCCTGGACCTACTTTGTAGACCAGGCTGGCCTTGAACTCACAGAAATCTGCCTGTCTCTGCCTCCCCAAGTGCTGGGATTACAGGCTTGTGCCACCAAGCTCGGCCACAGTGGTACTCTGCTCTTTATGCAGTCCTATTCGCCACTCCTTCCAATCTAGTCTTGCTTGTTTGTTTTGTTGTTGTTTTTTCAAGACAGGGTTTCTTTGTGTAGCCCTGGATATCCTAGAACTCACTCTGTAGACCAGGCTGGCCTGGTACTCAGAGACCCGCCTGCCTCTGCCTCCTGAGAGCTGGGATTACAGGCGTGCCCCACCATGTCCAGCTTAGTTTTACTTTTGTTGTTTCTGAGTGCTGATAATTTAACCCAGAGCCTCAGGCATGCTATGGAAGCCCTCACACAGAGCTACATCTTCAGCCCTGTCCTAAATTTTCAGCTCTATGAATTTAGCAGTTCATATAAGTGAAATCTGTCCTTTGGATGCTGGGTTATTTTGTGCACCAAAAATGACCTTTAGGAACATCCACTTCCTAGACTATAGCAGGATTTCATTGTTTTTGTTTTTGTTTTTTTGTTTGTTTTTAAGATTTATTTATTTATTTATTCTGCATGAGTGTTCTATTTGCATGTATCCCTGCATGCCAGCAGAGGACACCAGATCTCATTATAGATGGTTGTGAGCCACCATGTGGTTGCTGGGAATTGAACTCAGGACCTCTGGAAAAGGCCAGTGCGCTTAACCTCTGAGCCATCTCTCCAGCCCCAGGATTTCATTCTTAAATCTGTTCCTTTTTTAAGCATGTACAGTTTTGTGCATATTTGATGCCATTAAAGATAGTCTTGGGGGCCGGAGAGATGGCTCAGCAGTTAAGAGCTCTGACTGCTCTTCCAGAGGTTCCTGGTTTGGTTCCCAGCACCCACATGGTGGCTCACAACTGTCTGTTACTTCAGTTCTGGGGAACCCAACGCCCTCACACAGACAAACCAGTGCATAGAAAATTTAAAATAAACAGCCAGGTGGTGGTGCATGCCTTTAACCCCCCACTTGGGAGGCAGAGGCAGGCAGATCACTTGAGTTTGAGGCCAGACAGGTCTACAGAGCGAGTTCCAGGACAGCCATAGCTACACAGAGAAACCATAGCTCGGAAAAAAATAAATTTTTGGGTGGGGGGAGGTTGAAGAGATGGCTCAGTTGTTATGAGTACTTACTGCTCTTGCAGAGGACTCCAGATGAGTTTCCACATCAGGAAGCTCACAACCACCTGTTTACTCCAGCTCTAGGGAAGCCAGCACCTCCGGCCATAAAGCACCAGGGGATCTTCTGTCTCTGACCTCCAAGTGCACTCACCTGCACTCACGTGCACCTATCCACGCACATAAACACACACACCTGCACATCGTTTTAGAAGTAATAGTTTAAAAAACACCTGTAAGAAGGCTGGTGAGATGGCTTAGCACATAATGCTTTTCCCGAGAATTGGAGTTTGGTTCTTTGCACCCGTGTCAGACAGCTTACAGCTGCCTGTAATTTCAACTCTGACCTCCCTACGCACCTACACTTATTGCATACACACACACACACACACACAGAGAGAGAGAGAGAGAGAGAGAAAGGTAAAAAAAAAAAAAAGCCAGGCCTGGTGGCACACACTTGTAATTCCAGCACTTGGGGAGGCAGAGGCAGATGGATCTCTGAGTTCAAGGGTAGTCTGGTCTACAAAGTGAGTTCCGGACAGCCAGGGCTACATAGAGAAACCAAGAAAAAGGAAAAAAATGTAGGGCCAGCAAAATGGCTCTGAAAGTGAACGTGCCTGGCAGCTACCAAACCTGAAGATTCGGGTTCAGTGCTGGGAACCCACATGATAAAAGGAGAAAACTGACTTCTCACACATTTTCCTCTGACCTCTACTTGTATGCCCCCGGCACAGGTATACACATATACATACACATACAAAATAAAACTTAAAAATACAAAAACTTCTTTAGGAACTAGACCTGGTGCAAGCCTGCACCTGAGGCAGGAGAATCATATATTGAAGGCCTGCATGTACTACAAAGTAAATTCAACTCCAATCTGGCAATTTAGTTAAACCTTGTCTCAAAATAAAAAATGAAAAAAAAAAAAAATCTGGGCAGTGCATATCTTTAATCCTAGCATTTGGAAGTCAGAGGCAGGCAGATCTCTGTGAGTTCGAGACCGGCCTGGTCTACAAAGTGAGTTCCAGGACAGCCAGGGCTACACAGAGAAGCCCTGTCCCGAAAGGGGGAGGAGGTCGAGGAAAAAAGAAAAAGGAAAGGAGGGAGAGAGGGGGGGAGGGCAGAGAGAAATAGAGGAAGAGAGAGAGAGAGAAAGGAAGAAAGAAAGACACACACCCCGGTGTAGGACAGTCTTTCCAGGCCACAGAGGACAATGCAGCCAGTCCTGATGAGACTTGATAAACTTGGGTCAGATGGAAGGGGAGGAGGACCTCCCCTATCAGTGGACTGGGAGAGGGGAATGGGAGGAAATGAGGGAGGGAGGGTGGGATTGGGAGAGAATGAATAAACAGTGAATAAACTATAACATATAAAAAATAAAAATTTAATTTAAAAAAGAAATCTAACATGAATATGATCTGGCTTTCTCATCAATTCCCATGGGAAGGCTATGGACAATAGCAACTTATTTTCACCTTTGGAAAAAAAGAACAAAGGCCAGGAATGGTGGAGCACGGCTTTAATGTCAGCACTTGGAAGGCAGACGCCAGCAGATCTCCGTGAATTCAAGGCCAGCCTGGTTTACATAGTGAGTACAAGATACCCTGGGTTATGTAGAGAAACAGGTGTGTTGGCACACGACTGTAATCCCAGCAGTCAGGGAGTTAGAGTTAGGCAGATCGCAGTGAGTGTGAGGCCAGCCTGGTCTACAAAGCAAGGTCAGGGCAGCCAAGGCTAGACAGAAAAATCCTGTCTCGAAATAATAATAATAATAATAATAATAATAATAATAATAATAATATAAAATGAAATAAAATAAAGCTGGATGGAGGGGTGGAGCACGACTTTAATCCCCCAATCAGAAGTTAGAGCTGGAGTTTAGCCTGGTGTACAGAGCGAGTTCCAGGACAGCCAATGGTACACAGAGAAATCCTGTTTGGAAAAACCAAAAAAACAAAACTAAATAAATATCCAATCCAAAAGAAAAACGTTTCCTGAGGGCTCCTGAAGTCCCGCCCTCTTCAGGCCCATGGGAGAACTACAACTTCCAGAGGGCTCTAGTCCCGGCCATCCTCGCCCCGGGCTCTCTGAGGACTCCATTTCCCAGCTGCCGTGCAGCCTGGGTTTGTAAACGCCCCCTCGCGGCGCAAAGCGGTGTTTGTAGTTCCCGGCGGCCCTCGCGGCAGGCTGCGGGCGTCAGGGAAGTTCGTGATGGCGGCGGCTGGTTCCGCTGCCGTGTCAGGGGCAGGGACCCCAGTGGCGGGGCCAACGGGCCGGGACCTTTTCGCCGAGGGTCTCCTGGAGTTCCTGCGACCCGCTGTGCAGCAGCTCGACTCTCACGTGCATGCGGTCAGGTGCTGGACCGGGCTGCCGGGGGCGGGGCCTTGGAAACCGGCTTTTTAGGGGCGGGTCCACGGAAAGAAGACTAGATGAGTTCTTGAGACAAACTGATGTTGAGGCTGGGTAGAGGAGGATGAAGGGCGCGGGTGAGGCCTGTAAGTTGAGGTTAGCTTGTCTCAGTACTTGGGGAATAAGTAGAGCTCGTTTCCCGCGTTCCGTTCACTGACCGTGTAGGCCTTTGTGCTTCCTCACAGAGAAAGCCAGGTAGAGCTCCGGGAACAAATCGACAACCTAGCTACAGGTGAGTGAGCACCTGGAATACCTAGAACGCCTGAACTCACATCCAGGAGCTTTGTTTACCCAGGTTTTAGGCTAGCTTTCTGTCACTTGCTTCTCGATAGCAGAACTGCCCACAGGCACAATTTCTGGAGCGGTTTTAGGACACAATGAAAGAAAGGAAGGTGTCTGTAGCTCACACGAGTGTTTTTCATCCCATTCCTCTTTTACATTTCCTAAGAACAAAAAATGAGCCATTAGATGTTGGTTGCCCGTTTCCTCTTCCCAGAACTGTGCCAGATCAATGAGGATCAGAAGGTGGCCCTGGATCTGGACCCCTACGTTAAGAAGCTGCTTAATGCCAGGCGGCGAGTTGTCTTGGTCAACAATATTTTACAGAATGCCCAGGTAAAAAAACAAACAAACAAGACTTCCTAACAGCACAGTGGTGCACGCTCTAATTTCAGCATTTGATGGGCTAGGGCAAGAAAAATGGCCGGAACTTTAAGCATGGCCTGGACTACACAGGGACCATTAGCTTGGGCTATATAAGGCCCTCTCAAAAAAAAATATCTTAACACTTATCCTGCATTATCCTTCACTGTGTTGAAGAAAACAGTGAAAGCCACCAGAAGTTTTAACTATGGGGGGTAAAGAGTGGTGTTAACTAGTCTGATAATAAAGGCCCAAACTTCCCCATTACAGGGCTTCAGACTTAGGTTCTCTTGCATACTAGGCAAATGCCTGTAAATTTAATTCTTAACTTCTGGTGGCTGTCATTTACAGGTTTATGTATACTTAAAGGACTGACTTTAAGGGAGCCTAACCCACTAGAGAGATGGCTCAGAGGTTAAGAGCACTGTCTGTTCTTCCAAGGGTCCTAAGTTCAATTTTCAGCAACCTCATGGTGGCTCATAGCCTTCTATAGTGAGATCTGGTGCCCTCTTCTGGCGTGCAAGCAGAATGTATTATAAATCATAACTAAGAAATCTTTAGAGAGAGAACACCGAAATCACTGGGGCAGTGGTGGCACTCCCAGCACCTGTTAGCCAGAGACAGGTAAACCTGAGTTTGAGGCCAAATTGGTTTACAAAGCGAGTTCCAGGGCTACAGAGAAAACCTGTCTCAGGTGGGGAAAAGAGCCCAAGCCTAAGATAATCTTTCAGCACCTACTAGACTCAGATAAAACCTTTTACAGCAGTCATTGGATTCCCTGTCTTTCTGTCTTGTAGGAACGACTAAGGCGGTTAAACCACAGTGTTGCCAAGGAAACAGCTCGAAGGAGAGCAATGCTGGATTCAGGAGTTTACCCTCCTGGTTCCCCAAGCAAATAAGCATGGACCTGTGACCTGAATGTCCAAGTACTGTTCTCCAGCTGCCTTGTTTGGTAGACGTGAGAAGATTTCAGGAGTCTCTGAAGACCTTTGGTTTGTGTGAACTATGTAATTATACAGCAGTCTCAGGAAACATGTGCACAGCAGGACTGTTTCCTGAAGAACCTCCATTACAGCTTGTCCTTCCAAGAATGAGCCTCTACCTTTTGGTTTTTGTTTTGAAACAAGCTCTCAGCTTGCAGTTCAGGCAGGCCTCAAACATTAGTCTTCTTGCCTTAGCCTCCTGAATGCTGTGACTATAGATGTGCCAGGGTGCCTGGCTCAAACCTCCATACATTTCCCCCAGAGAACATTAAGTAGGTTAGGCATCATGTGTTAGGCAGTTCAGAAAACAGCAGATTTGGTGTCAAGCATACTTCCACTTCTCCCTCCTCTCACCAGTTCCTTGGGGAAGGTAGTAACCCTTCCAGTCATCCTACACATATATTTTTAATGTTTAGGTTATTAACTCTTAGCCAGTATCACAACTGTTGCCTTCATTACTGTCCAGAAGAGCATGACAAATGACATGAGATTCCAAGGTCTTAAGGGCAGAGCCTAGACAGCTGAGAGTCCCTAAGCTTCTGTGGTATTTTTGTTTAGGCTGTGTTATTTAAAGGCTTTTGGGATGGCTCAGAGGTTAAGAGCACTAGCTGTTCTTTCAAGTGGATTTCAGATCCTAGCACCTACATGGTCACTCACAGGAGCCTGTAACTCAAGTTCTAGGGGAATCCAGTGACCTCTATTCTGGCTTTTTTGGGTACAGCACACACATGCAGGCAAAATGTCCATTCACATAAAAACCTAAAGCTACATATTTGAGTCCCACCCTTTCCAGGCCTAGGTAACCAGTGTTAACAACACTGTTACTCTTATTACTTGAGCCTGGGCAAGGTTTTCTTGTGACTTCACTTGCCTTGTTTACAATTGAAGGCTTAGGCAAAGTCAAGGTAAATACTTCATCCTCTTGACTACCCAGGCTTGAATGTTACTGTTCAGCATTATTAAATAAATGCTTGTATTGGTTATTTTAACAAAAAATAACCAATGTTTTGTTTTATGGTTTCAAAAGGTTCAGACCATGGTCACCTTGATCCATGTGAGGTAATCAAGCGTCCATCTCATGCCAAGTTAGAGACAGGAATGCTGGGATTCTGCCTGCTTTCTCTTCTATCCCTTTCTGTCTAAGCATCCAGCACCTAGAATGCATTCACCCACATTTAGGGTTACTCCTCTGCAAACAATCCAGGTATCTTAGGCCAAAGTGACATGATAATTAACCATCAGTGTTTAAATGGTATTCCAGTTTACTCTCAAATACAGGAGGATTCTAGGAGTCCATTACTTTAATTCACGTAGCTTGAAATAGCAATCTCAGTGCTTATAATAAAAGATTCAACTTGAATTCTAATCAAGTGTATAGAAGGCAAAAATGGTTGCTACATATTGAAGAAAAATAAACCAAAAGCCCTACTAGGAAGTACTTTAATCATTTTTTCTTAGAAAAAAAATCCTGACACTTGATAGTTTACAACATTTCAACAAAAAGTACTGGTTGGGAGTGGTTAGGTTTAAATATTGGGAATGTGGCATTCTACTTCATCATAGATGAACGGATGGCATATGCAGTCACAAATGGGAGACCTCTATCTGCTTGGCCACTATCAAAACAGTGGAATGACATTTCTTTACGATTTGTTTTCCTTCCTGCTATCACCTATGCCACAGAAATGCCACCATATAAAGCCCCGTGGCGGCTGGCTTAGGCTCTTCTTCCTTTGGGCAGAAAAGAGTAAAGGGAAGGTCACTCCTGAGTCTCCATGCTCTCTTCTTCTTCCCCTTGAGGTGGCTCTTCCGTATTCTCCTCCTCCTCCTCTCCCTCCTTCTTCTCAGGTGGCTTCTCATAAGCCTTTTCTGAAGGTGTCACAATCACTCCATCCCAGGTAGATATTTCAGACGCAAGATCTGGAAGTGACAGGGATTTAAAAAAAAAAAAAAAAACCCAGTTCATACAAATAGCCCAGAAAACAAGCTAGGCTATACCCATACATATTAGGACACCTTAAGCAAGACAGCTTCTCTACAGATCAGAACCCCTAGACCACACCAGGGATAACTCACAGCTGGCATCCCCCTCCTGGCCAAGGATCTTCCTAAAGCCTCCATGGGAGAGAATTCGAACCAGAGTCTGAGCTGTGTAGCAGACCATATCCTCAAAAACAAGGAGGGGAAAATGAGCCAAAATAAGCACACTATACATGACTAAGACCCATGTGAATAAGGTGAAGACATTTTTTTTAATCTCAAGGATCCCCTGGTCCTTTGCCTTCTAGCCAAAATCCCATTTCATAGTTGTGTTAATACCTGCTGCTCTAGGGTCATGACTGTGTGTACCCTGAAGTTACCACTCTCACAGGGGTCAGTGATGCCCACTGACCCTGGCAGAAACAGTCCTGCAGCCAAAATCTGCAAGCAGCGCCTGAAACATAAAGACACTTAGAAACAAATCACACAAAACAGCTTACAACCAAACCCGAGGAGCGAGTTATACCTGTATGCCACATTCAGGGCCAAAGGCTGTCTGGTGGGGTTATTCATCACAGCATAGTGCCCCTGGAAGAGAGTGAATCTGGTAGGTATGCTACCAACTGGCAATTCTATGTTCAAACAAACTAAACTTTCAAGCTGTGACAAAAATTAGTCATAATGATAATGAGCTGATAGCAGTAACTATTTCCACTGAACACTAAAACCTCAATGAAGCAGTGAACTTTCAATCTTCCCAGACTGTTCACCTACTAAACTTTTGTTTTTTTGTTTTGTTTTTGTTTTGTTTTAAGACAGGGTCTCCCTTAATCACCTGGATCTCAAACCGCTCCTGCCTCAGCCTCTTTAAGACTGACCAAAATTTCTCTTAAACCTCATTGATATTGGTGGTTTAAGAGTAATCAAGCTAGCTGTGCACAGTGGCACACGCCTTAAATTCTGGCAGAGGCAGGCAGATCTCTGAATTTGAAGCTAACCAGGTCTACCAAGTGAGTTCCAGAACAGCCAGGGCTACACAAAGAAACTCGGTCTCAAAAAAAAAAAAAAAGATTCAAGCTGGAGGCAAAGGCAATGGATCTGGGTTCAAGGCCAGTCTGATCTAAAAATCGAGTTCTACTGATAGCCAGAGGAAACCCTGACTCAAAAAAATGAATGAATGAATGAACGAACGATAGATGAAGAGTGATTCAAACGCACCCTTGTCCCTTTCTGCAGTGCTGGCAATTGAATCAGGAGCCTCTCACATACCGCACAAGCACTTTACACAGAGCTACACCCTCAGCCATCCCTTTTCACTTACAAGTAGGTCAAGGATCCAGGGTGTGAGAGGCTCAAAGCCAGGAAAACGAATCCGTAAGTCCTTCAGCAATCGGATGAGAACTTTAACTCTGAATGTAAGAGAGCCAGTGGTTAGAGTAGTTGATCTGAGGAGTCAGATCGATGCTCTTTTATGAACTACCCATACAGTGCCCACCAGCTGCTCAGCAGAGAAAAGCATTTGTCCCGTAAGTCTAACAAACCTGAGCTCAGTCCCCAACACTCACATGAGAGAACTCCTTAAACTTGTCCTCAGGCTACATGACTCTGAAGTGCACACACCCATGCAGGCACACACCAAATATCAATTTATGCTCCTTCAATCTTGTTTATACTCATGTAAAACTCAAAGCCCAAACATCACATCTGAAATAGTTCTGTCTGAGGAAGTAGGGGCTGGGAAGTGTGTGTGTACTATTACTCATATACAAATGACCAATGAGACTCACGTGGACTGAGAAGCATTTTCTTCAAACCAGCGGGCATGTCGGATGGCTGCTAAGGCACTCTGCAACACCTTAATGTCCACTGAAGACAAGTACAACAGGCTAAGTCAGGCTAAGTGTCAACTCATCAACCCTAATACCCAGCTAGAAATGTGCAGAGCTACAGTAGCCAGCTGTCCTATGTTGCAGTGTCATGACACCTGTCCAACACCACCATTTCTCTCCAGGCAACTCTGAAAACGCACATCTTTTTCCAATAGTCAATTTCCCTTCACAAAGATTTATACTGGCTTTTACTTTTTACCTTTTTCAAGATTTTTTTTCTTCTGCAATCCTTTTCTTTTTTATAATTAACTAACTAGTCTTAAAGTATTTGAGTTTTTCAAAACAGGGTTGGTTTCTCTGTATAGCCCTGACTGTCCTGGAACTTGCTTTGTAGAACAAACTGTCCTTGAACTTACAGAGATCTGCCTGCCTCTGCCTCCCAAATGCAGGGATTAAGGCTCACACCACAATGCCCCTGGCTAATAATTTATTATTTGTTAAAGATTTATTTATTTTACGTTAATGAATGCTGCATGTACACCTGCATGCCAGAAGAGGGCATCAGATCCCAGTATCGATGGCTATGTGCCACTGTGTGGTAGCTGGCAATTGATTTCAGAACCTCTGGAAGGGTGCTCTTAACCGCTGAACCACCTTTCCAACCCTAATAATTTATTTTTATTTCATGTGCATTGGTGTTTTGCCTATATATATGTCTGGGTGAGGGTTTCAGATACTAGAGCTACAAAGAGTTGTGAGCTGCCATGTGGGTGCTGGGAAGTGAACCCGGGTTTTCTAGAAGAATGCTCGGTGCTCTTAACCTCTGAGCCATTTCTCGGCCCCTTCTGCAATCCTTTTTAATGCTTTGAAAACTCACCAGGAAGCTGGTAAAACTACTTACAAACTATGAGGAAAGGAACACTCCTTCACAGTGACTAAACACTAAGATTTCCAGAAAGCTTCAAAGCTTTGGGTATCCAGCTGTCTGTCCCACCCCACCCCAATACCTCCTAACAACGGGGAGAGGGAGAGACTTACAATGGAGTTCTGGATCCAGTTTTCGGAGATTAGGTGGCACTGTTGTAATGAGAATTTTCACTGTAGCATCAGAAGAACTAATTTCAAAGCCAGTTTCATTAGTCAGCATGGTCAAAACTAAAAGAACAAAATAATAAAAAAGATGTAAAACATACTTGTTCTGTTTTGCTTTTTTTAAGAAAATTACATTTAGGGGGCTGGAGAGATGACTCAGAGGTTAAGAGTACTGCTTGCTCTCCCAGAGGTCCTGAGTTCAATTCCCAACAACCACATGGTGACTCATAACCATCTATAATGAGATCTGGTGTCTTCTTCTGGCATTCAGGTATACATGCAGGCAAAACATTGTATACACAATAAATAAATATTAAAAAAAGAAAATTACGTTTATTTCGAGTGTGAGAGTAGGAACTCTCAGCACACCTGCAGAGGCCAAAGGACACCTGCAGGAATCAGTTCTCTCCTCCCACCGTGCAGGTCCCAGGGAATGAACTCAGATCATCTAGGCTTGGTGGCAAGTGCCTTCACCCACTGAGCCATCAAGCTTTTGAGACAAGACCTCATGTAGCTCAGGCTGCTTCCCAAAACATCATGTAGCCAAGGATGACTTTGAACTCCTTATCCTCCTTCCTCCAACTAGTCTTGAGTCTAAGAATGTACCACCAAACCTGGTGTATGTGATTCTAAACCCTGATCTCAGAACTTCACATATGCAAGACATGCACTCTACCAGCTGAGCTCTATCTCCCCAGCCTTCTTTTTGTCATAAGGTCTTACCATGTGTATAGTTCAGGCTGGCCAATCCCCTTGCCCCAGCTTCCAAAATGTGGGGTTATAGGTGTGCCACATCTGGTTTAACAGGTAGGTTTTTGGATAATGGGTTAGTTTTTTGTTGTTGTTGTTTTAAGATTTATTTATTTATTATTTATATAGTATTCTATCTGCATTTGTGCCTGTAGGCACCACATCTTGTTACAGATGGTTGTGAGCTACCATATGGTTGGCGGGAATTGAACTCAGGACCTTTGGAAGAACAGCCAGTGCTCCTAACCTGTGAGCCATCTCTCCAGCCCTAGTGAGTTAGTTTTTAAAGCAAGATGTGTACGTATGGAAGACTGGTCTCAAACTCCACATCCTCCTGCTTATGCTGTCCAAGTTCTGGGATCGCAAGCATGAACCAAAAAACGTCAATAAGAGCTTGGATACCAGTAACTGGAAGGTGGCAACAGGAGACCATCAGGTGTGCCAGACCAACCTGACTTCATGATACCCTATCTCAGAAGGTAGGGGAGGGAGAAGGACAAGACAAAACATGAGATCAGAAGCAACAAGAGACCTGGAGATGAAACTCGGCGGCAGACAGATTTCCCAGCATGTATGAGAGGCACTGAGTTCATCTCAATACCACACACATACAAAAAAGTAATACAAGTTCAAGCTGAGGGTCATTTCTGAATTAGTTTTAAAATGGAAATCAAGAGCTCAGTGGTGCATCCTACCACATGGGAGGCTGAAGCAGGAGGGATATAATTTGAGGCCAGCCTGGGCTACAGAGTAAGTCTCTACCTTATAACCCACCTTTCATAATATAAGAAAATAAGTGTGACTACCTGAGGCTCCTGCTGACCTCTGACCTACAATGACCTGATTAGGTTTTTTTGTTGTTGTTTTGTTTTGTTTGTTTGCTTCTGTTTTTTTTAAAGATTTATTTGCGTTATAGACCAGACAGTTATAAACTACCCTGTGGATGCTGGGAATCGAAACAGCATCCTCTGGAAGAGGAGCCTGTGCTCTTAAACCGCTAAGCCAACTCTCTAGCCCTTTAAAGATTTATTTATTTATTATTTATACAGTATTCTGCCTGCATGTACGCCTCCACACCAGAAGAGGTAGTGGTACCAGATTTCATTATACATGGCTAATGAATTGCTGGGAATTGAACTCAGAACTTTTGGGAGAACTGCCAGTGCTCTTAACCTCTAAACCATCTTTCCAGGCCCAACCTGATTGTAAGACCAGCTGCTATGGCTACTACATACAGATTCAGCAACAAACTCAGACCTTCTGAGGGGTCCTGTGCTCTCAGGCTTTCCACGACTTTGTTCCCCAGGGCAGCAACAGCTTCCACTAGATTAGAAAAAAAAAAGGTATAATGTTATAGTATATATTTTATGTCAACAACCTGACATTTATATTTCTACCCCACAGACTGAAGTATATTCAACTAGAATGAATACTCTTGTCAAGGGGAATGAAAGCCTGGAGAGAGAACTTGGAAGGCCCAGGAAACAAGAACTAAAGATGTATGCCGCCGCCACCCAGCTTACACACACAAAACAAAACAAAAACACCAAAGAGCCTGGTATGCTGGCAGATAACTTTAATCCCAGCACTCATAACACTAATACATAACATATAACACTAGTAGAAATAAGTCTATAAAAACCTTTCAACTGAAGAAGGGTGAGCTGAGACTCTTGCTAACCTCTGGCCTACACTGATCTGTTTCTAAGGCCAGCTGCTGTGGTCACTACGTACATACTCAACCCCAACCTCAAACTGTCTGAGGGATCCTGGGCTCAGGCGACCCATGACAAGCTAACATGCCCAAGGCCCTGTGTCGAACCCCAATGAGAAAGATAAGAGACACTCACAGGTCGGCAGGATCTTCAGTATTACCACCAAGTCGGCCACATTGTGTCCTGTAGTCATTGTCCCCTTTTTATATGATCCTACCTGTCGGACTTCTTCAATTTGCTGTTGAAAAGGGATTTCAGGGAAGTTTAGAAAAACAAAGGTGCTGAGTCCTCGCAGAACTATTTCAGTTGCTACCCAGATGTGGAAGCAGCTTCAATGAATGAAATCACATCCCCCAAACAACCACACATAAAAGCTGGGCATGGCTAGCTGACCATACAAAGCTTGTCCTCAAGATCAGGAATTCCAGAATTCCACTGTACTTTTCACTTTAGGATTTGATTTGGACAACAGACAACTGAAACGTTAACAGGAAAGAGCCAAGGAAATTTCCATACCACCAAGGATGCCCTTTCTTAGAATTAAGTCATCGAAAACTCACCACTTCAAATGTCCCTGGAGCCACAATCAAGTTGTCAATCACATTGTTTATTTTTGTCACCAAAGAAAGGATAGAAGCCTGAAAACATTACAAAGTAAAAATATCATAAGGCCAAAAATAACATACAACATATATATTTAATCTATTTATATCATCATAAGACTCTCCACCCACAAGAAGAAGAACATGAATAATTAAACACCCAGGAGTTTGGGCTCTGATAATAGCCTTGATGGGAATCAAACCTAGGGCCTCAAGTATCCACCACTGGCCTACAATCCAAGACAACACCCCTTAACCAGATGGAGTATTTTCTTTAGGCTCTTAACACAGCCTCAGGAAAGCACATACCTGCTCAGCAGAATTGGGGGCAAGGTCCTGGTTCCTCTTCAGCAAGGCTTCACTGAAGGAGGTTTCATCAGGTGCTGGCTTGACCCGGGGAAAAGCCATTTCACACTAAATCAGCAATTAAAGTATGTTACTTACCAAAAATAATACACGGAAGAAGAACTAGAGAGACAGCTCAGCAGCTAAGAGCACCACTGGCTCCTTTTCCAGAGGTCCTGAGTTCAATTCCCAGTAACCACATGGTGGCTCACAAACATCTATACTGGTATCTGATGCCCTCTTCTGGCATGCAGGGTGTATGTGTAGAGAGAGAGCACACATTTGCATCAATTACATAAATAAATAAATTACATAAAAAAATAATAATAATCTCTGTGAGTTCAAGGGCAGCCTGATCTACAGAGCAAGTTCCAGGACAGCCAGGACTAAGCAGACACCCTGTCTTGAAAAAACAAAGCAAAACAAATAAACAAAAACAAAGAAAGAAAAAATATGCATACAGTTTGTTTGTTTTTTCCTGATACTACAACAGAAAAAAAAAAATGCTGTACACTTACAGTCCTAGCACTTTGAAGACAGAGACAGGGGAATCAGCAACTCAAAACCATCCTGGGCTTCATGAGACCTGGTCTCAAAAAGTATATAAACAGGACCCCGTGAGATGGCTTAGTAACAAAGGCCCTGAGTCATCAATTCCTGAGACCCACACAGGAAACCAAATCCTGCAAGCTGTCCTCTGGTCTTCGCTGTGATGTACATGTAGCAATAAATGTAAAATAAATAAACACGTTTTAAAAAATAAAAATAGAAAGCTGGGTACAGTGCTTATAATCCCAGCACTCAGGGAGGCAGAGACAGATGGATCTCTATGAGTTCAAGGCCAGCCTGGTATACAAACAAGTTAGGACAGCCAAGGCTACACAGAGAAACCCTGTCTCGAAAAACCATAAATGAATAAAAGAATGAATGGATAGAGATGGCGGGACTGGAGAGATGACTCAGCAGTTAAGAACACTGGCTGCTTTTACAGAGGACCCAAGTTCAATTTCCACCCCCCACATTGTGGCTCACAACTGTCTGTAATTCCAGTTCCAGTGGATCTAACACCCTCACACAGACATATATGGAGGCAAAATACCAACACACATAAAATAAAAATAAATCATTTTAAAATGGTGATGATGATAAAAGGGCTGGAAAGAAGGCTTAGCACTGGATGTTCTTGAAGGGCCCAGGTTCAATTCCTAGCACCTCCCTGGGGCTCAGAACCACCAGTTAACTGCAATTCCAAGGACTCTGACTCCCTCTGCAGCTTCCACTGGTACTAGGCATGTGTACAGTGCAAATACATACAGAGAGACACTCAAATATAAATCTTTAGGAAAGCATCTACCCCCACCAGAAAGTTGTACATCTGATTCTACTTTTTCCATCTATTCCCGTCTTAAAGCCATTACACCTTGCAACACTTGTTTTTAACTCCTTCAGATGTTCAACTGCAAATACAAATAAGAACAACCTAATTCCAGTTCTCATTACTCTGTTGTTCCGTTATTTTCTGAGGCAGGGTGTCATATAACCTGGCTGGCCTGAGCTTGCTATGTAGCTGAGGACGGCCGTAAACTCACCCTCCGCCCCTGCGGAAGTTCCGTGTGTGTGGATTACAGCTGGGCATCACCATACCTGGGTATGAAATGCCCAGGGCTCTGTGCATGCTGAGTGAGCACCCTACCAACTGAGCCCCACACCCGGCCAAAGCACTTTACAGTAAGAGAAAGGCTGAGTCAGGTGTGGTGGTCCTCCCTGTAATCCCAGCACTGGGCAGGCAGAGGCGGTGTGGACCTCCGTGAGTACCACGCCAGCCAAGGACACTGCCTCAAAATAAACAAACAAATAAATCCTAAAATATTTTAAAAAACAACTATTTTCCAGAACAAATATTACAATCAATCCACATTATCTTCCCTGCCCTGTTTACGCTGTTCTGCTCTTGTTGAAACAGTTCACTGTGGTAGCCTAGGATGGCCTCGAACCCTGAACATGATCTTCCTGCCTCAGGCTTCCATTCCTGGGATTAAAAAACAACTACAGTCACTCCTCAGACTGGCAGGTGACCTGGCTTGTTTTTTACTATTTATTAATGTAGATGTGAGTGCCCCCCCCATGGGCAGAAGCCCGTGGAAGTCAACAGAGACAAAAGATCCTCAGGAACTGGAGTCACAAACGCATGTATACTGCAATGTAAGTGCCGGGAATCAAACGTGCATCCTCTGCTAGGGCCATGTTATATGTCTGTATCTATAGATCTGTAGGTGGACAGTGCAGTCACGTACAGTAAGTACAAGGCTAGTAAAAGAGAACTAGGAGTTGGGGTTATATGTCTAGCGTGCTCAAGCTCCGGGGTTCAAATCTCTAGCATTCAAACTAAGCAAGTAAAAACTTGAGCCAGAAGGGGCAGTGCATGCTGGTAGTGCCAGCACTCAGGAGGCTGAGGCAGGAGGATGGAGAGTTTGCAGTCAGCTTGGGCTATACAGTGAGTCTCAGGCCAGACAAGCAGCAGAGGAAGACCCTCTCTCAAACAGACAACACATCTGTTCTTGCTCCTACTCCAAACAGCATCTGACTTCGCTAACAAGGAGATTCTGGGCTTCGTTTTTACATCTGCCAGTGAGCAGTGGCCAGGAAAGTCCTCCAAAGCCAGAATACTCACCAAATAGAAATCAAAAGGGATATGGGGCACAAAAGGCCTGAACCTGAAACAGGAAAACAATCCAAGATTATTCAAGAAAAAGCAAGGGAGAGGTACACAATGCACCAATTTTGTCTTAAGAATTCAAGAGTCTCTGAGTGGCATCATTCTTAGCAAAATGCCAGGTTCACTTGGCAGGACATCAGGGGAAACCAACTACAACAGTCCACTCCAAACTTCATCCCGATGACTGAAAACAAACCATGGCAAGGCCAAACTCACCCTCCTCCAGGGCCTCCTCTGGAACCAAAGCGCCCACCACGACCACGTCCTCTGTCACCCCTGAAAACGCAGACATTTCGCCCTCACTTCGCTGAAAAACGTCTTCATCACCCCGTCCACGTTACTTCAACTCGGCTCACCTCACCCGACCCCAACTACGGAGGCAGAGTTTCCACGCTCCCTTTCCGACGCCCAGTGGTGCCCAGCCCCACCTCCCGGACATCCGAATTCCGGACTCTTCTCCTTGGGTTTGGGGACGGCGGTCTCGGGCATCTCCCGCCTCACCTCCCGAGGGCCGCGACTGCAGCCGGCACCACAGCCGACTCCTAATTCCGCATCTTGCCGAAGCTCACGTCGGGAAAATGCGGGTTCCGGGGCCTGACACACCCCCCCCGCTCAGCCTTCTCCCCCGCCCGGGAGGCTCTCCAGTCCTCATAGTCAGAGGGCCGCGCCTTCCCTTTCCTTCAAACAGCTGCCGGGCCGTCGGCCGGCCAGGGCGCACCGGAAAGGCCCGGGAGGACTCCTCCCCTTCCTCCTCCCCCGACGCCCGAGCCCACGGCGGCCGGCCAGCCCGGGCCGATTCCCCGCCTCCGCCCGCCTCCCCCTCCGCACGCGCCGGCCGCGCTGGCCGCCGGCGCCCGCCGAGCCGCCCGGGCCTCCCACCCCGTTTCAGCCCGCCCTCCCGAGGCCTCTGCAGAAACTCTCAGGCACCCCCGTCCCCTCACCTCATGGCTCGCCTAATCCTGAACAATGGAGGCCACTCAACCGCCCTTTCCCTGGAAGACTCGGGCCGGTGGAAGAACGTCCGGCCGGCGCGTCCCAACAAACCCCGGCGCGATAGGCTCCCACCTCCCGCCGTCCCTCGTGGCTATTGGTCAACTCATTGACCAATGAGCTATGCCCTGTATCAGGAACCAACCAATAAAAGGACACAGCGGAGACGATGGCAATTCCCCCTGTGGCCGGTAGGGGGCGCGCAGAATTACGGACAGTGAACTAAGTAAGGTCTTCTACGGTAATGTAGAGCTATCTAGCAGTGGGTAGCAGAGTGGCGCAGCGGAAGCGTGCTGGGCCCATAACCCAGAGGTCGATGGATCGAAACCATCCTCTGCTATCGGAGACTGTTTCTTTTCTTGCGTTCTTGGAGGTCTCATTTTTATAGTAGAAATAAACTTTACAGCAAGAAATAAAATTATTTTCTTCTCCAAAAAAAAAAAAAAAAAAAGAAAAAGAAAAAATTCAGACTGGGCCTTGCTTAGTCATTCACTACCATTATTCCTTCGGTATTATTACTGCTATTTAATTCTTTTTATTGAAGATATTTTCATACAATGTTCTGATCACGTATTTCCCCTCTCCCAACCAGGCACAAATCCACCCCCGGCGTCCCTAAACTGCGTGAGACAAATACTGATGTGTTACTCACTTTCGCAGGCATGTATTCCTTCCAAGGAACCTAACGTTACCTAAACTGAAGTCAAGGATAACTTCTCGGGTCAGCAGTCCCGCCCCCGAGGCCCACGTGCCGGGGGAGAGCAGCGGTTTCTGCGTGAGTGCACTGTGTGTGCTGTGGGTGTGGGAACGTCCCTGAGCACGACTCAGGTCAAGGCCACAGAAAAGTTTGTTCACAAGAGATACTTCGGTAGAGCGCGGTGCAGCGCCTGAGACGAGCCGCCGCAGAGGGCTCTCTGTGAGTCCAGGGTCGGCCTGGGTCACCTAGCCAGGCCGCGCCACACAGGTCTGCAACCTGAGATGCTACAACGTGGGCTTTCTCCATGGGCCTACAACAAACAAACAAACAAAAAACCCAATAGTTTATCTTCTCAGAAAGGGACCCATTCTGGATTTCTACCATCACGGATGAGGCTTGCCTTTAGATTTTTTTTTTTTTTTTTAATTCGGGCTGGAGACCTAGCTCAGACAAGGCTCAGCAGTACGCTCTGCTCTTTGGGGGAACTGGAATTCATCTACTATCTTCTGCCATCTGAGGTCCTCACACAAAAGCACCTACACACACATACGCATAACTTAAAATAAATCTTTAAACCGGGTGCGGTTTTTCTACACAGAGAAAAACCCTGCCTCTATTATATATATATGAAGTATATATACACATATATACACATATACATGTATCTACATATATATATACATAGATTATACTTCATATATGCATATATGTATATGAAGTTAATTTATTTAGGGGCTGGAGAGACGGCTCAGCGGTCAAGAGCACTGGCTACTCTTTCAGGAGAGGGCATCAGTTCCCATCACTAAAATAGTGGCTCACAACTGTCTGTACTCGGGTTCCAGGGCCTCAGCGCATTACTTACCCGATTCTTAGCTTCCGTGGAAGGTACCCAGGACTCGGTGCGTCCCTCTGTTGGCCTTGCCTCTTCACCTGCAGCAGCTTGCAGGGGTGCCTCTCTGTCCACTCTGGCCGGTCTGTTGGCCACATGCCAAGTGACCAGACCATCGCAGGAGATGACTTCTCCAGTATCTCATTTAGTGAGACAGCGGCCGACAGGTGTGTGATGGCAGTAGTTATTAAAGACAGAGCACACAGAACCTGGAGACGTGGCACAGAGATTAAGGGCCCTGGCTGCTCTTCCAGACGTCCTGAGTTCAATTCCTGGGAATCACATGGTGGCTCACAATCTATCTATGATGAGATCTGGTGCCCTCTTCTGGTCTGCAGAATACTGTATAAGTAAATCTTAAAAAAAAAAAAATTAAATAAACAAAAATAAGAGAACCCACAATCACTGATGAAGTTTGTACCAGTATAGGTAAGGGAGATGCTGCCAAGTAGCCATGGACATTGAGATCGATGACTTCGTCTTAAATGGAATTTACAAGCTGACTAGCAGGTGCTAGTCTTGTTTTTCCATACCTTTGGCAGGAAACTGGCTTTAGGTTCTCCTTGCTGCTAAACGCCTCTCTGTTGATTACAGCTAGGGTTCCTCACTTAGCAAGGCCCAGGTCTTCACAGCCATCTTTGAACCCTACAACTCCACAGTCTCTACACGACCCTGCAGCCCTGACTGTAATTTCATGGTGGGCAATGAGGTCATCTGTGATACCTAATACCTATCATAGTAATTGTCTTGTTAGCCAGATCATGTCTTCTATTGCTGCCTCTCTTCCATTTGGCAGATTTTCACATCCATCTTCCTACAGTTTCACACGCTCCTGACTTCTAGACTGAGAAAGCCATCAGGAGCAGGTTTCTTCGGCAAAGATCACCTGTTGCAGGATATTTGAGCCCATTGTGAATCTCAAAATTGTGAACTGTAAAACCCTGTTTCTTGTTTAGTGTGGTTTGGCCCTACCACACACCTTTAATACAAGAAAGTTCTGCTTATTATAAACAGGTGATTATGGTATGGTTCAGCCGTCACTAGGATACACCTTTAATCCAAGAGTTTTCTGTACACAGGATTTAATAAAGTTAACCCCAGGCCAAGAGGCAGAGCAAACCAGCTGACAGATTAAAGAGTAGGAGGAAGTTTGAGTTGAGGGGTATTTAAGACAGTGTGGAGAAGTAGGAGGAAGTTTAGCTCTCTAGCTCTTGAGCTTTAGCTCTCTGGGTTTTGGGACTTTTTGAGCTTTGAGTCGGCAAGCCTTTGGCCTTGGGTTTTTTTTGACCTTTTCCTCCTGGGCTGTCAGCTGAGCTAGTGAGCCTTTTGGGCTTTTTCCATGGGGAATGGAGCAGAGAAGGAAGGTCAGCCGGGTGCTCTCTCTGCCTCTCTGAGCTAGCAGGTTTTCACCGCAGCATCTGGCTCCTGAGTCTTTACTGGTAAAACAGAACTGTTGGGATTCTCATTCTTTTGCAACAACAATCATCAGTGCTTACTTTGAGCTAGCCAAGCACATGGTAAAATATAACTTCACCATGGAAAACACAGGGCTTTGATGCCTCTTGTGCCATGCTGATCCACCATTAAGATCATGTCCAGCATATAGTTTGTAGTCTGATACTGTGGTGGCCTCAAGGCTGGCACACATCTCTCCCAGTGTTACCTGGTGGAGACCTGGACCAGCCACAGGGAGCTGTAAGCATGCTGAATAGCACCAGTGCCTTTGCTGAGGCCTGGCATCACCGAGACCACAAGTTTGGCCTGATATGTGCAAGGTGTATCTTGTTCACTGCATGAAGGCATAGAGTGAGGAGGGACTTTTGAAGCCCATGAGGACATTGCTACCCTACAGAAATAGTATAAGAGGTTGGTGTGGATGCTGTGGAAGGGGAAGGGAGGGAGAAGGAAAGGAATACTAACCATCCATTGATTTCACTGCAGCAACAGGCCTTATTTCTACAACTTCACCTTCTGCACTGAAACTGCAGCTTCAGTGGATTATAGAAAAACTGTAATGTTTTTTTTCTATATCCATTCAAGCTCCCAAATAACGACACAGAGACCTTTCACATTTATTAACCTTCGCTGACAGTTGTTAAAACTTCCTGATTAGATTAGCTTTGCTCATCTTTCTTTTTTAAATTTATTTACTTTTATTTTATGTACATTGGTGTTTTGTCTGCATTTGTGAGAGGGTCAGATCCCTGGAACTGGAGTCATAGACAGTTGTGAGCTGCCATGTGGGTGCTGGGAATTGAATCAGAGTCTTCTGGAAGAGCAGCCAGTGCTCTTAACCACCGAGCCATCTCTCCAGCCCCCTCTTTGCTCATCTTAAAAAATAATTCATCAATATTTTTATCTGTTTCCACCATACTGGCCAGAGTTCACCAACCTAACAATGTTTCCAGTCCAGCCATTTCCGGCTTTATCAGAAACATATGAGAACCTCTACTTGGGTATCTGTAAGCACCTCAAATTCTTGCTTTAGTTTCCCGACTAAAGACATCAGTGTTCCTTAGACCCCTCTCTTCTCAGAGTCCTACATAACACATTATACTCGTCGTACAAAGCTTTACTGATCCCATTTCCTCTGCCCTACTTCCTGCTGTCATTCCCACTTTCTAGATCAGAATTAAACATACAAACTCCTAGAGCGGTCAGGGAATGTGCCTGAGGGAAATAAGGTAGGTAGAAGCCATCATTAGGGAGGTCATGGCATCGTTCCCATCGATTGTGCATGAAGGATGCAGCGCCTAGGTTGCTAACTTTTCAATGTTTCTAGAAAAAATAGAGGGTTAAGTGGTTAAGAGTGCTTGCTGCTGTTACAGAGGACCTAGGTCTAAGTTAGGAGCCCAGCCCCTGTGTGGATGGATCACAACTGCTTACAACTCTAGCTCTAAGGGATGAAAAGCCCTCTTCAGGCCTCTTAGGGCAGCTGCACAACACACACATACTCAATAAAACTTTTTTTAAGGATTGATTTATTTGTACAGTGTTCTGCCTGCACCTGTGCCTGCACACCAGAAGAGCGTACTAGGACTCATTATAAATGGTTATGAGCCACCATGTGATGCCTGGGAATTGAACTCAGGACCTTTAGAAACAAGGGCCAGTGTTCTTAACCTCTAAGCCATCTCCCCAGTCCCAAAGCTTTCTTTTTTTTTTTTAAATCAGGAGATGGGAAAGAGGGCTTGGCGGTCAGGAGGACACACCCCTGTATTGGTAGACTACAGGTCTGTTCCCAAACACCTGACACCATGGTTGACAATGGCCTGAAACTGCAGCTTCAGTGGATTGTAGAAAAACTGTAATGTTTTTTTTCTATATCCATTCAAGCTCCCAAATAACGACACAGAGACCTTTCACATTTATTAATGAGCTTTGAGCACTAAGCTGGACAGCTATTGATCTAGTCTAACTCGTCTATTCTAACCTGGCTACTTTCTAGCCACATGTCTGTGTCCTTTGACATCTCGGTCTCACCTTGGCTGGTTCTGCTCCATCTGTCCATCCTCATGGTGACCTCCTCATGGCCACCTCCTCCTCCTTCTTTTCTTTTCTGCTCCCTACCTGAGACCCTCCTGACTGGGATCAAAAGTCCTGCCTCCTGTCCTCTCTGCCCAGCTACAGGCTTGACCAGCTCTTTACTAACCAAAGAGAGATGATGAAGAACAATTTTTACACAACACTGAGGCAGGAGATATTTTTAATTAAATTTTTATTTTTTATATTAACTACAGTTTTATTCACTTTGTATTCCAGCTGTAGTCTCCTCCCTCTTCCCCTCCCAATCCCACACTTTCTCCCTCATATCCTCCTATGCCCCTCGACAGGAGATTCTTCATAGAAATGACAACACCCCATCTCAGGGCACAGAAATCAGCATCTGAATACAGAGTGCACAGACCATCCCCCATGCTTTCTGGCTTCCCAGGCCTCGAACTCTGAGATTTGCCTCAGAAGTTCTTGCGATTAAAGACTCAGCACCATCCAGCCATCTAGGGTTGTTGTTGTTGTTGTTTAAGTATGGACAATTAAATAAAATGGAGAAAAAACAAACAAAAAACTTCCTAACACTTCATGCATAGAAAATAGACTTCAACATTTTGTTCTCTCTACCTGATATCTTCTTTCCTTTCTTAACTGGATTTATTGAAATCCTCCTGTGTATGTGTTCGTACCTGAGGTGTGAGTGCTCTCAGGCCAGAGGTGCAGAACCCCCTGGCGCGGGAATTACTGTTGTTTGTGAGCCACTGTGGATGCTGGAAACCCAACTCTGGTCCTCTGACAGGGCAGCGAATGTTCCTAAACCGCTGAGCCATAGCTCCGACCCCAAACGCCCTTCCTCAGCCTTTTACCCACGTTGTGTTTCTTCTCTTCGGAGGTTTTCCTGGCTCCAATCCAGGTAGAATGAATAGCCCACATCTCTGTCTCTGAACATATCCCTGTCTCCTCTGCGGTGCTTAAATTGTTATGATGATTTGTCACCTTTTGGAGCCTATGTGTGCGTGCGTGTGTTTCATCCCTGTGCTGTCGGCATTCGACTGGCACCTGACGCAGACGGTCCTCCTGAAATTTTTGCTAACCGGAGACCCTGCTCTGTTAGGCTCGAGGCCGGCGAGGTTGACGGCGCAGTACGGTTCATGAATCCGGATGGCCACTAGAGGGCAGGCTAACCCCACGGCGGCGCTCCGGCCCAACAGCCAAGCAGTTTGGCGTCCCCGCACTCGCTCCTTCATTTATTCCTCCCGCGATCATTTCCAACTACAACCTCACAGGTCCCATTTTCACAATCTTCCACACAAAACACTCGCCCGAGGTTACGCCTCTTCTCTAGCTACTCCCTCTGTCTCCCGCTTTTCCGTTTTTATTTGGGAACTAAAGAGTTAACTGCACCCTCCCACCTGGTCAGCTCGCTCTGCTCGTCTGCGCGGTCTGCGAGCTGGCGGAGAAAGGGGAGGTACTCCCCGAGGGACCGGGTCCCCGGGTCTCCGGCTCGCCTCTACCTGACCGCCCGGAAGCCCTCCCAGACCCCTGCGGCCACACACACCTTTTCTGGTCAAGGTGCAAACAAGCCTGCGCCTTCCTCTTGCACAGCAGCCAGGTAGCGGAGGAGGGCCCAGGCGGGGGGCCAGCGGCAGGGGGCGGCTGCTTCGCGCCTCCCTCCCCGGCCCCGCTCCCCCCGCGGCCTAGGATCCCCGCCCGCGCGTGCTGCCCGGGGAGGGACCTCGCGCGCGCGGCGCGGCGGGAAGCGGGTCGGTAGGAGCTGCGCGCCCGCCAGGGTGGGAGCCCGCGGTGGCCGGAGCCGGGAGGAAGGGGTTAACGAGCCGGGATTGACTCCCCCTGCTCCCCAGTCATCGAATCTGGGAGGGGAGGATTCGCTGCCTGGCTTGCGGCCCCCCCCCCGCCCCCCCGCCCGCCTCCGGAACGGCCGGAGACTTGGGCCAGCCGGACGCCCCTTCTGGCACAGTCCTGGGGCGAGCGCGGGCGCACGCTCCCCTTCCTCGCCGGCGCTCCGGTCCGCCTCGCCCTCCCGGGACCTTGCTTGCTCGCTCGCTCGCTCTTTACCGACTCCCTCCGGGTGCCGCTCGCTCTCACCTGCCCTGAAGCGCCCTCCGCTCCCGGACGCGCCCAATTCGGGGAGCCCGCTGGACAGCGGCGTGCCCTCGGGGCTCCGGCGACGGCCCACCGCCCCTGTCCCCCGCGGCCCGCGGGCGCCGCGGATGTCCGCGAGCCGCCGCCGAGCCCGAGGACGCCGGCGAGCCGCCCGAACGTCGAGCGGGCCATGGAGACGGCGCCGCCCCGTCGCGGCGCCTGCTGAGGCCATGCCCGGCTCCGGGCGCGTCCACGCGCGCCTGCGGGCGCTGCTGCTGCTGCCGCCACTGCTCCTGCTCCGGGGCGGCCAAGCGGGCGACCTGACCGTGGCCGCGGTGCTCCCGCTGACCAACGCCTCGTACCCCTGGTCCTGGGCGCGCGTGGGGCCGGCCGTGGAGCTGGCCCTCGCGCGGGTGAGGGCGCGGCCGGACCTGCTGCCGGGCTGGACGGTCCGCGTGGTGCTGGGCAGCAGCGAGAACGCGGCGGGCGTCTGCTCCGACACGGCCGCGCCGCTGGCCGCGGTGGACCTCAAGTGGGAGCACAGCCCCGCGGTGTTCCTGGGCCCCGGCTGCGTCTACTCGGCCGCTCCGGTGGGGCGCTTCACGGCGCACTGGCGGGTGCCGCTGCTGACCGCCGGCGCCGCGGCGCTGGGCATCGGGGTCAAGGAGGAGTTCGCGCTGACCACGCGCGCGGGGCCCAGCCACATCAAGCTGGGCGACTTCGTCACGGCGCTGCACCGACGGCTGGGCTGGGAGCACCAGGCGCTGGTGCTCTACGCCGATCCGGATCCGCTGAGCGGCGATCGGCCTTGCTTCTTCGGCGTGGAGGGGCTCTACGTGCGGTTGCGTGAGCGCCTCAACCTCACCGTCAACGACCAGGAGTTCGTCGAGGGCGACCAGGACCAATACGTCAGGCTGCTGCAGGCCATGCGGCTCAAGGGCAGAGGTGAGCCCGGCACCCAATGACGCGTGGCCCGCGGAGCGCGCTCCCCGGCCTGTCCACGCCCGGCGTTCCTCTGGGAGCGAGGCCTCCCCCTGGCTGCTTCTCCCCTGCCCACACGAGTTTCCTACCTCGGAGTTTCTAGTTCCCCCTCTAGGCGCGGGGTTTGCATTCCTACGCCCTCCCCCTCCCCTCCTGACTCCCTGACCTTCCTGCTGAGAACTTTTCCTGAGTCAGGCGAGGAAGGGCCTCGTCCTAGCGCTTCTGCGTCCTCAGCCGGGTTTCCCGGCCCTTCTCGCTCCCGTTTTGACTCTACCTTACCATGTTCTCTCTCCTCCAGTGTCTTCTCTCGCTCTCACAGGAGCTTCCAGGTCCCTTCTCCCGCTGGCCATTCTCTGACTCTTCCTGCACTCTTGGTCCCCACCCCCCTTTTGTTCCCTCCTTCCATCTCTCTCTATCTCTCTCTTCCTACGTGCAAACACCTCCTTCTTCCATCTTTCACGTTCCCTAGCCAAGGCCCAGTCTAAGGCAGGCCTGCTACCATCTAGAAATATCACAGTCAGAATTCCTTCCCTTGTAGTGCCTTACTCATATTCTCGCTCTCTCTCCCTCTCCCCTCCCTCTCTCCCTCCCTCCTCAGTTATCTACATCTGCAGCTCTCCAGATGCCTTCAGGACTCTGATGCTTCTGGCCCTGGACGCCGGCCTGACTGGGGAGGACTATGTTTTCTTCCACCTGGATGTGTTTGGGCGAAGTCTTCAGGACACTCAGGGCAGTATTCCTCAGAAGCCCTGGGAAAGAGGAGATAAGCAGGACAGCAGGGCACAGCAGGCCTTCCGGGTGAGTGCCGAGGCTGGAAGCCCGTGTGTAGGACTCTGAGCTGTTCACATGCCCGGCCACTAGCTGAAATGAGTCCAGAAAACGGGGTTTTGATAGTCACAGAGTTGTACAGTGAACTCCACGAGATCTCAGGGCTTCAGAGCCAGGAAGCTGAACAGATCATTTGATGGGCCTGAAGTAGGAGGATATTAAAAACCCGTGGATTAGACAGGACTTGAATCTTTTGCTCAAGCACAAGGGCCATCTCATGCAGGACACAGGGTTCAATTTGATCTTTGTCATATTTAATATTTAGTATTTATTTAGGTTCTTTATTTCTTTGGTTTTTGTTGTTTTGTTTTGTTTTGTTTGAACCAGAGTCTCTGTACTCCTGGTTGTCCTGGAACTCATATAGACCATGCTGGCCTCAAACGCAGAGATTTCTCTTGATTCTGCATCCTGAGTGCTAAGAATAAAGGCCTGTGCTACCACACCCAGCCATTCGATGATGTGATCTTGACCTAAACAGAGAGGTTGGTCTGGGAGGTGGACCCAAGTCCTAACACCCCCACCGCCTTTTCAATGATTCCTTCCTTAGGCTGCCAAAATCATTACTTACAAAGAGCCGGATAACCCTGAGTACTTGGAATTCCTGAAGCAGCTAAAACTCTTGGCTGGCAAGCAGTTTAACTTCACCGTGGAGGATGGCCTGGTAGGGGGGTGTCCTCAGATCCTCCAGTGTGGATCTCTACCCTGCTCTCTCAGGCACTCTAATGTGCCATCTCCCCCTCTTCCTTCCTAGTATGTCTGTGTCTCTCCTGATGACAGAGGGGGGAATGGCAAGTTCAACCTTGAACCTAAAGTCTTCATCGGGGGAAATGGGAATGACATAGCCTGCCCTGTCTACCTACCTTGACTCAGGGTGGGGAGCAACGGTGGATACAAAAGTATTGCTTAAGCAGTCACCTCTGTGTGGAGTATGGTTGCTTTTGGTATCCCCTTCCAAGCTCCCAGCCCCACCCCCCACCCCCAGGTCCCTGCCAACAGGGACCCTCTACCTATCTTGTCTGAGCGCTGCTTGCTTCTACAGGAAAATATCATCCCAGCGTCCTTCCATGACGGGCTCCTGCTCTATGTCCAGGCGGTGAATGAGACTCTAGCCCAGGGGGGGACTGTCACTGATGGAGAGAACATCACTCAGCGGATGTGGAACCGAAGCTTCCAAGGTCAGGGCCTACATGAATTACCAGCCGGGTCTCCCAGGTTTCACAAAATTCTTCATGCCGAGTCTGCCATTCCCACAGCCAACAGAACTGTCCTCTTCACCATTGGGCGTATATCCATATTAGTGTCTACATCTGTCTCTACCTTGAGAGAGAGATGGTTGGGATGAAGTGAGGCATCTCTGAACCTCCATTATTTCAAAACACAGCCTTCCTCACCTATGTCCCTAGGTGTGACAGGACACCTGAAAATTGATAGCAATGGAGATCGGGAGACTGATTTCTCCCTCTGGGATATGGATCCAGAGACAGGTGCCTTCAGGGTAAGTTCATGCATATACCAAGAAGACAGTTCCTGGCAAGAATGGTGTCTCAAGCCAGCCAGTGGTGGTTCATGCCTTTAATTCCAGGGGTCTGAGGAGGGAACATAGAGTCCTTCCCTTGAGTTCCTAAGACAGGTGAGACCCCAGCCTAGCAGAGACAGGGATTCAGGGCCCAGAAAAATGCATATGTGCAGCTGTGTAAACACAGCAGGGACAGGAAGGAGCAGAGGTTAACAGCACCAAGAATCAGATCTGCCATGAAGGCCTCCTGGAGGAGACATACATATTTAGGCCTGAAAGTGTGGACTGAGTTATTATTTCTGTCATGCAAGCAATACCAATCCCCTGTGTGTATGGCTAAAGTTTCCAGTGGGGCTCCCATATACTTCTCTGCCAAGCCTTTGAGTGTTTAAGGTTTTGCCCCTCACTGCACGGGCATGGATTTGAAGACTCATGAATAGTCACAGCAGGAACCTTGCGAGGAGTTGGTAGCCCAAAAATAGGACCTGGAAACAGAGATTGGCAAGCAGGAGGCTGCAGGAACTCACCACTCCTGATCTCCCTCAGGTTGTCCTGAATTATAACGGGACTTCCCAGGAGCTGGTGGCTGTGTCAGAACGTGAATTATACTGGCCCCTGGGATACCCACCTCCTGACATTCCTAAATGTGGCTTTGACAATGAGGACCCAGCCTGCAAACAAGGTGACTGGCCCATGCTTCCCGACTCCTGTTGGAGAGCCTCTGCCTCCTCCCTTGGGAGTTAAAGAAGGCTTCTTTGCTCCTGACTTGACTTCCCTTCATCTCTCACCTCAGCCTACCAATCATTAGACGATTCTTCCTTCTTGTTATCTAACCCAACTCTCTGTTCTACAACTTGGACTCTCCCACAGATCACTTTTCCACACTGGAGGTTCTGGCTTTGGTGGGCAGCCTCTCTCTGATTAGCGTTCTGATTGTGTCCTTCTTCATATACCGGTAAGTTGTGGCATGGGGCGCTAAGTGAGCCTGGGGGGTGTGGGAGCACGGAGAAGGGAACAGAAGGAGAGTAGGCCCGGGAGGGACCCTTGTGTGGGAAAAGAATTCTTTCATTCACTCGGGGAGGAGGCAGAAGCCCCAGACCGGAGTCGTGTTGGTTGGGGCTGGGTTATAGCTCCAGAGCGATGTGTTGAGGACTCCGGGGACACAGCATCTGGGAAGTGACACCAGAGCAGAAGACACTGATGTGGAACTCGCATCCTCTGCTGAGGCCAGATAGAAAGCAGCAATTCAAACCTTCAGGCAGCCAGTCGGTGGTGAGGCACGCCTTTAATCCCAGCACTCTAGAGGCAGAGGTAGGCCAGTCTGGACTAGAAAGAGTTTCAGGACAGCCAGGGCCACACATAGGACAGCCAGGGCCACACAGAGAAACCCTGTCTTGAAAACAAAAACAAAAACAAAAAACCCTTAAGGTACTGGCCCAAAGGAGTTGGCCCTGGATGATGAATCCTGCTGTGCGCCATGTGCTGACGTGCTGACCCTAGATGGGAAAAGAGGGGTGAGAGAGCCCACTCCTGCCTTCCTGTGCCTGTGGAAATGAAAAGTACAGCAGAGGATAAGGAAACAGGAAAGAGGAGGGAAGCGAGCAGTGCTGACTGAGCATGCCCTGTGTGCCAGGCACTTCCACACTCACGACAACGCTGCATTCTTATCATAATTATGAAGTAGAGGGGTGGAGATTTAGCTCAGTGGTAGGGCACTTGTCTAGCAAGTACAAGGCCCTGGGTTCAGTCCTCAGTTCTGAAAAAAAAATAAAAATAAAAGAATGAAGTAGAAACCCAGTGTTCTGGTGCATGGCTTTAATCCCAGCACTCAGGGAAGCAGAAGCAAGCAGATCTCGGATCTCTGTGAGGTAGAGGCCAGCCTGGTCTACAAAGTGAGTCCAGAATAGCCAGGGCTACACAGAGAAACCTCTGCGAAAGAAAGGAAGGAAGGAAGGAAGGAAGGAAGGAAGGAAGGAAAGAAAGAAAGAAAGAAAGAAAGAAAGAAAGAAAGAAAAGAAAGAAGCTGAAGAAAAAGTTGATATGGAGGCCTCCAGTTTCCAAAGGAAAAAAACTGAAGAAATTCTAGCTCAGAGAACGGGACTCTCTCACTTATCTCTTAACATGTGGCATGTCCTGGGGCTCTGAGGGTTGCTGAACCCCAGCCAGGGCCAGGGGCTCAGCTGCAGGCTTCCCATCCCAGAAAGATGCAGCTGGAGAAGGAGCTGGTGTCGGAGCTGTGGCGGGTGCGCTGGGAGGACGTGGAGCCCAGCAGCCTGGAGAGGCACCTTCGGAACGCTGGCAGCCGCCTGACCCTGAGCGGGGTGAGAGCACTACTGTCTCTGCAGGATGAGTGTGCCTGAGTACCCAGGGCGATGCCCAAGAGTAAGAGGTGGTTCTAAGCTAGGTGAGGAGATTCACACCTGGACCCAGGACTTGGGAGGTTAAGACAGGAAGGTAGCTGCAGGTCTGAGCCTAGCCTGTGCTATGGAATGAGACCTTGTCTCATACAAATTAAAACCAGGGGCCTGGAGAGATGGCTTACAGGATAAGAGCATTGGGTGCTCTTCCAAAGGTCCTGAGCTCAATTCCCGGCAACCACATGGTGGCTCACGACCATCTTTAATGAGATCTGGTGGCCTCTTCTGGCCTGCAGGCCTACAAGCAGGCAGAACCCTGTATACATGATAGATAGATAGATAGATAGATAGGACCAAAACCAAACAAAAGAACAGGTCTACTCCCAGCTCTGGCTTCTCTTGCTCACTCTGACACTGTCTCAGATGAGGGTTGCAGCCTCTGAGACAGGGCTCTCTCAAAGGTCAAAGAGGATGGTCTAAGTAAACACACAAGTATGAGTCTCATACACAACATGAGGAGGGTGAAAGCTAGCCTTGGTGGCTCGCAGCTGTGATCAACCCTAGCCTGGGAGACTGAAGCAGCGGCATCGCTACAAGTTCCAGGGCAGCCCTGGGCTGAAGAGCGAGAGCCCATCTCAGGAGGGTGCGCAGAGAGGATGTAGCCTGGCCCTGGGCTGACCGTGCGGTCTTCCGTTACTCTTTGCAGCGAGGCTCCCACTATGGCTCCCTGCTAATCACAGAGGGCCAGTTCCAGGTCTTTGCCAAGACGGCATACTATAAGGTAGGTCTGGGGAAAAGACTGCTGGGCCTTGGAACCCAAACGGAGCGTGCTCTGAGGCTAAGATGACACTGTGGTGGGCCCAGGGGACAAGGGTGGGCCCAGGGGCAGCACGGGCTTTTAGAAGCAAGGAGAGAGTGGGTGTCATGGACGGGTTTTCAGAACCAGATGGAAAATCTCGGGCCCTGAACAACAAGTGTCCATTCCTTACTCAGGGCAACCTCGTGGCTGTGAAACACGTGAACCGGAAACGTATTGAGTTGACACGGAAAGTCCTGTTTGAACTTAAACATGTAAAGTAGGGGGCTGTGACTTTGGGAAGGGCTCCGTGGGTGCCGTAGGAGAGTCAGCCAACAAAACTGACTGTGGAGGGGGATCTGAAGATCTGGGCTGGGCCCGTGGGTCTTGTGGGTAGGAAAAGGGAGATCGGTCATAAGATGAGTCATCACCGGGTCCTCGGGCACTGGTAGACAGCCTGGAGGACAAGGGGTGAGGGAGCAGATTCTGAAGAAGGACACGGTAACATACATGTGGCTTGGCGAGGTTTGGAGCCTCTGCCAGCATCTTGGTGCTGTCCTAACCTGCCTGCAGATGCGGGATGTACAGAATGAACACCTGACCAGATTTGTGGGTGCCTGTACCGACCCTCCCAATATCTGCATCCTCACAGAGTACTGTCCCCGCGGCAGCCTGCAGGTGAGTGGGACAAGAGGGAGTGTGTCAGGAGCCCTGGCTGGCTCTTACCCCACTGACCACATGAGCCTAGATGAGCCTCCCTCTTTCTGGCCTTTCTTGGCCCTCTCTGTAAATGGGAGTTGGGGGCGGGCGCTGGAGTAAATCCAGGTGTCCTCTTTTCTATCAGTTTGTGCCAGTAGCTCCCTGTACTGTCCTCCCACTCCCAGGGGGTCTGACTCTTGCTGCCCCAGCAGGACATTCTAGAGAATGAGAGTATTACCCTGGACTGGATGTTTCGGTACTCACTCACCAATGACATTGTCAAGGTGAGTCCAGAGGAGCTCACTGGATGCTGGGCAAGGGTTGGGCATGGTTGGAAAGTCACATTCATGCCCAAGCCCTCTGCCTTCCTAAATTCCCCAGGGAATGCTCTTTCTACACAACGGGGCCATTTGTTCCCATGGGAACCTCAAGTCATCCAACTGTGTGGTGGATGGGCGCTTTGTGTTGAAGATCACTGACTACGGGCTCGAGAGCTTCAGAGACCCAGAGCCACAGCAAGGACACATCCTCTTCTCCAGTGAGCCTGACTCTTGACCCCTAGGCTTCTGTTGCCAACCCAGCTGAGAAGGGAAACTGAGGCCTAGCCTCTGTGTGACTTGGGTACACCTCTCATCTCCAGGTTCAACTTTCATTGGTTAAAGAGGAGGTCAGGTGGTCTCTAGGCTTCTGGTTCTCAGCCTTTTGCCATGTCCACAGACCTCTGAACCACAGCCTCGTTCTCAGCTTATCTTAAACCATCTGTCTGCTTTCTCAGCATTATCAGAACACCCTGTCTCACTTTTATTATTGCACTTATTACCCATGAGATATAATACTCATTCGCTAGTTTTTCTGTTCCTATCAGAATGTAAAGTTGCTTATCCCTTAGCTTTGGGGCCCCTCCTTCTATGACAGAAAAATTGTGGACTGCACCAGAGCTCCTGCGAATGGCTTCCCCACCTGCCCGTGGCTCCCAAGCTGGTGATGTATACAGCTTTGGCATCATCCTTCAGGAGATTGCCCTCAGGAGTGGGGTCTTCTATGTGGAAGGCTTAGACCTCAGCCCAAAAGGTGAGGATCATGTGGCCTAGATCCCAGCCAGTCTTGGCTAGACCTCTGCAAACAGCCCCATCCTTTCTTCTGGGTGGTGGGAAGCCAACCCCCATCCTCTGTCCCACGGCTGCCGGTGACCGGTCCGCTCTGTGCTCTGCTCTGGACTTTGCCCACCTGTCTGTCTGCTGGTTGTGCAACTAGGCCCTTGGCAATGCCACTCTTAAGTGCATCCCCTTCCCACACAGAGGTCATCGAGCGCGTGACTCGGGGTGAGCAGCCCCCGTTCCGCCCCTCCGTGGGTCTGCAGAGCCACCTGGAGGACCTGGGGCAGCTGATGCAGAGGTGCTGGGCAGAGGACCCCCAGGAGCGGCCACCCTTCCAGCAGATCCGCCTGGCGCTACGCAAGTTTAACAAGTCAGTGGTGTCTCCCCCAACCACCGCCTTAAACCCCACACCTCAGTGTCTCCACAGCGGCAGAGGGAGCCTGCTGCAGCCACGGCAGCCACTCGGGCATCTGCGCAGCATATGACTTGGTTGTCCTCACAGGTTGTCCTCTGCCGACGTGGACACCACACATCCCTCCTGCCTGTAGCCACACACTGACCCCTAGACTTAAGATAAATAAGAATGCACGTGCCAGATGGCCCAGCCTCTTCCTACCTCCCCCCACAGTCTCAGTCCTTCTGTCTCCCTTTCCCAGTGTGCCCCCTGGCTCCTTCTCCCAGACCTGTCTCTCTCTCCGCTACCTGCACACCTATCACTGTCCTCAGCTCATCCTGCCTCTCTCCCTCTCCACCTCCTTCAAACTCACTTGTGCTCAATAAGAATGAGACATCTAGCTGCGCACTGAGGCAGGTGGATGTCCGTGAGTTCAAGGTCAGCCGGTTTACATATCGAGTTCCGTGACAGCTAGGACTACTTAGACGGACCCTATCTAAAAGGGGGTGGGAGGGAGCTAGGCATGGTGAGTGGCTGAGTGTGGGCACTGCCAGGCAGGACCCGTCACCTCGTCTCAGCAGCCCCCCGTGCCCACGGCCCTCAGGGAGAACAGCAGCAACATCCTGGACAACCTGCTGTCACGCATGGAGCAGTACGCCAACAACCTGGAGGAGCTGGTGGAGGAGAGGACGCAGGCTTACCTGGAGGAGAAGCGCAAAGCTGAGGCCTTGCTCTACCAGATCCTGCCTCAGTGAGTACAACTCCAACACAAGGGCGCGCGCCCGCGCACAGCCCAGTCCACGCCTGCCTCACCTTCGCCCTCTCCCCTCACCTCAGCTCTGTGGCCGAGCAGCTGAAGAGAGGCGAGACGGTCCAGGCTGAGGCCTTCGACAGTGTCACCATCTACTTCAGTGACATCGTAGGCTTCACCGCTCTCTCAGCAGAGAGCACCCCCATGCAGGTGAGCTGGGGTTCAGCCGCAGGCCAAGCAGGCTAGCGTGGCCTTCCCGGTTAGAGCTCCTGTTTGTCCCTGCTGGGAACCCTCGCTGCCCGGCTCTCACGGCTGCCTCTGCCCTCCAGGTGGTGACCCTGCTCAATGATCTGTACACCTGTTTTGATGCTGTCATAGACAACTTTGATGTGTACAAGGTGGGCTCAGGAGTTGTCACGTTAGGAAGTTAAGGGGGAAAGGACAGACAGGCAGACACGGACAGAGTCAGAAGAATGTGCAGACGGATACCCGGAATGGGCGGGGGGGGGGAGGAAAGCCGGGCAGTGGTGATGCACACCTTTAATCCCACCAGTCGGGAGGCAGAGGAAGGGGACCTTTGTGAGTTCAAGGCCAGCCTGGTCTACAGAGTGAGTTCCAGGCTACACAGAAAAACCCTGGATCAAAAAAAAAAAAAAAAAAAGGAGGAAGAAGAAAGGAGCAAGGACATGGGCAGAGACACAGGGGCACCCAGGGACAGCCAGAAACTGTGGGTTTGGAGGATGAGTACAGCTGATGGAGAATGACGGGCAGCATGATGGCTTGTCATGCTGGTGGCGAAGGGAAAGCTCCAGCCCTCCTGTCCTCCACGCTCCTGCCTGCCCCACAGGTGGAGACCATTGGCGATGCCTACATGGTGGTGTCTGGGCTCCCGGTACGAAACGGACAGCTCCACGCCCGAGAGGTGGCCCGAATGGCGCTTGCGCTGCTGGATGCCGTGCGCTCCTTCCGCATCCGCCATAGGCCCCAGGAGCAGCTGCGCTTGCGCATCGGCATTCACACAGGTCAGACGGCTGCAGGCCTCCGGAGGCAAATCCAAGAGGCTGAAACTAGGGAACAAGTGGTTGTCCCTGGGACTGACCCCTTATCTCCTGTCCCCACACACCCTGGGACCACATGTCCCAACTCCTACCTCTTCCGGGGTGCTCACCTACCTCCTCCAACTGCCCTGGGCTCTGTTCCCTTCTTTTCCCCTCCCAGGTCCCGTGTGTGCTGGTGTTGTAGGGCTAAAGATGCCCCGCTACTGCCTCTTTGGAGACACAGTCAACACAGCTTCGAGAATGGAGTCTAATGGGGAAGGTATGATGGCCCTCCTAGGGGGAGTGCGAAGGGCAGCTGGCCAGTGCAGCCTAGCTAGGCCTACCTAGTTCCTCAGCTGGCTCCTGACGTCCTTCTACCCTCCCCCCACACTCTTAAATCAAGAATATTGCTAGGCATGTATGTATGCTGTGTGTGTGCATGTGCGTGCATGCATGCATGTGTGAGCCAGAGAGACAGAGACAAAGGGTTGAAAATGCACCAAGCCCACCTTAGCGCCATAGCTTAGCTACCTGGAGTGTTTTCAGGGCACTTTCATTAGCCTACAACCGAGCAAAGCAATCTAGCCCCATCTCACTTTTTCCTGTGTGTGGTCTCAGAGATTTTGACAAGTGCCCTAATACTGAGGCATGGAATATATTTATATTCTTTATCTAATGTGGATCTCATTAAGCTGCTCAGGCTGGTCGTGAACCTATAACTCTCCTGCAGTAGTCTCCGAGTAGCCGGGATAACAGGCCTAGGCCACCAGCCCAGGAAACAAAGTCTGTTTTATCATAATAAAGTATTTAATGTACTCATGCACCCACAAAGACAGGTGTTTTGCTGGTGAGTGTCTCGGTGGGTGAAGGCACTTGCTGGGCAAGCCTGATGGCTCGAGGTTGATAGGGAATCCGGAGAGAGTGGCAAGTTGCCCTCTGACCTCATGCCGACATATCGACATAAATACGTTACGTACTCATACAATAGATGAATAAACATAATTTAAAATTTTGTTTTTAAAAACCACAGCATGCCAGGAGTGGTGGTGCTCATCTTTAGTCCAAATACTCAGGCAGCAGAGGCCGGCAGATTTCTGAGTTTGGGGCCATCCTGCTCTACATAGTGAGTTCCAGGCAGGATGGCCAGAGCCACATAGTGCGACCGTCATCTTTTTTTTTTTTTTAATGTATATCAGTGACAGACAAGGGCACCAGATCACTTTATAGATGGTTGTGAGCCACCATGTGGTTGCTGGGAATTGAACTCAGGACCTCTGGAAGAGCAAACAGTGCTCTTAACCACTGAGCCATCTCTCCAGCCCAGAGACTGTCTTATAAAAAACAAACAAACAAAAACCCAATAACTCCCAACAGAGCCCAAAAGTGTCCTCCCCACCCACAATAAGCAAGTAAATGTAATAATGAAATATAAAATGCCAAGCATGTAATTTTGTTCATCTTTTCTGGGATCAGCTGCTTTTCCATACAGGAATCCTGTTTCAGGGTTTCAAATCTCTAGCACGACTCTGGGTTTGCAGTAGGCATCTAATAAATGCGTGTTCCCACCCCTCCCTTGGTTTTGCCTCCTGTCTCTTCTGTTTTGTCTACCACGTGGTTGTTGTTTGAGGTAATATCCTCAAGTTGCCAAGGCTGACTTGAACCCCTGATCTTCCTACCCTCACCTAAGTGATCATGGGATTATTCTACATGCCCAGTGTTTGTTTGGTTGTTGTTTGTGAGTTGTTGTTATTTTGTCTTGCGACAGAGACAGAAGCCCAGGTTAACCTCAATCCTTTCTTACCAGCCTCCCAAGTGCTAGAATTATAGACAGCTCCCTACTATATTTGACACAATTCAATTAAGTGAATAGTTATCAGACAACCACTAAGCACCAGGCTGAGCGAGCTGAGAAGGCTGTGTGACCCTCACCTGAGCCTCATGGTAGGAAGCCAGCCCCCAAAGCCCAGAGGAACCCTGTTCAGCTGATACTCTTTGCACCTATGTTTGGGGCTGAGGGGCAGGAAGGCGCTCCTCTCTTAGGTCATTCTTCACAGAATACGTTCTCAGAAGTGCGTCAGCAATACAGGATTACCACGAAGACACAGGTGAGAGGGAGAGGGAGAGACCTTCTGCCCTAGATTTTGATCCCTCAGCCAGAAAAGAAGAACGCTGATCCGCAAGTGCTGCACTCCTGTACGCCCGAAGTTCAGGCTAGCCTTGGCTACAGAGTGAAATTATGTTTCACAGAATGGTGTGTGGGCGTGTGTGTGTGTGTGTGTGTGTGTGTGTGTTTGTGTGTGTGGTGGAAGAGTAGGGCATTTAGCGAAATGGCTCACTGGGTGAAATGCTCCCTGTTCAAGCATGAGGACTTGATTTTGGATACCCAAATGGGCACTAAAGCATGTTACCCCAGCAGTGCAGGGAGGGAGGTTCAGAGAGCAGAAACAGGCAGATTACTGCAGCTCACTGGCCAGGTGAGTCTAGCCCAAACACGGTGCTCTGAGTAAGCCCCAGGCTCACTAGAGCCTCAAACAGTAAACTGGAGAGTGACGCAAAGACACTGGGAATTCACCTCTGCCTCCAGCTGTGTGCGTATTAGAACACAGAATTTAGTCAAGTAACTGATTGGCAACAATAACATAGTGTTTCCTATGGGCCACACTGTATCGAGATACTTTCTGAGTGCTTTATTTCCTTATTTGACCTGCTGAAAATCTAACGGAGGCAAAGGAGAGTGGAGTTAAATCCAGCACCCACCCTTTTGAAATGAGCACTGCCACTGTCAGCCTTTTACAGATTAGGGAGACAGAGCACATTTATCTTCGTTACCTAGCGTGTCCAGGCTGAGCACCACACTGGGCATCTGCAGTGTGGATTCCTAACCAGTGTTGTGCGGCCCCTCGGGAGCTGGGCGGGTCGTAAAAGCAATGCTGTGCGGCAGTGTTTGCCACAGGGGCAAAGATGCTCTGTAATCCGTAGGTCCAGTGTCGTAGCCTTGAGTCTCATCTGGCGATTGATGGCTTAAAAGGTGCCCAGTGAGCTGAGACTATAACTCTGTCTATAGAGTGCTAGCCAGGCAGGAAGCCCTGGGTTCAATCCCCAGCGCCACATAAACCAGATTTGGTGATATTTGTCTGTCATCCCGGCACACGGGAAGTGGAGGCAGAAAGATCGGGAGGTCAAGTTCAGTTTACGTAATATGAGGTCTTACTTCAAAAGAGAGGTAGAGAGAGCTTGGAAGGGCCAGAACGACGGCTGAGAAGTTAAGAACACTGACTGCTCTTGTAGAGAACCCGGGTTATGCAGTCACGCTCAACGGGGACAGTCCAGGGCCTCCCCAGCTAACGGAAACCAGCGCCATCCGCCTCACGTTCCCACCCAGTCTCGTCTGCCTGTATGTTCCTGCTCCCACCTCTGGCCCTCCTCACCTTCCTCCTGCCCTGTCCTCTCCAGCCCTCAAGATCCACTTGTCTTCTGAGACCAAGGCTGTGTTGGAAGAGTTCGAAGGTTTTGACCTGGAGCTTCGAGGGGATGTGGAAATGAAGGTAGAGAAGGGACCCTTAGATCCCAGAGCAACCCTAGGCCCCTCCCACACAGGAGCTTCTCAAATGATTTGGGCCAACGGGTGTGCCCTTCCCGACCCAGCCTCTTCTTTTTATTTCCTTCAGGGCAAAGGCAAGGTTCGGACCTATTGGCTCCTGGGGGAGCAGGGATGTAGCACGCGAGGCTGACCCACGGCCCCTGCTGTCCCGTGTTAACTCCCTTCCCTGTGCCAGAGGTGACAGAGGCGTCCAGCTTCCTCCCCTCCCACAGCCCAACCACTGTGGAAAGAGTAGGGACCCGACCAGCACAGTCACCAGATGTGACCTCCGAGAGAGGATGGGGATGGTGGGGGCTGAGCGGAACCACCGAAGTTCACAGGGTTGACGCTCCGGTGTCACTCCTGTCGCACGTGTCCTCCGCCCCACCCTTACTCAGCCGCCTAGATTGGGAAGGTGATTTCTTCTTCTCCCTCAACTCTGCTCCACTGTGACTTCTATAGGAAGGGAAATTGCCACTTGAAGAAACTAGAGATTGCAGGAGCTTACAGGAGGTGGGAAGTCAAGTGTCACAAATACTCCCCTCACTCCCACTCCCCTTTCTGCCCCCCCCCAGGCCTTGGACACAAGTGCACTGGGGAGAAGAGAGCTGTGGGTCCCCATGCCTTCTCCTGTGAGCAAAACCCATTAAAATCTTTATGCCTGACACAGTCTCTTCTTGGGGGAGAGAGAGTTGCTGGGAAACAGTATTGTTCTTTCTCTACCCTTTGCTTCCAAAAGAGTTAACCTTCAACTCTGTTTCTTTGGTTGTTGTTATTAATTTTTTTTATTTTGTTTTCTGAGACAGGGTTTCTCTGTGTAGCCCTGGCTGTCCTGGAACTCACTCTGTAGACCAGGCTGGTCCCAAACTCAAAGAGATCTGCCGACCTAGTATTGGAATCAAAGACATGCACCACCACCACCACCCCCAGCTAATTTTATGCTTTTACTTGAAGAGACCCGAGAATTTCCAACAGGGTTAAATTTTAAGAGTCTCAACAAACCTGTCTATGTGGGTTGTGTCTGTTGATCCTGGCCTTGTTAAAAATTAAGGCGAACAGAAGCAAGCTGCCTACTTACTGAGGCTGACACAGAAGCATCAAGGTTCAAGGCCAGCCTGGGCTACAGAATTAGTTCAGGTCCAGCCTGGACCACCAAATGAGCTCTTATCTCATGTTGGCCCTACACGTTGGCTCACACCTGTAAACTCAATATTTTAGAGGCTGAGTCAGGAGGATTGCTGTCTGAGGCCACACAGAGCTGCCTTCCAAGCCAGACTGACACTTTTTCTCAAAAGAGTTAAATAAAGAGTTGGGGGTGTGGTTCTGTGTGCTTCCCTTGGGCATGGAACTCTGGGCTCCGTCTTGGAAACAGAGGCAGGAAGTTCAAGGTCAGCCTTCCCCACACAGTGAGTTCAAGGCCCTCTTGCAATACGTGAGGCTATCTTAAAACGGAAATCCAAACAAAGTACTGAGGAGGTATTTCAGTGGTAGAGGGTTTGCACAAAGCCCTGTATAAATTCTCCATATCACTAAATAAATGGAAAAAAGAAACAAGCCCTTTTTATTCATGTATTTAATTTCATAATGAACTCTTTACATGTTAAATTTATTTCACTATTTTACAAGGACATTTTGTGTTTTGGTTTTTGAGACAGGGCATCACTGTGTAGCCTAGGCTAGCCTTGTACTCCTGAACACTTGACAATCTTCCTCCATCAACCTCCCAAGTGAGCCTCATGCTTTATCAAGGACATTCTTGTTCCTTTTTTCTTAAGTTTGGTTTGGTTTGGTATTTTCGAGACAGGGTTTCTTTGTGTAGCCTTGGCTGTCCTGGAACTCATTCTGGTCTTGAACTCACAGAGCTCCGCCTGCCTCTGCCTCCCAGAGTGGTAGGACTGCAGGCATGGGACATCACAGCCAGCTACTTGTTACTTTTTAAATGTATGCTCAGAGGCACATGTGTGCATGTGCCTGGTGCCCTCTGAGGCCATAAGAGGGCAGTGGATTGCTGGGAACTGGGGTTACAGATGGTTGTGAGCTGCCATGTGGGTGCTGGAAGCTAAAGCTGGGTCCTCTGAAGGAGCAAATGCTCTAACTGCTGAGCCATCTCTGCATCACTTGAGATAATCGCTTCCTAGCCTGGAGCTTGACAATTAAGCTCAACTGGCTGGCTAGAGCGCCATCTTCCTCCACCTCCCCAAGGCTAGGAAATCAAGTGTGGCCTGCAGCTTTCAAGACAAGTGTTTTACAAAAGAAGCTATCTCCCCACACCAACAAGGACATTCTCGAGAGAAATGGGCCTTTTCAGTGGGTGACTGTTAGTTTGGGCCTTGATTCAGGTAAAGGCATTCACGATCTCACTCCCACTGTTTCCACACTTATGATACAAAAGTCAGCACAGTAAAAAAGGAAAATAATGTGTTGGTATGAAGAAAATCATGTCAGGGTTGGAGAGATGGCTCAGTGGTTAAGAGCACTGCTAGCTGCACCTTTAGAGGACTCAGGTTCAATTCCCAGCACCCACATGGCAGCTTACAACCGTCTGTAAGTTGGAACTCAAGCTCCAGGGTTTACCTGTGCATGCAGGCAAAATACCCATATACATAAAATAAAAATAAAATTTAAAAAAAAAGAAAAAGAGGGGGCTGCAGAGATAGCTTAGAGGTTAAGAGCACTGGCTATTCTTCCAAAGGTCCTGAGTTCAATTCCCAGCAACCACATGGTGGCTCATAACCATCTATAGTAAGATCTGGTGTCCAGGCAGGATGTTGTATAAATAATAAATTAATCTTAAAAATTAAAAAAAAAAAGAAAGAAAAAGATCACATCATCTCCTGTATCCCCTGAAAGAGTCTTGGGGTCTCCTAGGATCTCTGGGCATACTTTGAGAACTGTTGTATTACCTGATCTACAGTAGGATAGCTTGATTGGTACAGTCTGAATGAGAGAGGCACAGGAGCCAGGAAGTAGGTGGGTGTCTTTTTCAGCTTCACAGTACTAGACAGACCCTGGGCCTTGCCCTTAATGAGTGCTCCACCACCAAGCTGTATTCCAGCTCTTTGGTTCTGAGACAGGGTCTTGCTAGCCTGGTTCAGTCTCAGAGTGTTAGAATAATAAATTCTTTTATTTTTCTAGATTTGAATTTTTTATAAGTGTTTTGCGTGCCTGCAAGTGCGTATATACCCTGACTGCGTGCCTGGCCTGAAGAGGGTGGAGGAGAGGCCCTGGAACCGGAGTTCCAGATGGTGGTGAGCCACTGCTATGGCTGCCGGAAATGGAACCCAGGTCCTCCGCAAGAGCAGCTACCGCTCTTGACCACCAGGCCATCTTTCAGCACCTCGTGGAGCCTTTTGTTTTGTCGATAATACTTTGATTTTTACTTGTTTTGTGTGTGTTGGTAGGGCGCAGGCTCACATAACCCACATCGTGTATGTGGAGGTCAGAGGACAACTTTGAGGATTCATTTACCTTCTGCCCAGCGCCTTTACCTGCTGAGCCACAGACTGGTCCTTAGGGATCTCTTCAAAACCCAGTTGTGATGTGGGAATGATGACATTCCTCTTCCTTACACTCCATCCCCTATGCTGGTGTAGACAAGTCTGATTTCTGGCCCAACTCTGAGCCTGCAGAAGATGGCCAAGGGTGGTGATCCAGGCCTCTAATTCTGGAGAGAGGAAGGTCATCCTCCACTATCAAGTTGGAGGACAGTCTGCGATACATGATAACCTGTCAGAAATAAGTAAATAAATCAAGTCTGAAGTCTGAATCTTCCTTTCCCAGTTCCAACCACTTAACACCTTGCTAAGCAGTCACGCAGGAATGTGGGGGAGAGGTGTAGCTTCATTTCCCCCACAGGGAAGGAAAGTGCCAGACATTTCTTCAGTGCCATCCATCAAATGCAGACAGGCCTCTGCCCTGACCTCCCCAGGCCTCTTCCTGGAGTCTGTGCCAAGTAGGACCTGGAGGTAGGGTGGAACACCAGGGCGTAGAGGTCCGGCCACTAGGCAGGCAGTGCTCCGCCTTACACCAAAGGTGGCTTCAGAGGTCAGACGTGATTTACAGAGAGAAGATGCCTATGTGGTCCACGCTCGGATGAAAAGCTCTCCGGAGAAGCGTAAGGAAAGACGGTCGCCTTGGCAACCGCAGCATGCTCAACTTTCTGTGGGCCCTGTAGCCATTTTAACTCCCACGCCCAATTTCTCCTCTCAGGATCGGTAGACAGGCCCCCGAAGAGCAGCTCTGCTGTAACTCTGGGCCTGTGAGGTGACACCAGGGCCCTGAGCCATCCAGGGAGACTGGCGTTGGGGAAGAGAGTCTTAGATGAGGTGGGGAAGTGGGTGGGAGCTGGATAACGGAGGAGCTCCAGCAAGGACAATTCTAGGAAACTGCCGGTCAGATCCTTCCGGGGCAGCCAGGCTCCAGCGGGCACCAGGAGGGGAGGCCGCTGGGAGGGGACCCTGAGGAGACGCCAAAGGAGTAGATGATTCCTGCAACCCCAGAACTTTCACTGCAACTGAGGAGATTTCCTTCCGGAGTTAGGCCCCTGAAGCCAGGAAGAACTGGGAAAACCATTACTGAGGAGTGGGGGGGGAGAAGTGAGGCCTCCCCTCCCCCAAGCGGGGGCTCCCGCCCCTGTGGGAGGGGCTGTCTAGCCTCGGCGGCGTTTCCTGGGCAGTCCAGCCTGATAGGTTAGGAGGAGGGGTGGACAGGGCAACAGGGTTTCCCTGGAGTGTGGTCTGTGTAATAACAACAGCAACAATTGGCCTTCGGCTCTGCCTTAGGGCTGACAAAGGCTTTCAAATACATTAGCTCATCAGCCCACGTGACACCCCTGAAAGGGAGGACAGCCCAAGGAGGCCACCCAACTGTGGGTAGGAAGGCCCAGCAGAGGTCCAGCTGTGGGTAGGAGGACCCACAGCTCCAGCAGGGCCAGGACCTGGAAAAAACAGAGCTGACATAAGCAGACAAATATCCTCCCCCACTCTGAGCGTCTGTTTTCTCTACGTCACAGAGCTCCGGTAATTTCTCACAGTGGTACATTTAGTAATATTCCTGCAAAATAATTTACACCTTTAAGGACATAGCTATGAATCTAATTAATGGCAGAGACCAATTTTGCAGCCTTGGAGTAATTTTTAAGTTAATATGCAGGAACCATAAAAGTATTTTTAAATGAACCATTTAAAAAAATGCGTTTCAAGAAGATTTAATCTCTCTGGGTTGGAATGCAACTAAGATGAAGAAAGGAGGATCGGGAGGCTGATAAATTTGGTGTTGCACAAAACGGGGATGAGGGTGTGCTGGAGGAGCCCTGTGTAGTCCCCAGCAGCTGGAGGACTTCCCTTCCCCTGTAGGGACCTCCACTCAATTAAAGCTGACTACTCTGCAGAAAAGAATTTCAGGAGAAGCCAAGGGAAAGCAAAGTTAGTGAGTCTATTAAGTAGACTTATATAGAAAATGGATCCTATGCGACCCGGAGGCCCAAGACCTAGGTGTGAGGTTGCCATTGACTGTCCTTACAAAGGCTCTGTGGCCAGACAGTGGCCGAACCGCCTTTAATCCCAGCACTCAGCACTTGGGAAGCAGAGGCAGGCAGATCTCTGAATTTGAGGACTGCCTGGTCTACAGAGTGAGTTTAGGACAGCCAGGGCTACAGGAGAAACCCTTTCTCCAAACAAACAAACAAACAAACAAACAAACAATAGCAGGGCTGGAGAGATGGCCCAGCGATTAAAGAGCATTGGCTGCTCTTCCAGAGAACCAGGCTTCAATTCCCAGCACCCACATGGCAGCTCACAACTGTCTGCAGCTCCAATTCCAGGAGATCCGACACTCTCACACAGACACACATGTAGGCAAAACACCAATGCACATAAAATAAAAATAAATCATTTTTTAAAAATTAATAAACATTAGCTGTGTGAATGTATAGAGAATGTATAGAGAATATAGAGGATCTAATTTACAACACAATTTAAAGATTAGGAAAAGCTTAACATTAAAATTTAAAAGTTAAAAATATATATGTGCTATTTCATTTGGTTTTATTTGGGTTACGGAAAGGATCTCAAGTAGCCCAAGATTGCTTCAAATTCAACATGTAATAAGGAGAACCATCAATGTCTGATCCCGCGGCCTCGTTCCTCTCAAAGGCTGGTGTTCTAGGAGTGCCTCACCGCACCAGTCTACAGCCCGCAGAGCACAGAACCCGGGGCTGCATGTGTAGGCAAACATGCTACCAACTGTCTCAGTCCTACATCCTTTTGTTCCCTTAAATAATTTGGGGGACACTAGCCGGGTGTCTCAGCAGGTAAAGTGCGTTGCCGACCAGGCATTGAGCCCCCACTGAAAGCTGGAGCAATGGCTCTCATCTGTCGCTACAGTGCTGGGATGGAGAGGAACTCACTGGCCACACGGTCTAGTCAGAGCCGCAAACCACTGAGAGGGATAGAGGGGGGCACCTGACGTCAACCCCTGCCAACACCACATGCATTGCATACATGTGCCTGGGAACTCACACATATGCCACCTGAAGAGACCACAGAAAATTCTGGCCCTGAGTGTGTGGTTCTGTGGCAGAGGGCATGCTCAGTGTATGTGAGACCCTGGAGTCAACACAGTGCAAGGGGGAAGAAATTTCTTTTGTAAAACAGTTGTTAGGTGGTTTGACTCAGAATCGCCCCATGGGCTCACATACTCAGGGAGTGACACTGCTTGAGAAGGGTCAGGAGGTTGGCCTTATTGGAGCAGGTGTATGAGGAAGTGAATCACCGGGGGCGGGCTTTGACTGTCCAAACGGTTCGGCCAGGCTCAGCAGCTCTCTCTTCCTGCTGCCTCCAGACCCAGATGGAGAACTCTCAGCTACTTCTCCAGCACCGTGTCTGTCAGTATTTAGGCAGCCAACAGCTCCAGGTTCTCCCAGCATTGCTCAGTCCCTACCTGCTGCTGGGCTTGGCTGCCAACTCCACCCTCTACCTTGAACTTTCCAGGGCAGGGGCTTCCCCTCCTCCTCACCATGTAATCTGGACATTTTGTTGCTTTTACTTTTTTCCTCTCCCTCTCTTATCCCCTTGCCTGGCAACGAAGAGCTGCTTGCAATGAACCTCCATTTATATACTTTAACTGACATACATGAGAAGCAGCCCAAGCTCCTCATCTTTTAATTATAGAAAAAGGGAGGGACGTTAGGATTTAGGCAGCCTGCTTCTGGGTTACCACCTAGTAACCTATGATGTCATCATGTGTCTCCTGCCACCTAGCCATGCAGGAGTGATAAATGGACCCCTGCCTCTTACCTCTCTCTTGCGCTCTTGCTCTTCCTCTCTCTTTCTCTCTTCTCTCTCCCCCTCTCTTCTCTCTCCCCTTTCTCTGTCCGGGCCCCCATCCCCCATCATCTCTCTCTCTCTCTCCTCTCTTTCTCTCCATCTCCATCCAATAAACTTCTTTTATAAATCTGTTGTGCTCATCATCATTCCGGTGACCGCCGGCATGCCACCATGCTCCCGCCACAACAATAATGGACCAACGCTCTGAACTGTAAGCCAGCTCCAGCTGAATGCTTTTAGAAGAGTTGCCGTGGTCATTGCGTCTCTTCACAGCAAAAGAACACTAAGCATGGCGCAGGTTTGATATGGAGCTGCTTTTAGTTTGTCCACAGCTGTTAACTAGATTGCCTGGAGTGAGCTTAGAGAGACGCACGATCTTTGCCAGCTGCAGAGAGTTCAACTCTGAAGACTCTGAGAGGGTATAAATGCCAGAGCACTGGGAGGAAAAGGAGTCCGAGGAGGAAGCAGTTGGCTTATCCTGCTGCTGATTGTTTGCTGTTTGCTGGACTGCTGGGCATACTGATTCAAACTGCCCAACAATCTAATGATTCGGAGGTGTGGTCTTGTTGGTGGGGGTCTCACTGGGGGTGGGATTTGAGGCTGCCAGACCCAGTCTCTGTGTAGCCTATGACTCAGGATGCAGTTCTCAGCTACTGCTCCGGACTCACACTCGTGAGCCGCCATACCCCGCACCCTGATGATAACAGACTAAACCTCTGGACCTACAAGCAAGACCCATGAAACTTTTTATTTATGTATCTACTTTTGTTTTTGATTGTTTGTTTTTTTGGAGACAGGGTTTCTCTGTGTGTAACCCTGTCTGTCCAGACTGGCCTCCAACTCACAGAGATCTGCCTGCCTCTGCCTCCCAAGTGCTGGGATTACAGGGGTGTGCCACCATGCCCAGCTAAATGTTTTCTTTCATAAGAGTTGCTGTTGGTCATGGTGTATCTTCACATCAACAGAACAGTGACTAAGACAGGCGGTGTGTATTAATTTACAATCAATCTGGTTATAGGCATAGAGATGAAGTATAACTACCATTGGGCGTTTATTTTTGTTTGTTTGTTTGTTTTAAGACTGTGTCTCACTATGTAATTGTCCTGAAACTCATATGCAGACCAGGCTGACCTTGAACTCAGGGAGATCTGCTTGCCTCTACCTCCCAAGTGTTGGGGTTGAAGGCTTACATGTTTCATGGTGTCTTATCATCACAGCACTAAAAACATAACCAAGACATGTATGTCTGCGTGAACCTAGGTACACATAGGTGCTGCCGCCAATGGAGTCTAGAGGCAGCTGAATTCCCTGGGGCTACAGGTGCCTATGACCCTGCCATAACCAAACTCCAGTCCTCCAAAAGAGCAGAAAGATGAAAACCCCATGTTTTCATCTTTTTAAAAACCATAATTTTTTTGGTATCCATTATTTATTTGATAATGTTATACCTGTTGGGATGGCCCGGATCTTTGGCCCAAGATAGGGTCACTTAAGACACCAAGATGGATGACCCATGTGGGACCCAGCCCCTTCCAGGAATCGGAAACTGAACATTCTGCATTCCTCAGAAGCTGCTGACCCCTTGTCTCAGCAGAAAAAATTGACAGTAATCTCTGAAATCCCAGTGGCCAGTCCCATCCCCCACCCCTCGTAAAATTTGGCTTACCGCAGGCTCTTTGGCCTGCAACAGTTCCTTTTCCTTAATGCTCTCATGCCAGTCTTCCACCAAACTAAAACCATCCTATAAAACCAAACTCCCCTTTTTGACTGGGCTGTCCTCCCTCTCTGGGGGACAGCCTAGCAGTTTCTACCCTGCACAAAGCTTGGCCTTTCAACCTTAGGGCAGCTCTCGTGGTCTGGTTCTCATGTTAGGCCACACAATACTAAAATATGTTCTCCTAAAAATTCATCGCAGCCTGCACGGTGGTGCTGATACACGCCTTTAACCCCAGTGCTTGGGAGGCAGAGGCAGACAGATCTCTGAGTTCGAGGCCAGCCTGGTCTATAGGTTGAGTTCTAGGACAGCCAAGGCTTCGCAGAGAAATAATGTCTGGAAAAACAAAACAAAACAAAACAAAATCATCTCAGCCAGGCCTAGTGGTACATGCAGAGGCAGGCAGATCTCTGTGAGTTCCAGGCCAGCCTGGTCTATATGGTACATCCCAGGACAGCCAGAGCTATATGGTGAAACCTGTTTTGAAAATAGACAAATAAATAATAAAAATGTATTTCTGTTTAAAATATCTCTTAAGATTTATTTTTATTACTTTTAATTATGTGTATGTGTTCCGGGTTGGATGCCAATAACCCCCATAGACTCATGCATTTGAATGGTTGGTCCCCAGTTGGTGGAAGTGTTTGGGAAGGGTTAAGAGGTGTGGCCTGCTGGAGGAGGTGTGTGTGGGGGTGTCAGGAGCCTGTGACGGTCCCTTTACCGCTCCCACTCTATGTCCTGCCTGTGGCTCAGATTTGAGTGCTGCAGGCATGCTTGCCTGTGTGCTGCTAAATGCCCCACCATGATGACTGACCGTCATGGGCTCCAACCCTTTGGAACCATGATCCCCAAGTGTAAATGTTTTCTCTTATATATTGCCTTGTTTATGGTGTCTTATCACAACACTAAAAACATAACCAAGACATGTATGTCTGCGTGAACCTAGGTACACATAGGTGCTGCCGCCAATGGAGTCTAGAGGCAGCCGAATTCCCTGGGGCTACAGGTGCCTATGAGCCCTGCCATAACCAAACTCCAGTCCTCCAAAAGAGCAGAAAGTGCACACACCACTTAGCTATCTCTCCAGACCTAAAAACGTTTTTCATTTTTATCTTATTGTGTGTATGCGTGTATCACCGCATGCTTACGGAAATCAGGAGAATTGGTTCTCACCTTCTACCATATGAGTTCCAGGAACAGAAACCAGGGTGTCAGGCTTCGCTGCGAGTCTCTGTGGGCTGAGCCATTTCACCAGCCCTTCAGCTCTATATTTTGTTGTTTGTTTGTTTGTTTTTACTGTTGTGGTTTGGCTTGGTTTGGCTTTTGAGACAGCGTTTCTCTGAGTAGCCTTGGCTGTCCTGGACATTTGTAGACCAGGTTGGCCTCGAACTCACAGAGTTCCTCTCTGCCTCCTGAGTGCTGGGACTACAGGTATGCACCACCACGCCCAGCTTCATCCCTATATTTTGTAAAATTAAACAAATTGCCCTAAATATTAGAGATATTGCAAATATCGGCCTCATTTCTCACTAACTGGGACAGGGCCTTAGAGAAGTGAAAATTCTGGGGCCCAGGAGTTGGCTTAGTGTGTAAAATCGCCTTCCATAAGCCTCATTGTCCACGGGTGATCTGCTGAGATGTGTGCTAGGCCACTGCATGCAGCAGCCCTACAGTGAGATAGAAGGAGGAGACAGGAGAAGAGGCTGGGAACTCGCAGGCCAGCCGGGTCGGCACTGCACAGACAGTATCAACAGCTGAAACGAGAGAGACCTTGTCTCAAAGCAAGGGAGAAGAGAACTGGCTCCCAAAAAGTTGTCCTCTGCCTGCCACACAGGTGCCGTCGCCCATGTGCACCCCACACTCACACATACTCTAAACAATAAAATACAGTGTAGCGGTCCCCATCTCAGATCAGTGGTCCCAGCACTTGAGAGGTGAAGGCAGGAAGACCAAAGTTCATGATCATCTTTGGCTATACATGGAGTTCAAAGCCAGCCTGGAATACAAGGAAGAGGAAGAAGGGGGAAGAGAGGAGGAGAGAGGGAAAGAAGAGAGGTAAAGCTAGAAAAAGAGAACAAAAGAGAGGCAGGCACTTAATCACAGTTGTGACCTACAGGGAGAGGAAGAAGAATGAGCTAAACATCTGGAATTAGGAGAAAAAGCAGAGGTTATGTAGCACAATCAGGTCTTGAACCCTTTCCAAACAGCTATGAAAACTAGGTGTGGTGGTGCATTCTAATCCTGGACCTGGGAGGTGGTAGGTCAGAAGTTCAAAGTCATCCTTAGCTATGTAACTAGCCAAGAAGACAAACCCAGGAAAATAGCGGTGTCGAGATTATATTGGAAACGTCCATAAGTTTGGAGTAATAAGATCATGGTTTTATTTATTTGTGACAAAGGACTCAAGCCCAGGCTGGTTTGCAACTTTGTAGCTAAGGCTGGCCTTGAACTTCTGGCCCTCCCTCCTCTCTACTCCCCTGTGTTAGACTGTGTGTGCATCACCACCCAAGTTGTTTGTTTGTTTGTTTGTTTGCTTGGTTAGTTGGCTGGTGTTTTGCTTTGTTTCAGTGCTGGGGGTGGCTCTGTGCATGTTACCAACTGAGTCACATCCTCCTCCCAGACCATGCTATTTTTAAAGAGCTGTAACTAGAATCTTCTCCCTGAATTAAGGAAATGCTACAATCCTTAAGAGTTCCTTTGGAAGGAATCTTTCTGTTTATGAAAATGAAAGATTTTTTCACTGCTATGGCAGCGCATGCCTGTAATCCCAGCAGTTGGGAGGCAGAGGCAGGCAGATCTCTGAGTTCGAGGCCAGCCTGGTCTACAGAGTGAGTTCCAGGACAGCCAGGGCCACACAGAGAAACCCTTTCTCAAAAAAATCAAAACAGAAAAAAAAAAAAAAAAAAAAAAAAGCTTGATCCTGTGCCACTGTTTAAGACGAGTATTATTGTGGGATCAGGAAATACTTGGATTCAGTACAGAGTATAGAACTTAGGGCCCGAACATGCTGAACAAGTGCCCTGCCACTGATCTACTTCCCAGCCCACAATAAGAGTGTCATATAATTCCTACTTTGCTAGTTGAATAATCTGAAAAGTATTTTGTATATCACATTCCAAGAGGGAATAGAAATTAATTCAATTATTCCTGTACTATCACAGCAGAGTTAAATGACATTTGTTTTTCTGGACTGAACCTAGGGCCTCACACCAAACTGGGCAATCACTCTACTAATGAGTGCTATCCCTGCTCCTTAATTTACTCTTTTTTTTTTAATGTATGCAGTGTTCTGCCTGCATGTACACCTGCACACCAGAAAAGGGCACCAGATCTCATTATAGATGGTTGTGAGCCACCATGTGGGTGCTGGGAATTGAGTTTAGGAAGCAGCCAGTGCTCTTAACCTCTGAGCCACCTCTGCAGCCCCTTTTATTATAAGACAGGCTCTCATTAATTTGCCTAACTTGGCCAGAGTTATTTGTAGCCCAGGTAGGCCTACAAATACCAAATCATAGAGAAACAAAATATAGGAAAATAAAATTAAAACAATAAAATAATAAACTAAATGGAAAACACCAGGTATGGTGGAATAAATCTCTAATTCCCACACTTAGTTGGGGGTTTTGTTTGTTGTTTGGTTGGTTTTTTGTTTACTTATTTTGTTTTTGTTTTTTGGTTGGTTAGTTTGGTTTTGTTGGTAGTGGTTGTGGGTTGTTTTGTTGTTGTTGTTGTTGTTATTGTTTTTGAGACAGGGTTTCTCTGTGTAACTCTGGCTGTCCTGAAACTCTTTAGACCAGGCTGGCCTGCGAACTCAAAGATCTACCTGCCTCTGCCTCCCGAGTGCTAGGATTAAAAGAGTGAGCTGTACCACCACCACCTGGCAGAAGGAGCTTGAATGAAAGGTCAGCATTAGCTACCTAGCAATCCCTTTGTCAAAAAGAAAAAAGAAATCTACATTTATAATGACACACATCGCACCACATTCCTGGTAGACAACCATACTCATCACTGACCGGGAACATTTTCTCTATACTAGTTTCTGTCTATATTTCAAACCTTATTTGTTTTCTGTTCACCATATTCTCGTTGATGGTGTGATAGTTTTTGATCTGGACCTGTCCTGTGTTCATTCTGGGTAAAGCCTGATTACTCAGTGGTGGAATATTCCTGTACACTTTCATATGAGGAAGGGAATAGTAAATAAAAATTCATACAAACTAAATGTGTACACAACTTGTTTTATTAGTCCATGTTTCCTTATAATGAAATACATGAGACTGTCTCTAAAGAAAAGGCTTCGGGTAGGAGAGATGGCTTAGCTTAGTGGTTAGGAGCACTGGCCATTCTCCCAGAGGACACAGGTTCTACTCCCAGCACCCACATGGTTGCTGACAACCATCTGTCACTCAAGTCTCAGGGACTTGATGGCCCCTTCTGGTCTCTGTGCATAGTGCATGTACATATGTGGCACACATACATACGTGAAGGCAAAATACTCATACACATAAAAATTAAGAAAAGAAAAGAAAAGGCTTCTCTTTTTTTCTTGCCTTTTTTTAAAAAGATTTATTTATTTTTTATGTATACAGTGTTCTGCCTGCATGTGTGCATGCAGGCCAGAAGAAGCACCAGATCTCATTATAGATGGTTATGAGCCACCATGTGGGTGCTGGGAATTGAACACTAGGCCATTATGGAAGAGCATCGAGTGCTCTTAACCTCTGGACCATCTCTCCAGCCCTCAGAAAAGGCTTTTGATTTGAAGTCTTTACAGTATAAGTTCAAGCAACTGATTCTGGTGATGGCCTTTCGCTGGTGAAGTTCCAGGAGTGCAGAGTGTCCATCCTTCACACGCCAAAAGACAGATAACTCATGCTCATGAGTGTGTCCCTTTGGCCTCTCCCACTTTCCATACAATCATATAAATAAAGTAGTACCATAGCTTCCATCTGTGAACGGGCAGCATAAGCAAAAGGAATGCTTAGAGTCAGAGGCACCCGGGACTATACAGTGCCAGGACAGCCTGTGCTACACAGTGACACCCCATTGTGGGGAGCCACGTGAGCCCTGAGTGAATGCAGTCCTGAGTGACGCATACTGTTGGCATGGCCACGGCCATGTTACAGACCAGAACCTCTGACCCCTGGCAAAGCCCGGAGGGACAGCAAAGCCTTTCTCTGGTCCTAGTGTAAACGCTGCCTTTGTGTGCAGAAAGTGGCCTCTTAACCATCGATGTCTATGGCCTGAAGAGTGATCCCTGCAGAGAATGCTCTAGAGAGTGCTCCTACAGGGATTCCTCCGGCTGAGATTAACTAAGCCTGTCCCCTCCATTCAGCTGTCTACCATAACCCTGCCTCCTTCACTCAGCTGCATCCAATAGCCCTGTCGTCCTATTCAAAAGAATATAATAACCACACTAAGCTTTCGGGTGCTGTGACTTCTCCATCAGAGAGCCCAGTACACCCTACCCCAGTTCCTGTGTCTGTGTCTGTCATTTCATTTCTTTTCTTTTATTTATTTTTATTTTTGTATTTCAAGACAGGGTTTCTCTGTGTAGACTTGTCTGGCCTGGACTTGCTTTGTAGGCCAGGTTAGCCTTGAACTCATAGAGATCCTCCTGCCTCTGCCTCCCGGAGTGCTGGGATTACAGGGGTATGCCACCATGCCTGGCTGTCTGTTATTTCTTCATTACCCCTACACCCAGCCAGGGAAGCATAATGAGAACCTGTCTCAAAACAAAAACAAGTAAATAAATAAAATTATAAAGACAATCCTATTATGAACTTGTTTAACTCTAATCACTTCTAAATATAAATCACCTCCTCTAAATATTCCTTTGCTACCTCGTAATAGTGGTATTAAAGGTCAAAACCTGAACCCTTGAAAGAGACATCTAACCGTACAGGAAGGACTGACAATTCTGGAGCTCAGTGAGGAAATGCTTGCTTAGCATGCACATCGCCTGGGTGCACTCTCTCACACTAGACCCAGGCAATTAACCCCAAATCAGATAAGCATTCCCAATATGCTAGTTAGTTTTTGTTTGTTTGTTTTGTTTCTGCGCGGACTTGACACAAACTGGGTCAGTTGGAAAGAGGGAGGCTCAGCTGAGCAATTGCCTCCGTCGGACTGGTCAGTGGGCAATTCTGAGAGTGCATAATCTTGACTAATGATCAATGTGCAAGAGCCTAGGCCACTGTGAGTGGTGCTGCCCCAGGGCAGGTAGGCGGCCTTCTGTCGTGTAAGAAAGCAGATCTAGCAAGACATGGGGAGCAAGCTAGTAAGCAGCTTCCTCCACGGGCAATGCTTCAGTTCCTGCTCTGAGTTCCTACCCTGGCTTTCCTTAATGACAGAGTATAACTTGCAAGCCAAATAAACCCTTTCCCTCTGAAGTTGCATTTTACAACAAGAGAAACCTAACTAGTACAGAGTGCTAACTGCTCTTGCAGAGGACCTGAGTTCCCAGCCCCATGTTGGGTGACTCAACCACCTGTGACTGTAGCTCCAGGGGATCGCCTCTTCTAGCTTGCAATGGTGCCTGTATGTATACATACACACACATGAATAGAATCTTTTAAAAAATGAATCCATTTTGAGAGGTTATAAAATTTTGTTGTTGTTTCGTTTTAGTTTACTTTTGTTTTAGACAGACTCTCAGGTGACCCGGCTGGCTTCAAACTCACTATGTAGCAGAGACTGGTCTTTAATTCCTGACCCCCTGGGGAGATGCAACACAAGTCTACTCACCCTAGAGAGGGAGCCCATGACAGACCAAAGTACCGAAGATACCACCGATGTCCATCTTGGCAAACTAATGAGTTTTGTTGCGGCTACTAACAGGAATATGGGTGAGGGGTTACTTGCAGATCAGACATGGCTCAAAGGCAGCTGTATCACCAAAACCCACCCAGACACAGGATATGGAAAGGTTGGAAGATACCCAGCTTATAGGAGGCACTGCAAGGAAGGTCAGGGAAGGCTTTCTAGTTCAGTGGGAAAGAAAGGAATGGCAGTTACTAATTCTGGTAACTTTGTATTTTGGATATGAGCTTGCTCCCTGAGTGACAGCTCACTGAGGCTGGGAATCCGGAACACACTGCACAGCTTAGAGACAGTTCAACAGGTTGAAGAGTGTCCTTTCCAAGTGACTCAGTTTATCAAAACTTCTTCCAGATAGCTTGGTCTCATTTCTTCTTTGCAGTTTGGCCTGTCTGAGAGTGAATCACAATACCTTGGTGTGTTTACTCTAGGGAGGAAGGGAACCTAGTGAAGATATTTGAAGTGAACCTAGTGAAGATATTTGAGTTGTTTACCTTCAGTTTAAGGAACTTCCTTGCCAGATAGAATGTTTCAATCTTGGAGAAAACTCTTACACAATATGCTCTCTTGTAATACCAATACTTGAGAAATGGAGGCAAGAGGTTATCTATGAATCCAGGCTGGTAAGGCCAGCCTGGACTACATGAAACCGTATCTCAAAAAAAAAAAAAAAAAAAAAATTAGAGAAAGGCAGAGAGGCAGTTTAGTGGGAGACACCTTGCTTAGCACTTCTCAAAGCATGCTCTCAAGGCTCCAGGCTTGAACTAACTCTGAAAAGAAGTTTTAAACAAACATTTGTTTTTGTTTGTTTGTTTGCTTGGTTTTGGTTTTTGAGACCAGGTGTCAAAGAGCCCAGGCAGGCTCTAAACTTTCTGTGTAGCTAAGGATGTTCATGAATTTCTATTCCTTCTGCCTCACAAGTGTAGGGTTACATGTATGTGTGTATTTTGCTGGGTTTTACATTTTATTGTTGTGTGTATGTGTGCACATGTGTACATGTGTGTGTACATGCCACAGATGTGTAGAGGCTGGAGATGAGCTTTGTGGGCTTGCTTCTCTTCTTCCTTTATGTAAGTCCTAGGGATCCAACTCAGGTCACCAGGCTTGAGAGACAGTACCTGTACCCACCAAGCCATCTCACTGACCCCCATTCTTTAAAATTTTTGTTTTATTTTTAATACATCTGTGTGTGTGTTTGTGTGTGTGTGTGTGTGTGTGTGTGTGTGTGTGTGAGGTGTCCTTAGAGTCCAGAAGAGGGTGTTAGGTTCCCCCTGGAGCTGGAATTAGAGACAGTTGTGAGCTACTATGTGGGTTCTGAGACCTAAAACCTGGTCCCGATTCAGCAGCCAGCTCTAAACTGCTGAAGCATCTCTGTAGCCCTTCTACTTTGTGTTTTGAGACAGGATCTCTGTCTTAGTTTTATTATGTGAAGAGATACCATGACTACAACTGAAAGGGTTAGACTTACTTTGTAACCTATATGTCTTCTAAAGCCTATAGTTTTGAGTTTTAGGTCCAGGTTAAGCTAAAGCCTCTTAGTACCTTTCCAGAGAGTGAAGGAATGTGATCCTATCTGTGAGGACAGATATAAAAAAAGGGCAAGCAAGCAATGACCTTCACTCAGCAAAAGGAGGACCAGACCCTTGTCCTTGAGATAGCGTTTCTTAGCAACGAACCTAGACTTCTTCTGAGTAGCTTTTGACCTCCAGCCAAGAGCCCGAAGCCCTAATCTTCAAGGATGAGCTAACCACCCCCACCTTCAATTGCAGCTGCATCCACACTTGGCAGGACTGGCCAAGCTTGAGCACCTAAGACTAACCAATTATCTTACTTTATAGCTTCCTCATCCAATCCTAAATTGCCAAAACTAGAACTTCAAATCTCCCGCAATTTTTCTTTTAAAAACCTAAAGACCTTTGTCTCCCGGTGCCACTCTTTGCTGACCAGCAGGGATGACCCCGTTGTACAATGGTTAATAAACCTCTTGCTTTTACAACGAGTCTTGGTCTGGGGGAGTTTCTAAAAAGGGCGCAATTAAACTCCTAAGCTGTGAGACCCCAGGTCTTACACAACAACTCTTCCAAAGGAAAGCATTTAATTAGGGCTCGGTTACAGTGTCAGTGGTTTAGTCCATTATCCATATAGTGAGAACCATGCAGCGTGCAGGCAGACATGGTGCTGGAGAAGGACCTAAGAGTTCTACATCTTGATCTGCAGGAAGCAAAAGGAAACTGTGTGTCACACTGGCTTAGCTTGAGCATAGGAGACCTCAAAGTTCATCCCCACAATGACACACTTCCTCCAACAAGGCCACACCTACTCCAACAAGGCCACAGCTCCTAATAGTACCACTCTCTATGAACCAAGTACTCAAATACATGAGTCTATGGAGGCCATTCCTCTTCAAGCCAGCACAGCTCCTCACTGACCCAGGATCATTGATTAGGTTAGACTGACCGGTCCTCCTGTCTCTACCTCCTCAGAACTGTAGTACCACAATGTTCTGTTGTTTGGCTTTTTAATGTAGACTCTGGAGAGCAAACTCAGTTTCTCATGTATGTGGGGCAATCACTTTACCAAGTGAGCCCCCCCTATTCCCAGCTTACGTTTTTATTTTCATTTGATATATAATCATTTTACCTGTTTACAAGGTATCATTCTTTCTTTCCTCCTCCTCCTCCTTCTGTTTGTTTGTTTGAGACAGAGTTTCTCTGTGTAGCCCTGGCTGTCCTGGACTCACTTTATAGACCAGGCTGGACTCAAACTCACAGAGATCTGCCTGCCTCTCCCTCCCTGAGTGCTGGGATTATAGGCGTGCGACACTGTGCCCAGCTTCTTTTCTTTTCTTTTCTTTTCTTTCTTTCTTTCTTTCTTTCTTTCTTTCTTTCTTTCTTTCTTTCTTTCGAGAGTCATAGGCTAATAAAGATACATATCCAGCTGCTGGCAAGCTCTTTAGTCTTGAAGTAGGAAATAGGGAACTAGTCAAGTCTAAGTTAACTCTGAATATAGTTTGGGTGTATTATTCTCCAATGATGAACATGTCTCAATGCAGAACTGAGTACAGACTAACTTGATGATTGAGGAGCACTTGGAACGAGCACAGTTTGGAAGACACAGGACTACCGAAAGGAATTTTAATCCAGCAGCACAGATACTCTGGCAATGATTACATCCAAAGAACTAGCTATATACTTTAGATGTATTCTCTCTGGCTGGAACACACACTCTTAATCCCTCTGGCTGGAATATAGACCTGACACACCACTGCCTAGCTGGGCAGTGGTGGCACACACCTTTAATTCCAGCACTTGGGAGGCAGAGGCAGGCAGATCGCTGTCATTTTGAGGCCATCCAGGTCCACAGAGCTAGTTCCAGGAAAGCACGGGCTATGCAGAGAAATCCTTTAACCCTAAACAATGATGTTTAATTGAGCAGCAAATAAAGTAATGAATCAGAGAAAGATTTGACGGAATGAGAGATAGGATATGACCAATTCTCACGAGAACAGACAAGAAAGAGAAGCTACTTAAAAGCATTGCAGCTGAGCACCATGGTACACTCCTGTAATCCAAGCACTCAGGGAGGAAGAGGCAGGCAGATCTCTGTGAGTTCAAGGCCAGCCTGGTCTACAAAGTGAGTCCAGGACAGCCAAGGCTACACAGAGAAACCCTGTCTCAAAAAACCAAAACCCAAACCAAAAAACATACTCTTATTTCTACAGAAGGCTGTGGCATACCTCCCCACCACCGCACAAAAAAAAAGGTAAGTAAATGTAATTAAAATAATTTTAAGTAACATAAATATGAGTTCTATTTGTTTGTTTTGCTCTTTGCTTTTCTGTCTCCCTGGGATTAAAGGCTTGTGCCATGATGCCCGACTAAATGTGACTTCTTGTTGCTACTGGTACTGGTGGTTCAGAGTTATTATTGTTTTGAGGTGGGATTTCAGATAGCCTAGGCTGGCCTAGAACTCACTATGTAGCTAAGGCTGACTTTGAACTTGGTATTTTACTGCCTGTATCTCCTGAGTTTTAGGACAAACATGAACCCCTTTCTAGCCACCCCCAGTCAAACCATGGATGGAGATCTTAGCAAAGAAAGAATTCTTTCCATGACATGACACCCCACCCTAGAAGCCTCCAGAATTAATTCAGATGTTGGACAGTTAACAGAACAGAATCATAGTCCCTTAATTTTTTTATGTTTACTTATTGTGCAGAGAAGGGAGGGGTACATATTCATGGATGTCGGAGGGCAATTTGCAGGAGTTTGTTGTTATAAAGAAAGAAATACCAATAGTTCAATTTTCCCAGTAAAGACTCAGGAGCCAGGTGAAAGCCTGCTAGCTCAGAGAGGCAGAGAAAGCACCCAGCTGGCCTTCCTACTCAGCTCATGTCCCAGAAGGAAAAAGCCCTTTCTCCTTCTCCACATCATCTTACTCAATGTCCCTCCTTTCTGCTTACTTATGTTCACTCCTTAGCTGTTCGATCTCTGCCAGCTAGTTGCTTGCTCTGCCTCCTGACCATTACGTGGGCCCTTAATACAACATTGAGACAGAAGATTCTTCACAGAAATGACAACGTCCACATATGGATTGCACCTAGATCTTACAGAAATCAGCATCTGAATACACAGCACACAAGACCATCCCCAAAAGGCTTCCTGTGGGTAGAAGTCGGAAGACAACTTGGGAGTTAGTTTTTTGTTTGTTTGTTTGTTTTTTTTTTTAAGATTTATTTACTATTTATACAACATTCTGCCTGCACACCAGATCTTACTATAGATGGTTATGAGCCACCATGTGGTTGCTAGGAATTGAACTCAGGACCTTTGGAAGAGCAGCCATCGCTTTTAACCTCTGAGCCATCTCTCCAGCCCAAGTCAGTTATTTTTATGCATTATGTGGATCCCAGGGATTGAACTCAGGTTTGCCATGCTTGGTAGCAGGTGCCTTTACTAGCTGAGATATCATGCCAGCGCAGGGGATATGTTACTTTATAAAGCAAGAAGAGCCCGGCATGGCAGTGACAGACTTCTGTAATCCCAGCACTCAGAGGGAGGCCCCTATCTATAAATAATTAAACAAACATTTAAAAAAATGAAAAAGTGCCAGGCAGTGGTGGCACTCGCCTTTAATCCCAGCACTTGGGAGGCAGAGCCAGTTCTAGGAGAGCATGGGCTATTCAGAGAAATCCTGTCTCCAAACCCAAAACAAAGCAAAAAAAAAAAAAAAAAAAAAATTAAAAGGCAAGAAGGAAACATGTAGACCATAATAGTGTTTTTAAATTGTATTTATTTATGTGTATGAGTTTTGCCTGAATGTATGTGCAGAGGCCAGAAGTAGGTGTTGGATCCCTTAGGGCTGGAGTTATAGACAAGAGCTGCCGTGTGAATGCTAGGAATTGAACCTGGGTCTTCTGCAAGAGCAGCCAGTGTGCTTAACCACTGAAACATGAGGATTTTGCCTGCATGTATGTGTGTGTACTGCATCGGTGCCTGATGCCCTTGGAGGTCAGATCCTCAGACTGGGATTCCAGATGGTGATGAACCACCATGTGGGTGCTGGAAGTCCATCTCAGGACTTCTGAAGAGCAGCCAGGGCTCTTAAACACTGAGATTCTCTCCAGCCCCAATAGCATAACCTTATTTTTGTTAAAACATACATACACAAAAAAGTAGGCAGGATGGATATGCAGAAGTCTGTTTATAAATGTTTGGAAAAGCAGAAAAGAAAGTTTGGCCTGGTAGCAAAGGCCCATCATCCTAGCTACTTAGGGAAGCTGAAGCAAGAGAATTTTAAGTTCAAACTCGCCTGAGCACCTTAGTGGGACCTCAGCTCTAAATAATAGGCCTTTTCTTACTAGAAAATGGATGGAGACGCAGCTTAGTGATAGGCCACTTGCCCAGCATGCATGAGGTCCTAGGTTCAATACCCAGTACTGCAAAGAAAGCAAAGCGTGGATGGAAAGATACACAGACACACCTGCAGACAAAACACTCACACATATCATAGAATACACTTTATAGAAAGACTGGGATTTTGAGGTCAACCTTGGCTGCAGAGTGAGACCATCTAAAACAGGGGGGAAAGTTGGAAGGCCTGGGCTCAGCAGTTAAAAGCATATCATTTTTTATTTTTATTTTTTCCTGAGACAGGGTTTCTCTGTCCTGGAACTCACTCTGTAAACCAGGATGGCCTCAAACTCAGAGATCCTCCTGCCTCTGCCTCCCAAGTGCTGGGATTAAAGGCATCAGATCCTATAGAGGATTTGAGTTCACTTGCCAGCACCTCATGGGTCACAGCTACTGGTAACTCCAGCTCCAGGGGGGATCAGAAGTCTCTGGCATTCTCAGGCACTGCACTCACGTGTACATACTCACACATGCACACACACATGTTCATCATCTAGATAAAATTAAAAACTACCATAATCACCACTCTATTTTTTTTTTTCTGGTTGTTTTTTGAGATGGGGACGGGTTCACTATATAGTCCTGGCTGTCCTGCAACTCCGTATGTAGCCCAGGCTTTGAACTCATAGGGCTCCTGCTTCTGCCTCCCAAGTGTTGAGATTCCATATGGCCTGGAGACCCAAAAGCTCTGTCCTCATACTTCTAACACAAGCAACTTTTTCACCATGCCATCTCTCAAATATCCTACCCCCTTTTTATTTCTTTTTTAAATGTTTTCAATTTTGTTTGTTTGTTTTTTGAGACAGGGTGCACCACCACGCCCAGCCTTCAATTTTTATTTTTTATAAGACAGAGTCTCACATTTCATAGCTCAGGCTGTTCTGGAACTCACAAAGTAATCCAGTCTGCCCTTGAATTTCCTGCCTCAGGATTAAATCCTAGGATTACAGGAATGAGCTGCACTGAGCTTGCCTGTTTCTCAGTTCCATCGCTTGTGAAGAAGTTACTTGGGTGTAAATGAATCCAAATAGTGCTCCTGCATGCAGCAAGCCTTTGGTGATGTCAGTTGTTTTCATTACTGTCTATATAAGTACTGTGGTTTATTTCCTGACCAAACCACAGAGAAGGAGAAGTAAACTTTCCTATAAAAATGTTTTTAAGTCAGGAGAGTTTTTTTTTCTTCTCTCTTTCTTTTTTAAAATACACACCTTTTAAAAGCTGCATGGTGCTTGCAGGTGTTGAGGATTGAGTACAGCTTTGCAGATGGAGGACAAGCACCTTACCGTCAGGCCCTGCTGCATTAGCTTCTATAGAGTGCTTAATTTAAAGAAGCTACAATGCGAGTTGTGGTGCACAGCTGCAGTCCTTGCTCTTGGGAGGCTGATGCAGGAGGATCAGAAGTTCAAGGACGTTCTTACCTACATAGGGAGGAACAAGTGTCTCAAAACAACAAAACGATGAATGAATTTTAAAAATTAAAAAAGGGCAGGGAAGCTCATCGGCAGAGCATTTGCCTATTTTTTAATCCCTGGCCTCACTCCTCAGTACCACAAAACACAGAAACCCAGCACACTTCAAACAAATGGAAACTTAATATGCAGCATTGTAGATCTTTTTTTCTTTTTTCCATCTAATACATGTGTCCTGAGTACTTGACACTACTGTAACGACTTGTTTGTATTTCAGAAGCTACAACAGCCCTTTACACTTAGAAGGGGCCCAAAGCATGCTTGGGAGGAGAGTAAGTGCCAGGGGTGCGTTTGCAGCCCAGGGCTTATTTTATTTGTAATTAACATACAGAAGTCCCTGCGAGGCTGAGGCAGAAGGAATGCCACAAACGTGAGGCCAGCTTGGGCTCCAGAGTAAGAATGTCTCAAAAACAAAACAAACGAACAAACAACATCCACAAGGCTTCACTCCCAAACAGTAACCATGGAACTTGGAATTCTCCCGAGGACGTTGTTAACAACTTACCTGCCCACTGGCTTTGAAAATGGATAGTACAGGAAAATAGGCCTAGACCTACAAATAGGGGGAGGGGAGAATGAATTTGATGGTTCAGCTTCCTAAATGTTGGGATTGCAGGCAAATACACCCGACTTGAAGCTGTATACAGCTATTGGTTCATATGCCTAAAAATGAAAAGTCCTATTGAGACGTACAGTGGAAGAACGAAGAAATGGACCCACATACAATCAGGCCCTACTGTGATCACAACAAACTATGACATTCACCATGGATGGCGTATGTAAATACAATACACTGCAGTGACATTTGTCAGTCCCAGGGCTCAGAAGACGAAGAGGCCCCATCATTTAGTAGACTGTAAAAGCTAGTGTTGGCATGATTCCAATTATTTGGTTCGCACTAGCCAAGCAATGTGTTTTGTTTTGTTTTCAAAATCTGCTAATTGAACACCCAAGAGCTGCGTTAGCTCTCGAAGTTCAGACCCCTAGGGCGTCTGCTAAGAGACTGAGTAAGGGTAGGGGTAGCGCCACTCCTTCCCCAACCCTGCCATTCAGGTAGCTTGGTTTCCAGTCTCCCAGACTACCCAAGGACAATGTTCCGAACACCTGTAGGGAGTGGAGCGAGAGGAAAACAGCGCGCATGCGTGTCGGTGCGCGCAGGCGCAGCTCGGCTTTTTCCGGCTCGTCCCGCTCTCGCACCTACTCCGTACCACCCGTCCCGCCTCCAGATGCAGAGGAGGATGCGATTGGGCACACTTGTTGCCCATCAGAGCAGGCTCAATTCTTCTCCCTACAATTGGCAGCCCGGGAAAAGGCCAGTCCGCCGTCGTCCGCTTACTCCTTAGAGACCTGGCGCCACCGCGGAAGCCGCTATTGGCGGACGCCCGGGACCGCGACTGCTCACTTCCGGCGCCGGCGACGACTCTGCCCGCTCGGGCGCTCTCAGCCTCCCCCGCCCTTCCACCATGGCCGCCTCTGTGTGGTGTGGGGAGAAGCTGGTCCTCCCATAGCGATCCTGCCGCATCCTCACCCGCTAGGGGCCGGATTCCAAGGAACCGCGTTTCCCAATCCCGCCGGGAAGGTTTCCCACCCCCAATTCAGGGCCAGGACTTCTTCCCACACCTCGAGAGGCAGAAACTTAGGGTTTCCCCTCCTCTCAGGATAAGAAGCCAGAGGGTTCCCCCTCCACTTTTGCAAGGGTGGTAGCCTTGCCCACCTCCCTGCAGGGCACAGACCCTTAGTCTACGTACTCCTGCGCTAAGGCTTTGCCCCAGCACGGCCACTCCAGAGGGAGCATCTAGAGAACCCGCGCCCTCCCCCTCCGCAGGAGAGGAGGCTCCAGTGCGGAAAGCCGGGCCTGTGGCCTTCTTCCCACTTGTTCCTCTTGCTCCTCGTCCTTGGCAAGCCAGAGTTCTCCATTTCTAGGACTTAACACCGGTCCACTCCCTTGACCGCTTCCGGTCTCCTGGCTGCAGCCATGGAGTTACAGAAGGGAAAAGGGACCGTAGCAGCTGCTGCATCAGGAGCAGCGGGAGGTGGAGGAGGAGGAGCGGGAGCAGGAACCCCAGGAGGGGGGAGGCTGCTACTTTCAACCAGTTTGGATGCCAAGGATGAGTTAGAGGAGGTAGGTGTGGGGAGTGGGGAAGGGAGTTAAGGAATTGGGTTGAAGAGGGATGCTGGAGCGGATACGGGATGGGGGTGGGGAGAAGAGGCCTTCAAGTTGTTTTTTTTTTTTTTTTCTAAGGCAGAAACATTGCTCTGGCTTCCTGCTCCTGGGGGAAGAAGTGTGGGTCAACTTCCTGGACAGGTTGCCCTAGTAACAGCTGCCGCTATTAGGAAAATGGGCGTGAGGGGTTTGGTTACAGAAGAGATGTAGCATCCATACTGACCAAAGTATTTTCATTCCTTCCCACATACACACCAATAGCTATCTAAAATATCCACCCTATTTGAGAGTGTTAAGTTGAAAAGTATGTATGTGTTTACAGGCAGGTGTCTGAGGATTGGCAACTTCCTACAGACTTGGCCTCACTTCTTAGATGGTATCATTGACTGTGTGTGGATACAGACAGTTGTCAGTGATTTTAACCGGGCATTTAGAGGGAGTGAAGACTTACAAGTAAGTAGTATCTAGTTTGGTAATCTCAGCCATGGCAGTGGGGTGAGCCAGTTTCTAGGGGACTGCTTCCACCAGAACCAGAGAGCACACACAAAGAAGGAGAGATCAAGAATATGAGCGAGGCCTTTGATCCCAGCACCGGGGAGGCAGAGGCAGGTGGATCTCTGTGAGTTCGAGGCCAACCCGTTCACAAAGCGAGTCTAGGACAGCCAGGGCTACATAGAGAAACCCTGTCTCCTAGAACAACAGAAAAAGAACATGAGTAAAGATTCGTGTCCCTCCTTTTACCTCACTCGTTCCTCACTCTGTCCTTGAGTCACTAGAGATGATCCGTGGGCCCCCTTCCACTGCTCACACAGGAAGACTTACTGAGGGTGTGTGACGGAACTGAGGCATGATTGCTGCGCTGTTTGTAAAGTCTGATGCATTCAGTTCAGTGGTTATCTGGTGACAGAGGTAGGAAATGAACAAGCCCTGGCTCTTTCCAGGCGGTCTCCCTGACACTGTGTCATAGGCCTTTATCACATGCTAGAAAGGCAGGTTAAACTCAGAATTGAAAAAAAAAAAAGTTTGATAACCAGGTGTGGTGGTTCATGTCTGTAATTCCAGCACTTGGAGGTTGAGTCAGGAAAATTGGAGAGTGTGTGTGGTGTGTAGTGAGTTATAGGCTAGCTGGGGCAGCTTAGCTAGACCGTTGCCCCATAAACAGACAGAGGAAAAAAAATGTAGATCACGAGATGGTAGCACGTACACGTAAAAGTGAGCTTTGTGGCTGGGCATTTGAGACAGAGATAGGAGGCATCTCTGAGTTCAAGGCCAGCCTGGTTTAAATAGGAAGCTTTAGTATGACAGTTTCAAAAAAAGGAAACTTGAATCAAAGTGTTCTTAAAGTAACATTGTGGTTTATCTATCAGCAGATGTCTGGCTGCCTGGAAAGTGAGTTATGTTTTCACTGTATAATTCTATGTGCATTTAGAAAAGTTTGCTATTTCTGTTTCTTTTTCAAAACTCAACTAAGGTAGGCATAATTAGAAATGTAAACATTACTTCTAAGCCAGGTATGGTGGTGGCACAGGTTTGTAATCCTGACACTCCAAAGAGGCTGAGGCAAGATGGCTGTAGGTTCAAGACCACTGTGTCACCATGCCCTACCAATTACCATCCCCTGCTTCTTTTGGGGGGCTTTTCTTTTTCCTGATCCAATTAAATTTGTGTGTGTGTGCGTGTGTGCGTGTGCGTGCGCGCTCACAAGCCCGCATGCATGTGAGTGATGTATCAGGGTGTACATGCTGAGATGTGTGTGTAGAGGTCAGAACATCTTTATGGAGTTGGTTCTGTCCTTGCACTTGCTTGCAGGTCCTGAGGCTTGAACTCAGGTGCCATGCTTGCTCATCTAGCCTCTTTATCTCCTGAGCCTCTACCAGACCTTTTGTGTTTTTGAGATGTCTGAATATCTGAAACTTCCTTCTGTTCTTTTTTTTCTTTCTTTCTTCTTCTTCTTTTTTTTTTTTTTTTTTTTTTTTTGAGACAAACAGCCCTGTCTGACCTCAAACTCACAGAGATCCTCCTGCCTCTGCCTCCCAAAAGCTGGGACTAAAGGCGTGCGCCACCACTGACTCGTTAGGTCTGGAATTTACTGTGACCACGTTGATGATCAAGTACTGAGTCTGGAACTGGAGCTCTAGGAGGATAGAAAGTCAGGTGCCTGACTGCCTTTGATCGCTCCACCAGAGCAGATGCAAGGCAAAGTATTTTAAGGTTAGGTAGGAGTCTGTTGATTCCCATCCTGATTCCCAGAGGACCCATGTCTATGATTTAATTTGTACTGTAGGGTATAGTACTGCATCTTTTTCTGGACAGCAAGTGATATGGCTGGAAGAGATCATATGGGGGGGAGGAGGCCTTTATGTGCTTGCCTCTTTAGACTCTGAGAATGAACTTTCAACTTCCTAGGGAGAAAAGGGAGGGTTTGTTGTCTCTGCTCTCTTTCATGGTGTGGATGTTTCCAGGGTGGCTTCAAGCAACCCTTTCCACACTTCACTTTGCCCTTTGTCCTTTGCATCTTCATTTTCTGGAAAGCCCTACTACACTACGCACACCCCCATGGGTGTGGTTCTGTTATCCTGCTAGACCATAGTGTCTAAGGGCAGGGCTTACCAGCCTCTTCTTGCTCTGTGCCTCCTTACAGATCTGTGTACACAGAAGTCCTCAGTACCTGTTGTTGGCCAGCTGACCTCTGCTTGTTCTGACCTTGTAATTTTCCATCACAGGCCTACCTGTTGTCCAGAGAAAAAATAGGTCAGCTTTTTGACTCTATGTGCTTAAAGTGTGTCTGATAAGAAGTGAGTCTGATAGGAAAATAGTAGGATGTAAGGTGTGCCACCCAGAAGTTATCATCTGAAGACAGAGTACCACTCCTCAAGAAGTCCTGAAAAAAATAGATGAGGGTGTGAAGAGGCAGGCAGTCATAGTTGAACATTATTTGCAAAGGCCCCTTGCTGGCGTGGAGCGGGAAGCACTTCTGAAGATCATCCTGGGCAGGGCTGTGACTTCTACTCTGGGGAGTATTTGTTGTATCCCTGTAGCCCTTCTTCTCTTTGGCCCCCTTCCTGCCTTTGAAGACAGAAGTATACTAGCTTATCCCCATCCTAATTTGGGGAGAGAATGAGATAAAAATAGTTCCAGAGATTGGAGGAGTTTAGAACATGCAGTTCCTAGTCTTGTGAGCCTTCACAGCCCTGGCTATTCCTTTGCCAGAAAAGGACCAGTCACTTTGAAGTCAGACCAAAAGCAGGAGCTATGGCCCAAAGAAATCAGAATATCTTCAAGCTAGGTCTCGAAGTTATGTTTGGCAAAATAGATGTATATCCCCACCGTATTTACTCCAAGAAATAACTCAGCCTGTCTCAGAAATCTCCAAGGAATGACCTTTGAGTCATTTTTAATTTTTTTGACCCTTACATCACTATTTCACATATTCTTGATTGTAGAATATAGGTCATTTGTTGGAATGGGCAGGGTATTTGTCTCAGGTCTCAGAGGAGGCCAGAGCCTTTCCATTCTGCATACAACAGTACAAAGGGCTGGCTGTACTTGGAACCCAGCACAATCAGTCACTTCTTATTGATGTCAGTTCTTAGACATTGTGCAGGTTGGCTCACAGTTTCCTTTTCTAAGACAGTAGAGCAAATATGTCAAGGCCCTCCACCCCTATATAGGAGCCATGCATATTCACCTAGCTGGGGAAAGGGAGATGGGGTAGATAGAGGAGTTCTTGTAAGCTGCGTCTCTAACTTCTGCCTTTAGCTACATACAGGTAGGCCTCTTTTCCCCATGCCATCATCCACTGCTGTTGTCATGGTCAGGTAGTTTCAGTGCTAGAAAAATGAGTTCCAGAGCTCCTAGAGATAAATATTTACTCAGCTCTCTGAGGTGCTGTCATAGAGAGCTTATTCTGAACAGAGCTATCCTGCCAGCAATTGCTGGCAGCTGCGAGTGTGATTTCATCTTTTCTGAGGGCCTTTAGAGACTGTGGGGAAAGGGTACTGCAACACAATTATACATCTGGTTCCCTGTGGCCTGTTGAGGAGAGTGGTCCTTTTGTCACGCTGAGTGACTTGAGATTATTTCTCTCTGTTTTTGCCTTGTTTTCGATAGGCTGGCTTTGAGCTCCTGATCTTTCTGCCTCCACCTCCCAGGTGCTGAGATCACAGACATGCACTACCAGGAGAGCTTTAGATAAGTGCGTTTTGGTTTTGGTTTTGGAGACAGGGTTTCTCTGTGTAGCCCTGGCTGTGCTGGAACTTGCTCAGTAGTCCAGGCTGACCTTGAATTTAGAGATCTGCCTTCCTCTGCCTTCTTAGTGCTGGGATTAAAGGCGTATGCCACAACCACCCAGCTGTGAAATCTACTTTCTACATCCTTAGTAGGGCCTCCCTGTTTTGAGAGGCCATTCTTCTTGACTGGGCAGTGACCCGTAACATTTACTCAGGCCTCTGAGCAGAGCTTAGAACATTGGGGAGGAGCCTAGAGAAGTTTTGCTTAACCCAGGGCCTCGTGAATGTTAAATCACACCAAGAGACAGCCAACATGTAGAGCTCTCAGGGCTCTGTTTTGGGATTTGCAGAGTCGGTTCTGGGTCCATTAGTCAGCCCTCCTCCCTTCTCTGCTCTGTCTTTCTCTCTTTGTTTTTTGTTTTGTTTTGTTTTGTTTTTGAGACAAGGTTTCTCCATGTAGCCCTGGCTGTTCTGAAACTCACTCTGTAGACCAGGCTGGCCTCAAACTCACGGAGATCCATTTGCCCCTGCCTTCAGAGTGTTGGGATTAAAGGTGTGCACCACCATGCCTGGCATTTCCTTTGCTCCCTTAAAGGCAAAAACAAGAAAAAGGGGGCTGAAGAGATGGGTCAGCTGTTAAGAGCACTGACTGTTCTTTCAGAGGACCTGGGTTCAACTCCCAGTCCCCACATGGCAACTTACAGCTGTCTGAAACTCCTGTTCCAGGGGTTCTGATACTCATACAGATACAGATGCAGGCGAAACAACAATATATATAAAATACAAATAATTATAAATAAGAAAAAAAAAAATAAGGAGAAACCTTTCACTCTTTGGGAACTCTTTGCCCATGTCCTATGATAGAGAATTTAGTTTTCAGGAACCTTTATGGACATGCCATTAGAAGTAGTGGCAGGAGGACGAGCAAAATGGCTGAGTACGGAGTAAAGTACATGCTACCAAGCCTTATGACCTAAGGACTACTGACTCCCATGAGTTATCTATCCTCTGATTTCCACACTGTGCCCACACACATGCACACACAAGTAACCAAATGTAATTACATTTTAAGAAAAAGAAGTAGTGGCAAGAGATAGAAAGCCAGGTCTTCAAGGATTAATTTGTATAATTGCTGACCTTCAAAAATTGGGCAGATTAGCTGAGGCTGTGTGGTTTTCCAGGTAAAACCAGGGTTTGCAGAGGGTAAAATTGTCCAGCCAAGATGAGCCTAGGCCTAGCTGTCAAGGAGCAGTTCCTTCCCTGCTGGCCACCTGGTGGTTTCTATTGCCTGGCTGCTCAGTGTCTTCTCTCTGGTAATTCAGCAAAGATGCTCATTTCTTTGATGTGAGCAGTGTCTGGAGTTTTAGGGTGCTGCGACGTACTCACCATTTCTGTTCTCTGTGAAGCTGCTAGTTAGCGTAGGATAAATACAGGGTGCCAGCAAAATCAGACCGTTGGGCTAGGTGGCTCTCCAGTCCATGGTGACTGTCTTTGTAGAAAGGGACAAGGTTTTCAAAGAGAAAAATCCTGCCTCAGGTTTTTCCTCACACTTTTACACAGGAACTGAATGAGGTGATAATGGCTCCCAGAGCTCACAGGTCATGAGAGTCGCAGCTCAGCTTTCACGTGGTCGTACAGTTCCTTTTCACAAGTATGCACTTGCTATTTATTAAGGCTGAGCCTGCTGATCTGCCCTAATTTGCAGCTAGACCTGCTGTTGGAGGTAAAGTTGTGAACGTCACCTCTAAGTAGCATTAAGGTGGTTTTAGGTTAAGGTTTTGGACCTATCAGAGTCTTCTGTCACAGCATAAATATACTGTCGTAGCCTTTTTTTTTCCCCCTTAAGATTTATTATTGAGCCAGGTGGTGGCTTAGGCCTTTAGTCCTGGTCAGGAGGCAGAGGCAGGTGATCTCTGAGTTCAAGGTCAGCCTGGTCAACAGAGAGTTCCAGGACAAGCAGGGCTACACAGAGAAACCCTGTCTCAAAAAACAAAGAAAAGATTTATTATTGGCCAGGAACCTTTTTTTTTTTTTTAAGTTTTATTATTGGGGGCTGGAGAGATGGCTCAGAGGTTAGAAGCACTGGCTACTCTTCCAGAGGTCCTGAGTTCAATTCCCAGCAACTACATGGTGGCTTACAACCATCTGTAATAAGATCTGGTGTCTTCTGGCATGCAGGTGTACATGCAGATAGAACATTGTATACATAATAAATAAAATATTAAAAAAAAAAGATTTATTATTGCCAGGTCTTATTCTAGGTCCAGTCTTGCAATCTTGTTCCAGCTCTACAAAGTGAGACCCTGTCTCAAAAACAAAACAATTTTTGTTGTTGTTGCTGCTTTTGGTTTTTTTCCAGGCTGGCCTTGCACTCTGAGCTCTGCCTGCTTCTGCTTCCTGAATGAGTGCTGGGATCAGAGGTGTGAGCCCCCACGCCTAGCCCTTTGTTTATACTTTGATTATATTTCATTTTTAGCGTGGGAGGGGATCTTAGACATAAGGAGAAAAACTGTTGTCTCTGTGTAGCCTTCTTTCTGCCTCCGTGTTTAGTGCTTCATTGTGATCTTGTTTAAACTCTGTACATTTCCCTCCAGCTTATTTTGAGGCAAGTCCAAGGGAAAACATTTCATCTTGAAATATTTTATATAGCAGGGCATGGTGGTACACACTTTTAATCTCAGCACTGAGGAGCCAGAGGCAGGTGGATCTGTGAGTTTGAGGCCACCGTGTCTTTCTCTCCTTTTGAGACTGTCTCATTATGTACCCCTTGGCTGGCCTGGAATTCACTTTGTAGACTAGAGTGGCCTTGAACTCAGAGATATCTACCTACCTACCTCTGCCTCCAGAGTGCTGGAATTAAAAGCAATCACAACTTTTGATTGTGTCTTAAATTCTTTTTACAAAGTTGGCTTGCTCAAGTCAGAAATGAAAACAAGATCTGTGCCTTATATTTGACTGTTAACTTTTCAAGATTGGAAAGCTGTGTGAATATTGTGATATTTACACTTAAAATTTAAAAAAAAGTAATTATACAAAGTTTTACTATGTAGTCCAAGCTAATGTTGAACTCAAATCCTCCTGCCTCAGATTCTTGAGACCCCAAATTACAAGTGTGCACCTCTGTGTTTGCCTATTTATTTTGGGAGGGACTCTGAGCATGTTGTCTAGGTTGTTGGTTACTCCTGGGTTCAAGTCCCTCTCACATTCCAGCCTCTTGATTGTTTGGGGCTATAGTGTGCTCCACTGACCCTGACTTCCCAGGGTCTCTTAGGGGCAAATGGTGTCAATGTACTTTTGGTCACTTGGTTAAGAGAGCATCCTCCAGGCTGTCCAACACTTACTTTTTCCTTTGCGATTAGTAAGTATTGTGAATTTTATGGGTATCTTATTCTTTCTGAAAGTGTTACCCACTGGCTTTAGTACACATGGGTAGAGTGTTAGCACGAATCAGCTGGTGTTACTGCTGTTCTTTCCACATTTGTTAGTAGCTGTTCTACTTGAAGAATTTTCTACTGGGGGCTGGAGAGATGGCTCAGAACTTAATAGCACAGGCTGCTCTTCCAAAGGTCCTGAGTTCAATTCCCAGCAACCACATGGTGGCTCACAACCATCTGTAATGAGATCTGGTGCCCTCTTCCGGTATGCAGGCAGAACACTGTATATGTAATAAATAAATAAAATAAATCTTAAAAAAGAAAAAAGAGTTTTTTACTTTTTCTTTCCTTTTCTTTTTAGCGTAGTAGAAGGATGGTCAAGCTTGAATTTTTAAAATGTTTTGGGGCCAAAAGTACTTCATAGGCAGTGTTATGACACACTCTTCATGTGTTCTTATCCCTCTCCCAGAGGTTGGAAAGGTGTATGAGTATTGTGACATCGATGACGACAGGTGTCTCTGAGAGAGAGGCCAACGATGCCCTCAATGCGCACGTAAGTACCGTGTTCTCTTTGTACCCATTCTGCTGGGGAAACTGATGTAGACTGGAAGGTGAAAAGGTGGTGGCCAGGACTTAGGGAGCTAAGTTCACATCTGGGCCACGTGGGTCAGGTTTTACTCTCTGACTATTACAGTCTGTTTCTTGGAGCCTTTTTTCTGAGACCATATTTTTGTGTATAATGCATACTGGCCCTTGAAACTAGTATGGAATCCAGGCTAGCATCATACTGCCTCTGCCTCCCAAGTGCTGGGATTACAGGCTTGTACCATCTTGCCTGGCTTACATAACAACTTAAAAGCCAAGTTATTGGCCGGCTAGGTTCAGGGGCTTTGCATGCAGCCTCGATAACCTTGACTTCTCATTCCTGGATTCCAGAAGATGGCAGGAGAAGACTGATATCCAAGAGTTGTCCTGTGGTCCTGTGATTTTTTTTTTTTTTAACTTATTTATTTAGACTTGGTCTTAGCCCTGGCTGACCTGGAACTTGACATGGAGACTGTGCTGGCCTGAATTTACAGAGATCTGCCTGTCTCTGTTTCCCAAGTGCTGGGATTAAAGGCATGTGCCCCACACCTGACAAAAAAAAATTTTCTTGCAACATTGAAAAAAATATAAGCTCATGGGGCCAGCAATATGTCTCAACAGAGAGTGAATGATACTTGCTGTCAAGTACGACAGCTTGGGAGCCCTGGGAGCCACATGGTGGGAGATGAGAAGTCCCTCTAGCAAGTTTTCCTCTGACCGCCACATACACAGCATGGCATGTATGCATACACATACTAAATAAACGTGTTTCTTTGTTTTGTTTCTTAGGTTGTATGTTTGTTTGAGACAGGGTTTTTCTGTATAGCTCTGGCCGTCCTGGAACTCTTTGTAGACCAGACTGACCTCCAACTCACAGAGATCTGCCTCCCTCTGTTGTTGTGTTTCTGGAAGGTGTCACTGCCTGGCATAAATAATGTTTTTAAATAAAAAAGCCAGGCTCAGTGGCATACACCTGTAATCCCAGCACTCAGGGAGGTGGAGACAGGTGGAGCTCTGTAAGTTCAGGACAGCCAAGGCTACACAGAGAAACTCTGCCTCAAAAAAACAAAAACAACAGAAAGGAAAAGAGTGCTTGTTTTATATAATTTCTCTCTTTGCCAAACATTCTTACATACATTTTCTCTTTCACCTCTATCCGTGCAGTTCACATAGTCTTAAATAGCAGGATCCAGTGGGCAGGATGGCCCAGTGGGTAAGGGTGTCTGCCTCTGCACTTAACTGCCTCAGTTCAGTCCAGGGGACCCACGAGGACCCAACTTCTTCAAGTTGTCCTGTGACCTCCACAGACACACACACACACCACACTAATTAATTAATGGGAAAGAATTTAGGTAATGTGATTAGGTTGATAGCTCAGTCAGTGAAGTGCCTGCTGAGCAAGTATGACGTCCTGAGTTTGGGTCTGTGGTAACCACTTAAAAAAACAGCAGCACATACATGTAACCCTGGCCTGGAAGTGGGGTGTGGTGGGGACAGTTGGATCCTTGATTCTCATTGGCTGGCCAACCTAGCCAAGTATATGAGTTTCAGAAGCTAAAGGTAGAGATTGAGTGAGGAAAATACCTAACATCTACCTTGGGCCTCTTTGAACATGTGCATACAACACAGATGTATTACACATACAATACCACACACATACAAGATAATACTAAAAAATTTAATGACATAGAAAGATACTGTAACGAAAACTTATTTTGTATCTTAACTGAAAAAATAGTTTAAAAGTCATGTTGAGGAATCTTACAGAGTAAATATTTAGGTCTTACGTGCACATTTCCAGATACCATTATTTCTGTGTTGAAGCCCCAAAGGTTTTCGTGGTCATGGTTGGTGTGGCTGTGTTTCCATTGCATGATCTTCACAGCTCCCTTGCTTTTCCATCGGAAGCATTCATTTGTATTTTCTGGCTCTACCTTCAGATTGTTAGAGAAAGCAGTATTTTCCCTTTTCTCACCTTTCTCCTGAAATAGGTACCTCATTCCTTTTAAGAGAAGGAAATCATCATGTTTGAGAGTTGATTTTTCCCCATTAAATGTTACCCAAGAGTCCCTGAGAATTCTAGGAGAAAATTGTGCTTGTACTTTGTATGTGTGAGTGACAACTAATTTTTTACCCTTCACCTCCCAGGTGTGCAAAGGACCTCCCCAGCATGAGGAGATCTGCCTTGGCCTGTTCACTCTTGTCCTCACTGAGCCCGCCCAAGCCCAGAAGGTAAGATGCCTTCTTTCTGGGATCCATTTAAACCTGGGGACCTTTTACCCATTAACCAAAGTTATGGCACACTCTTTCTTCCGTTTTTCAAGACAGGGTTTCTCCTTGTGTACCCCTAGCTGCCCTGGAACTCCCTCTGTAGACCAGGCTGGCCTGGAACTCACAGAGATCCACCTGCCTCCACCTCTCCTGTGCTGGGATCAAAGGTGTACGCCACCCCACCACCCAGAAGTCATACTCTGGATAAGAGCTGGATCACGTTGTTCTCCTAACGTGATCTCAAGTCCCTTTTTATTATCAAAGAATTCATTAGTCGCTGGCTGGAGTACTTTCTATCCCCCCATTCTAAAGCTGAAAGGCATGAAAAGGCAGTGGGAGAATAAGAAAACACACAAATGTTAAAGTTTCAGGTGTAAGACTGCAAAGTCAGAATTGGCATTTCATTTGTGGGCATGGGAGAGATGGAGGACAGCCAAATCCATGGGAGCTCTTATCCAGAAGAAAATGATTGTAGTCTGCAGCTTCTGTATTGGCAAAGGAACAGAAAACAGGCTTAAAATTATAGCATGTAACCTTTAGATTAAGTGAGTTAATGTAATGATTAAGAAGACATCGGAGTGCAGTGGAGTCTGACTTCCTATTGATATGGCCAGGAACTGGCCTGACCTTTTCATGAACAGAAGAGGTTCCAGTTAGGCTCAGGGCTAGGCAGGATAGTTTTTCAGATTCTGTTCTCTTTATGAAATTAAGTGTATCTCTCCAGATAACCCGTCCAGTGACTTTTATCTTTTGAGTCTTGGTATAATGAGTTAATGTTTCTCTGAATCTGGCGGAAGCATCTGACAGAAGTGAGAAGTGAGGGCACTTGATTCTTGGCCTGCCACTGAGCTCAGGTGGAATGGAAGAAAACAGATGTGGCCTTTGCTGTTGTGTTCTGCTCTATGCGTCTGAAACCCGTGTGGTTTCTGTAGCTTTCTCCTCCCTCTAGACTGCAGTTCCTCCATAGGCCACCTTAGAGTTAGGTGTGTTGTCATTTGTTCAGGGATAACCAAAGGAAACTCATTCTCAGGGATCCAGACAGGATGCTCTGCTACCCTGACAGAGGTGCTTGCAGTATTTGTGAAGCGTGGGAACTGCAGTATTGCAGTGAAGTATTTGTGAGTGTGGGAACCTGTGTTTTGTACTTCTCTGATGCAGCTTGAGGTACCCTTGAAGGTGAAGGGAGGACAGCAACTCTTCAGATTCTAGCTTTCCCAGGAGGAAGACCAGCCATTCTGAACTTTGTGCTTTTTTTTTTTCTTCTTTGTTCTTTTGAGATATTTCAGATGATCTTAAATTCTGGTTTCTTTAGCGTCCCAAGTGCTGGAATTTCATTTCACACTGAATTTATCATCCAGATCTTCAGGGATAAATGGATAACATTAATTTGGTTGTGCTAAGCAATAATATGAGCTCACTGATTTTAAAAAAATTGTTGGGAAACATGAAGGTATATAAGTGAGGCTATGATTTAATTTTCTCTGCATACTTTTTGTTTTGTTTTGTTTTGTTTCCAGACATGGTTTCTCTGTGTAATGGTCCTGACTGTCTTGGACTCAATTTGTAGACCAGGCTGGCCTCTAACTCACATAGATCTGCCTACGGCTGCCCCCACCAAGTGCTGGGATTAAAGGTGTGTGACACCACATCTGACTTTTTTGTTGTTTTGAGACAGAGTTTTTCTGTGTAGCCCTAGCTGTCCTGGAACTCTCTGTAGACAAGGCTGGCCTCAGTCTCAGAGATCTGCCTCATGCTTGGTTTGTATACATTTTTATGGGTATTGTAATTAAGGGCCAGTGAGATGGCTCAGCTGGTAGACATACTTACCATATAAGCCTAGTGACTTAAGTCTGATTCTCAGAACCTATGATAGAGGGAGGGGCTGAATCCTTTCCAAAGCTCCAAAGCTGTCCAGTTCTCTCTCTCTCTCAAACATACACACACTAATAATACATAAAATAAATTTTTTAAATATGATTGGCTATAGCTCAGTGTAAGTGCTGTGTAGCATGTGTGAGGCCCTGGGCTGGAGCCCCAGTTTCCTCCACCTCCATAGACCTGGGCCTGGTAATACATGTCTATAGTGTCAGTAACTGGGAAGTTAAGATAGGAGGGTTACCTTCAGTTCAAGGCCAGTTAGAGCTATGCATCAAGCCACTAAATTAAATAAAAAGTAAGTCTTTAAAAGAAAGGTCTGGAGAGATGGCTCAGTGATTAAGAGCATTTACTGCTCTTGCAGAAGACCCCGCTTCAGTTTCCAGCACTCATGACACAGTTCACAACTGCCTGTAGCCCCGGTTCCAAAGGGTCCGACGCCCTCACTGGCCTCCAAGGCCCAGCACACGCACAGTGCACATAAAGTCGCACAGGCGGCACATATAAATAAACAAGAGGCGCCAGGCCAGCCTGCACACAAAGCGAGGCCTACCGTAACAACAAAGCAAGCAAAGAGAACCAGCAGCATCGCAGTCATCTCAGTGCAGACTCCTCTAGCCTTCTGGAAAGGTTTGTTTGTTTCAGGTAAGGTCTTAGTTGGCCAGAGTAAATGAGTGAGCCTTGGTGAGGGGAGTAGGCTCTGTCTGCCAACTCTGGTTTTTTTGTTTTGTTTTTGCCTGGCTTAGCAATGAGAAGCCACTGGGTTCTACATTCTAAACGTGTTATGCCATGAGTGTGACCACTGAGTCTGGTAAAGGCCAGAGTATTCTCCTTTTGCACTGTGGCAGGCCTGTGCCCTTGAGGGAAATGAACCTTTTCACTTTGTGTTTAATAACTGATGACAGCTGCACCAGGTTCATGTACATATGCAAAGGTTTGTAAGTGAATCCTCTGCCTGAGGCTCCCTGGGTCAGCCCTCTGCAGGAAAGCATGTTACAGTTAGGAAGAGCACAGTTCTGTGAGGGAGACCTGTCAGGTAGCATTGCTTGGAGACCTTGAGCTGGATCAAACTGTGGTGGAGGAATAATTGGCAAATCTGCCTGGTATTTATCCTGCTCTCTGTTTGGCAGAAATTTGTGGTGAGAAATCAGCTATAAGGACTGGTCTTAAATGTGGTATCATGGACCGAAGAAGTGGCTCAGTAGTTAGAGAGCACTGGCTATGCTTCCAGAGGTCCTGAGTTCAGTTCCCAGCAACCATATGATGGCTCACAACCATCTATAATGAGATCTGGTGCCCTCTTTGGGCGTGCAGGTGCACATGCAGACAGAGGACTATTATACATTAAAAAAAAAGTATGGTGTCTTAGACTTCAGCTTTAAGCAAGAGAAAATGTTTGTTTGGGGTTAATTCTGCCTTTGAACAGATATCCAGGTAGGATTTAAGGTTTACTTGTTCCTGAATCTCGTAGGCATAGGTCTCTGAAGCATATGTAAAGATAGTTGTGGAAACCAAGTCAAGAATCTTGCCTGGGAAGGGGTGAGTTGGCACAACCCTGCCTGTACTGGTAAACAAGCTTAGGAGTTAGGATCAGCTCTTAGGAACTTGTCAGTGGATGGACTAGGGTGGATTAAACAGGTGAACTGGAGAAGGCCTATAGGTTAATGGGCAAGCTGGTTCAGCAGGTAAACTTGTCTGTTTTGCAAACCTGGTGACCTGAGTTTGATCCCCAGAATCAGAGGGAGAAGGACTCCAGAAAGCTGTCCTCTGACCTCCACTTGTGCCCCATACCATGTGCATGCACAGCTATACACACAGATAGTGATTTAAAGAGAGAATGCCCGTGACGTGTTGGGAGTACAGTAGGCATGGCTGGACTCCATCCCCGTTACATCTTCCTCTGACAGCTCTTACATGGTGCTCTATAGCCTTTGACTTTATTTCCTTCCTGTGTGGTGTCTGAGCTAGGTGTCTGGGTAAGGGCTGCTTGAGGGACTGAGCTGGTCTCTAAACTCTGCTGGGTTTGGCAGTCAGTTAAAAAAGTAATTGGAAAAGCCCTAACATCGGTGCTCAGGTCTCTCCCTCAGATATCCCTAGACTCGGTGCTGGGCCTTCTTTGGTCTAGGCTCCTCTCGCTGGGCCTGGAAGAAGCCTGCAGCTGTGTGGTCAACTGCTGCTCTATCATGTTCCCAGCAGGCCCAGGCTAAAAAGCTGCCTTCCCACCACTTCCCTTTCTCACACCCTCTGCTCTGGTCTGTTACTCCTCTTGCTCTTGTTTTTCCTCCCATCTACTTCTCTTCCAAAACAGTCAGCAAACTGGCACAGAGGTTTCGAGAGCTGGCAGCACAAGGTGTGTGATTCTCCTGGTACCTAGCTGTCATATCAGTAGTCACAGTTGGTAAAGGTTGGAGTTAGGCAGACAGTATCACTGCTTTTCCTCTGGCCTCATAGCTCCTGAGAACTTGTCCTCCTTTCCTGTCTTCTGTCTGCATTTCTGGTATTTCATCTTTGATTTGAACAGAGAAGGGTTTTATGTGGTTAGTTCAGCATGGTTTTTCTTTCTACCTCGACCTCCCTCATCCCTAGGACATTCTGTGACTTACCTGTTGGGGAGTCTCCAGAACATACTTTTCTGATTTGATAACCAGCACGTCGGCAGAAGCTCGCTGGGCCCCCTTGTCTTGTGCTTATTTCCTTCTGGTTTCTGTTTTTAATCTTTTAGCAATCTACCCTGTAGATAGAATCTGTAGATAAGTTCTCTCTTGAGTGTGAGAGATCTGTGGCACATGAAGGGTCTCTGTTGACATCCTCATCAGATCAGTTAGATCTGAGGACAGAAGAGGTGGGAAGAGTGATGAGAACAAATCTTGTAGGAGCCCCCTTTCCCACCAAGGCTAAAGAACTGCTGATACTGAGGGCCATACTTTGGAATGCCTGGAGCAAGAGAGTTTACAAGTGGAGTAATTTCATAGCTGTCATAGTTCTTCCTCAGTTCCTGGCAATCTTGTCTCCTATATATATTTATGTGTGAGGTGCTTAAGGGTGGAGTTTGGAATTAGATTGCTATTAGATTGCTGCTTTTTTTTTTTTTTTTTTTTTTTTTGGTTGTATGTTTGGTTGGTTTTCTGAGAGGATCGCCAGCTGGGCTGGAATTATAGATGTGAGTCACTACCTGGATTTTAATGCTGGTTTTTCTCCAGTCTCCTATGTTAATCCAAGACAGGCTCCAGGCTCCCTTTCCTCTTCCCTCCTCTTGTGTCTCCTCCCCTTCTCCCTCCCTGAGCCTACTTCCTCATCTGTACAAATAGAGAAAATAAAAAAAACTAAATTATCTAAAATAACATAGAGAAAATACTAGCATCTTCAAAAAAATTTTTGATCATTTTTTTCCTCCTTCAGCTCCTCCCAGATCCTCCCCAGCTCCCTTCCCACTTAACTTTATGTGTTCGCTCTCTCTAAAACAAAACCACAAAAATAATGGCTGGACATGTGGCGCATGCCTTTGATCCCGTGGCAGGCAGAGGCAAGAGGATCTCTGTGAGTTGTAGCTCAGCCTGGTTTACAGAGTGAGTTCCAGAATAGACAGGACTATGTAGAAGTCCTTTCTATAAAACAAAGCAAAAAACAAACAAATGAAAATCAAAACAAATAAACAAAAAACTACTAAGACAAAAAGTTCCAAAACAAAATGAAACAAAAGCCCCCATTAAAAAAATCATGAAGGGGATGGAGAGATGGCTCAGAAGTTAAGCAGCTCTTCCAGAGGACCTGAATTCAATGCCTAGCAACCACATGGTGGCTCACAACCGTCCATAATGAGATCTGGTGCCCTCTTTTGGCGAGCAAGTGTACATGCACATGCAGACAGAACATTGTATACACATTAAATAAATCTTTTAATGTTTTATGTTGACCAACTACTCCTGAGCATGAGGCTGTCTTGCTTGGAGTATTGTTGGCATACATAGTGACAGTCTTATAATTTTTCCTTTGCCAGCAGCTATCAATTCAAATAACTTCTTGCTTAGAAGTGGGACCCTATGTCACTTTTATGATACGCCTTCCCCTCCTTCTTTTTTGGCAGTTTCTCATGTGGGTCAGACTGGCCTCAAACTTTCTAAGTAGTTGAGGATGGCCTTAAACTTCTGATCCTCCTGCCTCCTGAGTGCTGAGATTACAGGCCTGTACCTCTCCACCAGCTTATTGTTAATTTTGGTGTCTTCTCTGCACAGCCTTCTGAAGTTTCTTTCTAGCTGAAAGCTATCTTCTTAAGTTTTACCCTTTTGGCTGAGACCATGACAGGATAGAGCTCAGCAGGTGCAGGAGGCAGCTAATGAGGTTCCCTAAGGCCTGACCTCATTGAAGAAACAAGCAGGGCAGGAAAAGCTCTAAGGGAAAGGGAAGTCGTGACTCAGAAGAAACTTCTACACTCCCTTTTCCCCGCAGGGGTGAGGATGCTAAAGCCCCCTCCCTCACCTTCAGTACTTGGCAAAAGCAAAGGTCATTCAAGAGAACAGAAGAAAGACATTTAGTTAAGGGAGTTCATGTTGGGAGCCGGCAAGATGACTGAGTCAGTAAAAACACTTGCCACACAAGTTCAATCTCTGCAACCTAAATGAAGAGAACTGACTCCATAGAGTATTCCTCTGACCTATACACACAAACAGAAATAAAAGTTCGTGACTTTTGTTGTTTCTGTTGTTTGGAGACAAGTTTCTCTGTGTAGCCCTGGCTGGCCTCACAGGGATCCGCCTGCCTCTGCCTCCCGAGGGCTGGATTACAGGGTGTGTACCACATCTGGCTGTGAGAGGCTGGATGCAGTAGGACATACCTGCGCTCTCAGGAGCCAAGACAGGAAGATTGCCATACATTGTGAGTTCCAGGACAGCCTGAGCTACAGTGTAAAGCTGTCTCAAACAACCCAGGACTTGTTTGCTTTTGACTTTAAGCAAGTGTCTCACTTTGTAGCACAGGATGGCCTTGAACTTATGATTTCCTTCCTTGAACTGCTAAATGCTGGGGTTATAGGCATGTGCCACTACTCAAGCGAAGAAAGTGAAATTTTGTTTCTATTCTTTTCCCAGACCCTGATCCTTTTATATTCCCTTTGCTGCATCTGGCTGAGCTACAGCAAGTCTAAAAACCTCAGGTTTCTTTTTGACTTTCACCCAAACCCATTTTTCAATGACCTTTTACTGGCAGATGAAACACAGATGGCTTCCACAGATGGCTGAGCTGGGTTTGCTCAGCGTGTGGCATCAAACGCTGTGACACTTCCTAGAAACGGAGGGTAGGAGTCAGGGACAGGGCTAGGAGCTTTGCCCAGCAGGCTTTCTTGCCTTATTAGAGAATCCTTTTTCTCCTACCCCAAGAGGCAGAGCAAACGGTAGGTTTGGAATGGAGGAGCCCTGTTGAAGACTCAGTCCAGAATACGCTGTTCCGTTGGCCCTCAGTGTCCCACTGTTGTTATTTGAGAGGTGGAGGTTGGGTTTGGCTAGGTGGCTGTGGATTCAACAGCTTAGCTCCCTGGCACTTCCTGGCTACTCATAAACCTTACTTCTCACAGTGTTACCGAGATCTGGCCCTGGTGAGTCGTGATGGTATGAATATTGTCCTGAATAAAATCAACCAGATACTTATGGAGAAGTACTTGAAGTTGCAAGATACCTGCCGTACTCAGGTAAGGCCAGAAAGAAACGAGAAGGGGTGCTGGAGTGTAACTAGAGCACATGCTTAGCACGCACAAGGCCTACATTCAGTCCCCAGTGCCAAACAAGAGAGGAAAACAGTGCTGTAGGTTGAAGGTGGACCCTCTAAAGGGAGAGTGTGGGCTGCAGCTCTGTTATCATGTACCTAAATTGTAGCACAATTGGGTAAGCTCCTCTTTCAAACTCACGTCTCTGTTGTGTATGCCTTTTCCTCACTCTCTTAGTTGGTGTGGTTGGTTCGGGAACTAGTGAAGAGTGGAGTTCTGGGAGCTGATGGAGTTTGCATGACATTTATGAAGCAGATTGCAGGTAAGCTTGTTAACAGGAACATAAGAAAGGGGAGGAGCCCAGAGCTAATTCTAGGCAGTGAAAAGTATTAAGCACCTAAGAAAGTCAATTGATGGGTTTTTGAACCTTGATGTAAATGTCTTCTGACCACATACGTTGCAGAAAAAAAATTGGATTGGAAAAATCACAGGGGTCTTTTGGACCAGAGAGTCTTGCCTGATTTCTTTTCTGCTAAATTAAGACCTGACCAGGTATTTGGCCTGTGTTAGCCAGCCACTACTCTGGAGTTGGGGAGCATGCTTCATCAGGAACGGGGTGCAGAAAAGAGCGAGGGGAGCCATTGCTCTCTACCTTTGTGCTTTTCCTGGCTCCACTCCTCTTCTAAACAATGGCTCCCTAGTAATTTTGTCATCTGACTGGGGACAGTCTGAGGGACAGTGTCGCAGATAGTCCCTGACATTTAGGGCTTTTTTAATCTTGACATCCGTGACACCTGTCTGAAATATTAAATATAAAAAAGGTCTGCCCAAGCCGCCTCTCCTGCTTTTGAGATTGCTTGTGTTTTGTTTTCCTGTTAAAAACAAGAAATAAACAAAGTAGAGTAATAATAGTAATAATAATAATAAATAATAGTAACGAGGCTGAGCCTGCAGGTCTGCTTCACCAATGCCCATTGGTGCCTGTTTTTTGTTTTGTTTTCTTTCCTGTGGTGTAAGAACTGAACCTGAGGCCTCGTGACTTTAGGCAAGCACTCTACCTCTAAAGTGTACTAATCCCCAGCTCCACTCCACCCTCCCCTTTTTGTTTTTGTTTTTGTTTTTTAATAAAAGTCTTGCTATGTAGCCCATGCTGGCTTTAAATTCCACAGTCCTCCTGCGACAGCTTCCTGTGTGCACCATCCTACCTGGCTGTGCTTTGCCTTTTCTTTAGGATTTTCTCTAACTCTGATGTCACTGCTTAATGTGTATGGCCCGTAATCTTCGTGATTCGACTCTGTAATAGACATTGAATTTTTTTCTCTAAGACCCAGGGCAAAATGTAGCATTGGTGTGTTGAATGTTTATTTTTATTCTTTCTTGGCACTTTCTTTCCTGTTTGACACTCCCAGCCCTACTTCTCATCCCAGGATTTTTGTCTGGCAACGCTGAATTTTAATTCTGCTCCAGGGAGTTTAGGAGCAAGATCTAAACACTGGTGTCTAGAAATAACCCCATTAGCCTGTCAGGACCCTGAGTCCCACCCTAACATTGTGACACTAGACTGCAGCATGTGTCAGCTACCTGCATCTCTTAGGCCCTGGTCCAGGCACCACCTTTGCTTTTCAGCTGGGGCTTCTAAGATCTGTTTGTCTCAGACATTACTTTTCAATAACAAAGCGTTCCCTCTGCAGTTCCTGGTGGATACCCACTCCCTAAAGTAGCAGTCTAGAATAGAACATCCTTTCCCTTTCTCTCTCAAGGCAAAGGGGAAAACTTTAAAGCCTAGAAGAGAGAATGGTTTATTCTAGCGTTCAGGGCAGCAGTGGTGGGATAGCTGGGTGGACCAGCAAGATGAGTGGAGAGATTATTCAATTAGCTGAGTTGCTAATTAGAGCTACTGTATTCTGATTCTTCCCCCTCCCACTCCCTTGAAATCAGGTGGCGATGTTACAGCCAAAAATATCTGGTTGGCAGAAAGTGTTCTGGATATCCTGACGGAGCAGAGGTAGAGTCTACCATGAAGGGTGGGGCAAGAGCCAGATAACGGCCATGAGGGGTGTGAGTATATGGAACATGGGGAGAGAGAGTCCTCCGAGGCAAGGGGAAGGTGTGGCAAACCTGCTGGCAGATGAAAGAACTAATGCCATAGTGTGTCCTAAGAGATGCAGGAGTGGGAAAGGAGCTTGCTGAAATATCTCAGGGCCCAGAAAAACTGGTTTCATCTGATAAGGGTTTATTTTTGACCCAGACCTCCTTGGAATGTTTGTATTTGGGGGGAACAGAGGGAGAAATGAGTTCAGCAGAGGGGACCAGCCAGCCACATGAGCCTGGCAGGTGCCTCTCCTCCCTGCCACGCCTCTCAGTACAGCACATGCTCTTTTTTGGAATGGCACAGGAGCAGTGTGGGTGAATAAGTGATAGGGAGCAGAGAGTCCTGCTAGAAAGTGCTGTGGGGCCACCTATACTTTCTGGCTCTTCTTCCCCAGCAAAGTGAAGGACTAGGACGGCGTGAGGGCTGTTCTGCAAATTCACTTACAGCTTCCCCTTGATGCTGTGGTCCCAGATTCTGCATCGTGTCTTTTTAGCGTCTCTTTCTGAGGAAGGACATCAAGTAGCCTAATGACTGAGAGCCCGAACATTGTCTGTATTCGTTTCAGTTTAAAAGAATGATTCTCTTCATAATCAGACAGCTATGTTCTGCCCAGGCCTGCTGTGTAGTGCCACCTAGTGCCCTGGGCCCAGTTATGCAGTTGCTCTGGGGCCGGTGTCCTCACAGTGGCAATGGGGCTTCTCAGCAGTTTCTTACTAGGCCTCTGCTTCTTTTTGGGTCTCTTGTGTCTCTCCGCTACTTGTGGCTGGAGGCCTTACTCCCCACCCTCTCCTCTTCCTCATGCCGTCCCAGTGGCAGACCTGTCCTTTCCCTCTACTGGTGATCTTCCCCAGAGCTGCTCTTCTCATTCTGTTCCTCAGCTCACATTCTGTCCTAGCCATGCTTTAAAGCTGAGTGTCCCTAGAGGAGTCACAGAGCAGCCACACTGCTGCCCGACCCTTCACATCTTTGGTGAAAGGGAATACCTTGGCATTTAGAACTGTGTTCTAGTTTACCATCCTGTTTATCTAACTTTCCAAGTATTTTTAGGGACGTGAGGGTGAGAGGAAGCGCATGTCCTTGGCTAGCATCTCCATTTTTTGAAAACGAAAGGACAGTGCTGGGCATAGTAGTGCATGCCTATAATCCTAGCATTTGGGAGGCCGAGGCAGGAGAATTACCACGAATTCAAGTCTAACCTGGGCTATATAGCAAAACCTTGTTTCAAAAAACAGAAATAGCTCCCACACACACAAAAAGGAAAACAAAAGGCCATAGTCTTTTAGTCAATCAAGTGGCTTGATTACTTTTCCTGGATCAGGATGTTGCTTGGTTCTGTTAATTAAACCTTCCCCTAGTTCGCTGCCTTTCAGCAGGGGTGTCAAAGCAATTACAAACTACTTGGCACTTGGAGGCAGCATTAGAGTGTAAGTGCTGGGAACCTCCCCGCTGCACCTTTCCCTTTGCCCCTTTCGAAGCAGCTGAGAAACAGATAATGCTTTTAATCACTCTGTTTTCCAGGGAAATTCTAAAATTCTGGGGAAATGGGCTTTGCCATCTAAATTCAGATTTCCCTCCACCACCACCACCACCACCCCCAAAAAATCCTCAGATTTTGGTTTAGGGTAGGTGACTCATCTGAGGGTGGGGTCAGTGGCTAGAGACGGGGAAAGGTTTGTGGCTTGGTTGGCTGTAATGATAAGCCTGGTTGGCACAGTGTGTTCTAAGAACTCCAGGTCCTGAAAGGGTCCTGGAAATCCCCAGAAGTCCTTACATCACACTTCAGAGAACTGCTGACACAGGAAACATTTTCTGTAGCTCAGTGGGAGGTGCTGCCTCACATACACTTCTTCATGTGCGGTGGGCCTTGGTGGTTGAGTGAGCCAGCAAACACGGTTATTTTATTGGCAACTGTGCATGTATTTACACAAAGCTGATTCCATCCGGCACCTGCCTTTGTTGGACGTCTACCGGTGAAGGAAATTAGTTACCCTTACTTTAGTCGACTCAGTTTGATAATAACAGCCTGAAAGAAACCCTCAAAAGACAGAAGCCGTTCTCAGTGGGTGGTCACCAGAGGAGTGTGAGGTGCAGGTCAGAGTGAGTAGGTCTAGGCAAGAGGTAGGTGCAGTGTCTTCCCTTCCTGCAGGGAGTGGGCACTGAAGAGCAGCATCCTCATTGCCATGGCTGTGTACACATACCTCCGACTTATTGTGGACCACCATGGGACCGCCCAGCTCCAGACCCTTCGACAGAAAGAAGTTGACTTCTGTGTCTCCTTGCTTCGGGAACGGGTAAGGGAACAGAGCAGACAGTATGAGGAAGTGAGACAAGAGTGGTGTCCCATGGCCTTTATGCATCTGGGCCAGAGGTACCTCGTTAGAAGTACAGGTGTTTAGATGTGGCGTTTTCATCATCCCTAGACAGCAGAAGCAAAGGACAGGGGATCGTCATGGAATGCCCCTTGCTTCTAGAAATGTCACACAGAATGCTGGCATCCTCAGGGCTTTTCCGGTCGGTTTCAGTTTACGTGATGTACAACAGATAGCAGCTATTCTTGTGTGCCCACTGTTCCAAGAACCCCATCTTCCCTAGAAGTAACTGGCATGTTTACGTGGGTGGATTATAGTTTCTCCCAAGAGAGATATCCTAGATGTAAGCTTCTATGACATGGCTACTGACCACATAGGAATATGAGATAAAATCAGATAAAGTTCAGTAGTTAAGAGCAGGCGCTGCTCTTGCAGAGGACCTGGATTTGGTTCTCAGTACCTACCTGATATCTCACAGCCATAGGTAACTCCAGTTCCAGGGAACCCAGCACTCTCTTCTGGCCTCTGTAGGCATGTAGTGCATATACTTACATGTAGGCAAAACACTGATACACATAAAATAAAAATAAATCTTTTTTAAAGATTCAAAATGCATTCACGTAATTGTGTAGCCATATGCTGTTACAAATCAATATTGTTTGGACCATGCAGGTACTGATCATTTCTTATATTGCAAATAGTGTCTTCTGATAGACAAAATGAACTTTGGAGCAGGGTAGATGGTGCTACTGCCTAGCACTGAAGCAATTCCAGATGGAGAGGGACATGATTGATAGGAGAGGCAGCATGGCTCGGGGTCTTCCCGGGGTCCCTGAGTCCTCAACGTGGTCCCAGCTCCCACCGTTCTTTCCAGAACAGCTGTGCAGCCAATCTCTTGGCTCCAGAGGAGTCATTTTAGGGTCCCTTCATTCTTCCTTCCCTCCACAGAACATGTTAATCTTTGTCATTTCCTCCAGAAGGTGAACAATACATGTTTTTATTCTCTCTCTCCTGCTCCCCATTCTCCGATCTCCCTCCCATCCAGTTCATGGAATGTTTGATGATTGGCCGGGACCTTGTAAGATTACTTCAGAATGTTGCTAGGATACCAGAGTTTGAACTGCTTTGGAAAGATATCATCCATAACCCTCAGGCCTTGAGTCCTCAGTTTACAGGTGAGTACCTGGGTGATTTCTGTCCTTTATGTTCTGACTAGATTTGAAGGAGCAGAAGTTGGTCGGTAGAAAAAAAATTGATAGTGGCTGGGGAGATGGCTCGGCACTTAAGAACACTGGCTTGTTCTTCCAGAGGTCCTGAATTCAATTCCCAGCAATCACTTGGTAGCTCACAACCATCTATAATGAGATCTGGTGCCCTCTTCTGGCGTGCAGGTGTACCTGCAGATAGAACACTCATCTACATAAAATAAATAAGAGAAAGAAAGAAAGAAAGAAAGAAAGAAAGAAAGAAAGAAAGAAAGAAAGAAAATATTTTGATAGTCAAAGCTTGAGAGAGGTCACAATTTGGTAATTTTAGCTGGGCATGGGACTGGCAGAGGCACAGAACAGTTCATGTAGTTCCTGGGTAGGCTGAACTTGCCTGGTTCCTGCTGTCATTGCTCCAATATATGTATCTCGTCTGAGTGTGTGTGTGTCAGACAAGGCCTCAGGATAGCTCAGTAGGTAAAGTACTTGCTGGCAAGCCTGGTGACCTGTTCAGTCCCCAGAACCCAGACCCCACATGGTGGAATGTGAGCCTTCACTCCCAAAGTTGTGCTCTGACCTGTACATACACAAGCATGACACATGTGCATACCATATATACATCAATAAATCAAAGTTAATAAGAAATTTAAAAGACAAATGTGGGCTAGAAAGCTGTGGTCCTCTCCTTCCCACAGCTCCTTGGCAAGGTGATGGCCAGTGTTGAGCTCACTGCAGTTAACAGGGAGTTCAGTCAACTCATGCAGTCAAGTTAGCGGAGCCCTGGGAGAGATGGCTCCTGGGATGTAGCTCAGCGATAAACAGTGCCCTGTCCAGTGTCCTGGAGCTGTAGATAAAAAAAGAAAGAAATGTCCTGGCGCTCATTCCTGGTGTGGTGTGTGTTTGTGTGAGTGAAAAAAAAAAAAAAAAGAAATGGTCCTGGTCTTCTCTTATTCCACAGCATGCATGTTGTGTGTGTGTGTGTGTGTTTTCCCCAGACAAGGCCTTTGATGTCCCTTTGACTTTTCCAGAATTCTTTTGTATTCTGAGCTGTAGCGCTGTAGTTCATTATGCCCTCTCACCTCTAACACCTGTGTACAGAACATGCGCACACAAGCTAGAGGCTATGGTGGAGGACCGTGGAAGTGAAAGCTGCTGTGTGATACTCTGCCAACACCTTAAGCATGTGTTGGGTTGTCTGGGTGCCTCCTCTGTCAGAGGGTGTGTGCTAGCCCTTAAGATGAGAGTTTCACTTTTTACACAGAAAGTGAGGTTCAGAGAGTTTTAAGTCCCTTGCTGGAGGCCACACAGTTAGTAAACGACAGGCAGGATTTGGATACAGGTCTGATGATTGCAGTGTGCTCAGCTGTGCCACACAGTCACATTGGTCCTAGGATCTCCTAGTGTCACACTTAGGACTTCCCAGGTTTCTCCGTGAATGTCCCAGCTCTTCCTAACTATAAAGACATTGGTATCAGGCTCAGGGAGGCGCTCAGAAGGGAACCACTGCCGTTGCTGACTGGTGGCAACCTTGTAGGCCTTTGCTGGCCTTCTGTGGGGCTAGTCCTGTAATAGACCCTTGAGCAAAACCATACCTGGCCCAGTTTCCTCTTCTGCCTTGCATTTCTCTGGTCTTCATGGTTCTCTTCTCTTCTACCCCTGGTTCAGGTATCCTGCAGCTACTTCAGTCAAGAACATCCCGAAAATTTCTAGCCTGCCGTCTAACCCCAGACATGGAAACGAAGCTCCTCTTCATGACATCCCGGGTGAGACGGAGCGTGCAGTAGATAGGAAGGCATGATAGGAGTCAGGCATTTGTCGTTCCTTGCAGATTTGTTGCTAAGGACATGTCCCTTTTTGATGCTTTCTTTGGTTCAGTCTAGGCATGCACATTGCACAGTTCCCCTGTAAGCCTGTTTTCAGATTCCCAGGACATCTCAGAACTGCCAAGATCCTGCTGCCTGTTGTAGCCACATGCCAAATGTCACAGTTTAAATTAGTAGTCACAGGTGTGCAGTGGCACACGTCTTTGATAACAGCACTTGGGAGGCAGAGGCAGGATTGCCACAATTTGATGTTTGCCAGGGGTACACAGTGAGACCTTGTCCAAAACAAACAAACAAAAAAACACAATAATAGGAAAAAAAGAGAAGAGCTGTGGATGCACCTGTCTATAATTCCAGCACTCAAAAGGCTGATGCAGGATGCGTGCCACCAGTTCTAGGACAGCCTGGACTATATGAAACCCTGTCTTTATTAAACAGAAATGCTGGACATGGTGATACACACTTTAATCCAGCACTTGAGAAGCAGAGGTGGGCAGATCTTTATGTATTCAAAGCCAGGTAGGGTTTATATACTAAGACTGTCTGAAAAAAGAGGTGGGGGAGGAGACTGGAGAAATGGCTCAGTGGTTAAGAGGACTGACTGTCTGCTCTTGCAGAGGGCCTGAGTTCAGTTCCCAGCAACCACATGGTGGCCCACAACCATCTATAATGTGACAAACATAAATCAGTAAACCGGGGGGCAGGGTGCCGGAGAGAGAAGAGAACAGACTGTAGGAGTGTGTGATGGAATGTGGGTGAAGTCAAGAGAATCTCAAATTCCAGGATAGCTTGGATTACTTAACATTTTTTTCTTTTTTGGGGGGTGGTTGTTTTGAGACATAGTTTCTCTGTGTAGCCCTGGCTGTCCTGGAACTCGCTCTGTAGACAAGGCTGACTTCGAACTCACCCCAGTCCACCTGCCTCCATCTACCCAGTGCACCAGCACTCCCAGCCTCAGTTTCTATTGCTCTTTAAAAAACACTATGAACAGAAGCAGTTTGGAGAGAAGATAGTTTATTTTGCTTACACCTCCAGGTGACACAGTCTGTCACTGAGGGAAGTCAGAGCAGGAACTCAAGCAGGGCAGGAACTCAGCCTAGAAGCAGGAGCTGATGCAGAAGCCATGGAGGGTGCGGCCTACTTGCCAGCTCTCACAGCTTGCTCAGCCTGCTTTCAGTGATTCCCAGAACTGCCAGTCCCAGGATGGCACCACTGTAGAGAGCCAGGCCCTCCCAAATCAACATCGATCAAGAAGATGCACTACGGCCTTCCCTGCCCACAGGCCAGTGTGGCCAGTGGCAAGAGTGACTGGCCACTGGTATGCGAAGCAAGCTACTTTGCTAAGATAAGGACGTTGCTCCAGAAGGAGAGGGTACATGAGAGACAAATGAGCTTGAGCTTAGTGAAATTGTCAGGAGGACACAAAGTTGGGCCTCCAGTTTCCTTCTGCTTACCATCCTGCCTCCTTTCTGCTTCCTCTCTTAGGTGCGGTTTGGCCAGCAAAAGCGATACCAGGATTGGTTCCAGCGCCAGTACCTCTCAACCCCTGACAGTCAGTCTCTACGCTGTGACCTCATTCGATACATATGTGGGGTAGTCCACCCCTCTAACGAAGTGCTGAGTTCCGACATCTTGCCCCGATGGGCCATCATTGGCTGGCTCCTGACAACGTGCACGGTAAAGGGCCAGGGCGGAAACTGCAGGGTGCTGAGCAGTGCTTCTTGTAACATGTTCCTGGGCTTCTACCATCTCTCTGACTCCAGGGCCATCTGAACCCTAACGGACCTTTGGCGCTTTATCTCCCTCCCTTTGCCTTTGGAAATTGATAGTCCTCATCTGGGCTGGGTTTGACTATGCTCATCATCATCAACCTCGGTTTCTGTTTGTTGTTTGTTCAATATAAGATTTTAGTGTATAGCTCTGGCCAGCCTTGAGCTACAGTCCTTCAGTCTGTCTCCTCAGTACTGCAGTTGTGTCTGCACCAACCAATTTAAAGTCTGGATTTTTTAGGGGTCCCTACCTGTGTCCCTGACGTGTCCCTGCCTAGGACCTTGGGGTGTCTTTCCCTGAACCCTAAGGGACCCCTAGCAGCCCAATTCTGAGGCTCCTAGGAACCATATTTAGTTGTTCTCTTGTTTCCATTCCAATTTAGGGCTCCCATTGTATTTTACTTTACTTATTTTATGCTGCGTGTGTGCGTGCGTGCGTGCGTGCATGTGTGCGCTGCTCTATTACCATGTTGGTACTGAAACAAAACCTAAGTCCTTTGCAAGAGCTCTTTACCACCAAGATCTTCAGTGGACCCCATCCCCCCGGGGATTGAACCCCCCTTTCTCAGGGGTCACGCATCAGATAGGCTGCATATCATATTTACGTTGCTGTTCATAACAGTAGCATAATTACAGTTCTGAAGTTGCAGTGAGAATAATGTTATGGTTGAGGTCACCACAACATGAGGAGCTGTATTAAAGGGTGGCAGCGTTAGAGAGGTTGAGAGCCGTTGCCTTAGATGCTTCCTTCCATAACATTTGGCATCAGCTTTAAGTATTTCCTTTCCCCAAACCCAGAGAACCTTTAAAGGAGCCATTTCCTTTCCAGAGTCTGTTTCTCTGTGCTAGGGCGACACTGTTCTTAAGCATCCTGCACCCCTCCCCCATTTATGGTGTTCCTGGAATGTGCTGATTCAGGCAGCAGGCCTTTCCTAGGGGTCTCTGGGGAGGGGCCAGGATTGTTCAGCAAAGGCAGCTGTAGGCTACTGTGAACATAACAGCAACCACAGTTGATCAGTTGATCAGTGTGTCCACGAGCTCTCCTGATGGGGATCAGGCAGATGTGCTGCTCAACACATGAAAATCCCAGGCCAGTTCCCATGTCTATTATCTTTTACTGGGAACTGAATTTCAAAGACAGAACAGCCAGGTGGGCCCTGGAATCTACCCTAGGCTCTGGAAAGATGGGAGCTGATTGATGGGACTAGCCCTTTCTTTCCCCTTCTCTTTTCCAGTCCAACGTTGCTGCCTCTAATGCCAAGCTGGCTTTGTTTTATGACTGGCTGTTCTTCAGCCCAGACAAGGATAGCATTATGAACATAGGTATGTGATTGGGACCAGTCAGCATGACCCTCCCATCTCGTCCTGGTGATAGCAGCCATCGTTCTCAGGGCAGTGTGGGGTGGAGGTGGCTTTTCTAGGAGAATTCCCTTGTTCCCCTTCAGTTCTCCCTGACCTAGAGGGAAAGTGGCTTTGATGAGACCAACCAGTCACCGCCCCCTTCTCCCATAGCCTTGGGCTCTGAGTGGGAGAGCCAAGGCAGAGGAAACCCCCACCCCCTCCATCTAGGGTAATAGACACAGTACTTCCTAGGGTCTTCACATGTACTGACGAGCAGTCAGTAGACATGGAAACGGTGTCTAATGTCAGGAACCATTTATTTTATCTCACATTCTCCAGAGCCAGCTATCCTGGTCATGCATCACTCCATGAAGCCCCACCCAGCCATCACTGCCACGCTCCTGGACTTCATGTGTCGGGTAAGTAATGGGGCTGTCCTTGTCTCCCCATCCTGAAAGGGCCTCCCGATGACTAGGTCTTGCCAGGGTCCCTCGATTGGAGTCCTGAGTTACCAAACGCTGTCTCCAGAGGAATTGGCCCTTGTTGCTGTAAGCTTTCTTAATGCAAGATGATGACTCAAGATAGAATCTAGTTTCTTTGAGGAATAGCTGGAATAATCAGGAACTTTGCATCCCTTTCTGCAGCTATAGCATCTCACTGTCCCTTGATCAGAAGCAAAACAGCTTTTTAGTTGTAGTCCAGCAAAACATCGTAGTTATTCCCTCCACTTCTTCCCTTCCAGATCATTCCTAACTTCTACCCACCATTGGAAGGCCACGTGCGGCAGGGTGTCTTTTCTTCCCTCAACCACATTGTGGAGAAACGAGTCTTGGCGTAAGGAATTTGTGTGTTAGGGGTAGGGGATTCTCCTATTTTTCATTAGGTCCAACCCCCTCTAGATAAGACATCATCCAGATATTGTCACAACTCTGCTGACTCCTTCCCTTGACAGCTGTAAAAAGTACTGGCTTCACCTTCTACTCATGGACAGAAAGACTAATGCCCTCTTGATGCAGGAATTTCCAGCTTGCTGTCATATTACCATAGGCCTCAAAGGCCTTCGTGCCCCTGTTGACTCTGAAGGGTCTGAAGGTGGCACAGCTGGTCGACCTGACTGCCCATGCTGAGTTAGCAGTGGGCAGCCCTGGCGCTGATCTTCATCTGTGTTCTCTATTAGACACTTGGCTCCCCTGTTTGACAACCCTAAATTGGATAAAGAGCTGCGGGCCATGCTGCGAGAGAAATTTCCTGAGTTCTGCAGCTCACCCTCCCCGCCAGTGGAAGGTATGGACTTTCCCACAGGGCCATTTATCTACTCTTAATTGAATTTTCACTCATTGCTCTCCTTAGTGATCTTTCAGTGAAGGCTTTCACAGATGCTCACTCACTATCATTGTCCATCATCTCCGTTCCCAGTCCAGGCTAAGAGCCTGTCATGTTCATTTTGCTCCTGATTTCAGACTGCCATCTGCTTCTACTTTTTTTTTTTTTTTTTTTTTTTTAAATGAGGGCTTAAGCCAAGCACTACTTTCCAACTTGGTTTCAAATTAAAGAACACTAGTAAATGTCCCCTGAGCTGATCATGGTGATGCATGCCTATAATCTTAGCACCTGGGAGGCAGAAGCAGGAAGATCATGGGATCAGGGCTAGCCTGGGATACATAAAATCATGTTTCAGAAAAGAAAAAAGACTCATCACTTATCCTGAGCCGATATGGAGAAGCCATATCTCGTGCTATCCCTTCCTCTAGGTGGGTCACAGAATTGAGCAGGCACATCTGTCCTTCCTCCCAGCAGTGTACCATTTAATAGAGAGCACAGACTGCATTCTCCCACCTGCCACTAGTCTCATTCCCAGCAGCAGCAGGCACACTGGGGGTGGTCACAGGAGGCTATCAGGAGTCTTTTTCTCTTTACTCACAAGTCAAAATTGAAGAGCCTGTTTCCATGGAAATGGACAACCACCTGTCAGATAAGGATGAGAGTTGCTATGACAATGCAGAGGCAGCCTTCAGTGATGATGAGGAGGATCTCAACAGCAAAGGTAAGGTTGGTGGCAGGCAGTGTTGGAGGTGTGGCAGCCAGAGAGGCCTCGTTCACAGGTAGCCTGTGTGCAGTCCTTCTGTCCTACCTCTTTTGCCCGTGAGAGAGACTTTTGTTTATTATTAGATGAGGCTCACTGGTACAGGGCTTGGCATTGGACACTAAAGGCAGGAGGGTGAAGCAGTCCTGCCCACGTGTGGGTATGAGCTGGGACGTGTGCGCGGTCTGGGGTTCCGCACCGTGAATGGATAGGTTCATGCCAGGGGCTGTGAGGGCAGAGCAGGCAGGAATGGGGAGTGTCTCTGGTGCTATCGGCCGACACATCATCCTCAGGGAAGAAGAGAGAGTTCCGCTTCCACCCCATCAAGGAGACCGTTGTGGAGGAGCCAGTTGATGTCACCCCTTACCTCGATCAGCTGGACGAGTCTCTGAGGGACAAAGTACTGCAGCTACAGAAGGGAAGGTGGGTAGAATCCCTGCCCCCACCTGAGGAGGTGCTTCCTCCTACCCAGATGGTGTGGGGAGGGGGGTGGGAGTTGAGGCTTCATGGGAAATGTCTTTGGCTGACGTTGGGGAGCATGGGCAGAAATAGGGTAGCCCCATTTACTCACACCTTGAGCCTCCACTCTCTGCATTCTGGAGACTAGAGCAGGGCAAGCAGGCATTTTCCTCGTGTTTGGACCTCTGCCCACAGAGCAGCACATGCTGCCTAAAAGTCTCCCCTCTGAGCCGGAAGCTGGCAGCCCTTTGGGTCCGCATGTGCGTGTACACAACTTGGGCCATGTCCCACTCCCATTCTGTCTGATTTCTTCTCACTTTTATGCTGTAGTGATACAGAGGCCCAGTGTGAAGTTATGCAGGAAATTGTGGATCAGGTCCTGGAGGTAAGGAGGAGCCCATTCCTTAGGGAGAAAGCTTAGGGAGGCTTATAGCTTCTCAAGCATGCCTCATTGGGACTCGAACTCCCACCTTCCCTTTCCCAGATGAACTCCTTCTGAGGCAGGAAACAGGAGTGTGCTGCTCTGGGAGGTGGGGCCCAGACAGAGGTTCTGGAGCAGATGGGGTCAGTGAGTCTTGGCTCTGGGTCATGATGTCTCCTCTCTCTTGTCACCCAGGAAGACTTTGACTCGGAGCAGCTGTCTGTCCTTGCTTCCTGCCTACAGGAGCTCTTCAAGGCCCACTTTCGAGGGGAGGTGTTGCCTGAAGAGGTCACTGAAGAGTAAGGCTTATCTCTGATACCCTGTAACACCGTGCACTCCGCTCCTCCTGCCCAGGTCCCAGGCGCACCTTACTGTAGACGTGAGAAAAATCCTCTTCACTTGGCATTTCCATGCTTACATGTACTAGTGGACCTTGAGAGTACTGGGCAGTGGACCAGCGTGCCTGCCCTTTTTTCCAGGCCTGTTGCTGGGCTAGTGTCCCCAAGCTTTGCTGCCTCTGGAGGGATTGGCCCCCGGCCTGGCTCTCCTCCGCAGTGAAGATAACATCCCCAGATGTGCTTCTGTGTTGGGAACCTGTTTCTCTGTTACAAAGCACTAGTGGAAGCACCAGCACTACCCTTTGGGTGGGAAAGGAGTTGGCTAGGTGTCTGGCATTCCTACTAGCTGCCTTTAGCTGTTCTCGCTTCATGTAGATGATTACACACCGAGTTTCTCTTCCAGGTCCCTGGAGGAGTCAGTAGGGAAACCTCTCTACCTAATATTTAGGTAAGCACTTAGCTGAAGAGCCATCTGCCTACCATCTTCCCTGATAATACCCAGATGTCCCTGTCCTGGGGCTCCTCTAGGGAGGAGGCGGTGGGCTGGCAACCTCTTCTTCGCCATTTGCCCCTGAGGAGCGTGTGCCCTGGGTGGTACCCTTCTTCTGCCCCGTCTAGGAACCTGTGCCAGATGCAGGAGGACAACAGCAGCTTTTCGCTGCTTCTGGACCTTCTCTCCGAGCTGTACCAAAAACAGCCCAAGATCGGCTACCACCTGCTCTACTACCTGAGGGCAAGGTGGGTGTGGTCTCTGTTCTGCTTGGACTTGGGGCATTCTGGAGAGCTGGCCTCTGCCTCACATGTGCATGCCAGGCCCCTCCTCTCTTGCCTAGCAACAGCACTGTCTTTAGTTTGTTAGGTTTGGGTTTTGGGGATTCTTTTTTTGTTGTTTGTTTGAGATAGGGTTTCTCTGTATAGCTTTGGCTATCCTGGAGCTTGATCTGTAGACCAGGCTGGCCTCAAACTCAGTACTCAACTCTGCCTGCCAAGTGCTGGGATTCAAGATGTGCACCACCACCATCTGGCTTATTTGTAAGTTTTGATGCTGGGGTTAAACTCAGGGCCCAAACATCCTGTGTTAAGTTTTTCATCGCTGTGACACACTGAGAGAAACTTAGGGGAAAGATTTCGCTGGTTCATGGCTTCAGACCTCTCAGCTCAGGGTCTGCTGGAGCTGTTCTTTAAGGCCTGCAGTCATAGCACTGGGCGTCATGGGTGTGTGGCAGAGGAAGCTGCGCAACTCAAAATAGCAAGAAGAGAGAATGACAGAGAAGGGCCAGGGACACGAATACAGCCCCTGTGCCTCCAAGCAGGCCACAAGCGCCAGGAAATTTCCACTGCCTTCCAATATTGCCATCAAATCATGAATCCATCAGTCCTCAGGGCCAGATCTCCTGTAATCTCAGCACTTTGGAGATGGAGGCAGGAGCTCAAGGTCAGCCTTGGCTACATGAGATCCTTTCTCAAGACCAGTTGCATCAGTGGTTGGATGCACTTGTGAGCTTTGAGGAGACAGTTCTTCTGAAAACAGGACATATGTTGAGTGCTTTGTGTTGTCTTTGTTCAGCTTTGCAGCAGAAGGGTTTTGTGCATTGTAGGCAAGCAGTCTCCTGAGCTATTAAGTTCAGCCCTTGTGCTGTATGAGCATACTGAGCTTTATGTTCAGCCTCTGTGCTGCTGTTGGTGGTGGTGGTGGTTTTTGTTTGTTTGAGACAATTTCATGTAGTCTAGGCTGGCCTTTAGCTCCTGATCCTCCTGCCTCAGCTACCTCAGCAATATTGAATGCATACCCAGACCCAGACTAGTTACCAGGCTGCCTCTAAGCCTGTTCTGTAGCCCAGACAGATCAGGAACTTGTGATCCTGTTGCTCCAACTCCCCAAGTATCTAGGATGACAGTTCCACGAGGCCTGGACAACTCACCCTTTAAAGTATACAGTTCTTTTAGGAATACTGGCACACATATGTAGTTACAAGACATGAAGGATCAGGAGTTCAAGGTCAGCCTCAGCTAAATAGCACATTTCCCCCACCCCCATCCCAACTCCAAAGGTGGAGTCTTCTTCCACCTTTACAGGGATGGCTTCTGGTGATCAAATGCAGCCCTGCATAGCAAGTGTCTTTATCTCCTGCGCCATCCTGCCAGAGTATGTTTGAGGCCAGCAAGGGCTATATAAGATCCTGTGTGAAAAAACAAGTTGTGCTGGATGGTAGTGGCACACACCTTTAATCCCAGCAACTTGGGAGGCAGAGGGAGGAGGATCTCTTAAGTTCAAGGCTAGCCAGGGCAGTTTCAGGATAGCCAGGGCTACACAGAAAATCCCTGTCTTAAAATAAATAGGAGCTAGGTTGCTTTATAGCTCAGTTACTACAGTACAAGACAAGCATGGCTTGAGGACCTGAGCTGGGTCCCCAGCAGCCATGCTGAGGGCTGGGCATGGCTGTATGTGTTAGAATCTCAGCCCTCAGGGGTTAGACAGGCAGATCTTTGAGTGTCACTGGTTGGCCAGCCTAGCCTATGGTCTGTAAGTGTCGGGGCCCAGTCAGAGACCCTGTCTTAAAAACACAGATAGATGGCTCCTGAGAACAATCCCCAAGGTCACCCTCTGGCCTTTACATATATGAACATACATGAACCTGTACAAATTCACAAACAAAACTAAGCATACAGTTCAAAGGGCTTTTTTGTTTTGTTTATTGAGACAGGGTTTCTCTATGAAGCCTTGGCTATCCCTACATAGATTCCCTGTATAGACCAGGCTGGCCTCAAATGTCCTCTTGCCTCTACCTCCTGAGTGCTAGGACTAAAGGTATGTGCCAGCATACCTGGTGCAGTTCAGTGAGTTTTAACACGCCCTTGCATGCTCAGTATCTCTGCTGCCTACTTTCAAACCTTCATCACCCCAGAGAGAAACCTACACTGTTGTTGGTTTGGTTTGGTTTTTGGTTTTTTGAGACAGGGTTTCACTTGTGCCCTAACGATCCTGGACTGCTTTGTAGACTAGGTTGGCCTGGAACTCCCAGAGATGCACCTGCCTTTGCCTTCCTGCGTGCTTGGATCACAGGTGTGTGCCACTGTGCCTAGTTGAGAAACCTCTACTGTTAATCATCCACTTTCTCATTCTCCCCTTCGCCTAGAACCTTGTATCCACTGAACTGCTGTCTCTTTATCGGTTTGTAGGTAACAGTATTCTGAACCCTTCACGTAAACAGACTTGTGGACTATGTGCTTCTCTTTGGCTCAGGATTTCATTCAGCATAGTGTTTTCAAGTCTTTGTGTCTGATGTGGTTTTGACTCAGTTGTTTATCCCATGCGAGATGCCTTTTAATGTATAAATACACAACATTTTATGTCTGTTTTGTACACTTGTGAATGCAGCTTCTCTGAATGCTGGTTTGCAGTTTGTGTGTGCATATGTTCTTATGTGTCTTGGATAAATACTCAGGACAAGCGCTCTACTGGCTCCTGAGCCATATAGTAACTTTGGTTTTACATTGGTGAGGAGTGGCCAAACTATTTTCCAAAGGAGCTACAACTTTACCATTCCCAGCAATGTGAGAATTGTCATTTTTTGATGTGCTCTGTGATATATGCTCTGATCTGGCCTTTCTTTCATTTCCTTGTGGTGTGAGCATTAAGCCCATGTTAGGCAAACACTGACGTTGAGATCTTTGCCCTCAGCCATTTGTTTTTAGTTTTGTTGTGGCTTATTTTATTTATTTTTGTTTTTTTAAAGCAAGGTTTTCTCTGTGTAGAGAGAGAGAGAGACTCAGGGTTAGCCCTGGCTGTCCTAGAACTCATTCTGTAGACCATCGAGCTGCAAGATCCACCTGCTCTGCCTCTTGAGTGCTGGGATCAATTAAAAGTGTGGACCATCAAACCTACTTTATTTTGTTTTCTTAAGATGGTCTCACATAGCTGAGGTTGGTCTCGAACTTGCTTTGTAGCCAAGGATGACGTTGGCGTGTTACCCTCCTGCCTCTGCCTCCCAAGTACTGACTGGTACTTTAAAGAGTCTCATCCTCCAGAGTGCTGAGATTATAAACACGTTTTACCAGGCCCAGCCTCATGAGTTTTCTTGTCTGACAGACACATGGTTTTAGTTCTTACATTTAAGCCTCCGTTCCAATGAAGGCTTTGTATGTGGGGTCAGTTGCTACTTCTCCAGCTTGACAGGAGTCCTTCCCTCTACTGTCAGGAGTCAGACAGTCACTGATAGGGTTGGAACACTGGGAAGTTGTACATGGTGGTACACACTTCTAATACCAGCGTTCTTGGGGAGACAGATGCAAGCAGATCTCCATAAGTTCAAGGTCAGCCTGATCTACATAATGAAGCAAGTTCAAGGTTAGCCAATGAGAATTAGTCTCAAACAAACAAACAGGAAGGAAAAGAAAATAAAAGCCAGCACCGGGGGAGGAAAGTTGCTGGTGGCCCTGGAGTTGCTGAGTTCTTGGGAAAGATGGGGAAGGATGTGGGTCCTGAGCACTGAGCTTGCAGGGTAGATTGGACACCTCCCTGGGGGTGTTTGAGGCCGTGGGGCTGGGTTGCACTGCTGGCTTAGGCCTGACTGGTTTTGCAGCAAAGCTGCCGCGGGGAAGATGAACCTGTACGAGTCATTTGCCCAGGCTACCCAGCTGGGTGACCTGCACACCTGCCTAATGATGGACATGAAGGCTTGCCAAGAGGATGATGTGCGGCTGCTCTGCCACCTCACACCTTCCATCTACACAGAGGTCAGTGTCGCCACCAGGTCCATGTGAGGTGGGAGAGGACCCCACCTCAGGACACACGCTTTCATTTTTGAGACAGTCTCATTCTATAGCCCTGACTGGCCTAAGAATTCACTGTAAAGCCCAGGGTAACTATAGACTAATGGGTGATATCCCTGCCTCAGCTTTCAAGTTCTAGAGTAGAGGTGTGGGCCACCACACCTGGCTTTTACTGTATACTTTGGAGCTACTGTCCGTGGACCCACTGACTCTAGTCGTCATGGCACGGCCGTCTTCTTCCATTTCTGTTATAAATTGTTGCTGTGTGTGGTTCAGCTGAAATGTGAGTCTTCACCTGTTTACTTGGATTCTCGGGTTTGGTGTGTTTGCTGTGCCAGGACAGGTCTTCTAAACCACATGGATCCCTGTTCACATCTCGAAAGCCACCTTTGATGTAGTGGAGGTTCACTTTCATTTCCCTGCTGATCTGAAGTCTTCTCTCAGCTGGGATGGAGGAGCGTGTTATCAGCTCTCCTTCCTCTTGGCAGAAGTTCCCAGGAAGGGGGAAATGAGGGCTCGGGGTGTGGGTATGGCAGGAGGAACTGTGAGCACAGCCAGGCCTGGGGGTGCCATAGGTGGTATCCCCTTCCTTGTTCTCTTTCTGCATGAGGACTGCCACATCCCTAGACACAGGTTCTCTCTAACCTTCCCTGTGGCTGCGAGTCTGCTCAGATTGGAGCACTCCATTGCCAGGCATGAAAAGGTTTGTTAAATTACACTCCCCACAGACCTGACCACAGCTCCAGTCCCTATCAACTCCAGCTTTGTCTCAGCAGCACACCCAATCCCTCCTTTTATACAGTCTGCTCATGCCGTACAAGCACGGATACTGAAACCTGGCCTACAAGGCCTGGATCCCCAGATCTGTAGCCATTTGGTTCTGTGCAGGACCACCTAGTTTATGTAAGGGGTAGGGGGACAGGCTAGATGGAAGCCAAGGGTCCGGCCCACAGTCTTGCTCTTTCTTTCTCTCTAGTTTCCAGATGAAACTCTGAGGAGTGGGGAGCTGCTGAACATGATTGTGGCTGTCATCGACTCCGCACAGGTGAACACTGAGCTCTGACACCTCCAGAGGCCTGCAGGGCAGGACTGGGGAAATCAGGGTCTCTGTTCTCTCTCCAGGCCTAGACACAAGAGCCCACATTCCTCAGGCACTCTGCCTCCTACTACATGTGGGTGCCCTTTAGGCTATTAGGGCTAGAAAGGGAAAGCAAAACTCAAGACAGAGGCTGGGGTCAGGCGCATTCTCCCTGATATCTCTCCATGTTCTCTGGAAGTTTCTGTTTGCACGGGGAAAGCTGAGGCAGGTGTGTATGTGCGTGCGTGCATGCTCATGCATGTGTGTTTTCAGCTTATAACAAAAGTGTTTGGGCCAGTTTTACTTGGCCTTCCCCTTGAGATTGCAGGACCCTAAGATGGTATCTGAATGGGTGGGTCGTGTGCACTCAGGCCCCACTCCCAGAGGGACTTCTTAGCATTGAGAATCCTTCCCTTGCCTTTTCCTGGCCATCCTGGGAGCACAGCCTCCCAGGGTCTCCTCTCAGGCCTGTCTCAGACTTGATGGGGTGGTTCCCTTTCTCCCTTTGACATCAGGGTGGGGTTTTCATTAGCAGCCCTGCTTCCCTGCAAGCCTGTTGCTGTTGCCCCTGACCCTTCACTCTTAAGAGTCTTGAGTCATGCCCTACCCTCCTGGCCCTCTGCCTCTCTCAGAGCTAATGGCGCTGATGTTTCCTTCTCTATAGCTCCAGGAGCTGGTCTGCCATGTGATGATGGGGAACCTGGTCATGTTTCGGAAGGACTCAGTCCTCAACATACTCAGTAAGTAACTAGGTCTTCCCAGTAACTCAGAGAGGAAGGGGAACCAACTGTGCATCCAACAGTGACTGGAGGACTGGAGAGGTGGCTCAGAGGTTAAGAGCACTATCTGTTCTTCCAGAGATCCTAAGTTCAATTCCCAGTAAGCACATGGTGGCTCACAACCATCTATAATGAGATCTGGTGCCCTCTCCTAGCCTGCAGGTGTACATACAGATAGAGTACTCATGTACATAAAATAAATACATAAAATCTTAAAAAAAAAAAAAAAAAAAAAGCGGTGACCAGAAAGTGTGGAAGGAAGGATTGGAAATTGGGATTGCTACCTCGTCTCTGTCTTGCTTCTTACCTTCATCTCTCCATCCCTTGGCTTGCCGGGAAGCTGGTAGTCCTCCAAAGATGTTAGCAATCTGTGCTGTCTGGGGAGAGAAAGGATCTAGATTAAGTTCCACTTGCTTAGGGTGCTACTAGTCAGTGGATTAGCTGTGTGTGTTAGACGGCAGATCAGGCAGGCAGGCAGGCAAGCAGGCAGAGAGGTTTCTTCTATCTCTTCCAGTTCAGAGCCTGGACTGGGAAACCTTTGAGCAGTACTGTGCCTGGCAGCTCTTCCTGGCCCATAACATCCCCTTGGAGACCATTATTCCTATTCTGCAGCACCTCAAATACAAGGGTGAGTAGGGCTGTGGGCTGTGGGTTGTGGGCTGGGAGAAGGTGAGGCCTCCAGGCTTCTGAGATGACCCAGAGTTCTAGTCCTCACCACCAAGATGGACTTGAGCTCTGGAGACAGCCCCGCAAGCCACTGTGTAAACAGGGCACCAGGCCTCATCAGCTGCAGACTCAGTGAAGCAGTAGATTCAAAACTGTTCTGTCGGCTGGGGTTGGAAGAGGTACCCACATTTCCTCCTAAAATGATCATTTGCCTGAACAACTCCTCCCCCACAGAGCACCCAGAGGCCCTGTCCTGTCTCCTGCTTCAGCTCCGAAGAGAGAAGTGAGTTCCATGACACGGAGAGGCACAGGGCCTTGCTCCTTTGGCCATGCTTTCCTCCCTTGGCAGTCTGCCTCTCCCTGCCCTCAGGGGTGGGAGGTGGGGACAGGGCAGCTCTGCTTCCCTTACTCTCCACACTCCTCAGCCAGCCACAGGCTGAAAGGGCAAGGGGCCACACCCTCCTTCATCACCCTGACAGAAGAGGTAGCTGGGCCCATTGTACTGCCTGCCTAAGGTGCGTGGGAGAGAGGGCGGAAGGCCTCCTCCATGTTGCATGCGGCATTGGCAGACTCCCTGGACAAATGAGGCAACGGCCAAATGTCTTTTCCTACTTCTTTTCTTTTTTCTGTTTTAGTTTTAATTTGTTTTTGAGACAGGGTCTCAAATAGCCCATGTATTATAGCCAGCGATCACTCAGCTATTGATTCTTCTGCCTCTGCCTCCCAAGTGCTGGGATTGCAGTCTTTTGCCTTCTGTGTTCTGTCTTTCCTGAGAACCTAGAGACGGCTCTATATCCTAGGGAAAGTGGAAAGTTGGGGAGGCTTATGGGGACTGTAGCACACCTCATACCACCACAGAAGTGGGAGAATCTCACTTCTCATCTGGCTTTTTCAGAGAATAAAACGAGTCATTTCTTGGCCCAGAGAGAAGGGGGAGAGGGATGTGAGAATAGGGAGCCCCAGGGGCAAGGAGGCTGGGGTTTGGGAAGTCAGTAAGCGGCACCCAGCATGCTCACCCGTAGGCCCAGTGAGGAGATGGTGAAGATGGTGCTGAGCAGGCCCTGCCATCCTGACGATCAGTTCACCACCAGCATCCTGAGGCACTGGTGCATGAAGCACGACGAGCTGCTGGCGGAGCACATCAAGGCCCTGCTCATCAAGAACAACAGCCTTCCCCGCAAGAGGCAGAGGTGAGCTCTGTACTGCCCTAGGGCGGTCTGCTACCCAGGGGTGCCGGGTTTGCGGGTGAACACCCCTGGATTGTCCCCAGCCCTGGGTCCTTTAGGACGGTCTCTGACTTGAGGAGGGACCCTGGTTGGGTGGCCACTATTTGACTCTGCCTCCCCATGCAGCCTGAGGAGCTCCAGCAGCAAGCTGGCCCAGCTGACCCTGGAGCAGATCCTGGAGCACTTGGACAACCTGAGGCTCAACCTAGCCAACACCAAGCAAAACTGTATGCTGCCTGTCTTCCTGCTCCCTTCCTTGGGCCATTTGGGGGCGGTGCTGCCCTGGATTCAAATCCCCTACAGCCAGTTAGGGGCAGGGATGAGCTACCAGGACCACTGCTCAAACCCATAGAATAAACGGCTTTCAGTGCTGGCTAGAAAGCTTCCTGACACTGTGCTTCCCTCTGTAGTTTTTAGCCAGACGCCAATCCTCCAGGCGCTGCAGCATGTCCAGGCAAGCTGCGACGAAGCTCACAAGATGAAGTGAGGTTCCTTCTACGTTGGGCTTTGGGAAATAGTGGGAAGAAGTCTGCCGGGAACATAATGGCCAGCGAGACCCTGGAGTTGAAAAACAGAGACCAGGGTGGGAGGGGCCTGGGCAGGAGGCCATCTCAGGGAGCCTGTTCTTCATCCTAGGTTCAGCGACCTCTTCTCCCTGGCGGAGGAGTATGAGGACTCTTCCACTAAGCCACCCAAGAGCCGGCGGAAGGCAGCTTTGTCCAGCCCTCGGAGTAGGAAGAATGCTACCCAGCCCCCCAATGCTGAGGAAGAGTCTGGCTCCAGCAGTGCCTCGGTGAGCCCCAGAGCCAGTACAGAAGAGGGAGGGAGTGGTGGGCACGGGTGCCAGCTAGTGACGGCCCTTTGCCCCCCTCATTTCTTCCAGGAGGAAGAAGATACAAAGCCTAAGCCCACCAAACGAAAACGAAAAGGGTCCTCCGCTGTGGGTTCGGATAGTGACTGAGGCCTGGCTGCCCACCCTGCCCCAGCCTGAGAAACTTCCATGCGGCCCGCCCCTCTTCTCCCCTCTCCACTGCTGCTCCCACTGCTAGGTTCTCACGCAGCCAGAGGCTGTGCAAAGGCGATCATGGTGGAAGTCCTTAGCCCTGGCTCTTCCCCAAGTCTCCAAAGAGCCATTGGACAGAGCTGGGAGCGATCAGGAGGCTGCTGGGCAGAGAAGCTGGGGTGACAGATGCTGCGGCAGGTGTCCCTTCCTGCTGCCCTTCAGGCTGCATTTTCTGAACAGACGTTTGTAGTCTCCGGACGGTGGTCAATGCACCAGTGTGAAATGGGCATCTGACCTGGTGTGGGCAGTGCCCATCTGGGCAGATGCCATGGCCTTCAGAAAAGAACCTGATGACAGCGTGAGAGCCCATTGCTGCACCTGGGATGCTTGGGTTGGCACCTCAAGCTGAGCCAGAGCCCAGGGAGCCCCAGAGGCAAGCTCCTCAGAACTGTCAAATGGCCTGACCTCTGTGGTTCTGTTTTTGCTTTTTCTTTTGGCAAAGATAATCGAGTTTTAAATTGTTTTTAAGTGATAATGAAACAAGCCAGAACATCTTTTGTGCCTGAATTGACCTCTGTTCATCCTGTGTGTATAGGTGCCACTACTGGTACTTCCCTCCCCCAACACAGTGTGCAGGAGGGACTTGGCTTTGCTCCCCCATACCCTGCTCACTAGAAGTGTGAGTCAGGCATCTCCTTTCCATTTAGGGGGCTGGCCTTGGCCAATGCTTCTCAGGAACCTCTAGGGGCTGGTGGGGGGATGAGTGGCAAGCAGGGGCTTAGCAGATAAAGCACTTGCCACATAAGCAGCCCTTCCTCCCCCCCACCCCCTTATAAATCCTAGGTGGGTGTGCTGCTGGTCAGTGAGGTCCGGGATCCCAGAGCTTGAAGGCAGAGACAGGATCCCTGGAGGCTGGCTCTACACTAATTGATGAGCTTAGGGTTCAGCTGAGAGTCCTTTATGGAGGGAGATGGAGAGTGATGTAGGAAATTCCTGACTTCCACCTTCACGCCCATGAATGTACATACATGTGCACTCAAATGCAAATGGGCACAGTCCATACACAAAAGCTGGTATTTGTCCTCCACTTTGTCAAGTGCACACTGTCCAAGGGTTTGGCAGGGAAGCGTGCCCTACGCTGAGTATTCAAGACGAAAGGATGGAAGTTCAAAGACAGGAGCCCCTCTGCAGCCCTTGCTGAGCAGAGGTGAAGGTGAGGTTTAGTGTGGGCAGGCCCACGGACTCAGCTGGACGTTGCCTCTTCACAGAACCCATGCTCCTTTAAAGCCACTGCTTTTGAAACTAAACCACCAGAGGTCTTTTTTTTTTTAAACCTCTTCCCATCCCTTTTCTACCGTCCCGATTAAAACCAGGATGGGAAGCATTTGCTGACTGGTCCCAATTATTGTATCCTTGCCTAAAACGAAGGGCCTCCCTCCAGAACTCTGGGAGTCTGGCCTCCACCTTTCCCCTGCTTAGCTCTGAGGCCCCCACCCATTCCCCGGGGGTAGCTGCTGCTGCTGGTAGCTGGAGGCAGCGCATGGATCTGGCTGTCCTGCCCAGACTTGCAGAACCAATCGGGCCAGGGGCCAGATTCTTCTGTCTCCTTGGGAAGAGCGCAATGGTGCCATCCCATCGCGGGTGACAAAGAACCACCAAAGGAAAGAATGACAGACGCGCCCTTCCTCCTGGAGCTGGGCTCCATAAAGCAGCCGATGGCTTAGATGGTCCTGAAAACTCACAGGGGTTGAGGGGAGGCACCTCTTGAGACCAGAGTGGCCGCCAGCACTCGAATTCCACAGCGAGCGCGCCTAGGGCGGAGCCTGTGCTCTGGGAAGGACCAGGCCGACCCCCACTCCCACTCCTGGCTCCCGCGCCATACCACCGAACAGGGTGGGGAGGGCGGGGGCTGGCGCACGCGCGCCACGTTCCGGGAAGAAGGGTTTAGGAGCCGGCCCAAGGCGGGCTCAGTGTTTCAGGAGGGACCACCTGGAGTGCCTGCGAGCTGCCGACAGCGACCGGAGGGAGAGGGCACCATGGCGGCCCTCCTGCTGCTGCTGCTGCCCCTACTCTTGCTGCTGCCTCTGCTGCGGAAGCCGAGCCTCTGGCCTCAGCTCCGCTGGCTGCCAGCGGATCTGGCCTTCACAGTTCGCGCGCTCCGCTGCAAAAGGGCCCTCCGCGGCCGCGCACTCGCCGCAGAGGCCGCTGACCCGGAGAGCCCCGACGGCGGGTGCAGCCTCGCCTGGCGCCTTACACACCTGGCCCGGGAGAGGCCGGCACACACCTTCCTCGTCTACCGCGCTCAGCGCTTCAGCTACGAGCAGGCGGAGCGCGAGAGCAACAGGGTTGCTCGCGCCTTCCTGCGCGCGCGGGGCTGGGCCGGGGGCCGGCGAGGCTCAGGCAGGGGCAGCGCCGAGGAAGGGGCGCCTGCGGCCGGCGGGGCGGCCTCGCCCCCTCTGGCACCGCGGGCGACGGTGGCGCTGCTCCTCCCGGCGGGCCCTGAATTCCTATGGCTTTGGTTCGGACTGGCCAAAGCCGGTCTGCTCCCGGCCTTCGTGCCCACCGCCCTGCGCCGAGGGCCCCTGCTGCACTGCCTCCGCAGCTGCGGCGCCAGCGCGCTGGTGCTGGCCACAGGTAAGGCAGGGGAAGCCAGGGAGGGCGTGGCGGGTCCCCAGACCGAGGTGCGCAAGAGAGCGGGCCCTGGGTTTGGGGAGGTGTGTGCCGAATCAAAGGGTTCCCAAGCCGTCCGTATGGGTCCCAGGAGAGACATGGGATCCCCGCCGTGTCGCCCTCACCCTAGAGCATTGCGCAGGGACAGAGAGCAGACCAGCCGGTGATGAAGGCTTTAAAGTAGCTGGAGAGCCTCGACGCTGACCTGGCCCGCCCTTGTAGAGTTCCTGGAGTCCCTGGAGCCCGACCTGCCAGCCTTGAGAGCCATGGGGCTCCACCTGTGGGCCGTGGGCCCTGAAACTCATCTTGCTGGAATCCGCAATTTGCAGTCTGAGGCAGCAGCCCAAGTGGACGAGCCGGTGCCGGGGTACCTCTCTGCTCCCGAGAGCATAATGGACACCTGCTTGTACATCTTCACCTCTGGGACTACTGGTGAGGACTGGACGCAGTGCTTCCCTCTCAGAGCCTGAGGCAGAGGAGGCAAGGCCTGGGGAGAGGACTGGAGCCTCTTACCCTCAGGTCACCTCCCACGCCACCCCAGATACAGCCTCTCACCTTCCCCTGCCCACACTATCCGCTTTTCCAGGGCCCCGCGCTCACACCCTTCCCCTGACTGCTCTTGCCCCCTTCAGGCCTGCCCAAGGCTGCTCGCGTCAGTCATCTGAAGGTCCTGCAGTGCCAGGGGTTCTACCAGCTGTGCGGAGTCCACCAGGACGACGTCATCTACCTTGCACTGCCACTGTACCACATGTCTGGCTCCCTGCTGGGCATTGTGGGCTGCTTGGGCATTGGTCAGTCTCCCTCCCAGCGGTTCTTAGCCTTCCTGAAGCTGGGCTCCTTGGGTTGCCATAAAATTATTTTGTTGCTGTTTCCTAACTGCAACCCGCAGGTGGAGAACCACTGCTCTACGGAGCACTGAAGAACGTTTAATGCCAGCCCTGCTTGGGGGTGTCCTGAGTTCTCGGTGGAGGGAGGCAGTCCCTGCTGGCTAGTGTGAAACATGGCACACTCAGAGCCATGGGCTGCACGGTTCCCACTCTCTAGACTTCAGGGAGAACGAAAGAGAGGGCTTGTGTCAACCCGAGGAGGGATGTTAGTTAGCTTCCACACACGTAGCTAGGGAGGAGCTCTGCCAGCGCAGCCTGCTAAGGCGGGACTCCAGCAGGTCCTCTCTCGGCCCTACCTTCTCTCCGTTTCCGGCAGGGGCCACGGTGGTGCTGAAGCCCAAGTTCTCAGCCAGCCAGTTCTGGGAGGACTGCCAGAAGCACAGGGTGACCGTGTTCCAGTACATCGGGGAGCTGTGCCGGTACCTCGTCAACCAGCCGCCGGTGAGCAGGCCTACAGAGCAGGCCAGACAGCAGCAGGCACGAGCCCGGCATCCGCGGGGTGGAGAGAGGGAGCCAGGAGAAGAAACAGCATCGTGCCAGGAGCCCACAGTGGGCAGGCCCTGGCACCTCGGGAATCAGGCCAACACGCTGGGGGAGGTTCTGGAGACCGAGGAACGGGGCTTCGCTCCGGGGGTCTGCAAGCTTGGTGCAGAAGCCCCTGCCTCTCCCTCACTCACCAGAGCAAGGCAGAACACGGCCATCAGGTCCGGCTGGCCGTGGGCAGCGGGCTGCGCCCCGACACCTGGGAGCGCTTCGTGCGGCGCTTCGGGCCTCTGCAGATCCTGGAGACGTACGGAATGACGGAGGGCAACGTGGCCACTTTCAACTACACGGGTCAGCAGGGTGCGGTGGGGCGTGCTTCCTGGCTTTACAAGGTGAGAGGCAGGGGGACCCTTCAGAGCGGAAAGGGAGTGGTGGGAGACGGGCTCGTGAGGCCCGCGTGACTCCGTGCGGCTCTCCCCTTCCCAGCACATCTTCCCCTTCTCCTTGATTCGGTATGATGTCATGACGGGGGAGCCTGTTCGGAATGCCCGGGGGCATTGTGTGGCCACATCTCCAGGTGAGTAGTTGGATGGGGGGGTGACGCTGGCAGATAAGGCGGGACTTGGCACCCGGGGTGGGGTGGGGTCTGGAGGTTTCGGGTGAGAGTGGGAACCCTTCTTGACTGTGGTGATTCTTCCAGGTGAGCCCGGGCTCCTGGTGGCGCCCGTGAGCCAGCAGTCCCCTTTCCTGGGCTATGCTGGGGCTCCAGAGTTGTCCCAGAGGAAGCTGCTGAAGGACGTCTTCCGGCCCGGGGACCTTTTCTTCAATACTGGGGACCTCTTGGTCTGTGACACGCAAGGCTTTCTTCACTTCCATGATCGCACCGGAGACACCTTCAGGTCTGTCTGTGTAATCTTCCTGTCCACGCCCCATCTCCTTCGAAGACTCCATCAGCAACACTCTCCCCCGGCCTCCCTCTCCTCAGCAAAGCTCCCCACCGCCTGCCTCCAGTTCGCCCTGCTCTGCCAACAGGTGGAAGGGGGAGAACGTGGCCACGACTGAGGTGGCCGAGGTCCTAGAGGCCCTGGACTTCCTTCAGGAGGTGAACGTCTATGGAATCACGGTGCCAGGTGCCCAGGCGTGGAGGGCGGGAGCCCCCAGCCCACTACTCCATGTGGCCGTGCTTGGGCACGAGGAGCAGAAGGGCTTATGTGCCTCCCACACCCACCAGGGCACGAAGGCAGGGCTGGCATGGCGGCCTTGGCTCTGCGGCCTCCTCAGGCTCTGGATCTAGCGCAGCTCTATGCCCACGTCTCTGAGAACTTGCCACCTTACGCCCGACCCCGGTTCCTCAGGCTCCAGGTAACCCACTACTTCTGGCCCAGCCCCTCAGTCGTGGTCCTTAAACCCCACAAAAACCCTACGCAGGACACTCCGTGAAGATACAGGGCTTCCCCGCTACACAGATGCTCCGCATCCCCCTTTTTATCTGTGTGTGCGCGAGCATGTGTGTGCCTGCCTGCCTGCCCGTGGGGGGGGGGGGTCGTGTGTGTGCCTGCCTGCCTGCCTGCCCGTGGGGGCGTGGGGGGGGGTCGTGTGTGTGCCTGCCTGCCATGGGTGTGCCCATGTGTGTGGGCATGGGTGTGCCTGCCTTCCCGTGTGTGTGGGTGTCATCCTCAGGGACTAGCTCCCTCCTTTAGCCAGGGTCTCCTGGGGGCTTGTGGGCTCACCAGTTAGGCCAGGTTGGCTGGCGGGCGGATCCTGGGGAGGTTGGTGTCTCCGCCTTCACCTAGCATTTTCCCAGGGTCAGGTGACTGACTCCAGGTCTTCATGCTTGCCTGGCAAGTTCTTTACCGAAGGACAGCGGCTGCCGCCCTGCCCTCTTCAGGCCTGGCTCTCTCTTCTGTGTGGCTACCTCACCTTGACTGTGCACAGTGTCTCCTGCCCCCATATCTAGCCCTGACAGAGCTCGGGCAGCTCCCCTGAACGAAGAGAGTGAACTCTGCTTCCTCCAGCTCTCTTTGGAAACACCCTTCTTCTCTCCCCAGGAGTCTCTGGCCACCACGGAGACCTTCAAACAGCAGAAGGCTAGGATGGCAAATGAGGGCTTTGACCCCAGCCAACTGTCTGACCCCCTCTATGTTCTGGACCAGGATTCGGGTGCCTACCTGCCCCTCACACCTGCCCGGTACAATGCCCTCCTGGCTGGTGACCTTCGAATCTGAGACCTTCCTCTTGAGGGAGGGGCTCGGGGGTACCGGCCACCATGAGGGTACTAGGGATTTTCGGGTACCTTTTGTATACGGAGTCATTACTGTTATTTTGTAATAAAAAGTTGGAGCCTAACTGGCCCGTCTCCGTTTTGTGGGGCTGCTTGTCCGTGGAGCCGAGGCTCCACATTCCTGTCCTGACCTTTTGTGACCTTGAGCTGTGGCCACTCCTTTATGATAACCAGCCTGAGCCTGGCTGGCCGGAGAGGTCGAAGTGGTGTCTGTTTCTTGAGTGTTTACCCTGCTCTGTCTCCGAAGCTGGAGGATCGCAAACGATTGACTCAGACAGCAGCAGACAGGCAGCAGAAAGGCCACCCCCTATGGCCTGCCCACCCTTCAGGCGGGTATGTGTACAGCTGGCTGGTCCTGGGAAGTCTCAAACCTGTGAAACAAATGCAGGGAGGGGTAGGAAGGAGGGTCGGTGATCTAAAGAAGCCCGTCAGAGGGGCAGGAGCCCGCAGCCTCAACACTGCTGCCAATCATACCCTTCAAGGGTGGAGCGGCTGACTTCCGAGGGCCCTGAGGGGGCCCTCTGAGAACCTGCAGGGTGCCTCGGGGGGATGGTGGGAAGAGAGGGAGAGGCCTCTCCTTGTTCCTGAAGGAGGAATCTAAAAGTTCACTGTCCAGAAAGCTTAAACAATGACTTCCTGTCTTCCAGGAGCTAAAGTGACTGTTTTAAGCCATGGTCGCTTACAACATTCTGCTTTTCTTTTTGCTTGTTCCTTCTAACTCCACTCCGCAGCAGTCAGAGTCAACTGTCCGCCACTGCAGAGGACTCTGCTGTGTGCACCTGCCGCTGCTGCTGACCAGTTAGGTCTCAGCACCTTCACCAGGCGGCTCACAGCTGCTTGGGACTGGCCTGGAACTCTAGTTCCAGGAAAGCTAACATGCTCTTTGGGCCTTTGTGGGCACCAGGCCTGGATGTATGTTGTATACATGAAGTCACTTACACATAAAATTTTAAAATAAATAAGAAGGAAGCTGGATGCAGTGCCACAAGCCTGTGATCCCAGCACTTGGGGAGGCAAAGGCAAGTGGATCTCTGTGAGTTTGAGGCCAGCCCGGTCTACAAATCGAGTCTGGGGCAACCAGGGCTACACAGAGAAACCCTGAAAGAGAAAGGGGGAGAAAAACAACAAATAGAGTGTTATCTAGTTATTTTTGTAAAGGAAAGAAACACGACTTCCACCCAGTGCTTGGACCCCCACTGCCAGCCCTCCTGATCTACATCCCAGCCCATGCCCACAGCAAGCCTCCCTGAGAGCAGAGCCCGCTGTACCCGGGATGGGGGCAGCAGCCACACGCTGACTGGTTCATTAGTGGCTCACAGCTCACTTCTCCAATCTGCCCCAGAAAGAGCACAACAGTGAGGTGAGCCGGGGGTGGGGCGGTTAGGCAAATGTGCAGCCGGGAAACAGCAGCTCCTCTGTGTCAGCTCCCAGCTGCCCAGGTCCTCCAGGTCCGAGAGCTAAGTGGGCACCTCCTCCCTTGTGGAGTCACACATTGACTCAAGCGGATACTGTCTGCTAGGACAACTTCAAGCCACGGGAGAGAGAGAGAGAGAGAGAGAGAGAGAGACGGAAGTTAGTCAAAGGTGGGATCTGGCTAAGTGTGGTGGCGCACACCTGTAATCCCAGCACTCGGGGAGGCAGAGGCAGGTGGAGCGATGTGAGTTCGAGGCCAGCCTGGTCTACAAAGAGAGTCCAAGACAGCCAAGGTTACACAGAGACACCCTGTCTTGAAAAACCCTAAATAAATAAGAGGTGGGCTCCACCCGTAAACATGCTTATGGCCCCTCCCACTTGGACACACTGGCACTACTCACTGATAGCTGAGTACAGTGGCTTAGACTTGTGTTTCCAACCCTTGGGAGCACAGGAGTTCGAAGCCAGCTGAAACCCATCTCAAAAATAACAGGGGACTGGGGATATCAGCATGGCGTCGGCCTAGCCTGCAAGAAGTGCAGGGTTTGCTGCTCAGCACTAAGTAAAACTACAAAGCCAGGTGCTGTAGCTCATGCCTGTAATCCCAACACCCAGGAGGCAGAGGCAAGAGCGGAAGTCCCTCGTCCTCCACTACAGAGTGAGTTCAAGTCCAGCTAAGGCTACATGAAACCCTTTCTCAAGAAAATAAATAATGTGTTTTTACATTATATATTGCAGCCAGGCATGATGGGTCCCAGCCCTCAGGCAGATCTCTGTGAGTTTGAGGCCAGCCTGGTCTACAGAGCAATTCCAGGACAGCCAAGGCTACACAGTGAAACCCTGTCTCAAAATACAAAACAAAACAAACTTAGATTATATATTGCTTGCATGATGGGATACAATCTTGACTATACGGAGTTAAAACCTTAATGTGGCTTGTTAATGCGTTGCTGCTGTAGAGTTGCATGGATCACTAGAGCACTGAGAATTACTTGGCTCTCTGGGCATGATGACACATGTCATCATGTGCCTGTCTGTGATCCCAGCACTGGGGAGGCAGAGGCAGGTAGATCACTGTGAGTTTGAGACCAGCCTGGTCTACGAAGCAAGTCCAGAATAATCAAGGTTACACCAAGAAATCCTGTCTCAAGAAACAAACAAGGATTACTTGGCACTTTCTCCCTCTCTCTCTGTCTGTCTCTCAAATCATTCACTTTACTCTGCACCTCCTGTTTTTCTCTTTCTACTGAACAAGGCTGGCCTAAATGCTGACCTCACCCTAGTAGTAACACACTAGTGGGGAGTGCAGGATGCCGGCATTTAACTACAGCCTAGGAGGAGGGGGACTCTGGTGCAGGAGGCTGATGGAGGGGTGGGCCCTGGCCTCCATCCCTGAGGCCTGGGAGCAGCCATCGCTTGGCTCTGTCTCAGAGGCTGCAGCTAGTGATACGAGAGGAGAGCTTGCAAGCAGGCCTTCTTACTCTTGAGCGGGAGAGGTCCCTTACAGGCGCTTGCTCTGTAGCCCAGGTGACCTTGAAGTCACTGTGTAGTCCAGGCCGGCCTTGAACCTCCCTGCCTCAGGCTGACTTAATTCAAAACAATTAAGTTTTTCGTTTACCACGATTAAAACTAAAAATAAAATTTGAAAGAACTAGGTTTTCTTACAAAAAAAAAAATTGAAACAAAACTAAGTAGGATTATAAGATAACTGCAGAATTTGCTGGCTGGAGCCATTTCTTCAGGTGATTGTCAACCATCCTGAGAGGCCACAGACAAAAGACAGAAACACAGTGTTTTACAGGCTGTCTTTTTTTTTTTTTTTAAACTGGGGGAGGGGCAAAACCACAGTGTGGATGTGGAGATCAAAGGACAATTTGCTGGAGTCCATTTTCTCCTTCTAATATATAGGTCACCGTATAGGTCTTGAGACTTGAACTCAGATGTCTCATAGTCATCCAGCTAGGCAACAAGAGCTTCTATCCACAATCTCTCCAGTAATTGCCCTAGCCCCCAGTGCTGTGAAGTCCTCAGCAGCTGACTTAAGGCCTATGTCCTTGACAGACCAGCAGGAAGGGTACCCATCTCAAGGCAGGAATCCAAAAGCTATATTCTCTCTTTTTGTGCAGAATGTGTGTGTAGTGGGTAGAATTATACATTTTTAGGTGACTGAGAGAAATCAAGAGCCCTGTAAAAGTCTAGGAGTTCAGTTTGCAATGTCCTCTGTTTTGCAATGGCAACACTTCTGTGCCACTGGGACTAAGACTGCAGGGCCTGCAAAGCTTCAGTCACCCTTTAGAAGTAGCCTTGACATTTTCCCAGCTCTGGGGCCTCATCCCTCTGGATCTCCAGCTGGAAGATTCCGGTCACCCTGGAGAAGCCCGCCCGGAGTCTCCTCCCAGTCAGACCTGCCCTGCTCAAGGCCAGGCTCACTGCTCGGAGCAGGCAGTACGAGCCGGGCGGGAGGAATCCTTCTGCCCCGTGTTTGATGGGACCAGCTACTCACCGACCTCTGTGCAGCCAGACAGATGGTCTGAAGCTCAGCAATGAGTGGAGGGCAGGACCTGGGTCTGTAGGGGCTAAGGATGCAGACACAGCATTTCTCTGTGGGCGTGAAGTGGGACCTCAGGCTTCAGGGACACAGTGTTCACTGAGTTCCATCCCCACCTCGGTGGATGCTTTGCGGCTCTACAGTTCACCCTTTGAGCTGAGCTGACACCTGTTCTAGCCACTCCAGGTACCGTGGGAGGGAAGTCCAGGTTGTACCCATCTCAGAACAAAACAGAGGAAATGGACTCTGGAATATTTTCGTCACCCAGAGAGAACAAGGGCTGGCTCCTTTAGCACCCCCACCCCCACTTCCTTCTTGCGCTGACAGCCACACATCTGCCGTCTGTCTCTGCGCATTCCTGTACTCTAGATGCTTGTGTTTGTTTTAACTGGTTAGTTACGGGCAGGATAACCTCACTCAGTCAGTGTACAGTCTTTTATATGTCTTTTTCACTTAGCATATTTTAGATTGGTATATCCATGTTTCATTCCACTTTATAGCTAATTATGTTCCAGTAGGTATATACATATTTATATATAATGTATCTATGTATATATCAGTACATATATATTTGAGATAGGGTTTCTCTGGATGTCCTGGAACTCTGGATGTCTGGAACTCCAGACCAGGCTGGCATTGAACTCACAGAGATCTCCCTGCCTCTGTCTCCTGAGTGCAGAGATTAAAAGTATGAACCACCACATCCAGCTTTTGGAAATGCCCTGCCCGTAACCATAAATATCTTGTGGTTTTCCCCATCTTCATCTGTATGGGTGTTTTGCCTACATGTATGCTTGTGCACCATGTGCATGCCTGTTGCATCTGGAGGCATCAGATCTACTGTGACAGGAATTGCAGCCATGTGGGTGCTGAAAATTAAACCCGGGTCCTTTGGAAGAGAAGTCAGTGCTCTTGACCACTGAGCCATCTCTCCAGCCTGGGAAGTGCCCAGGGAAGCACAAGCATTTCAAATTGTGTTAAGGCCCAGCAGTGGTGGTGCACATCTTTAATCCCAGCACTCGGGAGGCAGAGGCAGGCAGATCTCGGAGTTTGAGGCCAGCCTGGTCTACAGAGTGAGTTCTAGGACAGCCAGGGCTACATAGAGAAACCCTGTCTTGAAAAACCAGAAAAAGATTGTGATAATAAAAAAAAAGCAGATTCTTTTTGTTTTTTTGTTTTTTGGTTTTTTTTTTGTTTTTTTTTTGAGACAGGGTTTCTCTGTGTAGCCTTGGCTGTCCTGGACTTGCTATGTAGACCAGGCTAGCCTCAAACAAACAGAGATTTGCCTGCCTCTGCCTCCCAAGTACTGGGATTACAGGGGTGCGTCACTGCGCCCAGCTAAAAAGCAGATTCTTTATCACAATAAATAAGGAATGAGAAACGGGAGGAAAGCAGGGAGGAAGGAAGGGAGGGAGTAAAGCAGATCAACCATGCTGGTGTACACATGTAATTTTAGCACTTGGGAATTGAAGACAGAAGGATCAGGAGTTTAAAGCCAACCTGAGATATTTCAAAAGAAGTAAAAATGGGCTAGAGAGAGAACAGACAATAAAACACTTGTCCTTCAAGCCTAGAGGCCTGAGTTCTACACTCAGCAGCCACACAGAAATCATAATGGACAGGCATTAATGGCAAGATGGCCATGCCCTCAATCTTAGCATTCAGGAGGTGAAAGCAGGCAGGTCACTGTGAGTTTGAGGCTAGCCTGGTGTATACAGATCAAGTTCTAGGATAGCTAGGGCTACACAGAGAAGACCTGTCTCAAAAAACTAAAGCTAATAAACAAAAAAGATTAAAAAAACATAGGAGAAAGGGCTGGAGATGTGGCTCAGTAGTTAAGAGCACTGTCTGCTCCTCCAGAGGACCGGAGTTCAGTTCCCAGCACCCACATGGCAGCTCACAACTGTCTATGACTCCAGAGGATCTAACACCTTCACATAGGCACATATTACAGGCAAAACATCAGTGCACATGAAGTAAAAATAAATAAATCATTTTTTAAAAAGTAGGAGAGGCTAGGTGTTGGTGGTTCCTTTAATCCCAGCAGTCGGGAGGCAGAGGCAGGGGGATCTCTGTGAGTTTGAGGCCAGCCTGGTCTACAGAGAAAATCCAGGACAGCCAGAGCTATACAGAGAAACCCTGAATTAAAAACAAAAACAAGGTGAATGGCTCCTGAGCAGCAAACATTTGAAATTTACCTCTGGTCTCTGCACAGGTGCACACACATATAAATAGCGATCTGTGACTCTAGTTCCAGAGAATTCAGTGCCCTCTTCTGATCTCTTTGGGCATTGGGCACACATGTGGTACACAAATATGCAAACACACACTCCAAAAAAAAAAAAAAAAAGAAAAGAAAAGAAAAGACTGGAGAGCTGGCTCAGAGGTTAAAGGCTGGCTTTGTTTCGTTTTGTTTAAGACAGTCTTATCCCAACCAGGACCTCGCCCCAGGGAATGGTGCCACCCACAGTGGGCTCTCCTCCCACATCAACACAGCCAAGATAACCTCACAGACATGCATAGGCCAACGGATCTACACAATCTTAAACGGCGACTGCTCAAGTAATTGTAGATTGCATCGAGTTGAAAATGACCCCATCACAGATCCTTAGGCTAGCTATCCTGGCTGCTCTGACTTGGCAGTTCCCTCTGGGGCGGGATGGAAACACTCATGAGAGGCTCAGGAGAGTGGTGTTCAGGGCTAGGGAAGAAGACTGGTTAGGGAGGCTGTAAACTCATGGCTCCTTTTTAGGGAACAGGCCTTAAGAAGGCCTGAGGATAGAGATCCCACACACAGCAATCTTCGAAGCCAGGCTCATTTGGCAGCAGGCAGTCTGACTTGCTTGGTCTAGGTGGCCAGTCCAGCCTAGAAATGGAGGACTTCTTTCTTCTCCAGCTCAGCGGCTGGCAGCCTCCTGACCCTGATGGCTCCAGTCTTTGTCCCAGGAAAAACAGAAGAGCTTTGGGAAGTGACCTCCGCATGGGCTGCTGGGTCTGTGTCTAATAGAAGAAAGTTGTCACCTCCCCTACCCCCAGGCCCTAGCTCAGAACCTGGGACATTAGCTCTGTTCAGAGCTTGTAAGCTTGAGGCTTGCTCTCCTATTTGAGACCCCTAAATTAGATGTTAAGCCACCCCTTTCTAGGCTTTGGGTACTTAGAGATGAGCTTGGTGGAACAGATACCCCATTCCACCTCAAACTTCACTCTCACTGGGTCATCTGAAAAAGAGCAGGAGGGTCCGATACTCTGAAGAGGCTTCTCAAGCTGAGAAGGGGCATGTCTGACCGCTGCAGCACTTCCCTGCTCTGCTCGGCCCCTGCCTCCTCCTATTTCTCCCGCCCCAAATGTCCCTATGTAAAGAACAGGTCAGTGGAGGGAACTAGGGAGCAACAGAAACCTAGTCTCCAGAAGGTGCAGGGCAGAGGAGGGGCAGCACCCTGACCCCAGGACTTGACTCTTCCCAAACCTTGGGTTCCCCAAGGCGAGCAGGGACCCGAGGCCAAGGAAGCTGCTTGAGGAGAGGTCAGGTGCTTGAGTGGGCGGGCTGTAGGGAGGGCCAGGAGTCCTGGGAAGCTGACCTCCTTGGTAGACAGGCAGATGGGCCCACAGGGAAAGGAGGGGGTGAGTCTGCTGTCTCCCAGGGAACACAATGCCCAAGCCTCAGCCCTTACCCTCTCTATTGTGTCCTGTTGCCAGGGCTCAGCTCAGTCAGACCTGTCAGATAGCAGCTCTGGTGATCTATCCGAAGGACAGTAGCCAACTCTGATAAACCAGGCCCTGCTCTCTGTTCCAGCCCCTCCCTCGGGACGAGATCCCTCAAAGTCAAGTTCTGTCTCTTTGTACCCTCCGCAGGCACAGAATAGGTCAAAAGTGAGGGGAGACTGAGGGTAGGGGAGGCCCTCGCTCCAGGCGTTATCGACTGTCCCTTCCGGCTGTATTCATATCCTGAACCGGCCTTTGTATGGGAGCCAAGCTACCCCGTGGCCATGTGGGAGCAAGGGCTGGCGCTGCCCTCCCTGCCAGGTAGAAGGGAGCTGTCTGTAGCCATCTCCTGGCAGCGGAAGGGGCTGGCCCTGGCCAAGGACAGCAGTGCCACCCTGACATCAGATGACTGCCTGCCCGGGGGGCCTGGCTCTCCAGTGAACACACACAGAACCACCATTGGAGGTGGGTGAGCCAGCTGGCCTATGCACAGCTGGAAAGTGACAGGGAAAGAGGATGAGAAGACATGATGATGCCCAATGGGGCACCCACGGGCACAGAGGTGGCCACAGTAGACCTGGGCGGAACAGCTCAGCCCCTAGACTTGCGTGTACAGTTCCTTAGGTCTGTACTTTTAGGGGTCCATAATTGTTTTTTCTTTTGACACTAGAGAGATGGCTCAGGAGGTAAGAGTGCTTGCTGTTCGTGCAGACAGCCTGAGTTCGATTCCCAGCAACCGTTCCAAGCAGCTCACACCTAGCCCCTGGACTCACAATTGCTTTGAGGCTGAGAATGGTCTCGAATTTCTGATCCTGCTCCGACCTCCACAGTGCTGCGGATACAGGCACGCGCCGCCATATCTGGTGCATACCGTGCAGGGGCCGAACCCTGAGCGCCGGCTTCCAACCACCTCCACATCCCCAAGCTCCAAAGTTTCATTTAAACAAGAATTGAAAATGAGCAATGGGTGTGCAGTGTGTCCAATTTACATTAATTTTTTACTTTATACCAACACAAATGTTTTTGTGTTTTGTTTTGTTTTTTTAATCAAGGAGCAAGACATTGTGGAGGTTGAGGGAGGTCTTCAAGTCCATTTTTCTCGGCTTCAAACCGAGGAATTCTAACGAAGGAAGTGTTTAAGAGTCCGCTAAAGTCACACACACGTGACTACATGGTTGGAAGGGGCAGGTGTGGGCAGGGCCCCGGTCTCCCGTGTGGGGGCCACCTGCCACCGGACCTAGGCCCATTCCATTTCCCTCCCCACACAGAGTTGCCCAAGATGGAGCAGGATGGCGCCGCTGCTTCCAATGCCTGCCCCAGTCAGCGGTGTGATCCCGTGAGTCCAGCGGCCACCGCCCGGCAGCAGCAGGAGTGTGCTGGTCGGCTGGGAGGGAGCAGGGTGCTGACTGTGGGTCTGCCTGCTGCGCCCTCTGGGCTCCCCTGCTCTCCGCTGGCACCCTCCACATTACCAGCGTGCGCCAGGCTGATGTGATCACCTACCACGGTAGGGCATAGAATGTGGCCGGTGTCGGCCATAGCCGGGTTGCCGAGCTGCCCCTGATGAAGGGCCAGGGAAGCTGTGCCTACCTGGTTGTCCCGTGACGGGATGTGCTGGCATTCTGAGCATCCGACTTTCCGCACAAGTTGGAACGGGCCTGCTTCGTGCAGCTCCCTGTTGCTCAGCACCCGCTGGCAGTGCAGTGGGAAGCAGCCCTGGCTCGGGCAAAGAATGGCCAGCGGCTTCTGGGATCTAGCTGGACCAAGCTAGATGGGAGGGACGGGGGCGGGGGTGTGTGTGAACAGAAAGAGTTAGGTGGAAGGCAGAGAGGCAGAAGGGCCAATGCCCAGAGAGAGTAGCGTCGTGCGGACAGGCAGCAGAAACACGTGCTGAAAGGCCCAGAACGGGCTCATCCAGCCTGTATGAGTTCTTGCATTAGCCAGTGCCTCCTGGAGGTGAGGATGGAAAGATTCGTAACTGAGGGAAACATCCTGGTGGTCACGTGAGTCAGGAGAGTTTTGTTTCCTGAGTGGGGACCAGGGCAGGGCCTTTGTAGACACAATGGAGGCGGGACGTGTGCGTGCTGCTGGTGTTGGCGAGGGGAGTCATGCCTTAATCAGACACTAGAGGGCGCCTACATATAAATAAGCAGGCACAGGCAGGAAACCATGAGCGCCAGGGTATAGCCACTCATCACCTCAAAGCCTCACCAAAGGGAACATAATTTTTTAAAAAAGAAGAAGAAAAGGAGGAGGAGAAGGAGGAGGTAAAGGAAGAAGAAAAGAAGAGAAGAAGAAAAGAAGAGGAAGAGAAGGAGGAGGAGAAGGAAAGAAAGAAGAAAAATCCTGACCCTTCCCGCTGAGGTAAGAAGTGGGGCCTCTGCGGGGTATCAGTTCTCTCTGCCTTGCAGTCCCATTCCGTCCATCCCTGTGCCCCTTCAGGTCCGACCTATGTGTGGCCATTCCTCCCCAGGACACTGCCTTCTCCTGGGACACGTTCAGGAACTCCCAAGAGAGAGAAGACTGGGGTGAGAAGGGATGAAAACTGTTTCGGTTGTCCCAGGCATGTGAGCTAGGCCAATGAGAAGCTAGAGGCTCAAACAGTAAACACTTGGTCCCCAGGTGGTGAAACCCTTAGGGAAAGATTAGAAGGTGTGGCCTTGTTGGAGGACGGTGTCACTGGGGGTAGTCCGAGGCTTCGAAAGCCCATGCCAAGCCCAAAGGCTGCTGCCTGTGGATCTAGAATGTAAGCTCTCAGGTCCTGCTGCGGCGCCATGCCTGCCTGCCTCTGCCATGCTCCCCTCCATGATGGTCATGAAGTCACCCTCTGGAAGCATGAGGCCCCAGATGCCTTGGTTATGGTGTTTTGTCACAGAAATAGAAAAGAAACTTAGACACTCTTTGACTGTGGGCATGGCATTAATAACACCTGTAATAAACTTCTTATTCTCCTAGGGGTTAGGGGTCGGGAAGGCAGATGAGATGGCTCAGCCCTTGTTGCCACAACTAAGGAGGTCAGTCCCAGGGAGTCATAAGGTGGAGGGAGAGAACTGACTTCCACAGGCTGTCTCTCTCTCCTCTCCCCAAGTAAATGTAACAAAACAAACAAACAAACAAACAAAGACTGGGCAGAAGGATTGTTTTTATTTGTAGCACAAGCTAGCCTCCATCCTCCTGCTTCATTCCCTTGGTTGCTGCCATGACAGATGTGAACCTCCACCCCAAGACTGAAAAGGGGAGGGAGACACTGTGGGATCTCCCAACTGGAAGTGACTTAGAAACTCAAAGCGGAGGGGAGGGGGTGAGGAAGTGGGAGGGGCCACAGGGGTCCCAGCCTTTATTACCACTCCAATCCATTATCCCACCTTACCTCCTGGGACTACAGGACTGGCAAAGCAGCTACCAAGCTTCCAGGATGCTAAATGTCCACGGCCACGGTTCAGGCTATCAGGGAGGTCAGGAGGAGGAGCAGGTGCCTATGTTAGGGGCAGAAGGCCAGTCTGTAATCAGCATTTAAGGGCGGTTAGGCTAGGAGAGGGTGCGGAACAGACTCCCTGCTCCAGGGGAGGGAGGGAGGGCGAGAGGAGCAGAACAGAGACTCAAAGCTGCTCCTCTGGGAGGACCCTGACGAGGGAGGCACTTTCCCTGGCACTGCCAGGTGAGACAGACTTCCCCAGAGCGGCTGGGGAGTTCATGTTGCCCGATGGTGAGGCTGTGGAGCTCAAGGAGGTTGGAGCCTCAGCTCTGCTGGCTCATCTGTGGGGGAACAAGGCAGACTGCAAGTAAGAGTCAAGTGAGATGGTTCTTGGGGCTCACAGCCCGGTGCCCCACGTGGGGGCAGACACATCAGAAGACTCCCCGGTGGTGAAGAGCTTGACTAGAAGGGTCTTCCAGCAATGACCTGAGCAGCAGGCTGGCTCGAAGCTCACAGCCACTGTTTGGGGAAGGGATGGAGTTCTCTTCTGTAGCTTGAGGGAAATTTAAAGATGTAAGACTTTATACCAACCCTTGAAAAGCTTTTATTTTAACTAATTGATAATTGATTAGTTAGTTAATTAATTAATTGCACTGAAGATTTAGTCTAAAGCAGCAGCTCTCAACCTTCCTAATGCTGTGACCCTTTAATACAGTTCCTCATGTGGTGACTCCAAACCATAAAATTATTTCCTTGTGTCTAGGCAGTGGTGGTGCACTCTTTTAATCCCAGCACTCAGGAGGCAGAGGCGGGCAGATCTTTGTGAGCTGAAGGCCAGCCTGGCTGACAGAGTGAGTCCAGGACAGCCGGAGTTGTTACACAGAGAAACCCTGTCTCAAAAAACTAAATTGTTACTCCTTGTAATTTTGGAACTGTGACCCCTAGGTGAAAACCGTCAGCACAGAGCCTGGCATAAGCCTGGCAAGCACTGTACTTAGCTATAATCCAGCTTTTGTGTTTTTGTTTTGTTTTTTCAAGACAGGGTTTCTCTGTGTAGCCCTGGCTGTCCTGGACTCACTCTGTAGACCAGGCTGGCCCCAAACTCACAGAGCTTCAACCTGCCTCCTGAGGGCTGGCATTAAAGGTGTAGGCCACCACAGCCAGCCCTTCTTTTAACTTTATATTTTGAGACAGAGCACAGGGCACTCTCCACGCACAGGGGAGCCTCCTGGGGTTGGCAGGAAGGGCTCCACAGCACTCTAGCTCCCTATGTCAGGAGAAGGTCCAGGAGACAGGCTGCTGTAGAGTGCCTTCCTCTCTTTCTTGCCTGCCTAGCTCTCCCAGTTTGCCTAGTGGCCACAGTCCCTGTCCAAGATCCCTGTGGGACTCAGGAGCTCACTGACCCTAGACTGGTTTGAAGAATGGAAAGGTGCTATTCTGGGAGTAAGATCAAGCGAATTCACAACAGGTACCCAAGGCCCTACCCATCTCACACTGCTGGACAGTCCACATGTGTGCTCTCCCTAGGTATGTACCTTACCATCACACAACACTTGGCCTCAGTCTAGACACACAGGCGCACATCCCCTTCTTTTCTCACAAGTACCTGCCCCCTCCACCCAGCTGTGTCTCTGCCCTGCCTGTTGTTATTGTTCCACATATTGATGTGTTCTTTCTCTGATCAGGTCCCAGCCTCATCCTTTAGGGCCTTCAGGCTGTGTTTCTTTAGCTCATTAGGAGTGGGCGTATCTGTTGAAGATGAGGCTGTTTACCAACGTGTGGCAGAAAACAGCATGGATTCCAATCAGTGTCCAAATGGCTATGATAGGGACCGCAGAGCTATGTCCAACGCCCAGGAGGCTGCGAGGTACGCCTCTGTTCATCTCCGCTGGTGTCTTAGGAGCTACCCTCACTGGTGGGCATGCCATTGCTCCACCTTTGGCCAGTGCAAGGTGGGTGTGGATGCGTGGGTGAGCAAGGCCTTCAGTCACAGATTGGGTACAAGTGCCAAGGGCGAGTACTTGCTCTAGCCCAATGCTGTCCAAATGGTGTGTTCTAGAAAATTCATTCTTTTGGACTCAGTGATCCCCAAAACTAGACTCCAAAACTAGATCAGTGATCCCCAAAAATAGGCTTCTGGGACTGGGTTCTGACAGTGTGCTTCTGAACACACTCTCAGGTTTCCTCACTGCCCCTCAGTCTGGCAGACCAGTTGGTATCTCCTTAGCCCAGCTCCTCTGCTCTGCCTTGGTGGCCCGGAAGGACCAGCCAGGTATCTGGAGGGGTGTAAATTCCCTTATGGGGCTGGAGGCATGAGGCTGGCGAGAGAGGATACTGAGATGCCAAGCTGGTCTCCGCCAGGCTGTGAGGAAAGGCACACTTGAGAATGCATTCAACCCGGAGGCTGCCACAGCCTATACCCCAATTGCAGGGTTCATTCAGCCAAAGGTGTCAGCCAGGACTCTGGCCTCCATGCGCGCAGGGGCTGTCATCCGCGTTGTTCTTCTGTGACCCTGCTAGAGCGTGTGCCACACCACCTCTGCATAGGCGTTCTGAGAGCTGCCACCCTGGCTGGGCCACTGTGCTGGTGGGTTTTGCAGCAGCTTGACATTAAGATGTAGTCATTAGCGTTTCTAGAAGATTGGGCAATGCCGCCACAGCGACTGAGGGCCAGGTGGTCCTGGCTTCTCTAAGAAAGCAGCGTGAGCCCTGGCGTGGTGGCACACACCTTCAGTCTCAGCACGCAGGAGGCTAGCCTGGTCTACAGAGTGAGTTCCGGGACAGACAAGGCTACACAGAAAAATCCTACTTTAAAATCAAAATTTTATATGAATGTTCTGGCTGCATGTATACATGTGCTGTAAGCGTGCCTGGTGCTCTTGCAAGTTCACATGGATTCTGAGACTTGAACCCAAGTCCCCTACAGGAGCAGCAAGTGATCTTGACCACAAGCCATTTATCCAACCCCTTGATTTCTGTTTCTAAAGGGAATAGTTTGATTGACAGTTTCAGTCCTACCTGGAGCCCTTTGTTAGAATAATCAGAGGCTTTAGGCACCTCACAGTTCAAGTATCTTTTTCAGACTCTGGCTTTGTAAAGGCAAAACCCCAACAGCTACCCCAGCCAGTATTTCCCTCTGTCCTACAGCATAACCCCAAAGGGAAGGTCCTGGGAAGGAAAGCCCACGCTTAGGGAACCACAAATACTGTCTCTTCTGTGCTCACACAGGACCTGTAACAAGGTTCCAGGAAGGCTGGGCTCTAATTCCCCACCAGCTCCTCTGAGGGTATAAAATGTGGCAGAGGATTACGGGCTGGACACAGTCATGACTTTCCAGAATTGTAGAAAATGAACCCTCTTCTTGGGTTGGTAATCAACTAGAATTTTGTTAGAAATAAAAATACAAAATACGGGAGCCAAATTGATTGATGCCTTGTGTTGAAAGGCAAACCCGAGGGAGAGGTGACACAGCGATACAACAATCCTAGGCCTTTCTGGGGAAGATGCATTGAGAATGTTAAGGTTTGGTATGTGTGAATCTCTAATGCTACAAGATCCCTAGTCAGACAAACCAGCTTCTAACAATTACACTATTAAACTAGTACAGGTGTGTGTGTGAGGGTGGGTGAGTAAGGCCAGTCAGGGTACACATACCAAGCCTGACTCCTACTCCTAATACCTTTGGACAAAAGTAGGATTTTTGGAGGCAGGTGTGGTGGCATACCTGTAATCCCAACACTCTGCAAGTTTGAGGCCAACCCGGTCTACAAAGTGAGTCCAGGACAGCCAAAGCTACACAGAGAAACCCTGTCTTGAAAAACAAAAAACCAACAAAACAAACAAACAAAGTAGGATTTTGAAGTGGGGTCACTGGAAGTGAAGAGGAACAACAGTAAAGATATAAAAGGAAAAACAAAACAACAACAAAAAACCCACAAGCCACAACTCATCCATTAACACTCCTCAGATTCTCCCACCAAATCATTCCCACTTCCACCCCAGCCACAACTAAAGCACCAGCCACAGGAAAGCTTAGAAACCATTCCTTTCTTTATTAAACATAGCTTGCAAGTGATAAATATTACAAAGTTTTTCTTTTAATCCTTTCTCCAAAAATTAGCTTATTATTTGAATCTTCGCTGCTGAAATGCTCAGCAGCCTCTGAAACAGATGGGAGTGTATTTACCTTTTGAAAACCAGTACCTATTGGTCTTAGTTTTTTTTTTTTGTTTGTTTGTTTTTTCATTTTATTTCCCAAACACAATGCAGAAAATTAGAATGAGTTAAAAAAAAAAAAAGAAAGAAAGAAAAAAGGAAACTTAAAACAGAGTTGTGCAAAAGGGTCTTGTTCCCCTCCCACCCACCCTATTAAGGGAAGGAAGGCCATTGCCCATCCCACCTCCCTGTTCCCCACCACCCATTCCAATCTATCCTCCACCTTCACCAAGGCCTCACCCATCAACCTATGTTTTCTCCAGTCTTTAGCATCAATAACTTAAGAGAGTAGAAATACTCATCCCAGGAAACGGGGGAATAAGTTGGGCCTCTGAAGGAGACAGACTGTGAAACAGTTGCCTATGGGGTGTCAGATGAGATCTGAGGGAAAGAAAGATATGGGCTACATCTAGCTCTTCTTGTCACTAAGATGAGGGAAATGCCACATCCTATGCTCACAAAGACAGCAACTACTTTACCAACCTGGGGACGCTCACTGGTTAAACACCCTAAGGACTGCGATTTTGAGGTGAGGCAAGGCTTGGAGCCTGGTCCCTGTCATGACATGGTTAGAAACAAAAGGGCCAAGGTGCCACTGGCCCGACACCCTACACATCACTGCCACCTTCTCCAAGATCAGTGTCGAGGCAGGGGACTGGCAACTTTCAAAGCACTGTGATACAAGTAACACTAACAACATCACCTTTATTTTCTCCCTGGTCTTCCAGGCCAGCACTTCCCTCACCTCAAGATGCCTTTTGATTTTTGGCAGATGGGGAAAGAATTGTGGAATTTTAAGTGTGGAGGCCAGTGGTTTCCTCCCTCCCTTCACTGGCTGAAGACACCGAGCTCCACCAACGATTACACAGCAAGTCAATAGGCCCTAGGTATCCACACTGTGTCTTCCTGTGTTCTGGATTCTTACTCCTGAATCTAGGTACAATCCCGAACCTAGAGCCCTGTAATCCACAGGAGCCAGCCTCACCTCAGTCACACAGCCTGGAATGGTTCGGGCAGAACACCCTCAGGACAATTAAAATCCTTTTTTCTACTACTATCATCTCCTGACAATCTACCCTTTCAGAGGTCCATGAGGTTCTTTTTCTGAAGGGCGGGGGAAATCCCTTGCATAAGAAAGCTTTGACACTGGATTTTGTTATATAGGTATATTGTATATATGCTGATGCAATCAGAGGGGGAAAACAGTGCAAATACAATTACAATTCATAATAATACTTGGTTTCGATGCCCCCAGGAACTGCCCATTCCTCGGCTACCTCCCAACCTCCAGCACTTCCCCACAGTATCAACCTAATGCTGGGGGTTAGGAAGGGTGGGCAGGTTAGGGTAGGGAGTGGGCTCTGCCAAGGCAGTGCTGGTGACCTGGAGGGATTACTCCAGGGTGGGGAGGGCAAGGCACAAATTAGGGGTGGGTGGTGGGGGAGGTGGCATCTTTAAGGAAGGATGAGGTTGGAGCAGCTGCCAGTCTCAGTGTGCTGGGCCCGGCCCACTCCTCCCCACCTCCACAGCACTGCCTCCCTCCACCCTCCCCTTCCCCAGAAACCCTTTTGCACGGATCATACACAAACGGGCACATTACAAAATGACATAACACAGTTTCACAATATCCATGGCTAGGGCTTTTTTTTTTCCCTCTTTTTCAGGTTTTTTTTTTTTTTCTACACAATGTACAATTCCTTTTAAATGGATCAAGAAATAGCTTATATACATGAATGAGTCCTTGTTATAACATCTCGGCAGCAAATATCATAAGCTAATGAAGACCTTGATGAAAAGGGAGCCTAGGGTAAGTAGGGTAGGGCTGTGGAGAGAAGGGTTATGCCTTCTAGAAAAAAGGGAGAAATAGGAATGGTTTGGGAAAAAGGAACAAAAGTAAAATATCAAGAAGCATCTTTACAAAGCAGTTCTATAGCTAATTCCTTTTAAAGGGGCAAGGAAAGGTAACCAAGGCAGGAAAACATTTATCGTGGTGTCTTTAAAAAGAAATGTCTACCATACATATATCCCAAAATGCAGGAAAAATACTTATTCAGCAATGGAGGGAGTTCAGATGCTGTGGTGAAGTGACAAAATAAAACTGACAAATAAGGACCGCTGTCTCCTAATTTTACCCCAGCCTTGCCACTAATCTACCCATCTCAGGTTTCTGTGGAGTAAGACACAATCCATGAGTGACTGCTTGTTAGTGCCCCAGGGTCTAGAGGAAGCCAGACTGTCCTGGTTAGATCTCCACTCTACTGACACCTGAGAGTCCAAGTCCATTGGTAAGGGACCACTCAACTGTGGTCCTTAGGGCATGAGGGTTAGTGTCTAAAGGGGCCCATGGCCTGAGGAGAGTTGAAAAGAAGGTTTGGAAGGAAACAAGGCAATCAGTCATGTAAAATATAGAGGCTTGAAGAAAGGGGAACAGGGGCAGGAGCTAAGGGAGGAGATGAAGGCTAATACTTTACCATGATTAAGAAAGATTTCACCCCCTCACTAATTCCTGGGAAGAGTAAGACAATGGGGAAAGAGAGGATGAGAAATCAAACCTCAGCGACTGAGCAATGGGCCACAGAGCTATACTAGTACTTTAAGCAGCTTCTATGTAATTAACCCTGAAGGGATAAAGACAGGGAAAATTCTACCCCTTCCCTATGGCCTCAGCACCTAAACAGGCACTGACTATGGGCTCTCCTTCCCCACCATTCCCCATTTCTATAAATCTTCCTTCTAAACCCTATTTAAAGTGGCCTGGCTCCCAGGGAGAAGACCTAGCTCAGGGCAGGGACAAGCCCCAGTTGGACGGTATTGCACATTCTCTGTTCCTTTTAATCTCAACTGACAAACTTGGGCACCTTGTACCTCTGAGCACCTCTGAGTTGGGGGTCAGGGAGACTTAACAGAAATGGCACTTCATCACGGGATAGGGAGAGGTTAGACAGACATGCCACAAGGCAAGATGACTGGTAAGAAAAACATTTTAAAAATGGAGGAAAACATCTTCCAATTTTGTGGAAGAGAAAAACAAAATCAATTTATCCAGTGCTTTCAAAGCACAGAGGGCAAAGAAAAGATGTAAGAATATATCTTTATTTATTTATATATATATATATAATTTTAAAATAATCCCAGACCCAGCTCCATTAGCCCCCCTCCCTCCCCCACCACTTACAGTCAGGGGCACCACATTCCCCAGAAAAATACTTGAAATGACCCTCTCAAACTACTTGTTACTAGCATCTAGCTTCCAGGTCACTTCACCACTTGGGGAGCCCAGACACAGCTGCATCTCTGCTCCTTTATTAAGTGCTCAATGAATCTGAGGGAAAGGGAGAAAAGAAAAAAGCCAGGAAGGCCCGTAGGGCCAGTATAATCACCCACAGTGGCACTGGAGTATTGGGAAAAGAGACCAGAGTGGGGAATTGAGCTTGATTTAGCTTCTTTTCCCACCCTACCCCCAAATTTTATGGGAAAGGTGTGGTTTGTGTGTATGTATAATTTTAAAAGTGCCTTCTTACTTTAAAAAAATTACTTAGTTTTTAAAAATAAGAATGAGGGAATTTCCTCAGGTGGTTATCAAGGGCAAAACAATACACAACTCCTCACACGTCTTTGCTCAAAGTGTCCCCAGTACACTCTGTCGGCTTCTAGAGCTGTAGAGGCGGGTGCATGTCCACTCTGAGGAATGCAGAAACCCTTCCTTTTCAGGCTTCCCTTACCTCAAAAACAGCTTGGTCCCCTCCTCCTTGCCACAATATGGGCAAACAGGATGCTAATCTCCCTAACCCCAGAACAGCAACATTGCACAATTCAATTCAGTTTCTACATTAGTAGCTCCTAAGAAAAAGAATAAAACAAAATGGCAAAATGAATAAAATCTGGGGGAGAGGAGCTTGGGGGAAGACAATACTTGTATAGCTGAGGTCCAAAGCTGGTTTGAAAAGCTGCTTGGCTCTGAGGAGTTGGATCTACAGCCAGTGTGGCAGAGTCAGAGTGGGACAAACCTCATCAGGGGCCTACACCCATATCTCTTAGCACTCAGAGGGTACAGGGAGAGAAAAATGCAGGGATCTCGACTCCTGAGAAACCTCTTCTTCTTCTATGTCTAGTTTCTCCTTTCATGTGATTCACTTATACCCACTCCAACTTCTAGGATACCCAGCCACCTGCAGCCTGGAAGCAGCCATTCCTCTGGGATTACGTGAGAAAGAAGATTAACATTTGTAAAGGTATGATATGTAATGGGAGACAATTTTACAAAGAAAGTAAGATAAACAATGTCAAGATGGTTGGCCTGGAACAGACTTTTGTGTCCTCACTGGAGTCAGGAGACCAATTTTACATCCCCAGCAACTAGAAGGCCAGGACCTGGTCACAGTCCTTTTTGGGACACTATTAAACTTACATCACACCTTTTCCCCTGTCTCCTGTGGTTAAACTACAGGTAGTTTTTTTAAGTTTCTCCCTCCAGGCTTTTACTCATTCTTAAAGAATTCAACTTCATTACTAAAATATTGCCTCCCAAACTGTCCAGACCCTGACCAACCATAGCTGGGATGCTATTCCTACTTACTTGATGATATCCACTCCACAACTCAAGGTTAAGTGCATTCAAAATCTCTGTCCCTAACATTCTCAGTTATTTCCTACTTGGCAGCTGAGGATCCACTGCAATCTGCATGCGATCACTGAACTGTATATCATATATATATGTATATATATGCGCATATATATATACACATACATATATTTAAAAAAGAGGGAGGATTAGCAGAGGGAGGTAGGAAAGAAATCAGAAGATGGGGGGGGGGTTAACCGTCCACAGAACAAAGGGAAGACACACAATATAATTAAAAATGATAATAATTACAGCATAAAACAAACTTTAGAAACACACATCAAAGGGCTTAAATTCTCCCCAGGACCTCATTCTGACCTCTATCAGAGGCAAAGATCCACCTCACTGTTAAAGGAAATTGAAGAGAGAAGACAGAGCAGCAGGAAAACAGATCGCAGCAGTATGAAATAAAGGGGAGGTGGCAGGGTGGGGGCGTGTGTTTTCTTGTTGATGTCTATTTCGTCTTCTGTTTTTTTCAGTTTTGCTTTCCGTGTATGGTAGGCACCAGTACAGGCACTGCATGCGACGGAAGTTGGGGGCAATGGGAGAAGTGGGTAAAGGATTCAAGGGTGGGCAGCACAAGTGGAACAGGCGTTATTTCTGCCCACTGATGGACTGCGATATAGACCTGGGAGGGATCATGTCTAAAAGGTATTCACGCTGTCGATCTGCCAAACTTGGGGCTTTATGTCCTCCAATGCCAGTGTTCAAGTATGCAATGTTGACACCTAGATTCAGGAGACAAAAGAAGAGGACAGGTATTAAGAGAGAAAATGACAGTGCCTCCTGTCCTATCCCAGATTGCAGTTACAGACAGAGGAAACACTTGCAACTGCCTGCACTTGTCTAGCCTCAGCCAGCTTTGTTTCAGCAGCAGCTACACTTACTCCCAAGCTTCAGGGAAAGAGCTCCTTCAGAAACGTCAGTCCTCTCAGGAATAATGAACAGTCTTTACAATATAGAAAAAAGAGGTTAAAGAGTAGTGAGAGAAAAATGATTGAGATGGAGATGGAATCAATGATCTGCTCTGATTTGGGGACCACTGTGTGTGGAGAAGAATCCTAGATCACTCATGCTGGACAGTTTACCCCGATGTGGTATCCAAAAGAAATTAGAACCCATATGCCCAATGAAAGCACATCAGAATTAAATTCATAAGAGTAGTGACCATAGTTTTTTCACCACTAAAGTCCTAGGGCACTCATATGACTCAGTAAAGATTCATTTGCTGAATAACAAAGCGTAGTTTGTAGTTTGCTTGGAGAAAACAGAAAGCAAAGGAACAATGGCGTAAAAAGGCTGCTAAAGATGGCTCAGCAGCTGGCAGTGTACATCTTTAATCCCAGCACTGAGGTAAAGACAAGCAGATCTGAGTTTGAGGCCAGCCTGGTCTACATAGTGAATTCCAGGACAACCAGAAGTACAGAGAGAAACCCTGTCCAAAAACAAGCAAACAAACAGACAAACAAAAGGAGCACTGGCTACTCTTCCAGAGGACTGAGGTTTAACTTCCAGCATGTATGCGATGGCTCATAATTGTGGTAACTTCAGTTTTAAGGGATCCAACACCCTATTCTGGCCTCTGTGGGCACCAGGCATGCAAGTGGTACACAGCATACATGTAGACAAAACATTCATGCATACTAAAAAAAGGAAAGAATTGTACATCATGGCTGGAGAGAAAGAGAGAGAGGGGGATGGAAAGAAAGGGAGGAATAGAGGGAGACAGAGACAGAGAGAGCAAGGGAGCAAGCAAGAGTGCTCAGTCAGCAAAGTGCTTGTCATGGAAGGACAAGGACCTGAGCTTGATAACCTAGCACCCACAAAAACAACTCAGGTTTGGTGGCATATGCTTGTAATATTACAAGAGGAGGCAGATCTCTGGAGCTTGTTGGAGCAAACCTACTCCACGAGCCAATAGGAAACTCTATCTCAAAAAACAGCAACAGTGCCTAAGGAATGACACTCAAGACCAACTTCTAGCCTCTAAACATGTTCCCATGCACTCATGCATCCCTGTACACAAAAAGAACTGTACACTAAAGCTGGGTGGTACATGCCTGTAATTCCAGTACTTGGGCCAGGAAGTGGCAGAAGTAGGACAGTCTTAGTTACACGGCAAGTAGAGAGCCAGCCTAAACTACACAAACCTCAAAGTACAGACTTAGCCATTAATTAGCAATCTCTCTTACCTGGCATACCAAGGAGGCCTCCTGGCACAGACAACTGGGGTGCCTGTGCGAAGTTTGAAAGCATGGAGCGGGCAGATGTGGGTATACCACGCTGGAGGCTGCTCTGGGGCTGTGGAGCCTGCAACATGGAGGCAGTTGATAAAACCTTGCCATTATAGAAGTTCAAGTGAAAGTAGACACAGGAGTAAAAAGAAAACACAACCATTTCCTGCAGAAGTGCAGCCCCAGGAGAAAGCAGAGTTGTGGAAAAGTTCCTCACCTGCCGAAGCGTATGATGTCTCATGATGGTCTCCTGTTTACTGACACTGGAGACAGCTGGAGCTGTAGTAGGGGAGAGTGCTGCCTGCTGCTGTAATCGCTGTTCAATTTCCTGTTGGGAATTATTAGATGAGATTGGATAAGACAGCACCTAATTTTCTAACTAGAAAACCAAGGATCTATTTCTGGAATGATAGCAGCTAGTTACAATAATGCAGAAAAGGCAAAGAGTTTGGTGGGATGGCTACACTGAGATCTCCAAGTACAAGCAGCCAACAGGTTTCATTGACTAAAAGTATTCCCTTCTCTCCAGAAAGCTGGTTCTCATGGGGATAACTGGAGGGTGGCGATGGTAACGTAATTAAAACTAACAAATCACTGAGGTCTTCTTTAATTTTTAAAGAGATTCCTTAATGCATTCATGTATGCACTTCACTACTCTGTAGCGCTGGAGACTGAAAGCAGAACCTCAGATATGGGAAGCAGTGCGCTATCATTAAACTAGGATCTTATTTTTGATTCTGCCTATCAATTTTCCACTAGGCTCATGATGCTGCCCAAGGATGGTTAGTGGAGTGGGAAATGGAACAGAGAAAAGGACCTGCGTATCCTGACATATCCTTCCCTTCATAGAACTTCTAATTCTACAGTTACTGTCAGGAAGTGCTCATGCACTTCTATCACCACTAATCTTCACTGGGATACTTCATCATCTAATCTTCCCTTTGACATTTAACTACAGATTGCATACCTGAAAGTATGTGGCAAATTTCTTCCAACAAAATTCATTTGTCTGACAAGAAAATAAGATGGAGAACAGAGGACCTGGATGTTATGGTGCGGGCCAATAATCCCAACTCTCAAGAAGCAAAGATGAGAGAATCAATGATTCCAGGCCATGCAGAGCTCATGGTGAGACTTTCCTCGGAGCTATGGAAAAAGTCAAGCTCCAAGCCTTTCTGTGCTTTGATCTCAGTCACACATACTCGGTATTAGGTTTTCAGCCAATCAAAATCAACCAAATGATACAAAGGGGACAGAGTAATGAAAATGTTTTTATTGTTTTGCTTTTTGATACTGGAGCTCACTACCTAGTCTAGGCTGGCCTGGAGCTCTGTAGACTCTGAGTTGGCTGCCTCCAGAGTGCTGGAGAGATGTGCCACCACACTTTGCAAGAAGAGATGTGTTTCAATGTTGATTTGAGTTTTGTTGTTGTTTTTTTTTTGAGACAGGGTTTCTCTGTGCCGACCAGGCTACCCTTGAACTCAGAGATATACCTGCCTCTGCTGGAATTAAAGGCGTGTGCCACCATAGCCCAGCTCTGGTTTTTTTTGTTTGTTTGCTTGTTTTGTTTTTGAGACAGGGTCTTATCATTAGACTGTCTGTCCTGAAACTCACTAGGTAGGCCAGAATAGCCTCAAACGCACAGAGATCCACCTGCCTCTACCTCTTGAGTGATGAGATTAAGGCGTGCTCCACCACACTCTGCTTTTATTTTTTTAGAGGAACCTGGGTTTCCAGGCCCAAAACTCTATGGGAACCACCTGGGTAATAGAAGCAACAACCTTTTAGGAAAACCAAACCGATTCACATGACTGTTGGGGTAGGAATCAGAATTCTCACCTGTTCCTGCTGCAGGGCTTTAACAAAAGCGTTTTTCAGCCGGTTGGTGTGCTCAGCTTTTAGAGCTTTTTTCTGGTTGGAGGTCATACACTGCTCACAGAGGATCTTACCATTCTTTTCTTGCTTCCAGTGAGGGGTGAAATCTGTGCGGCACTGGGCACAGACAAAGGGTTCGACCCTCAACAGTGAGGCACAGTTTTTGCCTAGACACCAATAATAGAATAATTAGTGGTTTCCATCTCCCACCTCTTCTGTTACTCTTCACTAAGTATCTTTCCCACAAGTTAATTCTGTTCACTTAGAGACTAATCAGTGTCAATGAAATGGCTCAGTGTGTAAAAGTGCTTCTTACGCAAGCCTAAAGGAACTGAGTTCCAGCTTTGAAACCCATGTAAACATGGAAGGAAAGAAATTACTTCACAAAGCTGTCCTCTAGCATCCCAATGGCAACAATATGCCCCGTTGTTGGCACCTCCCATTCTCTTTTCTCCACACCAATAAAGTTAAAAATATTAAAAGAAACTATACAAAAACAAAGAAACCAAAACTACTCCGGGGCTAGAGATAGAATTCAGCAGTTAGTTAAGAAGCACTTTTGTGCCCTTTCAGAGGAATGGAGTTCGGCTCTGTGTACCCACACAGGGGATCACAACCACTGGTAACTCCAGTTCACAGACTCTGAGGCACTATTCTGAAGTCTGAGGGAACAAAGCACAAAAGCAAATGTACACACATGAAAGCAAAAGCACTCATAGAAATTAAATAAATGAAATATAAAATTTACTGTCTTATTTTGAGATAGGGTCTCACTGGGCAGTAGTGGCACATGTGTTTAATTCCAGCACTGGGAAGGCAGGGGCAGACAGATCTCTGTGAGTTCAAGGCCAGCCTGGTCTACAGAGTAAGTTCCAGGACAGCAAACATTACACAGAGAAATCCTATCTCCAAAAAAACAAACGAACAACACCAACAAACCAAAAGACTAAAACAACGACAACAAAAAGAGATAGGGTCTCCCTATGTAGTTTCAGCATCCTGGAACTCTGCTTCCCTAGCGCTAAGGTTAAAGGTATGTACCACCTCACACTGCCTTACATTTTTTTTTTTCCAATACAATTTAATAAATACTTTGGCTTGATAATCAGAGCAGTTGGGAGGCTAGGGAAGGAGGCCCCTGAGCTTGAGGTAAGGCTGGGCTACAGAGTAAGGCCAATCCCTACCTGGCTACATAGTGTTACAAAAATCTCATAACAATACATTCAGAATCAAAAGGATTCACTTAACCAATGCTTTCTGTTTTTTAAATTTTGTTTTATTTATTTTTTGTTTTTGTTTTTTCCTTGAGACAGGGTTTCTATGTGTATTCCCAAGCTGTCCTGGAACTCACTCTGTGGACCAGGCCGGCTCTTCAGAGATCCACCAACCTCTGCCTCCCAAGTGTGGGCATGGGCCACCACACTTGGAGCTCGCTCTCTACCCAACCCCTCTCTTTCTCTCTTTTTTCCAGACAGGGTTTCTCTGTGTAGCCCTGGCTGTCCTGGAACTCACTCTGTAGGCCAGACTGGCCTCGAACTCACAGTAATCTGCCTGCCTCTGCTCCACAAGTGTTGGGATTACAGGTGTGCCCCACTATAGCCCCCCCCCCCCGTTTCTTAACATCACTTTATGTTGCACTTTCCCTTTGCATATATGTATATTTACAATACTCAGCTATCAGGGTCTGAAGAGTTACTTTGTGAGCATTTTTTTTAAATAAGGTTTTACACTGTAGCTCAGGTTAGCCTCCAACTTATAACAGCACTCTTGCCTTAGTATTTCAAGTGCTATAATTACAGGCATAAGCTACCTTACCTGGCTGAAATCAAGGCACCCTCTGATCTGTGAATGTTTAGTTAGTCCTCTAGGGACTTTCTGATACTGTTTGGAAATTTAAGCTTAATAATGCCTCTTGGCATCACACTGCATGGTGTAAGAGTCTGGTTCATACTGTCATACTGGGTTGCAACTTTCATACTTAAGTTATTTACATTAGTATATATAGTTTTTCAACTATAAACATTAAAAGGGTGGGGAATACAACCAAGCACAAAGTCACAAAACCCAGAAATTTTATTCATCTAAAGCATAGGCATAGAGGTGCTTTGTGAAGGCCAAGGCAAGGCGGCTCTTGGGCAGACCAGCTTGGTCTACATATAGTGAGTTCCAGACTAGCCAGGGTTATATGATGAGACTGTCTCTCAACAACAAAAAAATAATAACAAAAATTAAAAACTAAACAAGATGTCTTCATTATTCTGTTTCCTGACTGTAGTTGTGAGGTAACCAGCTGCTTCAAGCACCTGATATCTCTGACTCACTACTATTAATGAATTACACCCCGAAAATGTGTACCAGAATAAACTCTCAAAAATAGAACACCACAATATCTTGGAAAAAAAAAAAAAAAAGCCCTCCCTCCTACCCCTTCACTGAAACAGGGTTTTTCTGTGTAGACTTGGCTGTCCTAGAACTCACTCTAGACCAGGCTGGCCTTGATAGATATCCAGCTGCCTCTGCCTCCCAGAGCTGGAATTGAAAATGTGCACTACCACCACCACCCAGCCACTTTACTATTACTATTTTGGAGAGGATGTTATGTTTTCCAGGGTGATCTAGAATTGACTGTGTATCTTATCTGAGGATACCCTTGAACTTGTAATCCTCTTACCTTTACCTTCCAGATGAGCAAGTTATTCTACCAACTGAACTACATCTCTAGACTCTACTCTGTTTTTTGCTTGTTTTTAAGACTTACTTACTTTTACTTCATATGTATGGGTGCTTTGCCTGAATGTATGTACCAATTGTATACTTTGTGTGCTGGGAACTGAACCTAGGACTAGCCAGTGCTCTTAACCACCGAGCCAGCTCTCTAACCTTCTTTTTTTGAGATATTGTTCCCTAAAAGCTTGTATAACCAAGTGATGGAAGATGGTTTGGCAATAAGAACTGAGCAGATTTAATTTATTTAGAGACAAGGTCTCATTATGTAGTTCTATGTGGCCTCTACCTTGAGATCCTCCAGTCTCAGTCTCCCAAGTACCACAGATACTTGTATGTTCCTCCAGCTTTCTTTGTGAGACAGGATCTTGCTATGTTGCTCAGGCTGGCCTCAAATGCTCAGTATTCCCCCATTTGTCTCAGTGGGACAATAAGCATGTCACTACACCCAGCTTAGTAGTACTAAATAAAAGTTTTAAGATAGATTCTCAGTCTGTACTCTGAATTGGCTTTCACTTTACTTGAACTTGGAGCAATCCTCCTGCCTCTGCCTACAAAGTGGTGGGCTTCTACGTAAGGAGCTATCAGGGCTGGATTAAGAGCAGTTATTAAATACTACACAGTTCCCTGGAACACTTGTTCTCTGCCAAGAGGCTTGGCAACTGCATGCTTAGAGACTTAACTAGAAGGAAGTGTTACCTTGGCTGTCAATGACACTCTGTACGACTTCTTCCAAGCCTACCATGTAGATAAATTCGCTATTGGCTGCACTAGGCAGGAAGTGAAGTAAGGGAGCAGGAGGTTTTGGAGGTGGTATCTCCAGGAGCGTCTTTTCCAGCTGTTTTCGAAGAGCCAATTTGGCGGCAGCCTGTGAGTTGGCAGCATCGCTCATGGCACTGGGGCTAGGAAGTGGTGAGGACACTCTGTTCACAGTCCCTGGCTGGATATGGGAGGCAAGGTTCATATAGATGGCAGAAGACGTTGTGCGCTGACAGGGAACAGAAGAGCTTGACTGCTGAAAGGGAACAATGGACAGGTGGATGCTAAATGAGAGACTAAGCCTTAATTTTAACTACTTAGTCCTAGTCAGACTGCTAAGCTTCTTCAAAACAGAAAACATTCAATTTATCACTAAGACATAATCCTGGCACATAAAAGAATGATGGCACCGGTAAGCTAAAGCTATTCAAGAAAGAAACCATCAGAGATCTTTCAGTCACATTCATACCTCTAGCTCCTTTTTCATACAAAGATTTGTTTTGTTTGTTTTCAAGACAGGGTTTTCTGTGGAGCCTTGGCTGTCCTGGACTCACTTTGTAGACCAGGCTGGCCTCGAACTCACATTGATCTGCCTTCCTGAGTGCTGGGAATATAGGCCTGCACTACCGCACCCAGCATATACACAGATTTATTTTTGAGAATTTCATACATAAGTACTGTATTTATATCATTTCCATCCCACTTTCACCCCTAGATTAAGATCTTTCTTAAGGCAGATTTTAGCTAATTTAGCTTTCCTCTACAATAAACTACTTTTTCTACCACTATTTTTATATAATTCCTTAAAAAGCATCCATTCTGGGGAACACTCTCTATTCAAGTCACTTTTTTGTCCTAATTTCTCTATACACAAAACCTTAAAACCTGTGGCTCTTTCAATAATAAAAGCAAACAAAGGATTTTTCTGTTTGTACAGCAGCACTTGCTCTTACTGGTTGGTAACTGATTGCAGGATTCATATTAGGTGTTGTGGTGCGTACTATGCCAGGCTTCGGTGGCCCCCGTTGGCCCTGAAGTTGGGCTGGATTTGGTGCAATAACACGTTGAGACATCAACATGTGTGGAAGGGTTGTGTTGGTTGCTGAACGGATGACACTGTGACCCTAAAGGGAAAGGAGAAGAAAAGAAAAACAAAACCAAAAAACTCACAGATGGCATAATACCCCAGAAGATGCAAAGAGAAAACACTGCTTATAATGGACAGCAAGTAGAACCATGGGAACACACACTTGATAATTTCATTTAACAATGCAATGGGAAACTGCTACCATTACTCTAGTCAAATAGATTTTTTAGATTCACTTGTTTTGAGTATTTTCCCTGCATGTGTGTATACACCATATATGTGCCTTGTCTGCTGAGGTCAGAAGAAGATGTCAGATTCCCTGCAACTAGACTTAGAGATGGTTTTGAGCTACCATGTGGGTGGTAGGAATAGAACTCAGGTCCTCTACAAGAACAGCAAGTGCTACCTCTGATGCATCTTTCCAGGCCCTCTATCATTACTTATATGCATATCTGGTGCCCTTGGAGACTAGAAGAGGGTATTAAAGAAATGAGCTCTTTGTGGGTGCTAGTACTTAAATGCAGGCCATATGCATTTAAATGCAGGCCACTAAGCCATCTCCCCAGGTATGATTTTTAATTTTTAAAAAAGATTTATTATTTGTGTTTGTCTGTGTACATAAATGCATGTAATGCCATGCTAGAAGGGTGTTGGATTCCTTAGTGCTAGAATTGCAAGCCACTTAAAGTGGGTACTGCAAACCCATCTCTGGCTTTTTTTTCTTTTTCTTTTTTTTTTGAGTCCTGCCTGTCCTGGAACTTATGTAGATCAGGCTGGCCTCATAGTCAGATTCTTTACAGTCTTTACAAAAAACATCCCCAAATAAAGACAGGACAGACAGACTTCTCCAATAGTAAAATCATGGGTCACATACCTGTAATGTTCTCAAATTCTGAGGTTCAATCCCTTGAGCCCCAGGCCGGGAGGGAAGCTTAGATAAGCCTTGCTGTCCCACATGTGCAGAAGATGGCTGAACAATAGATGCTGCGTTCTGTACAACTGGAGTCTAGGAGGGGAAATAGAAAAAGAGACTGTGGGCCTAACTGTGGTGGCACGCCTTTAATCCCAGCACTCAGGAGACAAAGGCAGAAGGATCTATGAGTTTGAGGCCAGCCTGATCTACAGAGTGAGTTCCAGAACAGCCAGGACTGCACAGAGAAACCCTGTCTCAAAAACAAACAAACAAACAAACAAAACAAAACAAAACAAAAAAAAAACTAAACCCCAAACCCCCGAGGTTGAATTTAGTGAAGTTCTAGGTTTTTTAAATTCCCTTGTGAGTATAAATGTGAAGTTCCTATTGCCAAGGAAGAAAGATGAAAAAAATTAAATTAAGGCTCTTTGGATTTTTTCATTCTTATTTTCTTGATTTGTTTCTTTAAGACTAGGTCTTGTTATATACAGCCTGGGCCAACCTGGACCTCAATATGTAGACTGGGCTAGCCTCAAACAGAGATCCACACGGGTTTGTCTCCCAACTGTTAAGATTAAAGGTCTGTGTAACTATGAGAGGTTCTGTCTCTCTCTTTTCAGACAGGGTCTCACATAGCCACCTTAACTCCTTTATAAAAAAAGATTAATTTATTTTTTGTATATGATTGTTTTGTCTTCATTTATGACTGTGTCCCATGTGTGCCTGGTGGCTGCTGAGGGCCCAAATAGGGCACCAGATCCTTTGGAACTGCACTAGCTTCTGCTTGTGAGCTACCACAAGTGGGTGCTGGAACAAAATTCGGTCTCTGTGCAGGAGCAGCAAGTGCTCTCTCAGCTACCTTTCCAGCTCCTTGAACCTAACTCTTGATTCTAACTCGACTTTCCAAGTGCTGGTATCACAGACACACATTACCATGGCCACTTAAAAAGTTTTTCTTGATAAATGCTGAAGGTTAAAACAAAACAAACAAATAAACAAAAGACAGAACTACTACTTTTTAACCTGTTTACTCTGTAGAGACTAAAACAAAAACTACAGAACCAGAGAATGGTCCACAAAGCTGACTCTACCTGGAGCAGTCTCTCTCATCTCAAGCCTTTTCCTTTCTAGAAATACTACCTTTTGGACCACATTCTCTTTCTGCAGCTGACTCTGTCTCAATTTCTTTAACAGCACCAGACGAGCTTCCTCCAGTCGTAGCTCATCTCTCAGTTGCTTGATAAGCTGCTGCCGTTCCTCAATGCCTTTCCCCTAAGGAAACATGGAGGCGGTAGGTCAGCAACAGCAACAGGTACCCAGAATCCCTTCCCGTAAGAAATAAGGTTTTCTCTTCTAAAACCTTCAAATTCTTTTATAAGAAGCAGAAGAGAAGATATGACTCTATCTTTGTAGTCCATGCAGAGTATCATTCAGGAAGTACTCAAAAGTACTTGTAGACTATATATAAATGTCAATCAGTACATTCCTGGCAAAAACAGATGACTGACAAAACGGAAACAATATATATATGTTTAAATAGCCTCTAAATCTTTAAAAATCATACTTGATGTAGATATATATAAAAATAAGAATTCTTCTATATTCTGAGACTCTAGATAATGTAAAGGAAATCATCACACTAAGGGTTTACTTTATGTAACTTAAATTACAAAGTTTTATTTCATCTTCTAAAGATACATTATATTGAATATGACTTTATATACATGCTTAGCAAACTTTTTTTTGTTTGGCTGAACAGCTACCTCTCAAAGGGTACACTGTGAAGAATCAGTATGAGTAACTTATCAAATAGGTAGTAATTTAAATCCAAAAAGCAAATCAAAACAAAAATACAAAACCAAACCAGGGAATTAAAGAGAATGGAAGAAACATAAAAGGAAAAAAGAAAAGCAAGCAAGAAAGAAAGAAAGAAAGAAAGAGAAAAGAGAAGAAACAACTTCCTTCCTTTTTTACCTTAAACATCTCTAGGTTGGCTGCTTTGAGTCTCTCTTCCATCCGGGAGCTGGACCGGGGACTGGAAGCCTCATTATCAGACAAAACAATTATGTCTGGGGAAGGAGTTAGCCTTCCTCGGTCTGGCTCACTGGACAAAAAAATAATAATAATAATAATTATAGTATTTCAACAGTTTCCTAAAAAGAAAATTTCTTCACTACAATGAACAAAGAAATCCAAGGGAAGTTGGGTCTATCCTGATTCAGCAAGAGATAGACAGGTCCTAGAATAAAGACACTAAGATATAAATGAGGGCAAGACCTCAGCAAAATACTTTTCTAATTTAAAATCTGTCAGGCTGTGCAGGCACAAACATATAAAGTGATGAGAAACTTCAAGAATTGGGGGATGATGGCCAGGTGTGGTGACACCTGTCTGATCCCAGCGTTCAGGAGGCAGAAGCAAGCGGATCTTTGTGAGCTCAAGGCCAGCCTGGTCTACAAAGAGAGTGCCAGGATAGCCAGGGCTGTTACACAGGGAAACCTTATCTTGAAAAACAAAAGACAAACAAAAAAGAATTGGGGATAAAAGGGTTGGTTCAGAGCTTAGAAGAGTTGGCTCTTCCAGAGGACACAGCATTAGTTCTCAAGACTGTTCACAATCATCTGTAATTCCAGTTTCAGGAGACCTGATGCCCTCTTTGGGTCTCCATAAGAAGCAGGCACACATGTCACCATATGACATACATGTAGGCAAAATACTCATACACATAATATGGTAGGTTTTTTTTTTTAATAGAAAAAAAATTAAAATGGTGCTAAAGAGAGAGCTGAAAAAAGAACACTGGCTGCTCTTCTAGAGGGCACAGGTTCAATTCCCAGCTCCCACACGGCTTACAACTGTAACCCCAGACCCAGGGGGTATGATATTCTCTTCTGGCCACCACTATACATACATGGTACACAGACATCCATGAAAGCAAAACACCCACACATGTACAAATACCTTTGAAAAAAGAGATATTCAGTATGGTGGCTCACACAGTCTAATCTACACAGAGTGTTCCAGGCCAGCCAGGGCCACCTAATGAGTTCTGTCTTAAAATAAAATAAAAAACTAAGTGCTCTAATACCACATTTTACTTCTAACCTTTCCTTATATCACAACACTGAGCGGTTATTAGGGTGAACCAGTAGAATCTAGTCCTCTCTTTTGAGTACTACTGACGGACATGAGGGAAGCAGCTCACTCTCACACTAATGACATGGTTCTGTTTATGTGAGTGTTTTCTGTCAAGAGGAAATTATAAAGAGGAGACAAAAGGAGGTGTGAACAATGGCTTGAGGAAACTAACAGTATTAACTCTAAAGCATACAGCCTCCTGGAGAAAGACTAAGCCACAGACACACTAGATACTAGCCAGTATCTAGTACCTTCTCTGAAATTTATCCAGAACTACTTTGATCTAAAATCCTTCACATGAACTTTTACTTCCAAATCTATTCATTTTGATAACCCTTGTTTTTATTTCTACAACCCTGTTTAAGATTTATTTGTTACATATATAATGTCCTGTCTGCATGTACAACTGCACACCAGAAGAGGGCACTAGATCTCATTATAGATGGTTGTGAGCCACCATGTGGTTGCTGGGAATTGAACTCAGGACCTCTGGAAGAGCAGCCTGTGTTCTTAACCTCTGAGACGTTTTTCTAACACCTCTGCAGCCCTGTTTTAAAATTCTGCAGAATTTTATATATTCTACTGGATACAAACAACCTGAAAATTCTAATTTCCTTAGATTCTCAAATCAACAAATATATCCTCCCACCTCTCCTGATTTTTAAATGTTTGTGTAAGCCAGGATCTCATGCAACTGGCTAGCCTCAAAAAATCCTGATCTCCCTGCTTCTACTTCCCATGCACAATGATCTTAAGAACGGAACACCATGCCGGGCTAAAGTTATTTTTTCCCCTTTCTTTTGTAGTAAAAAGGCTAGAACTCAAGGCCTCACAGATACACAAACATGCCTTCTATTGCTGAGCTACAGCTACAGCTTTTGAGACAGAATAGCTGGGAGTATATAAGTCTAAGTTAGGTTGATATGCTTGTAGAGTTTTCTGTTTTGTTTTTCAAGACAGGGTTTCTCTGTGTAGCTTTGACTTGCTCTGTAGACCGGGCTGGCCTCGAACTCAAGAGATCCACCTGCCTCTCCCTCCCTGAATGTTGGGATTACAGGCATGTGCCACCATGTGCTTATAGGTTTTAAAAGGTGGAACTTAAAGCCCAAAAGCTCATAGGTCATTAACTTTAACACCCTATGCACTATTTTCTCAAGGTTTTTATTTTGTTTTGTTTTGCCTGTGTTTTTGTTTTTTTGTCTCGGGTCCTTTTGGGACACAAAGTATTTGTATGTTATTGGGAATCAACCTAGGACCCTATGCATACTAGGTAGTCTACTACTGAGCGACATTTCTAGCCCCAAGAAACCTTTTTGTTTTTAATTTTTATTAATTTAGTGTCTATACAGTCATGTACATATGTGCTAGGGTGCAGATGTGGCTGTTAAGGACAACTTTGTGGAGTCAGGTCTCTCCTTCTAATATGTGAGGTTCCAGGAATTATAAACTTAGGTCATCAGCCTTGGTGGCAAGTGCCTTTACCCACTGGGCCATCTTGCTGGCCCCTGTGGCCCAGACAAACATTGAACTCACAGCAAACACCTGCTGCTTCCATTTCCCAAGTGCTGGAACTATAACATGGAGCACCACCACTCCTGGTTTCACCTAAAGGCGGCTTTTAAAGTAAAGATAAGCCTTTACTTTCTCAACAGGGTAAAATCTGAGTCCCTGCTAAGTTTAGCTGAGAAAACAGAACAGCAGGGGAGAATGACTGCTTCGTGGACTCTGTATTTGAACTGCACTACAGCCACAAGTCAGACAGTGAGCTGAAGATATGGAGTTCCAGAAAAAAATACCACCAGAATGAGAAAGAGCTTTCTGCTCAGAAGACCAAATAACCTTAGTACCTGACTTTAAATATGCTCCTCTTTTACTTGTCATCTCTACGTTCCTTTATCCTCTCATACTAGGTAAGCAATTCTGAGGCTTGAAAATACCCCACTGATTCACCAGTGCTTTTTTGTTTGTTTTTGTTTTTTAAATCACCAATTAGCAGCTTTGTGAAATTCTGGTCCTGGCTAGGTAGGCATATTCTGTAAAAAAGATTGTTTTTAAGGTAAAACATTCTTCCCTAAATTTCTATTGTTGAGACTGCTCAGTACCAGGATGGGCAGAGATATTCCTGAATGAATAGTTTAAAACTGTGTAACATTATCATAACTTACACTACCAAACAACACTAAACTATTTTATACTTAGATACAACCAGGTATGTATTAGATAGATGGCACAGAAAGGCAAAAGCCCATGTCAAGTCTTGATCCCAGTTTGTTTATTTTGGTTTTCTGAGACAGGATTTCTCTGTGTAGCCCTGGCTGTCTTGAAACTCACTGTGTAGATCAGGCTGGTCTCAAAGTAAAAGGTCTGCCTGCCCCTGCCTCCCAGGTGCTGAAACTAAAGACGTGTCACTATGCCTGAAATCTAAAATTTTCTAAAGCACTATCCGAGGCTTCTAAGTAGTAAACTTTCACAGGTTAAGAGACTATTAAAAGCTGAATACCAAGCTGGGCATGGTGGCACACACCTGTAATTGCAGCACTCAGGAAGGCAGAGGCAGGCAGATTACTGTGAGTTCGAGGCCAGCCTGGTCTATAAAGCAAATCCAGGACAGCCAGGGCTACACAGAGAAACCCTGTCTCAAAAACAAAAATAGCTGAATACCAATTATGCTTCAACCTGGCATATTCCCGGAAGCTATAAAGCTTCTAATTTTGTTTTTTGTTAGTTTTTTATAGCCCTGGCTGGTCTTAAACATGCAACACCTGGCTTAAAGCTCCCAATTCTTATCCCAGCATTAAAACAAAGAAGTCGGGGGCTGGAGTGATGGCTCAGTGGTTAAGAGCACGGGCTGCTCTTCCAAAGGACCCGGGTTCAATTCCCAGCACCCACATGGCAGCTCACAACTGTCTATACCTCCCAATTCTAAGGGATCTGACACCTTCATACTAATGCACATAAAATTAAATAAATTATTAAACAATAACAACAACAACAAAGAAGTCTGCCTGGGTGTGATATAGATCTGGAAAATCCCAGGGCAGCAGCAAATGGATAACCGCAGATTCAAGTCCCACCACAAACTACTAGAGAAAAAAAAAAAAGTTGTTTCTCTACCATTCTAAAACAGTAGTTATACTAGTTTCACTCTACTTAATATTTAATAAATAACAAGTTATTTCACAGATAGCAGAATTCACCCCATTAGTGGTATTTAAGCAACAAAGACAGGACGCGTGTTACAAATTCCACTTTCCATATTTTTCCTTTTATTCTTTTATTTTCTTTTAAAAGATTTTATGTGCATGAGTGTTGCCTACAGACATACATACCCACTACACCCATGGCTGGAACCCTCAGAGATGAGAAGGAATTGAATCTCTTGGAACTGGAGCTATAGATGGTTGTGAGCTATAAATGCTATGGGTGCTGGAAACTCAACCCAGATCCTCTGCAAGGGCACCAAGTACTTTTTATTCAAAGAAGTCATGCTTCTCCTTAGTTCGTTCTTACAGAACAGCTTGTGGGGAATTGGAAAGAGATGCCATTATATTCAATGCTCATTATCCATAAATAAATTAAACAGAATGTTTGGGTTTTCAGGGCCATAAGACCTTTTGGGGGGACAATATTTGGGAAAGATCCAAGCACCTTACACATGTTAAGTAGGCACTGTTTTTTCAATGCCTAATCCCACATTCTGATTTTTGATTAAATATAATTAATCAGCATTGCCAGCTTGTGAAACTGGTGCCTATGAAGAACATATTTAAAGAGCTTCACTTTGGGACATGAAAAATCTATCTGTATTTCATTCACTTGCTCTGGAAGAATGTATGATTGTGGAGCAAATGGGCTGCTCAGGCACCTGTTTTCATCCATCCACATTCATCCCTCCTGAAGAATATAAAGTAGATCCACTCATACAACATTTCTCCAAGTCTACCTGCTGTAGCTTCCAAGGACATTTCTTGGGGGAATTTATTTTAGGTTTTTACAACAGTTTTTAAATGTTATTACCAAGAGTAACTACTCTATGGTTTTTGTTTGTTCTTTTTTTTTGCTTGTGTTTTTGAGTTCTGGAACAACACTAATCAAGACTGAGAAACAAACACACTGTAACTATTCCTTCCTTCTTCCCCTCCATCCATTAGTCTAGTTTGTTAAAGATCCTGCGTTAGATTAGTGCTAGGAAAAAGTCAGCAAGGTCAAATAAAGAGCATATGAATAATGAGTAATTCTTACTTTTATCAGCGGTAAAACTAGGGCTATCTATACTGTGATTCAACTACCAGGCAGACTTAAGCCTCAATTAGCTCTAGGTTCCTTTCTTCAGTTTATACTTTGACACACCCCAGAAAAGGAACCTGTGTACGTGCATGCGTGTGTGCAGGGCCTTGGTAGCACATGCCTTTAATCCCAGCACTCGGGAGGTAGAGGCAGGTGGATCTCTGTGCGAGTTCAAGGCCAGCCTGGACTATAAAGAGCTCCAGGACAGCCATGGGGCTACATCAAGAAACCCTGTCTTGAAAAACCAAAAAAAAAAAAAAAGTGTGTAAGAGAAAGAGACGGAAAGACAGAAAGACTAGGAATGAGCATATGTGTACAAAGGAACCTGTATGTAGGGGTTGAGAAAAGTGGTACCAATAGGGCAAGAATGTAGAGACCACATGTGCTAATTTTCCTGTGACACAAAGAAGCCAGGTCTGACTTTTTTTAATGTAATAGAATCTGAGATCTATAATACACAAATCTTAAATCCCTGGAATATGAAGGAAGCTTTGTGTGGTTTCTCTGTGTAGCCCTGACTGTCCTAGAACTTGCTCTGTAGACCAAGCTGTGCTTGAACCTCAGAGATCCACCTGCCTTTGCCTCCCCAGTGCTGGAATCAAAGGTATGAGACACCACCGCTGGCCAGCTGATGCCAATTTCTTTGCTTTAATCCTATAGCCATCTTGTCGGGGGAGGGGGGAAGCAGGATAATACATACCAATTGGGCTAGGATCAGAAATAATCTTTTAATTTTTGTTTTGTTTTGTTTTGTTTTCCCCCCAGAGCTGAGGACCGAACCCAGGGCCTTGGGCTTGCTAGGCAAGCGCTCTACCACTGAGCTAAATCCCCAATCCTTGGGGTTTGTTTTTTAAAAAGGGGAAAAAAAAAAAAAAAAAAAAGATGTCTGCAGAGATGGCCACAGATACAAGAAGAGGGTGCTGGATCTCTTGGAGTTGGAATTATAGGTGGCTATGTACCATTTGATGTGGGAGTTAGGATTTGATTTCCAGATGTCATGACTGAGCAGCAAACACTATTAGTTACTTTGTCACCTCTTTGGCCCCCAGAAATAATCATTATATCTTAAGTAAGAACTATGGCTTTTATGAGCTTCATCTGGAAATAAAAGGAACTCATGGCTACAGGACACAGTTCTTCTTCCAAGAAGCTTTAGGATATTATCATGTGGTAGTTCACACATGTTATCCCAGCACTAATATGCTGAGGCAAGAGGACTGCCACAAGTTCAAGACCAGTATGGCTATAATGTGAGACCCTGCTGCAAAACAACAAAATTAAAAAACAAAAACAAAACAAACAAACCAAAAAACAGCTGTAAGAGGAAAAGCACCTTCCTCTCACTGAAATTTGTCCCATTTTTACAGCTTTTTTGAAGAAGACTGTGCCTGGAGACGGCTAAGCTGCTCCATACCTCCGTCTTGCACTCATATCCACAGGCTCGTCATTGATGTTTTCTTTGCCTGGCCTTCCAGCAGTCCTATTGTCTCCATGAGGCCTGAGATTTCCATTGAGTTTCTCTTCATAACCCTTGACACCACTCCCATCTTGTTTACTAGGTAACTCATGGGGCACCTCAAGATTTGCCAAATCTTTCCTTTTGAGAAGTGCCAACATTTTCAGACGTTCCATGGCCTCATGACCCTCCATTTTGAGTCGTTTTGCCAGGACATCATCTCGCTCATCTGCTGGGTCCAAACTTCTCTTCAAAAGATTCAGGCGAAGAGCATCTTCTGTCATTCTATCCATCCTTTAAAAAGAAACACACGAGAAAGATCAGAATACAGTTCCTTATGTAGGAATGTGAAGTGCTAAGGTAAAGAAAAAAATAATTCATGTAACAAACATTCAAAAGTCACAGATAACAGAGCTACCTTCCAATGCTATTTTTGTCCTACAACATCTATACGAAGTATTTCTCTAGTCAACTTCATCAATGAAAACAAACTTCCAATACATTCTAGTCACCAAGGCCTTTAATTATAAAAGGTACCTGAAATCAAACACTACACTCCTGTGGATAGTTCTTTAAAAACAACCAACAAAGCTGGGCATGGTGGTGCACACCTGTAATCCCAGAACTCGGGGAGGCAGAGGCAGGTGGATCTCCACGAGTTTGAGGCCAGCCTGGTCTACAAATGGAGTCCAAAACAGCCAAGGTTACACAGAGAAACCCTGTTTTGAAGAAAGAAAAGAAAAACAAAGAAACCCAACCAACTAACCAAACAACAAAACCCAACAAACAACAACAAAAACATTCAAGCTAGGGATGATAGAGATTGCTGGTAATCCCAGCACTTGGGAATCTGAGTCAGGAGGATCTAGAATTTAAGGCCAACCTGAGCTATGGTGCCAGATCCTGTATATAAACAAACAGACAAACAAACAAACAAACAAACGGGCTAGAGACGTGATTAAAAGTACTTGCTGCAAAAAGGGGAAAAAAAAGTACTTGCTGCTCTTGCAGAAGACTGGGGTTTAGGTACAGCTCCCAGAACACACATGGCAATTTACAAGCATCAGTAAAACTCCAGTTCCAGGGAATCCAGAGCCTTCTCTGGTCTCTGTAGGCTGAATCAGGCACATATTCAGTGTGTGTGTGTGTATCATGTAGTCAAAACACACATACACAAAAAATTTAAAAAATAAACTGGGGGAGGGGGCTACAGCTGGGATGCAAAGTGAATAAACTGTAATAAAAAAAAAACACAAACAAAACTGAAACAACAACAACCAATAGAGCCAGCAAGATAGCTCATTGGGCAAAGGTACTTGCTGCCAAGTCTGATGTCCTGAGTTGAACCTCAGAGCTCACATAGTAAAAGCAGAGTCAATTCCTCAATATTGTCTTCTGACCTCCAAATGAATGCTATGCAATGTCCCATAATAAAGAAATAAATGTATATTTTATTTTTGAGACAATCTCTCCACAGTCTTGGAACTTAATATGTAGACAAGGAGGGCCTTGAACTCAAGAGATTTGACTGCCTCTGCCCTCCCCAGTGTTGAGATTAAATTACTTTATTGTACCAGCATAATCTATGTCTACAGTCTAAATATTGTCCTACTCACAGATAGTATGTCCTTACCTGGCATCAAGGAAACCTCTCCTTGCAACAGACAGCAGTCATTTCAGACAACCACACAAAACCTATCAAAACACACAGTTCCACAGCCTGCTACAACATCTGTAACTCCCATACCCAAGGCTCAGGAAGTGGGGCAATTTTTTTTTTTTTTTTTTTTTACGAGAAGAACAACGAGCTTTGCTAAGCCAGATCTTTGAGTTTGAGGCCAGCATGGTCCTGGAACAAAGCAAGTTCCAGGGCAGCCAAGGGTACACAGATAAACCCTGTCTCAAAAAACCAGAGAGAGAGAAAGAGAGAGAGAGAGAGAGAGAGAGAGAGAGAGGGAAAAGAAACATCAAAGGCATTCACAAAGCCTCACCAACATGACTGCCTTAAACAAGAGGTGAACAAGGACAACAGTCGTGCTAACATGGATGAGGGAAAGCCCAGGAGGCCTCAAGCCTATACAAACAACAACAGGCAACAGAAGAATGCTGAAGAGCACACCAACAGTGTGAATGGTCAGCCCTAAAAATATACATATAAGTAACATTATACAGATGAGCCTTGTTTCCTACCCTCAATTCTACATAAATCTGGATTTAAAAAGAAATTTTAAGATGCTGCCTTTTCCTCAATCTCCCTTCTAGTATCACTAAAACCTCTTATAGTAGTTTCCTCGAGGGGAAGCTCATTAAGACTGGAGGCAAACAACTCAAAAACAGCTTTTGGAAGTCCCCCAAACTGACCAGATTCATTCTATTCCTCCCTTCCCCAGAATATATAAGCAGTAAAGACTACAAGGGTCATTTGCAGGACAGCCAAGCTGCCTGGAGACCAAAAGAACTGCCTACAGCAGTGGTTCTCAACCTTCCTAATGCTGCAAGCCTTCAATACACCTCATGTTGTAGTGATCTCAACCATAAAATGCTTTTGTTGCTACTTTGTAACTGTAATTTTGCTACCGTTATGGACTTCAATGTAAATATCTATGCTTCTCTAGAGTCTTAGGTGAGTCCTGTAAAAGGGTTGTCATTCAACCCCAAAAGGGGTCATGGCCCACAGGTTGAGAAATGCTGGCTTACAAGACCCAAACACCAGCAGAGCTGCCTCAAAGAGGCTCAAACCAATTGAGCCATGAGAAAGAGCACTCTCCAAGCTGCTGAGCTGCTGGCGGGTGTGCGCTGTGCTCTAGGCTTCCAGCTTTGGAAGCTGTCACCATGCTTTAGTGGTACAGCAGCCTTTGAGCCATTTCTGCTACCATAACTAACCCTTTACCCATATTCCTATAAGTAACCCTGATAAAATTCATTGGTTCACCATGGTGGACTTTGGAGATATCTGTACTTTGGTCTGGCATGGGCTCCCCATCTGAGATGTATTATGTGTGTGTTGCTCAGGAAAAGTTTGTCACAAAGCACTCCCCCATCTTGCAATTAAAAAAATTATACAGTACATCTTCCCACTAAAATTATAGTGCATATACTCAGAGCCAGACACCTTAAGAAGCAGTATTGTGTATTTTCATGTACTTATATTTTTCTTGTCCATCTAAATCACCCTATAAATATTAAGTATATCCTACATATCATGTTCAGGGTTAGGGAGTAGAAATAAAGATTTTTTTTTTTTTTACCATGATAGCACACACTTGTAATCCCAACATTTGGGAAGCAAAGAAACATAGACTGTCACAACCCTGACACCATCCTGAGTGAGGTTTAGGCCAGCCTGGACTACAAAACGAGACTCCATTTTTAAAAAGAAATCAAAACCACAGAACAGGATTATATTTAACCTACCTAATTATCTTACTTCATATTGTACTATATTGCTAAACTATGATCTTGTATCTTGCCTGAGAACTGGGGTCTGTTGTCACAATCCAGCAACTACCAGGATTATAACATTGCTAGCATCAATAAAGATCAAAATTCAAAAATTCAAGCATGACTTTTACCAAATATATATTTTTACTAAATATACATTTTACATCATGTATAAAAATTGTTTAAACCACCAAAAGTTAAGAGACTATGACTTTCCATCCTAATTCAGCCACCTAAAGATTAAAACACAAGACAATCTTCTTTGACATTCCTGACTCTTAACCCTTTCCATCGGACAGTGATGGCATACACCTTTAATCCCAGCAGTTGGGAGGCAGAGACAGGCACATCTGTTGAGTTCCAGGACAGCCTGGTGTACAGAGGAAGTTCCAGACAGCCAGGGCCTCACAAAGAAACCCTGTCTCCAAAAACTGAAATAAAAAACCCAAACAACAAAACCCTTTCCTCCTCAAGTTACATTTGACCATGTAACTTGGTGTTTTAGCACAGCAATAGAAACTCTTAACTAAGACAGTATTGTATAAAACTAACATGTACAATGAAAACCTAAACACCACCACCTAAGTCATTAAACATTCTAAATTCTATTTCCTTACATTGAACTTGAAATTAGCTTTGATGTATTATAGCCACCTGTGACCAAGAGAGAAAGTAGTCTGCTCCTGAGAAAGTAGCCACTGTGTACTACAGAACAGTTTTTGGAGCTAATTACATAACTGTGTCAATATAACAAAGTACCCTGAAGCTAGCTAGTCTGTGTATTCCTATTACAGTGGCCAATAAGTAATTTTAATATTTAAACTACTGTAAGCTGGGTTTTCTGTACCTAAACTAAGAACAGTCTAATAGAGAGATCTGTTGGTATAATGTTCTTATGGAATGTATACAATTTACCCTTGTTCATTCAAATGCTGATTTCTCTAGCCCACTATCTGGTTTCATCTGGACATTGCATTGTGATGCAAGCATCATCTGTCTCAAGTTTATGTAAACTTGCCACCATTTGTTCTCTGTAATTGTCTATTAAACATTGCACAGACAGTGCTGTGCAATGGCGAGAATAGGGTGGGACATCCTGGTCTGGAAGGGAGGAGAAGGAAGCAAGAGGGAGGAATAGGAGAGAAGAGACTGGCAGGAGAAGACTTGGAACCACGAAGAGAGATGAACCAGACCTAAGATATGACTAAAATCAAGTATAATGGGTGAAATCTGAATGGTAGGAAACTATGCGGGCTTGGAGGTTTAGGATGGAATAATATTACCCAGCATTGTGCTCTAGGTTAATTAAACAAATTCTAGTCTCTTGTGGTGATTTACATATACAGCTGGTTTAGGACTAACCACTGATTAACCTAAAATAATAAATATTAATAACCCACAACAGAGATGTTAAAAATGACATCTTGAAATCAAGGTGAGTATATTAACAAAACAGCTGCATATGTGGCACATAAGCAAAAGACTCAAAAGCTTAGGCCAACACTAGATAAATATTTTAACAGGCACAGGAAGCATCTGATACATCTGAAATGTTTACACGTTTGTAAAGATAAATCAAACTACTGAAAAAGAATATACAGTTAGAAAGAAAGGGTAGAACCTCAATTTAAGGGTTAAATGATTATAGGAAGTGAGTCAGAAAGCAAGGGAGAAAACTAGAAAAGCGTGTCATGTTAACAAATTAAAGTGACAAAGGAAAATAATTAATGGTGTCAAACAAATATAACAGAGGACCAGAGAGACAGCTAAGTCAGTAAAAAATGGTTGTCAGTTAAACCTAACAGGTTAGCCTGAGTTTGACCCATGGAATCAATGTGAAAAAAGTCAGATGTAGGGATATATCTCTGTAATCGCAACACCCCTAAGGAGAGATGAGAGGAGGAAACAGAATTGCCCAGAACTCCACAGGCTAGCTGGCCTGCAGCACACTATAAAACACAGGAGACCCTGCCTGCAACAATGTCCCCTTGAAAGATCCTTTGACCTCCTCAACATCACTCACACAGATCATACTCACAGCTGCACTACAGCTTCAAGGCCAGCCTAAGATACAAGAGACTATCAGAAAACAAAACAAAGAAGGGAGTGTGGGACCAGGAAGAGATGAAGGAGGGGGCTACAACCAGAATACAAAGTGAATAAATAGAAAATAATAATAATAATAAACGAAAACAAAACAAGCCAGGTGAGGTTGGCACACATCTTTAATTATAGTGCCAGCACTAGCACTAGGAAGGCAGAAGCAGAGGCAGGTGAATTTGGGAGTGAGGCCAACTTAATCTACATAGCAAGTTCCAAGCCAGCTAGGGCAGCAAAATGAGCTGTCTCAAAGACAAAAACACCAAATATTACAAAACCACATTCTACAATTCCCATTTCTGTTCAAAATGACACAAGAGGAAGTAGAGTTGCATCCTACCTGAACAACAAAAACCCACCTTAAACAGGGTTTTCAAGGCACTAGACACCAAACCACAAATGTTAGCACAAGTGACAAGGAACGTGAAGTAAGCCCTACAGCTATCCTTGTTCACTGACATTAAAGAATTTCTAGGGGACAGCAGGGAGGAGATGGAGCAGAGAACAATTATTATAATGACAGCCAAATTTTCATGGCTAGACTCTCACAAAGAAACAACAGTCTGGAAATCTCCCCAATGAGCCTCCTTACATATTGAGGTACTCAGAAGAACTGATTAATTAGTATATTATTGCCTTTTGACTTTCACACACACAACATGTACATGTTCTCAGTTTCACAGGTGAACACAAACACATGTACACACAGACCCAAAATAAAAAAATTGAAAACAAGGTATTATTTGATATATTAAGCTCAAAAGAGAAACAAAAATGTACAAAGTTTCATATCAGTAACTTATCTAATATCTGAGATACTAAATAAAATGGATATAAAGATAATTTGATACCTGCATAAAGACTTAATAGAACAAAATGGAGTTCAGAAATATACTAATATTTGTGGTCAAGTGATTTTCAACAAGAATGCAAAGACATTTGAATCAGTAGCTTTTCCAAATGATTCTGAAGTAACTACCTACCTATTCACATGCAAAACAATCAAGTGGGAAATCACCTCACACTAGCAAAACTAGAAAAAAAATTCTAAACTTTAAGGGTTAAATATGTGCTTTTCTTTCTTTCTTTTCTTTTTGTTTTGTTTTTCAAGACAGGGTTTCTCTGTGAAACTACCCTGAAATTTGCTCTGTAGACCAGGCTAGTGTCTAACTCAAGTGCTAGGATTAAAGGTGTGCAACACCACTGTGCGGCAAAATGTAAAATTCCTAGAATAAATACAGAGTAAATCTTTGCCACCTTGGAATAAACAATATTTATTAGATACCAAAATTATAGGTAGATTGGATTTAAACAAAATTTTTATGTATTTTCTAGGACACTGCCAAGAAAGTAAGAAAGTAAGAGTTGAAATGTAGCTAAGCCTAAAGAGTGCTTGCCCTAAGCACTCCCAGCTCAGCGAAGAGAGGGGAAGAGGCACTAAACAAAATGGTACATGCAAACATTATAGAGCTGAAACTGGGGAAAAAGGCCAGCCTGGGCTATACACTGAGACACTGTCTAAACCCAAGGTTTTGAGACTAGAGAGATGGCTCAGTGGTTAAGAGCCCTTGTTCCTGCAAAGAAACCAGGTTTGGTTCTCAGTACCACACAGTGGCTTACAACCACCCATAATTCCAGTTTCAGTGGGTCTGGTGCCACCTTTTAGTCTCTGTGGGCACCAGGCACACAGCTGGTACATGCAGACTAAACACTCATATATATAATAATAAAATAAATAATTAAAAAACAATAAATAAGCTGAACATGGTGGGGCACACTGTAATCCCAGCACTCAGGGGCAGAGGCAGGCGGATCTCTCTGAGTTTGAGACCATCCTGATCTACAAAGCAAGTACAGGACAGGCAAGGCTACACAGGAAAAACCTGTTTATGAATGAATGAATGAATGAATGAATGAATGAATGAAATCCAAGTGTAGGGATGTAGTTCAGTGATAGAGCACTTGCATAGCATGCACAATGCCAAGTTTGATCTTCCCTATCAAAAAGAATTAATGAATGAATGATGGGTGAGGAATGAGTGACAGCAAGACCAGGCAGGTAAGCAAGTAAGTTTAATCGACATTTATATAATGTCTATTATATTATTAAGATTAATAATAATAATAATTTCTCCAGATACACAAAGGCACACAAAAGTGTCTCTCACCAAGGAAAGGAACACCAGAACCAAGATATAGGACTAGCAATATGGCTCAGTGGATAAAGACTTCACAAAATTGTTCTGTAATCTCCACATGAAGGTTGTAAAGTGTGTGTGTGTGTGTGTGTGTGTGTGTGTGTACGCGCGCGCGCGTGTGCATACGGGCATACGGGCACACGTGCACACATACACACATGTCACTTTCACAACCACTAGGATAGCTTTAATATAAAAGAGATAATAATACCAGGGAACAAGTAGAAAAGTAAAACTCAAATATTCCTGCTGGCAATGTAAAATAATAAAGCCATTTGAAAAGGAGTTTGGCAACTCACAAAATTAAACAAAGGTAGTATATAACCTAATAATTCCTTTTTTAAAATATTTATTTGCACACCTGTACTTCAGAAGAGGGCATCGGATCTCAATATAGATGGTTGTGAGGCACCATGTGGTTGCTGGGAACTGAACTCAGGACATTTGGAAGAGCATCTAGTGCTCTTAACCTCTGAGCCATCTCTCCAGCCCATAACCTAATAATTCTATTGGTAGTTTTACATCCAACAAAACTAAAAACAGCAACTCGATGGGCAGAGGTGGCACATGCCTTTAATCCCAGCACTTGGGAAAAAGAGGCAGGCAGATCTCTATGAGTTCCAGGCCTGGCTGGTCTACAGAACAAGTTCTGGGACAGCCAAGGCTACACAGAGCAACCTTGTCTTAAAAAAAACAAAAACAACCCCCAAAAGTAACTCCGCACAAAACTTGTCTGCAAATGTTCACTACCCCATTACTTACAACAGCTCATAAGTGAAAACCCAAAAAAAACTATCACTGTGGTACTCAATACAATAGAATAGTGAAGAAAAAAAAAAAAAGTATGCAGTGGGGGCCAAAGGGAAAGGGGAGATAAAACAAATGCAAAAAAAAAAAAAGAAAAAACAAACAAACAAAACAACAAGAGAAACCACCAGGAGATGGTGGAGCATTCCTTTAATCCCAGTACTTGATAGGCAGAGGCACTTGGATCTCTGAGTTCCAGGACAGCCAGGGCTACATAGAGAAACCCTGTCTTGAAAAACAGCCAACCAACAACAACAACAAATTATTATAATAAATAAAAATACAAAACAGAGAAACCCTAAAACAGTATCCTAAGTCAATCATAAGAGGCTATGCCATGTCACTTGCTGTTGTTTTGCTTTCTATGATTTCAGCTATTTTTAGTTAACTGTGGCCTCAAAATATTAAATGGAAAAAATCTAGAAACAAGCAATTTATCAAGTTATATAATTTTTTTCCCTTTAAAAAAAGGAGATTTATTTATTTATTTTATATATGTGAGTGCTTTGTTTTCATGCATACCAGAAGAGGTAATCAGATTCCATTACAGACGGTTGTAAGCCCATGTGGTTGCTGGGAATTGAACTCAGGACCTCTGGTAGAACAGCCAGTGCTCTTAACCCCTGAGCAAAAGGGAGGCTCTTAACCAGCCTCCTTCTCTTTCTAACAGTGTCCCACTAGGTATGTCTTGATGACCTGTAACTCTGACGTATACCAGGCTGACCTAAAGAAGCCAGAGGCATCATCTCTCTCTGGAACTGGAATTAAAGACATTTGATTTGTGAGGCACCAATGTGAATACCAGGAATGAAATTCATATCCTTTGCAAGAATAAGTGGGGCTCTTAACCTATGAGCCTTTATCTCTACAGCCCCATGAATTGTTCACAAATTCTGTTGGCATGTGAACCCCAAAGATGTTTTTTTTTTTTTAAATGTTTATGCAAGGAGCTGGAGTGATGGTTTAGTAATTATGAATACTTTAACTGCCCTTCCATAAGACTAAGTTTAGTTACTATTGTCCACATGCTAGTTTGCAACTGCTTGTAACTCCGGCTAGAGAAAACCAAATGCCCCCCTGACACTAGAAAAGGACATACGTACATGTAGGTACTAATGTATCTACACAAGTATATTTTAATAAAGGAAAATATTTTACGTTAGTAGCAGAAACAACGGAAAATATTAGGATAGCAGGGTAGGTATGGTGGTATAAACTTCAGTTCCAGCCTTCAAAAGGCAGAGGTGGGAGGATGAAGAGTTCAAGGCCAACCTGGACTATATAGTGACAACCTAACTCAAAAACAAAACAAAAAATTCCAAAGTCAAAGAGTAACTTTTAAGCAGTTCAATATATTCAAGCATTTCAATAACCTCAAACACAGGAAAATTGCTGTACACTAGTGTACAAAAAAAACGTAATCTTGGAAATATATAATCTTGGGGCTGGAGAAATGACTCCATAGGTACAGTGCTTGCTGTGTGACATAAGGACCTGAACTGGGATCCCTCTTACCTGTATAAAAAGGCAGGCATGATAATATAACCCCACTGTGTAAGCAGAGGTATGTGAAGGAAGACAGATCCTGGGGGCTTGCTGGCCAGATAGTCAGGATCAATCCGTGAGCTCCAGGTTTAGTAAGACAACCCTGTCTTAAAAGTAAGGTAGAAGGCTGGCAAGATGACTCAGCTGAAAAGCCTAACTTGAGTTCACTCTCTAGAGCCCATGTAAAGGTAAAGAGAGTACCAAATACTCTCTTCTGTGTTCACATTACATTGCCACCATGGCAGAAATTCCCACATTCACATATCAGGTCTACCCATGGCTATCGCAAAAGGGGGATAAGGCCTCAAGAGAAAGCTCAGCAGTTAAAAGCACTCTTCCACATGACCACGGCGCTCACAACCATCTGTAACTCCAGTCCCAGGGTACTGAATGCCCTCTTCTGTCGTCTTCTGGCACTGCATATATATGGTAGACATCCATGCAGGCACTAACACACACATAGAGAAAATTTAAATAATAATAAGGCAGAGATCTATAAAAAGACATCAACATCTACCACTGAACTCCACACATGTAGCATGTACTCTTAACCAGTGAGGCATCTCTTCAGACCCGAGTTCATTGATATTTTTAGCCTTATCACTTCACAGAAAAATACAGCAGGGGCTAGAGAGATGGCTCAGCAGTTAGGAGCACTGGTTGCTCTTCCAAAGGACCAGGGTTCAATTCCTAGCAGCCACATGGCAGCTCACAACTGTCTGTAACACCAATTCCAAGGGATCCGACACCTTCACACTAATGCACATAAAATAAAATTAAATAAATTATTAAAAAAAATTAAAAATACAGCACAAAATGTCAAAGGTATGAATACAACTATTTCATAAATTGTTGGGAATTTTGTACTAATCTCAAGTAAAATTCACTTAACTTTTAAACAAATCCCTTAATTTTATATGTATATATATTTAATTTTATATGTGCCCCACTTAACAATTGTTTGGTTTTTTTAATCAAACTTAAGTCGGCAAATCAAACAGCAAATTTTAATAGAAATTCTAGGTTAGTCATGGTAACCAATACCTTTAACCTCAAAGCTCAAAAGGCAGCATCAGATGGATCTCTGTTTTAGGTGAGCTTGTTCTACACAAGTTCCAGGCCAGCCAGAGCTACATGGTGAGACACTTATCTCAATAAAAATAAACATAATAAAAAACACAAAAATAAAAGTCCTAAGTAGTGTTTAGTGGCCTCTGTCTGTAATGTCAGTATTCTAGAGGTAAAAGCAATAGGATAAGGAATTCAATACTAGCTTTGACTACAGAGGAAACCAGCCGGAATCCCACGACTCAAATCAATCAATAAAATAAATAAAACATGGTAACATAAATATACCAGTTTGAAGTTACAGGTGGATCTCTGTGAGTCTGAAGCCAGCCCCGAGTTCCAGGACAATCAGAACTATTATATTAGTGAGACCTTGTCTCAGAAAAGAAAAGAAATAATAATAATAAATAAAAAAAGGAAGAAGAAGAGAGAGAGAAAAGATACTCTAATCTGACACTTGTATGCTGAGGAATAATGGTAAGAAAATATTAGGTCTTTGTTTTCTGTAAGGAGAGTAGAAAACTGTACAGTAAAAATACTGCAGTCCCAACACACGACTGTCTCCAGTCAGAGGTCAGGTGTTTTGGCCAGTGCTCACTGCTATTCCCTGGCATAGCAGCCATGCAGTTTAACGGCACATGCTGACCAGAGCAGTGAAGCTGGGGAGCGGCCATAGGCAATGCTGTCAGAGACACCGAGATCAGTTAGCTTCTGATGTTCACGTTCAGAACCTTTACTGTTGTCATATTCTTTCCTCCATTATATTAATTAATTTATTTATTTCACAGCACTCAAATTTATGACACACAGCTCAAGAAGCTTGAGTGGAGCTAGAAAGATGGTTTGCCAGCAAAGTGCTTGTCATTCAAGTGTGAGGAACTGAATTCAAAACCCCAGGACCCTATAGAACTAGTTAAACAGCATGCACCTATAATGCCAGCGCTCCCACAACGAGACAGGGAGACAAGACAATCCTCGGAAGTTTGTGGATGCACAGTGGTTATGAACAAAGAGACCCTTGTCTAAAACAAGGGCACTCCACATGTGTGACATACCCTTGACCCTATACTTGTCCACACACATCCTAGAGTGTAAAGTAGCCTTCATGATCTGGTCCTAATTTACCTTTTTTAACCATGATTCTCTTATTCCTATATATATTTTACTCTTTTTTGTATTTGAGATGCGGTTCCTGGGTAGCCTTGGTTGTTATAAAGCTCAATCTGTAGAACAGGTTGAGCTCAAACTTAAAGAGGCCTGCCTCTGTGTCTCAAGGGCTACCACCTGGCTCCTCTATGTGTAACAGTGTAACCCAACTATCTACAGTTTGACATATTCATGTTTGAAAACCTGTTCTTGCCATTTTTTTTTAACATAGTAAGTCCCTTTGCCTTAAGACTATATAAAAATGGGCAAGAGAGACTTGATAAAGTACATACAGAAAAAAAAAAAAAATTCAGTTCAATCCCCAGAACACTTAAGAAACAAAACAAGTAAACAAGCTAGGTGTAATGATATATGACAGTAAAGCCAGTGCTGTTTCCAGGCCAGTGAGTAACCCTGTCTCAAAAACAAAACAAAACAACAAAAACCCAGAACAGGAGGCTGGAGAGGTGGCTCAGAGGTTAAGAACAATGGCTGTTCTTCCAAAGGTCCTGAGTTCAATTCCCAGCAACCGCATGGTGGCTCACAACCATCTATAATGAGATCTGGTGCCCTCTTCTGGTGTGCATGCACACATGCAGACAGAACCTGTAAACACAATAAATAAATCTTAAAGAGAGAGAGAACAGATAGAGGGCACCTCAGGAATCACATTATGACCTTTCTGCACACTCAACATACAAGGCTACAGAAGACATTTCTTTAATAAATAGAGTAACATGCTCTGGTTTACATGGGACATGATGCAGTTTATCATGCATCAAGCAAGTCTACCAAGCAAGTCCAGGACAGCCAAAGCTACACAGAGAAACCCTGTCGCAAAAAACCAAAACCAAACCAAACCAAACAAACAAAAAAGGTATTTCTTTACTTCTAAATTTCTTTTAAAGATATGGTCTCTGTCTATATCCCTGGAATTTGCTCTGTAGACCACGCTGGCCTTGACTTCACAGAAATCCATGCCTGCCTCTGCCTACCACTCCTCAAGTACTGCAATTAAAGGCCTGCATCACCACCTCTGGCTGTAATTCCTTTTCCTACTTCTGAATGTAACATGTACACAACAAGTGCTCAATTTTTTTTCCTTGATTGAATTTCTGGCTTCAAAACCTGACTTTTGGGGCCTGGAGAAATGGCTCAGCAGTTAAGAGCAGTAGCTGTTCTTCCAGAGGACTAGAGTTTGATTCCTAGCTCCCACATGGTGGCTTACAACCATCTATAACTCCAGTTCTAGGGCTCTTTTCTGACCTCTGCAGGCACTGCTTGGACTTGATACACAAAATAAATGAATCTAAAAATAGATCCTAAGAAAAGGAGGTAGGTATAAGAGAGAAAGGCATTGGAACTAAACAGTCTTCTTAAGGCTGGGATCAGTTGAAAGGATAATCTACTCTAGGATTAAAGGAAGAAAAAAGAAGAGAGAGAGGGGTGAGGAGAAAGGAAGACAACTATTCCTCTGTGAATTCAAAACCACCCTAGTAGTCCAGACAGGGCTACATAGTGAGACCCTTTAAAAAAATAAATAAATAAGGAAAAAGGAAACAACAGATTATAAAGTGACTCTCATCTATAACCCCAGCACTTGGGTGCCTAAGTCAGGAAGATTCTGAGTTAGAGGCCAGTCTGGGCTACAGAGGAAAACTGTCTCCAAAAGTTAAAACATAATAATATACAACAAATACCATAAACAATTCCTGTTTCCAAGAATAAGCTATTTGAAACATGTGATATGGCCGGGCACGATGGCACAAGCCTGTAACCCCAGCACTCAGGAAAATGGAGGCAGGAAGATCTCTGTGAGTTCAAAGCCAGCCTGGTCTACAAAGTAAGTCCAGGACAGCCAAGGCTACTGAGAAACCCTGTCTCAAAAAAAAAAAAAAAAAAAAGAAAAGAAAAGAAAAGCCTGATATGAATCTCTCATTTCAAACATTACCAAGAAATAGCCCAGAGCCATACTGAAAAAATACAAGGACTGATGTTCAGAGAGAGACTGGACCAATCTGGGGAGTCATTTAATTAATTCTGAGATGGGGCCCCAACATGGAGCCTTGGCTAAACTAGAACTTGCTATGTAGACCAGGCTGGCCTCTAAAACTCACTACGATCTGCCTGCTTCTGTGTCCCCAGTACTGGGATTAGAGGTGTGAACACCATGCCTAGGACATTTTATTAAACTGAAATGTAGTGAACTTGGCCATCATGGAGAATATACATTTGGATATAAAACTCCTTGACATATATCTTTATCCTCTCCAGCTGCCTACAAAGTGTCTGCTAAGTAATATTCTAATTAATGCTTGACTGTTATTTTTTTAGTTTTTCGATTTATAATGCTTATATACACAATCCAATGCCCCCCCCCATAAGACTTTGTTTTATAGATGAGCAAACTGGGCTTCATGGGGCTGGTGAAGAGGCTATTTTCCAATTGTCAAGAAAAAAATTTCATTTTCTGAAAAGCAACACCATTCAAAGTAGTCTGCACACTCTTACTGATCAACAGATTATAACCATTGCACAAAAAGTACATTAATTGAGTCAACATGTATATACTTTTATGATTATTTGGTTGTTATCTTCCTTATAAATCTCAGTACTAAAAAATAAATGGGGGGGGGTTATGCATTTGTTTTGCTTCCCATAATGATCCATTCAAACTGGATGACAACATTAATCCATACTACAGAAGGAAACAAAAACAAAACAAAACAAACAAACAAAAAAAAAAACTGGGCTGGGGCTGGAGAGATGGCCAGAGATTAAGAACACTGTCTGCTCTTCCAGACCTACTGAGTTCAATTCCCAGCAACCACATGGGTGGCTCACAACCAACTATAAGGAAATCTAGTGCCCTCTTCTGGCCTGCAGACACACATGCAGACAAAATATTGTATACGTAATAAATAAATCTTAGAAAAACAAAAACAAAAACAAAAACAGGCTGGGTGTAACATACCCATAATCCCACATATTTGGGAGGCTGAGGAAGAAAGGTCCCAAGTTCAAGAATTAGCCTGGGCACCTAAAGCAAAAAAAAAAAAAAATAATAATAATAATAATAATAATTAATTAAAAATTAAAATTAAATTTTTTTTTCCTAAAGGGCTAGGCACTAGTTACATGGCTCAGTAGTTAAGAGCACTGTTCTTACAGGGCCTGGGCTAGGTTCCTAGAATCCACATGGCAGTTTACAACTGTCTGTTCTAGGAGATCCAATGCCCTCGTCTAGCCTCTGCTGGTAGTGCATGAGCGTGATGCATTATATGTATGCAAATAACATATTCACATACAATACAAACAAATACATCTTTAAAATAAATGTAAAGGGCTAAAGTGGTATTCATAGGGCTAGAGTCCTGGCTTAGTAGGCAAGAGAAGTGCCTTTGACCTCCAGAACAACATAAAAGATAAAAAAGTTTGTGTGCAACCAGGCACACCTTGTTTTTTTGAAACAGGCTTTCTCTGTGTAGCCTTGGCTATCCTGGAACTCACTCTGTAGACCAGGCTGGCCTCAAATTCACAGAGATCCACTTGCCTCTGCCTCCTGAGTGCTAGAATGAAAGGCATGGGCCACCACTGCCCAGATGAACCCAGGGCATCTTGCATGCTAGGCAAGTGTTCTACCATTTGAGCTATAGCACCACCTTCATTTTTCTTTCATTTTTAGTATTTGTGTACATCATGCCTGTGTGACTGCACACGCATATGTGCATGTCAAAGTACAAGGAACACCCAAGGGAGCCACTTCTTTCCTTTCACTATAGAGTTTGAAATATTAAACTGAGGTAGTCAGGCTTGGTAGCAAGACTTTTAAGTCACTGAGCTTACTTTAAACCAATGTTTCTTTAACATCACACTTTAGACTACCTACATCCAAAATACTTGGTTAAAACATGGTCTCTCGGGCCCATTTCACAGCAGCAAAAGTTATCCTGGGGGGTGGGAGTACCTGCATTTTACCAATTTTTCAGTGTTTTAAAATATTTCTTTATAGCCAGGCGCAGTGGCACACACCTGTAATCACAGCACTCTGGGAGGCAGAGGCAGGCAGATGGCTATGAGTTCGAGGCCAGCCTGGTCTACAAAGATAGTCCAGAACAGCCAAGGCTACACAGAGAAAACCCTGTCTTGAAAAAACAAAAACAAACCAAATTTATTTATTTTATTTGTATAAGTGCCTTGCTGGCAAGTATGTCTGTGTACAATATATGTGTGCCTGGTGCTTCTGGAGGTCATAAGAGGGCACCAGATGTCCTCAAGCTGGAGTTACAAACTGTTGTATAAGTGCTGGGAATCAAACCCAGGTCCTGTGGGAAAAACAGCAAGTGCTCTTAACTGCTGAGCCATTTCTCTAGCCTCTAGTTTAGTTTTCTGGGGGGTAGGAGGTGGGGTCTCTCTATGCAGCCTATGTTGACCTAGAAACTTCCTAAATAATCCAAACTTGAATCCTTCATTCTTCCATTTCACCTTCCCAAGTGTTAGGGTTACAGGGGTACATCACAATGTTCAGTTCCTCCAAATAATTGCTAATTATTAAACTGTCACAAAAGAAACAGACAAGTAGCTGTATTGTATAAAAAGGGAGCTCAGGATGGCCTGGAAATTGTGATCCTCCTGCCTTAGCCTCCTAAGTAATACCACATCCAACTAAATATTATTTATAAATAAAAGGAAAACAAGAAATTATTCATGTTTTATACCACAGCACTAATAAGAATGAGCACTAAAAGAGAAAAAGCATAAAACAATCTTTAAGACTGCTCCTGGAAATCACTTTTCCCTAGTGCATACACAAGAAAGACTTCTTAGTTAAAGCACCTTCCAAATGACGTTAACACAGCCGGTTTGAGGACATATGGAAGGAAGTACACTCTAGCAGAAAGGAAAGTAAAAGGTATATGATTGAGGACAACAGGGACAAGAAAGACAGAAGGGATCAACATTTGAGCAAATGCTAGAATGGGCTAATAAGTAAACACAAAAATCATTTCATTTCCTTCTCACATTCTTATGGAGTTTGGATTATTCTCATTAGGTGAAACTGTGGCTTTAAAAAAAAATTTTTTTAAGACCTCACAACAAACAAGAAAGTGATGGAGAACAATGTTTACAATACCAAGACAGGAAATGCATCATAATAATGACAATGCTGGGTACAGAAACCATCATCTGAATACACAGCACACAAAACATCTTCCAACAGGAGCGATTATTAAAGTCTGTATGCACTTTTAACACTTAGAACACTGCTACTCCTCTCCCTCACCAAAGCTGTGAAATGGGCTTCAACTCTCAGCCAACAACGGACACTCATGCTAAAGAGGATGCGCTTCTGTACATATAGACCATACATTCCCCACATTTACTCACAATCAGACTAATAATGCTGGGAACTTGAAAACTGAAGACTTTGGGAAAATATGCTAGGAAGTGTTTGACATGGAAGTAATCACTTAAACCTTAGAAAAAGTCTCATATACAAAAAAATCTTCCATCTCAGTGGTTCCCTCTCATTCATTCCCCCTCTCTGTCTTCCTCCCATCGACCACTCATCCCATCCCTCTTTCCCTCCATTTTAAGCTCTTAACTCTATTGCAACCAAGAGGCCCGGGTGCTGGGATTAAAGGAGTACACCAGCATTGCTGAGAATGATTACACACATCTTTGATTCCCATGCTTCAAAAGCCCAGGCAGGTGGATCTTCCTGAGTTTGAGAGAGAGTTATATATGGAGAGAGAGTTCCAGGTTAGCTGGGGCTACATAGTAAGATCCAGTCTCAAAAAAACAAAACAAAACAAAACAAAAAAAATCCTTACAGAACATTCCCTCAGGAATAATCACAGACATGCAAAATGGCTCACTGAATAAAAACACTTGCTGCCTAAGTGCCTGAAGACCTGAGTTCAATCCTCAGAACCCACTTAAAGGTAGAAAGGAATGGATTCCTGAAAGTTGTCCTCTGACACATACAGGCACACTTGTAGATGTACAGCATACACATAAATATAAATAAAAGTTTTAAATAATATTTATAGCTCTTGTAATAAAAAAAAGCATGACTAATTCAGTAGCAGCCTTAGATAGATTGTGTGCTATACAGAATGGACCTAGGACTTCTCTTAATGAAAACTGATATATTTTATTAATCTGCTTATTTTGTAAATGTGTATGTGTAGGTGTGTGAACATGAGCATGCCACAGTGTGCATGTGGAGGTAAGAGAACAATTTGCAAGAGTCAAGTCTCTCTAGCATATGGATCTCAACAAGAATCAAACTCAGGATTGGTGCCAGGTACCTTTAACGACTAAGCCATCTGGTCAGCTTTATGAGATGGCACCTTAATGTATTAACTTCTTTGCTTTTGTTTTTCAAGACAGGATTTCTCTGTGTAGCCCTGGCTGTCTTGGAACTTGCTTTATAGACCAGACTAGGCTAAAATTCAGAGATCTGCCTGTCTCTGTCTCCCAGATGCAGAGATTAAAGGTGTGTGCCACCATGCTCAGCCTGTATAAAACTCATTCTGTAGCCCAAACTTGTCTAGAGACGCTAGAAGCTTCTGCTTTACAAAGGCTGGAGTATGAAGCCTGTATAATCATATCTGGTCAATTTACATATTTTAAAGGGATAACTGTAATTACCCAAACAACCTGTCTCAATTTTTCTTCAAATACTAGTAAATCTGTGACATCTACTTCTAAATTTCCAGGTAAATAACTTGGGCATGGCTCAGCTGCAGAACACTTGCTAGTATGTGCAAGACCCCTATAGGTGACTCCTAGTACATATACACAAACCTACATATACATACAGAGAAATAAACACACACAAAACAACAATAAAAAACAACCTTCAATTAAATGAAAGACCATGTTTTCTACCAACCCAAAAACAAAATGGATTTTTCATGTCCTGGCCAAGACCACAGAACAATGGATCCCACCCTGCACAATTTCCCACCTGCCCTAATGCAAACCAGATAGCTGAACTCCTTCCAAGCTAACTAATGCTCTGGATTTCCAACCATTCCCAGTAATTAACTATGTACTTCCCAGGAATATAACCTCTCTGTTTCATGTCCCTAAACACACACAAACAAAACTACAGAACAAATTCCTCGAATGGGGCTATAAAAGCCCCAAAAAGAAAGCAAGCTGGAGATAGAACAAGTTTCCTCTCAGAGTCTACAAGGAATAAAATTATCTCTAAATGTACCATTTTAATGAGATGACTTTAGAGGTTGCTTCCATACCATCCTAGAAGTAGTAATCTCTGGATCTTAGCAATTCTCAGAGTGAAATAATGACAATCCCCCGAGAAAAACATGGTATCGAGTGTGGGTCTATGAGCACTACTATTTCTCATTAAAAAGAGATTTACTCAACAAGGAAACATAAGAAACCATCCTGGTCTCTGTATAAGATAGTAATATAAAGGGCATAAACCCAAAGCACTGCTTATATCATAATGGACAAAAAGCTGGGCATGGTGGCTCATGCCTGTAAACCTAGCACTGGGGAGGCTAAGGCAAGAGGATCGCTGTGAGTTCTTGGCCAGCCTAGACTACAAAAGGGAGTTCCAGAATAAGCCGTCTCAAAAACACAACACCATTAGTTGGCAACAATACTGTGGTGGTCTGAATTAAGAATGGCCCCCAAGCTGGGCACAGTGGCACATACCAGCACTCAGGAGGAGAGAGAAGCAGGTAGATAGATCTCTGTTAAGTTAGAGGCCAGCCTAGTCTAAAAGTGTGAGTTCCAGGACTGCCAGGGTTACACAAAGAAACCCTGTCTCGAAAACAACAACAACAACAAAAACAGCAAAAAATGAGATGGGAAAAAAAAAAGGAATGGCCCTCACAGGCCCATAGATTTGAATACTTGGTTACCAGGGAGTGAGACTATTTGAAAGGATTAAGAGGTGTGGCCTTGTTAGAAGAGTGTCAATGGAGGTGTGCTTTGAGGTTTCAGAAGCCCAAGCTAGGCCCAATGGATCTCTCTTCCTGCTGCCTGTGAATCTGAATGTAGAATTGTCAAGATACTTCTCCAGCACCATGTCTACCTGTGTGCCACCATGCTCCTTGCCATGATGACAATGGAGCAGCCCTCTGAAAATGTAAGCAAGCCCCAATTAAATGCTTTCCTTTGCTGTGGTCACGGTATCTCTTTACAGCAATAGAACACGAAGACAGATCAATCAAGACAATAGAAATAAATTTGGAAGGCTGGGACTGTAGCTCAGTGGTGGAGTACATACACATCTGGTGCCCTGGTTTTGATCCTTGGCACAATATACAGGAGAAAAGAAATGGAGAAACAGAGAAAAAGATTTGACAAATCTAAAAATGTAACCTGGAAGATTGCTACAAACATCAGCTATAAGGTATCAACCCTAAGTATTAGTTCTAAAGAGAAATACAACTTATCAACCAACTCTCTTCTGAGATAGATGGTACTTCTCCAAAATTAAGTGGACATGTAAGAAGCTGTTTCAGAACCTGTCCTAGGGGGCGGGAGAGATGGCTCAGCGGTTAAGAGCACTGTCTGCTCTTCCAGAGGATCCTGGTTCGATTCTAAGCACCCATATGGCAGCTTACAACTGTCTGTGAGTCTTGTTCTAGAGGATCCAACATCCTCATACAGATATATGTAACCAAAACACCAAAGTATATAAAATTAAAATAAAATAAATTATGGAATCTGTCTTAGGTTCTTCTTACACTGACTATCAGGTATATAAAATTAAAATAGATTATAGAATCTGTCTTAGGTTCTTCTTATACAGATTATCAGTGGTCCTACTTAAACTGAAGCATGAGGAAAACAATGGCTTTCTTTCATATAGACCCTCGTACACCCTCTCTTTTTCCCCACTATATATATCTGCTTGAACTAAGTATGGGTCACACATCCATATTTGGGTAACTAACACTAAGGCATTAAGAGGCCCCAAAAGGTTCTGTTTTTAATTACATGTTTATGGGGTATATGCATGTGAGTACAGGTGTCAGTGGAAGCCAAAAGAGGGCATAGGATATCCTTGAGTTGGAGCTACAGGTGGCAGGCAGTAAAGCACTTGTATGGGTGCTGGGAACTGAGTCAATCCCTCTGGAAGCACATTATATGCTCTTAACTGCTAGGCCATCTCTCCAGCTCCCTAAGGGGATTTTGTGATTAGGGAAAAAATAATTATGCAGAGTATTACTATAAAGAACCTCAAGACCTTAAAAGTCGGACAGAACAGCTTCTCAGTGGCTTTCCTTGTTTCAATTAATAAAACTAAGACTCCTCTTATGGTTTTTTTTATTTGTTTAAAATTCTTCTGCCCCTCCCCAGACACTCTTTCAAGGTTTTATAACAGTTTCATTATTACTTACTGCCTAGCCTCTATTTTACTCTAATAACGAAGCTTGTCTGTCCCAATCTTCTGTAGGGTAGCCTCACTCCTACATCTGCATATACTACCACCACTGACCCTCTTACCATGCTGCTACAAAAGCATCATCTGATAAAACAATCTTAGCAAAATGTGTATTCTCCCAATTTATATAGATTTATTTTATGTATCTGAGGGCTCTGTATGTACACCTGCAGGCCAGAAGAGGGATCAGATCTCATTACAGATGGTTGTGAGCCACCATGTGGTGGCTGGGAACTGAACTCAGGATCTGTAAAAGCCCAGCCAGTGCTCTGCACTGCTAAAGCTCTCCAGACTTCTCACAATTTCTTAATGATACTGCTGCTCCCTGTCTCTACCATAGTTAACTTCCTGAGCCAATAAGATGGTTCCATGGGTAAAAGGTACTTGGAACCAGCTTGGTGATTCCCATGACCCACAGAGTAGGAGAGAACTCAGCGTGCTGTCCTCTGACCTCCACTATGTACCACACCCCTCCTCCAATAAATGTTTAAATACAACCAAACCCCAAACCAAACTCCCCACTAAAACCCCGTAAAACAGAGATAAAACAATATGCTTCCTATATACCTTTGAAAAAATTCTCGCAGTTCTCCAATTCCACGGAGGTCACTACCTCAAGTGCCTGCCCTGCAGAACAACTGTCACTGTTTCTAGACACACTTCCCTCCCTACCTCTCTAAATAAAAAATTATTTTTAAAAATTAACTTATTTCTTTCATAATAATGGAAGTTGGCCACATGGCTTTTCTGCTGTATCACATTCCCTAGTCTAGGGCTAAATTCTTAACAATGGAAGAAAGAAATGATGCATGCCACTTTCCGAATGGCTCAGCAATTAAGAGCACTTACTGTTCTCCCAGAGAGCCAGAGTTCAATTCCCAGACCCATTTCAGATAGATTTCCAACCTGGAATGTGAACTCCTCCTACTGGTAGTAGAACCATCTGTTCACCCCCATCCTTTTGACCACCATCCCAAATTTGTTAGATGTACATTTTGTTTTTTCCTTTTTTGAGACAGGGTTTCTCTGTAGTCCTGGCTGTCCTGGACCTCAATCTGTAGACCCCGCCCAAGTGCTAGGATCAAAGATGTGCACCACCATGCCTGGCCTAACTGTGTTCTTGATTTGGTTTTTTGTTTGGTTTGGCTTTGCTTTTTTTTTTTTGTTTTTGTTTTGTTTTTTGGTTTTTTTTTTTTGAGGGTTTCTCTGTATAGCCTTCGCTGTCTGTACTCACTTTGTAGACCAGGCTAGCCTCGAACTCACAGAGTGCTGGAATTACAGTATGCCACTGTGCCCAGCGTAATTGTGTTCTTAAAAGGTGATTCTATCAGAACCATGTTCACAGTCACACAATTCACTTCTGTTGGTGATACACAGCATATACAGGTGGGTGACAAGCATTATACAAGATTATTAAAAAATCTGCCAGCTATGATAGCAAACATCTGTAGTGGCATTAATTCATATTTCACAGAGTTAATGTCTACAGTCTCAGGAGCATCTATATTCTCTCTACTGAAGAGATCATCTGCCTCTGCCTCCCCGGTGCTGAGATTAAAAGCATGCACTACCACTGCCTGGCCAAACTCATTGTTTAGAGGTTTGGGGTGGGAGAATTGGCTGTTTCATGGTTTTTTGTTTTTTACATACTTATTAGGACAAAGCTGTGATATGTTGCTCCTTGGCTGGCCTGTTCCAATCCTACCCGTCTCTGTTTGTTTATGTGTAATATGTACACAAGTGCAGGTGATTCCCAAAGCATGAGGCCCCCTTGTTCTAGCTTGCTTTAATAAAACACTGACCATAAGCAAAAACAACAACAACAAACAAACAAACAAAAACAATTAGCTGCTTTACAGGGTACAGTCCATCCTTTTAATAAAATCTGGACAGAAACTTAAGGCAGGAGCTGAAGCAGAATATAACAGGGGCCTACAAAGTGAGTTTCAGGGCAGTCAGGGGCACACAGCAAAACCCTACCTAAAAAAAGAAAGAGGGGACAGAGTATGGTGACACACACCTTTAATCCCAACACTAGGGAGACAGAGGCAGACAGATCTCTGTGAGTTTGAGGCCAGCCTGGTCTACAGAGCAAGTCCAGGACAGCCAAGGCTACAAAGAGAAACCCTGTCACAAAAAAACAAAAACAAACAACAAACAAAAAACCTGTGTTGCAAAAAAAAAAAAGAAAAAAGAAAAATCTATATGAAATGGATGTAATGTATTTCTAGACACATGACATTCCAAATTGAATCAAAAGTATATAAATTTAAGCAAATGTATATAACAAGACTGAAGCATAAAAAATTATAATAAAGTTTTTTACACAATAAACCCCAGGACCAGATGGATTCAATGTTGAATCTATCAGACCTTTAGAGAAGAGTTAACACCACTAATTCCCAAATAGTTCCATAAAATAGAAAAGAATACAACCAAGTTTATTCTTTGAAGCCAGTATTATATTAATACCAAAACCAAGAAGGGAAGGAGAGAGGGAGAAAGGGAGAAAGAGGAGGAAGGGAAAGGAAGAGAGAGAACAAACCTATCTACAGGCTAAAGAGATGGTTCAGTGGACAAAGGTGCTTGCTGCCCTTCTTTGACGACCTAAGTTTGATTGCAAGGACCCACAGAGAGAACTAAGACCTACAGACAGAGGTTGTCCTCTGACCTCTGTCCACCCATGTGCAACGGAATTTGAAAGACTAAACTCAAGCAGCTTGGAGTAGGAGAATAATTGTCGGGACAGCCTGAGGACTGAACAGGAAGTCATTCTAATCAGTCCTGCACTAAAATCCTAAAAGTTTAACTTCAGACTAGGCATTTAACTCAGTGGTAGAATTCTTACCTACATGTGTAAAGAAGCCCTGTTTGATCTCCAATACCAAAGAAAAGCAAAAAAGGTTAAGTGCTTAAACAACCAATTTCACAATACCTTTCTAACAAAAGAAAAGAGATATTTAAATGTATGGCAAGAACAGAGATCTATAAAACCAGACCCAATGGTACACACCTGTAATCCCAATATTTGGAAGACAGAAGCAGAAGGACCACAAGTTCCAAATCTAGCCTGGGAAACATTGTGAATCTGATGCTTAAGACAATTTCAAACTTATACATCCTTCTACACAATGTATTTCCTTGTGTATAACCCCACAACAGACAGCAGAAACACCATTTTACTTATATACAAGATAAAATAAAAGAGAGTGAGAGTTCAAAAACAGTAGGTTAAACATATTAATGGTGCCAGGCGCAGTGGCACACACCTGTAATCCTAGCACCCTGGGAGGCCAATCTCTGTGAGTTTGAGGCCGGCCTACAAAGAGAGTCCAGGACAGCCATGGCTACAGAGAGAAACCCTGTCTCAAAAAACTAAAAGAGATATTAATGGCTTTCTTATCTGGCTTTTTCTTTCTTTCTTTCTTTTTTTTACTTCTTGGTAAATGCAATCCTTCTCACCTACCCATCCAGGAACCTAAGAAAATTCTGAATTAGAAACAGTACCAATTCTCCAAAAGTATCTTAACAAATTAGAGCCATTCAACCTCTCATGCAAATTTCTCTTCTAGTTATGCTCTTTCCAAGTAAAACGATTCTGAAAGAGAGCAAAACGAGATCTAGAACAAAGTGCCTCATGCTTCTTAAAAGTTACTACCACCCCCATGAATATGGTCACTACAATTTGTATACTAGCAGCTCACTCACTCACATTTGCTCCAACACAAAGACCTATTTTAAGACAGCAAAGAAAATGTGTATGTGTGCATGTGTGTCAAAAGATATCTATGTTCTAAGCGTTCCCCCTTCTCCCTGCCCACAACCAAGCAAGCAGAGATGACGTAGACTTCCTTATATAAGAGCCTGTGATTTCCTACACTGCAGGCCTTTCCCTTTGTGTTCTGTATATGCTTACACACACGAGAGCGCGCACATTCTCATTTCTTTCTCACAACCCCCTGGCATGATGCCAGCATTCAGTCAGCTGGTTCATTCCATTCACAGAGCAGTACTGGAGCTAACATGAAAGGAGGGAATAACAGGGTAAGGGGAGCTAGAACCATCCTGCCGTAGACAAAAGACATTTTTTTAAATGAAGAGGGGAGGAGGAGATGGAAAGAGGGAAGAAGGGAGGGAGGGGGCTCAAAAGAAAACAAACCTTAACACCCTGCTCATAGCATCTTCCTGAATACTGGAGCCAAAAAAATCTTATCATTACAGCAAATGAATGAGGCAGAGGGGAGAGGACCCAAACAGAAAGGATATCTGTATCAGAAACAATTATTCCATAACAGATTTTAAAAAGCAACAGTGTTTTATTACTTCAATTCACCCAAAACCAGAGTCAGGAAACTGTTAAGAACTCAAAACAATTGAGTTTCTACTTTTAGATAAATAAAAAAAAGGTGGGGGTGGGGGGCACAGAAAGACAGTTAAGGTATTTATATAATTTCTGTTCTCTTTCCCCTAGCTGCCAAGAAAACTGGAGACAAAAAGAGAGGGATATACAAACAAAAAAGGAAGAAAAGGAGAAATGGATTTAGACTGCTCTTCTTTCCCCTCCTGGTGTGTGTGGGATCCCTCATTCTCCGTCCTATTGTGTCTTTCCTATAGTATGAGAAGCTCTCAGAGGTGGCCCCATGCAAAGCAGCCCCTAAGAGAAACCTACAAACCTGGTCTCCAATCCGGTACACTGTTCTGCCAATCACATGGCGTACTATTACATTAAACAAAAGAAACGGGGGGGGGGGGGCGCTTACTTGTACCCATGATGCCTAGCGGGGGTGGGGGGACATACCAGCTATAGCCAGTTTATAACCTCAGGACCTGAAATTATCTCTTAATTTAAAAAATTGAGAAAAGTTGTTTGTGGTACAAAAGCCTGTTATTTTTTCCACCCTAACCCACCCCCCCATTCTGGCCTACTGCCAAAGTTTGCCTTCATTCATGAGAGCTGGTTTCCTCTCAAATCATGATGCTTTAACTGCTTAGTTTCCAAGGCTCTAAAAAACACAAAATGAATACAAAGCATGCCCTCAACACTAAAAACAAAGACATAGTGCCAACGTCCTTATTTAAGTACCCCCACCCCACTACATACCCTCCAACTCAAGATCTTCCTGACAACATTTTTGAGTACTGGAATTACAGGAGTGAACTCTCAAGTCAGACTCAAGCTACACTTCTTCATCATTCCTTGAAGTACTGTAGAACATAGAACATAAAGCAGCAGACATGTTCATCAAACTTTGTTTAGGACAGGGTTTCACTATGTAGTTCTGGCTGTCTATATAAAGAAGGCTGGCCTTAAACTCAAAAGATTCACCTGCCTCTGCCTTCTAGTGCTAAGATCAAACTCATGTGCTACCATGTCCAACTGAAACTTTTTTTTCTCTTTTTTAAAGACAAAGCACTATAGTCCAAGCTGGGCTTGAACTGGCAACAATCCGCCATCTAGCCTTAGCATCCTGAGTGCTGGAATTACAGGTGTCAGCCACCACACCCAGCTTCATCAAAATTTTTTTTCTCTGAAGCTGTCCTACAGGTAACAGCTGATGTAGCCCTACCAAATTGACGCCATTTAGGAGAGTTGAAGCCAGAACTAATACAATCACAGCAAAGTTTTACAACCAAATAGTATACTGGTAACTGCATACTCATACTCTTGGGAGTTTTGCTTTTAGCAGAGCTGCTAATGTGACATAAATATCATAAATGCTAAACAAGTACCCTGCCAATGAGCTATAACCCTCATCTCATGTCTGTGTGTGCGTGTGTGGTGCTGGGGACTGAAAACCCAAAGCCTTGTACAAGTTAAATGTACCCTTATTTCCACAAACACTTTTTATTTTTTTATTTTATTTTTTTTTTAATATTTAATTTATGTATATGAGTACTCTGCTTTTGTGCACACCAGAAGAGGGAGTCAGAGTCCACTGCAGACGGTTGTGAGCCACCATGTGGTTGCTGGGAATTGAACTCAGGACCTCTGGAAGAACAGCTGGTGCTCTTAACCACTGAGCCATCTTGCCAGCCCCCCACAAACACTTTTTAGAAAAATATTGCTTTTATGTATAAGTATGTGTGTGTGCCTGCATGAGTCTGTGTGTGCATGTGCCCAAAGAGACCAGAAGGAATGGGTTCCTCTGGAGCTGAAGTTACAGCATTATGAACCACCCAACGTGGATGTTAGGCACCAGAGTCCTCTGCAAAAGCAGTACAACATCCTCAAACACGGAGCTATCTCTTCAGCCCTTCGATAATTTTTTAAATAAATAATAAATAAATAAAATCCAAAAATAAAAGCTCCACCTACACCAAGCTTGCCATTAAGTGATTGATACTGTAATTCTCAGGCACGACAGGCTGCACTTAATAGGTCCCTATCACAGATCCTCAGTCCTAGGATTTAAGACAAAGGGGTGCACACATTTAATCCCAGCATTCAGGCAGAGGCAGGCAGATCTCTGTGGGTCAGAGGCCAGCCTCGTCTATGTAACAAGTTCCAAGCCAACAAGGGCTACAGGAAACCTTCTCTCAAAGAACACTTACGTGTGGATAAAAAGACATCCAGTCCTTAAATATGCAATTTGGGGAAGGACTGAGAGATATGGTTTTGCAACAAAGCCATGTACCAGGCCATGTGCCAGGCTCTGATTCCAACCCCAGCATTCTGTACTTACAGAGCAGCACTTTTTTGAAAACAGTCTCTTAATGTTAAGTTCGCTCAATAAGCCTTAACATGCAGCTGAAAATATAGCTCAGTTGGTAGAATACTTGCCTAGTCCTGGTTCAATCCCTAGCACCATGTAAAACTGGGCACATCTGTACCTGGGAAGTAGAGGAGGGTCATCCTTCTCTATAGTACGTTTGAGGGCAGCCTGAGCTACATGGAACTCTGACTGGAAACAACAACAAAAGGACTTACAACAGGGCTAAAGAGACAGCTCAAAGGGGGCTGGAGAGATGGCTCAGTGGTCTGCTCTTCCATAGGTCCTGAGTTCAACTCTAGAAACCACACGGTGGCTCACAATCATCTACAAGATCTGCAATGTGACCTCTTCTGGTGTGTGGGCATATAGACAGAGAGACAGACTGATAGATAGATACGAACAAACAAATAAACAGGTAAATAAATAAGTAGATAAGTAAATAAATAAGCCACCAGCTCAGATTAAGAATATTGGCTGCTCTTCCAGAGAACCCATCAGTTCCAAGCACTCACACAGTGGCTCACAACCACCTGTAACTCCAGTTCCACGGAATCCAATGCCTTCTTCTAGCCTCTAAGAGTACCAGGCATGCAAATGTTGCACAGACATAATACAGGCAAAACACCCCACATACATAAAAATTTTAGATATTAAATAAATTAGATTTACATTTTGTATTGGTCTTTTCAAGACAGGGTTTTTCTTTTAGCCTTGGCTGTCCTGGACTCACTTTGTAGACCAGGCTGGCTTTGAACTCACAGAGGTCTGCCTGCCTCTGGCTGAGTGCTGGGACAGGCGTGCACCACTGTGCCTGGCTAAATTTTAATTTTTTAAAAACAGATTAATTTATTTTTGATAAATTATTCTACTCAATGACTTAATCACGAGCAGGAATAGAGAGATTTTACCAAGTACCTTCATCTTTCATTTAATATGTTTCCAAACCAGATTTTTCCATAAGGGAGTTTTCTTTTCCCAAAGGAACTGAAGAACTGCACTGTCTACTCCTAGGAAACAGAAACATGAAGATCACCTACAGCATTAAAGTAATTAACACTTATAAAATTAATCTCAGAAGACCAAACAAATCTAACAGTCCACAAGATACCTAACTAGGGTGGTCCAAAATCCCTGATCTAGTTTTGTCCTTGTATCTACTGCATACTATTGGTTCTGGGTGACCAGGAGCATCAACATATAATTTCTTTTTATTTTCTGTTTGTTTGTTTGGTTTGGGTTTTTTTGAAACAGGATCTCCCTGTGTAGCTGTCTGGAACTCTACAAACCAGGCTGACCTTGAACTCACAGAGATCCACCTACCTCTGCCTCCCTAGTGCTGGGATTAAAGGTGTGCCAAGCTCTAATTTCTTAATATTTGACTGCTAACTTGGTTTCACCTTCTATTTCCTTTTCTCTGTCTTTGCAAAAGCATCGAATTCTATTTTAGGCAAATGCTTGCATTTATCTAACAAGGGAATTCAACTCTTGGCTGGATATAATAACAAATATCCATAACCCCAGAAAAATGACAGATGTACAGCTACCACATGTTCAAGTCCAGCTTGATCTACAAAGCACAATCCAGACAAGTCAGATCTTTATAGTGAGACTCATCTCCAAAAAAACCCAAAGAGCCCTGTGAGATGGCTCAGCAAGTAAAGAGTCTTGCCAAACCTGATAACCTGTGTTTTATCCCCCAAAACCATATGGTAGAAGGTGAGAACAGACTCCTGAGAGTTGTCCTAAGATCTCCATGCTTGTTGTAGCAGTTGTGCATGTAGTTGTGTGTAGTTCCAGACAGCTACACACTCTTCTCTCCCTCTGCAGGACCAGAGAGATGGCACAGCAGTTAAAAGTGCTTGCTGCTCTTACAAGAAGACCTAAGTCTAGTCCCCAAGCAGCTCCATAGGAGTCCAACACCTCTGGCCTCCACAGACAGCAGCACTCATGTGCACCATCTCACACAGACAAAATTAAAAATAAATTGAAACAATACCCCCCCCCCCAAAAAACCCAAACCAAACGTGTGAACGTGCTGATGACTGTCATCAACTAAATACCTCCTCACACAGGGACACAGAAAGGGTACATTTAGTAGTCACATTATTACCACATCTTTTTAAACACTTGATTTTACTTTGGCATGGCATTCTTCTGTGGCTCTCTACCAAGAGAAACGATAAACAGGAAAATCACAGATTAAGAACCTGCCTAGGCTTCAGAGTAAAGTCAAGGCTATTCTGTATAACTTACTTAGCCCCTGAATCAAAATAAATAACACAAAAAGGACCAAAGGCAAAGGTCAGTAATAGACCATATGCTTAGTATGAATGAGGCACTGGTACATATGCAGTTCCAGAGAAAATAAAAACTCACTGCTAAATATATGTGCTTTCAAAATATACATTTTAAATACTTTATCATTATAAAGAATGGTAATTTTGAAAGCTGATGTTGGGTACACGGAAATTATTTTGTTCTAGATATAGATGTGTATTTGAAATCTTTTTAGAGCATAAAATAAGGGGAGGGGGGAGTCAGACTGTCCATATAAAGATTCCAAAACAGAGACAGTCTGCCTCCAGAGGAGTATCCTTTTTTCAATGCAAACCCACATTAGAGCTGTAAATTTACTACCATATGTATGTACAACTATCAAAACTGAGTAAGGGTGCTGAAGAAATGTCTCAGTGGTTAAGTGCACTGGCTGCTCTTCCAGAGAACCTGGATTCAATTCCTAGCACCCACATGGCAGCTCACAACCATCTGTTAAGTTCAGTACATGGGGATTCAATGCCCTCTTCTGGTCTCTGCAGGCACCAGAAACTCAGACATACATGCAAACAAAATACCCCTATATGTAAAATAAAAAGTATCTCTCTCTCTCACACACACACACATACACGCACAGGTTCACTGAGCAAAGCAGAGGAAGGTGGATCTTTAGGTTACAGATGAGCCTGGTAGATCCAGTCCAGCCAAGGATATACAGTGAAACACAGCCTGAAGACAAAACATAAGAGTTGCGAAGATGGCTGGGGGTGGGGGTGGGGGTGGGGTAGTGTAATAAATACACTTGCCCAATAACCATGAGAAGCTGAATTCAAATCCTCAGAGCCCTTGTAGAAGCCAGTTATAGTAAAGTGCATCTATAACCTCAGAGCGCCTACAGCAAAATGAGAAGCAGGGACAGGAAGAGCCCTAGATGCTCATGAGCCAGCTAGCCTGTGCCACTTTACTACAAAAGGTAACAACCACAAGGTTGTCCTCCAACCTCCATGCTTTATGTGGCATGCCAGCATCTTGCCAGTGCCCTTGCAATATACACACATGCACACAATATACATATATCAAACATATACACACAAAAAAATAAAAAGGTTAAAAAGATAAAATTTAACAGTGAAAATAATAGTCAAGTAGCTTTAATTCCTGCACTCACGATGCAAAGGCAAGTGGATTTCTTTCCAGGACAGCCTGGTCTACAAGTGAGTTCCATAACAGCCAAGGCTACCCAGAGAGGGCAGATAGATAGTTAGATAGATAGACAGACAGACAGATATAGATAGATAGACAAATAAATAAATAAAAAAAACGAAGACACACTTACATACACATTCACACTCACTATGAAAGCAAAGGCCAGAATTTCCAAGCCTAGCCAGGAGGGGCATAAGCCCATCAGAATAATCCAGCAGGATAAATAACAAAACACCCAAAGATTAAATATGAGAGATCTAGGTAGAGCACGGTGGCACATACCTTTAATTCCAGAATTTGTAGGAAAAACAGGTGGATTCCTAGAAGTTCAAGGCCTATCTGATCTACATATCAAGCTCCAAGACAGCCAGGGTCACATAAAAAAGATGAGTGACACAGACAGTTACATAGCAGATAAAAAGATATAGCTGGCCAAAAGGTTCAGTGACTGCCCAATTCTGATAACCACAGTCTGATCCCTACAACCAAGTGAACAAAGTATTTTTTTTAATTTTTTAGTTGGACTTTTTTGTGTTTTGCTTACATATGTGTTTGTGTGCAACAAGTGTGCACAGAGGTCAGAAGAAAGTTATCAGATCCCTTGGATCTAAAGTTAGAGGTGGCTGTAAACCACCATCTGGGTGCTGGGAACCAAAGCCAGGTCCTCTGCAAGAGCAGCAAATGCTCTTAAGAGATATTTAAATTAAAATTGTTTTATTTATTCAAAAAATTTATTTTTAGCTAAATGTGGTTTGCATGTCTTGAAGTTGGAGGAGGAAGCAGGTGAATCTCTATGAATTTGAAGCCAGTCTAGTCTATACAGTACGTTCCAGAACAACTGGAGCTAAACAGTAAGACCCTGTCTCAAAACACCAAAATAATTATAATAACAACAAACAAAATTTATTTTTATTTTCTGTGAATGGGTATTTTCTCTGTATTATGTCTGTGAGCCACTTGTATGCAGCACCTACAGTAGCCAGAAGAGTGTCTGATCACTATAGCTACAGCTAAAGATGGTTGTTAGCTGTCATGTGGGTGCCAAGAATCGAACCAGGGTTTTCTGGAAAAGAAAAACAATGAGTCAACTCTCCAGCACCTTAATTTTTAACAATTAAAATTCTGCCAAGAACTCTGGGCTAAATGGCACATGCCTTTAATCCCAGCACTCAAGAAGGCAGAGGCAGGTAGAGCTCTGTGAGTTTGAGGTCAGCCTGGTTTACAAACTGAGTTCCAGGACAGCCAGGGCTGTTACACAGAGAAACCCTGTCTCTAAAAACAAAAACAAACTAACAAAAACTTAAAATATTTTTTCTAATTTAAATATAGGATCTAGAGAGACAGCTTAGTAGTTATGGGGAAAAAATGCTTCCAGACTGTGGTGGTGCATGCCTTTAATCCCAGCACTTGGGAGACAGAAGCAGGCAGATCTCTGAGTTTAAGGCCAGCCTGGTCTACAGAATGAGTTCCAGGACAGCCTGGAATACACAAAGAAATCCTGTCTTGAAAAAAAAGCCAACAACCAACCAACAAACAACAACAAAAAACAACTTAATGTTCTTGCAGCAGATCTAGGTTTGGTTCCTAGAACCCACAGGATGGTTTACAATCACCCATAACTCTATTTTCAGGGGATTCAAAAACACCTTCTGACCTCTATAGGCACCACACATACAGACGAAACATGCAAACACATAAAGTGAAATAAGTACATTTCAAAAATTAAATATAGTATGAAGCGGTCCTTGGAATAAAAAACAACATCATTCACCTATAATTAGAAGACTACAACAAACTATTGAAACATTTCCATGGGGCCTACAGAAATGGCTAGCAGTTAAGAGCACTGACTGTGCTTCCAGAGGACCCGGGGTTCAATTTCCAGCACCTAGATGGCAGCTCACAACTGTCAATAACTCCTACTCTGGGGGATCTGATACTCTCACACAGGTATACATGCAGTCAAAATACTAATGTATATAAAATAAAAATAAATTATTTAAAACATTTCTATATACATTAAGTTGTAAGTGATCAAAAAATATCTAAACCAGAATAACAACAAACAAAATTTATTTTTATTTTCTGTGAATGGGTATTTTCTCTGTATTATGTCTGTGAGCCATAGTGATAAGAAGTAAAGCCAGAAAAGATGGCTAAGTGGGTAGGAAAGGCACTTGCCACCAGGCCTAATGATCAGACTTTGATCTCTGGAACCCACGTGCTGGAAGGAGATAAGACTCCTGAAAACTGTCCTCTGGCCTTCCTCCACAGGGACATGGCAACTGTATAATCACACATACACTCACACACACAAACACACTATACAAAACATACACAATATAAATTTTAAGAAAAAAATTTAAATGACACATCTCTCAATGCGGAATTTTGGTCAACACTGCTGCTGAGGGCTGGAGAGATGGGCTCAGCAGTTAAGATGACTTGCTCCTTCTGCAGAGGACCTGAATTCAGTTCTCAGCACCCTGTAGTGGTTCACACCATCTGACACTCCAGTTCCAGGGGATTATACACCTTCTTCTGGTTCTCAGGTAACCAGACATACAAGTCGTACACATACATACATGCAGCTCCTGACACACATAAAAATATATACATTAAAAAAAAGGCAAACTCACTGGTGGCTCTGGCCCGCCTGCCTCTTCCAAGATGGGACCCTGCACACTCCCACACGGCTCTCTCCACACCCTAGGAGTCCCATTTGTGCCTCTCAAGTGCAAGCTCACCCAAGTGGGGACTTCTTAGAGACTCCTTCCCTCGCCTCAGAGAGACCTTCTTTGACTCCCAACCACGGTCCAGCCATTCCAACGTGGCTACTTGTGTATAAAGCGCCGTTCAACCCAAACCAGAGACGCATCCGCTAGGACGGCGTAGGTTCCAGCACCTGATTAAAGCCCGGAGAATGGAGCAGGGAGGAGCTGCAGTATGGTCTGGGAGACATGAAGACACAGCCATGGACCAGAGTTGGCCTTCCCAGAAAGGAACCCTACCTGTGGGCTTTAAGATGTAACAAAATTATTACATTATTTTTTTTAAAAGTCCCCTGCCTCTATCATGAACTCAGTTGACTGCTCTTTGATCACTTGCTCCCGATGACGCAACCTTCTTGCTAGGCCACCGAGGAAGAGGATCCAGGCAGTCCTGATGAGATTTATCAAGCTATGGGCAGATGGCAATAGTGGAGAACTCCCCCTTTCAGTGGACTAGGGAATGAGAAGAGGGAGGGAGGGTGGGGCTCAGGGAAGTTGAGGGAGGGGCCGTCAATCTGAATATATAATGAATAAATTGTGAAGAAAAAAATTAAAAAAAAAATTCATTGGTCTTGTCCAGGAGTGTAACGAGAAAGTCTTAGAGATCCAAAATAGATCCAACATGAGACATATTAACCAGTAGCTTTGCAAGGAACTTTCTTTACAGAAATTAAGAAAAAAAACATTCACAGATGGGCATGACAATGGTGACTCAAAACACTTATAATCCAGGCACTAGAGACTTGGGCCTGCTACAAGTTCAAGATCCTCCTGGACTACAGACTGAATTTTGTCTCAACAAATATGCAAAAAATTTATTAATAAGAGCTGCTAAGAAACAGATCTTGTTTTGTTTCTTTGGGAAGGTTTGCTTTGTTTTGCTGGGTAGACTTTCACTGTGTATCCCCAGATTAACCTGGAATTCTCAATCATTTTGCTCAGCCTCCTGACTGCTGAGATGAGACAGATTTTTGGTGAAGAGTTCCCACAAAAATTTCAAAAGCAGAATAGGGTTTCATTGGTATAACACTACAATGTATTCTAGCCAATTATAACATTTCTTCAACATCAGTCCTATTAACTTTGGGAGGCAAAGAGATCCTTGTTGTAGAAAGCTGTCCTAGGTACCGCTGATTGTTTAGCAGCACCAGTAATTCTTTCTAGCTCTAAGAATGAAAAAGGTCCCTTTCAGGCTAGAGAGATGGCTCAGAGGTTAAGAACACTGGCTGTTCTTCCAAAGGTCCTGAGTTCAATTTCCATCAACCACATGGTGGCTCACAACCATCTATAGTGAGAGCCAGTGCCCTCTTCTGGTGTGCATGCACACATGCAGGCAGAATACTATCAATAAATCTTTAAAAATTTCTGTTGCTACTTCATAACTGTAATTTTGCTGCTATTAGGAAACATTATGTAAATATCTGGTATGTAGGGTATCTGACATGTATCCCCAAGAGGCACACAACCCACAGGTTGAGAGCTACTGATTTAAAGTCAAATGGAAAGTAGAAAGGACAACAAACAGAATAACTTGAAGACGTTAAAAAAAGAGAAGTATTTTCATGGAAAAGTAACTCCCAATAGCAACCAAAATATTAACTTGAGTTCAGAAATATGTTGTTGCATGTATACATTCATAAATTTCATGCCAGGCATAGTGACACATACGCTTTTAATCCCAGCACTGAGGAGGCAGAGGCAGGTGGACTCTGTGAGTTCTAAGCCAGCCAAAGAACACTCTGTCCCAAAACAAACAAAAAATCTTAAACAACTACAATTTCTTAGGCAAAAAAACAAAAGTGCTCGCTTTAACACAAAATACTTTGTAGTACTGGGACTTGAACCCAACTTGCCTACACTACAAATGAGCTACATCTCCAGCCCTCTTCATTGCCTTTTATTGCCAAAGTTACTTTGGTAAGATTCTTTTTTGCTGTCCCATTTTCTCTTTATCTGTTTAACTTTCATCTGCATTTATTTGGTTTCTAGTGATAATGACATTAACAAGTCATGTGTAAATCTTCTGTGAAAACTGTTTATTTCATATCATTCCAAACAATAGGTCTGGAGAACAAGATAAAATTATGACATAGCCAGGGGCTCAGATAGTAGACTGTTTGCCTAACATGTACAAAAGATTAGATTCTATACACAGCTCAGCATAAGCCAGGTATGGTGGTAAATTCCAGGGCCCTGTAAACAGAGTAATGGCAAAAGAATCAGAAGTTCAGGGTCATCCTCAGCTAGCATGGAATTCATCTTTTCTTTTTCTTTTTTCATGCTTCTAACACATAATGGCACAGGATATACATTACCATTCCAAAACATAGAAAAGGGAGCATAGTGAGGAAATATTAGATCAAAACAAGAACAAAAATCAGCTGGGCAAATCCAAACACTGCATCTCCAGGTCCGATGTCAAAATGCTTTACAGATCAACTCCTTTCAGCTTTAAATACAATCTCTCTCTCTCTCTCTCTCTCTCTCTCTCTCTCTCTCTCTCTCTCTCTCTCTCGGGCTGGCTCCACTTCCTGTTAGCAGCTCTCCTTGGCAAGTAGCCCACAGCTCTGGCATCTCTAACATCCTGGAGTCTTCAAGACAAATTCAGGCTTCACCTTCACAGCTTCACACAATGGCCTGTCTGGGACTCCCTGAGCTACACCTCTGACACACCCCTGGCCTCAGTGGCTTTCCTTAGTCATGGAGGGAGATTCCATAACCCCTTTCTTCTATCTTTGACTCTAAAGCCAGAACCACATGACTGAAGCTGCCAAGTTCTGCTGCTGGCTGGGGCTGGAATATGGCCCCTTGTTTAATTACATCCTTTCAGCTTGCAGTTTTCGATAGTTTCCTCTCATCTTTTTTTTTTTTTTTTCAAAATTGTATGGTGGAGTACATGCCACAGTGCATAGGTGGAGGCCAGACTGATACCTATTTAAAAAATTCTACAATCATGAAAGATTGGTAAAGCACAGATAAAAGGGCCCACTGCTCAAGTTCATATCCGCAGCAGCCACAGTAGGTATGGGTGGTATAACTCCAGCACTGGGAGATCTGGCCTGGAGCTCCCTGGTCAATCAGTGAGCTCCAAATTCAAAGAGAAAAATTGCCTCAAAAAATAAGGTGGAGAGAGATAAAAGAAGAGAAAGAAAAAGATGCCAGACATCTGCATTTTAAAAGGCTTTTCCACATATCCAGAAACCCGGATGTCAGGTTTGCTATTAACTTAAAAAAAAAAAAAAAAAAAAAAAAAAAAAACTCATCAGGCCTACACCTTTAGCCCCAGCAGAGGCAGGTAGAGCTCTGTGAGTTGGAAGCCATAGTGGTCTCTGTACTAAATTCCATACCAGGCAGCCCTACATAGTTAGACAAAAAAAAAAAATTGCCAGTTTCCAAAAGCTTCCTCACCCAGTGGACAGTTATAAATAAACAAGGAGCAAAAAATCTTACTGCTGCCATACAAGCCCGGAGACTAGTTTGATTCCTGAAAATCCTTAAGGGAGGAACCGACACCCCAATCAATGCCATAGGGCGCGCTCTCTCTGTGTCTCTCTTTCTCATACATACACTAAATAATAATAATAATAATAATAATAATAATTGAAATCCTAGTTCCCTCTTTGTCATGTCCTCAACCTAACTAAATCTAGAGCACAATGCAAAAGCCTATGATTCCTGGCTGTGGATTCCTGAGGCGGGTCCTTGAGGTGGAGGCCTCAAGGAAGCCTTAGCTACACATTTGGGTTTAAGGCTAACATGGGCTACATGTAAGACCTTCTCTCAAAGAAAACTCAAAAAGGCTAAAACCAAAACCCCAAACAACTAAAAACCAGAGCTAAAGACATGGTTCAGCAGTTGTTAAGCAAGCACATACTCACAAAGCCCATGCCAGTGGCTCATTATACCCATAACTCCAGCTTCAGAGGAATTAATGTCTGTCTCTGGCCTTTGCTGGCACCTACATTCACGTGTATATAACACACACACAGATGCACAAAATTTAAAAATACATACCTTTAAAAAACACTAATTACAGACATTGGGGGTTTATTATTTTTTTTCTGAGAAAAGGCCTTAACTCATTATGCAGACCAGGCTAACGTTAAACTTGCATCCATCTTCCTGACTCTGGCTCCTGAGAGCTGAGAATACACGTGTGTGCCACCATGCCTGGATGAAGTGTTTTGTTTTGTAATGATATTGCCAAGCAGTGGTGGTGCAAGCCTTCTATCCCACCATTTTGGAGGCAGAGGCAGACAGATCTCTGAGTTCAAGGTCAGCCTGGTTTCAGAGAAAGTCCCAGAAGAACCAAGGCTACACAGAGAAACCTGTCCCAAAAACCAAAAAGAAAAAGGATTTTATCTTTTTCTTTATTTGTATGTCTGTGTGTTTACATACCCGTATGAAGGTGCCGTGGAAGACAGTAGACGAAGTGCCTGGAACTGGAAATACAGGCAGTTGTGAGCTGCCTAACATGATTGGTGGAAACCAAACAAGCCCTCTTAACTACTGAGCAATCTCTTTAGTCCCCCATTTATTTCATAAAGTTACATATTTGGTATATATGTAAAATACCTCATTAGATCTAAAGCTCAAATAAATCACCATTTAGTATTCCTTAGAACCCTCAAGGTTCTTCAAGATGCAAGTGCCTTTTCCATATTCTGCCAAATGCAAAACACCGCTGAAAAGGTCATTTTCCACTTACCCATATTCCTTGAAAAGCTTTCAGTTCAGTATTAGTACATTATACAGAGTCAAATGGGAATAGCCATCAAAGCAGAAGGTGGGAAATTAAGTATCAATTTAAAATATTCAGGAAAGGAGTGGGGTAAGCCAGCCATAATGGAGGACACTAACACTCAGGAGGCTGAGGTCAGAGGATAATGAATTTTAAAACAACCTGTGTGGGCTACTAAGATGGCTGCTGCTAAGCCTAATGACACTGGAGAGGACCAACTCCTACAAGTTGTCCTATAACATCACACAAGCACAAACCAGTCCCCACTCCACAATTAAATAAATGTAGTAAGAAGAAAACAAGAAAAATCTGGGCTGTGTTATGTGTGTACACAGTAAAACCCTGTATAAACAAACAAGCCAGGCACAGTGGTGCATATGTTTAATCCCAGCACTGAGTAAGCAGAAGCAGGCAGATCACTTTGCCTTTAAAGCTACCCTCCTCACGACAGAGTTCCTACCAGCCAGGGCTGTTCCCCAGGGCTACATCATGAGACCCTAGCTCAAAACAAAAAACAAACAAACAACCCACACACTATTTAAAATAATATCAAACTGGGGTAGTAGTGTACACCACCTTTAACTTCAGCACTCTGGGAGGCAGACACAGGTGGATCTCTGTGAATTGTGACCAGTCTGGCAAACACAGCAAGTCCTAGGCCAGCCAAAGTCACACATCATCTCAACAAAAACAAAATCTTTTGAAAGTTCCTTTTGACGACTGGAGAGACGACTCCAGTTAAGAGCACTGGCTGTTTTTTCAAAGGACCCAAGTTCAAATTCCCAACCCTCCACACAGTGGCCCACAACTGTAACTTCAGTCCCAAGGGATCCAATGCCCTCCTCTGACTGCCACAGTCATCAGGAACATGCATGATGCACAAAAATACATGGAGGAGGGGGCTGGAGAGATGGCTCGGAGGTTAAGAGCACTCTTCCAGAGGACCTGAGTTCAATTCCCAGGAACCTCATGGTGGCTCACAGACATCTATAATGAGATCTGGTGCCCTCTGCTGGCATTCAGGCAGAACACTGTATATGTAATAAATAAATAAAAATAAATTCTAAAAAAAAGAAATACATGGAGGAAAAATACACACACAAAAATTCAATTAAATATATGTTTCTAAAAAACAAGTTTCTTTTGAGGCAGCTACTTGCCAACATGGCCTGGGTTCTGAGTCTGGGACCTATAAGGCTAAGAGAACAAACTCCCACAAGCCACCCTCCACCACTGCATGATGCACGGATCACGTCCACACACATAAATGCACAGTAAATCACCATAAATTTTCAGACTCCCTGCCTAGAGTGGTGGCACAGGCCTTAGCCCAGCACAGGTGGATCTCTGTGTTCCTGGCCAGCCGGGTCTACCAAGCGAGTCCAGAACAGCCAAAACTGTTATACAGAGAAACCTTGTCTTGAAAAACTGGGGAAAAAAATGTTTTTTAAATCTCCTTATAAGTTTAAAAGTTACAAAACTACTAATTTTTGAAATCTGAGAAAAAAAATGATAAAATTCAAGATGGAGGAACTGGAGACAAGGCTAGACCATTAAGGGTACTTGCTCTTGAAGGGAGACAAATTTGCTTTCCAGCATTCACGTGGCAGCTCACAACTGACTGTTCTAGCCACTGTGAGTACCTGCATACCCATCATGTGCACTTGCACACACATGCACATATACGATCTTTACACACACAGACACAAACTCACACCATCTTTAAAATACAAAACAAAACAATTCAGTCTGATGAATTACAGGCGGTGGCAAACACCTGTAATTCCAGGAGGCAGAGGCAGTTGGATCTCTGAGTTCCAGGCCAACCTGGGCTACAAAGTGATTCCAGCACAGCCAAGACTACACACAGAGAAACCTTGTCATGAAAAAAGAAAGAAAAAAAAATTCAAGACCAAAGAAGTCCTTAAGAAGTCTAACACTATAAAATTCTGGAGCTTTTTTACTGTGTCTGTGTGTTCTTGAACATGCAGACACATGCACTTATGCATGCATACGTGGAGTCCAGCAGCCCTCCTCTAACACATCCACCTAATTAAGACTGTGTCTCTCTCAATAACCCGGGTTCACTGTTTCAGCTGACTGGCTGGCCAGGAAGTTCTAGAAATCCTCTTTCTCTGCCCACTCAGCTCTGGGGTTAGAGAAACAAGTTGCCATCCTTAGCACTTTAGTTGGGTGTTGGGATTTGAACTCAGGTCCCAATCACTTTATCCACTAACCCATCTCCTTAGTCCCTGCAACAATTTTTAATCTATTGGAATACAGAAAGCCTATACATCTGCCATGTTTAGGATATTCAGGAGTATACTACATTGATGAAAGAGGTTCTGAACTAAATGTTTTATAGAAGGCTGAAGAGATGCTCATCAGTTAAAAGCACTTGTTGCTCTTGCAGAGAACCCAGGTTTGGTTCCCAGCACCCAAATGACAACTCATAACCATCTATAATTCCAGTTCCAGAGGATACAATAGGTTCACCTGGCTTCTGAAGCCACTGCATACGCATGGTGCACACATATGCAAACAGGCAGAACACCATACATATAAATTTTTAAAAATATAAAAGTTACAGAAAAGTATGGTTTCAATGGCCATAATGGGAACCTTTTTCCTTTGTGTTGATATAAGGTCTCAAATCCCCAGATGGCCTTAAATTCTGATGACCTTGAACAATTACAGGCCTGTACCACAAAGCTCATTTTTATGTGGTACAAAGGATTGAACCCAGAGCTTCATGAATATTAGATGCCCTAATTAGGGTTACTATTGCTGTGATAAAACACCATGACCAAACTGGGCAATGGTAGTGCAGCATTTAATCCCAACACTAGAGAGGTGGAGGCAGAGGCAGATGATCTCTGAGTTTGAAGCCAGCCTGGTCTACAGAGCGAGTTCAGGACAGCCAGGGCTGTAGAGAAACCGTCTCGAAACAAACAACAAAGCCACCATTACCTAATGAGGAAAGGGTTATTTGGCTTATACCTCCACATTACTGTTCATCATTAAAGGAAGACATGATAGGAACTCAAGCAGGAGCTAGTACAGAGAGAATAGTTACTGGCTGCTTACTGGCTTTGCTCAGCTGGTTTTCTTATAGGACCATTAACTAGCCCAGGAGTAGCACCACCCACAATGGATTGGGCCCTCCTCCATCGATCACTAAGAAAATGGCCTACAGGCTTGCCTATAGCCAATCTTTTGGGGTTTGGTTGTTTTTTGTTTTGTTTTGTTCGTTTGTTGTTGTTGTTTTTGAGACAGAATTTCTCTGTGTAGCCTTGGCTGTCCTGTACTCACTATGTAGACCAGGCTGGCCTTGAACTCACAGAAATCCGCCTGCCTCTATCTCCCAGAGTGCTGGGATTACAGGCATGCACTACCCACCTGGCTTATAGCCCAATCTTATGAAAGCATTCTCAAGACTCCCTCCTCACTGATAACTTTAGCTTGTGCCATCACAATTAACCCCATGTCAGCTTGACACACAAACACATCACTGTTAAGCCACAACCTCTCTTTTGTTCATCCCCCAAACCACACATTAATAAACTTTAAAAAGTCCCACAGCCTTAGAAACTCAAGCACTTTTGTCTCTTTAGCTGGAAGATGTCGCACACTCCTTTAATCCCAGAATTTGAGAGGAATGGGCAAACAGCTCTCTGAGTTCAAGGCCAGCCTAGTCTACAAAGCGGGTTTCAGGGCAGCCAAGGCTGTTAAAACAGAGAAATCATCTTGAAAAACAAAACAAAACTTTTTTCTTTAAAACTATCCGGTGTCTTTTTAAAATGGATAGTCTCTGTAAAATTATAAAAATTTCATTTTTAACAGTTTAAATTCTCTTGGGGGCTGGAGAGATGGCTTAGAGGTTAAGAACACTCGCTGTTCTTCCAAAGGTCCTGAGTTCAATTCCCAGTCAACAGTTTAAATTCTCTCAAGTGTGGGCTCATGTAAAATCAAAAATAAATAATACTTTATTTCAAGAGGCACGAACCAGGACACAGTCATAATCCAAAAAAGCAAAACCAAACTCCAACTACGTAAATAACTCAATGTCTAATATTTAGGATTCACTTACAATCTTCTTTGCTCCTTCAAGGGGCTGGGGTCACTTCTCTGACTCTGCCCTCTAGAACACATGCAACCTGTCTTCTATGCTCAGGCTGGTTCCACTCCAACAAACACCAATGCTGTTCTTGGTAGTCATCCCATGGTACTGGCAACTCCAAAATGCTCAGTCTTCTACAACTGGGCTGCACTTTCACCAGTAGCCTTTCTTCTCAGTGCCACACTTCAACGGGACACACTCTATGGGACCCCTTTAATCTGGGCCTTTTACTGCTCCTGAGAGTGCACCTTCACCAATGGCCTCTCCTGGCTTCACACAGTGCTAAGCCTCAGTTATTCTCCATGGCTCATTTACGTCTTCAAAACCAGTACCACAAGGGTGACACTACCAAGTTCAGCTGCCAGCTTGAGGTACAACCCTGGCCACCTCTGGAACACAGCTTCACAGCTTCTGTTTGCTGACTCTAAGGAAACACTTCCCAGTGGAGTTCACCTCAATGAAGCTGGTCTCTTCTTAATCACTGATAATTTCTCAGCTCCAGCTAACACAAATGGTGCCACTCTTGTTAATCACAGCCAATTCTTCAGACACCACAGATTCTTCACACAAATGCCCTGGTAAAGTCTTGGCTTCCCTCTAAAACTTCGCACAGGCCTCCATCCTCTGCATTTCTCGCAACATTTGTATCTTCCAAGTTCACCATGGTTTGTTCACTCAATGGATTTTCTAGTCCAAAGTGCCAAAGTCCTTCCATAATCCTCCAAAAACATATGGCCAAGTCTGTCACAGTAATACTTCAATATCCTGGTACCAATCTCTGTCCTTAATTAGGGTTATTATTGCCATGAAAAAAGACTATGAGAGGGGCATAGGAGGAGATGAGAAAGAGAGGGTGGGGTTGGGAGGGGGCTACAGTAAGATACAAAGTGAATAAACTGTAATTATATTAAAAATAAAAATTTAATAAAAAACACTATGACCAAAAACAAGTTACATGTCTATATCATAGTCACTGAAAGAAGTCTGAGCAAGGAACTCCAACAGGGAGGGGCCCTGGAGGCTGGAGCTGATGCGCAGTACCTTATGAAGAAGTACTGTTTACTAGTTTGCTCCTTGTGGCTTACTCTACCTGCTTTCTTATAGCACCTGGGTGGCATAACCCGCAACGGGCCGGGCTTCCCTCCACCAATCATTAAGAAAACGTTCTACAGGCTTGTCCACAGCCCACATCTTATGGAGGCATTTTCTCAAATGAGGTTCCCTCCTCTCAGATGACTTTAGCTCCTAGCAGGCTGACATAAAACTAGCCAGCCCGATGGGCAATGGTGGGCAGTAGTGGCACATCCCTTTAATCCCAGCACTTGGAAGGCAAAGGCAGATGGATCTCTGTGAATTTGAGTACAGCCTGGTCTACAGAGCAAGATCCAGGACAGCCAGGGCTACACAGAAAAACTGTCTTGAAAAGCCAAAACAAAACCAAAAAAAAGGTGGGGGGACTCAACCAAGATCAGTCACACTATACATCAAAGAAGCAATACTCCACCTTCAGAAGGGCAGCTTCTACATTTATGTAGCATTTTCTCAACATACAGAGATGTTTGTTTATGCAACAAATGTTCCTATCTTTTAGAAAACAGCATTTTAGGCACTGAAAATATACTGTTTTTAAATTTTGTATTTTATTATTTTATGTGTATAGATGTTTTGCAGGCATCAAAATCTGTGGGAAATGTGCATGCAGTGACCCAAGTAGGCCAAAAGAGGGCATCAGATCCCCTGGAACTGGAGTTACAGGCTGTTGTGCACCACCTTGTAGGTTCTGGCAATTAAACTCAGGTCCTCTGAAAGAGCAGCCAGCACTTTCAACTGAGCTTTTTGCTTTTAAGATACTAACAGAGGAGGCAAGTAATATTATAAAGTATAGTGAGATCAAAGAAAATGTATTTAAATCTTTATGGGCAAATAAGAGAAAACTTTCCAGAGGAAGCAGCATTTGAGATGAGATTTGGAGACTGATCTGAGAATTCACATATTAACTAATTGTAAAGAGAAGACATACGAATAGAAAGGTAAAGGTCAAGATCCAAATCTGAAACCAGCCTGGTCTACATAATAAGTTCTAGGCCAGCCTGACCTAAATAATTAGATCATGTCTCAAAACAGCTAGCCAGAACCTAGGGGCACACACCTATAATTCCAATCGCTGGAATTAGAGAAAGGAAGATCAGATTTGAGGTCATTCTCTCACACATATCCGTTCTGGGCTTCAGGAGAAATCCTATCTCAAAACACATAGAACAGGCATGGTGGCACATGCCTTTAATCCTAACACCTGGGAGGCAAGGACAGGTAGATGGAGCTCTAGCAGTTCCAGGCCAGACAAAGGCTACATAGTGAAACTCTGTCTCAAAAACAAGCATGGTAGTACACACCTTTAATCCCAGCACTTGTGAGGCAGAGGCAGTGCAGTCGGATCTCTGAGAGTTCATGGCCAGGTTGGTCTACAGAATGAATTCTAGGACAGCTGGGGCTCCACAGAGAAACCCTTTCTGGAATCCTCCTCCCTCTCCCAAAAAATCCACACACAAACAAACAAGACTTTGTGGAAATATTCTATATCAGAATTTCACTGATGAGCATTAATTAGGGAGGATTTAAAAGAAATCAAAGATTGAAAAATACACACAAAACAACAAATAAAAATAACGGGCCTAGCAGCACATGTGAACTAAACAATCCTGGCAATTAAGAGGCTAAGGCAAGTGGAACATTGAATTCAAGATCAGCCTGGTCTATACAGCCTTGAACTCGTCTCAAGGAAAAAACAGAAAGGAGAAATGATAGGTGGTTATGACAAAAATACATTGCATATATTCTAAAAAAAAATACATAAAAATTAGTATGTAAAAAAAGGAGAAGTAACAATGACATTCACATTTCTAGCTTTGATGATTCCATGACTCACAAAAGGGAAACAATGTTGATGGGAGTGTTATATTTGGGATAAGAGTAGAATATGGAAATAGATGTGTCTAGAGTTTTCTTAAGTAATTAAAAATACTTATTTCAATGGGAAGACAATCATTTTGTCATTATTTATATAATTATTTTAAAAATAGCTTGTTTATTCTTATTTTATGTGTTTTGCCTGTATGTGTGTTTGTGTGAGAGTGTCAGTTCCCTTGCAACTGGGGTTACAGACAGCCGTGAAGTGCCTTGTGGGTGATGGGCACTGAAATTGAACCTGGGTCCTCTGAAAGAGCAGCTCTTAACCGCTGAGCCATCTCTCCAGCCTCCATATTTATAATTCTTTAAAGTTTACAAAACATTTGAGAGGCTAAAGAGATGGCTCACTGGTTAAGTGTATACACTGCTCTTCCAAAGGACCTGAGTTCAGTTCCCAGGACCCACATCTGGGTACTTGAATCTTGCAACCACCTGTAACTCAAGATCCAAGGGATCCAACACTCTCTTCTAGGCTCTCTGAGCCCTGCATGCACATGCAAACATGTGCACAAACAAAATTTAAAATAAATTTTTATAATATTTTGCATTCCTTATTTTATCACATTCCATATTTTCTTATAAATGAAGTTTATAAGTTAGGAAAAGAGACTATTATTCCAATTTGATAACAAATTTGAGTATTAATTTGTGACAGTAATTATATTAGGCATTAAACAAAACATCAAAATAAATACCATGGATATGAATCCACAACACCAAAACCTTTATCATAAGAGGGGAAACAACAAGCAATAAATTTAACAAGTGACTTGTTTGGTTGGTTGGTTTTGTCCTTTCTGAAACAGGGTTTCTCTGTTTAACATCCCTGGCTGCTCTTAATTCACTTTATAGACCAGGCTAGCCTCAAATTCAGAGATTGCCTGCATCTGTGTCTGCCACCACTGCCCAGCACAAGTGAATACTTTAAAGGTGTTTAGTGCCATGAAAAGGTAAACAGAGCAAAGAAAGACTGTTAGATGTGAAAGGTAAGGAGGTGAAGATAAAGTTCTAAAGAGATGGAAAGATTTGATGTGGTGAATGCCTGTAATTTCAGCATTTGGGAGGCAGAGGCAAGAGAACCTGAACTTCAAGGTCATGCTTAAGTTTAAGGCTAGCCTAAAATAGCTGAGACACTGTCTCAGTAATTAAAATACTTAAATGGATGGATGAATAGATGGACTTCCAGACAGATTATGTGGTGCCTCAGCAAGTAAAGACATCTGAGACAAAACCTGAAGACCTAAACTCAATCCTTGAATTCATAAAAAGGCAGGAGAGAACTGACTCCACAAAGCTGTCTAACCTCCACACATGAACTGAGCATGTGCACACACACACAAATTAAATCTAGGGCTGGAAAGAAAACTCAACACTCAGCACCAGCTGTTCTTCAAGAGGGATTGCAGTTAGTTCCTATCATCCACATGAGGTTTCCTGTCTGTAACTCTAGTTTCGGAGGATCCAATGTCTTTTCTTCTTGTAGCCTCCACAGAGATCAGGCATACATAGTCCATATAAATACATAGAGACAAAACACTTACACACATTAAAAAAATAAAAAAATAAAAATAAAAGTGAGAAATAAGGCCTTACTGAAAAAGTGACACTTAGGCAGGCAGGGTGGCTAATGTCTATAATCCCAGTACTTCAGAGGCTGAAGCAGGCTAACACAGGCAACACAGTGAAATTTGGGCTACCGAATGATACCTTGTCTCAAAAAAAAAAAAAGATAAAGCCAGAGGCTAGAAAGATGGCTCAGTGATTGCAAATACTGGCTGCTTGTTACATGCCAGGTTCAATTCCCAGCAACCACAGAGTAGCTATAACTACAGATCCACAAGGGATATAACATCCTCTTGTGGTCTCCAAGAGCACCAGGCACACAAGTGGTACAGATATTCATGAAGGCAAAACACCCATACATATAAAGTAAAATAAAAAATAAAATAAAAAAAAAAAAAATAGGCCAGCCTAGCCTGGTCTACAAAGCAAGTCCAGGACAGCCAGGGCTATTACACAGAGAAACCCTGTCTCAAAAAAACAAACAAACAAAAAAAGATACAAAGAAAAAAAAATTGGCATTGAAGCAATTATATGAAAGAAATGTGGCAATTAGCTGTATTCTCTCAGTGTAGAAAACTAGCTATTTTCTGATAGGTAGGCACTCATCTCAGCAGTTGGGAGGCTGAAGCAGAAGGATAAAGAATTCTAGGCCAGCCTAGACTATGTGGCAAATCACAAACCATAGCTCATGCAAAAGAAGTAAGATAAGCAGTCTAAGGGGCTAGAGATGTAGCTCAATTGTAGGCCCAGGTCAGCTTGGACTATGTAGCAAGAGTCTAACTCAAAAAACCTAAAAAAATAAGTAAATAAATTGTAGAGCACCTGCTAGCATGGGCAGCCCTAAGTTACAACTAACATCCTCAAAAAAGAAAAACAAAAGGCTCTGTTTATTATGCCTCACTTCTTCACTTGTGCCACTTACTAGTCTAGTCTCTTCCATACTTCAAGATCTAGAGTACTCAAAAAGCTCACTGTAGACAATGTAAGCCCTCCAGTTACACTTGCAATCCCTTACAATTACACTAGGAATTTATTATTTCTGATGCCTAAAATAAATTCTCCTTATGTCCCCCAATCCATATTTTGGAAGATTACAAATTTAACTCTCCCATACACAGTCCAGATAAAGAAAAATCAACAAAGTTTTAATCAGGCTCAGGTAATGGTAACATAAAATATCTAAACATATCTATCAGTCAGGTGTAATACACAATAAGAGAAAGTTTCAGGATTTAACACTTTGCTTCATTTCTTTAGCAGTCCAACAATGATGATGATGATAACCATTATAAAAACAATAAATTGCGAGGCACAGTAGTGGACACATTTTAGTCCAGCACTTGGGAGGCAAAGGTAGACAGACCTCTATGACTCTGAGGCCAGCCTGGTCTACACATTGAGTTCCAGGCATAGTGAGACCCTGTCTCAAGTACTATTATTTACTACTATATAAATTAATTAAAATCAAAGGTGGGTGCAGGCATGAACACCTGTAATCCCAGGAGTCTAGAGCATGAGTCTCAACCCTCAACCCAGCAAGATCCTAACTCAAAAAACAAAAAAAAAAAAAACAAAAACACTACATAAGTAAATAAAAATAAGCAACCACACAGGTGGGCTGGCACACACCTTTAGTCTTAACAATTGGGAGGCTAAAGCAGCAGGGTCACACTGGGAGTTGAAGACCAGCACAGGCTGTAGGAAGAAACTGTCTCAAACAAGCTCACATATCAAAGCTGTGCAATTACTATGGCTCTTTTATCTGAGCTTTGAACTTTTCATACCTCAAAAGAAACAAACTACCCAGGCATGGTGGCATAGGCTTTTAATCCCAGCACTCAGGAGGCAGATACAGGCCAATCCCTAAGATTGCTAGGCCAGCCTAGTATGCGTAGTGAGCTCCAGGCCAGACCCTGTCTCACAAAAGAAACCAAACCAACAAAACAAAGTATGCATCTGTTGCTCTTGCTGCTATAATCCCAAATTCTTCATAGTTTCTGGCCAGTTGTAGGCAATTCAAGGCAGTGACGGCTTTAAGGGATTCTGTGAGAAACACTACACACCACAGCGCCAACTTGTTAAGCCTTACTGACAATGTCATTCCTCTTATGTTATGGACTCAGGTTGCATTGAAGCATATTATAAATCTACTAAAGGAAAAGTAAAAAGATAAACCATGAGCAGAGGCCCTCTTTAAATCTAGACCTACCTGTGGAGGCTTCTGTCACTGTAACACTGAAGGACCCTGCTTCACCAATTGAAGTTAGCACAAGTCCCCAAACACTTTATAGAAAAACCTTCAGACTACTGAATATGAACAAGAATAGATATTTTCTCCCCCAAAAAGCCATTCTTTTTCCATGTTTAGCCAAAATCAATCCATCTGCAACTATGTGGCTTCACGTTGGTGGGATTTTTCAGAAGCAGTAAAATAAGTGGGCAGTTCTATGCTAGAATTAGAGTTGGAGTCAATCCAGGGGTCTATCTTTCATTTCCCTTTCCTTTCAGTGTGCCTCAGAAGATGCCTGGTACTGATGCTGACATCTAAGGACACTGGGCTGTAAATCCTAAAAAGGTCTGGGAAACAAAGTCCCTTGAACCCACTTATGGATCAATTTTATGATTTCCCTAGCAGTTGTTTTCATAAACCAAATCTGTTTTGGCTTTTCTCAATAAGCTGAGCAACATGAGCCTCCTAAGCTAAATGCAGAATGGCTGCTTGTTAACATGTCTCCTAATAGGGTGGCTAACACAGAATACGCTCCAGAGTCTAGAAACAGCACGGCACACTGTTGCTTCCCCACACAGCTTGAGGACTGAGAAGGAAAACAACTGGTTAAACTGAGGGGAGAGGTCTGCTTGACAAACAACAAATGTAGCTCACAGCTTAAAACAAGGAGAGCCAGGAGTGGCGGCACACACCTTTACTCCCAGCATTCAGGAGGCAGGGGCGGATGGATGTGAGTTCTAAGCCAGAATGGTCCACAGAGCCAGTTCGCGGACAGCTAGAGCTACATAGAGAAACTCTGTCTGGGAAAAACGAGGAGGAGGGAATTCTAAGATATTAGGATCTGATTAAATACCTTTCTGGGTACAGTGACATCTCTTCAACCTTGCTTCTTTCCTTTTTTTGATTTTTTTTTTCTTTCTTCAAGACAGGGTTTCTCTATGTAACCTTGGCTGTTCTGGAACTCACTCTATAGACCAAGCTGGCCTCCAACCCAGAGATCCACCTGTCTCTGCCTTGCTAGTGCTGGGATTAAAGGCCTGTGAAGGTGGTGCTCAAAGTCTCTAACTTGACAAGAAGCAGAAGATGACCTTGAATTCCTGATCCTCTGCTCAGGATGAAAAGCCTGCACAAGTTTTTGTTTGTTTGGGGTTTTAGTTGTTGTTGAGAAAGGGTCATAATTCACTAGCTGATCCTGAACACACCATGTAGTCCAAGCTGCCTCAAGTTCAGAATCCTCTCTTAAATTTCCCAAGTCTTGGGATTACAGTCATAAACCCAGGGAATGCAGACCTAAGAAAGTTCTTTAGAGCTATGAGGGTCCAAAAAAATTCCTCTCCCTGTGACCCTATGCTAAACACAGTTTAAGTTACTTCCAGGACTTACATTTAAAGGGCTGATCAGGGAACCACAGTAACCTTGTTTCTAGGCAAGCATTTAATCTGCTGAGACTATATCTAAACAGGAAGTTAACAGACACGACATAATCAGGGGAAGCAAGCCACAGTGCCATAAAGATGGATGCTGCTGTCAAGCACAAACCACTCTCACCTCATTAAAAATGTTTTCAACTAAAGAATAGGTAGCATAAAAGTCTATAAACCTCATCTCTTCTTAAACTAGGTCATTCAAACTACAGGTCCAGCCTTCTGATTCCGGTTAATACTTAATTACCCTTTCCATGATAACTTTCACTGCTCCCAGACTGAAAGGGTATCATCAGTCATACCCGACCAATACTCACCATAGACATTCATAAACCTATCTTCTTAAAAAGCCCAAGGAAAGGCTGTGCCCGACACAGCCCTGCATCTGGAGTGGACTAACAACTACATTTCCCAATGATAGATCTTCCTGCCCTCAAAATGAGCTTAGGCTCTCTACACCACTATTTTTAATGGCACCAGAGCTGTCTCCTTACCAATCACGCACACACAACTGTTACTACCCTAGAACAATATTCTCTCTCTGTTCCCTGCTCTCACAGCCAGATCCTCTGGAACTGGAATTACAGATAGTCATGTGGGTGCTGAGAATTGAACCTGGGTCCACCTGGAAGAGCAGTCAGTGCTTTTAAACCCTAAGCCATCTCTCCAACCCCCTTCTAGGACAATTCTTACCAAAACTTCTCCTGCCCCAAAATACAAATCAAAGTGCTTATCAGACTTCAGGGAAGAATTTACGTCCTTGCATCAAAGAAAAAGCAATACAGAAATCACTCAACTCTCTCAAACAGGGTAATATCCAACAACATACAAACGCTACACAAATGCCAACGAAACAGTAGCTGTGTACTGGAGGAGGGACATGATGGTTGGAGGGGGGAAGATTTCTTCTCACTTTGTATCACATTCATCCACTGTTTATTTAAATTATATAAATTTCTGGAAAGGAAAATATGCCCAAACACTACAAAAGCATCAGCTCTTCTCCAAGTCACACAGATAAAACCTACTTTTACTCCAGCTTCAAGCACTATTTCAAATCTTTCGCTGCACACCGGCATGAAAAACACTGCCTCTCTTTGCTAAAACAGATTATTTAATTTATACTATTCCCATCTCTAACACACACACACACACACACACACACACACGAGAACCCTTCAGATGAGAACACTGGTTCTCAGGAAGCTCTCTTACTCTCCAGAACAGAACAGGGAACTTCAGCACCCACTTGCTGCCCACCAGCAATGCCTCCACCTCCACCTCAGGGCCAGTTCTTAGGAACGAACATCTATGCCTGGGGGGAGTTTAGTACTGGGGATGAACTCAAAGAGGGTACCATACCTTTATAAAGCCGGAGAGCTGTCCCGGGACTGCAAGTAACACCTCAATCTGCATTCACAGGAGGAACTAGCTCCTGCAGGTAACTGAGCCCAAGGAGGCAGAAAGTACTCTTAAGTCCTGCTTTGCTCGGGAAGGGTAAGTTCTAGTTCCATAAGGAGCTGAACTGGGAAACAGATGCAGCGTGTCCCAGAAGCCCAGCTGAGAAAATGGGTGGTTTCGTCGCTGTACACAAGGTAAGTAACCCACACAAGTCAAGATAATTCCCTTTTCTTACGGAGGGCAAGGAAGCGGTGGACGACGGAATAAAGGGGTATGCTTCTGCACTTCTGATCCTTTCCCCCGAATAAAGATAATTATTCAGTGCTTCCTCCACCCTTAAGTATAGCCTTTCGTCCTATCCGCCGTCAAACACAAGACTCGGTGCAGGGAGCGGCCCCCGCACCCCGAGGGCACCACTGGGGGCGGAGAGTTAAAAACGCGGAGGGGAGGAAAAGAGGGGAGCATGGCGGGCATGAGGTGCTGAGCGAAGAGGGGGATGGCGAGGGAACCGGGGAGCGAGGGAGGGGAGGGAGAGTAGAAGGAGAAGACACGAAGGGACAGCAGCCGGGTCGCGCGAGGCCTAAGTGAAAGACCCGGGCGCGCGCGCGGAGGGGGTGGGGAAGAGGTGAAGGGGAGCGCGAGGCGGGGGCGCGCGGGCCGGGCTGGGGGAGGGGACGCCAGGCGGGGGCGCGCGGGCGGGCGTCGGCTCGCGGGCGCTTCCCCTCCCCCCGCCCTCCACCTTTCCCTTCCCCCACCGCCGCCTCCTCGCAGCCTCGCTCCCTCCGTCGCCGCTCGCCGCCCCCGGGCGGGCTGGCGGCCGGGCCGGCCTAGGCCAGAGCTCCTCACCTGGCAGCGGCGGCGGAACTCCCGACTGGGTCGCCTCCTCAGGCGGCGGCGAAGGCGTCGAAAAAGGAGGCGGCGACGGCACAGTGGGATCCAGACCCCACCGGCGGGTCCGGGAGCGGAGGTGGGGGAGGGGGCGGGCCGGGTCGGGGAGGGCGGGCGGGCGGAGCAGACACTGCGGTACAGACGGGCAGCGGCGGCGGCGGCGGCTGCACCGGCGGCGGCGGCACCACACAAACAAGGACGCTGATTGGGCAGCTGCCAAGCGCCTCGACTCCGCCTTAACCACACGCCACGACGTCCATTGGAGGGCCTCAGCCGGCTGCCCGCCCTCCTGGTCTTGCTCCTGCCAATAGAAAGCGGGATGCCGAGACTTCACCCCACCCTTGAGGAGTGGGTGGCTGGAGAAGTAGTGATTGGCGTCAAGAGGGCCCAATCACAAATGGAGAAGGGGGATGGTCTAGCGGGGGCGCGTTAATGGGTACCTCGGCCAGTCCCAGACACATCCGGGTCTTCGATAGCCCATTAAGTGTCGGGGGTCAAAAAATCGCTTCAGGCTGCAACTTTACCTTGGAGACGTTTTGGTCCCCAGGCAGCCGCCGTACCACCTAGTCTCTCGAAACCGGGATTCTCCTTTGGCAAGCTCTCGTTCTTTCACGTCTAAAGATGGAGACTGGGAACAGCGCTGGGCTCTGCGTTTGGGTGGGTGGTGTTTCATCGCGACAGAATCCATGAATTTAAGGACAGAATTAGCTTTAGGGGCTTGGGCCCTGTTGTCTCTTTGGGGTGTGGCTTGCCTCGTTCTGCCAACGGCCTGGGGTTCCTAGTGTTAATTTACTTAGGTCAGTCCTTTCTTGACTGGACCATAAGAGCAGAAAGAAGAAGAAAGAAAAGCCAATTAGCTAAATTCACTGATAAATTACCGCGTTCATAGCGTCTTTTCCGGGATCTGGTCTCTTTTTTTGTTCACAGTGAGGAAACAGCTTCCCACCCCACCCGATTGCACTAGCCAACTCAAGGCCTATCTTCTCTTGCTAGCCAGGCTACCTCCTACTTCCTCAAAGCAGTTAGTCCCGCCTACATTCAACGTTTCTAGAGCATTTCACCTAAGTATCCTTTAGAGTTGAGAACTAATTATCACAAAAATAAACACATTGCAGGAATAATAACTTTTGGGCAGCAAGAGACTGTGCAGGCCACTGTGCTGGGAGATGTAGGTTAATTCTTACTCTCGGGGAGGTGAGACTGGTCATCCTCTTACAGATGAGGAAAATGAAGTGTAGATCAAAAGACAAAGTTACACCTGTGGCAGAGCTGAAATTTAAACCCAGCCGGACAGTGGTGGCTCATGCAGCATGCCTTTAATTCCAGCACAGGAAGCAGAGGCAGGAGGATCTCTGTGATTTCAAGGCCAGCCAGGTCTACAGAGCAAGTTCCAAGACACCCATACAGAAAAAAAAAAAAAAAAACGCTGTCTCAAAAAACTGAAAAAGAGGGCTGGAGAGATGGCTCAGCGGTTAACATCACTGGCTGCTCTTCCAGATGGACCTGAGTTCAATTCCCAGCACCATATGGTGGCTCACAACCATCTGTAATGGACTCTGAGTCCCTCTTCTGCTGTGCATGAAAAAAAAAGTGTTCATATACATAAAAATAAATACTAAAAAAAGAAGAAATTTAAACCCATGTGAATTAAGGAACAGGGTCAGAGAGATTAAGCAACTTGCCAAAGGTAGACAGACAGCAACCAAGCAATGGAAAGTCAGAAATAAATAGTTTCAGAGACAGCAGAACACATTTTTGAAATCACTATGAAAATAAAATTGTAAGACCTGGTGGTACACAAATGTAAACCCAGCAGGGATGCTGAGGTTCCAGGTTAGCCTAGGCTAGATATGACAATGTTTCAGATTTCTTTAAATAAAGGCTGAAGAGATGGCTCAACAGTTAAGCATTTGTTGATCTTCCAGAACACCCATGTTCTGTTCCCAGCACCCATTTGGTGGTTCACAACCATCTGTAACTACAGTTCCAAGGGATCCATAGCCTTCCTCTGACTTCCCTGAGCACCAGGCATTCATGTGGTACATATACATACATGTAAACAAAACACAATTATTTAAATGCCTAAAAAAATCTTCATTTTTTTAAGTTGGACTGGAGAATATAGCTAAATGGTAGAGTACTACTTAGCATGTTCAAAACGAAGTACTGAAAATATATAAAGTTAAAATTAAATCAGAAGTTATGATGGAGAGATGGTCGTGGTGGTGTATGCCTTTAATTCCAGCCTGACTCAGGAGACAGAGACAGGTGAATGAACTTCTGAGTCCAAAGCCAGCCAGGTCTACAGAGTGAGTTCCAGGCCAACCAGGGCTACACACAGAAACTCTGTTTTGAAAAGGAGAATATAGCCACATAAAGACATGTAGGAAGAAAATAAAAAAGGACAGACTCAGAAACCACACCCAGAGCTCACAAACACACAGGTGCCATTTTTATGCATGTGCACCTATGCACCTATTCATCAGGTAGCTTCCAAAGTTCTTCTCTGCCTTAGTCTTTACACACTCAATGAGCCTGGAGACTGAAGAGGCAACTGACAGAGCAGCCCTCCTCCCCAGCATGCATGCCCAACTTTTTAGACAAGGGCTGGGGATCAGGACTTATGCACTCACACTTGGCATAGCAAACAACATGAGCCATCTCCACAGTCCTCCATTTATTTGTTTGTTTATTATGCACTTGGGTCCCAGATACGGAGGATTCCCAGGAATGGAACTAGATTGCCTGGCATCATGGAAGTGCCTTGACCATCTGAGCCATCTTTCTGTAAACCAGGTTTCACTCTGTAATCCAACATGGCCTTGAACTTGTGGCAATCCTACTGCCTAGGTCTCCCAAGTGTTGATATTAATACTGAGTCATCACACCTGGACCATATTCTCTTTTTTGTTAGTTTTTTATTTGTTTGTTTGTTTGTTTTGTTTTCGTTTTGTTTCTCCAGACAGGGTTTCTCTGTGTAATAGCCCTGGCTGTCCTGGACTTGCTTTGTAGACCAGGCTGGCCTGGAACTGACAGAGATCTACCTGCTGGGATTACAGGCATGCCTAATTCTTATAAGGTTAAACAAACAATTGTTTGCATCCTAGTATTGTGTCTGGATAAATAACATAACCTTAAGTTAAAGTGCTTAGGTTCAGATCTTGGCTGTGAATCTTACCATTTCTGTGACTGTTGTGTGCGTGCAAATTACTGTTTTATTATTTATGTCCTTGTTTGAGCAGCGGTACAGTAAGAATGCTGAATATAAGTCACAGGGTTATTGTTGGGATTATAAAATAACACATCTTAAATTTTCTGGGCTATGCTAAGAAAAAGAATGTAGCTTGTAGCTACATGGTCATGGTAGCGCATGGCCATCTGTAATCCAGGGATCTATGCCCTCCTCTGGCCTCCTCAGGCAATGGGCACACAAGTGGTACACAGACACATGTGCAGGCAAAACACCCTACACACAACATAAGATAAAAATATGTTTGATACATATAGTGAATAACTGTAAGAATTTTCCTAATGTTCCAACAGTTTCACAATTTCAGCTCCAAATTCAGCTTGTTTATATTCTGATTCCATCATCTTCAGCTTTTGCTGACTCTCTTGAGTCACCGAACACATGATAAAGCACACAATATAGATCTTGTGTTTGCTGTTAAAAGTCTTACACCACACTCAGCCAGGCACTTAGCCTGTTATTCTACCTGGTGAGGGTATGGCAATTAATGAGACAAAGCCATTGCTCCTACAGAGTAACGTATTAACTACAGCTTTGTCATCAACACAATGTGTTCTCTGCTATCTGAAGGGTCATCTGTAGTGAGAATTCTGAAATTTTGGGTTCTTTAAAAAAACACAGAAATATAAGAATGAACTTTAAAAAAAAAGATTAATTTGTTTATGTACATGAGTGCTCTATCTGCCTGTACACATGTATGCCAGAAGAGGGCATCATATCCGAGCATAGTGAGCCCCCACTAGGATTGAACTCCAGACCTCTTGGAAAAGCAGACAGTGCTCTTAACGGCTAAGCCATCTGTCCAGGAAGAGAATGTGTTTCCCAGGTGCAGGCACGTGAGGCTGCTTCAGACTGCAGCAGCTAACCGTGATTTGCCTTGTGCTCTAGCAGAATCTTGGTTTTACCAGCTGCACATCATTCCTGCCCCTGTGAGACATTTGGAATTCTGGGAATATAAATAAATGCAAAGTCCCCAAGAGGTGAGATTATGGTTGTTGGCTGTTGGGAGGTGGAAGTGGGGGTTGTTGGTGGTTGTGCTCAAAAAGGAAACAAAATGATTAAATTCAAGGATCTCTCTCTTTCTCCCGGTCAGGGGATAAAAGGTAGAATAAAGAACCCACAAAGTAGCAAAGACAACCTGCAACAAAGAAGAAACAAGAAGAAAAAAATTGCATTCAAGGGTCTCTCTCTCTCTCACCCTCCATACTTTTCTCTCTCTTATCTAGAGTTAGGGGGTGAAACCAGGGAGGGAGAGCTAAAAGGTGGGAGAAAGAACCCACAAAGTAGCAAAGACCACGTACAATCGACACCCCAATGCAGGGCTCCAAAGTAAAGCATAAAAATGGGAAATTTGATTTCAAATGCCATACAGGAAACATCAGGAGGAAAAGGAATGGATATGTTTTTTTTCAAGAAGACAGCAAAAAAGTTTATTGCGGCTGCTACTGCTAGTATATCCCTTGCTTTGCTCCCAGAGGGGATTTTCTATTTTTTCATTTTCTTCATATATTTTGTTTTAGAAAAGTTTGAAAGACTAAACAGTTGGAAAAATTGCGGGTTGAAATGGAGGAAGCTGAGAAACAAAAGATGGCTGAAATGGGAAAACGAAAGGAGTTACTCTAGTCTCTCTTTTTTGAAAGGGTTGCAGAGTTAGCAGGTTGTGGGTAAAGATGAAAGCACTTGGGAAGTGAGGAGCCCTGGAAAAGAGAGAACAAAAAGGTTCAGTCACAATGACTGGGCAAGAGAGCAGGAGTTTCCCAGAAAGTGCACTGGAGGAGATCAGGTCAGAGAAAAGTTAAAAAGCAGGAGGACAATTTGGCAAACCAGCCCGTTTTGAGAGTTAATCTCAAACCAACTACACAGAACGGGAGGAGGGGTGGCCCAGGGTTGCAAGATCACCATCAGCTTCCCCCGTAGCTGTACAGCAGATGCCTCCTAATGGTGTAAAACAAAGTCATGGCAGGATGGCATCCTATAGAAATAACAGATCTAAGGCAGTTTAAAGAGGTCATGATTTCATATGGGATGCGCTCACCTTATGTAAAACAATTTCTAAATAACTGGACTGCTCAAAATAAAACTTTTTTTCACCAAGACTGGGAGGTACTGGTAACAGCTGCAATAGAGGCCAGTCCACAGCTGCAGTGGCGGCGGGTGAAGGTGGTGGTACTCTGATGTACAAGAACAGATTCAACTTGATGACATCACTATAGAACAATGTCACTTTAAGAGCTTACAACAAGCTCTTTCCTCTTGTGACCATCACCTGATTGAAGCCACCAAAATGAAGCTCAGTTTCTTCATGATTTTTGACTGACGCAAGAACCACAAACCACATTCCAAAGCACCTCCTCACTCTTGAAGGAAGATATGTCTTCCCCTCTTTCCAAAGAACTGAGACAGAAGTATGATGTTCGGTCTATGCCCATTCAGAAAGGATGATGAAGTTGAGGTTGTCGAAGGGACACTACAAAAGCCAGCAGATTGGCAAAGTGGTCCAGGTATACAGGAAGAAATAAGTCATCTACACTGAACAAGTGTGGTGAGAAAAGGCTAATGACACATGGCATCCATCCCAGCGATGTGGGTATCACCAGGCTAAAGCTGGACAGAGACTGAAAGAAGATCCTGGAAAGGAAAGCCAAGTCTTCACAAGTAAGAAAGGGCAAATACAAGGAAGAAACAAGAAGATACAGGAATAGAAGCCTCTCATATACAACTTTCATTAAAGACTGTTTAAGTTAAAAAAAAAAAATCTTAGGACAAAGTTGAGGAGTAGAGGGTGGGGTGGTCCACCTTATTTACGAAGATTATACATTGATTTTTCACAAAGATAGTCTCAGCAGTGAACAAAGTTGTATCAGACCCTGATGCAAGACAAGTGTTAATAGAGCTCCTTGGCAGAGTTCAATGGTTAACACTGCTCTTACAGAGGACCCAGGTTCAATTCCCAGCACCCAGATGGCAGCACACAAGTGTCTGTAACCAGGATCTGACACCCTCATACAAACATACATGCAGGCAAGACATCAATGCACATAAAATAAAAACACAAATTATATTAAAAAAAATAGAGAATTTGTGCATGAAAATGCAAATACGTGTGGAGAGCTCTCAGTGAAAAACATGCTTTCACCCCGGCCTTCACCTGAAGACAGGGATAGGCAGGATGTTTTACCAAGTCCACTTCCTTTTGTTTGTGTGAGGATTACACAAACAAATGGTCGAGGTAAACAAGTTTGACTTCTTGATGAACCCCTTCATTGTATGGAGGTGCTTTGCTCTGACTATAAAAAGGAAACCTTGAATAAACCGAGTGTGACCGCTTCTACTGGCAGCCCTCTCTAACTGATCCGTGTGTAGTGTGTTATTTTTTAAAATTTTCTTTCAATCCTCACTCCCCACTCAGGAACTGTTCGACTCTGCCAGCCAGCTCTGGCAAATACTGAATGTAAAAGTTATCAGACCATTAAAGGTGCAAGCAGTGCCTGTGGACCAGTGCATAAGGGATACAACCAATACGGGTTCTAACGTGTACCATGCTAATAACATAGGTCAAGCTAGAGCTCTTTGATATCAAAATGCCTGATGCTTCAAGTTTAGGAAATATGGTCATTTGCAAACAAGCTGTGACCAAGCCACTAAAGTTCTCAGATCTCAAAATGTTCGGTGCTTAAATTGTGGGAAATCTGCTCATTTGCAACAAAAATTGTGAACAGGGCATCTTTAAAGGCAATGGTTTTTCCAAATATGAATCAGTGGTGTGCAGTCCGTGTGGCGAGGATTGCTCCTGGACCAATCATTGCAGGTGCTTTCTAACCTTCAGAAAACGGCCTTGGGGGCCTAGCTGTCCTCACAGCAAAAATTACAAGCTGTGTCAGCAAGGAGTGACATGCAGACTGAAAAAAGTCCACTTGGTATTGGAGATTTTTTTTTTTTTTTTTTCTGACAGACAGGGTTTCTCTGTATAGCTCTGGCTGTCCTGGAACTCTCTTCGTAAACCAGGCTGGCCTTGAACTCATTGAGCTCTACCTGCCTCTGCCTCCCAAGTGCAGAAATTAAAGGTGTGCACCACCACTGCCCAGCTTTTTTTTTTTTCAAGACAGGTTTGTCTGTATAGCCTTATCTGTCCTGGACTCACTTTGTGGAATTCACTGGCCTCAAACAGCATGTGCGTGCCTAATCCTGTTGCATGTATTTTTATAGACTTTATTACTTTCTTAAGCCTCTATCTTCCAACTCTTATCCACCCTCATACCTTCAACCACCCCCCAACACTAGGTAGAAGAGAAAGGTTAGTGGTAAGAGTGGGCAGAGTTCTCTTCAGTTACTTCCGGCTGGTTAGGGTCCTCAGGTTCTTTGGCCAATACCAATCTCAGTCATCAGGATATCTAGCTGGCCAGCAAAGCATCGACAGAAAACAGCAAATGCAGCAGCAGGACAACTGTAACTTTCTTCCTCCATCTCCTGTTGCCTAGGAGTATTTCTCTCTCTTTCTTTCTCTGGGCTCTAGTATTTATTCCTCTTAGAGTCCTCAAAATTCCACTAACTGCAGCTAGCAAAGACCATTCCCCTCTCTGAGCTGCATGAGGCAATTATCATTTGTGGATAAACTAAGGCAGCCCCATGTCCCACACTTGGGGTTAAAACAAAAACATTTTTACATAACTGAGTTAAACAACAGCTTTTACTACATCTGCATCCCTGAGTGCGGGGATTAAAGGTGTGTGCCACCACACTTGGCTAGAGATTTAATGCACACTGCCACAGGCGGCATGGTTCTAGACATGGCCACAGGTGGACATCTTTCTCTGTCCCCCAAAACTCAATGTTATAAAAGAACTACTGGAGCTTTAGGATCTTTTGCCCTCAGGGACACTAGGAATGATCTTGGGTAGGAGAGAGGATTCATTGTGTATCCATGAATTATAGATGATTTCAAAAGAGAAATTAAATTATGGCCTCTGTAAAAAGTTAGAGGCAATTTAACACAGGTGATAGGGCTGCTCATCAGCTGCTGTATCCCTACATCAAAGGCAAACCTGCTCCAGTAGAAAGAACAGGAAAGGTCTGGAAACATTGGCCAATGACCCAAAAAGCACTTATTTCATTTAAGATGTCTCTATTTATAAGTTCCCACTATACACAGCACCTTTAATAGCTTAAAACAGAAGTGGGATTCTGGATTTTTGGTTTCTTTAAAAAACACAGAAATAAAACAAGAATGTGCTTTTTGTTTAATCCCAGGTGTAGGGATGGCAGTCTGCAGCCGCTGTGATTGCCTCATGCTCCAGCAGAGGCCTGGTTTTACAAGCTTCAGATCGTTTCTTCGATTAGGTGACATATGGAATTCTAGGAACTTTTCAGAGTATATGTGGTTTGAATAGATTTAGGAGTTTGAGTTTGTGGCTATAGGGAGCGGCACTAGTGGGTGTGGCTTTGTTGGAGCAAATGCATTACTGCAGTGGCAGGCTTTGAGGTCTCCTGTGCTCCACCCAATGTGGCCTGAGCCTCCTCCTGGGTGCCTTCAGAAGACAGGTCTCCTCACTGCCTTCAGCTCAAGATGTAGAACTCTCATCTCCTGCTTCAACACCGTGTCTGCCTGCATGCTGCCAGGTTTCCTGCCATGATCACAATGGACCGAACCTCTGAAACGGTAAGACAGTTCCAATTAAATGTTTTCTTTATAAGAGTTGCCTTGGTCATGGTGTCTCTTCATAGCAATTAGACCCTAAGACAGTATATAAATGCAAGGTTCCCAAGAGGAGAGGTTGGTGGTTAGTGGCTGTTCAGGGATTGGGGAGTGGGTTGTGGCATGTTAGTCCTCATGCTCAAAGAAGAAACAAATAGAAAGAAATTATAAATTAAATTCAAGAATCTCTCTCTCCTTTATCCTTCTTCTAGTGATAAGGGATGAAACAGGGGAGGAGGGATAAAAGGGTAGGAAAAGGAAGAACCCACAAAGTAAAAAAGGCCAGCTACAGCCATCCTTTTTTATATATAACTTATTTAACTTTATTTTATGTGCATTAGTGTGAAAGTGTCAGATCCCTTGGAATGAGCATTACAGACAGTTGTGAGCCACCATGTGGGTGCTGGGAATTGAACCCAGGTCCATTTGGAAGAGCAGACAGTGCTCTTAACCACTGAGTCATCTCTCTAGCCCTACAGCCCCCTTTAAGGCTTTGAAAAACATGTTTGGGAAGGGGTGGTGCACACTTTTTTAATCCCAGCACTTGGGAGGCAGAAGTAGTGGATCTCTGAGTTGGAGGCCAGCCTGTCCTACAGAGTGAGTTCCAGGATAGCCAGGGCTACACACAGAAACCCTGTCTCAAACAAACAAACAAGAACAGAAAAACAAAACAAAACATGTGAACCATAGTAGAAGACAATACTAACCTGAAAAAGGGAACATAAACATTAAGAGAATGCCTTCAACAAAACAAAAATCAGGCCATGGACTTTCAAGCTTTAAGGAAGAAAAGTAAAGGAGACCTAGACTGCAATTGTATTGGACATGAATTGTGTCCAGTATAAATTCTGGCTTTGTTAGATTTGGTGTTTTTTTTTTCTTTTTTCTCAGTTTTGTTTTTAATCTTTTTATATGTCCTTGGTTGGCCTTGAATTGCTTCTGCTTCCCCAATACTCAGTCCTGTTTTCTCTGTGAAACCAACTTTTTTAAAAATTGAAAATATTTTATGCAATATATTCTAATCATGGTTTCCCCTCCCCCAACTCCTCCACGATTCATCCTACCCACCCAAATTCACACCCTTTATTTCCTCTCATTAGAAGACAGACATCTAAAAATAAATAAAAACAAGCCAGAATAGGACAAAATCCAAACAGAAAATAAAGAGCCAAAGAAAAAGTACAAGAAACACAGATACAGAAACGCACATACTCCCACACCCAAAAAACAAAAACCACAAAATTAGAAATCATAAAACATATAAGATTAACTAGGCAAAGCGGTGCAGGCCTATAATCCCAGCAGTTGGGAAGGCAGTGGCAGGAGGATCTCTGTGAGTTTGAGACCAGCCTGGTCTATAAGGTGAACTAAGGACAGGGCTACCACGTCTGAAAAAGAACAAACAAACAACAAAGGCAAACCTCCCCACCCCCATTATTTGCACGAGGACAAGCTGAGACACTTGTGTGATTGACAAGTGATAATGATTCACCTCAAATCTGTTAGCCTTCAGCCTGTATACTCCAAAGTCTAGGAAGAGAAGCTGAGTCAGATATTTGAACATGTCCTTACCGTCAGGACCACTTTCCAGGCCCTGCAGTTAAGGAGTTCTTAGTTCTCTCTGGAGGTAGAGGCAGGATCATCGATATTCAAGGTCATTTTGATCACATAGCAAGTTCCAAGCCAGCCTAAGCCCAGGAAAGAGCACTGCAGACTGGAAGACTGTGTCCTCATCCAGGGGAGGGGCTGAGCTCCAGCACTGTCTTAGTGTAGTGCAGCTAAGCATACTATAAACAGAAGCTTATTTTAAGAGGACACTTGGAGCCTGGGGCCATGGTTCAGTGCTAGAGTATTTGCGGAACATTCAGGAGGCCCCTGGGTTCAGCTCTGCTACGGAGGGGAAAAGTAGATGAACAGCTGGGATGTAGCTCAGGCTCAGAATAGGGTGAAAACATTAATCTACTTTATTTAAGGTCCTCGATTTGATCATCAGCAAAACACATGCATTCACACACACACATACACACACACACACACACACAGATGGGCACACATGTGCACACATGTGATCTGACCAGAAACTGGATGCAATGAGACTAAGACAGAATTTTTCTTCTTCTTTTTTTTTTCCTCCTAAGACAGTAGCCCTGGCTGTCTTGGAACTCACTCTATAGAGCACACTGGCCTCAAATTCAGAGATCCGCCTGCCTCTGCCTCCTGTAGAAAGGGAATTTCTGAAACCTTTTGTTCCCTTCTTTACTCCTTTAGGAGACTGGAAATGAATCCTCAGGACATGATGGGAACAATTCTTTGGCTTGGTCCTAACAATTACAAGTAATACTTTTTTTTTTTTTTTTTTTTTTTTCCCAAAGGAAGAGTCTCACTGAAGCCCTGGCTAGCCTGGAATTCCCTACATAGACCAGGCTGGCCCAGAATTCACAAAGTACCTGCCTCCAATTCTTGCATGCTAGGATTAAAGGGATGTGCCACCACCCCTAGCAGAATTCTTTTCATCCACTAATCATTACCTCCTGGAAATTCGCACTAAAATTTTATGTAAATCTTGTCCTTAATATCCCTGCCCTTCTTTCCCAAGACATTTGTTCTGTTAGTTAATTCCCTTTGGTAATTGGTTTGGTAGGTCTGCTAGGAGTTGTTTCCTGTGTTTATTTCATTATACAGGAAAAAGAGAAAATTCCAGATGGGTCTGAGATTAGAAAGATGATGCCTGTGTGTTGGGGGTGATAGATAGCTCAGCAGTTAGGCGCACTCACTGTTCTTCCTTGACTCAAGCTCAGTTCCCAGCACCCCCATCAGGCAGCTCACAACTGCCTGTAACTCCATCCCCAAGGGATCCAACCCCCTGTTCTGACCACTGTGGGCACCTGCACGAATGTGGCACACACCTACACATTGTTTGTTTTACGTAGTGGGAGGCTAGAGAGATCTAGCTCGGCAGTTGAAGGTACTTGCTCCCCTTCCAGTGGACCTAGGCTGTGTTCCCAGCAGCTACGTAACTCATTTCAAAAGATCTACTACCCTCTCCTGGTCTCTGTGGGTACTGCATGCATGTGGTGCACATTTATACTCAGACACGCACAAACACCCCCCCCCCCACATGTACACATAAAATAAAGAGAAATGATGCCCATCTCCCTGGCATTCACATGCAGCAAGTCTCTTATTCCTTGCTTCCTTCTTCCCATTGTTGCCTCCAAGTTTAGGCCACAGTGAGGAGCAGTGTCTGGAGCTAGAGCAGCTGAGGAGAGCTGGGATGGCTGCCACAGCCTGTGATACATGAGAGGCCTGCAAACGGCATCTCCTGAGGAGAGCTATCATCTCTGTGAAGGTACCGAAGAAACTGGGGTCAGGGAGGGGACAGGAGGAAAGGAAATAAGGCAAAGATGAGCTCAGGGCCCCCAGAGAATGGAGCCTTTGTGTGGGGTACAGATGAGGGACAAGGGGGTGATTGTGTGGGAGGGCCGGAAGTGCCGTGCAGACTGGCACTGCCATAGCCGGCACTGGATTCACACTTCTGCTCTGAGAACTCCCTATATATCAAGTGTCCAGGAAAAGTAGGGTGTACCTGATGGTTAGAAAGAAAGGGCAGAAAAGAGAATGTGTGGCCAGGAAAAATAATGTACCATCCCAAATCCAGAGAACAGGAGGCAGAGAAAAAAAAGACAGAAGCAGCTTTTACTATATTTACAACCAACAAAACTTTGCAAAGAATAATCCTTATTGCACAGGTCAAGGCCATGGACAGGAGAGCATTCTCCACGGTGGACTGGACAAGAAGGACCAGGACTAGAAGAGGCACCAATTCTTCCCTAGGGAAGCTTGGGACTCCTCCGGGTCCCAGCGCATGGCTTTCAAGGAGCTACAAAGCTAATTCCCTTCTCTTATGCTCCTTGAGACCCTCGTAAGTATAAGAGCTATGGCCTCAGAATAAATAACGAAATAGAATACGACACTAGGATGGCCTTGGGCTCCTTTAGCAACGTAGGGAGTGAAAGTCCTCCCTTCCATTCAGGGCAAAGGCTCAGGAGCTCTAAATCGTTCCAGTTGTTTTTTAAAACAAAAACTTGTAAGTCTACCAGGGCTCTGCAGGTCTGAGGATACCCTGAAAAAGAGCTCCTGGAATCAGATGGAGAAAGAATGGAGTTGTGCCAACTTCCCCAGCTCTCCTCCGCCTCAGAATGAACAAACAGGGCAGGTCAGATTCAGGGGAGTTGTGGCTTTGGGTAACAGTGAGTCCCTCTTCCTGCTAGTCCCACTCGAAGCCTATGGCTGAACAGCCTGTTCCCAATTCCTCTATGAAGGGAAGGAGTCAGGCTAGGTCTAGAATCCACTCTTCCTCATCTCTCCACTCAAGGCTGGAGAGCAGAGCTCAAGGGTCCCTAGCATTCCAGTGGTGCTCCAAAACATTTTCGGCAGTCAATGGCCTTGGGAGTAGGCATCTGTGCCCGCCGCTGCCTCAGTTCCTCCTTGCCCATGCTGCTGGCCAGCTTGTTAAAGGCAGACTTGTACTTCTTGTCGAAGGCGGCTAGGGTAAAGGTTGGAAATTGATGCATTAGGACCTCCTTTCATCCCTGTGCCATACCCTTTATCCCCTCAGAGCCTGATTGCACCCTTACCTATGTCCACATGGTCCTTGCCCAGAGCAGCCATTGTCAGGAACAAGATCTCACGGTAGATTCCCCTGCAGTAGACAGAGTGGGTATTAAAGAAAAGAGGTGCAAAGACATGTCACGGGCCACCCAGGTGAGAGCGTCATACCTCTGCAGGTGCAGGCCGGTGGGAGGGGCACCGAGAGTTTCCAGCAGGAGCCCAACAGCTTTATGAACCTCATTGAGTCCGACGTGGCGCAGCACCGACTCCAGTAATGCCAAGCTAAGACAGGAGGGTGCTGGGCCCGGCCATACCACCCGCTGTGGGATCTGGCCTGGGTGAAAGGAAGGAAGGTTCACCAGGATCGCCAGACCCTCTAGGCGAGGAGCCCAGCCCTTTCACTTCCAGATCAGGTACCAACTCACTGTGGACCCTCCAGAGCACATAGAGAGGCGGGCAGCTGCTGGGGTCGGGGGTCAGGACATCCCACAGCAGGCGAACACGCACAGAGGCTGGGTCAGGGGTTAGCCAAAGGGATGGTCCCTGGGAGAGCTGAGACAGGAGACAAATTCAGAGCGAGAAGCAGAGGACAAGAAACAGACATTACAGGAGATAATGAAGGAAAGAAGGGAAAGAACTTATTTTTGCTGTCATTGTTATCTGAGTCAGGGACTCACTATGTAGATGAGGCAGGCCTGGAACTCATAGAGATCTGCCTCCATGCCTCCTCCTGACTGTAGGGATTAAAGACTAGAGCTGCCATGCCCCAGGGGAAAGAAATCCTCATCTCCCAGTTCTTATGAACAAAGACTTTTTTTCACCTTGTTACACACCCAGCACCTACAACCTAAAATGTATGCAACAAATGTTGGTGGAGTAAACAGAAAAATACGAGCCATTTTTTAGGTACTAGTAACTCCCATCTAATATCCATCCTGGTAGGCCACTGCTTATGCCATTTGACAGATGATGAAATGGAGCGCAGGCTCGTAAAATGGCCAGGCTCAAGGGACTCCACAGCTTGCACTGTTCTACACTGTCAAGGCCGAGGAGACAAGAAGAAGCTGAGAGGTGAGGACGGAAGCCCTCGGGAGGCAAGAACTACAAAGTGCCCTCACCTGGCTGGGTGGGGGCCCATCACCCGAGGCCAACACCAGGCCTGGTAGAATACTGGGCAGGCGTAGCCGTTGGAAGTACCACAGGAGGTTCCAGAAGATGATGGGGTGGGCAGCGGGCAGTTCAGGCAATGCCAACACCTCGCTGCCCTCATTCTCTACCAAAGACTCTAGCTCCTTACGCAGCACCAGAGGGCTCAGGTATGCCCAGGCCCCATTCTCAACTCGCCGGGAAGCGCTCTGCAGACAAGAAGTAGGACAGCAGTGAGAACACATCCTAAAGGTCCGCAACCAGAGGCTTGCCTCTCAGCGAGTCAGCCAATCCAACCGCCTCTTGCATGCCTCTTATCCTCAGTGCCCATCAACCTGGTACCCCTTGACCTCCCCTCAACAGATAATACATTCCCCACTTCACGCTCTTCTTGCCCAGCCTTACCCCCGTATGCCCATTGCAGAGCTGGGGTTCATCCAGGGCAAGGCAGAGCCTCCGGTCACTGAGCACAGGGCCCGGACCCCCAGGGACAGGAGCATCTTTGCTGCCACTCTCACCAGCAAGGGCAGACTGTGGACTAGGGACACTGCAGGGGACAGCATGGGTGTCAGCTCTTGACCACCACCTGCCTGTCCCTCCCACACCACTTGCCCTGCTTCGGGCACCTGGGTCGAGAATCAAGAGTCTGGACACTGAGCAGGGGCACAAAGGGACATGCGCAGAAGGGGCAAGTCGTATTGAGGTTCGAGTCGTCGGGCGCCCAGCCAGCCATGATCTCCTCATCGTACACCAGGGAATCACAGGCACGGCACAAGGAGCAGCTAGACATCAGAATCTGTGGGCGAGGAGACCCCAGGAAATTAGCGTCATTTGGTCCGGTGCCCTTCCTTGACCCTTCCGACTGCAAACCCGGGCCAGGCCTCCTTCCACCTCCTCCCCTTCCCCTGCCTTTGCAGGGAGATCTGAGCTGTGTGTGCTCCAGCACAAGTCTGTAGATGGGAGGATGCTCACTTCCAGGGAGGGGGGCTGGAGAGCCCCAGGGGTGTCACTGAGGCGCTCTGAGGAGCGGCGAAGACTCAGGCTGCTGACGGAAGACTCCGAGAGATCCCACTCGCTGCCCAGAGAAGCGGAGCTCTGCCGTTTCCAGAGAAAGCACAGTCAGCTCTCTCACTTTGAGTGCCATGTTCAGGGTCGCTCGGAGTCCCGTTGGGGGCTTTCTCCCAGTCGGCAGCCCTCCCCTCCTGATAGCACGCTACCTCCTCTCCCTGGCTACCTCTGAAGCAGTGGATCCGGGACGTTCTCGGGGCCACAGAAGGCTATCCATGGGACTTCGGCGGGCCGCAGGAGGCAGGTCCGGGGGTTGCTCGGGTGGGGGGATGCGGGAAGCAGAGGAGCGGCGGGAAGGAGTGAGCAGCTGTTGGAGGCGGGCACCCAGCCCTTTTCTGGGGGTGCCCGCCTCCTCCTGAAATCCGCTAGTTTTGGAACCCCGGCCACTTATCCCTTCTAGGGCCTCAGTGGACTGGGCACTCAGGGCTGAGCCTGAGCCCCCTGGGCTGCCTCCAGGTGCCAGTTCTTCCCCTGTCAGACTCAGGTCTGAGAGACTTCCATCCTGCCAAGGCACAGGTGATCCATGGGGTTCGAGGACCCCCAAGGCCTCTATCACTGAAGACAAAAGGAGAATTGAGATGGAGCTTCTCCCAGCTGCTCTTTTCCTGAGAAAACACAATTCTTGCAGCAAAAACTCTAGCATCTGTGGCTGAAAAGATGGTTCAGCAGTTAAGAGTACTGTCCGCTCTTTCTGAGGACCTGAGTTCAACTGCCAGCACCTCCATGGCAGCTCACAACCATCTGGAACTCCAGTTCCAGGGCATCTGATGCCCTCTTCTGGCCTCCATGAGCAGCAAGCATGCAAGTGGTGCACGGACATACATGCAGGCAAAACACCCAAACACATTAAAAAAATAAAAATAAAAGTTTTAGAATGCAGACTGTACACCCACAAACTTCAGCATCAGAGCTTGCCGTCACATTACTGCCACTGAGCCCACAGGACCGCTAACACCGAGCTACCCTCCACAGCCCAATCCTGCCCTCTCTCACTGAGGAGCTGTTAGGAAAGCTCAGGGGGAGGAAGAAGGCGGTCAGATAACGGTACTCACTGTGAGCCACTCCAGCCTCCACAGTGGGCTGTGCCCCTCGGGCACTGCCTAGGCTGCCACTCTTGACCAGACGTCCGGTGGGTGAGGATGGTTCCCGTAGAGTTCGCCCAGCCCAAGTAGTCTGGCGCTGCAGAGGACGGGTTGGGGAGGCGTGCTCCAGATAGGGCTCTGGAAAGCAGAATTTAGCCCCAGAGTGAAACAGCCCCTTGGGTCGACCTGGGTTTTGCAAGGTTTTTCCTAGGTAGAATTCTGTACCTCTGCTGCCAAACAAATGCAGTTTATCTACACACAGAAAGGCCCTGCCAGCCCTAGTTTTCAAGTATCTCCCCACCCGAACCTGGCTACGAACCTGGCTACCTCACCTAGCCCTGTCTTTTCCCTTTAACACAAAGCCTCACTATGTATTCCAATCTGGCCTGGGTATGCGACATCAACCGTCCTAAGCTCCCCGCAATGACTGCGGGCCTGAATCACCATGTCTGCCAGTCCCTACCCACCTGTCTGAGAGCTGTCTGACCCCTGCGGCACGGCCACCTGTTGTTGCTGCTGCTGCTGCTGCTGCTGCTGCTGCTGCCGTCGGTCCTTCAAGGGCTGGCGGAACTGAGCAGCCCCCAAGACAACATTCCGGAGCTTGGCCCAGCGTAGGCGTCCACCCGGAGTACCAGATGGCCATTTGCTTTCCAGCACAGCCTGCCAATCACAATGCCCACAAGGATGGCCTAGTCATGCCTTACCTCCTGTCCTGAACCCCACAGGCCACCTTCTTTTTTTTCCGGACTTGCTATCTAGGATTGTTTAACCAATGGCTCACCCAGAAACAAGAGCCCCAGAGAGGTACTATCAGTAGTAATGGAGAAAAGTATATCTGGGCTCTAGTGTTTAAGTGTTAGTTTGTTGAGACAGGGTCTCACTATGTAGCCCTGTCTGGCCTGAGACTCACTGTTTAGACCAGGCTGACCCTGAACTCAGAGAGTTCCTGCTTTTGCCTCCTGAGTGCTAGAATTAAAGGTGTGTGCCACGCCCCACCTCCGGCTTACACCCTACTTATAAACTGAATAGCTTTGAAGAAATTATCTCAGCTGCTTGACTATTTAGTTTCCTTATCTAACAAGCATGGTTAGGAGGCTGAATTCTGGCTATACTTTGTTTATATTCTGACTCCCTGACATGCTTACTATGTGACCTGGAGCAAGTTACAAATTCTCTGCAACCTCAGTTCCTGTGATACAGGGAATGACCATCTATGCCCTGTGGAGGTAAATTTCTTTGAGATGTGTAATGTATCTGGAACAGTGTCTAGCATGGAGTTTAAGGTTGTTGCAAATAAGAAATCAAAAGACATAAGTCTGAAAAAACAAACAAACAAACCAACAAACCCTTCTGTCTGCACAAAGGCAACAAAGAAGCACAAAAGATGACAGCAGCCACAGGACCAGGCAGAATTGCATAAGCCTAATCTCCGAGGAATGGGGCAGCAGCAGCTGTGAAGGCCCAGCGCCCTCCCACATGGCCTGCAAGGCTGCCACGCTTCCTCTTCCCCAGTGAGGCACCTTGTTGTAGTAGCCGTAGGTGATGGTGTTGGGCACGATGCCCGCCCTCCGCATCTCCAGCATGACTCGCACAGACAGCACGGGCTGCCCGTAGTGTGAGCACAGCTGCATCAGCACTCGGTAGCACACCTAGACCAAGAGAGGCACGGGACGGAGGAGACGGTCTCCAACCTGAACTCCGAGTCTCAGCAAGCACCCTCTGCCAGCCTTCCGTGCTCACAGCTCCTGGCAGCTCCTTCCTGCGACTCTGGAGGCCTGCAGTCCCCACTGTCTTCCTCCCACACAGGCTCATGCACCGTTGACGGAGAATCGACTCCGTCCACTTGACCTGGTCTCCACCAAGTCTCCCCCTCACAGTCCCTATAGCTGCAGGGATGAGAGGCAGGTGTAGGCGCAGAGGTAACGAATACCTACCTCGTCAGGGAGCACCACCTTGCGGCTCTCCATCTCACGCAGCACGTGGTAGGCTGTGTGCAAGGCCCGCACCCGGGAGGATGCCGAGCGCACATAAGCAGGCAGGCACAGGAACCACAGCCCATAGCAGTGACCCAGCAGGCACCGGGCCCACAGCTCAGGCACAGCGGCCGACTTCTGTGCCATCCGCTGTGCAACCTTCATCTCCTAGGTGGGATAAGAAACACACTGAGGTAAATACGATGCCGGGGCAGAGCTTTCCTTACTTTGATGTTTTTCTGAGAAGAATCTTGTCAGATAGCCCAGGCTGAACTCAAACACAAGATCTTGCCCCAACATCCTGAGTGTAGGTCAGTGTGAAAAGCAACACTTCTCCTGAGTCAGGGTCTGTGTTGTAAGGAGGTAAGAGGGTTGAAGAGCTGCCTAAACTACAACCCTCCCCAGAGCCTCAGGAGGGCAAGTAGCCTGGCAATGGACACCTTGCAAGATGTAGCTAGCGCCTGTGTTCCCAGAGTGCTCAGGGATGAAGATGAAGAGGAGGATGGTAAATGACAGTGGTAACAGAAGCTTATATGTGTATAGAATTTTATTGGTTTGTTTTTTTGAGACACGGTCTCACTATGGAGCTTTGCCTGACCTGGAATTCACTACATGGACCAAGCTGGCCTCAAATTCACACATTTGTCTGCCTCTGCCTCTTGGGTGCTGGATAAAAGGTATGTGCCACTATGCCTGACTGTACATTGTTTCTTGATGTTGTTTTGGGGTTTCTTGTTGTTGTTGTTTATAGAGACAGGTTTTCTTTGTATAGCTCTGGCTGTCCTAAAACTCACTCCATAGACCAGGCTGGCCTTGAACTCACAGAGATCTGCCTGCCTCTACCTCCCTAAGGAGTGCTGGGATTACAGGTGTGCACCCCCATCTGGTTGCACACTGTTTTGTTGTTGTTGTTGTTTTTAAAGATTTATTATTTATACAGTATTCTGTCTGTGTGTGAGCCAGCAGGCCAGAAGATGACACAAAATCTCTTTATAGATGGTTGTGGGCCCCCATGTGGTTGCTGGGAATTGAACTCAGGACCTTTGGAAGAACAGCCAGTGCTCTTAACCTCTGGTCTCTCTACAGCCCTGTTGTTGGTTTTAATGTACCAAGCTTGTATAGACTTCCCAGCAGCTTTAAGGGGTAAGCACCATTATTCTCTTCATTTGACCATGAAGCAAAATAACGTTGCACCAGGCTCCCCGACACGGCCCACTGCTGTTTACCTGTTTGGTACGGCGAGGTGCAGGACTGCTGGGGGCACTTCGGGATGGGCCTGGCACAGGGAGGGCCCCCCGTTGTTCCTGAGGAGACTCAAAAAGCTCAGCTTTTAGCTCTGGAAACCCATCATAACTGGAGAGACGGAGGACATGGGGGCAGTTAGCATCGGGCCAAGCGTGGGCCTCAGGACAGGCTGAAGGGAGAAGACCCTCCTACCTGTACTGGGGAATAGATTCACTGCCTTCCAGTACTGGAGGCTCCTCTGGGGGTGTGATAAAGACAGTAATCTCACTTCCTGATAGCTCTTCCTCCAGCTCCACCAAGGGTGTTGGCTCAGGCTTCTCCTGCTCTGGGTGGACCTAGGCAGGATGGTAAAAGAATAAGAGTGAAGACAATGAGCATGGAACAGAGCCAGCCTGCCCAGAAGATGGCCTCTCCCAGAAAAACATATTCATTCATAGGGAAGGCATCCTGGAGATTCATCTGGAAGAGCAGAGTCGGGAATGAAGGGGTAATAAAGGGCCGAAGCTGGCCATGGATGGCTGCAGGACTGCCATCACAGTCACGCTGACACACACAGAAAATAGTGGCCTGAGGGCAACAGGGACAACTAGGAGGAACCCGGTAGTCAGTTGATACACGCAAACAGAGGGACAACGTCCAATACCTTGTCAACACAAGAGTCAAAGAACTCGAGGGCAGCATGCCGGGCAGATCCAAAAGAGCACTCCTCGATGAACTGTGAGAACATCTGTGTGTGCAGCAGCTGAGAGTACAGCTTGTGGCTCGAGCGTTCCCGGGACTTGAGGAAACCTGAGGGGTGAGGCCGGGCCAGGAAGGAGGTCACCACAGCTCTCTGACCCAGCCATCTCCTCCCTGTACCCGCTCACAGCTCTTGCCACTCAGGACCTATGGCTCTCACAGTCACCCCTCTTCTACAGACCAGCTCAGCTTGCCAACACCACAGTTCTGTGGAGTCCCTTCCATCTGTTCACACTGCTGCAGACTAGGGCTTCTCTGAGGGCAGGTCCCTCACAGAGCTCTGGCCCTGGTTCCTGCTCAGTACCAGGATGACCATATTCACCCTATGCTAAGGACTCCCAGACAATGGGACACATACACACATAGGCCTTGTCCCCCTCCAAAACCAGAAGAGGGGAGGGATAAGCAGGGCACTTGCTGCCAGCCAGTGCCCCTTTCACTTTTCTCATGGAGCCCTGCCTCCTAACCATGCCCTCCCTCAAAACCATGCCCTCCCTTTGGCAAACAAAAGACCCTCTTTATTTACCCTGAAGGTAGAAAAGGTTGTCTACATCACGAGCCCCCTCAGAGGGGGCCTGGGTGAGAGGGCGCAGGAAGTCCCGGTAGCCTTTGAGGAGACAGGCCATGAAGCGCAGGAAGGCTCCCTGGACTTCCCGCTCCAGGCGCGTCCGGCGGCCACACACTGCCTCGTAGTCTGTCAGAAGGAATTCCAGGGAGGCCTCCTCCTCTGGTCCAGTGTAAGCTGGGAATCAATGTCTGAGAGTCAAGGTTAGCACCCTCAGGGCTTGCCTCACCCTGTCTCCACCTTCACCACTAGCCTCTGACAGAGCTTACACCAGGAGTGGCCAAAAACTTACCTTTGGGCACCAGTTTCCAGACTCTCCAGTGACAGGCTCAACTTTCTGGAGGAGCTCAGGAAGGCTGCTCCCCAAACCCTGTAGCTTCATTTTATTCCCACCATATCCAAACTCTGCCAACCACTTGAGAGAAAGCCTGTTGCTCCCAGCCCTGCCCTCAAACTGGAGATTTGAGGCCTACAACAGCTTCCAGCCTCCTAAGCCCACCAACTTCTTACTCTGGTCCAGCTGCTGGTACAGGTTTGTCAGTGTGGCCAGCAAAAGCTTGTACGGTCTTCGGGGCAGGGTCCTCGCAGAGAGGGGCTTCTTTTCCTCTGTTCTGAGAGATAACATAAGGAGAAAAGATGGTGGGGCTTCTCCTCACCCCCCACCCCCCCAGCCCTGGCGCATCCCCCCTCCAGCCCTCAGACAGTACTCAGCCTCACTGGAAGAGTGTGTTGGTATTGAGATCCACACAGATGACATCGGCAGGTGGGTCATGCAGATCGAAATAGCTGGAGTGGATACCCACGATGAAGGGCACAGGGGCACTCAGCACATCCGCCAGCACTAGCGGGCACAGCGGAATGTAGGGGCACTGCCAGTGCAGCGGGAAGACCATCTAAAGCATCAAGCAGCGACAACCAGTGAGCACGGGGCACCAGCCTTGGGGAGGTGGGACATCTATTGAAGGAGCCAGTGAAGCTAATCTCCACAAAAGACCCTGGGTCTGATAACACCCACGCAAACAGACTGAAGACCCCCTCCCTAGGAAAGGCAAAGGAGAAGGCTCCAGATGTGGGTGAAAGCACCAGAAAAGACAGCAGTTCTGGAGAAGTAGCCTAGACAGCGTGGCACTCACCGAGACAAGGGCCTCACAGACGCTGGTGAGCAGATCTGGCCGCAGCGAGTGGACCAGCAGTTTGTGCTCTGTGAGCACGGCCAGCAACAACGTAATAGCCAATTCCGGGCCCAGGTTCTGCAGCAGCTGCAAAAAGCTAGCACCACTGCAGGAAGTAAAAAGAAAAAAGGGTCCTGAGAGACTTTCCCAGACACTGGGCACAGACACCACCGGGACCGTCTGCAAAGATCTCAATAGCTGTATCAGCTGACTCGTACCTCCTATTATAGGCCATGTCATCAAAGCCCCCCCCCCCTTAGGCACATACCTGAGGGGCAGGGGTGAGGAGACGGGTTGGCAGAGCAGCAGGTTGTCATAGGGAGACATCTGGGGGAGGAGTCACAGGTCAGGATGCTCATGGCTAGCCCCTGCCAACGCCTCTCCTTCCATCCAGCCCAGCCCTAGGCTCACCTCTCACCTGCACTAGGATGCGTGGTCTCTGTGGGGAAGGGAATGGGACGTTGTGAATGAAGTGGGAGATGTGCCTAGGGAGAGAGGAAAAAGGTGAGGCCTACACTCCAATCTACCATCCTACCCCTCCACATAGTCTCCTCTCTAGCCTCAAGAACTTCATTCCTCCTGGACCCCCCACTTGGATCAGCTTGCAACATAGATCCTGTGTGCATTAGATGCCCTTGCCCGATCTGGAGGCACACATGTACAGCACAGTAAGCTCCAGCCAGGGCTACTGTGAGAGCCTCACAGTAAAAAAAGCCAGGTATTGGTGACACGTGCCTTTAATCCAAGCACTTGGGAGGCAGAAGCAGGCAGAGCTCTGAATTCAAGGCCAGCCTGGTCTACAGAGAGAGTTCTGGGACAGCCAGGGCTACACAGAGAAAACCTGCCTAGAAAACCATAAATAAATAAATAGATAGATAGATAAATAGATAAAAATAGGTAAGCTGGGCACCTTGGCACATGCCTTTAACCCCAGTACTCAGAAAGTCAACTCTGTGACTTTGAGGCCAGCCTGGTCTATGCAGAGTTCCAGGCCACCCGGGGCTATATAGTGAACTCTGCCTCAAAAATGAATGAACAAATGAATGAAATAGATCCCTGTTGGGAATACACAGACCTAGCCAAGAGCCAACTGACAGATGCAGGCTGGTTCCAGGTGCCCCTTCCCTCTAGCCAGAAGTTTAAATGGGCAAACTCTGTAACCGCACACTGCAGCCCTCTTGCCTCAGTGGACCCCCGCCCACTTCCGTTCTCTGCTCCCGTTTATCCTCTCTAATGCCTCGGAATCCCCCAGTGTCAGGAGAGCCATGCTCACGCTTCCAAGGGCAGACGATGGGGGCCTGAGACGGAGTAGCGGTAAAGGAAGGTGAGGAAGGCTCGGAAGGCTGGGAACGCAGGCCATCGGGACAGCACAGCAATGGCTCGCCGGCTTCGCACCGCCCGGCCCCCCAGGGCCCGGCCCCGCTCCACGGCACTCAGCAGGCCCAGGGCCCGAGCCTGCCTCTCCGACAGCCTGGCCATCGGGAACGCTTCATAGAACTGCAGCGCCGCACCATACACCTGGCAGGGGTACGGGGAATAATCAGAGGGCGCTGCACCGTGGGGACCCCTCACCGCACTGCACACACCCACCTTATCACCAGCAGCACCCGTGAGCACAAAGGTGGAGAAGACAGGCACCGGGTACTTGGTCTGGGCAGGCCAGCACTCGATGGTGGCCCCCATGGGCAGGCAGAAGACTGGCACTGACTCGGGCAGCGGGAATGCCTCATTGTCTTCCTCCGGGTAGCGGCCCAGCAACTCTATACCCCAGCGGAATTAAGAGTACACATATTAGAGTGAAAAGGTCCATTTGATCCCAGGTAAAGAGACTAGAGGATAGGGCTGGTGAGATGGCTCAGTGGTTAAGAGTGCTGGTTGATCTTCTAGAGGACCTGGGTTCAATTCCTAGCACCCACATGGCAGCTCATAACTGTCTGTAATTCAGGGAGTTGACAACCTCACACAGATATACATACACGCAGGCAAAATATACCAAGACATAAAAAAATAAATAAAATAAAAAGAAAGAAAGAAACTAAGATCCCAGAGAAGGATTAAGGGGCAAAGGGAAGGAAATTCTGGGTTCACTGAAGTTACCAGCCAAGAGGCACCAAGCAGAGGAACAGAGGGTCAAAGGGTAAGCAGGAAAAGGGGCCACTCACCTGCCTCATACACCAGTGTGTTGGCCTTGGCCAGGCCCACCTTGTAGCACAGGAACACCGCTGGGCCCCACTGCCCCATAAACGGCAAGAGACAAGCAGACATATCACTAACAAAGGTTTCTGGGTTCATCTTCTCTCTCCCACCCTTCAGTTGTCTCTTCGGAGATGCCCCTAATTCCAGCCCTCCTAGCCAAGCCACCTTGATCTGGCCCTGGTGTCTGTGGCCTTGGTCCCCGAACACCCTAGGTGTCCCATGTCCACACCCTCACACTAACAGCCCAGGCTTCAGCTATCAGTACCCCGGTTCCACTCACCATGCCGGGGTTGAGGTTGCGGGGTACCCGGCAGTAAGTATGAGGAGTGCCCTCGCCCTTGCTGGGTAGAACCAGGCAGAGGTCAGTGATGCCCAGGGCATGCAGACCTGCGCCCTCTGCTGCCCGCCGGTACGTGAGGTAGGTGCGGGGGTGCCCAGGGCCTGGAGGGGCCAGGTTGGCTGAGTGGCTATATGGTGTCGTGTCAAGCACTTGGAACCCAGCCTTGGGGCGCTCCTTCCCTTCGTATAACACCCTGGCACAGAGAGTAGAGACATCAAGAGGTCAGGAGAGAAAAAGACCTGGGTCCTGCCAGATCTGCCTACCTAAGTCTGCCTTGCTCTCTCAGCCTTGTCAAACCCTGGTAAAACAACCCAGCACTTCCTGCTTAGCTCTGCCCTCTAGACCCTGTCAGTCGGTAACTATCCCTTCAACCCCCGCCTTCCACAGCTCTCAAGAAGGAGCTCTGAGACCAAATAGACTCTGTTCAGTTCCTCACATGGCTTATTCCATTTAACGCTCTGAACCAGGCGGAGAGGACTCGCTATCCTCACTTTGCAGATGTAGAAACATCCGCTGGCAAGCAGCAGCACAGGCAGCGAGCCCCTCCTCTTGACCGCTAGCCCATTCTGCTGCGGTTCCCAATTTCCTCCTCTCAACCCATATCCCTACCTCTTCTTGGCTCACTCAAGGGTCCCTCCCAACTTCCTTTAGTGCCAGCACAGATAGGGGTACATACCCCAGCTCAACGAGGGGGGGCTTGTCACGCCCCCTGCGGTAGCAGATGACTGGCTGAGTTCCACCCAGAAGCCCAGCACTGAGCTCCAAGGGGTGGCCACCAGCAGAAGTCTGGATGCATGTGTAGCCCTGGGGTACCTCCTCGCCCAGGGCCCTCGCTATGACTGCCACATCTGTAATAGGTTCAGCTGGCCGGGGAGGACGCCGGGGTCCAGTAGGTTCAGGAATCCACGTCTCTTCAGGTATGGGTGCTCCGCTTGCTGCAAGCCCAGCCACCACGAAGTAATCCACCAAGCGGGGAGGCCGCTCCTCCGCCATCGCCCCCCCTTCACTCACGGCATCTGGAATGGTCAATTGAGGACGAGATGGAGCAAGAGAGGCTGATGTTCCCACGGCAACCATAGTGGACCCCCCTTCTTTCCTCTTCCTAGTTCTTCTCAGGCAAGGATAAGTGATCAGCCAATCCTGAACCCTCCCACCTGTGACATCACCAGACTCTCATATCCCACCACTGCTCCTTAGAGACCACTGGGTCCTTCCTTCTTAGTGACATCAGCCCTTTCTTCCCAAAGAACCCAAACTCCACTCTACAACACATGTCTGACATAGTGTTCACCTATTCCTTTAAAGGCCTGGCCCTCTTCACCCTTTCCCGTTATACCTCAGAGAACAGTCTTTTCCGTAATGGCCTGCAATGACATCATTCGCTCTGGCTACCACATCATACCAACCTCAGCCTTTTCAAAGATCTCTGGCCTGCCTGCTCTGCACTGACACAAGACTCTTCGATGCAGCTAACGCTAAAGAAGCCATTCTTACATTTTCAGAAGAGCCCCACAGGTTTCTGGGAAGGCTTGCAAAACCCAAGATTTAGCCCCTGCTCCTCAGACATCAAGTATCCTTTTTTTTTCTAGCTTAACTTTATGTATTTGGCCAAGCAATTAGGGCTTCCCCATCTCCGGGATCCTCAGGTGTCTGCAGTTAGGCACAAAGGGACTGTAGGACAGCTCCAATCCTAGGCCCGTGCCGCCCAGCCCCAGACAGAATTAGCCCCACAACAGTCTATGGGTAACTGTTCTCACCTGCCTCCATGGCCTGACCTTGGGGAGTGAAGCCCCAAGAGTCCTGAGGTGCCCCAGGGTGCTGAAGGCGGGAGAAAGCCTGGAGGGTGGCCTGCAAGGGGCTAGAGGCTGGGAGAGTGCTTCAGAGGGGAAGGGAGGTTACTTCCTGAAATGGCTTCTAAGGGGAAGCTGCAGCTCGCTCAGCACAAGTCAGCCTATGGGTGTGTGGTAGCGCTGCGGAGGGTGGGGGGTGGGTAGCACTCTTGAAGGTTCCAGCACAGCGTCAGACCAAGACAAACCTCACACTAAGGATCCCGAACAAGCCAGAGGAAGCTCCCAATGTCTCCTGGATGCACAGTCTATTTAACCTCCAACTTTTCCTCAGGGAACTGGAGTCAAGCCGGCTCTCTTCTTAACCTGGCCTCTGGACACACGCCCCAACTCAAGCTAAATTTAGCTTGAGCTTCTCATCTGAGAGGTGAAGCCAGAAGTCAGCGTCAGCCTCCTGTTTTAACTCCAGGACAGCGCTCCCTGTCTCAGCCACTGCAGGCCAATAGGGGCTCTGTGGCCCCGGCAGGCAAAAGCCGTTAGACGAGACCCTCTATAGGCAAGTGGGTGGCCCCGGACCAACAGGACTTGTGCATCCAGGTCTTCCCTCATCCAGCCAGGGCAGAGTCGTATAGAATGCAGCCCCTTCTCCCTTGGGGAAAACAACGGCACTGAAGCCACTTTGGGGACCAACGTCCACACGCCAGATGATGGGAAACCGAGGCTAGTGCAGAGGGCGCGCCGCAGGGGAGGTGGCTGACCAAGGGGGCCACTGGGCCGAGAGAAGCGCGCGCATGGACTGCCGAGGACATGACGGCAGCAGCGCCAGCATCCGCGTGACCCTAGCGGGAAGGAGGGGTACTTGAGCGCCCGCGGGAGCTCGAGGTGGTAGGGTGCAGGGCACAGCTAGCTAGCTCCACTTTCACTTCCCTGGGAGGAGGAAGCGGAACCAGATGCGCAGCGCACAGCTGGGGACAGTCCCTCGCGCCGCCCGCCCTCCTCCCGCCCTTCCCCGCCCGCCGCCCCGCCCGGTCCGGCCCCTACCTGCCTGCCCTGGGACTCCCCAGCCGGCCCGCTGGCGGGTGGCTGCGAGGGCGGGCTGGCGGGCCAGGGGGCGGCCGGGCTGCTATCCAGCCCCGGACATGGCGCACTGGACTTGGGAGCCGCTCGCGCCCGGGCTGAAGGAAGAAGAGGCAGCCGAGAGCGCCGGGCACCGTGGAAAGAGATCTGGGCGGTCCCAGCGTCCCCGCGCGCTGCGCCACGCGGTAACTGCTGCCGCGCCGTCCTCCCGGCTCCCGCGGTGCTGGGGACCCCGCGCTCTTCTGTGCGCCCTGCTTTCCTCCCCCCGCACAGGAGAGCCGCGGACGCCTCCGCTATTTCAGCACCCCCCCAAACCGGGCCTGCGGCCGTGACCCTCGCTTGCGCCGGCCCAACACCCTACCGCCTGCAGCGCGACCCCTGGTGGCTGGGAGGGCCCCTGCAACCAAGCGGATTCCCATTACCCGCGGACAAGGCAAGACACTGACCCCAGCTGGCCCGAAGTCAGAGGCGGTGCTTGGTCCTCCGTCCTGCAGTCAGTAGGTGGCCACTGTGCCACGGTGAAGGCCCTCAAGATCTAGACCTGGGCAACCCAAATGACTCCCCACTTCCAGGTTTAGAACCCACACTGGCCAGAGCCAGAAATTCTCAGTTCTTCTTTCGAGCAGTGACAAGAGCAGTGAAAAGGAGGAAGAGAGGCATGCAGCCTTGTAGCGGAGGGGCAGCACTCTCCACCCCGCAGTGAAGGCTGACAGACCTATGTGGAACGTGGTTGTCTCCCAAGGATCAACTGAGTTAAACTCAGAACAGTTAAATGGGTGAACCGATAGACAACGGAAATGTCCCAGAAACACGGGAGTTGGTAAGGCCTTCCAAAACTAGATAACCAAGGGAGCCAGCTAGGCCTACTTAGAGTGCATCGTTACTAAGCCTCTCTTCAGAAGCCCTAATACTGGGAATAGCTAACCCCAGGAGAGGTGGTTATTCGAACAGAAACACCTGTGACCTGGGCCAACAGCCATCTTCTTACCCCAGGCCTCAGGATGAGGAAGAGTAACTTGCCTGGCCAGTCAGGGTGCCCCATTCCCTGATACTGCAGCAGAGCCTTAGACAAACACACGGGCACAGAGGGTGACTTCCTGCTGCCATTGGTGAAGTCTATATTGGCTCTGGGACATGTCCAGTTTGGGTCACAAACTTGAGGCTGGTGGCCCTCCACAAATTGCAACAATGCTCAAAGGATGAAAACATACACCTAACCCTAGCACTTGGGAAACTGAGGCGAGAAAACCACACGACTTCTAGATAGCCTGGAATATGTAAGAGAAACCTGCCTCAAAAAACAAAAAATAGATGCAACTAAAAGGCCCAATGGCACCAAACCTCCTTAGGTCCCCAGCCATATACAAAAGCTAATCACACAAGAGGGTTGGTAGGATTTTTTATTAACATATAATATATTTAATAAAAAATAATATCCACTCTGGTTCTCCTCCACTGCAAGGGGAAGAGATAGGGAGGGGCCGGGAATGCCCACCCTTCTCTGGACAAGCCCTACCTCCAAGATTCCCCTCTACGCCTTACTTTCCAACAGGCTCTGACCTCCAGACAGACGGTTTTCAAAGTTACAAGTGCTTTAGGTCCTCCCTTGAGCTCCCCCAGGCATGTATAGCACTCAGGAGTTGCCTGGCCTCGCCCCTTCCCCTTCCTCATTTTTAGGATCCTTCATTCATATTAGAAAAAGGATCTGGGGGCAGAGAGTATAGTCTCTACTGGCCAGGGGAAGGGATGAAAAGGACAGTGACGGGACAGGGCCATGAAGGATGGCAGCCAGGCCCCCTCACTGTAGCCGATCGCTTCGGAATGAGTCCTCCACAGCAGGGTCAGGCAGCAGGGCACACGGGTCACTCAGCATGCTCAGTCCCTCCAGGCCCAGGGGTTCCATGCGAAGCTCATCTTCCAGCCCCAGTCCCAGCTCCAACCCGGACGCTGACACCTCGAAGCCAGGTACTCCGGCCAGGGCTGCTGCAATCTCCTTGGAGAAGCCTGGGGAAGAGTCTCCTGTGTGTAGAAGAGGCTGGTAAGGAGCCCATGCCACAGACCTCCCAACCTCTCAGTCTCCTGTCGCACCAATGAAGCTGTCAAGTCTTCCTTCCCGTCTCCACCACCACCCATCCCCCCTCACCTGTGAGTATGAGATTAGGTCCTGAGCCATGGTGGGAACAGTGGGTCAAGTTCTGGTGGTTGAGGACATGAGAGTCCTGGGGGCCACTCACTGATCCCTCACTCCCTAAAAATCCAGGCCCTTCAGAAAAGGCAGGGGGATCCAGCACCAGACTGGTTGATGGGCTGTCCATGTTGAACTGCTCCAGCTAGGGACACACAGACAGACCTTAAGGAAGTGGGCTTGAGAGCAGGGTGTCCTGCCTAGCTCTGCAGTCCCCTTTGCCTAGCAAGCCCCATCCACCCAGGAAGAAAGGCAAAGACATAGGGAGGTGACAGCAAGCAGAGCAACAGAAGCGAGCACGGGGCCCGCAATAAGTGTGGGCACCGTACCTGCTGGGCCAGAGCATGTGCATGCCAGGAAGAGAACGGGTCAAGGCAGGAGTCATCAAAGAGCAAGCTGAGCGGAAACAGAGGGGCAGGAGTGGGGGTCAAACACAGGAAGACAGGAGCCCAAGCTGGCAGTGCTATGTTACCTAGGGGAAAAGCTCCAAGTTGAATGTACCAGAGACCACTCAGGCACCTGGCCCACCCTCCTCCGCCCCTCCCATTTCAGAGCCATGAGTCTGTGTACTCACATTCCCCAAGCTGAAGTCATTTACTGGCCGGTGGTAAGGCTGCTGCCCATGCCCACTGGACCCAGGTGGGTACAGTGCCCCATAATGTGGCTGCCTGCCTGGGGGCTGTCCACCTGAGGGCTGCACTAAGCAGGCCTGAGAGGGCAACTGCTGTAGAGACTTTGGGGTGGGTATAACCAGACTTGGGGGGCTGTATGGGTACGGGGGCAATCGCTGGTCAGTAGGCAGTTTACTGGTATCCAAGGGGACGCCCTGAAAAGGAGGAGGAGGAAATATATTCTTTAGTTCGATCTCCTAAGAGAACACTTAGTTCCCCACCCTCTAATCTGCACCTAGCCTCAATACAAACACAACAATGCTCCAAGCCAGGAAAGCCAGGAAGACTGTGGGTCTGGGTCTGCCTGGCTAAAAGTGTCTCCTAAGCCCCCCAAAACCAACAACACCCAATGCTCCCATGCACACCTCAGGGGTTGCTGTAAATTACACAAAATGCATATCAAAATGCGAGTGCTAAGTGAGACTAACAACAGGTTAACTCTTAGAGCCATTCCACAAATGATCATTCCTATACACCTTGGTACTTGGCTCTCAGGAACAGTCCTTGTGACAGCTCACAAGTGACTGACTGTTAATGCCACAGCGTGGATCTGCTGTTCTGAAGCCCTGAAGAGGCAGAGGGAAGGAGAGGAAGAACTAGAGGAGATGTGAAGGGTGAACTGCCCTCACTGGCATGGATAGTCTTCCCTACAGGAGAGGGCACAGATGGAACACAGAACATACATCCAGGAAACAGTAATTGAATAGGACAAAGGAGAGCAGAGAGGAAGAAAGGAAGAGGATGAAGGAAAAGTGGGAGAAAGATTTTTTTTTTTTTAAGATGGAGAAGGAAGAACTGAGAACTTTAGCACAGAGTCAAGTCTAAAAAGGAAAAAGAAAGGCAATGTGGGCATGGTAGCTCACACCTATAATCCAAGCCCTTAGGAGGCAGAGGCAGAAAGGAGCAGATGTTCCAGGCTAGCCTCAACTATACAGTGAGTTCAAGGCCAGATGAGCTACTGGATCTCAACCCTCTTCCTTGATTGTTGTGTAAATCTTGGGAAATTGCTTTCACTGCAGGTACCATTTATACAGAGTGAAAGGACAAGGCCGTGTGGTCTAAGATTCTTGGGCTCTATGAATTCTAGTATAGAAAACAGAGAAACGTAAGAGGGACGGACAGGACAGAATGAAGGGGGACGAGAACTGGCAAAAGAGGGATAAGAAGAAAGGCAAATAGGTAAGCTATAGTGGTGCCTGTGCTAGGCACACATGTTATTTTATCTGGTGTCACAAAACCATTCTTGTTTTTTCAAGGAGACTGCTGAGGCTCAGCAAAGTTCAGTGACTTACTGTGTATGGAGACAAGTATCAAGAGGCAGAACGATGATGTGAAACCCAAAGGCTTAATGCCAGAGTTTGTACTCTTAAGCAGAGAGGGGACAAGATAGATAAAAGCTAGGTTGGGACAGGACAGAGAAATGAAGGGATAGATGAGACAACGGGCATAGCACAGGAAGGAGAAGAAGGGAAACGTATGTAGGGAGAGTGCCACGCATACCTGAGTGATGGAAGACAAGGTGGGTGACATTGTTGGCGAAAACTGTTTGGGCAGCTGCTGTTGGGACCTCCTGGCGTCGGCTGGGCCCGCGGGTAAGCTCAGGGGGCTGAGGGGCACACGGCGGTGGCGGGGAGAGGCCCCAGGAGTAGAGGCTGGGTAAGGGGGGGCACTAAGGACAGGAGACGAAGTGGACGAAGAGGAAGAGGAGGAGGAAAGGGCAGGGGCACTAAGTGACGGGTGGCCGAGGGAGGTGGTGGGCAGTGCATGGTGGGCCAAGGAGGAGGCAGGCAGTGATGGGTGACTATGGGAGCCCTGGAGCTGGGGTTGAGGACTGCTTAGGGAAGCCTGGAGGTTGGGATTACTTAGGGAGGACTGCAAGGATGGGTGGCTAAGAGGTGAGTGAAGTCCTGCAGACATAGACAAAAACCAGAGATGCCAACATTACTGATGAGAACTGGGTCCCTTTCCACCCAGAATGGGTAGCAGGAACCAGACTATGACAACACAAGGTCCTCCTTAACTCTGTCCCTGACAATGAGATTGGCATGACCCATTTGGGAGTTATTCTCCATCTTTTCCCATTCTTCCTGGGGGAGAATTACAATGAGGGCATGTGAGGAACAGGGTTCATGGGCAGTCACAGGATCCCAGATCAAGCCTCCTTCCCCTTCACCCTTCTAGCCAGGCAGCATCTGGTGGTCACATGACCAGGACAAGGTAACTACTCAATACTCACCTGGTACATTATAGCTGGGGCCCAAGCCCAGACCTCTACTAATGCCCAAATGGGTCATAGTGTGGGTCAAATTGGAGGTGCTGTTGCCCCCACTCAAGCTGGGGTAGACTGTCTCCTCAGGGTCCAAGGGAGTGGGCAACGGAGGGGGGAAGTGCAAGTTGGTGAGGTCAGGTAGGGAGCCCCCCGTGTTCATGGCAGGCGGGAGGACAGGCACATTGGCAGGCTGGTCAGGAGATGGAAAGATACTAGGCAGGACAGAAGAAAGACAGAGAGAAAGCATTTGGAGAAGAACAGAAATCAGTCTTCCACATCTCTCTCCTTCCCTCTCTCGATCTCCCTCCAGCTTTCTAGTGGTACTTACTTGATTCCAGGGACTTCACAGGATCGGGGTCGAGAGGAAGATGAAGTCAGCTGAGAAGAGAAGGAAGAGGGTCAGAAATGACAGACCTCGGTGGGAATCTTGAAAAGGCTGTCCCAGGGAGAGAGGAGAGCACAGAGATAGTGGAAGACACCCAGAGGCCCTTACCTACCTTCTTAGCATCCCAAGGTTTCAGCAAATGCTTGTCACCTACCAAGTTCTCCTCGATAGCAGGGACTTGAAAGAGAAAGACTGGTGAGCAGAAGGCTGGAGGAAGAGCCAGTATGGCAGGACAAGAAACAGAAGCAGGCAAGAGGGAATCCTGTCCCCTGACCCCATACAAAGTCCCCAACATCTGGCATTTGTTACCCGCAACTGGTAAGAACACATACCTTTAGCATCCATCTCGCCATCCAGAAAACCTACAGGGGGTGCAACAGAGGTGGCTGTAGTGCCTACTTGTTTGCCTGCCTACTTCAGTAAAAAAACTCCACAGCTATTCCCTGGGCCACCCACCTCCTCGGCGGCTGGGCAGGACACTGGGAGGTGTGGGGCCAGGATAAGTGTCTTGGGGGTTGGGGTTCATCACACTTGTGTGAAGAGCGGAGTCAGAGCTCGTCCTGTTAGAGGAGCAGAGTTGAGTAGCAGTGATAACAGCAATCTTCCAGCTACTAAAACACTGCCCAGAACACCCACACTATGACCCATTTGGGCATCAGTGGAGGTCTGGGTTAGAAAAGGGAGTAAAGTAGAGGAGGGGCCCCAGAAAGTAGAGGGAAGAGATGTGGACTAAAAAAGCGAAGGACTGTCACCTGTTAAGTGCAGATGGCAGTCGAAACAACTGCCCCTTCTCAGCTGGGAGGTTGCCCCAGGGCATCATCCTAGGATAGAGAAGTTATGAGGAGGAAGAAAGCACTGGCAATGGGCAAGAGAGGCTCAGGGGTAGGAAAATGTGTGGCATGAAAAGGCCTTGGTATCCAGTATCATGCCTCCTTTTTTTTTTTTTTTTCCTGGTTCTTCTGAAGCCTGTGATGCATGTGCCCCGACCGACCCCTGCTCAATCTAAAAGACCTGGAAACAGAAACTCCTCTTGGCCAAGGCAAGCTGAGCGGAAATGCTGAAGCCCAGCAAGTTTTTTGGATACAAACATTGGGGTTGAGACAGAGAAAGGAGGGGTTCAAAGATCTACCCATGTCACAGCATTACAGCTGGCATCCACTACTATGAGAACGAAGCCATGTTCACCTGCCATGCTGCCACTCTCCCCTCCCCCTCAACTACACACACCCCAACTTAGCTACAAGTTCCATTGGTTCTGCTAGCTGGACTAGAAGGCTTGGCCACTCATGTCAACATGGCCAAGAGTGGACTCTGACCACCACCCAGCTGCCCCACCCTCCCAGCTTGGCCTTTACAAGAGGACTGTGGAAACCTCAGCCCAGCACCTATCTCCCCTCAGCCCCTCTAGAACATGCCACAGACCAGATGGTGGGAAATTCTACCTGCACTGGACTCACCTTCGCCAGCCAGACTCTGGGGGAGGAGATAAGTAGGCAGGGCTATAGGGAGAACTGTCAATGTGAATACTGTGGTTAAGGAGAAAAGCACAGAAGACATGAAGCAATGAGGGAGAGTCACTTATACAAGTAAGCTGGTGGTTCGTTGCTATAATCCCAAAAGTTAGGGTGCTGAAGCATGGAGATTTTCAGCTCTAGGCCAGTGATAGATACGTAGTGAGATGCTGTCTAAAACACACACACACACACACACACACACCCAAGAAGGAAGAACAGAAGGGAAACCAGGATACCAGGATTGTATCTCAGCAAGAAGGCCACCTAACCTGTTAAGACCTAGTGCGACAACAATAAGCAAACAACCAGCAAAACGGAACAAAAATACGCACGGTGGTCTACACCTATAATCCCAGCACTTAGCAGGCAGTGCCAAGGAGATCACCAAAAGTTCAAACCTTACCTGATTTACCTATCAAGTTCCAGAAAAGCCCAGATGGAATGAAACAAAACAAACAAAAAAGGAATCCAGGACAGGCATTCGCCTTTAATCTCAGTACTCACAAAGCAGAGGCAGACAAGCTACACAGCAAGCTCCAGGTCAACCAGGACTACCTAGAGAAACCCTCAGAAAGCAAAAAAGGAAAAAAAAAATTTTAAAGAATTAGGCCAAGCTTAGTAGAGCTGGAATGAGGCTTGGGAGGGTTAGGGAGACAAATATGGTAAGGCCTCTAGGAATGAAATTCACAACAGAATGGGAGAAGGGACAGAATCTCCTTTCCACGTAAACAGTGAGCTTTACAATAAAGTGAGCAGGAGTAAGGCCAGCCAGGACCAGCACCAGGGAGGGCCCTGCCACAGAACACTGTGTGTTACAAGAGCCTGTGCTGACACACAGGCTGTGGTCCCTTTTCAAGAAGCCTGGGTGAAGAACTGGAGGAAGATGAAATCGAGCACGTGAAGTTGAAAGCTCCTTCCCACAAGGAGTCTCCAAAGAGCCCCTTCCTACCCTTTGCCCTTAAACCATTTGTGAAGGATATGTGGCGGGGGTATCGGCGGAGTGGGGACACCATTCTGCGGGGATCTCGTTGTACCCGTTCCACCAATCCATGGTGCCGAGTGCTCCGAGAGGAATCCAAAGGTGAATGGAGGGGGCTCTGCCAAAAAGGACAGGTGAGATCAGCAGGGGAAGTAGCCTGAGAGCCTACACTCCTTGGCTGGTGTCCACTCACCTGGAACTCAGCCAGGCCTGAGCCAATCTGGTTAACATTGGGCAGAGAACCACCATAATGGGAGCTCCTTGTATAAGCCAGTCGTAGTTTTTGGGCCTGTAACTGAGATAAAAAGAGACAAATGGGTTTGTCAGGGAAGTTCCTGAGCACTGTTCCCTTTGGCCATCTTTGTCATTTCTGTCACCAGAATATACTACTGCGTTCTAAAATATCTGCCAGTACAAAAGCAGTGATGGAGAAACGCCAGCAAGACCTGGTACAAACAACCCACCCCAGCCTTTCAGCAACGTCCTAATCAAGAGCTCCCTACTGCCTTGGAAACCCCCGTTAAGCAGGGCCTGACACGGTGCAAGGCCTGACCGTCTCTTGGTATCCCCACTGAGGAAAGCCACACGACGGTGGCCTATTAGGCACCTCCACCTTCATTTGCAGACAGGTCCAAGACTACTTAGAAGATGAGGGGAAGACAGGAATTGATACTAAAGATCCATTATTGCCATTTTCTTTCCTTCATACTCTGAAGAGAAACACTGAAGAGTTCCTGGGATCTGCTTTAGAACGAGGCTGCACAGAGTCTGCACATCCCAAACTATAAAACCCCAGAAGTGATAACGCCTCTGCTAAAAGAGCGGTACCCAAACCAAGGATTCTTCTGCTGGATACTAAGATGTCTGAATTGGCAGAGGAGGAAAGGGCACAGTAGCCTATTCCAATTTGGGCAGGGCCATCTCCTGCCAGTGTGTGGAGATGTCTGCTGAGGAAAGGATACAAAATAACCCTCACTTGGCCACAGTTTTAGTCTCTATCTCATGTCCCTCATTGTGAGAGATAAGTAGGACTTCCAAGGCTCAGACACTGCCCACATCCAAATAAAGAGAGTGAGGCTAAAGACAGGGAAAGGAGTAGAGTAATCAAGGAAGGGTATATTCTGAGTGTTCAGAGCGCCACACTGTAGCACAGAACTTGTTTTCTGTTCCAGATCAGCTCAGCGATTCCAGGAGGTGATGCTGACCTCTGGGCTTAATGAATGGTACCTCCAAGTCCTCAGTGGTATAAGCCCCTGTGGCTCTATCTGACCCTAGCACATCCTCCCAGCTAACAAGGTACCAATCTAAGCTTTTCACTCCAAGTTCAATTGCGGTGTTGCAGAGAAGGTAATCAGAAAAGTAGGTAGGAAGGCCTTTTGATAACCAAAGCACCACAAAGATAGAAGTCCCAGCTTTTTGGTTCTCACTTTTGTTTGCACACACAAGCTCTGGTCCAGAGGACAGAGCATCAAGCTCTCCACTGGAAATGAGCCTTGCCTCTGACCACCACTATTATCAAAAGCTCCTAAAGGGAGCAGTCAATAGCTCAGAATCCTCATGGTGGTGAACAGTAGGTTATACAATGGTGTGTGCACGCTCACACACACACCCACATCAGATTTGCTGCCCCACTTATCTTTTTTGAACTTCCACAAACTAGAGCATGTGGTCTCTAGAAAATAAGAGTGAAAACACACACACTCGGGCCTCAAAGAGTCAAGGGAGATACACACAAAAACGCAGTCAGTCAGTCATATACAGAACCAAAGAACCTTGAAATACCGTATTTATGTTTCACCATCTCCCCTTAGATTCCTTCCAGCTCTTCACCATGAGAGATTACTGTAATATCCTCACCGGCTGTTTTAAAAATAACTCTGTCCCTAAATTAGGGCTGCTTACCTGCAAACTCTCACCGGTTCAACCCAAGCCCCTCACATCCAGCCCTGGGAAGCAAGAAACCAAGAGGGGTGGGGGGAGGCGCTTCCAAAAACAACTTGGCAGAGGCCTTAAAATTCTTTGTGGAACTTCCTAGGAATGAATATTTTCCACACACTGAGGGCTCTAGAAAGCACTCCAGAAGCTGACCCACAGGAAGCCCCACCTCCCTAGAAAGTTCAGCACATCATCTGTGAAAGATAGATGGTCCATTACCTACTTCAGAGATTCAAACTCCTTTTCTCCCGGGAGGCCGGGGCCAAACACCAAGAACCATTCTGTGAGCAATGGTCCTCACCTTGACTCAAGTCAGGAAACCACACGAAATATTTGAAGAAGGAAGCAAAGGGACGGGGACTTCCTGTCCCAATATACCCACAGCTCGATCAAACCACTCGAGGGGCCCTTTCCTTTTGGAACCTAGTCGCCGTTAGTGTCCCAACAGAGCATAGGCATTAGGTTGGCGACCACAAGCTCAGCACCGGTCAGATTAGGGACAAGCAGACTATGCTCCCACCCCACAATCCAAGACTGAGGATGCTTCAGTGTAGTCCCTGAAAGGACTCGGCTAGGGATGCACAAGGACCATTCCCCGGGCGATGGACCTGGGCGGCCCTTCTCCCTCTCTCGAGACTCCTGCCTCAAACATAAATAACTCGAACCCAGTCTTTCCTACTCCCCAAACTCTCCGGTGTTCTCGTCTTTCCGGTAAAATTGTCTCTCACCCCGAGTCACCCAGACATCGGCGGCCGCTGCCCTAGCCGCGTTCCGCCTCCTGCCCTGCGGCTCCCGCCCCCGCCCCGCCTCTCCGCTCCGCGACCGCTCCTCAGTCTTGGGCTCCCAGGCACGGCCCCTTACCCGTGTGGAGCCGATGTCCATCATCACCTCCTCAAAGGCCGCCGTCTCCTCGGCCTGACGCTGCTTCTGTAGCGCGATCTTCTCACTAAACTTGCGTGGATTGGACGCTGAGGTTGTGGCGGCGCCCGGCCCGTTCGCCCCTGATGTCGCCATTTTACCCCCGCGTCCCTCCCCGCCACCTTCCCAGTTCCAGCCACGGCCTCCGCCGCGGGCCCGGCCCGGCTCCTCCAGCCTTAGCAGCCGCCGCCGCCGCCTCCGCGAGCCCGGCGGCTCTGCCCTAGCCTAGTCCTGACCCCGCAACGCAACGCTTGCTGGGACTTGTAGTTTGTTTATGGGCCTCCTCTACACCCGCAGCCACGCAGCGAGGGCAGGAAGCGGACTCCATTTCCCAGCAATCCTGTCGACCCCTGGAGTCCGGCACTCACACCACCCCTTACCTACTCCCGGCCCGTGGCAAGTCGGGAAAGATAGTTCTACCACAGTTCCGAGCCTACGAACGGGAAGGGGCGAGGGATTAGCGAAGGAAGACGGAGAAAACGGCCAGGAATAGGAGTGGAGACAGGAAGGGAAGAAGGAAGAGATAAAAGAAAAATTTGGTCACCCCTCAAGAAAGACCACAAGTGGAGCAAGTAAAGACAAGTATACGCATCTGGGATTCAACATACACGCAAATACAGAAAGATTCAGGTCCTCTTAGCCTGGCCACAAGACAAACACACTCACACACCTGAAAAATGAATCAGATACCGTAGAGGTGTATAGAAACATCTTTTATTCGGGTAATACGTCCCAAAACAGTCAGTTAGTAAAATAGATTCTACAGAGTACAGCCCTATACACAGCCCTCCCTCCCTAAAAATAATCATGGGGGGAGTCTGTCTCTCCACCCACCCGGACATCCAAGATAGAAAAGTTTTGGCAGGTCAGTGTTTATGATCTAGGTATGGGGCGCCATGTCCACCTTCTGTAGGGGTTGGTGTCAGGACCTACTTATCCCTCACTCCAGCCAGGTCAGCAAACATTCTGCCCCACCCCAAATAAAGAGCAAGTAGGTCTACTCCACCGAGGTGCTGGGCTGGGCCCCCATCACTGTGCTTTCAGAAAAGAGGGAGGTGAGCCATATATGGTGGCACACACTTTTGATCCCCGTGCTCAGGAGGCAGAGGAAGGAGGAGCTCTGTGAGTTCGAGGCCAGCCTGGTCTACAGCGTGAGTTCAGGACAGCCAGGGATACACAGAAAAACCCTATCTCGGGGCTGGGAGAGCACACTAAAGGGGTGGGTGGGTGTTTGGCACTTGAAAAATAGAGGAGCAAGCTAGGCAGTGGTGGCACAGCTCCCCTTTCATCTCAGCACTCAGGAAGCAACCCTATCTGAGTTCAAGACCAACCTAAGACTACAGAACAAGCCCCAGGATAGCCAGGACTACACAGAGAAGGAGCAACGGGATGTGGTGGTACACTCATTTAATCCGAGCCATCAGGAGGTAGAGGCAGGCAAGATCTCTGAGTTCAAGGCCAGCCTGGTCTACAGAATGAGTTCCAGGATAGCCAAGGTTACACAGAGAAATTCTGTCTCAAAAAAAAAAAAAAAAAAAAGTGAGGAAAACAGGAGAGGCCAGATAAATTATGGAAACTGGCAGAGACCATTTGGCACTAGTCCCTTGGTAGAAGAGAAGACAGAGATATAAGAATAGGAGGCTAGAAAGCGGGAGGATTCACTTGGCAGAAGTGAAAGGAACAGGATATTCCGAAGTAGCTCCAGTTCTGTCAGCTTGTCTCTAGGTGTAGTGCCTGATCTGTGATTGTGGCAGTCTGCCTCATTGCTAATGTTCCCTGATCATGCCTCACATAATTTGGCTATCTCTTGTTCTTGGGCCTGAGGCTAGCCTCTTCTCTGCCCACTTCCTGACCTCTCAGAGAACTCGTTGGTCCTCATTTCCTTTCTATTTCTCACAAACTGAGAAAGGCAGGGAGCACAGGGGCACCTGATAGTCAGCATCCCCTGCCTTTTCTCTTGAAGCACCTTAGACCTGGACAAAGAGCAGGCCAGTGAGCAGGGCAAAGCCTGCTAGGAGCAGAATGACCTTGAGGATCCTCTGCTCAGAAGTAGCCAGCTCCTGGGGTAAGATTTCCAGGAAGGTGATATAGAGGAAGGTGCCAGCTGCCATGCCCTCCAGCACAGATTGGGCCAGCTGGTGCAGAGGCCCGGCTGACTCTGCCAGAGCTGCACCCAGCCCGATGCCCAGAGGTGTCATACAGGAGAAGAGGATCCCACAGCCAGCCACCACCTGCACCCGTAGGTGGCTCTGTAGCAGCCGCAGGGACAGACTGACTGCCAGGATACCCTTGTGGAGCAGCAAAGCAAGGCACAGCTCCATTGCCCGGGCCCGGTCTCGCTGCAACCCTACAGCCAGGCCCTCAAATACGGAGTGCAAGGCTAAGGAGAAGACCAGGACACAGGCACGCAGGGCTGAGGGAGCTGCTGCAGTTCCGCTGGCCGGGGCGATCCCTGGTCCATCATGCCAGTGTTGAGGTCCACCATTCACTGTCCCCAGCAGAGCCCTTGTCTCTTCTGGATGTGGTGCACTGGACTGCTCCTTGTAAGCCAGTGTGATCTGTTCCATCACCAAGACCAGGAAGAAACCCATGGCCAGGATGAACTCTTGCAGGGGAAACTGAAGCTGTGAACAGAGGTGGCAACAGGAATTCAGGAAACAAGACAAGAACGGGAAGGAATCAGATACAAAGTCTGGTAGAGGCCCCGTTATACACCATGTGAAGTCCCACACAACCTGTTGGTCACAAAATGAAGTCCTATGGTGGCACAGACATAGAACAGCACACAATGGAACAGATACGGTACCACACAGTGTCTCATGCGAACAACTTTGGCACTGACAACATTCAGGGATTAAAAAACACTCTGTCATCGCTGTCATGCACACTGTAAGCAGCTCCTCTGACTTCTACCCATCAGGTGTCAACTGCAAGCACAATATCACCACCATCACTAAGCTATGATGACCAAGAATGTCTCACACCTTACCCAGTATTTCCCAAAGGGTAAAAAAAACACTTCCCCTGATTGAGTCATAGACATACATGCACAATGCTACATGTAAGCACCCAAACAAAGGATCACATTTGGGCCCACTTTCCCATACAAAGTTGTTCCCTGCTGGGGAGTGGTGGCGCACACCTTTAATCCCATCATTCAGAAGGCAGAGGAAGGTGGATCTCTGAGTTCAAGGCCAGCCGGGTCTACAAAGCGAGTCCAGGACAGCCAGGGCTCTATTATACAGAGAAACGGTTTCAGAAAACCAAAGCTGTTCCCATACAAAGTGACATGTCACAGGAACACTCACAGTCATATGGAGACATAGGTCAGTCACAGGTACACAGAGGTCAGCATCCATTACTAACAACTCAGTGACAGGAAAAACAGAAGCGCTTGAGATGACTTTGCTGAACCCAGCTGTCTCAGGTTTTTCTATACTGTGTTTTCTGGGATGTTTATGTTTGGGAGGCAAGCAGGGGATTGAGACAGGTCTTACTCTGAAGCCCAGATTGGCCTGAAAACCACTTATATAGTCCAGGCTGACCTCACACTCCTTGCGATCATGTCTCTGCCTTGCAAGAGCTGGGACTGCACCCCTCCCCCTCCCAGCTGCAGTGAGCTTGCCTTGCCTTGCACCCAACCATCCCCCATAACCTACTTCCTTGAGATCACCAGGCTGCTGGAAATTGCTTCCTACCCTCCCAGATCTGCATCGATCTGTGTTCCAGCCCTTTAAGGGATGATAAAACAGGCGTGCTGGTGAACACCTATAATCCATGAACCTGAGGTCGGAGAACCAAGGGCTTGAGAGCAGTCAGAATCACATAGCTAGACCCTATGAAAAGAAAAGGGCCCTCATGCATGCTCATGCAAGTGAGCCTAATTAAACTCATGGACTCAAGGTGTCTCTCACTCATACACATGCACACTAAGCCAAACATGAACATGAAAGTAAGAGAGCTACAAGCTAGCCAGTAGTTCAGAAAAGTGAGATAATGAGTGGGAGGGAGACAAGAAGTTGTAATGGAAGTGAATATGGTCAAGACACGTATGAAAATGTAATAATAGAACCATCACTATGTAAAATATATGCAAATAAAATAAACTATAGAGGAAATAAAGAGAATGCTGGGTGAGGTAGCACAAACCTGTAATTCAGCACTTAGGAGGCAGAGGCAAGATCAGTGCAAATTTGAGGCAGGCCTCAAGTACCAGGCCTGCCAGGGCTACACAGTGACAGCCTGTCTCAAAAAAGAAAGAAAAAGAGAAAATGAAAGGGAGGGAGAGGGAGAAGGAAGGAGGGATGAAGGGATAAGAGATAAAATGTAATTCTTGGAATATTGCTAACTTCCTGGTAACCAAAACTGCAAAAAACGCAGAGTAGCACATACACCTGATAAGGTTGTCACGCTATCTCAGTGAGTACTGAGAGTCACGGAGTCCCATATCAGGAAAAATGCACAGAAAGAATGCCCTGTCGTTTAGGCCTTTCACAGTCATGGGGTGACCCCTGAAGAGATTTATATAACCACGTTCTCTTTCTTTCCTCCTTTGGTTTTGAGACAGGGTTTCAAAACCAAAGGAGCCATTAGGTGTCCTGGAACTCACTCTGTAGACCAGGCTGGCTGGCTGGCTGGCTGGCTGGCTGGCTGGCTGGCTGGCTGGCTGGCTTCGAACTCTCGGAGATCCTGATAAGGGCTACCATTATAGCCAGATTTGCTATTAGAGATTCCAGCGCTCTCTCTGGGTCACAGATTAAGATCAGTGCTCACCGTCACATGCAAGGCCTCCAAAGCCTCATCTATGGCAGCCAGGTAGTCAGGTAGCAGGTCCAGAAGACAAGTAGCCAAAAAGACTCCTCCTGCGAAGCAGCTTACTAGGCTTAGGACTTTCTGGCTTGAGGCTGAGCAGGAATGAAGTACAAAAGGGTTATAATCAAACGAAACCTCTACAAAGCCCTACCGCTCCAACAGAAGCGGGGGGCACTCCTGCTCCCCTACTCCCCTAGTCCCTGTCACCTCTCCCAGCCTCCGGGGCAGCACAGACTCACCAGAGGTTTCATGGTTAGCGCCTGGCCGTCGCAGCACGCAGACTGGCACCAAGCTGCAGAGGAGCGTGAGCAGCAGCAGCAGCACCAGCGCCCCCAGCTTCACCTCCAGCCCCACCGGCACTGAGGGCTCCGAAGCTATCGCTTCTGGGCGCCACACCAGGAGTTCTGGCTCCCCCCAGGGCACCATGATGGCCGCGGTAGCTCAGTAACACTATAAAGAGAAGTAACACCTATAAAGAGAAGACTAGCATGGGTGGGAACTGTCACACAGGAAAGAAAGTGTCAAGGAAGAGAGGAAGGCTGCTCAGCAGAACGTACTTCCCTCGGCCCAGCCACTTTCTGGCCTTTCCCAGCCCGGGTGACTCATCCATTCCAACACCAGGACGGCATTTCCTCCTTCGAATTTATCTCTCCCAAGTTAGGCGAGCCATCAAGAAGGAAACTGAGGCACGAGAAGGCCAATATAGGTATCTCATTACGCTTTCACCTGGAGCCCGCAGAAAACTTAGAGACGGACTCCAGAAAGGACCTCGAGCTAGAGCTGGACCTGGGGTCCTCTAGGGAAAGTGGAGACCACTCTCTCACACAGTCCAAGTGCAGGTAGCAAAGAGAGGGTGGAGCTGTGGAGAGAAGTCCGGGGTGGCTGCACGATCTCATGGGCAATCTGAAACGGGGCGAACTTGGGTGCCAATGACTCTCTCATTGCCCACTCCCCAGAGCCATTTCCCGGAAATAGCAGGTAGTCAGGGCAGATGGCCAGAGGAGAGGAGCTCGGGTCTGGCTGAGACGCACTGAGGGCAGCGGCGTCTGAAGTCTCAGAGGTGAGGTCGGAGGTCGGCGGCGGCGCAGGAAGCAGAGGAGCACTGGTAAAACGCAGCCCCCAGCTCCCGGCCCGGGAGGCCTCGGAAGCCGCCGCGGAGTCGGCGCCCGCCGAGGCCGCACTCACCTCCCGAGGGTCTCACTCCATCGCAGCCTCCGGGTTCCGGCCTCGAGTCGGGAATTCCCGCCCCCTCCCCACCTTTCTCCCCTCCCCCCGCCGCCTCCGCTTACCCTCCCGGGGCTGCCAATGGCTGCGCTCGGGGGGAGGAGCCTAGTCTGGAGTGACGCGCGCCGCGAGCAATTGGAGTCCGGGAACAGGAGAGGGCTGGACGGGAGAGGAGCTGGAGCCAGAGCCGGGAGGGGACTAGCGGGATGGAGCCGTCCCGGGGAGGGCACTAGCGGGAAGAGCCGTCGTGGTGGGCCCGGCGCGGCTCTGGACCCGGCCGGTCAGAAAGTCTTTGGTAGAAGTGGGAGGTAGGAACTCTGAGAGTCAGGCCTGTGCCCTAGCCTTACTCCCAAGTGTTTCTCCTCGCGTCCCTCAGGATATCGGCCTGGCCCTGGCCCTGGCCCCAGACCGCTACAGCTCAGGCCCAACAGAGCCTAATAAGTGCGTAACTGGGCCAAAGGGAAAGCATTCCCTTTTTGGGACAAATTTCCTTGCCTGGATTGCCTAGCCAGGCCCCCACAAAAAAAAAAAAAAAATAATAATAATAATAATAAGATGAGCCGGGCAGTGGTGCACACGCCTTTAATCCCAGGACTCCGGAGGCAGAGGCAGGCAGATCTCAAGGCCAGCCTGTTCTACAGAGGGAGTTCCGAGACAGCCAAAGCTACAAGGAGAAACCGAGGTGGGGATGCGTGGCTCAGCACTGGGGAAGCAGAGGCAGGTGGATCTCTGTGAGTTCAAGGCCAGCCTGGTCTACAAAGTGAGTCCAGGACAACCAGGGCTACACAGAGAAACTCAGACTTGAAAAAAATAAAGAAGAAGAAAAAGCAGCAGAATTGGGAAAGAATTAAGGCATAACTTAAAAGCGATCCTTTCTAAAAATTTAATAATTAAAACAAATAAAATGATCCTTCCTAGACTATCTGTGGCTCATTTGATTTCTAAAAAGGTTCTTTCCTTCTCAGAGTAGGTAAAAAAAAAAATGGTGGGACTAACTTGAGGAGTTTTTGAAACCTTACGAAGTAGCATACCTCAGTTTCCTACTACTCATGGCATTGGGCATCCTACCAAGATTTTCTCCAACTTCATTTTGCATTCTCCAACTCCCCGTTACCCCCAAGTCCTATAGGTTTGTTTTCTGCTCCTAGCATGCATAGTATTTTCTTTCTTTGTTTATTTCTTTTATTTATCTACCTATTTATTTATTTATTGTCTTAAATCTCACACTGGCCTGCAAATCACTAGGTAGCCAAACTTTCCTGGACTCAGGGCAATCCTGCCTCAGCCTCCCAAGTGCTGAGATTACTTGTAGCTTCATGCTGGTTCACCAATGTATTTTTCTCTCTACATCTTCACTGTTTGCTCCGCCTGGATTCTCTCCCACATAGCAGTATTCTAAGAAGCCCCTACTGGGCTAGTGAGATGGCTCAGCTGTTAAAGGTGTTTGCCATTACTCCTGAATTTTTTAACTTGAAACCCCCCCCACACACCCAACTCAAAGAGTAGAGAGAGATCCAGTTCGCACAAGTTATCCTCTGACTTGTACATACGTGCATCTGCCCAGTAGCATCAAACACACACACTAAAAATAAGTGAACATTTGCTGGGTGATCTTAATGAGTTCAAGGCCAGCTTTGGCTCAGTAATTATGAGCATATGGTGCTCTTTGCTGCACTTTGCAGCAGGAGCACGCATATTAGGCAGCTTATAACTGCTTGTAACTTTAGTTTTAGGGGAACCAACTAAATCTGGGCTCCTGCCTGTGTGCATGTATACATCATTTAAAATATAGTGAATCTTTTAAACGCTGAATAGGATACTAAAGAGATGGCAGCTCAATGTTTAAGAGCATTTGCTGTTTTTCCAGAGGAGCCAAGTTTGATTCTCAGCAAGCAAATCAGTCTATAATTCCTGCTTCCAGGGATTCAACACCTCTGGCTCATGTATACATACTCACATGCAGACATACATACCTACATATGACTAAAAATAATAAAACTGCATTTTATTTTGTGTATATGGATGTTTTGGCTTCATGCATGTCTGGGCAACATGTGCATGCTGTGCCTGCAGAGTTGCAGAAGGCATCAGAGCCCCTGGAACTGGAGTTACAGACAGTTGTGAGCTGCCATGTGGTTGCCTGAATTAGGGTCTTCTGGAAGAGCAGTCAGTGCTCTTAATGACTGAGTCACCTCTCTAGCCCCAAATTTTACTTTAAAAGTTTGATAAAAATTGTATTTATGAGCTGGGCAGTGGTGTCACACGCCTGTAATCCTAGTGGTTGGGAGGCAGAGGCAGGCGGATCTCTGTGAGTTGAGGCCAGCCTGTTCTACAGATCAAGTTCCAGGACAGCCAAGTCTACACAGAGAAAACCTGTCTCAGACAACAAACAAACAAACAAAAAAGATAATTTAAAATATATGATGTGTGTATATCTACACATTGCAAAATGGCTAACTCAAGCCAATCAACATATCTATTACCTTACATAGTAATTTATAATAAGAACATACAAAATGCACTCTGAGCAATTGATTTTAAGTAAACAAAATATAGACTGATTCCGGAGAAGTTGGGCAGAATTCCTGAGTGGGAAGTGCTCCCAGGGAAGATTAGCCTCTTGGATTCTGAACCATATAGTACCATCATTATTGACCCTAGTCACCACGTTAAACAACAGATCTGTTGAACCTGAATTCCATCTAATATGGGACTTATTTTAAAAAATATCCCAGTTGTTCGATTTTACCAATGAAGTCTCAGGAGTCAGATGTAGGGGTGAAAACCTGCCAGCTCAGAGAGACAGAAAGCACTCATCTGACCTTCCTACTCAGTTAAAGTCCCAGAGGGGAAAAAAAAAAACACAAAAACAAACAAACAACACAAAAGTTCTTTTTTTCTTCTCCACACTGTCTTAAGTACCCTTCAATTCAAAGTCCCTCCTTTTTGCTTAATCTCTGTCAGTTGCTTACTTGCTCTATTTAATCTGTTTATTTAATCTGTTTTCAGAAAGTTCTTGGATTAATGGTGTGTGCTAGGGCTGAGCCATTCCACGACTAGAAACAATTCACAACATGGGGTTGTGGGACCAAATATCCTGCAACAGGAATTAAGGAAGTTATTTTTTTCCTCTACAAAACTTAGTCCATCAGGAAAAAGAGGACTATTAAGTGAGATGAGGGCAGCAGTTTCTTCCAGTCCCAGCAGAACAGAAGCTGATCTTATTTCTTCATCTCTGCATGTAGCAGCCTGTCAGAAAGCCCTTTGAACCACATTTAACCACATTTTGTTGGCTTAATTTTTATTTACATTTTTATATCTTTTTTCTCCCTACTCCACCACAGTCTCTTCCAACATCCCAACACCAGGTAGGAGAGAGAAAGGGTTAGTGGGAGAGGGTGAGAGATCTAATAATTCCAAAGCCTCTAAGAGACCCCGAGAAGGCTCCAATCTGTTTGGCTCATCTGACTAAAACCACAGCATAAAGGTCAATACATGGGCTTGAGCTAAGTATAATAACTAAGCAAACCTGAGGAAAAGTCCTTTGCAACTTTGGAAAGTTCCTAAATGTTTAGCCAATCCTAAATTCCTCCTACCTCCTGAGTAGACCAACCAAAGGAAAGGTTACCACACTCCTTTTGGAAATCTCCCTGATTTCTAAGGAATGGTGACCCCAGCATGCTGGGAAAAAATTCTGTAGAATAAATGCTTCTTGGTTTTGCATACTACTTGAGTCTCGGGTCTTTTGTGATTCTTGGAGCCTAACTTTTGGGGGCTTGTCCGGGAGTACTGGGAATGCCCCCCCCCCCACACACACACACTCAAATTGGTGGAACACTGGAGGGGACTCTTTCTCTCCCCGACTGTTCGGTAAACTTTTTGGGCACACCCTGTGTCTTGTCTGGTGTCTTTGTGTCTGGTCTGGTGTCTGTCTTCTGGAAGATGCTTGAGTGCAATGGGGGGGGGGCGCAAAAAAAGGACTCAGCAGATGCACAGATAGCCCAACACCCAGGGATGCCGGAGGACACTCTGAGCTCCCGGGAGAGGCTTTTGACTCTCATCAGGTTTTGGGAAAATCAGAATGTTTCTGAGCCAGCATTGGGTTTCTTTGTGTGCACAGGGGCTGAGACCAACTGAAACCGAATTTGGGTTTTGCTTTTGTTTCCCTGTGTTTGGTTTTCATTCTCTTGCATCTGCTTGTGTTTGAGTACACCTTACTTATGTTATGCCCAAGTCTCTCGGGTATCAAAGACCACCAAGGAGTCGATTACCCGATGCAAATGCAGTAGGATCTTTTATTACAAGCTCAAGCTCAGGCACACAGCTTCACCTATGCAGCGGTTCTCAAGTGTAGAGCCCTGAGCCCAGGGAGAGAGGGGTTTTTATTTAGAGTTACATCAAGGTTCAGGGAATTCCAGCTTGGCAGGTCTATGATTGACTGACATTTAGCAAATTATGGTGTCCCAAGGAGGAGATTGTTTGCCAAGAGGGCCAAACCTTAATTGTTGTACCCCTGGGTAAATTTCAAGTATTCACGGATTGGCTGTTGCTAGGGATGATGGTTAAATATTACCAGAGGTAAGTGGTTGAAGCACATTTTTTTAAATTTAATTTGTTTTTATTTTATGTGCATTGGTGTTTTGCCTGTGTGATGGGTGTCAGATCTTGGAGTTACAGTTGTGAGCTGCCATGTGGATGCTGGGAATTGAACCCGGGTCCTCTAGAAGAGCATTCAGTGCCCTTAACTGCTGAGCCATCTCTCCTGCCCCCCAAAGCACAAGCACATTTTTGTGTTGGGGGGGGGGGGTTTCTCCTTTTTGAAACTGGAGTTTATGCCTAGGTCATTTACCCTTAAGACAGAGTTTGTTTTTCAGAAATGGGGCTACACAGTCCTCACACTTGTCTTGTTGTGGCTTTTTGAATAAAGTGCCTAATCATCTACCCCCTTGAGTTTAGTGCTAGATCACTTCAAGGATTTCTGCTGAATTGTGGATGATTAGGGTTTGGTTGTTTGGCAGGATACACTAACGACCTTTTGCAGGAGCGTAAAAGGCCCACCTTCAAAGTAGTATGGCCAGAGGGGGTAATGTTTCATCTTCGCATTCTTTACAGGGTTAAGGCTCTGGGCTACAACAATCCAACAATGACACCAGGACCAGGCTCCATACTTCATCACCGGGCAATATCTAGTAGATCTTGGCTTAAACCCTTCCTAGTTCCTATCCCCTCTAGTTTCCCCACCTTGCTGCCTCCTGGGCCCTGGAGGAAGATGATTCCACCCCCTACTGTGTATCACCGTCCCTGCGGCCGACCCACTCTCTCCCCCAGCTCCTGGAGAAGCTATCACTGTGAGAGAAGAGGAGGGTCCTTGAGTGAGCCCACCTTAACAGCAGGTCTCCAGCAGCTCATCAAATGGAACCAGAAGCTAACTCCACTGCGACTCTGCCTTGTGAGCCATGGGGCCCCTGATGGTAACAGGAGACAGTACGAACCGTACCCACTTGCCTTCACTAGTAATGATTTATATAATTGGGAATGACAGAACCCCGTGTTCTCTGGGAAGCCAGCTAAGCTTATTGATGTCTTAGATTCCATCCGGGGAGACAATTGCTAACAATTGCTGCAGGTCCTTCACACCTGAAGAGGGGGATCATATTCTGACGCCTGCCCGGAAATTGGTTCCAGGTGTCAATGGAGTACCCACCCAAGCCAGGCTGACGTCGATGTGGCTTCTCCACTCACCCTCCCTGGCAACTGGGATCATCATACGGCAGAAGGTAAGGAGAGGTTCCCAGTTTACTGCCAGGTTCTCAGGGGGTGCCTCCTAGAAGCCACTGGGCAGCCCCTAAATTTAAACAAAGTCAAAGAGATAGTGCAGGGAAAGATGGGAGTCTGGGCTACTTCCAGAAAAAATTACTGTATGTAGCTCTGCGTCTTTTGACCCTGTTGCTCAAGAGAACCAGACTGCCATCACCATGGACTTTGTCAACCAGTCTGTACCAGATAGTCTCAGAAAGCGTCAACAGACAAGTGACCTGGACCAGGCTGCCACAAAGGTTCAAGAATTTGACCTCCATCTTCGATGAAGCATTATAGGAGGACTTGGGTAAGCACAGATGTGCCCACCCAATATTAGTCTTTTACAGTATGTGGATGACCTCATAGTGGTCACTTCAGATCTAGACACCTTTCAAGCTGCCACAGACCTACTGCAAGAACTGGCCTGACTGGGTTATCAGGTATCGGCTAAGAAAGCCCAGCTCTGCTGTAAGGAGCCTATTGTCAGCACTCAACCTTTTGCCGGATCCTGATACGGCTATCCAGCATGACTGCTCCATTGTGCTACATGTCCAAAATCTCTGACCAGATCTCACTGATATCCCAAGGTCAGCTCCAGTCCTCTTCAACAGGAGCAGCTTTGCCTGAGACAACATCAGGCCTTAAGAGACCAGCATCACTGAGGTGGACTCTCCTCAGAGTCGCCACACAGAAGCTGTAGTCCAGAATTGGGTGACGCTGTACCTCATGCTGGCAGTTGAACTTGGTAGTATGAGAGACACCTGGGAGGTACTGGTTTGGAAGGCATGAGGGTGTCATGGAGAGCGGCTGAGGCTTGGCACCAGGAAGAAAGCCTATGAGAGGCTATCTGTGAGAGCGCAGCCAATTGCAGCACAAGACCCTGGTGTTTTGGATACGCCAGTACCATGGGATGACCACCAGGAAGAGCAGCAGCAGTAGAGGGAAGCCAGCCAGAGCCTAGAAGACGAGCTGTGTGTGCTGCAGAGGTGGAGGAGTGACCAGAGCCCTTTGGAGGAGTCCAGGAGACCGGGAGTGGATCCCAGTTGGAGTTTAAAGACTTCAGTCAACTTATCCATAAGATCACCAGAATACTCACCTGGGCCAAAGGAAAATCAAAGAATTATTAAGAGGGGCCAAATACAAGATTTCTCACCTATGGTGAGATAGTTGATCAAATCGTCTCTCATTGTCCTGTATGCCAGGCTGTCCATGCCACTGGCTCAAATCAAGGACTCACTGGGACTAGGGTAAGAGGCCAACGCCCAGGGGCTAATTGGGAAATAGATTGTACTGAAATAAAGCCAGGACTGTATGGCTATAAGTATTTGCTAGTCTTTATAGGTACCTTCTCAGGATGCGTAGAAGCCTTCCCCCACCAAGAAGGAAACTGCCAGTGTAGTGGCCAAGAAGCTGCCGGAAGACATCATACCCAGGTCTGGCTTGCCCACTCTCTCACAGGGTCAGACAGTGGACCAGCCTCTATCTCTCAGGTAGCCCAGGAACTAATAAATATATTGGGGATAAACTGAAATGTCATGTGCTTATCATCACCAAAGTTTAGGTCAGGTAGAGAGAATGAATTGGACACTAAAGGAGGCACTAACCAAATTAACGTTTGAAACTGGTGGTGACCGGTTGGCCCTCCTTCCAGACGCATTGTACAAAGATAGAAATCCCCCTTGTACTTTGGGTCTCACTCCCTTTGAGATCCTCTATGGAAGACCACCTCCCCTACTTCCCAATCTTCAGTCTGAGATTCTTACCGAATTTGAAAGCCAAATTTTTTTTTAATCCCTTCAAGCATTGCATAGGGACTCAGAAGAATCTCTAGACTTTCCTGAAAAAGATTTATGGGTCTGCTCCACCTCTTAACCCACATTACTTTGAACCAGATGACAAGGTCTGGAGTAGGAGACATAACCAAAGACTTTGGAACCGCAATGGAAAGGATCTCACACAGTGACCCTGAACACACCCACTGCTTTGAAGCTCCAGGGCTGGCTGGGGAAGTCTGCAAGGAGTGGGTGAGCCAGGGTCAGATACCCAGCCGGCTCTCACAAAGATGGCCTGGAGACAGCCCCAGAGACAGCTGCAGCTGCAGGAGCCCGACCCCTCCCCCCTCCCCAGTCTGGCCTCTGCCGCCACTCACCTTCAGGGGCATTCGCAGTGCTGGCTCTGCTGGTGGGCTGTGCTTCTGGAGTAACTCCTTGTGTGTACACTGTAATCCTACATGGTACCAGTGGTTTCGGCGATCTAGTTCCCTAACATAACCCATTACTCTGAAAATGAGCTCTATTCTCAACCAGGGCTAGTCACCAATAGGGTAAAAAGAAAACCTGTTACAGCTCTGCTCCTATGGTCCCTTACAGACGCTGGGATGGTAGGAGCCAGAGGAACAGGGACTGCAGCTTTGCTGTTACAGGAAAGACACAACAGGAGCAATGCCAAAGCTGGTACGAAGCAGTGTTTAATTGCTCTCCCTGGCTAACCACCTCGTCACAGCCCCTACCAGACCTATCATCCTAAGCTTGCTCTCACTCGAGCCCATGTATTGATGCTTTAGTCAGATTTAAGAAGCACATTTCCTCTCTGCAGCTAATGATTTTAGAGCAACAATACCAACCCATAGATACATCTCAATGACTTGAGATGGACTGCTTCTTAAGGAGGTCTATAACTCCAAAGCCTCCAAGAGACCCACAGAAGGCCCCAATCTATTTGGCTAATCTGACTAAAGCTGCAGTTCATGGGCAGCCAATCAGTTTAAAGGTTAACACATGGGCTTGAGGTAAGTATAATTTAGCAAACCCGAGGAAAAGGCCTTAGCAACTCTGGAAAGTTCCTAAATGTTTAGCCAATCCTATATCCCCCATACAAACTGAGTCTACCAATCAAAGGAAAGGTTACCACTCTCCTTTTGGAAATCTCCCTGACTGCCTTTAAACTGTGCCTGGGTGCTCACTTTGGCAGGGTGGGGGCCATTCTAAGGAATGGTGGCCCCAGCATGCTGGAAACTTTCTGCAGAATAAATGTTCCTTGCTCTTGCATACTACTTGATTCTGGGATCTTTCTTCAGTGATTCTCAGACCCTAACAAGGGGCTGCAGATCCCTTAGCTGCTTCCTGCTGGTTAGGATGCTCGGGTTCCTTGGAGCCAGTCTAATCCTTGGAGCCAGTTTCAGGAGATCTCCACCTTCTTGTCTCACTGCATCACCAGCAACTGGGAGCTGCTGGGGGAAGCAGCAGCAGCAGCAGCAGCAGCCGCCTTGTTCTTTCTTGGAGCTCCTCCATACTCTCTGGCCTCTTGCATTTATTCTCTCTCCAGAGTCCTCAGATTTAAACTATCCGCAGCTGGCAAAGAGTGCCTCTCAGAGCCTGCTTGAGGCAAATAGTTTGCTGCTGTGAACTATCTGAATCAGTTCCACATCCCACACCTGGGATTAAAACAAAAACATGTTCATAGCCACATTTTCTTTCTTTTTCTTCCTTCCTCTCTCTCTCTTTCTTTCTTTCTCTCTTCCTTTCTCTTTCTCTCTTTTCTTCTTTCTTTTCTTTTTTCTCTTTCTTCCTTCTTTCTTTCTTTCTTTCTTTCTCTCTCTTCTTTCTTTGTCTTTCTCTCTTTCTCTTTCTTTCTTTCTTGCTCTTTCTCTCTCTCTTTTTCTTTCTCTCTTTCTTGTTTTCTTCCCCGAACAGGGTTTCTCTGTAGCTCTGGCTGTCCTGGAACTATCTCTGTAAACCAGGCTAGCCTTAAACTCAGAGATCCACCTGCTTCTGCATCCCGAGTGTTGGAATTAAAGGTGAGGGCCACCACCGCCTGACTTAACCAATGTTCCAGGCTGAGAAGTGTCACATAAACATGGGTCTCGGATAGATATTGATGGTTTATTTGAACGCCTCTCCAAGCTGATCAGTCAGGGCCACAGTAAGGACTCAAGAGCCTAACTGTGACCTCTACAAGGTCTCACAGGAGGGTTTTTTTTTTTTTTCCCAAGACGAGTTCTTTTTTTTTTTAAGATTTATTTATTTATTATAGATACAGTGTTCTGTCTGCATGTGTGCCTACAGGCCAGAAGAGGGCACCAGATCTCATTATAGATGGCTGTGAGCCACCATGTGGTTGCTGGGAATTGAACTCAGGACCTCTGGAAGAGCAGCCAGTGCCCTTAACCTCTGAGCCACCTCTCCAGCCCTCACATCAGGGTTTTTATAGAAAAATAACCAAGTGCAAAAGACATGGTGAGGGCAGTACAAAGCGATATTACACTTTTAGCTAACTAAACAAAGCATTATCAGCTGACCTTTAAGCTGATTGGTTCTAGGCGAGGTAAGTGAGGGTCTTCCAAGTGCAACCAGAGTGTAGCCAAGCATATAGACAACCAAGTATGAGTTATGACACTATTGAGTCACACAGTATATAAGGTCAGCTCGACGCTCTGGCAGGGTCTGTTGGTGTAGGTTAGCTTGGCTCCTTGGCAGAGTTTGTTACTGTCATCTATGAGGAACTACTTTTAGGAAGCAAGCTTAGAAGTTTACATTTTTGCACTTAGTTTCACCTTAGAAACAAAATGGAAGCTGAAATGACTGCAGTTATGTCTCAAAGCAGACTTCAATATTCCAGGCTTCAACACTACCTTTCTTGGTCTCCAAAGATGCCAACAAAAATAATTCTGCCTTCTTCTGAATCCTACATCAACCTAGGAAATCTAATTTTGTCAACCTGCTGCCTGAACAGGAGAGACAAACTGAAAAAAAAAAAACATTTTTGTTTTTGTTTTTGTTTTTTTTTTTTGGTTTTGTTTTTGTTTTTCAGGACAGGGTTTCTCTGTGTAGCCTTGGCTGTCCTAGACTAGTTTTTTGAGACCAGGCTAACTCACAGAAATCCACCTGCTTTTGCATCCTGAGTGTTGGGATTAAAGGCGTGTGCCCCCATGCTGGTACAGAGTAATCTTAAAGAAGCTAACTTGTGCTGGGCAGTGGGTGAATGCCTTTAATCTCAACACAGGGGTAGAGGCAGGCAGATCTCTGTGAGGTTGAGACCAGCCTGGTCTACAGAGTGAGTCCTAGGACAGCTAGGGCTAATCAGAAAAACCCTGTCTTGAAAACTAAAACTAAAAACCCCAACAACAACAAAAGAGAGAGAGAGAGAGAGAGAGAGAGAGAGAGAGAGAAAAGGAAAAAAGAAAAAAGAAAGAGAAAAGAAAAGAAAAGAAAAGAAAAGAAAAGAAAAGAAAAGAAAAGAAAGAAGCTAGCTTGTCCTATCTGGGTTGCTGTGGACCCAGAAGAGAGGCATGAAAATGCTTGTGTCTAATAGCTGCTCAGGCTGTCCATACATGCTAGCTCCTTCCAGTCTGTACCGGAGGCTTAGTCACCTGCGCATGAGGAAGGCTAGCACACATTTGGATTCTAGATGTTCCTCCCAGATGTTTTTCATACTTAGCACAGTTTCCCTGTTTTACTTAAAGGGTGTAACTCATCAGACACTAGATCAAAACAAAACAGAACAAAACACAAACCTTGCATTTTGAAATTACTATTTTTTAGTCATGAGCATCTGACTCCTTATTGTTCAAACTGAAAAAATATTATCTGCTCTATGAGCCTTAGAGCTGTTGTACCTCACATGATAGAACAATACTGATGAAAACAAAATTTTCAAACATGTGTGAGTGACTTGCTTGCTTCTTACTTTCCAGCACTTGGGAGGCTGAAGCAGGAGGATTTCCAAAATGAGGCCAGCCTTGGTAACAGTAAGCCTCAAAAGAACCAAATAAGTAGAAAAAGATAAGTGCATGCCTGTGATCCCGAGTGGTGGGGACCACTCGGGGAGGCAAAGGCAGGTGTGTCTCTGTGAGTTCGAGGCCAGCCTGGTCTATAAATGAAGTCCAGGACAACCAAGGCCGTAAATAGAAACCCTGTCTCAAAACAACTAAAAACACAAAAAAGAGAGAGAAAACTACCTCCTGAAAGTTTTCCTCTGGCCTCCACAGTTAGGCAGTGGTGTGTGAGCCACTTCCCTTCTACTCTCTGTGATTGCCCTCATGCTGAGAGAGAAAAAGAGAAAGGAGAAAGGAAAAGAAAATTATAAAGATCTCATGGGGTTGGCCTCAAAAAAAGAAAAAAAAAATCTCAAAACTTCAGTAAGACCCTGCCTCAACAAACAAGGCAGATATACAGAATGAGATCCTGCTTCAAAAAAATAAATTTAAAAAAAGTTGGGCATGGTGGCTCACTCCTGTAATCCCAGCACTTGGGAGGAGGCCAGCCTTGTCTACGAGTAAGTTCCAGGACAGCCAGAGCTACACAGGGAAACCCTGTCTGGAAAAAACAACAACAACAACAAAAAAGAAGCAGGGGTGGTGGTGCTCGCCTTTAATCCCAGCACTTGGGAGACAGAAGCAGGTGGATCTCTGAGTTGGTGGCCAGTCTTGTCTACAGAGTGAGGCCAGGACAGCCAGGGCTACACAGAGAAACCCTGTCTTGAAAAACCAAACCAACCAACCAAACAAACAAAAAAACTCAAAAAACAATTGAACAAACAAGCCAGAAATACACAGTAACACCCTGTTTCAAACAAACAAAACACAAACAAGATCTATAACTTGTCATGGTGCAGAGAAAGAGAGAAGAAAATCATAAAGATCTCACAAACTTTCTTGAAATGAAGCAGGTGTAATGAACTAACAAATATGAGCCAAAACCTCATACCTATAGAGGAGTTTTAATTCAGAACATGGCTGCTCTGGCAAGACATCACATCCAAAGACCTTCCAGGTCTGTGTGATCCCGATGGAATACAAACACACCTTTAACCCCAGGAGAAAGAGCCAAGAAGATCTCTAAACTCAAGGCCAGCCTGGTATAGAGCAAGTTTCAGGTAAAGAAACTTGTTTCAGGTAAAGAAAAGCTTAGGTCCAGGTGCGGTGGTCCAGGCTTTAATCCGAAACAATGAAGGTAAAGTTAGTTTCTAGAAGGAAGCACCCATGTTTCAAAGTGATGTCTAGTTGAGTGGCAGAAAAGGTGGTGACGAATCAGAGAAAGACTTGACAGAATATGATGTAAGGGGCAATACAGAGAGAAGAGGAGGCGGTTTTACCAGGACGATAAAAGAGAAAGGTTGTGGAGAGAGAACTAAGGTGAAGACCAAAGCAGCCAGAGAATGAGAAGAAACCACACCGGAAGATGCTGCTGGAGCTAGTTTGCAGCCAAATAGAGCAATTCTGGGGCTAAAAGAAAAGTCTGATTGAGTCAGCCAGGAGTTTGAGCCAGAACAGCTGAGTTGAACCAGCCAGCCCAGAGCTCAGTAAGAATAAATAAAGGTGATCTTATTCAGCAGTTAGTCTCAGAGATGAAACACTTTCCAAGCCTAGGTTAGACGGCATAGAGGCTAGAGGCTTCCAGGACTAGGCCTAAAAGCTGCTTTTAAATGCCTGAAGATTGGAGGAGAGAAACACATCTACCACCTAGGTTCTGTGACAAACTGTACGGACTACACACACATTGCTCCCCCTATATAAATCAAAGAAACAAATAGTTCAAAAGTCTTCATCAGATGCTCTAATTCTCCTTTAATATTGTTCCATCATCTGAGAGAGTGTGATATATATATATGTATATATATATATATATATATATATATATATATATATATATATACTGTTCTTGCACTTTGTTACTCTTTGATTGGTTGGTTTTTTTGAGACAGGGTTTCTCTGTGCAGCCTTGACTATCCTGAAACTCACTCTGTAGATCAGGCTGGCCTTGAACTCACAGAAATCCACCTGCCTCTGCCTTCCAAGTGCTGAGATAAAAAGCCATGTGTCACCATGCCCAGCTCTGTTTTTGCTTTTGAAACAGGATTTACGTAGCCCAGGCTGGCCTTGACCCCAGGGACATTTCTGCATCAGCCTCTTGAGTGCTGAGATTACAGGATGAACTCCTACAGCAGGCTCTGCAACAGCTCTCACGCTACACCAGTATAGTAGATACAGTATCAGCTACGCAGAAGGCCACCCGAACAATGAGATGTCTTCACTCCCATTTCAGAAACACAAAACCTATGCATAAAACTAATAGTTTATGGAAGGAATAAGACTCAAACCAAAAGTAAATGTTTGGCTAATGCGTGGCAGTTTCCCTGCCGTGTATCCATGTGTGGATTAGCTGGAGCCCCACCCAGAGTGCTGCAATGTGCTTCCTGGATCCACAGAGCCCGAACTGCACAGCCGGCTGCCAGGGGCTGGAGGCCTGGTCTGTGTAAGTAATACCTTGGGGTCTCGGAATCATGGAATCATGAGGTAAACAAACCCAGTAGCTCCTACCCTAGAAGCGTTCTCTCAGCCTTCCTACAGTGCGTCTGGAGGCTTCTCGCTGGAGCCGGGAGCCTCTGCCAAACTACTTCTGCCCACCCTTCTCTGCTGGTCTACTGTTGCCAACCCCGAGGGCTGGAGCCTGGAGATAGCCATTGGCTAGAAGCCCTGCCCTAAATCTTCACCATCTCATTAGGACTCAGGGGTGGAAGAATGGCCTGTGGCAATGGGGCAGGCAGGGTGACGGGGGAAGGCTGCCTTCAAAATTTGGCATCGTTCTCTACCTTGAGATGGGTCTCCCTCTTGTAAAGATTGTAGCTTCAGGACAGACAGTCAGGTATCCTTTGTGCCAGTTACTACAACCTCAGCTCTTGCTGAGACCGCAAGCCCTCAGCAAGGTCTACCAGCTCTGGGCAAACTGACGGAAAGGGTGTGGGTGCCTACCGTTTTATTTCAGTTTGCATATTGGGCAGTGTCTTAATACTACTCTCAGATGCAGGACCCGACAGTAGTTACAGGCCAGGTGCAACCCAACCCCATCCCTCTCCCCACCCCGAACTCCACAGACTGCATAGGCGGGGCCTGACTGGGTAGGACCAGGATACAGGATCCTGGAGGAAAGAAAAGCTGTAGTGTTTGGGGCTTCAGAGGGCTAGGCTGGTTTGGCAGGGCAAAGCTTTCTGAACAAAACAAAAAACCCCAGGTAATACCCAGGGGTGAACCTAAAAGATAAGGCCTGAAGTGACGACCCCTTCGAGGGGCTGCCTCATGTGAGCAGAGCAGAGAAGGAAGGAAGGGGAGGGCAGCCACCACCTCCCTCACTACCCCGCTCACCTTCCTGCAGGGGCATGGAGCTCGGGTGCCCTGAGTTGCTGGAGCTTCCGGAAGACATCTTCTCAGCAGGATCGTTCCTGGAGCTGGGACTCAACTGCCCCCCACCGAAGGTTCTGGTGACCAGGCTGCGAGAGCAGGGGCTACAAGGCTGGGAGAGGAATAGGGGCGGTGGCTGAGTGTTCTGAGTGGAAGCGGGAGTGAGGCTGCACAACTCTGACTAGAAGCCTTAAGGCCCCACAGGAAAGAGGTCTGCTAACAGAGCCCACAAACTACACGTGAATTGTAACTCTATGTCCAAGAAGGAGAAGCAAAAAAATTGAAGCATAAAGGATCTAAGACTGCCTCAGGTGGGACTCTCAGAATTCCTTGCTGATACTCCTCTCCTCTCCTTCTACAGGGCCTTGAGAAGGGTGAGCCTGACGACTTTCTGAACCTCTTCATTGATCCCAATATGGTATATTGCCCAGAAACGTCTCCTGCCAGTGACAGTGGGGTCTCCGAAGATCCTAGATCCCCTGCCCAACAGGCACCCAGTCCCCCTGCCCTCTATGAGGTTGTCTATGAGGCAGGGGCCCTGCAGGGCACTCAGCGGGAAGCTGGGCCGACCTTCGGACTCATCTCCATCCAGATAGGTCAGTGGACTTTTTGGAAAGAGGTCAATGGCCCTTTGAGGACCAACCCTGGCCACGAGGTTAAGGGGAGAAGGTTCTCAAACTGCGGCCCTGCCCACAGTCCCCTGACTCCTTTGTCGGGTCTCTGCATCTTCTTCAGATCAGTGGCGCCCGGCATTCATGGTACCTGATGCCTGCACAGCCAGTGCACTGCCCTCTGATGCCCACAGACATATCCTGCCAAGAGCCAGCGCCGTAACCCCAGCACCTCCTGCAGCCCTGGTGAGTCTAGAGGCCAGCCAGCCTGGTGTTCCCACAGGGCACATGTCCTCAACGGGAATGCAGAGGAAAAGGGAGGAGGAAGTAACGAGGAACTTGTGGTGGCAGTTGGTTTGAAGGCCAAGGAGAAACAAGCAATTCTAAGTGCAGAAAAGCATGGGGGACCAGAGAGCTATTGGGGATCAGAGTGGTTAGGATTCACTTCAGGAGCAGGTGGGATGAGGGAGCTCTCGAGAAGCCCAGACCTGGTGTGCATTTCCATTCAGTCGGAGCTGCTCCCTCAGCGTTGGGTCAGGGAAGGGAAATGGGACAGGACTCCTGGGAATTTACCTGGCTAGGGAGGGCAGAGTGAGAGCAAAGCAGCAGCAGGCGTGTGCCCTGTGGCCGTGCTTCAGCGATATGTGGAGTATTCTATCGCGACCTTCCCAAGGCGGCTACACGTTCCTGCCGTGCAGACTGAGAGAGGCCACGCTTAGGCTATACTCCTCTCTGTGCCCAAGGACAGAGAACAGGTTGTAGCCATCCTCTAAAAGTGTGCTTGAAGCCGTGCTAGGTGCTTTGTATACAGCACAGTATCCCTGCATGTTCTACTTCTAGATGAAGCCCTCTGTGCTCCGCTCTCAGAGATTTGGGTTAGAGAGATTGGAAGAAATACGCTATTAAAACACTTGGAGGGAAAAAAGGGGGGATATCAGGAAAGGAAATGATTTAGCCAAGAGCCAAAGGCCATCAGAAAGCAAAAGCCAGAGGCTGAAAAAATCGGTCAGTAGGAAAAACACTTGCATGTGAGCATGAGGACCTGAGCTGCTAGATCAGATCCCCAGAACCCACATAAAAGGCTACATATTCCCTTAACCCACATGGAATGAGGGGTTGAAACAGGACAATCACAGGGACTTGCTAGCTTAGCTCCAGGGTTAGTGAGAAACAGTCTCAAAGGGGTCGGTGATAGCGCAGGACAAATGTGTTATACACACACACAGTAAAAAGCCAAAGCCAGGTGTGGGGGCGCACGCCTTTAATTCCAGCACTCGGGAGGCAAAGGCAGGTGGATCTCTGGGAGCTTGAGGCCAGCCTGGTCTACAAAGTTAGTCCAGGACAGCCATGGCTACATAGAGAAACCTTGTCTCTAAAAACCAATAACTTAGCCTGGCTAAGTTATTTTTAAGTTCCAAAGTGAAGTGGGTGAGGAGAGGCACACACTTGAAATCTCTGCTCTTGGGAGGCAGAGGCAGAAAAAGCACCACAAATTCAAGGCCAGCCTAGTCCACACAGTGGCATCCTATTTCAAAATCATCATCATCTCAATCCTCGTTTAGAAAGACAGATGGGATGTGCATTGAACGTATGCCAGGAGTCTACTGAGCGCATCTGAAAGACTCTAACTAGCAGTGTTTTCAAAGCAAAGACTCATGACCAAACCTTTGGCAGAGTACAGGGAATCATAGGAAAGAAGGGGAGTTAGTCTGATGGGGAAAGGATAGGAGCCCCACAAGGACCAAATATATCTGGGCACAGGGTCTTTTCTGAGACTGACATTCAACCAAGGACCATGTATGGATATAACCTAGAACCTCCACTCAGATGTAGCCTGTGGTAGCTCAGTAACCAATTGGTTTCCCAAAGTGAGGGGAACAAGGACTGTTTCTAACAGGAACTCAATGACTGGCTCTTTGGCCTCCCCACCCCCGAAGGGAGGAGCAGTCCTGTTAGGCCACAGAGGAGGGCTTTGCAGCCAGTCCTGAAGATACCTGATAAAACAGGATCAGATGAATGGGGAGGAGGTCCCCCCCTATCAGTGGACTTGGAAAGGGGCACGGTGGAGATGAGGGAGGGAGGGAGGGACTGGGAGGGAATGAGGGATCGGGACATGGCTGGGATACAGAGTTAATAAAATGTAACTGATAAAAAAAATAAAAAAAAATTAAAAAAAAAATCATCATCATCATCCAGGGCCTGGATGGCTCAGTAGTTAAGAGCACTAGCTGCCTTGCTAGGAGACCCATGTTCAAGTCCAGTTCACATCTATCTATAACCCGTTCCAAGGGATCCAACACCTTCTTCTGGCCTCCGTGGGCAGCAGGCATCCAAGCAAACACCCACACACATAAAATTAAAAAAATAATAATAAAATACTAAAACATTAAAAAAAAAAAAGGCAGGCATGGTGTACATGCCTTCAACCACAATAACTCAGGAAGCTGAGGCAGGCAGAGCTCTGTGAATTCAAGGCCAGCCTGGTCCACAAACAGGACAGTCAAGGCTACAAAGAGAAATCCTGAGTTAAGAAAAAAAGGGAAAGAAAGAAGAAAAAAACAAAACCCTATACACACACAAACAAAATAAAACAAAAACCCCAATGTAAATCTTTCAAAAAGGCGCACTAGGACCAGCAAGATGTCTTAGCACTAGCTGCCAAGCCTTAAAATTTCAGTTTGATCCCTAGATGGTGGAAGAAAACTCATTCCTGAAAGTTATCTTTGACCTCCACACATGCACACAAAAAGACACACATATACAATAAATGAATAAAATGCTGGTGAGAGGGTGAGGTCCTCAGCTGAGGGGCTCAGCTTACCCAGATAACATCTACCCTTCCTACACATTTTACTAGAAAAGCCATCCTGACTGTCCTTAGAAACTCCTTGTCTCAGGGCTGCAGAGGTTAAGAGCACTGGCTGCTCTTCCAAAGGACCCAGGTTCCAGTCCCAGGTCCCAGATGTTAGCTCACAACTGTCTGCCTCCAGTTCCAGGGGATCTGACACCCTCACATAGACATACATGCAGGCAAAGACCAATGTACACAAACTAAAAAGAAAATAATTGGAAGGAAGGAAGGAAGGAAGGAAGGAAGGAAGGAAGGAAGGAAGGAAGGAAGGAAGAAAGTCCTTGTCTGAGAGTGGACAGCTTGACGTAGATAGAGCTTAGCTTAGCGCCTGGGGATAATGAGTCACACGTTCCTGTGGTTGACAGGCAATCAAATATTTTACCAAATGGACGTTTACCTGACATAAGGAAGTTCACCATGGTGAATTCATGCAAGTTCTCTTCCAATTGTCCTAAGATACCAGAACAAGACCACTCTAGCTTGGTAGTAACATCAAGGTTCTGTGTGTGGACAAAAAACTTCACTCTCCCTCCTCAGGAAAGCCCTTTGGCTTGCCACGGAACCTGTCTGAATGAACTTTCTGCCCTGCCTTCACTTTCTCCTTCAGTGCAAACAGAAAGCCCTCTCCTGAAAGTGGACTGGGGGTGAAAAGGCAGCTTGGGTGTTGGAAGCAAATGACCTTGATCCCACTCATCTTCTGCCTCCTTTCAGCTCTCCTGCCAACGTCTGTTCCTGACAGATGAAGAGAAGCATCTGCTGGGGCAAGAAGGGGTTTCTCTGCCCTCTCACCTGCCCCTCACCAAGGTAACATCTGTCCTAAAAGGGTGTCCCATTCCAAGAGCTCCACACAGCCTCTGAGGAGCATGGATGCTGGGGCACAGTTGGAGAATTGTGGGAGGCTAAGAGTCCAGCATGGAATGCCTTGGGCCTCCAGGCAGAGGACAGAGTACTCAAGAAGATCCGGAGGAAAATCCGCAACAAGCAGTCAGCTCAGGACAGCCGGCGGCGGAAGAAGGAATACATAGATGGGCTGGAAAGCAGGTATGTTTGGGCATCCATGGGCAGTGTTTGGGCCCTCCCTCACCAAAGCATGTCAAGGAGCCATCTGCCAAGCCTACTCTACTTCTCCACACTCCCTAGAGTGGCAGCCTGTTTTGCACAGAATCAGGAGCTGCAGAGAAAGGTACAGGAGCTGGAGAGCCAGAACATGTGAGTGGCGGCAGTGTCTGGATGGAGGCGAGGGCCGGGTGCAGCCACAGGCAAGCTGTTGGCTAACTCTTCATTCTTCTCCTAGCTCCTTGGCGGCACAGATCCACCAGTTACAGAAGCTCACCGCCCAGACCTCCAGCAGGGCTGCCCAGACCAGCACCTGTGTTCTGGTACCATCCGGGTGCTCTGTACTTCCCCTCTCCCTCTCTGCCACCCTCCATTCTTCCTCCTAATACCCACCTGCCCAGCCCTGTTCTCCAAACCGTGACAACCCTAACTAACATCCCATTTGCGTTGCCTTCATCTTCTGTTGTCCCCAGAGCCCAAATGCCCTCCTGCTTCTTTTCAGATTCTTCTTTTTTCGCTGGCTCTCATCATCCTGCCAAGCTTCAGCCCCTTTCAGGGCCAATCAGAAGCTAGGCCTGAGGGTTATCAGCTTCACGGAGGTAAGACGCAAGGGCACAGCAGCCCACTGATGAGCCAGAAAACTCTGTATCCATAACAGTTAAATAGTAGGAGAGTTCCGGGCCAGCCTCCGACCCAAGCAAATGCTCTACCGCTATACTTTGTCCTCAGTGATATCCAGGAATATCTTGACACACAAAGACATGACAGAAAGCCTGGAGACTCCAGTTCTGAAGTACAAACTGGAGGGGCCACCTGAACAACCACGTGCAAACGGCTCAATAAAGACAGAGCTCACGCTGGGAGCGAAGGCGAGAGCCGTTGAGAGCAGGGTAATGGTGCATGCAGATGAGATGTAAGCCAAACCCATCCAGTCTCAAGGGTCTGCTCAGGCTTCCCTGGCACTGTTTCATCTGGATTCCCAGTGAGGGGTCCATAGCCCTAGAATTCCAACTCAGGACACCATAGTTGATTTCTGTTCCCTAAACCAAGATTTGCTTCTATGGCAGGGCACCTCAAATAGTTTTGTCACGTATTTGTGATTTTCTTTGTGGGTGAGGTCAAGGGGAAACAAGTTTTTGACTAGGAAATAAACTTTCTAGCTAACATTCTATCCCAGAAAAGTGTGTTATTTTAGACAACTTCTCACTGTGTCACCTAAGCTGGTCTCCAACTCCTGAGTCCTACCAAGTGTTGTGGCTACAAGCATGTAGTGCCAGATACAGCTTAGAAAGTCGTTTTACCGTTGTTGTTTGTATTAGGTGTGTTAATAAGTATGTGTGATGTGTACGTTCTTTTGTGTGTAAGTGGTATAACACACATGTGGAGGATAAAGGGCAATGTTTAGGTCCTTTCCTCTTACCATGCATTCTAGGGCTCAAACTCAGGTCATCAGGCCTATGCAGCAAACACTTTCTAAAGTACTTGTTTATTTCTGAGACAGGGTTTCCCTGTGTAGCCTTGGCTGTCCTGGAACTCACTCTGTAGAGCAGGCTGGTCTCGAACTCAGAGATCCACCACTGCCTCCTGAGTGCTGGGATTAAAGGCTGCGCCACCATCACATGCCTTTGGCTAAAATTTTATTTATGCATCTATGCGAGTACTTCCATATGTAAGGGTGCCCGCAGACAGCAACAGATGCCCTGGAGCCCACAGCTGTGAGCTCTGCCAGTTGCAGGTACCAGAGCTGAAAACAAGTCTGGAAAAGCAGCAAGCTCTGTTAAACTGCAGAGCCATCTCTCCAGACACTGTATCACACACTTGAACCTGAGCCACTTTGCCAGCCCAGAAATTTTAAATGAGAGTGAAAGGCCAGGGTCTGGAGAGATGGCTCAGCAGTTAAGAACATGTACTGCTCATGCAGAAGACCTGGGTTTGTTTCCTAGTGCTTTCACGGGGACTCACAGCCATCTATAACTCTAGTTCCAGGGGATCCAATGTCCTCTTCTGATCGCCGAGGACACCAGGCATGCACATGGTATACAGACATGCAGGTAAACCATTCACACACATAAAAGAGAAACCATCACTCCCTCTCCCTCACTGCCCCATGACTTTTTTCCCCACACCAAATTATTATTTTTCAAAGAGTTATTCATTTTGGGGCTGAAGAAGCAGTTCAGAGGTTAAGAGAACCATATTCCATCCCCTGCACCATGTGGCATCAGGGCCTGGTATCCTCTTCTGGTCTCCACGGTCACCAGATACACACATGTGCACACAAATCACTTCTACACATGGAAAAAGAAATCTAAAGAGGTTTATTCATTTTTTGCTGTATATGTCTGTTTTTGCATGAGTTCATGTGCATGGCTTGCCTGTAGATGTCAATAGAGGCCACAGGCTATCAGATCTGAAACTAGAATCACATGTGACCATAAGCCATCTGATTTGGATGCTGGAAACCAAACCTAGATCCTCTGTAAGAGCAATGCTCTTGACCACTGCGTCAACTCACAAGCTCCCTTTAATTGTTTGAGACAGGGTCTCATGTATCCCTGGCTGGCCTTGAACTCAGAGACATCTGCCTCTCTGCCACCCAAGTGCTAGGATTTAAGGCACGTGCAACCACACCTAGTCCTCCCCAAGCCAAATCATTATAGGGAAGGAAACTGGTTTACTCCTTTATTACTTTTTAAAAAGACAGTCTTACTATGTAGTTCAGCCTAGCCTGCCAACAAATTTGCCAAGGGTCCTCCTGACACTCTCTCTCACGTGCTAGGATTACAAGTGTGTGCCACCAAGCCCAGCTCTATCTTACTTTTTACTGTGCTCATTAGCGGTCTGGAAGAGGAAGTCAGGGAAAGGTGCTACTACCACAAGGTTTAAGAGTACAGATTAGCCCACTGAGCTTTCTTTCTCCGCTTGACGTACAGTCTGTAAGATCTGGCATAGCACAGAAGAATTCAGCTATATAGACTCAATTTGCTTCCGGACTTTTTCAAGAGCCTTTCGGTCCAGTTGTCGCTGACGGATGATGACGAGGCAAGCGAAGACTAAAGCCACAGCCACCACAGTGCCTTCAAACTTCCAGAATAAGTGTCGTTCCATCAGAGCTGAACGGCAGCTGAGGGCAAAAGAAGGCCAGTCATTCCCAGGGAAAGTCAGTTTCTCTTTACTATTCTCCACTTCCGCCTACCCAAATTACTATCTAAGAATAAGACAAACTGGATTCAGTTGTGTCTTTAGTCTCTGGTGAGATTAACAGACCAGCATTAACCAAAAAAAAAAGAAAGAAATTTTTTTTGATAGTTTCCCCTGGCAGTGACGGCACATGCCTGTAATCCCAGCACAAAGGGGGCAGAGGCAGGCCGACTCTGTGAAGCCAGCCTGGTCTACAGAGTGAGTTCTAGGACAGCCAGGGCCATACAGAGAAACCCTGTCTCAAAAACAATAACAACAAAATCAAAGAGGAAAAAAAAAAAGTCTCAAGTAGTTTAAGCTGGCCTTGAACTCCTAATTCTCATGCCTCTTCTTCCTAATTGCTGAGGTTACTTACAAGCATGTACTATCATGCCCAACTTCTCTTTTTCTTTAAAAAAAAAAAAAAAAAAGTTACATTTTTTGTTATGTTGTGTGTGTGCACACTCATGCCAGGGAACATGAGTCCCATCACATAACACACACACACACCATACACAACAGTCAGAAGACAGCTTGCTGGAGTGAGTTCTATTCTTCAACCAGTTGGATTCTAAAAATCAAATGCAAGTTGCTTATTTATTTATTTAATATGTGAGATTGTTTTCATGCATGTATGTATATGCACCATATGTGTGCCTGGTGCCCAAGAAGGCCAGAAGAGGGTACTGGATACGTGAAAACTGGAGTTACAGTTATCAACTGCGTGGGTGCCGGAGGCTGAGCTAGGGTCCTCTGCAAGAGCAGAAGTGCCTTTAATCACTGAGCAATGTAGTCAGGCTCTCTTAGAGATCTGTCTGCCTCTCCCTTCTGAGAGCTGGGATCAAAGATCTGTGTTATCACACATGGCTTAATATTTATCTGTTTGTTTGTGTGAGACAGGCTCTGAACTGTAGCCTGACCTGAACTCCCTATGTAGACCTGGCTAGTCTGGAACGCACAGAGCTCAGCTTGTGAGTGCTGGAATTCAAGGGGCGATTCACCCCACTGCCCATCGATTTTATTATTACTTATTTACTTACTTCCTTATTTATGTTTTTCAAGGTAGGGTTTCTCTGTGTAGCCTTGGCTACTCTGGAGTTTGTAGACCAGGCTTTCCTTGATCTTATAGTGATCCATCTGCCTCTGCCTTGCTGAGTGCTGGGATTGAAGGCGCGCACCACCACTCATGGCTTTATTGTTATTTTTTAAAGCAACGCTGGGGATTGAACTCAGGGCCTCCTAAATACTAGGCAAGTACTCTACTAATGAGTTACATTCCCGTCCCTGACCAAATTCTCTGATCAGAAAACATGGCCTATATCATAGTGCTGGAGACTAGGGTTAGGAATTAGGGGGAATTTGGCTCAAATCTCCTCTTTCCAGTATTCCGAACTATACTCTTGGTATAGTTCGGAGTAGCTACCTAAAGGAACAGGTCGGGGTAACCCCATGCAGAGATACAGTTCTTACCTTCTGAATTCATTCCTTTTAGATGGGCTGCATGTGATTTTCTCCATGTACCCCGTAGAACCACACTCGGGCGTGCTTTTCTACCAAAAGAAAGGTCCAAAAGCATACATTAGGAAGAGGTGGGCAAGAAGCAGAAGACCCGAGCTTCAGAAAGGGTCAAGCTGGTGGGCAGCGGGGCTAATGAGAGGCTCTGAAGTGGATGATGGAGGCGGCTGGTGACGGTCAGGAAGGCAACCATCGAGGAGACACAGAGAACTTACTGAGTCTACCATATAAAATAGGAATAGAACAGGAGTATTAGCTGGACACTGTCATTCGCATGGAAAGGGCAGATTTTCAGAGGGAATTTAAGTTCAAGTTTGAGGGCTGACAAGATGCCTATGTGGGAAAAGATGTTTGTACCTGGGCTTAACAAATTTTATTTTCTCAAGCTGTCCTCTGACTTTCATGGCACATGACCCACACAAAATAAAGATAACACTTAAGACTGGCCTGGCTTGCATGGTAAGTTCCAGACCAGATACAGTGAAGCACTATCTCCAAAACAAACAAGAAGTATGGGTTGGAGAGATGGCTTAGTGGTTAAGAACACTGGCTGCAATTCCAGAGGACAGGGTTCCATTCCCAGCACCACAGTGTGGCTAGTAATCTTTTCTAACTCTGGTTCCAGAAGACCTCTTCTGGATTCTTAGGGCTCTAACACGCACGCACGCATGCACACACACACTGCATACATGCAGGCAAAACGCCCACATACATAAAACAAACCAAATAAAAATAAAATATAATGTAATTAAGTTCGGATTTGAACGTATCTTAACACTCTGAGAAGAAAAAAAAAAAAACTGAGAAGACACAGCAATGGCATGCTTAACAAGAAAACAAGTGTGAGGACAGGAGAGACGGTTCAACAGTCATGAGCACTGTCTGCTCTTCCAGAGGACCCTGGTTCAATTCCCGCACCCACTTGGCAGCTCACAACTGTCTCTAACTCCAGTTCCTGGTGATCCGACCTCCTTACACAGACATACATGCAAGCAAGCAAAGAAATAAATCAAAATTTTAAAAAGCCCAGTATATTAAAAACAAAAACAAGCAAAAACTCACAATCTGGAAGTTGGAACACGGAGCACACTCTTCGGTCACCACAAACTCTTCCACCAGCCAACATGGTGAAGTCGAAGTGCTCACTAAAAGGAGAAAGAAAAATGCCCAGCCGAAGACCATTCAAAAAACATTTCTCTCAAACGCTCAACCCATCTAAGCTTCCCAGCACCTCCTCTTTCTGTGTTCTTGACATACTAAACAGATACTGAAAACTAAAACACAACAAAAGAAAAAAAACGTAGAGGCACAGGGTTCTCGGGCCATCACCCACCTGACAGCTTCTCCTCGCGCACCGGAGCCTCTGCTTCGCTGCAGGTAGGGAGAGGGGGTAAGAACAACGGTGAGACCCCAGAAAAGACAGGGCACACCTACTTCGGGTGCCAGTGGAGGAGACGGCGTGGTTCCTGAGGGCGGGGACCGTCGGTTTCGCCTGCGACCCCCGCCCCCACCCCGGTAGCCACTTACCAGAGCTTTAGGGTGAAAGCGCACAGCAACCAGCAGAGGTGGCCGCCCCGGGGGAGGCCAAGCCTCCGCGCGCCTGCAAGCATGGGGCGGGCAGGGTCGCACCTGTTGCAGCAGCCGTCCCCGAGGTTCCAGCTCCGAGCAGCGAGCTGCCAGAGTTCTCTCTCTGGGCCAGCTAAGGCTCTGTTGGAACGGCCTCGTGAGCACAGAGAGAATGACCCATGCGGACTTGTTGGCTAGAAGCGCGAGGTCTTTGTTCGGGCCAGGCTGGGAGGAGGGCACGCGGGTCCGGACTCAGTGCCCGCGCCCCTCGGCCTCCGTCTCGGGAGCGGCCATCTTGCTCGCGGAGGCTCCTGGTCCCGGCCCCAGCGACGCCGGCTCTTCCCGTGTGCTCGCGTCTGTCCCCTGCTGGGGCTTGTAGTCGTTCCGGACTCGGTGGCCACTGGCTCTCACTGCGTTTGCGCGGCGTCACGTGACGTCTTAGCCGGGCGCCGCGCGGCCTTGTGGTCTTTGTAGTGTTTGCAGAGGCGGCTGGTTTGGCGGTGTCGGAGGTTTCATTCTCCGTGAAGTCGCCTGTTTGTCCATTTAGAACTAGGCGACCAGAGAAACATAAAAAGGGGCAATACGCCGCTCCATTTCAACTCTGGGCCTTCACCAAAACTCTGGCTTCACCATTAGACTCTTGACACCCTCCCCATCCATCGCTCACCACCCTGGATGGCCTTGGGAAGTCGGGTCCAGGGAATCTATTGATGGAGGCAGGACTGAATGAAACTTGTTCTCGTCCCTGAATTCCCATCTGGCTTTTTGCAGATGAATGGTAATGAACTTCTCGTGTTAACGCGCCGAGTGTGATGTTGTAGACTGTTAATCCCCATATTCGGGAGGCAGAGGTAGGCAGATCTCTGTGAGTTTCAGGCCAGCCTAGTGTAAAAAGCGAGTCCAGGACAGCTAAGGCTACACAGAGAAACCCTGTCTCGAAAAACTAAAAGAAAAAAAAAAAAAAAAAGAGCGGGGGTGGGAGGGGGGGAGAAAAAAATAAAAAAAAGAACAGAAAGAAAAGAAAATATCTGCCTGTTGGAGAGATGGCTCAGCACTGGCTATTCTTCCAGATGAGATGACCCATCTCTGATTCCCAGCATCCACGAGAAAGTCTTGTTGTGGTTGTTTTTTTGTTTGTTTGTTTTTTGTCATCTTTTGAGATACAGCTTCTTTGTGTAGCCCTGGCTGTCCTGGAATTCACTTTGTAGACCAAGCTGACCTCAAACTCACAGAGATCCACCTCCCCAGTGCTGGGATTAAAGGTGTGAGCCACCACTGCCTAGCACAACTACTTGTAAATCAATCTAGTTAGTTGTAGGAGATCTCTTGGCCTTTTCTGGTTATCATGGGCACCAGGCACACTCAGGATGCACAGCAAAACACACACACAAAATAATTTTTTTTTTTAATAAAAATAAATTCTTCCCTGGAACGCGACTAAGATGTTGATCTTGCCTGGCATCTCACTCTGAATCCCAGCCATTGGGAGGCAGAGATTGGCAGATCTTTGAGTTCCAGGACAGCCACAGATACACAGAGAAACCCTGTTTCAAAAAACAAGATAAAACAAAAAGTCTCCTTCGTGGGAGTCATTGTCTTTTTGTTGTTTGATTTTAAGGCAGGACCTTGATAGGTGGCACTCTCTGCCCTTCAGCTTGCAGCAGTCCTGCCCCTGCCTCCACAATGTCACTTCCAGAGTACATGACACCCTATCTCAAAAACTAAGTAAAGAAATAAGGAATTCCAGATTTGGTGTACATCACATGTGGCATTTGAACTATCTAGAGCACTGCAGCAGTGAAATTCGGTGTATTTGGAAAACAGGCAGGAGGTTCTTTGAGTTCAGGGCCAGCTCTGGTCTGTAAAGCAAGTTCCACAGGACAGCCAAGGTTTACACAGAGAAAGGCTGTCTCAGAAGAAGGAAAGAACCTTTATCCAGGCGGCAGTTTACAGGGCCACAGCTGTGCTGTTTTGGAAGTCAAGCTGGTTCTCTGTATTTTTCAGAAAAGTGCAACTATCCTTTTCCTCTCTCTCTGTTTGAAGCATGATTTCCCTAACACTTTGAGCTTATTCTTCAGGAAATATTTAACTCTAAAAAAATTGCCCTTGAACTTAAGAGGAAAGTAGGCAAGCTAGAAGTGTGTCATTTCCCATGCCCCTCCCCCCCAGAACTGTAGACCATTTGGCTATCATATTACAAATATTGTTAAGCCCCAGCCCCCAAGGGAGAAAGATTTGCAAGTTTTTGAGAAGGATTTAAAAAAAATTTTTGTATACATTATACATATATATGTATATATATACATGTATATATATACATTATACATACATATATAGATAGATAGATAGATTAGATAGATATAATATATATATATATTGGGGCTGGGCATGGTGGAGCATACCATTAACCCCAACACTCAGAAGGCAAGGGCAGGCAGATAGACATGATGAGACTCCTGTCTCAAAAATAATTGTATACTTTTTTGTTGTGTGGGTTCTTTCGTGTATGTGAGTGATTTTGTGCCATGGTATACTTGTGGAGGTCCAAGAACAATCTTCTAGAAGGTTCTTTTCCTCTTAAGGCAGGATCTTCTTGCTGTTGCTGTGCTGTGTACTTCCTGGCAATTCCCCTGCCTCCATCTCCCATCTCATTTTTAGGAGATGTGTGACACCGCATCTGGCTTTTTATGAAGGAGCTTGAGCTCATGTTGTCAGGCTTCATGGCTGACACTTTTACTAATCTTATTAGCACTTGTTTTTGTTTATTTAAGACTGCATGTCACTGTGTAGCCAGGCTGAGATACATAGCTGAGGTATGGGACTCCCACAGGAGGCCACACCAGGCTATGTCAGGAAACTTTGTCTCAAAGGGGGTCAGAAAGTGAAAGAGGATAGAGATAAATCCACATTTTGGATTAGGGGATGTGGCTTTGTTGGAGGAGCTGTGTCACTGGGGTTGGCTTAGAGATTTCAAAAGCTCACTCCATTTCTGTTGGCTCTCTCTCTCTGCCTTTTGCTTGTGGATCAGATCTAAGCTCTCAGCTGCTGCTCTAGAGCCACTTCTGCCCGCCTGCTGCCATGCTGCTCAGAGTGGTGGTCGCGGATTCTAAACCTCTGAAACTGTAAACAAGCCCCTAATAAACTCTTCTTTAAGTTGCCTTGATCGTGGTGTCTCACAGCAACAGGAAAGTAACTACAACACAAATCCAGTGGCACAAAAGCAAAAGAGGACAGGTGAGACAGCTCATGAGGTAAAGTCCTGGCCATGCAAGCCTGGTGACCTGAGTCCAGTCTTTGGGACCTATGGTGGGAGGAGCAAGCTGACCCCTACGTGTTGTTCTCCACATTTAAACACACAGCCACACACGTAACACAATAATAAAAATCAAACTTTACTTTTGGACAGGTCTCACTGTTGCAGTCCTAGGTGGCTTGGTACTCACAGAGATCCACCTGCCTCTGCCTCCTGAGTGCTGGGATTAAAGGCATGTGCCACCATGCCTAGCAAAAAAAAAAAAATCAAGAGCTGTTTTTCTTTTAAATTTTTGTCTATTTCTGTGCTTATTTATGCATGCCATCAAAAAGCTGTTTAGTGATTGCTGTTCGGCACAAGCAGATGCTCAGCAACCACTTATAGCCAAGTGAATCTCTCCTGTGTCTAGTCTTTCCCTTCAGATTGTGAGAAAAGCTGGGTGTGGTGGAGCACGCCTGTGATCCCAGCACGCAGGAGGTCGAATCAGGCGGATCACTGTGAGTTTGAGGCCAGCCTGGTCTACAGAGTGAGTTTCAGAATAGCCAGGGCTACACAGAGAAACCCTATCTCAAAACAAATGAATACAATTGTGAGAAGAGGGTTTGGTTTTTGTTTCTGTTTTTTGTTTCCTATCAAGAGATGGTAAGCTCACAAACGGCCAATATTCCATACTCCCCACCCCCTTATAAAACTACTCTAGGAAAGGAATCCAAATTTCTTTACTCTCCTCTGCTTGGTTGAACTTTGTTTACAAAAAGCCTTGCTACAGTCGAAATACTTAATGACCCACAGTTGCAGCTGACCCTCTTTCTCTTCCTCTCCTTTTCTTTTTGAGGATTTTTTTTTTTGGTGTGGGGGGTGCGTTTCCAGACAGGGGTGTCCTGGACTCGATTTGTATGTAGACCAGGCTGTGTCTCTCAAGTACTGGGATTAAAGGCATGCTCCACCAGGCCCAGCTTTGAGGAATAGGAATATTTTTTTTTTCCTGAGACAGGGTTTCTCTGTGATAGCCCTGGCTGTCCTGAACTCTCTTTGTAGGCCTCCAGCTCCCAGAGATTTGCCTAACTCTGCCTCCCAGTATACTGGGATTACAGGTATACACCACTGGCTGGTTGAGGAATTTTTTTTTTAAAGATTTATTTATTTTATGTATATGAATGCTTATTATAGATGGTTGTGAGCCACCATGTGGTTGCTGGGAATTGAACTCAGGACCTCTGAAAGAACAGCCAGTGCTCTTAACTGCTGAGCCATCTCTCCAGCCCTGAGGATTCTTTTAAACCAGTCAATCTCAAAAGACTGTGGCTAAGCTCCCACAAGTGGAATAAGGCAGAGTCAGTCGCCACTTACATTTGAACAACACCAAGTGAACTTTCAGTTTAGGCTGTAACATACCCTTTTGCAAAAAAGAATTGGCTTGCCAGGTTACATTTCCTTTCTGATAAATCTCTTTGTGTAATGCTGACTATTCCATTCTAACAACATCAGCTAGCAGTGGCTATCAAATACTTAGGCTGACCAAAACACACTCCAAGCTGTCCCACAGCGCATTGGATAAACTAAGTGTTGCAGTTTCCTGGAAGTTTGTTCAAACCCTTCATCCTTGGGTTATTGTGTGCCCAAGGCAAGGTTCTGTTCACTGTTGTGGTCCTCTGGAACCCATAGTGGAAAAAGGCTGTCCATCTTTCAGACTGCCTGGGGGCAAGATGGAGGAACCCAGCCTGATTCAAGTAAAAAAAAAACATCTTGGATTGACAAAAATTGGATTTGAGTGGAGAGCAATTCTGACAATAATGAAAGTAATGCAAATGGAACACTCATACCAAACAGGGGTCTTTAATACAAACAAAGACCATGAAGGGTGAGGAACCTTCAGAGGAGTGCTGAGCCAGGCTCTCAGGACCCTAAACCTGAACCAGTGACACAGAAATCAACATATTTACATTAATACTTAAGTCCGAGGACAGTCTAAGACCTGAGATCCTTTCTGCTTCCTTTCTTCTTCGCAAACCCTTTTCACCTTCCATGTCTTTGATTCCTTCATCCTCCTTTTCCCTATTCCTTTCTTCCTTCCCTTCCTCCCACTCTCTTCATCACCCATGCATCTGCCCCTCTAGGTCCTGCCACAGTTCCTCCCTTCCACGGCCCCTCAAGCCCACCTCCCTCAGGTCTAGCTTCCAGGTTCAGGATGAGGCAAGAAATGTCCCTCAGCCCAGGGAGCACTTGTTGCTGTCCTTCTTGACAGACGTTTTCAGGTCAGTGCTTGAGGACTTGCTGTTGTTTCCCTAGAGCCAGGAAGGTAGAAGAATCAATTGTGTCAAAGCTGGCTGGAATAGGAGCTTATGAACTCAGGACAACCCCCTTAGTGAAATTGTGACATTGTTTCTCCTCCTCCTCAATTGTTTTCTTCCTTTCCTTTCTTTTCTTTCCTTTCTTTCTCTCTCTCTCTCTCTCTCTCTCTCTCTCTCCCTTCCTTCCTTTCTTTCAAATGAGATGGGGTTTCTCTGTGTAGCCCTGGCCGCCCTGGAACTCACTCTGTAGACCAGGCTGGCCTAGAACTCACAGAGATCTGCCTGCCTCTGCTTCCCCAGAAGCACTTTAATGCTGGCATTAAAGGTGTGTGCCATGGGCACGTATGTGTTTAGATAGAGCAGCTGAGGATGAACTTGAAGTCCTGGTCCCTCTGCCACCACCGATCAGTGCTGGGGACCATCTGTGCGCATCCCCACACCATCGTTCAGCTGCTTCAGTTCTTGGAGACACACACAGTGGTCCGTGGTCAGGTAGAACCGACTCACCGATCTCCTGCCTCCTGACTTGAGCAAGATGTCACGGGCCAGGGAACTGAAAGCCTAAAGGGGAAACGGGTTAGAACAGATTGAAGGAGCAGATAAATCTGTTAGTATTTTTATCTCCTGGAGAGTAGATCTCACCTCATCCACATTCATACTGGATTTGGCACTTGTCTCAAAAAATCGGATTCCGTACTCTTGAGCCAACTGTAGGGGCAAGGTGGGAAGGAAATAGCTGGTAAAGGGCAGAAGCCGCGCTCTCGGCAATCCCCCCGGCACTGCCCGCAACAAGCACAGCTGGCTTCTCACCTTGTCAGCCCTCTCTTTCTGCACCTTCCTCTTGGCCTCCATGTCACACTTGTTCCCCAGCAGGAGGCGCTCCACTCCAGCAGAGGCATTCTGAAGACAGGCCAGGAGAAGGAAAAACAAGTAAAAGTTGGGCTTGCATGTGGCCCACACCTGCAATTTCTGCACTTAACAACCTGAGGCAGAGCCAGGCATGGTGGCACATGCCTTTAACCTTGCATTCAGGAGGCAGAGGCAGGCGAATCTCTGTGAGTTTGAGGCCAGTCTGGTTCACAAAGTGAGTTCCAGAACAGCCAGGTGGTTATGCAGAGAAACCCTGTCTCGAAAGGAAAAAAAAAAGTCATTTTGGGGGGCTGGAGAGATGGCTGAACAGTTAAGAGCACTGACTGTTCATCCAAAGGATGAGGATTCAATTCCCAGCACCCACGTGGTAGCTCACAACTGTCTGTATCTCCAAGATCTGACATCCTCACACTGATGTCCATGCAGGTAAAACATCAATGCCCATGAAATAAAAATAACTAATGTATGTATGTATATATATATACATACATTTATATATATACATTATATATTATAATGTATATATACATTATAATAATGTATATAATATAATGTATATAATATAATAATGTATATAATAATATATAATATAGTGTGTGTATATATATATACATATATTGGACATACACGCGCAGACACACACACACACACACACACACACACACGTAGCTGAGGCAGAAGGATTACTGTGAGTTCAAGACCTGTTTGGGTTACACAAGTTTTACACTAGCTAGGGCTACAAAGTGAGACCATGTCTCAAGAAGAAGAAAAAAAGGAGGGTTTTGGGCTGGAGAGAAGGTTCAACAGTTAAGAGCACTGACTATTCTTCCAGAGGACCTGGGTCCAAATGGTGGCTCAAAACCATCTGTCCCAGAGGTCCACCATCCTCCTCTGACCTCTGAGAATACTAGGCAGGCACTGGTTCACAGATATACATGTAGGCAAAACACCCACATGTAAAATTAAGATAAATAAATTAAACTTGAACCCCACCCACTTTAGCACCCACCGTCCTCCAGGAGCTACTTTGTTCCCCGACTTCTTCTGGAGGCCTCTCACCTCTTTGATGCTTTTCATCCAGTTCTGAATGTTCTCGAAGGATTTCTCATCTGTGATGTCATATACTAGGATAATGCCCTGAGGGATAGCAAAGTTCACCTTGGATCACATTCTCACTTAGGTTTCTAGTGTCCTCTGGGTAACCCTCCAGGTCCTATCCACCAGTCTAAACACAGGCCATACATGGGGCTTTCTGCACACCGTGCCCTCCTTCTTTATCCCTGACCCTGAGCTTGTCACCCTCTGTCCTTGAGAAGCGAGCACTGTGGCCACGCCCAGACCCACACCTCATACCATGGCTCCGCGGTAATAGGCAGTAGTTATGGTCTTGAACCGTTCTTGGCCAGCTGTGTCCCTGAAACAAAAGCCTTCATAGAACGAAATAGAAGCAAGGGGTCTCCAAGGGAGAACGTCTCTTCCTAAGAACGCTGGGGGTGAGGGGTTCAAAGGAAGCAGGGTCAGGAAACAGTAGAGGGGAAAGGGACAAGGACGGTTGGGTTGGTACTCGGAGGCTCCGGCCTGGGAAACAGGATGTCTCTTGTTTACTCATAGATGCCAAGCACTGTCTGAAGTGTCACCTTATGTTCATCCTATCTAACCTCGCTGTATAAAAGTGAGGCATGTCTGACTGTCCCTGTTTTATAAATGAAACAAATGTGGGGAGGCTGGATAACTAACGAAGGTCAAGCAGAGGTCAAGTGGCGGTCCGGGGGCCTGCCGCAGCTTCTCTGTCACATCAGGATGCCCCAGTGAAAGCTCTGACACACTTAGAGCCCCCAGCCTTCCTAGCACAGTCAGGTCAGACCTCTGTATGTAACCTCCTGTGCTCGACAACTCTTTCAAAGTTATGATTATTATTATTTTGCATGTTTTTGAGACAGGGCCTCTCTACACAGCCCTGCTGTGCGGGAACACGCCACGCAGACCGGGCTGATCTCAGACTCCCAGAGCTCCACCTGCCTGTGCCTGCAGAGTGTGGGACTAACGGTGTGCACCACCCAGGTTGCTCTCTAAAGTTCAGAGAGAGCAAGAGGCTGGGAGTCAAAGCTGTAACTCTGCAACTTGTCTTTCAACCACTTAAGAGCCTGTTTCTACATCATAGCTCATTCATTTTCAAGTCCAGAGAATGCTCTGGGTGAGGAAAAAGACACAAACAGGCTGAAAGTGGGACACAGGAAGAGAAATGGAAGGACAGCTGATAGCTGTCTGAGCAAGACTGAATAAATTAGAAGAAGTACTGGATAGGGGGGATAAAGCAAATCAGACCAACATGGTGCAACATGCCTGTACATGTCTGTAAATCTCCAACACAGGAGACAGAAGCAGGGTTAGGAGCTCATAAAGGCCATCCTCAGCTACACAGGGGGTCCCAGGCCAGCCTGGGCTACATGACACTGTGTCTTAAGAGACAAAAACTATAACTGAGAAGAGAAGGAAGGAAGAAGAAATGAAGGGCGAGGGTGGGGTGGGAGGGTCCCGGAGCAGTCTGGACAGGCAGGCTAGCTTACTTACCAGACTTGCAGCTTGATTCTCTTCCCCTCTATTTCCACAGTGCGAATCTTGAAATCAATTCCTGGGGTGAGAGGTGTAACGACAGGTGAGCATGTATGCATTTGTGAAAATATGGTGGGGGAGAGCCAAGGCCGTGCCCAACAGGGCCTTGCTGGGTGTGTAAAATGAGAATTTTTCCAAAGCCTTATTCCTATGGCAAGCATACCGTTTTTTTCCTTAGACGTTCTGATGTTTTGGAAAGAGGTGGTGAAACTCTTCCGTGGATTTAAAAACATGCCAGCTGACAACTTTCATTGCGCTCTCACTTTCGTGGTCTTTCCCCCCTTCCCCCAACACACACATGCTACTGGCCCTCCGTCCACCCTGCCAGCCCTTCAGGGTAAAGAGGGTGGGAAAGGCAGCTGGCTAAGGGAGTCGGTATGAATTAACCAGCAGGCCAGGCTTCGAGCTGGCCTCCATCAGATTCCTCTGGAGAATTAGTTCTTCAGTGAGAAACAGTTTCTTTCCCGGTTGTCACCAGACAGGATTCTCAGTCAAGAGGGGAGGAAAGTTGAAGAGGGGAGAAGAAAAACATTCTCCTTACTGAAAGTCTAGGAACATCTCCCAGGCCTCTCGGGGTTCCCGAGAGAAGGGTGAGCGCAGAAGCTTACCCAGAGCCCCCAAAGTCTCACTGGCAGTATGCCCAGACACTCTGCAGGACCCTGTTGAGGGGAGGGAGGCTAGGAAGATGAGTCGAGGGTGGGGCGGATGCAGTTTGAAGCCCAGTGGGTCAGGAAGAGGCCGACGGAATTGGGAAGCAGGGAAAAGGAAAGTTAATCCCTAGAGTTAATCTAGGGAGTTTGGGTGGATGGAGTGAAGAAGGAAGTGGAGGGAAATGACAAGAGTCTGTGTGGATTTGGGGAGACTGGGGAGATAATACCGAGAAAGGGAGGGGTGGGGGGCAGCAGCTGGGGTCCCTGGTCTCAGAAAGGTCTGAAATGTTTTCTGGGACATTATGGGGGATGGGTCTGGGACAGGGGTCGAGAGACTGGAAGTTAGTGTCTTACTCTGGGTGGATCAAAAATTACGGTTCCTAGTCATTCAGGAGCCCGTGTAGGAGGGTGGGCGGGAGCAGGGGGTGGGTCTGGGGTCCGAGATCCAGCCAGCGGGCTCACCGATGGTGGAGATGTAGGTGCTGTTGAAGTTGTCCTCTGCAAAGCGAATGATCAGGCAGGTCTTGCCCACCCCCGAGTCCCCGATCAGCAGCAACTTGAAGAGGTGGTCGTAGGCTTTGGCCATGGCGGACACGGCGGACACTGGGGGCGCCGGGGGAGGGGTCGGGAAGGCTCCCACTGGTAGGCGGGATCGGAGGGCTAGCAGGCAGAAACTGCCGGAGTCCCAGCCAGGAAGTTTTGCCTCCCTCTCCGCCCAGGCCCCGGGAAAGAAGAGAGGCGGCCCTGCTTGCGGCTCCACCCCTCTCCTCCAGGGAAGAGGCCTGTCCAGCTCCCGCGGTCCTGACTCCCCGCACTTGGCGGGCCGGTCTCCCTGGCCCTTCCCGTTGCCTTTGCCCAGCCGTCTTTCCTCTCTTTCGACCAAAGCGGAATGGGGAATTTTAAAGAGATTAGAGGAAGAGGAAAAGAATTTTGCCAATAATGGTGGAGGTGGGGGGTGGCACTGAAAGCTGATAAAAAGCTGAGGCGTTTTCATGGGCTTTTGAGTTTATGATGAAAGACCTAGAAACTTAGTGTCAGCGCTTCATGACCTAAGTCTACTGATCCCAATTCCCTTTGAAAAGAAGCGGGTTGGGAGGTTAGTACGCTGGGTCCATCTGCCCCCTGGTGGGAATACAGTGAAAAATCGAAATAAAAATCAGCCTCACCAATTACACTCAAAACGCATACAGCCAATTGAGTCATGTTCTGGAGACGAGCTTGGAACTCAGTAGCTCAACCCGGCCTCCAAGTCCTGGTACTCCTCAAGTATGAACATTACAGATGGGAGCCACCGTGCCCAGCTTTCCACTTTTATCTACCTATTTTATTTACAAGTGTTTTGCCTGCGTGTGTCTATGCACTACAAGAGTAGAGTCCCTGCAGAGGCGACAAGAGAGCAAGGATCCCCTGAAACCTGAGCAACAGACTATCAAGAGGATGCTGCCTTATGGGCTCTGGGAATTGAACCCAGGCCCACGGCAAGAGCAGCCAGCTCATGTTTCAGTCCCATTGAAAGAAAGAAGGAAATAAAGGAAAAAAGGACGGAAGGAAGGAAGAAAGAAGAGATAAAGAAATTTTCTTTTTTCTTTTTCAAGACAGGGTTTCCCTGTGTAGCCTTGACTATTCTGTAGACCAGGCTAGCCTTGAACTCACAGTTATCCACCTGGCTTTGCCTCCCTGAGTGCTGGGATTACAGGTGTGCACTACCCCACCCCAAAAAGGTACTTTTCTAACAGGTGAGAAAGTGTCTTTGTTACTTTATTTCTGCCATAGTCTACGATTACATTTGTCCTTTCTCAAACACAATGTATCAGTTACCTTTGTTCTTCTGCAACAAAATACTTGACAAAAACAATGTATCAAAACAGGCTTGTTTTGGCTTACAGGTATAATCCATCGTGACAGTCTCAACATGGGGCGTCTGGTCACTTTTCATTCAAAATCAAAGGAAGGAATGCTGGCGCTCAGGTCATTTTCTCCTTTTCACTCAGGAGGCTGAAGGCTGCCACTCACTGTTTGGTAGGCTTTCCCACCTCGGTTGATACACTCGGAACTTCTCCAGACATGTCCAGAACACCACACAAACTAATGATTCAGTTTCTTTTATTAACTTATTACATTTATTTGTATTTGCCTGGGCATACACAGGGTGAAAGTGTGGAGGTCAGAGGACAAGCTGAGGATGTCCCAGCAAACTAACCCAGAGCCACCTTACCAGCTCAGTTCATTTGAGGACAGGTCTCTCTGGGTTGCCCAGATCCGTGTCAGATCATGTGACCACCTGGACTCAGCCTCCTCTAGAGCTACAACTACAGTCAGTCACGCACACGCGCCACTGTGCCTACCTCAGTACCCCACTCTGACTATTCTGGTTTATTTTATATTTTTAAACTAGAGCATTTATTTTATGACTGGTTGAAATCCTCAAGATGAAGCAGATGCTACAACAGCTGCCCTCTTGGGTTTAGATGTTCAGTGTCTGAATCTGCGAAAGACAGCATCTAAACCCAAGAGGGCAGCTGTTGTTCTTTTAATCACTCTGAAGGCCAAGTGTGGAGGCACAGAGGTGCTGTCCCCGTACACAGGAGTGAGGTGCACGTCAAGGTCAGCCTACTCCTGGTAGAGATTTCAGGCCAGCCAGGGTTACATGAGACCTAGTGATGGCTGGTAGTGACTGACAATTTGACAATCTGGGAAGATGGCACCTCCATCAGAATGGCCTGTGGGTATATTTGTGGGAGAATTTTCCACTTTTCTTTTTTTTTAATTATACAGGGTCTCTCTCTCTCTGTCTCTGTGTAGATTTATTGGTTGTTTTTTGAGACAGGGTTTCCCTATGTAGCCTTGGCTGTCTTGGTCTTGCTTTGTAGACCAGGCTGGCCTCAAACTCACAGGGATATGCCTGCTTCTGCCTCCCAGAGTGCTGGGATTACAAGCATGCATCACCACACCCAGACTCTATGTAGATTTATTTCTATGTGTGTGGCTACTTTATAATTGCATGCTTGTGTGTCATATGCACGCCAGGTGCCCTTCAGAGGCCAGAAGGTGTGGTAGCAATTTCCTGAAACTGGAGTTGATAACTCCATGTGAGCCTCTATGGTACTTAGCTACTATGTAGGTGCTCTGGAAGAGCAGCCAGGGCTGTTAATCTCAGAGCCATCTTTCTCCAGCCCCAGGTATTTTCCTGCTTGCTAACTGAGGTCAGAGGGCAACCCTGTGTGTGAGGTACCATCCCTAGCCAGGTGGGGCTGCTGTATAAGACAGGATGGGAGCTGAGTGTGAGCCTGGGAGAAAGGCAGCTTAGTTTCTGCTTCAACTTTCTGCCTTTAGTTCCCACAACAATGGGCTGTGAGGGGCATAGGAGAAGAAGAGGGAGGGAGGGTGGGATTGGGACAGGATGGGAGAGGGGGTTACAGCTGGGATACAAAGTGAATAAACTGTAATTAATAAAAATAAAAGTTAAAAAAATAATGGACTGTAACGTATAAACCAAATGAACCCATTTCCTCACCAAGTTGTTTTTGGCCAGGATATTCATCACAGCAACCAAAAGCAAACTAGAATGCACCCTCTCAAAATCAATGTTGGCGAGGGGTGGACAGTGTTAGAGTACACACCTTTAAATCCAGGGAATAAACTGACATGCCAGCTCCATGGTATTGTTCAGGGGAAAGTTTTATTGTAGATATGAGACAGAACAGCCAGGGGCATCTGGAAGAGTCCAGAGCAAAGAGAGGAACATGGCCAGGGCTATCTGTGAGAGAGGGAAGAACGATGTATCTACTCTAGATAGAGTACAGAGAAAATATCTAGAGAAAAGCAGGAGCAGAGCATAGAGAGAACACAGTGCGAACAGCCTGGTTATAGGAAGGATGAGTACAGCCAGGTGTGGTGGCTCACGCCTTTACCCCAGCACTCAGGGAGGCAGGGGTTCCAGACTGGTCTACAAAATGAGTCCAGCCAGCGCTGTACAGAGAAACCCTGTCTCAAAAAACCAAAAAAGGAGGAGGAGGAGAGTAGTTGGGGGAAGGAAGCCTGAGAGCTGGAGGGAGTTTAGGGTAGAGGAGGAGGTAAGAAAGGCTAGGATGCTAGGTTGGACTTTGAAATGTGTAATGGGTGCTTGTGATACTAAAGGAGCCTGGAGGCCATGAGGTCCCTGTGCCAGAGGTAAGGGAAATGGCTCCTTTTGGTAGAGGGAACCAGTTTTACTAGTTCCTGAGGAATGCTGGCTTTTAACTAACCACCAGAAACCCTTCTATAGTCCAGGTTGAGCTCATTTTTGGATATTTGGACTGCCTTATGGAGTCTGGGGAATCGGAGTTTCCTTTGGGCCTGATACTCAGCATTCTAGAGGCAGAGGCAGAAGGATCTCTTTGACTTCAAGGTCAGCCTAACCTATAATAACAAGTTCCAGGCCAACCAGGAATACACAGTGTTACCCTGTCTCAAATAAGTAAATAAGAATAAATAAGAACAGTGGACCTGTCAACATTCAGTCATAGATGGGGGACAGTTAAGGTCCATTGAGGAGAGCCAGCTCCTAACAAGACAGATGTTGGCAGTTGTTGGCTCCCTGGCAGAGAGGATGTTGTTGTTTTTAGTGGCACAGCTGCTGGTGAGGGACCTGAGTCCAGTGGACAGCTCTACAACCATGCCTCTCCTGGCAGTCCTGGTTAAACTCAGGCCACCAAAAAAAACCCCAAACCTGGCAGTGTTGGCACATGCCCTTAATCCCAGGCAGGGCCAGGTGGGTCTCTGTGAGTTCAAGGCCAGCCAGGTCTTCAGCTAGTTCCAGGGCAGCCAAGGATACACAAAGAAACCCTGTTTTGAAAAAAAACGAACTAACCAACCAACTAAAACCAAAAAACAAACCCCCAAAGCAAAACAAACAAAACAATCAACAACCAAAACTCAAAAGACATGACACTAAGGAAAGGAGCTAGTGGTGAGGGCAGCAGTTTGGAGAGAAGGCGGTGCATGTGTGAAAATAGTTATTTAAGAGAAGGCTGCTGCTCAGCGTGTTGGCTCTCGCTCTCAGGAAGCAGAGGCCTCCTGTGAGTTCGAAGCCAACCTGTTCTACATACTGGGTTCCAGGATAGCCAGGGCTCTGTAGAGAGACCCTGTCTCAGACAAAACAAAACAAAACTCAAAACTCAAAACAAACCAAGCAAACAAAAACCAAAACAGGAGTGCAGGGAGAAGCTGGTGACACGGCTCAGAGAGTGGACGAGGGCCTTTGCCACCGGGCCCAATGACTCAGGGCCCGCATGTTGGAAGGAGTGAGCTCACTCCTGAAAGTTATCCCCATATCGCCACACAGGCACTGTAGCAAGAGTGCACGTGTGTGTACAGATAGATTAATTAAAATGTAATAAAAGTTCAAAATTAATTTGTAAATTGGTAAATCACTTCAGTTTCATGATGGTTCTGATAAAAGCTCATGAATTCTCTTGTTCTCATCCTATTTTTTCTTGCGTCTGGCTGTTTAATTCCAAGCAATGTGTTCTCTTTGCTTTCTTCTCTGGTATTTTAGCCAGTACAACTCACTGCAACTTCATCTTACTTATCACATCTTCTTAGCTTCCAGAGCTTCAGCAAGGATGACTTTTACCCCTCTGTTATGCCAGACTCTTTCTGGACTTAGTTTTATTCATTTTTTATTTTCTTATTTTTGTTCAGTACTGGGACTCTTAACCCCTGACTTCATGAATGATAGGAAAGCCCTCCACCACCAATGCTACGTTCCTGGCCTCCCAAGATTTCTACTATTTGCATCACTGATTCTCAGAGAGTGAGGAGGGAATGATGACAACCAAAGCGTCCTCCTCCAGGACAATGAGCTGGGGCTAGAGAGATGGCTCAGCAGGGCTGATACTGCTTCTGCAGAGGACGTGAAAGTCCCCAGTGTCCACGCTGGGAACTTACCACCACCTGTAACTCAGCTGTATGGAATGAGAAGAGAGGCTTCTGGCCTCTTCCAACATCAGTACTCATGTGTCCCACATGGGTACATACAGACAATTTCTTAAAAGTGATAAAAATAAGAATCTTTGCCATGTCTTCTTGCCATATCGAGGCAGAAGATGATCAAATGGGACCTGTAGGCTTTGTTATCCTGAAGGAAAAGGATAAAGCAAGTTCCTGAATTCCCATGAGGAGTGTGCTGACAAAGGTTCACAAAGGAAAGCTATGTGCTTGCAGTTTTTGTTAATCTCAGTGATGTCATACTTTCACCATGTCGGATACCAAAGTAGTATCAATGAATATGGAATTGATAAAAATCTAGCCTTGGGAGTCAGTGAGAACTGTTTTTAGCATGTTATTCCTGGAACAGAGTAATTTCGGAGGGAATGACATTTAGGCTGAAATCTGAAAGACAAAGGGCCAATGTGCAAACAACTAGCAGAGAAGAATTCTTGGCTGAAGAAAGATAGTGTGAATGAAAACAAAAGACAGGGTGAAGCTCCAAGTAGAGCAGAGTTCCAACCTGTGACCTTTCACAGGGGTCATCTAAGACCACTGGAGAACACAGATACTTTCATTACAATTCACAACAAGTAGCAAAATTAGTTATGAAGTAGCAATGAAAATAATGTTATGGTTGGTGGGCACACAACATGAGGAAGTGTATTAAGGCAAGAGGTGAACCACTGGTGTAGAGTGTGGCCTACAAAGGACAAAGTCCTGGCTTAGATCCCTAACACTGCACCCTTCCCAGCACACACAATAGGTGTCGGAGCACACCTGTAACCTCAACATTGTCAAGTTGGAGGCAGAAAGACCAAGAGTTCAAGGTCAGCCTGGTACATGAGACACTACCTTTTTTTTTAGATCTGGCTGACCTGGCACTCTCTCTGTAGACCAAGCTAGCTTCAAACTCACAGACATCTGCCTGCTGCTACCTCGTGAATGCTGGGATTAAATGTGTGTACCACCACTGTCCCGGGCCAAGGCACTGTCTTTAAAACAGCCAGCCTGGTCTACAGAGCAGATTCCAGGACAGGCAGGGATACACAGAGAAAACTAGTCTTGACCCCCCCCACCCCCATTCTTGCTTTTGCTTGCAGGACAGGTCATAAATTGCAGATATACTACAAGTATTGTAAGAAATTATTTTCAGTCTATGGAGAGGAACAAATTTCATTTTTAAACCTAGAACTTACTTCCCAAGATAGCTTCACTATGTATATTGCAAACATGCCAAAATGATCCTGCTCAACCTTCATACACACATGAAGATAGGTACGCATTCACTTACGTTTGGACAATTTATTTGTTTGTTTTGAGACACTGGAATTCACAGATCTACCTGCCCCTGCCTCTGCCTCCCCAGTTCTGAAAATAAAGGTGCCACCATGTCTAGCTTGGGCAATTTAACTTCCCTGAGCAGCAACACAGGAATCTGAACAACGTGGTAACAGTTAACGGCAGCTTCATAGTTAATTAGCATACTTTTAATCTTGTTTTAATTTGGTTTTTAGATAAGTGATCTCTCTTCTTAGCTCTGACTCTCCTGATCTTAGATCAGGCTGGCTAGAACTCACAGTCCCCTCCAGCCTCTGTTTGCCAGAGTGCAGTGATAAAGGCATGACCAACCGTGTCCGAACTTAATTAATTAGCACGCTAAAAAATAATGCATATGTCAAGCACTGTATGGATATTTGATTTTATTCTTCAAAGGGAAAGTACAGAAAGAATACAAAATGGAGCTCTATTCATAGCACTGGAAAACAGCAGCAACATTAAAACAATGATAAACAGTACGGTCAGTTGCGGTGGAGCAAATATGAACAGGACTTTTTGTTTTGTTTTGTGACAGGGTCTCACTGACCTCAAATTTGCAATGGGGCCCAGGATGTTTTTGAACTTCTAATCCTCCCGCTTATCAGACTTCAAAGTGCTGGGGATTACAGCCTTGAGCCTCTGGCTGGTACCACCACTCCGCTGCCCTGGTGGACTCATGAAGCTGGGGTTTAAATCCAGCGCTTCGTGCGTCTATGCATGCACTCTACCAACGTAGCACACCCCAGGCTCCGCGCAAATACTTCATTTATAAACGTCGAGAACTGTTTAACAGGGTAAATTAAACCAACTGAAAAATGAACACGTCCTAGATAAAGCTCCTCGCCGGTGTTCACCTCCACTGTTCCCATTAGCTGTCGAAGCGTGGTCGGCAATTTAAAGTATCCATTTTTTTTCTTGACAGCAACTAAACCATGAACTCAACAGAGACACTGCTCTCTCACCACAGCTACGCATCCCCTTCCAGACCTTCTGAAAATGGCAGTCCGCAGCTCCTTCCACGGCATTCGAAGAGACGGCAGGACCTTCCCAAGATGGCGGAACAACACGCGCGCGTCACTTCCTGTTCCATACCCGATATAAGGAACAGGATTTCCGCTTTCGCTCCTTTCCGGCGGTGACGACCTCCCTACGAGAACATGCCTGTGAGTTGCTTGGTCCAGGTTTCGGGAGAGCCCTCGCTCTTGTCCGCACTTTGCACTCGCGCTAGTCACGGACCGTAGAGGGTCCGCATTTACGCCTCGCGTGTCTTAGGACAGTCACTCGGAAGCGCGGCGGCCTACCGGCCACCCGCTCGGCCGGGAACGGAGAGCAGATAAGATGGCGGCCCAGCTACGCAGACAGGGGCGGCGAGGGGCGAGTTGTCAGTGTGTTGCAGTGGGGACTGGTTTCCATCATCTCTCTTTACCGTTAGCATCTAAATCTCCATTTCTGCACCTTTTAGCTCGCAAAGGATCTCCTTCATCCCTCTCCAGAAGAGGAGAAGAGGAAACACAAGAAAAAGCGCCTGGTGCAGAGCCCCAATTCCTACTTTATGGATGTGAAATGCCCAGGTGAGGGAGTGGCTTGCTGGAGCGGGGAAAACACTGATTTAAGCAGTCGGGAAAAATTAGTGCTGAGTTGTAACTTGATTTTTTTTTTTTTTAATTAGAATTTAAATGAGATGTGTGAACATAACACATCTTGAAATAAATGCTTGAGTTAGTGGTACCGAAATGGTACTGTTTTGGTTAGGGAACATTAAAGGGATGGTAACTTGTAGAAAATGGAAATAAGTTAATTTTTTGTTGATTAATTTTTCTTTCAGGATGCTATAAAATCACCACGGTCTTTAGCCATGCACAAACGGTAGTATTGTGTGTTGGCTGCTCCACTGTTCTCTGTCAGCCTACTGGCGGAAAAGCAAGGCTGACAGAAGGTAAGTGTTCTTAATTTTGGAGCTTTTGCCTTTGGATCCTTTGGTAAAGAGATAATGTAGAAGCAAGCCTCAGGCTAGTAAAAGCTGCATTCCTGTTAAAGAGGTATGACTAATAGTTGTAGTGCTCTCAAAGCACTATTAGAGCTGGGGTGGGCTGCCTTTGTTAAATGGGTTTCTGGTTAGCGCCAGATATCTAGGAAGTGGTGAAAGGTACTTGTATAATTAGGAAGTAGCTAATAGAATTGAGAACAGATTGAGTATTGTGCAGATAAAGCAGGGCCAGTGGCAGGGTGATAACATTTGGACCTTTTTCTTCCAGGATGCTCCTTCAGGAGGAAGCAGCACTGAATGCGCCCGATTGAGGATGAGTGGGAGCCATCCCAATAAACACATTTTGGATATATAGTGTTTGTCTTGTTTAACTAGTAGGACGTTGTGTCTCAAGTAACCAGAAGAGTGGTCCTTTTGGGTCAAGTAAGTGGCCAGATATCCAAGAGTCCCTTAGGGGCTTATCTAGGTTCATTGGGCATATCTTTGGCTATAGTTTAAACTTGTGATACTGAGAATTAGTTGGGCTCTATTGCTCTCCTACTGTCCTCTTGGTAGGAACTGTTTTGAGGAAAGTACTTATTCTTAATAGGACATACTGTATCCTGCAGAGGTGTGTGACAGTAACTTCATTCAGGAAGTGGTGATAAAGAGCTTTAATTCCAGCACTTGAGAAGCAGAGGCATGCAGGTTCAGGACAGCCAGGTTTTTTTTTTGTTTGTTTGTTTGTTTTGTTTTTTAAATAATTGTATTTTATGTCCATTGGTGTGAGAGCATCAGACCACCTGGAACTGGAGTTACAGTTGGGAGCTTCCATGTGGGTGTTGGGAATTAAACCCGGGTCCTCTGGAAGAACAGACAGCGCTCTTAACCACTGATCCAGCTCCCAGGATTGCTGTTTTTCTGTGTTGTTGAGAACAGTGCCGTTTGCTTCAAGTTACGTAGCAGAGGATCCCTCCCAACTGATGGCCCTGTAGCTCACTATTCCAGCTTACACTGCCCTAGGAATAGAAACCCAGGGTTGGGGCAGTCTAGCTCCAGAAAAGTAGTCTTTACAACACATGTGATTTTTTTGTGTGTTTTATTTAAACCACTTAAGATCCTTTATTTACAGTTCAGAAACCTTGTTCTGGGGGTTAGTGTAGCGTTTGCTACTAGGCTTGTGCAGGATGGGTGTCTTGCAGTTACGGGGTGTGGCCATATTCGCGTTAGTGCTTTATACTCCATAGCCAGTGCTGCAGCCGGCTGTGCACTGGCGGTGGCTGTGGGCTCAGGAAGTGGGGGGAGCCTGTTGTGTAAGAGCCTACAAGGAAAGGGAAGATATAAAGGCAGGTAGGAACACACGCATCTGAAGTTTGAGTGAGGCCAGAGATTTTTACCTGGCTGAGCCGTCCCTAGAGTCGGTACGTAAACAACTGGAATAGTCTGTATCTTGTTGAGGAAGGCATTGTACGCTGGAAAAAAGGGATGCCACAAAAAGGTTTGTATTTTGATTGCAGGAAGGCCTTGAAGACTAAAGTCCATTCAAATAGGAGATTTAAGGGCCGGCGAGATGATTCAGCCAGCAGAGACCCTTGACAACAAGCCTGTCCTAAGCCCCAGAACCTGCATGGTGGAAGGAGAGGACAGACTACCCCGTGTTGTCTCTTCCACACTTGTGTCAGGGCATGTTTGTGCTTCCTCCCTGACCCAAGCAAGTGATTGATTGTAAGAAAAAAATAAATAAAATGAGATTTAAGTGTTAGTATAAAATAATGCTTCCAGTAAGTCTGCCTTCAAAAGACATTGTCTTCTATGTTAATACTAGTAATTTCCTAACCAGTATGCTAGAACTACAGCATATGTATGCTGTAGGTGTTACAAGTAACCTAGAGATTATTTAAGATGTGTAGATGGAAGTGGAAATGCTCAAGTGCTTGATTTATTTTTTGGTACTTCTGATGGGTCCTAGAACCAGCTTTCCCCATTTATTGGAGGTGACTGATAAGCAGATACTCATGAATTTTTTTTCAGCTTTTGGCTAAAAGTTTACATTTCGGAAATAGTGGTATCTTAGGTTGGTTGTGTGTCCCCCGTCCCCCCTCCCCCCCGACAGTTTTCCTGTATGTATCCCTGGCTGTTTACTATGACCATTTGTAGACCAGGCTAGCATCCTTAGCTTGTGAAAAGTCAAAACTACCATGCAGACTCCTTACCTAGAAAGATGAAAGCAGTTGATGCCAGCACAGCAAAGAGGGTAAACAGAAGGATCTGGTAAGAACCAACAAAATTCTTGAAGACACCTGAATCTTCGCAGTAATCTGCATTGCCATAACAGGATAATTATGTTAACATCCAGGATAGTGTTTTGAAAACCACCTAGGAGGGCTGCAATGATACTTTGTGCCTGGTCTTTAGTCCTAGCGCGAAGGCAGATGGATCTCTTGAGGTTCGAGGCTAGGCTGGTCTACGTGCTCTATGGTACCAGTAGTGACCCCTCACTAGGGGGATCTCAAGTTAGAGGACAGTCTATTTGACACTCTCACATACCCTGCTGCCTTACAAGTGGAGTTGAAAACCCAGCTCTTAGAAAATTGTTCTGATGTGATCCTGTTTGAATGAGTGTTATGTGCCTTTGTGGGTACCATGGAGTCAGATTGGGGTCATAGACTTATAGGGCAAGAGCCTTTTACCATCTTGCCAGTCTGTTGATTAAGTTTCTCTTAACTATCCTCAGCATGCCATATCTAGATAACATTCTTTCTGGTTTATGTCCTAACCATTTATAATAAAAGAGTGTAGGCTCATGACCTCCCCTCCTTCCTCCCATACATATTTACATATCCTAGATTGTCATATAGCCAAGAACAACCTTTTGATCCTTTTGTCTCTACCTTCAGTGCTGGGATTCTAGGCAGACCACTATGTCCAGTTCTATTGGGTGCTAGGAATTGTACCCAGAACTTTTAAGACAGGGTCTTTCAGCTGGGTGTGGTGGTGCATGATTGATTCTAGCACTGGAAGGCAGAGGCAGGCGGATATCTGAGCTTGAGGCCAGTCTGCTCTATAAAGCGGTCTAGGACAGCCAAGGCTACACAGAGAAACCCTGGCTGTCCTGAGTACTGGGATTAGAGAAATGCACCACCATGCTTGGACCCCTTGATTTTAAGCGTATTTGGTTCTTGATCTTACTCATTGTTGAAGGTACTATGAGTTGAGATAGCTGAGGGAAAATGTTTGAAGCATGAAGACCTGAGTGTTGGCTTTCTGAGAGGGTTTCTCTGAAGCTCTGGCTGCCCCAGACTCTGGACCACGTTGGCCTCTAATGCAGGAGATGCACGTCTATCTGCTTCCTAGTGCTGGGATTGAAAGTGCACCTCCACTGCCAGACCTGAGTTTTGTACACACAGCCCTCTTGGTTCCTGCTACATTCCAGCTGCACGCGTGCTTGTGATCCTTTTGCTGGGGAGTCAGAGGCAAGCTGCCTGACCAGCTAGGAACCACCCTAGAGTGCTCTGCTAGAGGCCAGTAAGAGCAGGTTGACAGTTGTGGAATGGCACTGAAGATGGACTGGTTCGGTACACACTCATATACTCTGTATATCCACACACGAATGACAAAAAATACTAGTTACCTTTGATCATGCACTTCTTTTGAAATATTTTCCAGATGAAGGTCCAAATAAAGTGAGCAGAATATCACCTGTGCCCATGTGTTCTGACTAGATATTGTGACCTAATACTTGATTTTTACAGGTTTTAATGCTTGTTCTGTATCAGGTATGTTCACATGCTTTAATGAATGAGCTGAAGATGGGGTTGGTATATACCTACAGTTGCAGCACTTAGGTGTGGGTCCTTAGAACATAAGGCTTTAAGGGCAGCTTCAGGGGAGGCCTTTCTGAAAACAAGCCTGGCAGAGTGTAGTAGTAGAGAGACAGGAGGGCCAGCCTGGTATGCATAGCAACTTCCAGACTGCAAAGCTTAGTGAGACTCAAACCTTTAGGAAAATACATTCCTTCCCCGTGTTGATTAAAAACAGTGCCCAGTGCTCACCTGTACCAGATACATCCCTTGCTCTGACTAACACGGCCTCATGTTGATTGGTGAGTGCACAGGAAACATTAATGAAGACGGGTGATGACATCTGCTGGAAGGCAGTGAAGTTGACTATTCTCACTAGGTAGATAGTCAGGCCTGTCATGAGGGTAGAGTGCTTATGGCCAGAGACTGCTAGAAATGGGGAGCTGGAGAAGACCTTGGAGAAAGGATAGAATACTTAGTTTGAAAGAAGATAAGGTAGTGTTGTCTCAATTCAGAATTTTCAAATTGAGCCAGCGAGCCTTAAGTCATCTATTCATTACTTCGGATGTATTAAAAAAGGGACAGGAGTCGTTGCTCTTCAAGCGTGAGGACATGTCTTTAATCCCTATCATTAGTAGGAGATGCTTGTGCTGCATGGCTTTCTTTTTTTTTTTTTTTTTATTGGTTTGGTTTTTTGAGACAGGTTTCTCCGTGTAGCCTTGGCTGTGCTGAACTCAATTTCTAGACCACAGAGATTGGCTTTCCTCTGCCTCCCAAGTGCTGGGATTACAGGCATGAGCACCATCGCACCCAGCCTGTGGTGTGTGCTAGCTTTAATCCCAGCAGAGGCAGTCGGACCTCGAGTCTAAGGCCAGCCTGCTCTACACTTGAGTTTCAGACAACCAGGGCTCTGTAGAGAAGCCCTGCTTTGAAATAAAGTAAAGGCTGCCTTTGCCAGTGTTTTGTATTGCTCTTGGGAGGTCCAGACAAGAGCATCCCTCAAGCAGGTTCAGTGGGGCCATTCCATAAAGCAAGGTGTCTTGGTGCACGCCTTTAATACTATCACTCAGGAGACAGGTAGGAGGAGGATGTCTGTGAGTCTGAGGGCAGCTTGGTCTGCATAGCAAGCTCTAGGACTATGTAGGTCCTGTTTCAAACTAAAAACAAGAGGTAAAGGGCTAGAGAGAATGCTCCACTGGTTATAGTCATGAGGACTGGAGTTTGGATATCCATGTATGTAACCCCAGCACTGAGGAATGCAGAGACAGAAGTTGGGGGCTTGTTCAAGAAAATGTCAGTTCCAGTTTTAGGAGGGGTCCCAGCTTCAAAGAGTATATGGTGGATCTGTGAGATGGTGTAGGTAAAGGTGTTTGTTGCCAAACCAAAGGACTTGAGTTCAAGGACTCATATGACAAAAAAATGACTCATACAAATTGTTCTCTGACTTCCGTATGTGAATGTGAGCATGGTGGCACACACTAGATCCCCATACTCCGGGGTAGAGGGGGTACATGTATGAGTTCCAGGCCTTGCAGGGCTAGATAGTGATTAAAAGGTATCCGGAGATGGGAACACACCTTTAATCCCAGCACTTGGGGGAGCATGAGGCAGGAGGAGCCAAGGCTACATAGATACTGTCTCAAAAGGGGGGGGGGAAGTGAGCAATTGAGGAAGGTCTCTGGCCTCCAGACTTGTGTGCATACAAAAGAATAAAATAATGTGAGCTAAAGGGCCAGAACATTTTCAAGTGTTATGTGGCCCAGGCTGGCTTTGAACTTAATTTGAAGCTACGGGTTGCTGAGTCTGGACTCTGGAGTTCTGATTCTTCGGCCTCGACTTCTGAGTGCTGGGGTTGGCACTGCATCCCCAGCCCTGGACTGAAAAAAGGTTTAAGGTGAGGGTATTCTTTGGAGTTGGTCTCATATAGCCCAGGTTGGTCTGCAATTCCCAGAAGTCCTGCTTTGGCCTCCTGGGTGTTGGGGTTTATGGCTCATGGCACCGTACCTACCTTTAGACTGGAAGTCTAATGTTTGTTTTTAAAAGAAGCATTTATGAGGCCAGAGAGATGGTTCAGCTGTTAAGAGCACTGGCTGCTCTTCCAGAGGAGCTGAGTTCAATCCCCAGCTCCCAACTGGCAGCTCACAGCTGTCACTCCAGTTTCAGGGGTTCTGACCCTCTCACACGGACACACAGACAAAACACCAATGCATATTGCAAGATCGTTAAATGACAAAAGTAGCATTAATGTTAACTGTCTAGACTGACTTGTACCTAACCTTGTGAAGAGAAGAGTTCATCATTTAGTCAGGATTTCCAGCAGTTGGTTGGAGAAATGGCTTAAAAGGTTAAGAGCATGTGCATACACAGAGACATAATCATAAATACGATTAAAAATAAAAACTTAGGCCTAAAAGTATTGTAAAGATTTTCCAGTGGTAATTTAAAAAGTTTATTTGTATGTATCTGTATGTGTGCATATGTGTGCAGGTGTCTACAGAGGCCGGAAGGCTTCAGATTCCCTGGAGCTGGAGATTGTGAGTCCTCTGAGGGAGGTCTGGAAGCCAAACTCGGGTCATCTGAAAACAGCCTGTGCTCCTAACTGCTCCAGACCCAGTGACAGCTTTAATTAGGTTACCCAGTAATATGTCCACCCTTGGAATGAGAGTGAAAAATCTTTTCAAATCTCTTGTCTCCTAGTCACACATGGTGGTACATATCCAGTGATCCCAGCCCTTGGAAAGTCGAGATAAGAGGTCTGGAAGTAAGCCAGGTGGTGGTGGCGCACGCCTTTAATCCCAGCATGTGGGAGGCAGAGGCAGGTGGATCTTTGTGAGTTCAAGGCCAGCCTGGTCTATAGGGAGAGTTTCAGGACAGCAGAGGCTACACAGAGCAACCCTGTCTCAATAAAAATACCTGGAATTCAAGGTGGTACACAGTTTGAGAGCAGCCTGGGTCACACTGTGTCTTAAACATAAAGCAGGACAAACTGAGAAGCAGGGGTGGGTTTTTCAGTTGGTGGAGTATTTGCCTTGCTGCACACTCAAGGCCCTGGGTTCAGTTCCCATCACTGATTAAACCCAGTGTATCAGCACACACCTTTTTCTGTGTAGCCTTCGCTGTCCTGGACTCACAGAGGTCCACCTGCTTCTGCCTCCCCAAGTGCTGGGATCACAGGCGTGCGCCACTGTGCCCAGCTGTCGACACACTTCTTAACTGCAGCACTTGGAAGACAGGCAGGAGGATCAGAATTTTGAGGTTCAGCTTGACTATGAATTTCACTACCAGCCCAAGGTAATGAGAGTCTGTTGGAAAAAGGTAACAAACCCCTACCCCAGGGCTGCTGTGCCTCAGACTTTCACACATACCTTTAGGCTCTCAAGTACTCTTTCCACTCCCAGGACTCTTAGCTCCCCCGTGTCTTTGTGGCTGAGAACCAACTCTGACTGATTCATGTAAAAGCCGGGGATGAAAGGAATGAGGATTCTTTGCATCCCATTCTTGCCACGTTCACTGACCAGAGTTGCCCACCCGTAGACTGAGGTGTCTGCCACACTGAGGACTTGGCGCAACTCCTCTGACTTCTGTCGAACCTCAATTAGGCAAACGTAGACCCCTAGAGAAGAAAAAAAAAAAAAAAAAAGGAAAGATTGAGCAGGAAGGCCCACAGACTCTATTGAGATAACACAGGTAAGTTGGTGATGGCACAGGCCTTTGATCCAGCAGAGAGGCAGAGGCAGGACTCTGAGTCGAGGACAGCCAGGGCTACACAGAGAAACCCTGACTCGAAACAAAAAAAGGAAAAAAGAAAAGATGTGAACTAAGTTTTGAGCATTCAGTACTATTGACTATTATGAGAAAAATACCAGAAAAAAAAGGGGGGGGGAGCTGTCCTGGGGAGAAAACCACAGACTCAACAGTGCTGTTCCCAGAAAGTCACCACTCAGTGAATATTAACAGTATGACACAAGCAGGTATGAAGTCTGAGGCAGAATGAAGGCGAAACCCTTTTGAGTGTGGTTCTGCCCCGCCTCTAGGACATGGTCTCTTTCCCTAGGCTTCACTAGGCTGCTGGCCTAGTGCCCCGCCTTAGAGGGAAAGTGCCAATCCATCTGCATCTTGTTCTGCTATTTTCTAAAGATCTATTCAGTGTCCAACAGTTTTCTGAATGAACCTTTTAGTGCTTGTTCATTACCCATACCATTCAAGCTGAGAGGCCTCAATTCAAGAGCTCAAATTGCATAGCATTATCCTGCTCATGCCTCCCCTCTTTTGCCTCCCTTTCTTTCTCTCTCTCTCCCCTTCTCCCTTCATCCCTCCACCCCCTTCTCCCTCTCTCACATAAACACAATCTTTTTTTTGACATTATACTGGGCCTACCACATTGCTAGATCACTCTATCACTGAGCAACCCCAGCTTTTTTACTTTTTATTTTGAACACCAACATCACTAGATTGCCCAGATAAACTCGATCTCACTCTGTAGACCAGGCAGACTGTAGATTTGTGATCCTTCTGCCACAACCTTCCAGTTAGCGGGATTAGAGGTTTATGCCACAAAGCCTAGCTAAATTTTCTCAGTTTAGGTTAGTTCATTTATATCAAGCCATCTGAATGTTAGCCTGTTTCTTTTTTATTTTTTTCTGTCCTCCCACCCCCTAGACAGGGTTTCTGTGTGTATCCTTGGCTGGCCTCAAACTCACAGAGATGGACCTGCCTCTGCCACCCCAAGTGCTGGGATCACAGGTGTCTGTCACTGCCCTGGCTTACTCTCTTTTTTGTTAATGATATTCCTCTGGAATATTAAAACACTGTGCTACATGTTGAATAATATACCTAAGCATGATGGTGCATGCCTTTAAACCCAGCTCTCAGGAAGCAGAATCAGGTGGATCTCTGTGAGTCTGAGGCCAGCCTGGTCTACATGGTAAGTTCCAGGCCATCCAGGGCTACATAGTGAGACCCTGTCTCAAAGCAAAATAAACAAACAATGAATGAGACACAATCTAACCTTTCAGAGAACAAGAACCAAAAAAAAAAAAAAAAAGTAAATTAGAGATAGAAAACAGCATTTTATAGGTGGCATATGTTGAAGGGCTGGAGAGGTGGCTCAGAGCACTGGCTGTTCTTCCAAAGGTCCTGAGTTCAATTCCCAGCAACCACACGGTGGCTTATAACCATCTATAAGGTGATCTGGTGCCCTCTTTGGCATGCAGGTGAACATGCAGGCAGAACACGGTTTATGTAATAAATAAATCTTTAAAAAGTTTGTTAAATAGGAGATACAGCTCAGTCGGAGTTTGCCCAGCATGCACAAAGCTCTAGGGCTGATCCCCAGCAATGCATGGTGGCATGGCTTGCAACCCTAGCTCTCTATAGGTGGAGATATCAATTCAAGGTCTCTTGTTTGAGGTCAGCCAAGCATGCATACCACCTCAAAACAAAACACAACCCTTCATCGAGTGGTTGAGAGAGGCTCCAGAGGTAGAGGAAACAAAAATGCAGTTCAACACGAGAGTGAACTGTAGAAACAGGACAAAAGAAAGCTACTGAGCTGCGGGACCCTACCTTTCTCCATGCTGAACGCTGAGTGGATATGAAAGACTTTACTTGCTGGTATGTCCAGTAAAGTATTACTGAACTGCACGTGGCATAGCATGAGGGTCTCAGGAAGAAGAACATTTGCAACAGCTGAAGCCTGACTCGGAGTACAGGACCCTGAGAAGCAAAGAGGGGTTAAATGACATTATGTAATGAACAGGGGTTTGTAAAAGGGAAAATTATGGGGATTAGAGAAATGGCTCGGTGGTTAAGAGTACTTTGTTGTTCTTGCAGAGGACCGGAGTTCAGGTCTAGCACCCACATTGGGCAGCTTACGACCATCTGAAACTCAGGCTCTAGAGTATTTGACATCCTGGAATGGCCTTTGAGGGAACCTGCATACATGGCAGGCACAGATACATGTAAATAAAAAAATCTTTAAAAACAAACCTAACATGTCTTTAATTCTAACACTGTGGAGGCAGAGGCCAAAGTTGAAGGCCAGACTGGTACACATGGTGAGTACTGGGCCAGCCTGGGTTATATAGTGAGACTTTGTCTCAGAAACAAAAATAAAAAACCAAACCCCATTAATCCAGGGACTAATCCAGGGTAGAGGTTTGCCTCAGCAGCACAATAGGATTCTTACTTACCTCGTATACACAGGACCCTGGCATTGCTATCCAGCACCACACACACAAACACACACACACACACACACACACACACACACACAGAATAAAATTCAAACTTTAATCCAGTGGTAATTTTTGAAATCTCATAGATTTCAGTTTATGTGCTAAGATGAAGTCAGGGCCAAAGAGATGGCTCAGCAGTTAAGAATACTCACTGCACTCAAGTTGAATTCCCAGCACCAGTGTCAAGCGTCTGGCCACCAAGGCACCGGCACTCACGTGCACATGCCCATACACTCAGAGGTTAAGAGCACTGGCTGCTCTTCCAGAGGACCTGGGTTCAATTCCAGCACCCACGTGGCAGCTCACAACTGTCTGCAACTCCAGTTCTGGGGGATCTCTACCCTAATAAAGACATATATGCAGGGAAAACACCAACGTACATAATATAAAAATAAATAAATTTAGAAAATAAAAATCTTTATAAAAACTGGAGTCAACTTTGACGTAAAAGGAAATGTTTTTGTCTTAGGTCTTTGAGGTAGGACCTTATATACAGCCCAGGGTGACACCACACTCACTGTAGAGCTGAGGATGACACTGAACATGCTGCAGTGCTTGTCTCTTAGCTTTTCTTTTTTTTAAAACAATGATTTTTGCCAGGCATGGGGTTACAGTCAGTTGTGAGATGTCATGTGGGTGCTGGGACTTGAACCTGTGTCCTCCAGTTAAGCAGCCAGTGCTCTTAACCTCTAAGCTATCGCTCCAGGTCATAGCTTAGCTTTCCACATGCTAGCATTACAGGCATGTGCTACTACGCACAGTCAGTAAAAGGAAACATTGATCCAAAGGAGTGAAATGGTTGAGGGCAGATAAGAAAGATGGCCATAATTATGAGGCCTGTGGAGAAATTCCTCACCTTTGAGGTTGACATTTTTGCCCGTGCTGATGAACAGTTTGAACACAGTTGCATTGGGGATGTTGGTGAGATAAGTTTTCAAGTCATAGCTGAGTGTTAATCTCGATGACGCATTGACTACCACCTGTCAGCAAACCAAAGGAAAAGCTGGATCTCCTTCATCATTACCCCTTGTGACTTATTCCAACCAAAAGTATCTATTTCATACAAATCCAAATAAAATTCTGATGTATTTGAGAAATACAAAATCTGTTTACTTGTAAAGATTTTTTTTTTTTTTTTTTTAATTTTGAGACAGCCATGAATCCCAGGCTGGCCTGAATCTCCCTTTATAGCCTAAGATAATCTTGAATTTCTGATCTTCCCACCTCTACCTCTACATGCCCAGTCTTGGGATTACAGGCATTACAGGCTTAATGGAACCCAGGACCTCCTGCATGTAAGTAAAACACTCTACATTCCCCAGCCCAGAACAAGTATTCTTCTTTTGTTTTCAGAAAAGGCCTCACACTGTAGCCTTGGCTGTCCTGGACCTTACTGTGCAGCCAAGGTTGTCCTTGAATTCTGGTTTCAGCAATCCTGTCTCAACCTCCTGTATGCTGGGATTCCAGGCATGGAGAACCATACTCACAATGGTCCACTTGACATGTATTTCATATGTGGGAATGTGGATGTATGCACGCCATTGCATGCCTATGGAGGTTAGAGGGCAGCTTTTCCAGAGTTGGTTCATTCCTTCCACCTTGCTTTGAGGCAGAGTCTCTCTTGTTTTTGCTGATAAGAGAGCATCTGGCAGATTCCTGACTCTGCTTCCTGTTTCACTAAAGGAGTGCTGGGGTTACAGGTGTGCATTACCACACCTGGCTTTTACATCAGTCCTGGGTTTTCTACTGAGCCATCTCCCAGCCCTCATACTGATCTTTCTTTCTCTCTTTTTCTTTTGGCTTGATGGACCCAGTGCCAAGAGCCATTCTGTTAAAGAAGTTCAATAGGCACATGGGCTTTTTAGAAAGACCCAGTATTTTGCAGAGTCTGTACTGTGATGCGCCCTCACTCTTGACACCTCATCCTTTCTGCATTGATGCTGTGTCTCTCAAAAGTCTGGCATGGTGTGAACCCTCACTTTATGGGTATTTATCCACTCTGTTTGAACAAACTTCCTGTGGGATCTTTGTGAGGATGCACTGCTGTTCAGATGAATTAATTTGTAATTATTAGAATTCCTGACTTGATTCAAACCATTTTAGAAGTTAAATTGTTTTAGAAGTTTATGGCTGCAATAAATACCTTTGTGAACCTCCACATACCTCACTAGGAGACAGGCTTGAGACAGATTTGTGGCTTCAGATAGCTTTCACTCAAAATGGCACCATGAATCCTGGTATACACCATAATTATAGGCAAGTTGGTTTAAACTTCCCATTAAACCCAAAATATAGTGGGGCTACCAAGAAATGTCTAAATTAAGTACAAACCTCAATGTCAAAATATACAAACTGTTCCATTGTAATTCCTTATATCTTGTCAGCTTACGGCATAATATACTATCATTCTAAATTTACTGTTTCTTGGAATGAAAGACAGATAAAACTATTGTCCTGAACTCACTATAAACTAAGAGCTAGCTGAAAAATGTGTAGCTTAGCTAGGTCAGTCTTAATTGAAAAGAGATCTAATTCTTGTAACTTCTTGGACCCTGTTAACCTTTAAGCCTTGTCAACCTTTGTCATTCTGAACTCATTAGGAACTTAGGCAGTGGGTACATAGATAAAAAAAAAAAAAAAAAAAAAAAAAAAAGTTTAGTTTTAAAACATGTAACTGGTTGTGTTTTAGAATTCATCTGTTTCTCTGTGTAGCCTTGGCTGTTCTGGACTCTCTTTGTAGAGTAGACTGGCCTCAAACTCAGAGATCCACCTGCCTCTGCCTCCCTGAGTGCTGAGTTAAAGGTGTGTGCCACCACACCTGGTTCATGATTAATTGCCTTTTTGACTATGAGGTAATTCCTTTTTTTTTTCTTTTTAAGATTTTATTTATTTACTTATTTTATGTACATGAATGTTCTATCTGCATGTACACTATACCTGCCCACCAGAAGAAGCCATCAGATCCTAGTATAGGTGGTTGTGAGCCACCATGTGGTTGCTGGGAATTGAACTCAGGACCTCTGGAAGAGCAGACAGTGCTCTTAGCCACTGAGCCATCCCTCCAGCCCTGGCAATTCCTTTTTTGAGTGCTTTGTCTCAGAAATTTAAAAGTTGTAACCAGACAATAAAGGTTGGTTGAAGCCCGCTGGAATTCACTTCATCCATGCATTGTAAATAGGTAACTATGTATATAGATAATGTATTTGCATGTAAATACTTCTGGCTGTCCTTTGTACATATGTTACATGAGTATATGTCAACTGTCTTCTGTATGTAAGGAGTTTTTTTTGTATTGTCCATTGACTGTGTGTATAAATATGTACTGGTCTATATGTCTGACTGTCTGTGTGTATGTATGGGCTGATAAAATGGAACTGGCAGCCTGAACTTGCTGCAGTTTCTCCAGAGGAGATGCTGGCTGAAATCAACATCACTGTCATATGTAAGCTTGTGGGAATTCATCTACCCTTTTGTCTTGAGTGTGTATGAGTGGTCATTGTTTACTTACTCTCCTCTTTCCTTTTTCTTAGTGATTCATAAATCAGTTAGTAGACTCAGAGCCTAATGGTATAATGTTCTTGTGGAATGTATACAATTTGCCCTTGTTAATTCAAATGCTACCCCACTATCTGGTTTCAAACCGGACATTGCATTGTGATGTTTATTCTAAGCATCACCTGTCTCAAGTTTGTGTAAACATGCCACCATTTGTTCTTGTATTGTCAATAAAACAACCAACCAATGCTGAGCAATAGAGAGACCAGGGTAGGACATCCTGGTTCGGAGGAGAGGAGAAAGAAGTGAGTGGGAGGGGCGTTTGGAGAAGAGAGATCTGAGAGGAGAGGACCTGGAAACACCAGGAGAGATGAACCAGACCTAAGATATGACTAACAGCAGGTATATGTGGGAAATCTGAATGGGAGGAAGCTCTGCCACTTGGAGGTTTAGGATGGAATAATTATTGCCCAGCATTGTGCTCTAAATAGAACCTAGTCTCTGTGTGGTAATTTGGGTATACAGCGGGTATGCTGCTGTTTAACTAAAAGACAAGTCAATAATAAATATTATAATCAACAATAGCCTAGCCATCAGTCTTCTAAGATAAGCAGGCCAAAGTTTACTTTAGCCTGTGAAATGCTCTGCATCAGCCTGCTCCCTTGAGGGAGCTAATCTCAAATTAAAGAGCCTCATTTTACAATCCCCTGCAGTTTTGTCTAGAAGTTGCTGCAGGAAAGTAGTAGTCCGTTTCAGTTTTCCTCAATAGCTGCAGTACAACCAGTCCTGAATCACTAGAGAAGGAATTCCGGGTTCTCTCCCCTCTTTCTTCTTCTTTCAATCATCTATCACGAACAGTTGCCTGAGCCATAAGCTTGTCGACCCAAGAGATAAAGCAAACACTGGATTTTACATCCCATCCCAGATTCTACCCAGGAGCCTGTCAAAGGTGAAACTTGAGCAACCCAGTTAATTTCTGAAGACATTTCCTTACAGTGGTGGCACAGGACAGGCAGAGGCAGCCAGGCTCTGCCCATGTTGCCCAAGTCTCTCAGGGTGGTAGTCGAAACAAGAATTTAAGTCTGGTCTGCAAAACAAGTCCAGGACAGCCAAGGGTACACAGGGAAACGCTATCTAGAGAAACCAAACCAAACCAACAAAACAAAGCAAAAAACCTGAAACAAAAATTTGGTGATATAAACATGGACTGCTCCTAGCCACCCCTCCAGTGACAGCGTCTGTCTGTACAACACTGTTGGTAGGAATCATCCACACCCTAGACTCACTTAGGAAAAGACAAGAAAAAGTGCTTGGCTGTAATTTCCAATATAATAAATACATTATTTTTGTGTGAAAAAATTTTGTGTGTGATCCTTGTGCAGGGGCCATGCTAGTCCTCTCTGGTCCCTCAGTTTTAGTGAAGGCACTACTGAACTGAGTGATCTCTTAAAACAGAATCAGGTTAGTCATACCTCTGGTAGGAATTCTAACTACTGATTATAAAAATGTCTTTTTTCTTTTGCTCTGCTTTTTAGGCGCTCGAGGCTGAAGCTTGGGCCTGTGCTAGCAGGTGTTCTAACACCGCAGTGTTTCCCCAGCCCGCTCACTGTCCTGCTGTCTGTTCAGCACGTGGACTTCCATTCTAGGATGCTTTCTGCGTGTACAGCCGGTGGACGCGGTCACTCAGTCCCTTCAGCCGTGGTGCAGTGAGAGGTACCTCTCACCTCTCGAAAGGTCCGCACCACTCCAGGGATGTCATGAAAAACGGTTGCAGTTCCTGGGCTCCTAGCCACTCCGACTCCAGTGACAGCGTCTGTCTGTACAACATTGTTGGTTGAAATCATCCACACACCAGGCTCACCTAGGAAAAGACAAGCCAGTGCTTGGCTGCAATTTTCAATATCAATTAATAAATTACTTTATTCAAAGTCTCAATCAGGAGGCACTTAAGACTCTCTTTGAGAATGTAGGTAGCTTTTCTGAATGTTAGCGTCCCCTTCAGCACCACATGAGCTAGTGAGGCAAAGAATATAACCGCTCTCTTTCTCTCTCTTTCTCTGTCTCTCTCTTCAGATTTTCAAGACAGGGTTTCTCTGTGTAGCCTTAGCTGCCATGAACTCACTTTGAGGACCAGGCTGGCCTCGAACTCACAGAGATCTGTCTGCCTTGCCTCCCAAGTGCTGGGATTGAAGGCATGCACCCCACTCCTGAGGTTAACTGTTCTTAGGAAAAACGAAAAGTACGCATAGGGAATGTATACTCATTAAAACTTCTTTAGAAGCAGGTCGGTGGTGGCACACACCTTTAATCCCAGCACTCCAGAGGCAAAGGCAGGCGGATCTCTTTTATTTCAAGGCCAGCCTGGTCTACAGAGTGAGTTCCAGGACAGTCTGTTACACAGAGAAACCCTGACTTGAAAAAAACCAACCAACCAACCAACCAACCAACCAAACAAACAAACAAAAAAACTTCTTTAGACCTTGCTAAGTGTGAATATACTTTGAGCTTCTATCACCAGGACAAAGGTAAGAAAGTGTAGATTGGATAAAGGCAGGGTTGGTTTGGTTTGGTTTAAATTGCACAGTGGCAAAAGAATGCCAAAGGAGCCAGACACAATGGCTCACCCCTGTAATCCCAGCACTCTGGGAGGCAGAGGCAGGTGGATCTCTGTGAGTTTGAGGCCAGCCTGGCCTACAAAGTGGTTCCAGGACAGCCAGAGCTACACAGAGAAACCCTGTCTCGAAAAATAAATGATAATTATTGTTTATTTAAACAATAATAAAAAAAAGAACGTCAAAGGTTAAGTTGTATTCCTAATCTTTTTTTTTTTTTTTCTTGAGACAGGGTTTCTTTATGTAGCCCTGGCTGTCCTAGAACATGCTCCATACACCAGGCTGGCCTTGACTTGAACTCAGAGATCCTTCTACCTCTGCCTCCCAAGTGCTGGGATTAAAGCTGTGTGCCACCATATCCAGCTTTCAATTTATTTTTATTTTTTATGTGTATTCTGCTTGCATGTATGTCTGTGTTATACGCATGGTTGGTGCCCTTGGAGGTCAGAAGATGGTACTGTTGGAGGTGATGGCACATGCCTTTAATTACAACCTGGTCTACAAATGGAGGCCCAGGACAGCCAGGGCTACACAGAGAAACGCTGTCTTAGAAATCCAACCAGCCAAAAAACAAACAACCAAAAACACAAAACAAAATCCCAAAGGAACCCAGAAGATGGCAATGGATTCCCTTGAACCCGAGTTATGGTTATGAGCCACCATGTGGGTGCTGGGAACACGAGAGTTGACTCTAGACACCCCAAGGCCAAGTTATCAGAACAAAGAGATTTATCTGTTACAGAGAGACAGAGCGCAGGGATAGAGAAACAAAGACAGCAGATAGATGAAAAGGAAGAAGGTGAAAGGAAGAAGGGGCAAGGGAGAGGGGAGAGGGATGTTTGTTGGGGCGGGGAGGTGGGGACAAAGGCAGCCTCTGGATAGAGAGGAGACAGACGCAGCACATAGAAAAATGGTAGACTATAATGGTCAAAGGGGAATCCCTGTGTTTGGTGAGGTATTTTATTTTATTATTTTAAGTTTTTAAAAAGTTTTTATTATTTTATTCACTTTACAAACCAGTTGTAGCCCCATTCCTCCTCCCCTCCCAGTCCCACCCTCCTTCCCCCATGGTGTTTCATTTTAATTGGGCATGTTAATTAGGTGAGCCAAAGTGGGCTTTTGTTTGTTGGACTTCAGTACTTTGAAAGCTAGACTTTGGTAGTTAACCTCAGGAGGAGGAAGTGTCCAAAGAAGGGAATAAACCTTGGTGGCTAGCTTTAGAAAAGTAATCTAAAAGTTTTGTTTGTTTGTTTGTTTGGTTGGTTTTTAATCAAGGCAGAGGGAAAGGGGGAGAAGAGCAAGGCCTGCCAATCTTCGCTATGTTTGCTGGGCTCCGGCCGGCCAGAATCCCTTCAAACTGAGCTTGGATCCTCTGGAGTAACAATGATTTTTTTTTTTTTCAACAAATGATCTTAACTGCTAAGCCATCTCTCCAGTCCCATTGCCATGTTTGAGAAAGGGTTTCATTGTATATCCCTGAATGGCCTAAAACTGGTATGTAGACCAGGTTAGCCTTGATATAGAGATCTGCCTGACTTTGCCCCTCAAATCCTGGGATTAACACTATACCTGACACCTACCGGATTTCTGATCCTGGCACATAGCCCTTCTGCTTCTTCATCCTTTGCAGTATTAACTTGGTTGTCTCTAAAAATTCCGGAAAGCAAAACTGAAGCTTTGCTTCTGGGGCCAGCGAGATGCTCAGCAAAGGTACTTGCTGTGATGACCTGAGTTAATTTCGAGAACCCACGAGGTGGGAGCAAAGAGAAAACTAACGTTCGAAAATTGTCCTCTGGTCTTCAGATGTATTTTATGATATATGCATGTCCCGCTCCCACTGACAAAGCTTCAAAATAAAGCTTGCTTCATCCAGTTGTGAAACTATAACTTTTATTACTGACTTTGAAGCAAGCTTCAGGCCTAGGATTACATGCTGATGACTGCATGCCAGCTCCAGGGCTGGATAATTTGATCACGGCTGATTAAAGCTCCCTCTGTAACCAGTATAAAATAATAACGTAAGGTTGTTAGAATCGGGTCTGATGTAGTCACACTTAACTTAGCACATATCTATCCTTCCCAGGAAGGAGGCCAAAGTTCTACAGCACCAGCCGGTCCCATGTGGATGGTTGCAGGAACCCTTCCCTGGGAAGACTCTGCTTCTAGGGCGCCAGTGATGAGAACTGCAATAGACGGGGCCCCTCCTCCAGTTCTCCTTGCACTGTGTATGCGCCCTAGCTCCTGCCGAGGCTGGGAGCGTGTGGGCAGAGCCACGGGCAGCCAACCGGAAGGTGCAGTTAGCTCACCTCTCCACCAGCAGTGGCCAGGGCTCACGTGGGGTGTGCCGGCATTCCCACGGATCTCGGGTGAACCATGGCTGCGTGCTTACAGACGGTGCTGCCTAACAGATCGCTGGGGCAGCATTACCGCTTTGCGACAAGCCGTCTGTAAAGCTGAAGAATTCACATTTTCTAGCCAGGGAGAAATTTATTTTTATTTTTGAATGCTAGGGATTGAACCCAAGGACTAATTTTCCTATCGTTTTTATTGAACTTAATAGAACTTCCTTCTAGCAGACATTTTTCGTTGATCAAGTGCTTGTTGCGCAAGACTGATGCCCCAAGTTTGATCCTCTGTATCCCCAGGGGAGGAAAGTTGGTCCTTTGAGACCAACTTGTGGAGTTGGTCCTTTCCAACTGACCTTCATTCACATGTGTGCTACGGCATGTCTCTCTCTCACACACACCATAATCTCACTGCAGTAATCTATCAGACACGGGCTTAGGCTTTGACTGCTGCTTCATAAAATAGCTTATATGCACTCGGTTCCTAGACTAAAGCCTCATTGCTTTTTTTTTCCCTTTTTCGTATTTCATCTTTTCTTATTATAACTTTAAATATTTTTAGACTTTGTATATGAATGTTTTCCTACATTGTATATGTGCACCATGTGTGTGCCTGTTGTCCAAGAAGGACAGAAGACAGAGTTACAGATGGTTATAAGCCATCATGTGGGTGTTGGGAATTGAACCCAAGTCCTTTTAAGAATAAGAAGTGGGGAGCTGGAGAGATGGCTCAGCGGTTAAGAGCACTGGCTGCTCTTCCAGAGGACCCGGGTTTATTTCCAGCACCCACACGGCAGCTCACAACCATGTGTAACACCAGTTCCAGGAGATCCGACACCCTCACATAGACATGCATGCAGGCAGAACACCAATTACATGAAATAAAAGTATTTAAAAAAGAATAAGAAGTGCTCTTAACCACAGAGCCATCTCTCTAGTCCAACTTTTATTTTTATTTTTATGTTTTTGTTTTGTTTGTTTTTTTTTTTTTTTTTTTGAGACAGGGTTTCTCTGTGTAGCACTGGCTGTCCTGGAACTTACTTTGAAAACCAGGCTCTGCTTCCTGAGTGCTGGGATTAAAGTCATGTGCCAGGGCTGGAGAGATGGCTCAGAGTTTAAGAGCACTGACTGTTCTTCCAAAGATCCTGAGTTCAATTCCCAGCAACCACATGGTGGCTCACAACCATCTATAATGGAATCTGGTGCCCTCTTGTGGCATGTAGGCATACATGCAGACACACTGTATGAATAATAAATAAATCTTAAAAAAAAAAAAAAAAGAAGAGCATTGTCTGTTCTTCCAAAGGTCCTGAGTTGAATTCCTAGTAACCACATGGTGGTTCATAACCATCTATAATGTGAACTGATTCCCTCTTCTGGCAGATGTGAATGCAGATAGAACACTCATATATATAAAATAAATAAATCTTCCTTAAAAAAAAAAAAAACTAGTCACGTACCACTGTGCCTGGCACGTTTATTATTTTGAACCTAGCAGTTACCATCCTTCAGAAGCCGGAATGATGACAAAGTACCCCGGATCGCCTGTATGTTATATAATATAAAGATGTGTTCAGTAGACAGTAAGTGCTACTAGTCAACTTCTAACTGGTTATTGAGGAAAATGGTCACTCAACTGAGAATTATCAGCTAATACACAAATTAACCAACATTTGGACCACTGAGATGGCTCAGCAGAAAACAGCTTCTGCTACCAAGCCTGGTGACTGAGTTCAATCCCTGGGATCCACGAGGCAGAAGAGGAAAATTAACTCCCTCAAACTGTTCTTGTCCCCCCACACAAATAAATAAAATGTCGATAAGAAATCAAAGAAGCTAGGTGTGGTGGTGCAGGCTTTTAATCCCAGCACTGGCAGGTCAGAAGCAGGTGGATCTTTGGGTTGGAAGCCAGCCTGGTCTACAGAGCAGGTGCCAGGGCAACACAGAGAAACCCTGCCTCAGAAGAAAAAAATCCTCTGCCTCCCTAGCGCTGGAATCAAAGGCATGCACCACCCCCAACTAACAGAACTGCCTTTTGTTTGGCTAAGGAGAAGTATACCCACCATGCTGATTGACGAGGTACGTGCTGAAGCAGATGACATCGCCCACAAAGGTAAGCTTGGTGTCTGGCTCAATGGCATGTTCTACAGCAACAGGAATATAATCTGCCATGCCAGGATGTCTTTGGTCCCAGAGCCCCACAATTGTCACCCCTTTGTTCACAGCCTGAGCCATATATGTATAGTTTCTGTTTCCTGGTCCAATCAGCAGCAAGTCATCTCTGAAAGCAGACGTGAAAGGCAGAGGTGCTGAAAAGGGCAGCTGAGCATGTAATTCAGTGGTGGGATGTTTAGTCAGCATGTAGAAAGCCTTGGCTGCCAGCAAAGAACAGGAACAGACAGTGTGGAGCTGGGTGTGGTGGCACACTCCTGTTTGCCCAGCATCTATGAGGCTAAGTTCCAAACTAGTCTGGGATATATGATAATTACCAGGCTAGCCAGAGCTACCAGACCCTATCTCAGACAGACAATTTCTGTAGAGAGATACTACCTAGGAAAAGGTTGAGGGAAGAGAAGACCCTACCACAAGTTTGTTTCCAAGTTTTTATTGTCCAGCTGGGCAGTGGTGGCTCACGCCTTTAATCCCAGCACTCAGGGAGGCAGAGGCAGATGGATCTCTGTGAGTTTGAGACCTGGCTGGTCTACAAGTGAGTTGGTTCCAGGACAGCCAGGGATACACAGAAAAACCCTGTCTTGAAACAAACAAACAAACAAAAAATTTTATTGTCTTTTTCTCTGTGTGTGAGGGTATGGACTACCTAAATGCTAGGACTGCAGGCACATCCGACTCTTCCTAATAAAATTTTGTTTGTTTAAAGACAGGGTCTCACTATGTAGCTCCAGCTGTCCTAGAACTTGCTATGCAGATCATGCTGGCTTTGATTCACAGAGACCTGCCTGCCTCTGACTTCTGAATGCTGGGATTAAAGGTTTTCCCCAGTACATCTGTTCACAGTAAGACTTTTTTTTTAAGTTTTATTTATTTATTTTGTATACAATGTTCTGCCTGCATATACACCTGCAACCAGAAGAGGACACCAGATCTCATTATAGATGGTTGTGAGCCACCATATGGTTGCTGGGAATTGAACTCAGGACCTCTGGAAGAGCAGCCAGTGCTCTTAACCCCTGAGCCATTTCTCCAGCCCCACAATAAGACTTTTTTGTCTTGTTTTGAGACAGTTTCATGTAGTATAAGCTAACTCAAACTCCTATGTAGCTGAGGATGTCACTGAATTCCTGATCCTTCTGCCTCCACCTCAACAGAACTGTGCTAGGATTACAAAACTGAGTCACAGCATATGGCTTGAGTAAAGGTATCTATTTTATTTTTAAAGATTTATTTATATATTACATATGAGTGCTCTATCTGCATGTACACATGCTTACCAGAAGGGGGCACCAGATCTTACTGTAGATGGTTGTGAGCCACCATGTGGTTGCTGGGAATTGAACTCAGGACCTCTGGAAGAGCAGCCAGAGCTCTTAAACTCTGAGTCATCTCTCCAGTCCCCTTTATCTTATTTTTAAAGCAAAATAAAATATTTATTAGGAAAAATAAGGAACAATTCCTGAGAGTATATGTGATTCCAAAGAAGGAATGCCCAGTAAAGATTTCTGATATTGCTAGTTAACTCCTTGTGCATATTTTGTAAATTAACACTTGAAGACTCAAAACCTGATGGAAACTTTCTTAATTAAAAGTATTCCTTTGGTTTTCAGACAGGGTATCTCTATAGAGCCCTAAGAAGGTCTTACAGGTCAGGCTGGCCTCAAACTCAGAGATCCAGCGTCTCTGCCACCTGAGTACCGGAATCAAAGACATTAGCCACCATGCCTGCTGGCAATACTCTCTTAAAAAATATTGTTATATGTGTGGGTATAGACACAGGGGCTGGAGAGCACTGGCTCTCCTGGAACTCGAGTTCCATGTGGTTGTGACTTCCCCATGTGGACACTGGGAACTAACCTCAGTTCTCCCCAATGCCATAAGCACTTGGAACTGCTCAGCCATCTGCATAATCCATTTTGGTTTTTTGGAGAGAGTTTCAGTTTGTAGCCCAGGCAGGCCTGGAACTGCCTGGATCTCATGGCAATCCTCCTCCGTCAGCCTTCTGAGTACTGTGATTACAGGCACCAAGTCCAACTGACAATACTCTTTTACTGGTTCTGGCTCCTTCTCTGTGTGTGTGTGTGTGCGGTTGTCGCTGAGAGTCAGACCAAGTGCCTTGGACATATTGGGAATATTCTACCCCTGAGCTATATTTTTAGTCATCCCTCAGCCCCCTGCACTCTAAAACAGGGTCACACTCTGTAGCCCATATCAGCCTGGAATTCATTGCTGTGCATGGAGCTCAGGCTTGCTTTGAGTCTGAGATTTTCTGTTCCTAATTGCACATGTACCACCACATATGGCTCATTATTATCATTTGGAGAAAAGAAATAAAGATCAGATTCCAAGTTCAGAGCGTGAGAGGTTCTGCTGAGAGTGCTGCAGAAGACTGACTTAGCCTGCGAGGGTCCCGTCTCGGTGCTAACACCCCTTTGACCTCCGTACCTGTTCAGTGCCATATAAAGCCGAGTATTGTGGGTGTGGAATTTCTCTCCAATGTTATTATAAAACTCAACAATAAAGGTGAGAGACATGCCCAAAGGAAAGGCTGACAGGGTCCTTCCTTGGGCTGTGTATAGCTTGGGGTAGCTGCTCAGTCGAAGGTATGTCACTGGTGCTACCTGTGGGAGACAGAACCCACGAGTACAGGCAATGCGGCACTGGGAAAAGAGCTGCTATCACACTCTAAGATCTGCAGGCAAGGCCTCAGGCCTCATGGGTGTGTGTGGAGCTCAGAGGACAGCCTGTTGCCCCCTGCCTTCCTGACTTGACCAGGCCTCCTCACTGCTACGTGAGCCAGGCTCCCAGGCCCTGGAGCTTTTGGAGTTTCTCCTGTCTCTCCTTCCCAGTTCTTGTAGGCCCACTGGCACTGCACTTAGCTCTTCTGTGGGTTCTGGGGATCTGAGCTTAGGCTTGTGCCTGTGCTGCTGCCCACTGAGCCATCTCCCCAGCCCCACTACTCCTTGGTAGGGAAGAGCTTTTGCATTGACATGCTCGTAGAAAGGAAATATGACAGCACAGGCCATGGCCACTTCATGAGTCCATCTGGCAGGTGAGGAGAGGTGTGCAGTTAGCCTATTCTCTGCAGAGCGCTTGGGGTCTGTCACCAAGTGACTGACTACCAGGACACTGTAGATTTCCCCATGGTATGAAGGCTACACTGCAGTAAGAGAAATACAATCTGATCCCAGCTTGTCCCTTCACAGCTTTGTGTAGTTCTGGGTCTCAGCCTCCTTCTCAGTTATATGCAGCCCATACAGTTCTTACAGGAGGTAATGCACAATAGCATGTGTGGTATCTGGGCTGAAATACAGTATATACCTAATGCCTAAAGGATTCATGTTAGGTTAACATGCCTCTGAGGTCCTTTCCACATTTGATCTGAGCCAGGAGGCCAACAAGAGTTCTGAGGTCCCTTTTCACCCTAAAATGTTTAATTTTACATCAAAGTCAGACATTTATTGACTTTTGAGGTACAGTCTCACTCTGTAGCCCATGCTGGCTTTGAACTTGTAGCAATCCTGTGCCTCAGCTTTCTGAGTGCCAGGATTAAAGTCACACACCACCAGACCCAGCCTCCACACCAGATGCTGACAGAAGCACGTCTCTACTCTGCTCTCAACCATCTCGCAAAGCTGCTGGGCCGATGGTTACACTGACACGGGGCTGATCCCTTTCATCAAGGGCACTACTGTCTGTTTTATCATGCTGCTTTGAGGCCACATCAGGATCTGCTCTGACAGGTTCATTTGTCTTGCAGAAAAGCTCCTAATTCTCAGGAGAGGACACACCTTCCAGGCCATGGCATTCCATCTGATTAAGTGTGTGAGGTGCTGGGGTCAGACAAGAGTTCCTGCATGCTCAGCAAGCACTCTACTTCTGAGCTAGATCCCGGGCCCCATCATTTACTGACTTAGTCCCTGACTCACCTGGACTCCAGTTACGGTTGTCTGATTGACTCCAAAAGGTTCTATAGAAGTGACTTCCAATACGGCAGTGCCCGCAATGGACCCAGATCTCAGGAGCCCTTCACCATCTTCCTCAATGACGGAGGAGTTAGGGAAACACTTGAGAACACGGGAACTTACAAAAGCTGCGCCTTCTCTAGGAGATAAACAGAGCAAGCAGGCAGTCCTGGGGACTGTCTGGTCAGAGGGAAGCAGGTAAAGGCTGACAAGGCTAAGATGATTTGTCTTACCTGTACTTCAGCATTGACGGCTAGGGAAAAGGATTGCCACGAGTTTGAAGCCAGCCAAGCCAGAGTGAACTCTAGGCTAGCTTGGGAAAACCTGTCTCAGAAGACTAAAAACTTAAGAAACAAACAGTGCACAGAGAATGCATCAGCTCATACAACTAGATACCCAGACATAAAAATATTTATTTTCATTTTATTGCTGTGTTCTTTTTGAGACAGGGTTTCTCTGTGGCCTTGGCTGCCCTGGACTCACAAGACTGGCCTCAAACTCAGAGATACACCTACCTCTGCCTCCCTGAGTGCCCAGCCATACATAAAAATTAACAAATAAACCAACTAAAAAAATAAAAACCTTGAGCAGGGCATGGTGGCCTTTAATCTCGGCACTCTGGAGGCAGAGGCAAAAGGAGCTCTGTGAATTTGAGGCCATCCTGGTCTACATAGCAAGCTCCAGGATATATAGAGAGACCTTTTAAAAAGAAATTAACCTTCCCCCAAAGTCATAAATTAAAAAAAAAAAAAAAATCACACACCAAAAGTAACCAGACCCAAAGATTATACAAGTGCGTTTTAAGGCAGGGTCTCACGTAGCCCAGGCTGGCTCACTGTGTAGCTGAAGACTGATGTGACACCTCCCAGTGCTGAGACTCAGGTGTGAGCCATTGTGCCTGGCTTTGGCTGTTTCCCCCTGGAGTCTCATGTACTCCAGGCTGACCTTAAACTCACTATGTAGGCAGAGATGACCTTAAATTCCTGATTTTCCTGTCTTATCTTAGTTAGGGTTTCTATTACTGTGATGAAACTCACCAAAAGCAGCTTGTGGAGGAAAAGGTTTGTTTGGCTTACACTTCCAGTAATAGTCCATCACTGAGGGAAATCAAGGCAGGAATTTAAGCGGGCCAGGAACCTAGAGGCAGGAGCTCATGCAGAAGCCATGGAGAGTGCTGCTTACTGGCTTGCTCTTCATGGCTTGTTCAGCTTGCTTTTTTATAGCACCTAGGACCACCAGCCCAGGGATGGCATCATTCCCAATAGGCTGGGCCCTCCCACATCAATCATTAAGTATGAAAACGCCCTACAGGCATGCCTACAGCCTGATTTTTATAGAGGCAATTTTTCAATTGAGGTTCCCCCCTCGAATGTGACTCTAGCTTGTGTCAACTTTATATAAGACTAGCCAGCGTGTGTGTTTACCTCCCGATGTGCTGTGCCTAGAAGCATATACCACTAACCCCAGGCCTATACTTTTCTCTTTAAAAATAAATCCTGTTGCATATTAGAAAGTTATTTGTTGGAATGATGTTTTTGTGCACTGTGTATTCAAATGCTGATTTCTGTTTTGGCAGAGATCTGGTCACAGGCCAGACTTTGGTATTGTCATTATTAAGAAGCATTTGTTTCAATGTGTAAATGTTTTTTTTTTTCTTCATCACCTTCTGATTGGTCAAAAGCTGGGCTGGAGAGTTTAGGCAGGACTTCCAGGCCCAGAGAGAGGGGGTCTCAGGTGGAGATGGGAGAGGGGAATGGGGATAGCCACCGGGACGTGGGTGAAGAAGCAGGTGCCAGGGTGAGACTAGGCTGGCAGGTAATTCCACGTGGCAGAGCGCAGGCCCATCGTTACAACAGCTGAGGTGCGCCCAACTGTAGTGCCTGAAGCTATTGTAAAGAAATATAAGGTCTCTGTGTCATTATTCGGAGCAAGGGCTGGCATAGAAAAACCAATGGTTGGGCTGGAGAGATGGCTCAGCCATTGAAGGCTAGGCTCACAATCCAAAAGGCCTACAGTTACAATTATTTGGACAAGATAACTGAAAACATATTTAAACAAACACTCATACATGAGTGATGTCCACAGCCTCAGGAGTCACAATAGTCCAGGAGAAAAGGTGACACCTGTGATTACAACACTTGGGGAGCTGGGGAGGAGGATTGCGACGTTGAGGTGCTGTCCCAAGCATGCATGGAAATCAAGCCTGGGCGCACACCATGCTCCTAGCACCAAGGAGGCAGCAGCTGGGACAGCAGGGGTCCCTCTGTTCCATAAGGGTTGAGGGACTCTATGGTCTCTGCCTCAGAAAACAAAAAGAAGGGCAGTTTCAGGCTTGTGAAATAGAAAATTGGACAAAAGTATTTGATTCAACAGCCTAGCTTGAGTTTGATCCTACAATCCCACCAGGGAAGGAGAGAATTGATTGCTGAAGGTTAAACTGTCCTCATATGCTCACTGTGGCATGTGCCGGACATACACACATACACATTTATACACTCACACATACACCCACACACTCATTCACAGACACTCTTACACACACATACTCTCACATGCACACATGTGCACTTACACTCATTCACACACACACACACACACATACACATGCATATACAAATCATAACAAGTAAACCTTTCAGTTATTTTTCTGTTGTATAATTATGTCACGTTTGAAAACATATTCACTTTAGAAAAGTCAATCAAGAGTAAATGATAGCTCTTTCCATGTGCAATTAAAAACATTAAAATGTGGGGTTTGTTTGTTTGTTTGTTTGTTTATTATTATTAGTTTTCTGAGACAGGGTTTCTCTGTGTAGCCCTAACTGGCTTGAACTCACTCTGTAGACCAGACTGGCCTTGAACTCACAGAGATCTGCCTGCCTCTGCCTCCCGAGTGCCCTATAAATGTTTTTAAAGTTATTGCTAATATGCGTGTGCAGGTGTGCACATGGCACCCTGCCGAGCTGGGTCCCATCCAAGCCGGATGGCACACCTCTTGCTTTTTCACTTTCCACGCTGACTGTCCCGCCAGGCCTAGCCTTCACTTCTGCGGGAGATGGTGGAGCCAGAGGACAGTTTTGTGGCCTGTGCTCCCGTGGCCTGCGGGCAGTGTTTATGCCTGACGCCTCTCCGGCCCTGGCACATCTTACTCAAGTTTCCTCAGTCTGGCCTGCTTCCCTTCCCTCCTCACACACCTGTTGGAGTGCAGCTTGAGCTGAGAATTCATCGGCATCAGGATCTGTTCAGGCTGGCAGTCTGAGTAGAAGAGCTGCAGTTTTTCAAACACCTACAGGGAGAAAAGAAGCGTTCCCTCCTTTCAGGGGAAGACAGCTTATGATAGTTATTCGGTGTGGGTGGAGCTCAGGACAACCAGCGGGGACTGTGAGTGGAACATGGAGCTACGGTCAACAGTCTGCCTGATTTCAAATTAGTCTAAACATTCCACAGCAGCCCTCCCTTCAACAAGCCGGGTACTTGGTACGTACTTGGTAGTCTACGACACAGAGGCCGTCAGATCCCCGTGAGTTTGAGGCGAGCCTGGTCTACATACAGTTCAGAACAGCCAGGGCTATGCAGAGAGACCTAGCTCCTAAAAGTAATATATTATTAAAACTATACATATATTCATTCAGGGCTTTAACGGCTCTATTCCTGAAGTACTGGCCATGTGGCAAATCCCACTGGCCGCAGCCTCTGTGGTAGACTAAAGCGTGAGAGCCAGTTTTAGTTCCGTTCACTGGACGGAGTGAGATCTGGGAGCAGAGCCTCTGCCGGAAGTCAGCAGAGGCCATCAGCTCTTCTGCTGCCCGCTCTACTGCCGCTTCCTCACTGCTCTACTGAATCAAAGAGTCAAAGGCAAAATAATTGGGGAAAGCTGGGCCTACTCAAATGATTGTCCTTCCTGATTGATTTGAACTTTTTTCCTTTTCCTTTTAGGTTTTTTTGTTTTGTTTTGTTTTGTTTTTCACTTATCTGTTGTGAGTATATGTGTGTGTGTGGCACGGAATGCACACATACACAAGTGCACCATTGTGTTTGTGTGGAGGTCAGAGAACACCTCTTTCTTTCTCTGTCTCTCCCTCTTTTTTCATTTTTCGAGACAGGGTCTCTCTGTGTATCAAAACCTGGCTGTACTGGACTTCACTTTGTAGACCAGGCTGGCCTCAAACTCACAGCGATCAATCTGCCTCTTCCTCTCTGAGTGCTAGGATTACAGGCGTGTGCTACCTCGGCTGGCCAGAGAACAGGTTTTGAGGGTGGGTTGAAGGTTCCCACCCCGCTGAGGTAGGGTTTCTCTTGTTCCACTCTAGGCACTGGCCCAGCTTCCAGACAATTGTGTCTTAATTGAGATGAACTGTCTCATCTCTTTCGGGGTACAAGGATCACAGATACGCACCACCATATCTGCCTTTTTTATGTGGGTTCCGGGAATCAAATGCCGGTTATCAGGCTTTTGCAGCAAGTACTCTCACCTTCTGAGCCTTCTTTCCATCCCCAGTGTGTCTTCAGGAATGCAGTGAATGCGTGTGTGAGAGCTTAGCTCCAGGTGGAGCCCAGAGACATACGCTCCCTGAGCTACAGAACCAGATTTAGGTGGGAGCTTACCAGGATCTGAATCTCATCCGACAGTTCCAGCACATTCCCCTCAAAGTGCCCAAAGGAGCTGTTCGTACTCCGGACTGTGACCTTGATCGTGGTCCTGCCAGCTGCTTTTGTGTGAACAACCATGGCAAAGTTGTGCTCGGCTGGGAGCTGGAGAAACACCTAGACGGTGGAGGGATGGGTTGGAAGCGCATCCCTGGGGACAGGGCTTGCTTCTCACAGGGAGGCCAAGGTTAACCTCCCAAGCAGCACATAAATGGGGAGTGGCTGGCAGATCTGTAGTTTCGGTGCTCAGGGGGCAGAGGTAGAAGGAACAAGAGTTCAAGGTAGCCAGTTGTGGGGGTACAGGCCTTTAATCCTATCACTTGGAGGCAGACACAAGTGGATCTCTGTGGGTTCCAGGTCAACCTGGTCTGTGCAGGGGTTTCCAGGACAGCCAGAGCTACATAAGAAAGAGACCTTATCTCAAAAAACAAAACAAACAAACAAACAAACAAACAAAAAGTCCAAGGTCGTTTTCCGTTCAGAGCTACAGCTGTAAGGTGTGGCATGCCTGTTGTTCTAGCACTTGGGAGGCTAAAGCATATGGACCATCACAGGATCCAGGCCAGCCTGGGCTACGTAAGTACAGACCAGCTTGTTCCTCTCCTCCCTGCCTTTCTGCTTTCCTCTTTCTCTCTTTTTTCCTCCTCCTTTCTTCCCATCCCTTCTCCCCCCTTTTCCCTTTCTCCTTCTTTTCTTCTCCTTTACTCTTATTTTTGAAACAGAATCTCTTTCTCTCTTTCTTAGTTATTTTCACTTTTATTTTATGAGTATGGGTGTTCTGCCTGCACACATGTCTGTGCTGTGTGTGGGCACTCCCTGTGCAGACCAGAAAAGGGCATCACATTTCCCGGACCTCCAGTTAGATGATTGTGGGCTGATACATGGGTGCTGGGCATCAAACCTGGCTCCTCTGGAACAGCAAGCAGTGCTCTGAACCACGGGGCCATCTCTCTACCCCCTCTAAACAAGCTCCCACATACCCCAGGTCAGTCTTGATTTTGCTATGAATTTCATGATGACCCTGAACTCTTGATTCTCTTGTCTCTTTTTGTTTTTGCTCATTTGTTCTTTCGTTCCTTTTTTTTTTTTTTTTAGAAACAGTCTCACTATGTTGTTCAAGTTAGCCTCATTCTCAATCGTCTTGCTTCAGACTCTTAAATTCTAGGATTACAAGTATGTTCTATGAAGGTTAGAGAGCTAACTTAGCAGTTAAGAGCACTGGCCGCTTTTCCAGAAGACCTGGGTTCATGGCAGCTCATACCTGTCTGTAACTCCAGTTCCAGAACTTCTGACACCCTCACACAGACATATATGAAGGCAGAACACCAATGTACAAAATTAATTTAATAATTATAATTTAATAACAATGCATACATTTTTAAAAATGTATATTAAACAACAGCAAAAACCCCAAGTATATTCTCTCACCCCTCATTTAAGAACTTGTTTTCTTCCTTCATCTCTCTCTTCCTATTCCCAGCAGCATAACCAGTCCTAGGGCAAGCCTGTGTGCTGGTCAGCCAGGGCTTCTAAGACTCCGGGTTTCCTTCTGTGTTAGCTCCAAGTCAGTTCAATCACCGGGAAAAATGGAAATGGCACAAGCAGCCTCTAAGATGAGTGCACACAGCACAGGATGAAACGGGCGAGAAGAAAGGCACCTTTCTGAAGGGCAGTGTTGGACTTCTTTGCCTTTTTCAGGCTTCAGTGTGAGGTGTGGGATGGGCATGAAAACCATTTTCAAAAATTTAAGTCTTTGTCTTTTTTTTTTAAGATTTTTAAAAATTTTGATGTATATGAATGCACTATTTATATGTACACCTGCAGGCCAGAAGAGGGCAATGGATCTCATTATAGATGGTTGTGAGCCACCATGTGGTTGCTGGGAGTTGAACTCAGGACCTCTGGAGGAGCAGCCAGTGCTCTTAACCTCTGAGCCGTCTTTCCAGCTCAGACCTTCTTTTTTATATTACTGAATTTTGAGAAAGGTATCTGTGTATAGCTCTGGCTGGCCTGAGATTTGCTGTGTAGCCCAGGCTAGACGAGAGCTCAGAATGCTGGAAATAAAGGCATGATGTACCACCAAGCCCAGTGCAGAGGGCCTCATGTTCTTCATGTGTGTTACCAAAGTGCTGTGGTTCTCGAGACACTAAAGTGAAGAAACCAGGCCAAGAAACGTCATCAGCAAACAAAACAGACTCTGGAAATTCTGATTCTCAGGTCTACAACAGAAAAGCTGATATTTACCGTCATTCCAGGTTGGATTTTAAGTCCTTGTGCAAAAATAAATTCAGGAAACAGAACACTTGTGTTACTGTTTTTGGTCTTTCACTTGAAGTACAAACAAACTCCATTTTTCCTGCTTCTGTTATAATTATTTTTAAATGATAAACTTTTACATTAATAAAATTATGTCAACTTTGGCCTAAGTAAGGAAAGAATAAGCAATTCATGAAAATCTTAGACAACGAAAAGATTCTGAAGGCAGGCCAGATATGATATTGTACCTGTAATCTCAGCACTCAGAAAGCAGAAGCAGGAGGACCACTGCAAGTCCAAGGCCAACCTGGTCCACATAGTGGGTTCCAGGACAGCCAGTACTAGACAGTAACACGCTGTCAAAAACAACGTGGCGGTGAAGGGCCAGAGAGAAGCAGCGAGGAACACTGGCTCTTGCAGAGAGCCTCAGCACACAGCTGCCAGAGGGGCCAGCTCCAGCGCCCTGAGGCTTCTTGCCTCCAAGGACACCTGCCTCATGCATCTCCCTCCCCCCGTAGTTAAAAAGTAAATCTTAGCACTCCCACGGCAATAGAATGAAAGATAGATTCGTACCTCTGAATGCCTGGGAACCAGGTCCAGCACGTCCCTTTTGCTCATGGACCAGTGGAAGGTGAGCATGGGCTTGGCATTGCTGAAGGAGAAAGGAGTCTGGGTGCTGGTCACCCCCATGACATAGACTGGCATCTGAAAAGAAAGTGTTGTGTTGTGCTGTGTGCCTTGCCTATCTAGCATTATCAGAACAGTGAGCCCACAACATGGCTCTCACACCAGCCTCAGAGTTGAGCATGATGGCACACACCTCTGAAGGATTATCTTGAGTTTTAGGCTAACTAGGTCTACATAAGACCGTGTATCAAGAAAACCACACCCGGGGCCGGAGAGATGGCTCAGAGGTTAAGAGCACTGTCTGCTCTTCCAGACGTCCTGAGTTCAACCCCAGCACCCACATGGGGGCTCACAACTGTAATAGGATCTGGTGCCTTCTTTTAGCCTCCAGGTACACATAGAGACTAATCATTGCATACATAATAAATAAATAAATCTAAAAGAAAGAAAGAAAACCACACACAAAAGGGCTAAAGAGACGGCTCAGACATAAGAACCCCTGGTGCTCTTCCAAAGGACCCCAGGTTCCATTCCCAGCACCCACACAGTGGCTCACAGCTGTCTGTAATTCCAGTTCCAGGGGATCCAATGCCCTCTTCTGGCCTCCACAGGCATTACGCATGCATGTGGAACACAGACATACATGTAGGAAAACACTGATACACATAAAATTAAAATAAATAAGTCTTTTTTTAAAAAGCATATTGGGGAGGAGGAGAGAGAAATGAAGAAGAACCCACGTGCACACTTGCTTTGTGTAACTGACCTCGGTGGCTGTGATGAGGCGAGTTGCAGCCGCGAGGATCCTAACAGCCCGGAGCTGGACAACTTCAACTTGGACTTCATCCTGCTCAGCAGGTGGAGAGCAAGCTTAGGTCGGGCAGTTTCTGTGGGCTGAAGAGAGGCTTACAAGAGCTCGTTACGTGGTTTCTCATGTTCAACAACAACAACAAAGCCTTAGGGTGTACGCTTGATCTTGTTCTTGTTTGTTTGGTGGTTTCTCTGTGTAGCTTGGCTGTCCTGGACTTGCTTTGTAGACCAGGCTGGCCTCGAATTCACAGAGCTCTGCCTGCTTCTGCCTAAAAAGGGCTGGGATTACAGGCGCGCGCCACACCACACCCAGCTTTGATTTTGTTCTTTAAAAATGTTTGAGAACAGGAACCACATCTCACAACAATACCAAGGGCTCCCTGGGTTCTCCACCAACGCCCGCCCACGCGATCTCTATACCAGATGAGGGGCATTAGAAGAACACTACTGGTCTGCTGGCACACTCATCGCCACCCCAGCGCAAGGGTGAGGCGGAGCACGGCGGGAGTACCTGGGAAAACACAATGACTTTGCCAGTGTCTTCGTTCACTGTCTGGATGGTGCCGTGGACCACAGCGGTGCCAACCACCTTCCCTGTGACTTGTCCCCTCCTGTTAACAGCAGCCACCGTCTGGTTGCTGACGGAGAAGTGAATGATGGACTGGGGCTGAGGGCCTCCTTCAGACATTATCTGGAATTTAAACACACAGTGAGTGCCTCGAACATAGCTAAGGAATCACATATCTTTTCTCGACATTTTTTCTTCAAGCAAGCTTGACACCCTCCGTTTCTTGGACAGCACACACCGCATCAACACAGTGTGTGTGTGGAAGAGATGTGTGCTGCAGATGAACTGCAGGACTCCCAAGGGTGTTTATGTCACATGCACTATGTGTCAGGGAATTTACTTTCTTTTCTATTAGACCCAGCTGTGCTGGGTGTACCGGAGAGACAGAGGCAAACCACGTTTTCTGCTTTAAAAGCACCTATATTATACTGGAGAGATGGCTAAGTGGTCACAAGTGCTAGTGGTGGCGCACACCTTTAATCCCAGTGCTCGGGAAGCAGAGGCAGGAGGGTCTCTGTGGCCAGCCTGGTGAGTTCCAAGACAGCCAGAGCTACACACAGAGAAACCCTGTCTCAAAAAACAAAAACAACAAAACAAAACAAAACAAAAAAAGGGCACTAGCTGCCCTTCTAGAGGACCAGGTTTGATTCCCAGAACCCACATAGCAGGAAGCTCACAATCCTCTGTAACTCCAGTTCCAGAGACGTGACGCCCTCTTCTGGCATCCCTGGGTATTTCACGTGGCGCACACACACACACACACACACACACACACACACACACACACACACACGGCAAAACACCCAGACACATAAAATACAATAAATCTCAAAACTGAAGAATCAGCTATATGCCGGGTAGTAGCGGTGAAGCACACCTTTAATCCCAGCACTCAGGGAGGCAGAGGCAGGTAGATCACGGGGAGTTTGAGGACAGCCTGGTCTACAAAACAAGTCCAGGACAAGCCAAGGCTGCACAGAGAAACCCTGTCTTGAAAAACAAAAAATAAAAACAAAAACAGAAATAAATCATCTATATCACTGATATAGATTGACACAGATCACAGCCATACATTTGCAAAGCCTGAGTTTTTAAGGTTTTGAGTTTGAGGTTAGCCTGGGCACTGTCGCAAAACCGAAACTAAGTGGTTGGAGTGATGGCTCAGCGGTTAGAGCACTTACTGCTTTTTCAGAGGACCTGTTTTCAATTCCCAGCACCCACAGGGCCACTCACAACTGTCTATAACTCCAGTTCCAGGGAATCAACACCCTCACACGTACATGTAGGCAAAGCACATAAAAGTAGCAAATAACTTGTTTTAAAAAACACAATTAAAAACCACAAGCCAGCCATAAGAAAGATCACCTGCATCATGTTGGTGGTAATCAGTGTCATTTTCTCAGGAACAAGTCTGAAGGGAGGAAACACCTGGAGGGAGACAAAGGGGAGCAGCAGTCAGTGTCAGCTCCGCTGCTCACAGCCTTATCCCCAGGAAAACTGCTCAGGGTGCACAGACAAGCAACACGGACATACACCTTTTGGTTTTATTTAGATCAGCAAAGCCATTCAGTCATGTTTAAGCAGCTCACTCTGCCTGCTCATTAAGATTGTATTTACAGGGCAAAAGGACGCGCCACCAAGACTGACAACCCAGGATTGATCACTCTTACCTCCACACACTGTCTGTGGCGTAAGTCCTCTCCCCCACACAAAATAAACAAAGTAAATGTAAAATAATTATTCTTGTAACTTCTTTGTTTTTTTAGCATAGAAAAAACAATGTATCTCATTCTCAGATGTGTATCACCCAGCTTTAAAAATGTAAACCTATGGGTCTGGAGACATGGCTCAGAAGTTAAGAGCATTGGCTGTTCTTCTGAAGGACCCACATGGTGGCTCACAACTGTCTGCAATTCCAGTTCCAGGGGATCCAACAGGCATGCAGAATACCAATCAATGCTTATGAAATAAAAATAAATAAATTATTAAAAAGGTAAAGGTGGCTAGGCGATAGTGGTGCATGCCTTAATCCCAGCACTCAGGGAGGCAGAGGCAGGTGGATCTCTGAGTTAGAGGCCAGCCTGGTCTACAAAATGGGTCCAGGACCGCCAAGGGTACACTGAGAAACCCTGTATCGGAAAACAAAACATAACAACACAACACAACAACAATAACAAAAAAGATGAAGATATGGCTGACAACCATCTTACTTTAGTTTTGGTCTTGTTTCATTTTTTGTTTTTTGTTTTTGTTTTTTCATGTTGGAGATAGAACCTAGGGTCTTATGAATGCTAGGCAAGCACTCTACCGCTGAACTAAACCTATTTCAGAGGCCAGAAGAGGCTGTCAGATCCCCTGAGATGGGAGTTATAGATGGTTATGAGTTCTGCTGTGGATGCTGGGACCTGTACCCAGGTCCTCTTGCAAGATCAACAAGTGCTCTTAATCACAGTGCCATTCTCTCCAGTCCTATAATAATCTTTTAATGGAATAAGAAATTACTTTGTACAAACATCACTGGATTGTTTAATTTACACGTCTTCATACTCACACATGTGTGCATACGTGCATGTTTGTGGAGGTCAGAGGTTAACTTTGGGTATCTTCTTGGCTCGTTCGTCACCTTATTTTTTTGAGGAAGAGTCTCTCATTGAGCTAGAGGAGCTAGCCAGCAAGTTCCAAGGACCGGCCTGTCTCTGACTCCCCAGCACTGCATGGCATGCCTGGCTTTTTATGTGCACACAGGGCATTAACCTCAGGTCCCCATGCCTGTGCTGCCATTTCCTCAGCCCGAAGAAGTTTCTCTCCTCTTGCCTAGCATGCATGAAGCCCTAGGGTTCAGTTCCTAGCACCATATACAACAGGATGTGGTAGTAGATGCCTGCACTCCCAGCACTCGGGATAATGAGTTCTAAGCCAGCTGGAGTACATGAGTACTACCTCAAAACAAACAAACAAGAAGCAAAAGAGAAAAGGCCAGTTGGGGGTGGTGAACTCCTTTAATTCCAGTAGAGGCTAAGGCAGAAGCAGGGGGATCTCTGTGAGTTTGAGGCTAGCCTGGTCTACAAAGCAAGTCCAGGACAGCCAAGGCTACACAGAGGAATCCTGTCTCAAAAAGACAAAAAAAAAAAAAAAAAAAAAAAAAAAAAAAAAACCAGAAGCAAAAATGTAGTATTATTTATTCATGTCAAAATATTAAAAGAAGACAGGCATGATGATGCATTTCTTTTTTTAAAAATGTATTTATTTATTATGTATGCAGTGTTCTGCCTGCATGTAGGCCTGCAGGCCAGATCTCATTATAGATGGTTAGGGGCCACCATGTGGTTACTGGGAGTTGAAGGACCTTTGGGAGAGCAGCTAGTGCTCTTATCCTCTGAGCCATCTCTGCAGCCCCCAATGATGCATTTCTTTAATCCAGGACTTGGAAGGCAGAAATAGGCAGATCTTTCTGAGTTCAAGGCCAGCCTAGTCTACACAGCGAGTTCCACGCCAGCCTGGGCTACAGAGTGAAACCCTGTCATAACTAACAAACATGGGAAGCCCTGGGAGCATTACTACGCACCTGTGGTTGTGTGCTCAGAGGGTTGAGGCAGGAGAATCACTGAAGTTAGAGACTCGAGGCCAAGACAGAGGGAGAGGGAGAGAAACTGGAGAGATGGCTCAGTGGTTAAGAGCACTGGCTGCTCTTAACCTGGGTTTGATTCCCAGCACACACGGCGGCTCCCACCTGTGTGTAACTCTAGCGTTTGACACTCTCTCCTGGCCTGTCTTTTGTAGCTTCTATGTGGTACACAGACGTACACACAGGCAAAACACTTACACACAGAGAAGTAAAAAGGCTGAGAGAAAGTGAATGTAAGAAAAAGGGAAGAGAATGTACTTTGTTTGCTTTTTGAAGCCAGGTCTCATGGTGAAGCTCTGGACTAGGCTGATCTCAAACTTGCAGGCTAATTTCAAACTTGATGCAATCCTCCTGCCTCTGCCTACTGAGTTCTGAGTTCACAGGCATATATGGCCACAAATGAAAATTTGATAATAGTAGAGTCACAGATTTTTCTATTCTGTTAATCAATTAATTAATTAATTTTAGTGAGTTTTGAGACAGCTCTGGCTGTCCTGGAACTTGCTATGTAGTCCAGGCTGGCTTCAAACTATGGAGATCTACCTGCCCCTGCTTCCTCAGTGCTAGGACTAAAGGTGTGTGCTACCATGTCTGGCTTATTAATTTGTTATTATTACTGTGTATGTGTATACACGTCCTATGTGTGGAGGTAATGAAGCTTTCATATCAAACACTCTACCAGCTTAGCCATCTCAGCAGCCCGTATGTATGTATGTTTATACGTGTCTGTGTGTTTATATGTATGTATATGTGTATAGATGATAGACAGTGTGTGTATGTGCCCACCTTGTACTGACATTTCTAAATCTTTAACTTTGTGCTTTCTAAATTTTCTGTAAGAACTGTATTCCATGTATTTATTTACTCTTAGGGGAAAGAAAACAGTTAACTTTAAATAGAAAAATCCCAAACAGGGCTTGAGATATGGCTCAGAGGTTAAGAGCACTGTCTGCTCTTCCAGAGGTCCTGAGTTCAAATCCCAACAGCCACACGGTGGCCCACAACCATCTGCAATGAGATCTGATGCCCTCTGCTGGCCTGCAGGTGTACATGCAGGCAGAAAACTGTATAATAATAAATAAATCTTAAAAAAAAAAGAAAAATCCCAAACAAAACATATCATGTATAAACGGAAAAGGACAAATGATGCTGAGGCGGAAGTGTGCTCACCTCAATGTGCCGAGGCGTTGATGTGAATTTTCTTCCCATCCTGTCTATGGCAGAGGCTACAAGTGTGGTTTGCCCAACAGTGACAGCACGGAGCATGTAGTTTTCAGAGTATTCATCCTGATCTTCCATTAATCTGCAAAGTTCCATGGGGTACTGGTGAGAAAGATCTGGCAGTTTTGCTTGTTTTTTTTTTTTAATTAATTTATTTTTATTTTATGTGCATTCAGTGTGAAGGTGTCAGATCCCTTGGAATTGGCATTACAGACAGTTGTGAACTGCCATGTAGGTGCTGGGAATTGAACCCGGGTCCTTTGGAAGAGCAGACAGCACTCTTAACCACTGAGCCATCTCTCCAGCCCCTGTTTGTTTTGTTTTGTTTTTCAGTTTTTCAAGGCAAGGTTTTTCTGTCCTGGACTCGCTTTGTCGACCAGGCTGGCCTCCAACTCAGAGATCCTCCTGCCTCTGCCTCCTGATGCTGGGATTAAAGTGTGCCCCACTAAGCCCTGCTAAGGTTTTGAGAAGGATCAGTAATTCATCTTTCTAAGATGCTTAATACGTTCTAACTCTGGCTAGAGGGACCTTCCAGAAAATTAATCTCCAGAGTCAAGACTAACTTCCTGCAATGACAAGTTTTTCTAAGGCTGAAAGGACTAAGTGAGGTAAAAAGAGTGACAAAATTGTGAATACCAAATCACTTAGCATTTTTTCTTCGTAGTTTGAGACAGGGTCTCATAGCACCTGGGATGGCCTTGAACTCACAACTCGGTCTCCACCTCCCAAGTGCTGGGATGACAGGTGTAAGCTACTGTGCCCATGGAATTTTTGTATATCTTCCTTTTCAAAGGAGAGTATCAAGAACATTTGTTAGTCAACAAAAATTTTAAAGGTCTTCCAGGCTTAGACATTCCCAGAAGATAACATCAAGGACAGTTTTAGAAAATAAAAATAGCAATGACATATTTTAGTGCTCAAACAGGCATTTAGGGACCCTGAATTTTTAATTTAATATTTAATTTTATGCTTTTATTTAATGTGTGTGTGTTGTAGTGGAACGTTTTGGTGTCTTTAACAGCTCAGTTACGTTATAAACATGTTTTGTTTTAATCCCAGGTATGGAATATGGGGCGGATTCAGACTGTCCATGGCAGCAACCTATACCCATCATGCTGGCTCTGAGGGGGGCTCTTTGCCAGTTGCAGAGAGTTTAATTCGAAGAACTCTGGAGAGGGAATAGAAGCCATAGCCCAGAGAAAGAAAGGGACTCCAAGGAAGAAAGCTGCTGAGGCTCCCACCTGCTGCTCCTAGTTGCTGTTGACGTAGTTTGACAAGAAGTTGGAGATCTCCAGAAATCAAGATTGCACTTGCCCCAAGGAACCCCACAACCTTAGCCAGCAGGAAGTAGCTAAAGAGAACTCTGCCCCTCTCCCCACAAACCTCTTTTCTCTCCTACATGCTGTTGGAGTGTTGGAAGGGATTGGGGTGGAGAAGGGAGAAAGAAGCATAAGAAATCAAAATAAAGCAGTTTTTAGAAAGTACACCAATGGGCTGGAGAGATGGCTCAGAGGTTAAGAGCACTGGCTTCTCTTCCAAAAGTCCTGAGTTCAATTCCCAGCAACCACATGGTGGTTCATAACCATCTACAGTGTGATCCTGGTGCCCTCTTCTGGTAGAATGCTTTGTAAATAATAAATAAATGATATTTGTTAAAAAAAAAAGTACAGCAACAAGTGGCACCCCATGTTGGGCGCCACCTATAGTGCTCGATTTTTAAACTGAGGTTCCTTAAAGCTTCTCCCTTCTAGCCCCCCAACCCTAGGTAGGAGAGAGAATGTTAATGGGGAGAGGGGGAGCAGACCCCTTTACTACTCTGGGCTGTTTAGGGTGGATGGGTTCCCCTGGGGCAAACACAGCAGGCTGTCTCCTCCAAGCCCCGTTGTGGAAATGTTTCTCTCCTTCCGTCTCTGGTCACTCCTAACTGCTACAGGCCGTGCACCAACACCACACATCACATTTCCTCTTTCTGGACTCTCATATTTATATCCTTCAGAGTCCTAGATGACGCCCCTCTCTGTACCAGCTGGCAAAGACCATGCCCCACAGAGGACAATTATCAGCTGTGGTCAATCTAAAGCCCAAACTAAAATCCCACACTTGGGATGAAACCAAAAACACATTTATGTGACATACTGAGTTTACAAAGAAACCAAAACTTCCATTACGATGGGTGTTTGGTTCACCTGCATGTCTGGGTTGTCACTGTGTGTCTGCTGTTCAAGGAAGCCAGAAGAGGGTGTTGGAACCCTTGGGACTGGAGTTAAAGATGGTTGTGAGCCACCAAGTAAGTTCTGGCAATCAAACCCAAGTTTTCTGGAAGAGCAGCCAGTGCCCTTACCCGATGAGCCGTCTCTCCAGCCCCACTTTTCTAGTTTCTGAGGGACTCCTATGTACTATAGGCTGGCCTTACACTGTGTTCTTTGTGCCTCAGCCTCCTGAATGCGGGGTTGCGGGTCGGGGTTACCTCAGCAACCAGCGTGAAGGAATACTTCCCAGAGACACTGACTGGGAAGACAGGATGGACTAAGTAAGCTACCGAAAGGACCAAAGAAAGAAACTGGACTAAACTAAGGAAGTTGAGCAGGCCACCGGGAGGGAGGCTCTCAGTATGCCAGCCTCAGAGACAGTAGTGAGGGGAACGTACCTCAGGGTTACGATGGCGGATGCCAGCTGCAGCCTGACGTCCATGTTTCTGAAGTACTTGTTCCGGAAAGGGTGTTTGGAAGAGCCAAGAACCCTCACGACCACTAACACAGTTTTGCCAATCTCAACCTATTAGTTAAAAAAAAAGGCAGCATGTAACAGATCCCACTAAGCAAGGGCAGCTAAGTCTGAGGGGCATGCCAGATGTTCCTGGTAGGCTTATGGTCATTTACCCTGAAGCTGTGTGTACTGTTTGTTTTTATTTCCCCTTGGATTCACTCCTTCCTTCCTTTCTTTTTAACCACACTTATTTATTTGTGTCTATGTGTGCATAATTGTACATACCATAATGAGGCAGGGAGGTCGGAGGATGACTGGCAGGAGTTAACCCTCTTCTTCTGCCTGAGATGTTGAGCTCAGGTCCACAGGCTTGGCAGTAGGCCCCCTTACCCTGGGAGCCATCTAGCTGTCTATCTCTGTCTCTGTCTGTCTGTCTGTCTCTCCTCTTCTCCCCTCCCCACTCTGTGGCCCAGGCTGGCCAGAAGCTCATTATGTAAAACAGGTTAGCTTTGAACTCAGAGCTCTGCCTGATTCTGCTTCTGTTGTGATTAAAGGCATATACCACCATGCCTGGCTCCTTCTTGGATATTTTAAAATTAAAATTTTTGTTAGCACTGCACCAGGCTTCTATTTGCCCTCCACGCTCCTTAGATTTTTTGAGTCAAGGTCTTCCAAGATAGCTTAGGGTGGCCACAATATCTTGATCTTGCTTCAGCCTCCTAAATGCTGGGCTTATAGGCACACATCACCATGCCTAGTTTAAGTGCTCTTTAACATTCTCTTTATCAGCTCTGAGTTAAGGATGACACTTAGCAATTGGGAGAATTGCTGAGACACGAAAACAGCATGGATTACACATAGTGAGCTCTAGGCTAGCCTGGGCTATACAGTGAGTGTCTCTATACAATAAATCAACCTAACCTTCTAAAAATACCCATTTCACTTATCTTAATTTTTACCGTTAATTAATTAATTAATATTAGAATGCTTTTTGCTGTGTGTAGAAGATGGTAGTTGTGGGTAGAGGATAGTAGAGGGGTGAGAAGGGTGAGGCTGGACAGTGGCTGAAGGGACCATTGAGAACAGCGCTCTTCAAAGACTGGTGTGTCAGGAACTCCAGCTGAGGAGACACTGCTAAGGGGAGTGCACAGTCTGCATCATTCCTGACATGAAAGGACTCTCTCACCTTATCAATAAGGTCCAACTCTACCTCTTGTATATCTGACACTTTGAGCTGGGCCGTTGCTGGACCCAGGAAAGCCAGGCACAGGTCGTACACTTCCAGGGTCAGAAATCCAGGATGTGCTGGAACTAACTAGAAGGAAGAAGCTGGTGTTTACTGCCAGGCAGAACCACAGATGGAAGCAGAGGTTAAGGAACTTGACATTTGGGGCTGGAGAGATGGCTCAGAGGTTAAGGGCACTGGCTGTTCTTCCAAAGGTCCCGAGTCCAATTCCCAGCAACCAAGTGGTGGCTCACAACCATCTACAGAGAGATTTGGTGCCCTCTTCTGGTGCACAGGCACACATGCAAGAAGAATGCTGTGTAAATAATAAATAAATAAATCTTTAAGGAACTTGAAATTCAGTAGCATCTAACATACATACATCTTAATTATCAGCAGAGAGCAGATCTCATGGGGAAAATCAAATACATGTGTGCTATTGTGGAGGTTTAAACAGATATGGCCCCCAAAGACTCATGTGTTGGGTGCTTGGCCCAGGGGGAGTGGCGCTCTTAGGAGGTGTGACCTTGTTGGAGCAGGTGTGGCCTTGCTGAAGGAAGTGTGTCACTGGGAGTGGGGGCTTTGAGGTCTCCTGTGCTCAAGCTAGGTCCAGTGTGAAAAGTCTCTTTTCTATGGATGTAGAACTTTGAGCTACCTCTCCAGTACCACGCCTGCCTGATTTCCACCATGCTTTCCCGCCATGATGATAATGGCCTAAACCCTGAACTGTAATGGAACGTTTTCCTTTATAAGAGCTGCCGTGGTCCTGGTGTCCCTTCAGAGCAATAAAACCCAAACTAGGACAGCTATGCTTGCAGGCGGTGGTGGGAATGGTTGGCAGACCCTTGGCTTCTGTCTTTGTACTGAAGCTAATGGTGACAGCACGCTCTGATCACCCTGTGTCTGCACCCTCCTGTCTCAGTCTTCACTTTTAAAAACAAGAGAGGTGGCTCAGTGATTAGGAGCACAGAAGGCCTTCCGGGGACCTCAGCTCAGTCCCCAGAAGACCTCAGCTCAGTCCCCAGCACCCATTTAGCATGGGTCACACTGCTTGTAACTCCAGCCCCGGGGATCACATGTCCTGCTCTGGCCCTGGTGTCCTCCTGGACTCATGTGCACAAACCTACACACTGAAACACATGTATACACATAATTTAAAAACTATTAATAAAATAAAACATATTTTTAAACACAAATATTGAAGGTAGGTATGGTATGCCTTTAGTGCCAGCACTAGCAAGGCAGAGGCAGGTGGATTTTTGTGAGTTCCAGGCCAGCCTAGTCTACATAGTGAGTTCCAAGAGAGCCAGGACTACACAGAGAAGCCCTGTCTTGGAAAAGCAAAAATCAAAGAACAACAACAAAGAACACATCAAGGGCTGGAGAGATAGCTCAGAGGTTAAGAGCACTGGCTGCTCTTCCAGAGGTCCTGAGTTCAACCCCAGCAACCACATGGTGGCTCACAACTGTCTGTAACTCCAGTTCCAGGGACTCCAACACCCTCATACAAACATAAATGCAGGCAAAATACCAACGCACATTAGAAAAAAAAAAAAGGAACACATCAAAAAGATTGTTCCCTGTAATCAAACTGGTTTCATTCTAGAAATGAACTGGCTTCATGTGCACAAGTTCATAAATGTCACACATTCCACATGGACTCAAAGACAGAAATCACATGATTATGTCAGTAGATGCGGAAAACACTTTTGACAAAATCCAACGTCCCCTCATGGCAACAGCTGTGATGTAAATTCTATTGGTAAATGGTTCTATGCTGTTTAAGCTTCAGAAGCCAGAGAAGTCCTGGAACTAGAGTTAGGAACAGCTGGGAGCCAACATGTGGGTGCTGGGAATTGAACCCAGGTCCTCTGGAAGAGCAGCCAGTGCTCTTAAGTACTGAGTTATCTCTCTAGACCCAAGGATAGGAACCTCTTAAGGGGGACCAACCCTAAGTTTCTAAAGAACATGCGTTTTGCCAAGAAGCACAGAAAAGGTGGAAGTCAGGCAAAGTATGGAAGGCAGTGGGTGGAGGTTCCAAGGCGTCGAGGCCCTTGCCAAACCTGAAGGGGCGAGTGCCCAACACCAAAGGGTCCCAACCACAAGCTCTGTCCAGTCCATTGACTTGTTTTACCATGTACTCAAAACATGAAAAATTGGGATTCCTGGTTACACAGCTAAGGGTCCAAGACTGTGCCAACCAAAGGCCAAGGCCCAAACCAAGACCGAGACACCTCCTGCTCCAGCCCAGGCTCCTGTAAAGACCCACAGTAAAGGGCTCTGTCTACCAATGTGAAGACTGATGGACTAGTATGAGCACTCTCTCATGGTTTGCAGGTAGCTAATGTGACCCCCACCCTATCCACAAGCACACAGCTTCCACATGGTTTGTGTCCTGTGCTATTTTCACAAATAAACTTGAGGCAGGAACTGTTAGAAATAAAACAAAACAACCTAGGAATATGTCTAACTAAGGAAGTTAAAGACCTCTAAAACACTGAAAGAGCCAGGCATGGTAGCACATACCTTTAATCCCAGCTCTTAGGAGGCAGAGGCAGAGGGGCAGAGGGGAAGAGGGGCAGAGGGGCAGAGGGGCAGGGTGTAGAGGGGAGGAGGGGCAGAGGGGCAGAGGCATAGAGGCGGAGAGGCGGCGGAGAGGCAGAGAAGAGGCAGAGGAGAGGCAGAGAGGCAGAGAGGCAGAGAGGAGAGGCAGAGGCCCTCTATTATAGCACTCCTGGGTAGTTACTCAAAGACCTCCAGGTCAGGGTCACAGACATGTGCACGTCCATATTTGCAGCAGCACAGCTAACAAAGCTGAACCAGTTTTGGAGTTCAGCAACAGGGGATGAAGAAAACATGCCATGTATACACAATGGATTTTTTTTTCAGCCATAAGGAAGAACAAAGTCATGTCTGCAGATGAATTTTAATTTAGAACATGGCTGCTCTGGCAAGAAATCACATCCAAAGACCTTCTAGGTCTGTGTGATCCAGCTAGAATACAAACACACCTTTAATCCATGAGGCAAGCAGATCTGAGTTCAAGGCCAGCCTGGGATAGAGCAAGTTTCAGGTAAAGAAAAGTTTAGGTCCAGGTGTGCTGGTATACACCTTTAATCCCAAACAATGAAGGTAAAGTTAGTTTGTAGAAGGACGCACCCATGTTTGAAAGTGATATTTAATTGAGTGGCAGAAACAGGATGAATCAGAGAAAGACTTGACAGAATAGAATACACCCAACTCTCCCGATAAGAGAAAGGAAAGGGAAGCTACTTAAGGGGCAATGAGAGAGAAAGAAAGAAAGAGAAAGAGAGAGAGAGAGAGAGAGAGAGAGGAGGGAGTTTTACCAGGACAATGATAGAGAAACAGGTTGCAGAGAGAGAGAACTCAGATAGAGACTGAATGAGCCAGAGAATGAGAAGGAGCCAGGAAGATTAGAGCAGATTGCTTGAGTTGGTTTGAGGCCAAGCAGAACAATTCAGGGGCCCAGAGAAAAGCCAGAATGAATAAGTCAGTTGAAAGAGGAGTTTCAGGCAGAACAGTTGAGTTGAACCAGCCAGTCCAGAGCTCAGTAAGCATAGGAAAGGGTGAATTTATTAAGCAGTACGTCTCAAAGGCTGAAGGCTAGATTATACAGAGGCCAGCCGCTTCCATGACTAGGCCCGGGTTAGCAGACAGTGGCAGTAATCCACGGAGACGACGGAAACAGGCAAGACAATGGGTGCATATGGAGACCTTCACCTAAAGGAGTCTCAGGAAGACAAAGACTGCGTGCTCCCTCTGTTTCTGAGGTCTAAGTTGTGTACACACATAGAATCTTTTTGTTTTCTTTTGTTTTGTTTTAAGACAGGGTTTCTCTGTGTAGCCCTGGCTGTCCTGGAGCTTCCTCTGTAGACCAGGCTGGGCTCAAAGTTGCAGATCCACCTGCCTCTGCTTTCTGAGTGCTGGGATTAAAGTGGTGCACCACCATCACCCGGCTAGAATCACGTATATATACCAAACCATCTCAGAGGCAAAGCAGGCACAGGAGGGGTAGGGCCAGGGGGAGGGGGGTACAGCGTACATTTGAACTGAAATGGCCATATGTGTAACACAATGCAAAGAAAAAAAGAGTGTCTCCAAGCTACAATACCAACACTCAGGAAGTGGAGTCAGAGGATCAGCGTTCAAGGTCAACCTTGGCTTCATAAGCTCCATGTCATCCTGGGCTACTGGAGACTATGTCTTAAAAATCTAGGGCCAGAAAGACAGCCCAGATGTAAGGGTGCTCGCTGACAGGGCTGACCGCCTGAGACTGACTCCTACAAACTGTCCTCTAACCTCCACTCAATGCACTGCAGCATGCACATTCAACGCGTACACACACCACACACAGAAACACACACTCATACACACAAACACACACGTACCACCACACACACACACACACACACACACACACACACACACACCATAAGTTAATACACAAACAAAAAGTGCTCTGACCTGAAACTGTCAGTTGAGAAGCTTCATCAACCTACCTGGACAGAGCTTTCTGATTCCATGTAAGTGATGGTGACAGTGTCTTGCTCACTGCTGTTGACCAGAAAGTAGCCAGATCCTTCCACAAGGTTAAATATTTCCTACAGAAAAGCCAGACAAACAATGCCGCATTCTTTCTGGTTTATGGACTAAGGTGATGACTTCTACCTAAATAAAGAACAGCGGACAGACAGACAACAGCATGTGAATTGCCGCAGGCTGACTCCAAATGATACTGCAATTCATCCTTCGTGCCGTGTGTGTGTGTGTGTGTGTCTGCATGTGTGTTTGATTTTTTAAAATAATTTATTTAATTTTATTTTATGTGTGTTGGTGTGAGGGTGTCAGACACTTGAAACTGGAGTTACAGACAGTTGAGAGCTGCTATGCGGGTGCTGGGAATTGAACCAGGGTCCTTTGGAAGAGCAGACAGTGCTCTTAACCACTGAGCCATTTCTCCAGCCCATGTGTTTGATTTTTTTAAAAATATTTATTTATAAGCTGGGCACAGTGGTGTACACCTTTAATTCCAGCACTCAGAGAGGCAGAGGCAGGAGGATCTCTGTGCGTTCAAGTCCAGCCTGGTCTACAAAAGTGAGTCCAGGACAGCCAGTGATACACAGGAAAACCCTGTCTCAAAAGACTAAAAATAAAAACATATATTATTATTTATTTATGTATTTTGTCTGCATACTGGAAGAGAGCATTGGATCCCATGAGACTAAAGTTATAGACGGTTGTGAGCAGCCATATGGGTGCTGGGACTTGAACTCGGGACTTCTGGAAAAGCCACCAGTGCTCTGAACCACACTGAGCCATCTCTACAGCAAGGTATTTGATTTTCAACAGCAGGTGAAGCATGTTGCTGCCTTACCACAGCAGTCTCCTGTGAGGGACCTGTGCACCTCACCTTCACGTCAGGATGGTTGTAGATGGTGGCATTCTCAGGCTGTATCGTGACGTCCTCTGCCAGGAGCAACTCCACCATCGCAGATCTTGGTGAGTTGGAAATGTTCTAGCCAGGGAGCGAGCAGAGCAGAACCTCTGACTCAGAAAGAGCATGCCAGCTAATGACTTAGAGAGCAGCTTTAAGCCTGAGTTAATTTCCATCTCTTCCTTTTTGTTCTCTTCCCTTCCTCCCCTTCTTTCTTTCCTTCTTTATTTTTATTAGTTCTTTGAGAATTTCATACATTTTTGATCCTATCCACCCCTCTCCCAACTCTCCCCAGACCCTCATGCTCACTCCACTTTGTGCTCTCTTTCTATCCCCCCCACCCCCCCAATCTGTCCGTCTCATTCTCTACCACCGAAGTTTTGAAATAGGATCTCACTAGCCCAGGTTAGAACTGCAGCCAGGTGCTGCCATGCCAGGCCCCAAACCTAGTTCCCACTCACGCCTGGGCTCTTCTTCCCTGCGTAGCCCACAAAGTTGACTCCGATGAGTACAGTCCCCTTTATCTGGTGCACTCTAAGGATCTGATGACCTAAAGCAGGAAGACACTGTAAGAAACTGTAATGCTCAGGGCAAAGAGACTCCAGAAATCTCAGGGTTGTCTCAGTTTTGTTTTTTTTTTCCAAATGGCATTTTATTGTGGAGAGAAAAATGCTGGAGGGGGAAATACACAAAAAATAGAACATTGGGTTTGTTCTGAACCTGCTAGGCGATTTTAAGCCAAAAATTGACCGCTTAGTTTCTTGTGAAATTGGGCCAGGCAAAACCTAAAATTCCTTCTTCCTGTAATGGCCTATAAATCCAAAAATGGGCTGAAAGCAAATACAGGAGGATATTTTTATGTGTAAAATTTCAATTTATAAACAGCAGTAAGAGAGGGACATTTTAGAAGGGGTTCTTTTTTAACATTATTTATTTTTTATTTTATGTGTATTGCTGTTTCGCCTGCAGGCATGTCTGTGCGAGGGTGTGGAAGTCCCTGGAACTGGAGTTGCAGGCAGTTTTGAGCTGCCATGTGGGTGCTGGGAAGTAAACCAGGGACCTCTGGAAGAGTAGACAGTGCTCTTAAGTGAGCCATCTCTCCTCCCCTGGGGCCGTTTCTTAGCTTCACTTATCTTCTAGGGAAGACCTGGCAGAGGAAGGCTCCAAACCTGCTTACAGCGTCAAAGCAGGGTATAAATAGGTGTGACATCAGCTGTTGTCACCCATCACCACTGTCCTCATCTTTATGTGAGCCTCAGGATTCCCCTCACCTCCTCCTTTGCATTTCCAGTAGCCTGTCTGTTGTGCATGATGCCCAGGGCTGGAGGACCTGACCCTCTGAACAAATCTTACCCACAAGCCTGCCTCAGCTGTTGCCGCTGAAGTAGTCACACATCTTCCTGTTTCTAACAAGTGACGGCATAGCTCCAAAACACAAAGACTTCATCGTCACCCTCAAACGCTAGAACCTTGCCAGCAGGAAATTTGTGAAGACATACAGCTGATTTAGCCAAAGTAAAGCGGGGTGGTGAAAGAACACACTGACCTGAGCCTGGCCAAGTGGCAGTAAGGGCCTACCAGGCCTCCAGTTTTCAGGATATGTATACATAGTCTTGGCCATCAAAGCAGAAAAAAGTATGTAGGACTATAGGTCCAGAGAACCACTTTGTGGAGTCAGTTCTCTCCTACCTTTCAGTGGGCTCTGTGAATCCAACTCAGGTCTCCAGGCTTCACCTGTAATTACTGAGGCATCTAGGTGGCTCAGGCCAGTGATCCTCCTGCCCCTACTTCCAAAGTGCTGAGGTTACAGATATGAGAGCCACCATGCTGTTTGTACAGTGCTAAGGATCGACTCCAGGGTGCCACACCCACGCCAGTGTCGCCATAGTAGCATAAGCTACAGGGCGGGGGATATGATTTCCCCGGAAATAATGCCCCCTGGAAGGTCCCTGGCAAACTCATCCCACTTGGAAAAGAGACGTGTTCTGAGATTTCTACGCTTCTTCAGTTGTGGCTCTGGGGCTGGAATAAGGAATTCTTTGATCTTTCCCTGTGACACCTAAAACAGCACAACTAACTTTATAAAGAAATTTATTATTAGTAGATTGTTAAAGACTTTAATAAAAATAAGTTTAAAGAAAGTAATGAATTAGATTTAGTATTAATAGGCATTAAGAATAGTAAAATAATAATAAGCTCCTTCTTAAGAAATAATAGCATGAGAGGTGCAGCTGGCGGGAGTTTCCCCCTCCCTTTAGTGCCTTGTTCCTAGAGAAGATCATAAATCTTGGGCAGGACATATGGGAGGAGGGTTAACAAAGGTGTAGTTAGATTTTGATATAGAGAGGGACTTTGGCAGGCATCTGACTTAGCTCCTGACTTTCCTCTTCATTGGTTAGCAATAATGAAATTATATTTGAGGTTTATTTTCCTTTGTTTGCTCTGATCAAAAAGTTTTTAGGCCAAGATTATTTGTGGGTACTGCTTTATGTTTGATTGTATTTTGAGTTAAAATGTAAACTTTGTATTCTTGGTAAAAGTCTGAATGTTCTGGGAAGTATGCCAATTTTAAGGTGCCTTTTGTGAAATCATTATAAAAATACTAGCTTGATTTCAGTAAAGTTGCAGCAGAGTCAAAACCATCAAGGTGTCTCTGTCTGTCAATTCTTCGCCGAAACCGTGTCTTCCTGTCTAAGCCTTGTTCTCCCGCGGACGACGGGAGCCCGACTGGGCCGGTCCGTGGCACCAGGGCTTCACGCGTAGTTAGAAAACACCACCAAATGGATAATGTTCCCAGCTACCCCCGCCCCCCTTCTCTTTCTCTCCCTTTCTACCAACCCCCTCTCCACTTCTCAATGCTGGGGATAGATCCCAGGGTCTCACACAAGCTATACACATGTTCTATCACCAAACAGCACTGTCAATCCTACCTATAAAAATCCTTTTCTATAAAAAAGCATAAACACGATAAAATTTAGAATCAAACAACTGCTCATAAGGAATCTGTGTGAACCAGTTAGCAAACATTTGCAAACTTTTTACGGTACCGTGCAACTGGGTCTGCCCACTGCCATCGTCTTTGGCCACCATCTCCATTGCCCTAGAATCTTCAAAGTGGGCTAGTGTCTCGTTGGAAGATTTCCATTCTAGTATCAATGAGCTGAAATTATCAAACTTCCTCCCGTGTTGATCAAATACTGCTAGTTCCAGGACAGAGTCCCTCAAGCTGGACACAGGAATCTGCATGAAAATAAAAGATAAACAATTAGGGCCATCAGGTCAACTCAGTAGATAAAGGCCTTGCCACAAAATCCTGGAATGGGTTCTGTCCCCGGAACTCACATAAAGGTGGAGGGAGAGAACCAACTTCACAAAGTTGTCTCTGACTTCCACACACAGACCATGACAAGCATGTGCATACATACACACACACAACACATGAACACATACAATAGTTAAGTTTTTAAAAACTCAGTAGGGGTGACAAGCTATCCTTGAAGCGGGGAATCATGTCTCGTCTCATCTTTCTCCTTTGACAGTTTTTAAACTTCACCTGGTCCAGCAGTTGTTAACATGTGGTGTCTATACTTTCTCTTCCCTTTCTTCCTCACAGTCAGGGGGTTGGAACAGGTTTTTGTTTGTTTGTTGTATTTTGTTTCCTGAATGATGTAGCCATCATGGCACTTTTCTCCCAACCCCCAAAAAAATTCCAAAGAAAGAGAACATTTTTCTATGTAAACAAACAAAATAATATTATTATACTTAAAAAATGTTTTTTAGCTTTATTTTTTGTTTTGCGTATGTCCCTGTGTGTATGCAGGTACTCACTGAGATTAGACAGTGTGCTGCTTTGAATAGGAATAGCGCCTATTCTTAATAGCCTCGGGTGTGTGGATACTTGGCCATAGGGAGTGGCACTGTTAGGAGGTGTGGCCTTGTTGGAGGAAGTGTGTCACTGGGGGTGGGCTTTTGCAGCCTCATATGCTTGCTCAAGCTACACCTAACGTGGCAGTCTCCTTCTGCTTCCTGTGAACCTAGTTGTAGAACTCTCAGCTCCTTCTCCATACCATGTCTGTCTGCGCACCATCAGGTTCCACCGTGGCGATAATAGACTAAATCTCCGAAACTGTAAGCCAGCCCCAATTAAATGTTTTCCTTTATAAGAGCTGCCGCGCTCATGGCGTCTCTTCACGGCGACGAAACCCTAACTAAGCTAGACATGGTCACTGGCTCTTCTGGAGCTGCAGTTACAGGTGGCTGTGAACTGCCTGATGTGGGTGTGGAAACCGAACTCAGTTCCTCTGAATGAGCAGCAACAACTCTTTTTTTTTTTTAAGTTTTATTTATTTTATGTATGAGTGTTTCATTTTCACGAATACCAGAAGAGGGAATCAGATTCCATTAAAGATGGTTGTAAGCCACCATGTGGTTGCTGGGAATTGAACTCAGGACCTCTGGAAGAGTAGCCAGTACTCTTTAACTGCTGAGCCATCTCTCCAGCCTGAGCAGCAACAACTCTTAATCAGTTATTTGTGGGTTTTAGAGTGCTTGTACTGCAAACAAAGGACCTGAATTCAGAGCCCCAGAACCTGCATAAAGCCTGTCATTCTCGCACCCTTGCAGTGACAGGAAAGAGAGACAAGACAATCCCTGAAGCTAGGAGGGCATCTATGCTACGGTAAAGAAGAATGTTTCAAACATGATGGATGGCAAGGGCTGATACCCATGGTTTTGCTTGGACCTCCCCTTCCACGCCCAAGCACACCTTCGGGCACATACACAAAGAAGAAAAGAAAAAGAGTGTTAACATTAATGTAATGTTATTAAGTACAGAGTCAATATCTCATTTTCTGAGAATAATCCCACAAATGTCTTTTACATCTTTTTAAGGCTTTTATTGATTTAATTTTTAAAAAATGCTTTCATGTTTGTTTATGTGTATTCATGTGTACCTAAGTGTGCATGAACCATGTGTGTGCAGGTGCCCAGAGAGGCCAGAAGAGGGTGCCAGAGTCCCTGGTGCTGGAGTTACAGGAGTGAGCCGTGGCTGTCCTCCAACTCAGAGATCTGTCTGTTTCTGCATCCCCAGTGCTGGGATTAAAATTGTGTTCTCCATTGTGGCCCTTTTCTTTTTTTCTTTTTTTTTTTTGTTTTGTTTTGTTTTTGTTTTGTTTGGTTTGGTTTTTTGTCGCTCCCTTGCCCTCTTACCCTCTTACTCTCTTGCTTTCCTGCTCTCTCCCCTTTCTCTGTTGGGGTGCCCCCTTTCTCTTCCCTATCACGTCTCTCTCTCTTCATCTCCATCCAATAAACCTCTTTCATATAAAATCTGTGCACATCATCATTTCATTGGTCCTAACAGGGACCAAGAGGTCTTGATTAAGCTGATGATGGTGCCAAGAAAGTTTATTAAGACACACAGCTTGTATATAGTATTTCTAGGAGTTGGGGTGGGGGAGAACAGCCAAGGTCAGCAGAGAGCTAAGCCAGACAGTGTTGGCCATGGATAACCATGGTCTAGCGGGAAGAGTCTGGTCCCCAGAAACTGCAACCTTGACTCCTTCAAGGCACTGGTCCCAGCTCTAGACCGGCCTTGCCAAGTCTACTCATGATCAGGGCCTCTGAGAAAGTCTTGGGTTGATCTGGCTCCTGATACTTGGTTCCCAGTTAGTGGAACTATTTGGGAAGGATTCAGAGGTATGGCCTTGTTGGAGGAAGTATGTCATTGGGGGTGGGGTAGAGCGCTGATGGTGCCATTCCCAGTGCTCCCATTCTGCTTCCTGTTTGCAGATCACGACGTAAGCTCTCAGCTCTTCCTGCCGCCATGCCTCTTTATGCCATCAAAATCCTTTCTGAATTACTTGATGATTTGTTCTTTGACCCATTGTATGAATGTTCCCTCACAGACCTGTTTAGAGATGTGTTTCTGCTGAGATTCTAAATCCTTTCAAGTAGGCTATTGCTATTGGTCATTACAGATCACAGCGGTCTCTGGCTGAGGGTTGTTTTGCATTACCTGGCTAGAAGTCATGGGTAGGCAAGAAGCTCTTCAAATGCTGGTCTCTAGTGCTTCATTCCCCTCAGGGGCTGATAGCTACACGTGAAAGGTGGCAAGGGACCCCTTCAATGTTACAGTTGCTGTGTTGGTGTTGGGTGTAGGCACACTTAGTCCCTGGGCTGCCTAGTTTTATGTCAACTTGACACAAGCTACAATCATTTGGGAGAAGGGATTCTCACTTGAGAAAATGCCTGTACTAAAACTTAGAATGCAGGAACAGAGTCATCTTCAGCTACATAGAAAATACGAAGAAAAAAAAAAGGAGGGGGAGCTGTGGTAGTAGACTCCTGTAATAGCAGCACTTAGGATGCTGAAGCAGGAGGCTTGCAAGTTTGAGGCTGGCTGTGTTCTGGAGAGGGATCCCGCCTCTGTGCCACTATGCCGGCTTTGTTCACCATCAGTCTTCATGGTGCATCTGCAGGAGAAGTGACTTTTCTGACTCAGTTAGGATGCTCACGAGAGAGCTGATAGGGAAGACGTTCATGAGAGACTCAGTTGGCTGCTGCCACAGTTCCCCAGCACAGTAAACAGCCAGGTCCCTAAATGTCCACAGTTGTAACTTAGTTACTAGCCCCAAAACCCGTCTGAGATGAGTAGCAAACACTCTCCCTTTGACAGACAGAAGCTGCATTTCAGATCCTGTATCCTGAAAGCATCTGACACAAAAGGGCCACGTGAATTAGAAGCACAGTCTGCACTTACCAGCTGCTTGTTGTACTGTGGCAGAGGACACGGCTGGGTGCCAGCTGCCACCTTATACACTGGTGTCACCGACATACTGGCAGGGTGGGCACAGATGAAACGCACCTGCACCGTTTCCACAGAGGGACTAGGGTTCAGGACACCGGGGTGATTCCCGATCCGTAGAGTGAGAACCTGTAGGGAAACATCAGTGAGTTATCTGTGTGCAGGCCTTTAATGTCTGGCGTGCCTAACCTAGTGTGTCACAGTTATTCTAACTCCGTTGCAGAGGAGCCCTTCTGGATATGATACTCAGACAAATACCTTAAAGGAATGTGCCATCCCCACTGTACACCAAATAATTGGATCTTTTAGATGGCAGAAAGCAATCAAGGCCCTTACACAATACACTTCAGGCTGGTCTCAAATCCGTAAGAGTTTTCCTGACTCAGCCTCCCAAGTCCTGAGATTCAGATATGAGCCACCACACCTGACTCGAGATGTTTCTATAACCACATCCACAACAGCCATTACTCTCAATAGCTAAAACGTAGAAGCAACCAAAGTGTTTATCCATGAATGAATTATGAACATTACATACACACATATACACAAACACACACACACATATATGAACACACACGCACTGGGATATTATGAAGCCTTCGAAAGCAAGAAAGCCAAGCACGATAGTATGCGCCTGTTATTCCAGCCCATTCCTTCTAAGGAAGGAATTCAAGATGAAACTTGGATCTAAAGTAGGTTGGAAGCCAGCCTGGTCTACCTGAGCTCCCATCTAAATAAGTAAATAATGCTTTTTAAGGAAGGAAATTCTGACATGGTACAACATGGGTGAAACTTGACAGCATTGTGCCAGCCATAAAAGAAAAAAATAGCTCATGATTTCATATACATGAGGTGCTTACATTAGTCCAAGTCACAGAAACAGACAGAAAAACAGTGGACGGCAAGGCCTAAGATGAGGTAGCTGTGTGGAGATGGCTTTTAATGGTTTGGGGCTTCCGTTCTGTAAGATGAGGGGATATACGGCTGTGGACTGAAGCATTAGTTCTGGGTTCTGTCCCCATGGCAGTGGCAAAGCACCCTGATAAAAACAAATTAAGGGAGAGAGGGATTGTTCGGCTCACAGTTGCAGGCGACAGTCCATCTCTCAGGGGACTTAGGGTGGCAGAAACTTGAAGCAGTTACATTAATTACATCCACAGTTGTGAGCAAAGCAGTGAACCCTTGTGTGTGGGCTAGCACTCAGCTAGCTTACTCCACCCCTTTTCCCTAATGTCGACAATTCTTCATTGAGACTTGTTATAAAAGAATGAAAATCCCAAACGTTCTATTTTACCAGATGCTGGGGAAAATCCTGCTAGCTCAGAAGGCAGAGAAAACACCCAGCTGGCCTTCTGTCTCTGCTCACCTCCTGATGAAAAAAGCCCAAAATGCTCACTAGCTTAGCTGACAGCCCAGGAGAAAAAAGGCCAAAAACAGAAGGCCAAAGACTTGCTAACTCAAAGCTCAAAAAGCTCAAAGAGCCAGAGAGCTAAAGCTCAAGAGCTAGAAAGCTAAAGCCCCTTCTACTTCTCCCGCTGTCTTAAATACCTTTCTCTCAAACTCCCTCCTTTCTAATAATCCCTGTCAGCTGGTTACTTGCTCTGCCTCTTGACCAGGGTTAACTTTATTAAATCCTGTGTACAGAAAGCTCTTGGATTAAAGGTGTGTGCTAGGGCTGAGCCACAACAAACAAAAGGCAGGTTTTTACTGTTCTCAGTCTTGGGGATCACAGCGGGATCAAATATCTTGCAACAAAGACTTTCCTCCTAGGTAATTCTCTGTTGAGTCATATCCACAATTCAAACTAACCACCACAGGGGCTAGACACATGGCTGAGCAGTGAGAAGTGCAGACTGCTTTTGCTGAGGCTACGAGTTCAGTTCCCAGAACATGTCAGGTGGCTCGAAGCCACCTATAACTGAAGCTTCAGGAGCTCTGAAACCGCCAGCTTCCGAGAGGGACCTGCACCCACCCATATTGACACCCACTGCACATTCCTTCTTAGAGGAAGGCTCACAAGACTTGGTGAACTCAATGACACTTACCAGGCCTGGGGCTGGGGAGACAGCTCAGTGGAGACAGCACTTGCTGTGCAAATGTGGGGGACTGGAGTTGGGATCTCTACAGCCTTCCTAAAAGCCAAAAAGGCATGACAGTCATCTGTAATCCCAGAGCTAGAGACGAGGGTCTCAGGAGCAAGTTGGCTAGCCAAACAAGCTGGGCTTAGCCAGCCCCAGGTTCAGTGAGAGACCTTGCCTCAATAAATAGGGTGGAGAGTGACTGAGGAAGATCCCCATGCCAACTTTGGGCTGCACAGGCACCTGCACAGGCACCTGCACGTGTGAGCTCACACATGTGAATACCCATTTATACATGGTACCACACGGGGGGCATATATGAGGAAGAAAACCAGGTTCAGAAAGCTTTGAAACTCACAAGGAAGTTATATGAGCCTGGCATGGTGGCACACACCTTCAACTCTCACTAGCTAGGCAGAGGCAGAGGCAGGTGGATCTCTGTGAGTTAGAGACCAGCCTGGTCTATACAAGGAGATCTGACACAGCCAAAGCTACACTGAGCAACCCTGTCTCAAAAAAAAAAAAAAAGAGTAAGTTAGTAAGTAAATTTCAAAAGTTAAAAACAAACAAAAACTGGAGACAGGGGCTGGAGAGATGGCTCAGTGGTTAAGACCATGGTGCTCACGTGTACGCACGCACGCACGCACACACACACACACACACACACACACGAAGGCAAACACACATACACATAAATAAAAACAACCCTTTTTTGGTTTTGTTTGCTTTGGTTTTGATTTCTCAAGACAGGGTGTTTCTGTGTCCCTTAGCTGTCCTGGACTCACTTTGTAGACCAGGCTGGCCTCAAACTCACAGAGATCCACCTGCCTCTGCCTCCCAAGCACTGGGATTAAAAATGAATCTTTAAAAAAAAAAAAAAAAAGAGTATTATACTGTGAGATCCTTCTAATAAGGTCTGAGTCTGGCATTTCCGGATCACCTCTGAGCTCTGTATAAAATGAGACTCCCTTTCCAGCTGGGTTCCCCCTCCACCTGACCTAGGACACCCAGATCCCCTCAGGAGCGTCACATAGCCCTCAGGGAGACTACAGGCCTTTCCTGACAAGAACCTTGTTCAGCAAGCACCCTGGGATTCCTGGAAACACCCACTCCATGCTCAGGAGATGTCTTGGTGTCTTGTCTTTCAACCAATAAGCTTTAACCATACCTGGAGTTCTTCCCCTACCTATGGGCTAATTAAGTACTGTTTTCCCCCTCTTATGGTGGGGGTGTGTTCTTACATGTAAATAAAGCATCCCTAGCACCTCAGGCCCCAGCAAATCAAACACTTTCACCCTTGAAATGCCTACCACTGCCCAAAGTTTCAAAGTCCTTAGTTTCACAAGAAATGAACGTGCTACTATCAGCTTTCTACAATGACCTTTTGATTCATCATTATTCTGGGGAAGGAAGGGCTCCCCTCCTGCCTGAAGAATTCACCAGGGGACTATTCACCAGGGGACTCCTAGTGCTTGGCTGCCGGCCAGCATAGCAGCTTGGCGCTCTGAGGAAGCAGCAGCCGGACCTGCGCCCCTGTGGAGCCTGCTTCTCGCCAGGTCTGCATTCTGGCCAGTCCCAGGCACCCTCTGCCATTAGCACAACAGCTTGACCTAAGAGCTGTAACTCTGCTTTGGAAGGCCGAGTTTCCATGGCCATCTGATACGAGCAGTCTCATTTTAAAAAACTAAATGTCGAAGGCAGAGGCAGGTGGATCCCTGTGAGTTCGAGACCAGCCTGGTCTACAAAGTGAGTCCAGGACAGCCAGGGCTACACAGAGAAGCTCTGTCTTGAAAGAGAGAGAGAGAGATAGAGAGACACAGAAAGAGATCGAGAGAGAGCACGTTAACTTTACCACAGTGGAAACTCATTTCCATACCCCAGTGAAACTGCGAGCCTTGCTTTGCACATGGATCTCTGCGTGCTCTAGCTACCCTGGAGAGAATCTGAACCCCAGACTCCCAGGTTCCACCCATTTTCTGAGCACAGTGCCTGGCCCTTCCCACTGGAGAGACACGCCTCAGGCGTGATGCTCAGACAGGCAGCAGCACCAGGGGAAGTGGAATGACATTATACTATTAGAAAAAAGTCTATTTTTTCTTACTTGTTCCCCTAACTGCAGGCACATGACTCGGTAGATATACTGGTTCTGCTTCCTCTTGGCTGGCAGCCGGACTTCGGTCACACTAATGTCCTCTGCCTTTTCCATACTCAGCTCCAAAAAAAATCGGGAAGGCTCCAAGATCCATGGATGAGGGCCCCCTTCAAATACCATTTCCTTCACAGAGTGCCATGTCACCAAGGCCACTTCCACGGGGTTTAGAGCCTGAAACAAATTCATCCCTATGTAGTTAGGAATTCTTTCATGCCTCCACCTTCCCCATGCCTGGATTGCCAGTGTGTCTTGCCATGCCTTTTAAAATAATATATTTGAAATGAGAATATAATTACATATTTCCCCCTCTGGTCTCTCCCTCCAAACCCTTCTATGTATCCCCCTTGCTCCCTTTCAAATTCATGACCTCTTTTTCTCTGTTGTGACACAGTTTATTTTTTTTCTTTGTTTGTTTTGTTTTGTTTTTCGAGACAGGGTTTTTCTGTGTAGTCTTGGCAGCCCTGGACTCTATTTGTAGATCAGGCTGGCCTCAACTCAGAGATCTGCCAGCCTCTGCCTCCCAGAGTGCTGGGGTTACAGGTGTGCACCACCGCACCCAGCAATTTTTATTGTTTTGATATTACAATCTTTTGAATTTATTTTTATTATTTGTTTATTTATTTTGAAACAGGTTCTCATTATGTAGCCTTGGTTGCCCTGGAGCTTGTTATGTAGACCAGGCTGGCCTGAAACACATAGAGACCCACCTACTTCAGATTTCTCAGTGCTGGGATTAAATGCATGTGCCATCAGATGTGGCTGAGATTATAATACAATTACATCATTTTCCTCCCTCCCCTTTCCTCCCTTTGGCACCACTCCTGTTCACTCTCCCTTGTTCTCTCTCCAATTCATGGCTTCCTCTTTGTTGTTACATACGTGTGTATGTGTATTCATATTCCTAAATACCTGTTCAGTCTGTATAAAGTTACCTGGATGTATGTTTTCAGGGCTGACCATTTGGCATTGAATAACTGTGCTGGATAGTTTTATAGCAACTTGACATAAACTAAAGTCATTTGAGAGAAGGAACCTCAATTAAGAAAATGCCTCCAGGCTAGGTGGTAGCTTCTAATACTAGCACTTGGGAGGCAGAGGCAGGTGGATCTCTGTGAGTTCAAGACCAGCCTGATCTACAGAGTGAGTTCCAGGACAATCAGGCTATACAGAGAAACCCTGTCTCAAAACAAGCAAGCAAGCAAACAAACCAACCAAAAACCAAAATCAACTAAACAAAAAGAAAGTGCCTCCATAAAATCAGGCTGCAGGAGGCCTGTCGGTGTTTTCTCAGTTGTTGATTGGTGTGAGAGGACCTTGCCCACTGTGGGTGGGGCCATCCATAGCTGTCAGAAAGTGTGCCCTTCCCCTGGAGAAGCCTATGTCTCCTACTCTAAACTTTCTTTGGTTGCCCGTAGTTCTCTGTCTAGGATTAAGGCTTCCCAAGCACTCCCCCTTAGCACATATACTAGTGTCATCCTCCTTTAGACAGCCATGTTGGTTGAGACTTTATGAACATGGCCAAAACAGTTTTATATGCAGCTGGGATTGAACCCTGGTCTTTGTTTACAGCTAGCAAGAACCCGCCTGCTCCACTAGTTCCCAGCTTCCTTCCCCAGAATTTTTAAATCAACTGTTCACCGTGTGTCTTTCATTAGTCTCAACCTTTTCTTTTTTCTAAGAGGCAACAGGTCAGGATTTGCCAGCAAGAAAGTACAGTTATTACTTTTAGTTTAAAAAAATATTCATTTTTATGTGCATTAGGTACCTGGCCCACATGCATGTCTGTATATTATGTGCGTGTCTGCTGTACCATGCTTGTAGTAGAAGACACAGAAAAGGACATCAGATCCCCTGGGGAGTAACAGACAGTTCGTCAAGGCACCATTTGGAGCTGGGAACCGGACCCAGGTCCTCTGCAAGAACAACAAGTACTCTAAGCTGTGAGCCATCTCTCCAGCCCCTCAGTTTTAAGTTCTGATGGAATTAAGACAGTAGATAGACCATACATGCTTTTATTTTGAACCATCTGTCATAATATTTGATGGACCAACCCGTATGGCCCCAAATAATGGCTGCTGTTCTAAAAATATATAAATGCATGGTGTGAATATGGCTGACTCCTCTTCTATAGGAGAGGAAGCTGCTGAGAGAGAGTTTTCTTCAAAAGGGACTCTGCTAGGAGTCTGTGTGGCTGGTGCCTACAGAGATATACACATAACACCAAAATTCAGATATTGCCATTAAGCAATGTACTTAATTTCCCACATCTTCTACCTCAGTATTAAAGACAAAAGGTAAGTATCTAAAGTTCGCTAATGCCGGAGAGACACAGTGCTGGTGGTCAGGTGGGGAGGTGGTTGTTTGCACAGGGAGCTTGCCTCCCGTGCACGAGGCCCTGTGTCCCCTCCCAGCAGAGCATGAGCTGAGTGTGGCTGAGTAAGTACTATTGTACTCCTGCACTTGTGAGGCAAAGGCAGGAGGGTCAGAACTTCAAGCTCATCCTTGGACAAGTGTCTAACTGAATGTCGGCGTGGTTTACATGAGACTCTGTCTCCAAAAAACAAAAGAAAACCAAACAAAAACATCCTGAATGAGTGTACCGAGGAAGCCTGAGGGATAAAGCCCGCTCCTGAGGCTTCCTGAGAGCTTAGATCTAACCTGAGACAACCTGAGTGAGAGCAGCTGTCGAGCACCCAGCCTTTCCCAGGCCTCCCGTGGGACAGCTCACCTGCAGAAGCTCATAAGCAGCGAAGGTGGCACTGCTCCACACGCGCTCCTCATGCCCAGTCACGCTGACTGTCACCACAGTGTGGCCTGGAGATGTGGCTGCTATGTGCACACTGGCACAGGAACAGTGCCTCGGTCCCAGTCTTTGAATACCTTTCAATCAAAAGACATGATTTCAGCCAGGCATGGTGATGTTCTCAGCACTTGGGAGGTGGTTGCAGAAGAATCAGCAGTTTAGAGCCAGCCCCAACTACAAAGCAACGTTAATGCAAGCCTGGGCTACAGGAAACCCCACTCCAACCACAAACAAACGAATGCCCACCCCAGAGCCCACCATAACTTCAGTAGAGTAATAAGAAGTCTATATTTAGTTTAAAGAAATTCGGATACAGGAACAGGATAAGTTTAACACATTGAAAGTATAACCTGGGGCTGGAGAAATGGCTCAGTAGTTAAGAGCTCTGACTGTTCTTCTAGAGGACCCAAGTTCGGTTCCCAGAACCCATGTATCCACTCGAAACCACTTCTAACTATAGCTCCTAAAAATCCAACACAGCTGGCCGCTGCAGGCACTGCAGCCATGCACGCACACCCGCATACTGGCATACACACAACGAAAAAGTATAAAAATACATTTGGCTGGGCATGATGGTGCACACCTTTAACCCACCACTTCAGAAGTTCAAGGCTAGCCTGGTCTGCATAGTAAGTTCCAGGCCAGCCAAAAGCTGGGATCTCAACAACAGGAAACAAAAAAATCTTAAATATAATAATCTTGTCTGGGTATGGTGCCATGTGCCTCTCATCTTAGCACTTGGCTTAAGCAGGAAGATTCCCACAAGCTCCAGGCCAGCCTGGGATACAGGGTGACATCCTGCCTTAAAACAAAACAAAACAAAACAAAACAAAGCAAAACAAAACATAGTACCTTGAGATTCCCACTAGGTTTCACTTTTTTCTATCAAGTTGATGCACACTCCCTCTGGAGCTCAGTGTTGGACTATTCATCTGTTCTCTACAGGCTCTGGGTTCAATTGCCCAGAAACAAACAGTAAAACCTTTCTTCTGATGATGACATTCATCATGCAAAACACAGTTCTATGTGCAGTGTGAACACAGGCTTGGGCACAGGCCCAGACACCAAGGGATGTGTAGGACAAAAAGGGAGAGTGATAATGCACGTAAACCCATGGAAAGCATTGACAATATTAACAGAAACCTAGAAACAGTCAAAGGGTACGGAGACAGGAAGAAGGGTTGTGGCTGGAGAAAACAGGCCTTGTTTGTTCTGAGACAGGATCTTGCTCTGTAGCCCGGTGGCCTGAATGGTTGTCCTGCTTTGACCTCCCTAGTGCCTGAACTACAGGAAGCTTTAGGGAGAGAACCTCAAGTGTAGGAAACAAGACGCACGGCAAAACACGCAGGAGGCATCAATGAACAGATGACAGAGGAAGAACTTAAGTGGTTGGTTTTGTTAGAGCCACATGAAGTCAAAGGAATGAAGTCATGGAAAGCAGATTGGGTTTTATCTATGTTAGGCGTGGGGACCAAGGAAAATGAATTTGTGGGGGGAAAAAAACCTCTTAAATTATTTTGGAATAAAAATATTAATTAAATGGGTTTGGTGGTTCACATCTATAATTTCAGATCTTGGGAAGCTGTGGGAGGACAGCCTGGGGTACACAGAGAGAGACTGCCTGTGACAGAGCCAGACAGGGAGAGCTGGAGCATGGCTCGGTGGTCCAGAGCACTGGCTTTTCTTCCAGAGGACTCAGGCTCCACTCCCGGCATCCATAGAGTGGAATGCAAGCCTCCATGCTCTAGTTCCAGGGGATCTGACGCCCTCTTCTGGCCTCCACAAGCACTGCACACACAGGTACATAGACGTGAGCAGGCAAAACATCCATACACAAATGATAATATATAATTAAAAACCACGGGGTTGGGCGGATGGCTTATCCAGTGAAGGCACCTGCTGCCAAGCTTGACAACTTAAATTCAATCTCTAGGGCTCACATGGTGGAGAGCGTTGTCCTCTGATCTCCACACACTTGCTATGGCGCACGTGCGCGCACACACACACACACACACACACACACACACACACACAAATAGTTAACAATGCACACAAACAAAAGTAATTTTGACATTCAGCTTCGAAAAGATCCATTTCGTAGCCATGGTTACCAGTCTAAGAAGTTAAAATGATGTTATCATACCCTACATAAGAGATGAGAGGGCCTAAAAGTTAGAGCTAAGAACAGAGGCGAGTAGAGAGCTGAGGGAATTATGTGCTGATGGACAGGGCAAGGGAGAAGTCCAAGCTGATGTCGCTCCTACAGAAACGAAAGAGTCAAACGAATTAATGTGGGAAAGTACTTACCGCAGAGACTAGCAAACACCGAATGCTACGAAACATTCCATGCGACTTCTGCATGATATTAGTGAAAATCAGTTGGGCTCAGAAATATGAACTTCAACAGCAGGAAGGATGCTGGTTTTCATAAAGGAAATGGTCATGTTTTCCTTTTCACTGGAAAAACGTACTGCCGTGACAAATAGTATGGCTGAGTTGGTAGAGTGCTTACTCTGCCCCCAGCACGGTGTAAACCGGGGATGGTAGGGCCTACTATCTCAGCCCTGAGGCAGGAAGACAAAAATTCACGGTCGTCCCTGGTCACAGAGCAAGCGCAAAGCCAGTCTGGGTTAAGTGAGGGTCTGTCTCAAAAAAGAAAAGGTGAATATACCGTCTCCTTTTGACTATGGCACACAGTCATGAAATGGCACTATGTTCCTCTTAAAGAATACGGTAGGGTGCCATGCAGTGGAAGAGCACGTGTCCAGCATGTCCACGTCCCTAGGATCAACCCTCACTCCTGGAAACAAAAGGATATCGATGAAAGAAAGAAAGAAAGAAAGAAAGAAAGAAAGAAAGAAAGAAAGAAAGGAAGGAAGGAAGGAAGGAAGGAAGGAAGGAAGGAAGGAAGGAAGGAAGGAAGAAAGGAAGAAAGAAAGAAAGAAAGAAAGAAAGAAAGAAAGAAAGAAAGAAAGAAAGAAAGAAAAAAGAAGAAAAGAAGCAGGGGCCCTGAAATGGAGGGCTGGAGGTGGATGGCTCAGCCACAGGGTTAGGAAGCTTAGCGTTGGGGATGGAGCGACGGCTCAGAAGATAAAGACTTCCCTCCAAGTGTGATGGTTCTCCCTGCAAACCCGTGACAGAGCCAGGCAGCAATGATGAGCACTTGGAATCCCAGCACCTGCGAAACAGGCAGAACCTAGCTAGCTAGCTGAGCTGGAGGCGGGGAGCTCTGGATTCCTCGAGAGACTGCTCTGACAAAGTCAACTCCAAATCCAGGCCACACATATGTGTGCATACATGCACTTTCATGTGAATATGAGTCACATATGCATACCACACACAAGGCACAACGTTCCCCCTGTGCTTTCTATATACATCTAAAATGAGAGTAGAGTGGACTCTGTTTCAAGGCAGTTGACAGAATATATAGAAGCTGGCCATGACAGCAGCCTTTCATGCCGGTTCTCAGGAGGCTCAGATAGGAATTATGTACTCAGGGTTATGAGTTCAAGGCCAGCCTTGGCTACATAGCAGGATCCTGTAGTGTGTGTGTGTGTGTGTGTGTGTGTGTGTGTGTGTGTGTGTGTGTAGAGAGAGAGAGAGAAAAAGAGGAGGAGAAGAAGGGAGGAAGAAGAATTAAACTACAGTAGTGGTTTGCCCATTATTAATTAAGAGATGAAAGGGGAAAATAAAGAGTTTAGCCTTGCCTTCTTTAAAAAGAGTGAAGACTCCTTGCTTGTCTGAGTTGAGATCCAGGGGTAAGTGAGAGCAGTCTGTAAAAGGGATAGCCTCTTTGGTCTCTGTATTGACATGATACATTGCAATGGGGACCTCAATAATGTGGCCAACTTCCGCATCAGCTTGAAATGGTAACAGTTCCATTCTGTTCAGCTTCATGACATATATCTTAAGGAAAAGCAATTAACCTTCAGGAAAGTCTTAGAAGAGACATTTAGACACATACATAATTATGTGCTGTGGGTATACATATGTAATAGGTACACAAATATGTACATTCTGCTGTGGTGGAGCATGCCCGATTTCAGCCCCCAGAAAGCTGAGGCCATATGATAGAGTCAAATTCATGCTGGGCTACACAGTGAGATCTTGTCTCAATAATCATATGTATATCCTCTCTCTATATTGTTATCTACATGTTTTACTTTGGTTCCTCTTTTCTTTCTTTCTTTCTCTTTCTTCCTCTTTCTTTCTTTCTTTCTTTCTTTCTTTCTTTCTTTCTCTCTCTCTCTTTCTCTCGGGGGTGGGTGGTAGTATTATGAGTTGAACCCAGATCCTTGTGCATACTAGGGAAGCACACTACCACCAAGCACAGTGTTTCTGTGTAGACCAGGCTGGCCTGGAACTCACTCTATAGACCAGACTGGCCTCTAACTCAGAGATCCACCTGCCTCTGCTTCCTGAGTGCTGGGATTTAAGGTGTGTGCCACCACTGCCGAACGAAGCCTGTCTTAGGTATCTATTGCTGGTATAAATACCATGATCAAAAGGGACTTGGAGAGAAAAGGGTTTATTTGGCTTACACTTGTAGGTAAAAGTTCATCATATAAAAAAGTCAGAGCAGGAACTTAAGCAGGGCTGCAAGTGGAGGCAGGAGCTGAAGCAGAGGCCAGGGAGGAAAACAGCTTACTGGCTTACTGGCCCTGGATTGTTCAGCTGGCTTTCTTATGGCACCTAGGACCGCCAGCCCAGGGACAGAGCCACCCACAATGGGCTGGGCCCTCCCACAGCCATCATTAATTAAGAAGAGCCCCACAGGCTTTCCCACAGACCAGGATGTTTATTTCTCAGTTGAGGTTCCCTCTTCTCAAATTCTAGCCTGTGTCAAGCTGAAAAAAAAAAATCCTAACCAGGACAATGCACAATCAGTGCTTAAGGTGCACAGGCTACACATCCACACATTCAACTGATTTAAGGTGCTTTGGGGAAAACATCTGTCCTGAACATGCACACTTCTTATGTTTGGCTCGAGGTAGGGTTTATGTAGCCCAGGCGGCCTTGAATTAACTATGTGGCTGAAGATAGTTTTGATAGTCCAGCCTCTGTCTCCTGAGTGCTGGGATCTCAGGTACACTTCTTGTCATGATTACTGAACAGGGAAGGATGGCTGGACACAGTGGCCCTGGCCTGGAATTTCAGCACTCAAGAGGTGGATGCAAGAGAGTTTCCATGAGCCTGAAGCCAACCTGGGCTACAGAGTGAGGTCCTGTGAAAACAAAAACAAGCCCATGAACAAAGCACAATACAGCAGAACAACCCACTGGCTGTGCAGTAGGAGTCAGTAATCTAGACCTTACTTAAGGTATGACTCACAGTGTTTCCCCCCTCCATTTCCCGAATTTCCTAGACACCTCGATGTCAGAACTAGCATCCTCCACACCATCCCCATAGCTTTATATCTTTTATTTCCTCTCTCCAAACACTCATCAAATCTTTAATCCTGCAATCCCAGCACTTGAGCTAAAGCAGGAGAATGGCAAAAAGTTTGAGGCCAGCCTGGGCACAGGTCTGTAATCCCAGCACTCAGGGAGGCAGAGGCAGGTACATCTCTGTGAGTTTGAGGCCAGTCTGATCTACAAAACAAGTCTAGGGGGCTGGAGAGATGGCTCAGTGGTTAAGAGCACTGTCTGCTCTTTCAGAGGTCCTGAGTTCAATTCCCAGCAACCACATGGTAGCTCACAACCATCTAAAATGTGATCTGATGCCCTCTCCTGGCCTGCAGGTGTACCTGCAAATAGAGGACTTATACATAAAACAAATAAGTAAACAAAGCAAGTCGGACAGCCAAGGCTACACAGGGAAACCCTGTCTCGAAACAAACAAACAAAAATACTGAAAGGAATGATGTCAGATTGGCCTGCAGGCAAATCTGTGGGGGTGCTTTCTTGATTACTGATTGATGTGGAAGTACCACTCCTGGGTAGGTGGTCCTGGGTTGTGTGAGGGGAATGATTTTTTTAAATATTTTATTTATTTATTATGTATACAATGTTCTATCTGCATATACACCTGCATGCCAGAAGAAGACACTAGATCTTATTACAGATGGTTGTGAGCCACCATGTGGTTGCTGGGAATTGAATTCAGGACCTCTGGAAGAGCAGGCAGTGCTCTTAACCTCTGAGCCATCTCTCCAGCCCAAGGGGAATGATTTTTAATAAGCCAGTCTGACTCCATTAAAGTCTTCAAAATTGGCTTCAGAATGAACAGGCCTGAGTTTCTGTTTCTCAGACTATGAAACTACAGTCCATGGAAACCAGATACAATGTGAAAACCAGAAACAATAACTTAGTAAAGTCCCCAATTGCTTTGTCTAATTAGTCAAAATGACACTTTGTTACCTGGGCACTTTCTGTTACCTGGACACACTGTGTTACCTGGACTTTCTGTGAATTCCCCTAACTGCAGAACCAATCACAAGTTCCTCATATCCCCTAGATCAGAACCAATGAATCAATGTAAAGATTACGCAACCACACTGGGAACCCCCGTCTTTAAATTGGGCCAGCAAGCTCACTTCAGGGTCGGGAATGATGGCTCCCGTGTGCTGAAAAGTTCTGCAGAATAGATGCTCCTTGTTTTTGCATACTACCTGAGTCTGAGGTCTTCCTTCAGCAATCCCCAGACCTAACATAAAAAAACAGGGTGTGTGAGCTTTGGGAAGGAAGCCAGGAGGTGATGCTCCTCCAAGGCCTCTGCTTCAGTTCCTGCCTTGAGGTCCTGCTCTGACTTCTGCCCACTATGGACTGTAATCAGTAAACTGAAATAACCCCTTTCTTTCCCAGCTGCTCTGGTCACGGTGTTTAGCACAGCAATGGAAACTTGGCTAGGACACGGCTGGACTGCTGTTTCAGCCTTCAGGCCATCACTGTTTACAAACCTACAGTGGCAGTGGCTAGCTTTTGCTCTTTAAAATAAGTACTATCACCATTATGGAATATAAAAGTACTTAGGTGTGATGGTGTGAACAGGTAAGGCCCCCACAGACTCAGGTGTTTGAATGCTTGGAGGTGTGGCCTCGTTGGAGGAAGTGTGTCACTGTGTGGGGGGGGGTGTGAGTTCCTTATGTTCAAGTTATGCTCAGTATGGTACACAGTCTCCCACTGCTGCCTGCAGATCCAGATGTAGAACTCTCAGCTCCTTCTCTAGCGCCATGTCTGCCTGCATGCTGCCACGCTTCCCAACACGGTGATAATGGACTGAACCCTGAAACTCTAAGCCAGCCCCAACCGGCCCCAGTTAAGTGTTTTCCTTTGTGAGAGTTGCTGTGGTCATGGTGTCTCTTCACGGCAATAGGACCCTAACTAGGACATTTCTAAGCACAAGCCTTGCCACACTAATAACCTGTTGAAGAAATATACAAATATATGTCTCTCTCTCTCTCTCTCTCCATATATATATATAGATTCCCCATTTTCTGTACCAGAAGCTACCAAATGCTGTGTTTGAAGCCAGAGAGAAAGTATTACTGTGAGTTCTCTGAACTGCCTACCCTGCAGCTATCTCTTGAAAGCAATGTCTGGAATATGTGAGTGAACAGGACTCCTGCTGAAACTCTATTTCTCCAAAGAGGCGAGGCCCTGCCATGGCTTCCGTTTGCTTTTCTCTATTGTCCCTAATAGTCACTCATCAGTCCGCCCACGAGGATTTTTCTCTTATCTGCCAAGAGTAGCTTTTAAATTTAGTTAATTAATGTTATTGATTTTTTTTTTTTTTGAGACAGGGTCTATTATGTAGCTTTGGCTCTTCTAGAACTTGCCATGTGGACCAGGCAGGCCTCAAACTCACTGAGTTATGGAATTAAAGGCGTGCTCCACCAAGCCCAGCTCACTTTTATTATTATTATTATTATTATTATTATTATCACTATTACTACTACTACTATGTGTGCATATGGTGTGTGTGTCAATGCCACGGACACGCGCCATAGTGTGCACGTGGAGGTGAGAAAACAGTTGTAGAGCTTTCTCCTGGAATGTGGGTTCCGGGGTTTGCCTGTCCAGGGCTTTCCAACCTGCTGAGTCAACTCACCGGCACATCAGTTAGACTGCATAATCTAAGTAGCAGTGAGCAGAGCACATGCTTGAAAGTACCTCACACGTCTTCCCTTGAGATATGACATAAGTTTTCATATTAATAAATCTTTCTACCTAGATTTTAGTTTCTTTAAGGCAGTGATGTCTGTAGAGGAGTTAATTCAGAACATGGATGCTCTGGCAGGAGATCACACCCAAAGACCTTCTAGATCTATCTGTTCCCACTGGAATACAGACACGCCTTTAATCCCAGGAGACGGAGCCATCAGAACTCTGAGTTCAAGGCCAGCCTGGTACAGAGCAAGTTTCAGGTAGAGAAAAGCTTAGATCCAGGCGTGGTGGTACGAACCTTTAATCCCAGCACTCAGGAGACAGAAACAAGCGCATCTCTGAGTTCTAGTCAGAGCTGTTCAGGCGGTTCAGGGGAGAGCAGTACAGTGGGGTTGAGTTTGTGGCAGCTCAGTTCGTGGAATTCAGAGGCAGCTCTTACTGGGAGAGTTTTACAGAGAGAGGCAAAAGAGAGAACGAGCTAGACATGGGTGAAGGCAGAATGAGCCGGAGAAGGAGAAGGAGCCAGAAGATTAGAACAGATTGCTAGAATTAGTTTGAGGCCAAGCAGAGCAATTCAGTGAGAAACTGAGAGAGAGCAGAATCAGTCAGCTTGGAGAGGAGTTTGAGTCAGAACAGCTGGTTGAAATGGCCATCCAAAGTTCAGAAAGAGCTAGAAAGAGTGAGCTTATTCAGCAGTAAGTCTCAGAGGCTAAAAAACATTCTAGGCCTTGATCAGATTGCACGGTGGCTAGAAGCTTCCGGCACTAGGTCAAGGTTAGTAGATGGAGGCAGTAAGGCTTCAAGATGACAATACCTCAGGTGAATAAAAATTACTTTAACAGATGTCTTGTATGGGGATCCTAACTAGGACTTCACTTATTTAGTACCTAGAGGCATTCAATAAACGGTCACTGTGTGATGGCCAAGTCACAAAGGGAAAAGCAGCATATGCCATAAAGTGGAGAAAAACAGAAAAAAATAGGTTTTTTTTGTTTTTTTTTTTTAATTCAGGCCTTGTTTTTTTGTTTGAAACAGCCCGAGGCTGACCAAAGTCCTAATCTTTCTGCTTTTAACTCCCAATTGCTGAGGTGACAGGTGTGTACCACCAAGACTGCCAACTATTCTTTTACAGGTAGATTAACTAGCCAAAATACAAGGCTAGTAATAAGGCTAGCATAAAAGCTAACCTAATTATCAATGGAAGCCACTGACGATTATGTGTACAGGGATCAACAAAGTGGCTCCGCAGATAAGAGCACCTGTGACAACCTGGTGACTCAGTTTAATCCCTGGTACTCAGGTGTGATGGCTAATTTTGGCTGTCAACTTGATACACCTGAAAAGACAGACCCTCAGTTGAAGAACTGCTTCTGAATTGTCCCACGGGCATGTCTGTGGGGCATTTTCTTGGTAGGTGGTTGACATGGAAGGGCCACGCCCACTGTGGGCAGTACAATCCCTAAGCAGGTGGGTGACGGTCTACGACCCGGAAGTGAAAATTAGCCCTTTCCTTTCCAAGTTGCTTTTGGTCAGGGTATTTATCATGGCAACAAAAAGTAAACTAGGACACAAGTGAAGGTGGAAGGAGAAAACTGACTTCACAAAGTCGTGCTCTAACCTCCACGTGGGTACCATGGCATGTGTGCCCATATTTATACATAATACAAACACAATGGTGATTTTCAAAAAGATGAAGGATACTGGCACTTGCCATGGAATACAAGCCTGTGACCTGAACTCCATTCCTGGAAGCCCTGTAAAGATGGAAGGAGAGGACCGACCCCACAAAGTTGTCTCCTGACCTTCACATGCACTGCCTGGCCCACACATCTCTGTCTACACACACTTCATATGCACACACAGTAATAAATACTAAAAAGAGTATGTACGGGGCTGGAGAGATGGCTCAGTGCTTAAGAGCACTGTCTGCTCTTCCAAAGGACCCAGGTTCAATTCCCAGCACCCACATGGCAGCTCACAACTGTCTGTAAGGCCAATTCCAAGGGATATGACACCTTCACACTAATGCACATAAAATAAAAATTAAATAAATTATTTAAAAAATATTATGTATATTTATACACATGGGAACATGGGCTCAATTGATAAAAAACTCGTCTCACAGGCAGAGGCAGACCTGTCTCTTTGATCTAGGCCAGCCTGGTCTATAAAGCAAGTTCCAGGACAGCAAGGGCTACACACAGAGAAACTCTGTCTCAACAAACAAACAAATGTGGGGACCTGAGTTTGGGTCCCCCAAACCCACATAAAAGCCAGGCACAGGGCTGGGTACCAGGGCCTTGCACAGCTAAGTGTTCTCAGCCCCTGAGTCACATCCCCAGCCAGGACCACACCATTTTACAAATGTGACAGCAAACACAGATGTCAAATACATGGCTCTTAAGCCAAGTAGAAGTCCATCCATACTCAGAAATTTTTAATGAAGATGTACTTCCTGGTTGAATTTTATAACATTTTAATTTAATTTACTTTTGTTTATTAAGACTGGGTTTCATGTAGTTGAAGATGATGCTGAGCTTCTGATTTTCCTGTCCTCTCCTCCTAAGTGCTGGATTTGAAGCCTGGCCTCCAGGCCCGGTTTTCTGGTGCAGAGGCTTGAACCCAGGCCTTTGTGCACAACAGAAAAGCTCTCTACCAACTCAGCCACATCCTCAGCTCTGCAGTCAAATTTTTAAATGCTCAAGTTGGATGTAGTTTCAAAAGTATTTCTGCACTTAAATTTAGAAATCACAGGGCTGGAGAGATGGCTCAACAGTTAAGAGCACTATCTGTTCTTGCAGAGGACCTGGGTTCAATATCCAGAAACCCTCATGGCAGCTCACAACTATCTGTAACTCCAGTTCCAGGTGAACAAATGCTCTCTGTGGCTTCCATGGATCCTAGGCACAAAAGTGGTGCACAGATACATGGAGGCAAGGCATTTGGACATATGGTTTTTAGACAAAAATAAGCAAAACTATACACAGCAGTGTCCCAGAGAGGTCCCATTTTCTCTGAAGAGACATTTACCTTAATTTCTCCAGATCGGAAAGGATTTTGTACATCTCGTGCCAAAACGGTGCTGTTTCCTCTCACCTGACCTGCGGTAACCACTCCTTTGGTGGTGACCATGGCCACCGTCTCATTAGAAGAAGTCCAGGTAAAGTTGCCACTACCTCCCTGTACCTGTGAAAAAAACCACAGCCTGGGATAAAGCGTTCTGGGAGGAAAGCAGAACGTAAGTGAAAAGGTGAAACTTGACTGGTGAGGTTGAGTTTAAAAAATAACACAACTATGTGACAGGTTATCTCTGCACATGATAAGAAACCGTGAATCTGCAGGGACGTTGAGAAGTGGGCAAGGGCAGCAATAGAGGGAGGTTAAGGAGCTGTCTCCCACAGAAGCTCACAGGGGCATCAGGACATTTGACAAAGTGTCATGAAACTCACAAGAAAACGACAGATGGCAGAGATGGAAAGCCCACCAAGTCTTAGGCTTGGCAGCCAGCAAACACTGAGTGATACCACTAAGCTGGCGATAAGGTGGTAAAAGGTGGTGATAAGTCTGGGGCTGGGGATGTGGCTCAGCCTGTAGAAGGAGCCCTGGGTTAGGTCCCCAGCACAGCATAAACCTGGTCTGGCACTGCAGGACTGTAACCCCACACTGAAGAGCTGAAGGAGAGGCAGAGGCTGCAGACTGAGTTCAAGGCCAGCCTGAGCCAAGTAACCTATTAGAGAAACTGATTGATTTTTGTGCCATTTCCGCTAGTAGAGGATACCATACCTGAACTTTGTAACGATTTAATATTCCCAGAGGATTATGGGGAAATGCCAGAAAGCTGGGTTTAAGCTGAATGGGAAAGTAAATCTTCACCTCCTGTTGGTGATTGATTTGACACGTTTTGAGCTGAGAACCATTGCCCTGTGGGGACAAGAGAAGATGGGTCAACACGGATTTCCTGAGACAGTTCCACTGACACTGAAAACATGAGCAAAATGAGGTATTGATGCAACCATCTTCTACTTCTGAAAGAAGAGAAGTGGGTGTGGTGGCACCCACTAACACAGGAGGGTCAGGAGTTCAAGGCCAGCTGAGGTTACCAGACAGGCTGTCTTTAAAGGGGGGAGAAAAAGGCCAGAAAAGTAGAAACCGGCAGATTTTTTTGTGTCTGCTTTCTACTGCCGTGTAAACACCTTGACCAAAACCAACATGGAGAGGAAAGGGTTTATTTCATCTTACAAGCTCACAGTCTACCCTGAAGGGAAGTCAGGGCAGGAGCTCAAGGCAGGAACACAGAAGCAGGAGCTGAAGCTGAGCTTCGGAGCAACGCTGCTTATCAGCTTGCGGCTTGCTCTCCGTGGCTTGCTCAGCTTGCCTTCTTACTCAAGCCAGGACCACCCACCCACGGATGGCACCATGAACAGACATGCTAATCAGTTAAACAATAAATACAAATTCTACAAAGCCTCAGTTCTTGCCTCTTCAACAGCACTGTGGCCACAGACAAGACTAACTCCAGGCTTCCAGTTAAGGTCTACACAGAAGCACATTTCTTTTTTTTTTTTTTTTTTTTTAGAAGCACATTTCTAGTATGGAAGTCATCAAAAGAAAAAAAATCTGCAAATACGCTGCTATCCATTTCCAGAGGTAAAAAACCAAATAAGCTAAAGTACTGGAAGGTAGGAATGTTGGCACAGGGCCGTGAGTTCAGCACTCAGGGGTCTGTAGGGGCAGGATTTTGAATTCAAGGCCAGCCTGGGATACATGAAGAGACTCTGGGTCAGAAAAACAAAGTTCGAAGTCAGGGACAGGGCTAAATGAATCAGCATGTTAACCATTTAGAATTTTTAGAATAAAAAAATTCCCTACGTGGGGCCGGAGGGCTGGCTGAGTTTGCGAGCTCTTTCAGAGAACCTGAGCTTGGCTCCCATTACCTCTGCCAGAAGTCCCACAGCTGCCTGCAGCTCCAGCTCTGGGCGTCCAGGGTGTTCCTCTGGCCTTGGAGGTCACCTGCAAACAGCTGCTCCCCACACCCACAATTTTAAAATCTTCTTTAAGCTCCCTGCGTGCACCTGAGGGCGCACGTTTCTTAAAGGAAGTGTGTGTTACATGCAGTGCGAGGATAGTCTGGAGAGATGCGCAATCCCAAGTGTGAAGTGAGCGAGGAAGGTGGTACCTCAGAGCAAGGCAGCCTGCCCGCCCTGCCACCTCCTAGGAAAAGACTCCTACCTTCAGAAGGCCAGAAGTCAGCGTTGCGTTTATCAGCACAACTCCGTCCTTCAGGGCTTTTACCACATGGTAAGATCCATTTGGAGAACTCAGCTGCCCTTCAAAGTACTCCTTCAGAAACTGGAATGTAATCTTGAGATTCTGGAATCAGTCCAATGGCAACATAACTCTGAGCACGTATTTTTCCCCTAAGACCATTTTAATGCCAAACCATTGATAAGACTGACGTTACGCAGTGGAGGGATGGAGACGTAAGAACAGGTTGGCATGTGTGCTGGGAGACAGATGGCTCAGTGGTTAAGAGACCTTGTTGCTCTTGTAGAAGACCCAATTAAAGTCTCAGTGCCCACAGAGCGGTTCACTCTAGCTCCGGGGATCCAAAAACCTCTGATCTCTGAGGGCACCCAACTCACATACACATAACTACATACACATAACTGAAAAGAAATAAACAGGAGCCAGGCAGTGACGGTATAGGCCTTTAGTTCCAGTATTTGTGAGCAGACGCAGGAGGATCTTTGAGTTTGAGGCCAACCTGGTCTATGGAGCGAGTTCCAGGACAGCTAAGGTTACACAGAGAAACCCTGTTCCCCCACACACACACTCAAAAAACCCACAAAAAACAAAAAGCAAAACAAACAAACAGGAGCCAGGAGAGATGGCTCAGCCCTCTGCTCGCCTAGAGAATCTCTTCAGTTGACACCCATGTGGCAGCTCACAACCACACGTAAGTCTACTTCCAGAGGATCCCACACCCTTTTCTGGCATCTACTGAGTATCAGGCATATTGAGGAAAACCATTTATACACATAAAATTAAAAATATATATTAAGCCAGGAGGTGGCAGCACATGCCTTTAATCCCAGAAGAGGCACATGGATTTCTATGAGTTCAAGGCCAGCCTGGTACACAGAGTGAGGTCCAAGACAACCAGGGCTAAGCAGAGAAACCCTGTCTCGAAAAACAAAAAACAGACAAAGAAACAACAACAAAAAATTATTTATTTATTTATTTATTTATTTATTTATTTTTGTTTTTTTGAGACAGGGTTTCCCTGTGTAGCCTTGGCTGTCCTGGACTTGCTTTGTAGACCAGGCTGGCCTTGAACTCACAGAGATCTGCCTGCCTCTGCCTTCCGGAGTGCTGGGATTACAGACATGAACCACCACACTTGTCAAATTAATTAATTTTAAAAAGAAGAAGAAGCAAAACTTTTGCTTTCCCTCATGGAAATCTTAGATTGGAAGAGATGTGATTTTGAAATAGTATTTTTTGAAAGATTCATCTATATGGGGAACAGAAATAAGTGAAACAGAAATTTGGGACAGCCCATGCCATTGCGTTAATGCTGGGTTCCTGATGATAAGCCCTGGCAGCCCTCGGCCAGGGCACACTTCCAACGCGATGTTCATGTGACTCTCGCCACCACAGAACTGTGGTGCGCATCTTTGTGGTAGATGGTGGGTCTGCAAAGGGAGGCTGTTCTCGGCTCTTTAACCCCTTCCTGCAATTCTCATCATATTATGACTTGGGTTTGGTGTGCCCCAGGGACAGCCCTAGTAAAGACTGGGAGTGAAGGAAAAGGGCTTTCTGCCACACAGAGGGCCCACGGCAGGAGCTGTCCACAGGGAAGCAAGACAAACAGGAGGATCGAGGGGTGGTTCTGCTGGGAGACTGTCTATCTTGCATGCTTCAGGCCCTGGACTGGATCCCTAGAAGCACATAAAACTGGACCCAGGGCACACATACTGTCATCCTTGCACTGTCCCAAGTAGAGACGGGAAGATTAGGAGTTCAAAGACATTGTCTGCTACAGAGCTACTTAAAAGTCCAGCGCGGGCTACGTGAGATCCTGTCTCAAACAGTGAAAGAAAATAGAACAAAAATCAAAGGAGAGACTCACGTCAGAAATATAGACCCTTGTGCTGCTTTTATCAAACACTTCGACCGTGATGACATACAGCTGCCCCACCTCTAGGCTCCACCGGCCTCCGGGGTGAACGGTGAGACCTGTGTCAAAGCAAAGAAAGGAGCAGGAGAATGACAGAGGCCAGCATCCCTCCCGAGAACTGGCAGCTACAAACGTGGGAAGCTGTGTGGAAAGCGCACTGGCTGGTGGGTGGAGATGGCTCTCAAAAGGGATCTCAGTTCTTTCCTTCAAACTGTGTCATTACTTACCATTCCAAAATGCTTGGTTGAATTATATTAAGTGTAAAGAAACATTGGCATATATGTGGAAAAGGACAAAGTACATTAGGCTCCTTCCTGGTTGCCCATTAAATCTGCTGTTTCTGCCTAAGGCCATTAACTTTTCTTGAATAATGTTTCTTTTTCTAAACTCAAGGACTGTATTACATAGATTATGGGATCATTTTATAACCTTGGTCCCCCCCTCCCACCCCTGCTTAGGTTTTGAGACAAGGTTTTATTGATCCTTCTGCTTAAGCTTGGGTTTTGTTTGTTTATTTAACATATTTTCAAAAATTTCTTCTTTCAGGCCAAGTGTGGTGTTTTGAATAGGAACGGCCACAACAGGCTCATATATTTGAATGCTTGGCCTTTAGGGAGTGTCCATACTTGACAGGGGTTAGGTGTGGCTTTGGTGGAAGAAGTGAATCACTGGGGGTGGGCTTTGGGGTGTCAAATGCTCAGGCCAGGGCCAGTGTCTCTCTTCCTGCTGCCTGTGGATCTGGAAGTAGATTCACCCCCCCACACCCAGCCGCCCCAGTAAGTTTCGAGCATGTCTTAGGCCCCAGTTAGCGGCTGTTTGAGAATAGTGTAGCCTTATTGGAGGAAGTGTGTCACTGAGGCAGGCTTCAGGGGCCTCCCACCTTCCTGAGTGCTCACTCTTGATTGCTCAGCTGCTGCTGCAGCACACGCCTGCCAGCTGCCATGCTCCCTGGTGTGACAATGGTGGCTCTCTGTCCCTCTGGAAATGCAAGCCCCAAATAAACCTTCCTTTTGTAGTTATGGTGTCTTGTCACAAAACAGACCCATCAAAGCTAGACATGGTGCTGCTCACCTTTGATCCAGCACTCAGAAGACAGAGGCGGGCAGATCTCAGAAGGGAGGGAGAGAAAGAGGAAAATAGGAAGGACGTCAAAGTCAGGTTGAATTCAAAGTCTCAAAATGAAGGGTGAAACTTTGCAGCCCTTTTATGTTTTACACATTCATTTTAGTGACTTCATTTAATGGATTCATTTAAATTATTCAGCTTTCTGAAAGCCATTATCTAAAATTACCTAAAAATCCAGGCTCTACAACACATATGGTAGAGTTTGGGAGTCCAGACACAAAGCGCATATGGACATCTTAATTTTTGCTTAAGGAAATTATCTGAGCCAGCATTGGGTACAGTAAGAAAGATGAGCCTCTGAAGAAAATAAATAAATGTGCAAACAAAACCACAGACAAAAAAGCCCATCTTTTATTTTCTTTAGAAAGTTAAAATTTAAATATTAACACTTCTCAGAAAAGCTTAAGGCAGGCCCAACAAGATGGCTCAGTCAGTAACGTGAGTACTGGCAAGACTGAAGAGCTAAGTTTGATCCCCAGGCTCACTAGTTAGAAAGAGAAAGCTGACTTCCACAAGTTTTCAGCTGAACTCCATACACACATACACATATTCACATAAACAAATGTAATAAAAATGTGAGGCTGGAGAGGTGTTCAGCCCTAAGAGCATTGGCTGCCCTTGCGGAGGACCTGGGTTCAGTTCTCAGCACCCACATGGCTCACAACTATCTGTAACTCCAGAACCAGAAAATCAGACACCCTCTTCTGGCCTCTTCAGGCAGTGGACACCATGGAACACACACACATGCAGATAAAACATCCACATGCACAGAGTTTCAAATTTGAGAAGAATGAAGTGGAAAGAAAATCATGTTCTGTGGTTTTAAAATTAATATAGCAGCAGAACCATTTTTTCAGATAAAGCCTTAGCGAGGAGCTCGACATGGAATGCAGGAAAACATGGGATTCAGGAGGAAGACAAGGACATTTGCCTGGAAGCAGGAATGCTGGGAGGCTTGGGAAGCAGGGCAGTCCTTGCCACCCAGCACCATGCCTGGAGCCGTGTAGCTTGACAATTGCTATAAATTGCAGCAAACAGTACCAGCTGCTTTTTCTTTGCCATTGAAATGCTTGTAGGAGCCACAGTGGTGGCTCTGTGGTCTGGAGCACTTGTTGCTCCTGCATGTGACCCAGGTTTGGTTCCCAGCACCCACATGGTGATCATAACCACCACAACTCCAGTTCCAAGGGATTCAATGCCCTTTCTGGCCTCCTCAGGCATCAGGCACATACTTGGTACACTTACATAGATATAGCAAAGCGTTCATACATATAATAAAACAAATACAGCTAAAATTTTTAAATACTTAGATATGCAGTAGCTAAAAATGATTAGTTCCTGAAAGAAACACAGATTTGTCCCATTATCAGGCCATCCATGATCTAATCAGGAGTACAATTCCTCTCAAAACTCTGTTGATAGAGAACTTGCCCAGCGTGTGCTCTGCCTGGTCCCATGCCCATTACTGAACAAGGCACAGTGTTCAGTACAGGAGAGAGTTCAAGGTCCACAGCACAAGTTTGAGGGAAGCCTAGTAATAGCAGGCCTAGTAAAAAAAAAAAATTAACGAATAAATAAATAAATAAATAGAATATATTAAAATAATGATATGTAAAAGCTACAAGGGATTAATGCAGATCAGTTTTAGAATGTGTTCGGTCCTCAGCACTGAGGAGCAAAAGTAGTCTGTCTTTTAGGTATATATTTAAGTAGGCTAGTGGCATAGGCCTGTAATTCTAGCATTCAGGAGGTGGAGGTAGGTGTATCTTAAGTACTTGGCTAGCCTGCCTGGGCTACTCAGTGAGTTCTAGGCCACTCCAGGCTATGCAGCAGGTTTTGTTGTTCAAAAAAACAAAACTACCAATTAAGCAAACAAAATTCAAAAAGGAAATTGCTCATTCACCCAAATGATGCATGTATGCAAATACGCATATTACGTATGCATGCGTAAGTGTGTGTGTGACCTGTGCACTAACTGGCAATAATTTGTACCTCTTCGCTATAGCAAATCCAAACACTGACTAGAGAACCGTCCAGCCTGAGCTGGCCTTGATATATGCTTGAATATAACAGCCATAAAATAAAAGCAGTAGAGGGAAGTTCAGAAGTGTGACATTCCCTTTGTCTTACAGGTAAAGACATACCAGACTGGCTTCTACACAAAGTTGTCGCTGCTACCAGAAGAGCGTGCACAGCCTCCTAACCCACGCTCCGCTGCTCCTCTCCGGTTCATTCCCTAGCAGCGAAGTTGCTGCCCTGCTCCGCTTCAGCTCAGCTTCCTTTAACTTACAGCCATTCGCAATTTTCTCTTAGCTTCTCTTGGGCTGGCGATGCAGATCAGCTGCTAGAAGGCTTGCCCAGCAAGATGAAACCCTGGGATCTGTTCCTGACACCATAAACCAAAACTGTGGTACCCACCTGCAACCACAGCACCTGGCTATCATCTGCTACACCATGAGTTTGAGGCCAGCCTGGGCTACACCAGACCTGGCTCAAAAAATAGTTCTCTTCACGTTGTTTACGGCTTCTTCTCTGCTTCTCTTTCTTGCATTTCAAAACTGAGCTGTTTTTACTGACAATGCTACTGGCTACTATTACAGGCTTTTAGTTTTCTTTTATTTTAAAATTATTTTTACTTTATTGCATGGGTGCCTGCATGTATAGTATGTCTGTGCACCATGCCTGTGCACAGTGCCTGAGGAGGCCAGACGAGATCATCAGATCACTCAAACCTGGAGTTATAGCTACCATGTAGATACAAGAATCGAACCTTGGTCCTCTGCAAGAGCAGCCAGTGCTTTTTTTTTTTTTTTTTTTAAGATTTATTTTATGTATCTGAGTGCTCTATCTGCATGTACACCTGCACACCAGAAGAGGGCATCAGATCCCATTATAAACGGTTGTGAGCTACCTTGTGGTTGCTGAGAATTGAACTCAGGACCTCTGGAAGAACAGACAGTGCTTTTAACCGCTGAGCCATCCCTTTGTTTTGTTTTCCATGACAGTCTTGCCATATAACAGTCCAGAATGGCTGATGGAACAGCAGTCTTTCTGACTTGGCCTCCATGATGCTAGGTGACTGGCACCACAACCAGCTCAGCCTTTCAAGCCTTTTTTGACTAGTTAGAAACTTGGCAGGGCTGGAGAGGTGGCTCAGAGGTTAAAAGACTGGCTGCTCTTCCAGAGGTTCTGAGTTCAATTCCCAGCATGGTGACTCACAACCATCTTTAATTATACGTAATAAAATTCAAAACAGGAAAAAGAAAAAAGAAACTTGGCATACCCCAGTCACAGTGGCACACTGCTGTAATCCCAGCACTTGGGGAGGAAGTGGCAGGTGGATCACCGTGAGTCTGAGGACAGCCTGGTCTACAAAGTGAGTCCAGGAGAGCCAAGGCTGCATAGAGAAACCCTGCTTTGAAAATCCGAAAAACCCAAAACAAACAAACAAACAGAAACAGAACTTGGCATACAAAAAAACCATTATCATAGAATTCTGCTAGGGAATCAGGGACCCACTGATGGTGCTCAGTAGACAAGCATTCAATGACTTAAATTTCTTCCATAGTTATGACATCCTAGACACCTTAAAATGACGAAAGGCTGAGTGTGCTGCCAAATGTAATCCTAGTATCCAAAAGGGTGATAAGAGAATTGCAAGAGGGTTACATAGTGAAGCCATGTCTCCAAAAGAAGATTGTGTGTGTGAGCCTGTGTGCTGAACTCAGGTCCTCATGAAGAGCAGCAAGTACTGTTAACTTCTGAGCTGTCTCTCCAGTGGAAACCCCCCCTACACATCAATCACTCTTAGTAAGGTGATTAATAACCATGCCTAGTGTGCTCAGAACAATTAGACTGGCCACTAAAACTTGAACAAAAGGATACTTTTGTGGACAAAGACAAGGTTAGTTTGGCCCAGCTGGAGAGCAGTCACCATGGCCGTTTTCTCATCCAGTAGAGCCACCTTTCCAGAAGGATGCCCTTTATCTGTAACTCTGTGGTCTTGCAGTTCTAACGTGTAATGTTCCAGGGGAAAATTCACCTCTGTAAGACACGAAAGGCAGACCCAGGTTAGAGCAGCAACCACTGCAGCCAGAGCGCTGGTCCAGCACTGTGTGAGAAGACAGGGCGTGGCTGTCGCAGGATAATGGATCTCATGGTGAACCTGAGACTGTGACCGGGAAAAACCTGTTTCTTGTTTGATGTGGCTCAGCCCTAACACACACATTTCATACAAGAACTTTCTATTTCTTGTAAACAGGTGATAATGGTGTGACTCGGCCCTAGCACACACCTTTAATCCAAGAGCTTTCTGTACACAGGATTTAATAGTTAACCCTAGGTCAAGAGGATTGAGGGACTAAGTAGAAAGGAAGGACTTTGAGAGAAGAGTATATAAGACAGTGTGGAGAAGAAGGGGGTTTTTTGCATTTGGTTTTTCCCTTCTGAGATGTGAGCTGAGTAGTAGGGTGCTTTCTCTGCCTCTCTGAGCTAGCAGGTTTTCACCCCAGCATCTGGCTCCTGAGTCTTTATTGGTAAAATTGAGCGATTGGGGCTTTCTTTCTTTAAAACAACACATTGGACCTGAAATCAATGGTAAGAGCTGTTTCTAATGCCTTTTCCCAATGGTGACTCTGTAGTCACTGGAGAAGAGGGATGTCATGACCCAAGCATTGACTTAGACACCTGAAAACCAGTGAGCTGCTGAGTGTGCTGCTGCACCCCGTGATCCCAGCAGAGGCAGGAAGATCAGGAGTTTGAGGCCAGCCTAGTTATCTGGGGACTTTAAGGTCAGCCTGAGTTTATCTGAGATACTGTCTCAAATGATGGCAACAGCCAGGCACGGTGGTGCATGCCTTTCATTGTCAAAGCAGTCTGGAGGCAGAGGCAGGTGGAGCTCTGTGAATTCAAGGTTAGCCTGGTCTACACATGCTTCCAGGACAGCCAGGGCTATAAACAGACGCGACCTAAGGGGGGAAACACACACATGAATAAAGAAAGAAAGAAACAAATAAAGGCAATGGTGGGGCTAAAGATAGGGCTCAGTGGTCAAGGTGTGCACTGCTCTTCCAGAGGACCGGAGTTCCGTGCCCAGCGCCCACATCAGATGACTCACAACCACCTGTTAATCCAGCTCCCAAGGGTCTACCACCCTCTCCAGGACTCTGTGGGCAACTGCACTCACACGTACACACAAGCACACACATGTAAACACAGTTAAGACTAAAATAACCTAGTGAGCTGGGTGCATGAGCACTAAGTAAGTATGGGAAGGACTAAGCGAATGGAGTTCATATAATTTGTTGGTGGGCTTGTGTAGCCCATAGGCTAGTAAGCTTAGCTAATGGGCTTATGGAGAAACAACTCTTTTTTTTTTTTTTTAAAGATTTATGTATTTATTACGTATACAGTATTCTGCCTGCATGTGTGCTAGCAGACCAGTAGAGGGCACCAGATCTCATTATGGATGGTTATGGGCCATCATGTGGTTGCTGGGAATTGAACTCAGGACCTTTAGGAAGAACAACAGTCAGTGCTCTTAACCTCTGAGCCATCTCTCCAGCCTGAGAAACAACTCTTGTTGAGAGCACCACAAAGGTCATCCCAGACCCTCTGAGAAACTCTCCACTCGCCCCATCAGCTGATAATTCTGGGCTGGTATCTTAACAGTGAAGGCAAGAATGCCAGTGTCTCCGGACCATAAGCATCATTAGCCAAGTGAAATAAAATCAATAAGCTCTTCAAAAATTGCAAACTCTGGGTACTTAGAAAGATAAACAAGTGGTTTTGCCTGTGGTGGGCGCAGCACAGGCAAAGGCTTTAAGGGGTGGGCCACGGGAAAAGCTAGGCCATCTTACCTGTCATTCTCCCTTGAATCATTTTTGCAACTCGGTATTTAATGTAGGCTCCCACTAAGAGATATGTATCGTGGGATGGTATGAGAAATATGTTCTCCAGAACAAGCAGCCGGATCAACGCTGCCGCCACCTTCTAAAAGACGAAAAGAAATTAAGCAAAAACCTCCTGCCTTGTTCAAAGCTTACTTTTTGTTGTTCGTTTTTGCTTTTACTTTTTGGGACGGGGTTTCTCTGTGTAGCCTTGGCTGTTCTGGAACTGTAGTAGCCTTGGCTGTTCTGTTCTGTAGTCCAGGCTGGCCTCGAACTCACAGAGGTCCCTCAGCCTCTGCCTCCCTGAGTGCTGGGATCAAAGGTGTGCGCCACCACCGGCAGGCAAGCTTACTTTTAATAAGCTAAAAAAATAGTTCTCACATTTATTTGTTTTGCATTGTGTGGGGACGTGACTGTCACAGGGCATGAGGGGAGGTCAGAGGACAATGTGCAGACGTCAGTTCTCTCCTCCCACTACGTGGCTTCCGGGGCTCAAGCACAGGCCGTCAGGCTGGGGTCGCAAACGCTCTTTCCCACGGAGAAATCTCACCAGCCCACTTTTCATAAGTTTAAAAAATGATTTCCTAATATTCACAAATCATTTCAGGTTAACCTGGAGGTGGTCACGGAAGCATCTGAGATGTTAATCAAAGGCTCTCCGGCTGCCCCTCTCTGTCTCCAGCTCCAGCTCTGCCCATGTCTCTGTCTCTCCGTTGCTTTCCTTTTCTCCCTCTCTCTTCAACTGACAGGCCCTGTTGTGCAGGTTAGCGCAAACAGGTAGCAGGTGCGAAAGCAAGACTCAATTATGTTCTTTTCTTTTTCTTCCTTCCTTTCATTCTTGTCTTCCTTCCTTCCTCCTCTCCCCCTCCCTTCCTCCCTTTCTTTCTTAAAATGTTTAAGATTTATTTTAGTTTTTTTTAATGTGTGTGTCAGTGAGCCATGTATGTGCCTGGTGTCTTTGGAGGCGAGAAGAAGGCGTTGGATCTCCTGAGAGTGAGACTGTGAACTGCATGTGGGTGCTAGGAATTGAACCTGAATCCTTTGGAGGAGCAGCGAGTGCTTTTAACTGCTGAGCCATCTCTCCATAATCAGGTTAAGGGCATCGCTAGGGAGCCTGCACAGTTGTTCTTTGGTCATGTAAGTTAAATGCTTCTCAAAGTCGATTGTTGTTCCTAACTGTATTTGTTAGCTAAAATCTGTAAGTACACTACAACAGGAAGCTGGGTAAAGTGTTACAAGTCTATAATCCCACAATTTAAGAGGCTGAGGCAGGAGGATCAGAAGTTTGAGGCCAGCTTGGGCTACAAAGAGGAACCCAGCTTTAAGAACAAAAGAGACCCCGAGCTGGGGAGATGATGGTCCCATCACTTCACTCCTTGCAAGACAAGCATGAGGTGGTGAGCTTGACAGGTGGATCCTCCAGGGACAACCTGGAGGATCAGCTGTGAGTGATCAGTTTGAGGCTCATTCAGTGAGCCTCAAAAAGTAAAGTGGGCAGCTCCTGGAGCGCAGCCAAGGTTGACCTCTGCTCTCCACAAACACATGTGCACACATATCAACAGAAAACTCCCACTAAAATAAAGAAATAAATGCAGAGTTGAGGATCTAGATACATGCATGTCATCTCAGCACTGAGGGGGTTGTGGTGGGAGGGTCCCTGTAAGCAGGAGGTCATCCTAGGCTACAAAGTGAATTCCAGGCTAGCCTACACTACAAAACCAGATCCTTTCTCAAAGTTGGGTGGTGGTGGCACATGCCTTTAACCCCAGGATTCCCAGGACTTGAGAGGCAGAGGCAGGCAGACCTCTGAGTGATAGGTCAGGCTGGTTTACAAAGTGAGTCCAGGACAGCCAGGGCTTCAAAGAGGAACCCTGTCTCAAAAACCAAAACAAAACAAATGTAAAAATAAGGGCTGGAGGTGGTTCAGTTGTTAAGCGCTTGCTGTACAAAATGAGGATCTAAATTCAATCCCCAGGACCCAAGTAAAACAGCTGGGCATGGTGGAATGCAAAGCTAGGGAATTAGACACAGGAGAATTTCTGGGCCTCGCTGGCCAGCCAACCTAGCCAACCCACTGAGCTCTAGGCTCAGTGAGAAAGACCCTATCTCAAAAATTAAGGTGGAGAAGCTGGGTGGTAGTGGTGCATGCCTTTAATCCCAGCACTCCAGAGGCAGCGGCCAGCCGGATCTATACAGAGCAAGTTCCAGGACAGCCAGGACTACACAGATAAAACTTGTCTCAAAAGAAAAAAAAAAAAAAAAAAGAAGAAAGAAAGAAAGAAAGAAAGAAAGGAAAGAAAGAAAGAAAGAAAGAAAGAAAGAAAGAAAGAAAGAAAGAAAGAAAGTAGAGCCAGGTGCAGTGGCACACACCTCTAATGCCAGTACTTGGGGAGGCAGAGGTAGGCTGACCTCTGGGAGTTTGAGGCCAACCTGGTCTACAAAGCAAGTCCAGGACAGCCACTACACAGAGAAACCCTGTCTCAAAAAACCAGGAAAAAAAAAAAAAAAAGGAGGATAAACAAATCTTTGATTAAATACAAGTACATCACAACAAAACTACGGATACAAAAGAGGTATGGTAAAGCTGTGAGATGGCCCAGTGAGTTAAAGGCTCCTGTCAAGCCAGCCTGGGGACCGCTCCAACCCACATACATGTGAACAGGGGGAGCGACTCCACCCCGCTGTCCTCTGAGCTTCGCAAGCACGTCACGGCCCGAGGCCACTAGTAAGTGAACGATACATTTAAAAATGTTTAAAACATAAGTTTGAAGAAAAAGAAGTTAAAGGCAAGTCACTCATAAGGGCTGGCAAATCAAAGGCAGGTGAGAAAGGCAAAGACTGTTCTTGAAAGATGCAGCACCCTTGTTAAAAATTAAGAAGAAGCAGGAGTCAACCGATATTCTCTTCGAGAGATTAGGAGGGAAGGGGGGGCAGGACATGGAGAGAGAGAGAGAAAAGGGAAGGGGATGGGGCACCCCAAGACAGAGAGAGACACACAGAGAGAGAGAAAGAGTAAGAGGGTAAGAGAGAGAAGTAAGAGAAAGTAAGAGAGAGACCACGTGTCGGGGTTGTCCCTTTAAGGGGCAAGGTAACCACGCCTTCCAGGTGTGGCCACCTGACTGGAGACACATGATGACATCATAGGTTGCTGGGTAACACAGGAGCAGGTTGTGTTCCAAAATACTAACAACCCCATGTTCCAAGTCCTTCTCACAGGTCTGGCATTTCCACTTGACCTTAAAAAAAAGTTGCGAACCGCAGTTTAGGGGAGACAGAGCATCTACACTTCTTCTGCGGTTCTTGTTTTCCGTGGGCTCTCGCTATGTAGGCCCAGAGTTCAGACTCGATATGCAGTCGACCAGCTACATTTCTGTTGTTGTTTTTGTTTTCAAGACAGGGTTTATCTGTGTAGACCAGGCTCGCCTCAAACTCAGAGATCCTCCTGCCTCAGCCTTCTGAGTGCTGGGATTACAGCATTGCGCCACCTCACCCTGCTGGCTGACCATCTGGATTTCTAAGATGGACCCAAGTTTAAAATGTGGGGGAGATAGCTCAGTCAGTAAAGTGCTGCTGCATTTGCATGAGGACCTAAATTTGACCCCCAGCATCTACATAAAAGCTGGGTACAGCCGCACACTTCCGTAATCCCAGTGCCGGAGAGGTGAAGACTGGAGGATCCCAGGAGCTCACAAGCTAGCCTGTACACTGGACAGGAGAGGCCTGGGCTCAATGACAGACCTGTCACAAAATAAGGTGGGGCACTCTCTTACTGTCTCCCTCTCACTCCCGGTTGTCATAAGTAAGCAGCCTTCTCCTTTAACACACTCTCCTGCTCCCATTTTCCCTCATCACAGGCTACAGAAATGAAGCAAGCTGACTGGAGACTGAAACCAATTTAACGGTGACCAAAATAAATGTTTCCTCTACTGAGAAATAAAAGGGGTTTGGATTGGTGTTCAGTGCTGCACTGGCTGGTTTGGGGGTTAACTTGACACAAGCTAGGATCATCAAAGAGGAAGGAGCCTCAGCTGAGGAAATGCCTCCATGAGATCCAGCTGTGAAGCTTTTCTCAATTAGTGAGCACTGGGGGAGGGCCCAGCCCATTGTGGGCGGTGCCATCCCTGGACGGATGGTGCTGGGTTCTATAAGAAGGCAGGCTGAGCATTCTAGGGGAAGCAAGCCAGTCAGCAGCACCCTCCATGGCCTCTGTATAGCTTCTGCCTCCAGGTTCTAGCCGTGCTTGAGTTCCTGTCCTACTTCCTCCAGTGATGGACTATGATCTGGAAGTGTAAGCCAAATAAACCCTTCCCTCCCCAACCTGCTTTTTGATCATGGTGTTTGTCGAAGCAATAGAACACTAAGACAAGTGGTTAAGAGTACTGGTAGCTTCTGCAGAGGACCTGGGTTCAATTCCCAGGAGTTCCTGGGCATCCAGGAGCATCTTCCAGCTTGCAAGAGCAGCAGGCACACACGTGGTGGGAGACACATGGACAGCCAAACACTCACACACCTAAAATAAAATTTTAAGTTTGAAGTAAGCTAAGCCTTGAGTGGGCTTGGTAGCGCATTTCTTTAATCCTAGCACTCAGGAGGCAAATGTTGGAGAAACTCTGAGTTTTGAGGCCAGTCTGTTGTCATAGTGAGCTCCAGGACAATAGAGAGAGACCGGTCTCCAAAAAGCCCCCAAAACTTACAAAATGCAGTTAGATTTTTTTTTTTTAAAGTCAGCAGATGGGGATAGCTCAGTGGTGAAGCACTGGCCTGCCCTTTGGAAGGCCTGGGTTTGCTCCTCAGCGTTACCTCACTCTTCAGCCCTGGTGGCACAGATAACCCTCCTGAGTGCTGGGATTAAGTGCCTGAGACACCACCACATTCTTGAACGGCTTTTTCTTTATCTTTTCATTTTGTTTTGGTGGTGGTGGTGGTGGTATTTATTAATTTCTGTGGTGAGGGGTTTGAGAAAGAGTTTCTCTGTATAGCTCTGGCTGTCCTGCAACTCACACTGTAGAACAGGCTGGCCTCCAACTCACAGCAATCCGCCTGCCTCTGCCTCCTGAGTGCTGGGCTCAAAGGTGAGCGCTGCCACCACCACGCAGCAAAATAACTTTTTCAAGCAAACGATTGCCTGTTGGCTCAAATAATAGCAGGCAGGGTTCTACTATATTCCCCAGGACGAGACTTCAGATGGCTATTTCTAGCACAGGCTGCTCACCTTGTAGAAGGGCTCATAAATGCGGACTTTTACCACAGCAGCTCCAGTTCTCATCCCAGATACCAGAATCACATCTCCTTGTCTCTCGTCTCTTTCCATCTCAGCTATGTAGTCAGGGGGAGAATATTCTGCTTCCGAGAATTTCAGAATCCTGGAGATACAAAGTCAGATTTGTGTCTAATAGGGCTAATGGTCTTCTAAACTTTGGTCTCTATGAAGCCTGTCTGTGTAGACAGCTCTGAAATACCTTTGCTTGCCTGTGAGCCTAAAACTGTCCCTTTCCCTCACTCAGCTCCCCCACCCCAGGGTTTCTCTGTGTAGCCCTGGCTGTCCTGGACTCACTTTGTAGAGCAGGCTGGCCTGGAACTCAGAGATCTTCCTGCCTCTGCCTCCCAGAGTGCTGGGATCAAAGGCATGCACCACCATGCCCAGCCACGAATTAAGTTTTTTAATTTCTGATTTCCAGAAGAACTAGCCCATGGCTAAGACTGCTATGGAACTACAGTTTGGGCTGTCTGTTATCTGTTCTTTGGTACTGAAAACAGAATCCTTTTTGTTGTTGATTTTATTTTATTTTAATATTTTAAGACGACCCCACTGTGTAGCCCTGGCTGGTCTGGAACTGACTAAATAAACCAAGTTGGTGTGGTAGTGCATGTCTTTGATCCCAGAACTTGGAGGCAGAGACAGGCAGATCTCTGTGAGTTTGAAGCCACACACACACACACACACACACACACACACACACACACACACACGGCTGTACTCACACATACACACACAAACTGACTTAGCTTTGACCTTAGAGATCAGCTTGCTTCTGCCTCCCAAATGCTGGGACTAAAGGTGCTTTCCTTTAGTCTAACACTCTAATTCAGCCTGAGCAGACAGCCTGACCTCAGAGATTCCCCAACAACTGCTCATCCTAACTCTCATGAAGAGTCCCACATTTATCTCCTGTCTTCTACTGAAGACATCTGCCCTAGTGAATATACTTATTTAAAAAAGGCCACACAGCAGGGTTATCAGGGTCCACACAGCTGGCTGAGGTCCAGTGTCACACAGGAACACTATTGTGGGCTTCTACCTTACCTGATCTTGCTTGATAGCTCTTCTCTTGCTGACTCCTTGTCCTGTGCAATGCTCCACTCAAACACCATGCCTGCCAGGGTACTAAATGTGTTTCCTGTAGAGAGCAAGTTAAAAGTCAGCAAGACAGAATCACATCTTCCAAAACATTCAAGTGTCTCCAACAAGAAAGGGAACTAACTAGAAAATAGTTTTAGGTATTTTTCTGTAACAACAGCACTTTTATTAATCAACTAAAACATACACTTGAGGAAGATCCTTACACAGACAATGTGAATGCTGTTCTACCAGGCTTTTTTTTTTTTTTTTGTGACCATGCTGGCCTCGAACTCAGAGATCCACCTGTCTCTGCCTCCCAAGTGCTACCACACCCAGACTTTTTCAAGTCTTAAAACCGAACCCAGTAGTCTTGGGCTACTGAGGTGGTTTAGTAAATGTAGGTGCTCACTGTGGAAGCCTGGCAGCCTGAGCTCCCTCCTGTAGCAGAGGTCAGAGGGCTGTCCTCTGACCTCCACATGAGTGCCACAGCACAGCACACATAGACAACCCAGTAAATAAAATTTCAAAGTCTGTATACTGAATAATTTACAAACACAATAGTGACGACTGGTTTTAATGTCACTTTATAGCATTAGGGTCTTAGAGTTAAAGCTACATAAAATCATCCTCAAGAAAGACTTAATAGCTTGGCAGCTGTGACGCACGCCTTTCAATGTCAGCTCTGGGAAGGCAGAGGCAGGCAGATCTCTGAGTTCAAGCCCAGCCTGGTCTACAGAGTGAGTTCCAGGACAGCCAGAACTACACAGTGAGACCCTCAAACAAACAAACAAATAAGTCAACCCTGCCTGCCATGCTTGAGGGCCTGAGTTTGAGCCCCAGCCATGTGATAGGAAGAGAGAACTGTTTCTGTTTCTGGATGGTCAACGTGAAGGAGCAGTGCTCTATTCTAGGCATGCTTTTTCTCAGATCATTTCTAGTCTCTTACCTTTTGCATCCAGGGCCCTCACCATAAGTTCCAGCGGGGCATCATCCACATACAGCTCCCGGGTTCGGGATACAATTTCAATGCTGTCTATCACATCTACCTTAACATCACAGCGTAGTTCATGGTCCGTCACTACAATGGAGCAGAAAGCTGCCTAGTTAAGTAAAACAGGGAAATGATTTATTAAAAGTCTCAGAAGGTTATAAAAAAATCTGGCAAGTGGGGTGCAGTAGTGTACACCTGTAATCCCAGCACTCAGGGAGGCAGAGGCAGAGGCAGAAGGATCTCTGTGAGTTCGAGGCCAACCTGGTCTACAAATGAATCCAGGACAGCCAAGGCTACACAGAGAAACCCTGTCTCAAAAAAAAAAAAATGAAGAATGAATGAATGAATACATAGATGAAAGTCTGGCAGCCAGAGCTATATAGAGAGACCATATCTCAGAAAAACAAAAAGGAGCTTCTGTTTTGTGAAATGGCTCTACGGGTAAATGTGCTGCCAGGTCTTGAGGATAAGAGAACAGAAGAGTGACTACTTTTTTTAAAGTGTTTTATATGTGTGTGGTCTTTTATCTGTATTTATGTCTGTGCACCGTGTTCATGCAGTGCCCAAGGAGGCCAGAAGAGAGCATCGGATCCCCTGGATGTGGAGTTATAGGGGGCTGTGAGCCACCATGCAGGTGCTGGGGGTTGAACCCAGGTCCTCTGGAGGAGCAGCCAGGGCTCTCCGCTTTTCTCAGGGCCAAAGAGCAGTAGGTTTTTCTTTGTTTTGGTTTTGGGTTTTTCGAGACAGGGTTTTGCCATGTAGCCCTGGCTGTCCTGGAACTCACTCTGTAGACCAGGCTGGCCTCAGAGATCCGCCTGCATCTCCCTCCTGAGTGCTGGGATCACAGGTGTGCACCACTGAGTCCCGGAGAGCAGTTTTTGGAGTTGGTTCTGGATGAGAGGCCTGCTAAGAGCTGTGTTTTAGCCACATCCCTGATTCTGTAGCTTTATTGTAGGATAACATCTCTTGTATGCCAAGTTTCTGACCAATCCAAAATGCCTGAACAACAAGGCTGCTTGCAGGGGCAAACACCTGGCATCACAGAGGCCAAGGCGGGAAGACTGCTTCACGGTCAGCCAGTCTGGGCTGCTGTATCGCAAGACCCTGTCACAAAAACAAAACCCAGAGCTGGATCTGTGTTATTCCTTGTCTTTTAAAGTAGCATTTTTTTCTTTTATCTTTTATAAAATTAGGGTAATAGGCTTTTTCTTTTTTGTTTTTTATTCAAGACAGGGTTCCTCTGTGTAGCCTCGGCTGTCCTCACCTGGGATTAAAGGTATACACCACCACTGCCTGGCTCCTGAAACTACTTTTGAAAATGTTTTATGTGCATGGGTGTTTGATCTTTGTGTGTATCTGTTGCAGGATATTTGATCCCATTGTGAGCCGCAAGTTTGTGAACTGTAAAAACCTGTTTCCAGTTGTGGAGCAGCTTAGCCCTCAAATACACCTTTAATCCAAGAACTTCCTTTTTCTTTCTTTCTTTCTTGTTATTTCTTTTTTTTTTTTTTTTTTTTTTTGGACACAGGGTTTCTTTGTGTAGCCTTGGCTGTCCTGGACTCACTTTCTAGACCAGGTTAGCCTGCCTCTATCTTCCCGAGTCCTGGGATTACAAGTGTGCACCACTGTGAGGCTCAATCCAAGAATTTTCTGTTTATTGTAACCAGAAGGTTGTGGTGTGGCTCAGCTCTAGCACACACCTTTACATAAAAAAGCTTTCTGAAAACAGGATTATATAAAGTTAACCCTAAGTCAAGAGGAAGAGCAAGCAAGCAGCTGATGGGGATTAAATAGGAAGGACAGACTTTGAGTTGAAGAGTGTTTAAGACAGCATGGAGTAAAAGAAGGGGCTTTTGGCTTTTGGCTTTTTCCCTCTGGGGCATGAGCTGAGTAGAAAGGCTTTTTCCTCTTGGGACATTGGCTGAGTCTGGTGGGTGCTTTCTCTTCCTCTCTGAGCTAGCAGGATTCACCCCAATATCTGGCACCTGAGTCTTCACTGGTAAAATCAAATGAGGAGATTTTACTGTTTTACAACAATATATGTCTGTGAACGATTTGCATACACTACCCTTGGGGGCCAGAACGGGGAAAAGATTCCCTAGAACTGGAGTTACAGAGGTTTTGACCAGACACTGAATCCTGGCTCTCTGAGCCACCTCCCCAGCCCCTGAAACTGCTTCTTATATTCACAAACAAGAGAATACATTATAGATAATGAAGGTCAGAATTTTAAAAAATTATTTCTTTCTCTCTCTTGGTGTGAGTGTACATGCATGCCATGCGAGGCATATGGATATCAGTAGACAATTTTGTGGCTCAATTCACTCCTTCCACCTTTACATGGGTTCCAGAGATCAAACCTAGGTCATCAGGCTTGGTGACAAGTACCTTTACCCATAAGCCATTTCACCAGCCCAGGTCTGTCTTTCGGAGCGCAAAAGTTGCAAACAAACAAAGTAAAAAAATCAAGAATGAGCCCAGATTAGAGTTAAAGCCATCACTATGAGTGCACATGCATTTTAATATATATGGATATATATATATAAACACACAGAGAAGTAAATGTAGAGATGTGTACACACAGGCTGGTGTGTGCTTGTTTCTCTCTTAGCTCTGTCCACTACCTTAGCACCAAGCACACCAGCATTTGTTTTCTAAATATAACTCTAGAGCTCAAAAAAAAAAAAAAAAAAAAAAAAAAAGGAAGTGCTATGCTGGGTCCATAGCTTAGTTGGTGGGGTATTGGACTAGCACAGAGGAAGCCCTGGGCTCAAACCCCAAAACTGCATAAGCACAGAATGGTAGTGCACATTTGTAATCCCTTCAGAGGTGGAGGCAAGAGGATCAGAAGTTCAGGTCGTGCACACTGACTCAGAGGCCAGACTTACCTTTAGAAAAAAAGCAAGGAAGTACAGTAGAAAATCACACAAATAAGGGCACATCCAAAGGCCATAGGAGCCAACCTGAAGGATACCACAAATATGTGGTCATGATGGTACACACTTTTAATCCCAGCACTCCAAAGGCACAGGACAGCCTGGTCTCCATAGTCAAGTCAGGCCAGCCACAGCTACATGGTAAGACCCTGCCTCAAGAAACAATAGCCACAAAACCCAAACGAACAAATCCTGTAACATACCCACTTCTCGAGCAAGAATAATACTGCTGAGACGTACAGGTTGGGTGGATTCAGAGACAAGAACAGCTCTTTGGGAACAAGAGGTACCATTTTCATATAAAGGCTCAATGGTAACTGCATCATGATGTGTGGAATGCCTGCCCCCCAAAAAAAAAAATAATGGTTAAGAACATATAATACATGGGTCAAGACAATACATGGAAGAAGTGTCTGTAAATCTCCTATGTTACATGTTGCTAGGACACAAGACCTAAAATGGAGACTGAGCAGAACCTTTTCCCAGTGAGCTCTGTGCAAAGATCTAAAATGTTACTGTATTTCTCCCACAATGTTTAAAGTAAGATTCATGCCAGGTGGTGGTGGCACATACTTTCAATCCCAGCATTGGAGAGGCAGAGGCAAGTGGATCTCTGAGTTTGGGACCAGCCTGGTCTACAGAGCAAATTCCAGGACAGCCAGGGCTGCACAGAGAAACAAAAATATAAGTAAATACACACAGTGTGGGATAACAGCATTGGGGCTGTTTGCAACAAGCTGTAAACCTAGAAGCTGAGCTGCTAAGATGGAAAGTTGCCTACATTCTGAGACCAAACAGAAATACAGAACCACACGCCTGTAATCCCAGGCAGATCACTGTGAGTTCGAGGCCAGCCTGCTCTACAAAGCAAGTCCAGGACAGCAAAGGCTACACAGAGAAACCCTGTCTCGAAAAATACCAATAAAAAAAAAATCATTATTAGCATCTTGGATGGATGGAAAGCTCTCAGAACGAGAATGATTCCCGAAGGATGAGCATCACCCGGGCTTATTCACAATAAGTTCCTTATACTTCATGAAACAAGAGTTGAAATTCTTGTACGCTGGGATAAAAACCTCACCGCTTCTTGTAGGAGGCAGGAAAGGGGCGGGGAGTAGCACCTAGCTGGAGGGCTTGCTGACCACGTGCAAAGCCCTTAGGATGAATGTTGGGTTATCTAAGGACGCCCTTTAGTTAACTCCCTCACGGATCAGGTAACCACATGACCTGCTACTGAGTTCTCTTTAATCAGGAAGAGCATCATCCCAGAGTTTACTGCCCAGGATCTTCCACTGAACCCCTGTACAGGGGGAGGGGCCCTCCAGTCACACGCGTGATGAATCGTGTCTTGTTACTCTGGTTTTGTCTTGCTGTCAGGGTCTTTTAACGTGGCTCTCATTTCACTCCATCAAATTAGGGAAAATAAACGCTGGAAGCGTCTGACACGGGGTGCTTTCCTGTGCCAGCAGCTGTTTACACTGACTAGCTGTCTCTCTGCTACTTACAGAGCCTCACAACTTAAGCTGTATCCCACCCACGGATGCCACGTCCGGGCCCCTCCAGACTGCGTGACCTTTTCCTCTTCGCTGTGGGGACAAGGTCGTGGGCTCTCTGCCCCGGGGCCCTCACCAGACGTAGCAGCCACGCTGGGCCTCCAGCAAGAAGGGCACCCGGCCTGGCTCCCGGCTGAAGGGCAGTAACACTTGTGGCACATTGAGTTTGTTGGCCAAGGTCCCAATCAAAAACAGGAAGTAGTGTGGAGTCAAGGAGAAAAGGAGCCCGAAGCCTTGAGGAAGAGGCGCCCCAGAGCCAACCATGGCGACCGCCTGGTCTCGGCTCCCACTCAATTCCACGTGGCCAGCACCAGCACCAACCAATCCTAAGCCACAGCGTCACGGGGGTGTCTTCTTGCTAGGAATTATGGGTACTTTCTAAATTCGTCAAAATGCTAATTTATGGAAATTTTGGGCACAGACTGAAAGGGTCACTTTACTGAATATTCAGTGGTAGACTTTTAACAGCAAAGAACCACATACAAAAGTCCAAAACAACTGGGCATCCCATTTCTCCTCCTGTTGTTTCTAGCGTTTGACTCCATTTTTACTTTTGTAATAAAACAGGGCAGAAAGACTGGGGTGAAACTCATGACTCGCATGTACAAAAGTCTAGGTTCAACCCTAATACTAAGAAACAAGTTACTTAATTTTAAAAATTGAAGTAATTTCCCTTCAGCATTAGTCTAGGGCATAAATAGGAAAAAAAAAAAAGTCCAATCTATAGGATAAACAGCTGTCCTTTGTAAAAGTAAATATGTTGTTCTTCTCTAGGAACCGAATTTATGTCCTGCTTTAAGACCACAATGCGGGAAACGCCAGACACTGGCCCCAGAAGCAACTTGGAAAGTCACTGTCTCATACAACACTACTTAGCAAAATAGTCCCTGGGAGCACTTGTTTTCTAGGGGTGTGGTGACCCATGGTAATCAGGAGCTAAGGCAGTGACACTCCCTGAGGTGCACCCACATAAAAACAGGCCACAGCCTGCCTCTCATCCCACGACACTGGGGAGGCAAGGACCAGGAGGGGTCTGAGTGCCAGCCAGTCTAGTGAGTTTGTGAACACTAAGTGCAACCGGACATCCTGCCTTAAAAAAAAAAAAAAAAAGTGAAAAGTGATCAAGAAAGACACCTGTTTCTGGGCCCCATGACCCCCCCCCAACAAAAACAATTCTAAATCTTTCCTCCAGGTATTCAAAAGAATCCTCAGGAGCATGAGCAACATCACATACTAAGGCGGCAGTCCATGGAGTTCATATGGTTGTACTGACGAATGTCCAGTCTGTTGGACATTACCTGACCACCACTCTATAGGGGATGGCATTACATCCGGACAAACTTCCACCCTACCTTTAAGATTCGGGTTTGCATGCTGAGTACATGTTGGCACAGTGCCACCGCATGACTGTGGCCGGCAGAGGCCGACCTGTGTCAGTCAGTCCTTTCACTGTGGACACCAGGATCAAACTCACATCTTCAGGCTCAGCTGGTTGGTCCCCTTCACCGGTCAGAGGAACTTTCTCTTTGCAGTCCAGGCTGCTCTGGAATTTATGCAGCCCAGAATGGCCTCAAATTTGTAGTATTCCCGTCTTTCCCAGGCCTCCCCACCCTTGCTGAAATTATGGTTTGAAGCCTGGCATACCCAGGGATTCAGCAGGAGCTAATCCTGCTGTTGTTGTCTTGTTCAAGAAATATTTTGAGCCAATGGTGGTATACACCTTTTAACCCCAGCAACCAAAAAAGAAAAAAGGATTTATTTTCTTTTTTTTGGTTTTTCAAGACAGGGTTTGTGTAACTCTGGTTGTTCTGGACTCAGAGATCCACCTGCCTCTGCCTCCCCAAGCGCTGGGATTACAGAAGTGTGCTACCACTCCAGGCTGAGCAGGAAACTTTAAAGCTGGGCATAGTAGCTTGTGCCTTTAATCCCAGCACTCGGAAAGCAGGTGCAGGTGGATCTGAGTGTAAGCCTGGTTTACATGTTAAGAACCTGGCCAGCCAGGGCTGCATACTATCTCAAACAAACAAACAAACCAAAAGCTAAATAATAATGCCTGCAAGTGTGTAGAAGCCAGAGGCGAAACTTGGATGCTTTCCTCAAATGCTTTCCACCTTAATTTTTTTAAAAAATTGAATTTTGCTGGGTGGTGGTGGTGGTGGTACACGCCTTTAATCCCAACACTCGAGAGGCAGAGGCAGGTGGATCTCTGAGTTTGAGGACAAAGAGCTACCCAGAGAAACCCAATCTCACAAATAAACTTTATTTTTCTTTTTGCACCAATTGTGGAGGTGAACACTTCTAATCTCAGCACTTGAGGAGCAGCAGAAGCAGGCAGAGCTCTTTTGAGTTTGAGGCCAGTCTGGTCTACACACTGAGTTCCAGACAGCCAGGCCTTTAGAGAAACCCTGTCTCATAAAACAAAAAACGAAAGAAAAAAAAATGTACTGAGTCTGTGCGTGAGCTTGCAGTTGAAGCGGACCACGTGTGCAGAAACCCTCAGGTGCCCTGGAACTGGAGTTACAATTGGCTGAGGCACAACTTGTGCTGGGAACTCTCTCCCTGCACCACCCCCTCTTTTGCATAAACAAGTGATCCTTGAGCCACCTGGGGCTGCTTGTTTTTCTAGACAGGGTTTCTCTGTATAGCACTGGCTGTCCTGAAACACTAGGTACTCAGAGATTACCTTGCCTCTGCCTGCTGGATTTAAAGTGTTTGACCTCACACATCCAACCAAGAGACAGGGTCCAGACTGAACTAACTGGCTGGCCAGTAAGCCCCAGGGATGCTCCCGTCTCACAGCAGGCTAGGGTGCTGGGACAACAGGTAATATGCTGTCCTTAGCTTCCCCCCACCCCCAAAGATTTATTTAAGCCAGGTGTGGTGGCTGACACTTGTAATCCCAGCACTCTGGGAGGCAGAGACAGGTGGATCGATGAGAGTTCGAGGCCAGCCTGGTCTACAGAGTTCCAGGACAGCCAGAATTACACAGTGAGAAACCCTGTCTTGAAAAAGAAAATTGTTTTTCAAAAAAAAAAATTACTTTTTTCTGATGCATGCACATCAGAGCACGTGATAGATGGTTGTGAGGCATCACGTGGTTGCTGGGACTTGAACTCAGGACCTCTGGAAGAACAGCCAGTGCTCTTAACCACTGAGCCACCTCTCCAGGCACATCCTTAGCTTCCTTATATGAGAGCTGGGTGAGCTCTTACCAAGGGCGCCACCTCCCAAACCCCACAGCCAGATTCTGAATCCATGTTTATTTTTTGTCTGCTTTCGATTTGTGCACTGTTTAATCCTGCTGTTGTCAACCACAGAGACTCTTAACCCTGGCTGTATAGCCCCTGTAAAGAAAGCACATTTTTGGTCTAATAAAGTCACGTAGGTCCGAGGGTGGAGGGACTGGTTCTTTATTCCAAAATGTCAATATTCAGTATCAAAACAGTTGCACTATGGGATTCTCTTCTTCCAGATGGAGAAGAATACAAACAAGCCAGGAAGCGGCAGGGTGTCGACCTAACAGGCCTGGAGGAACCACCTGAACATGGCGATTGGGTGGGGACACGAAAGATCAGCACACCAGCAGCCACAGACTGCAAGAATTTGGACAGGCAATGGGTTGGCCAAGGTAACCCAACCCCCCCCAAAAGCAAAATTTCAAAATAATATAAAATTTAAAAAGTTGTTTTTTTTGTTTTTTGTTTTTTTTTACATAAGCTATTCAAGATTTCTCCAGCACTGACTGACACAAAGCACAATGAGCTGGCACTTTAGAGACAGCAGCTTCAGGAAAGGGTGATGAGATGACTTTCCTGTGGCTAAATCAGTGGCACAAACATAATCTTCCTTCCCTTTCTCCCTCAGGGGTCACCTCAACACTAAGGGGCAACATGATGCATTTTGTGAGCAGCTGGAAAAGGGGTAGAGATGAGACAAGTCTGGGCTCACACCCAGGCTAAAGCAGCACACTTGCCTAACACCCACAGGGCCCTGGGAGCTGCGGGCATCTCAGACACCTCACCATCTTATTTGGTCACATCTGATGGAAAAGGTAAAAATAAAAACATGCGAAAAGTTGTTCACAGATATCAAAGCTGAAAACCTTCACAGCCCGGAACAGTTTTTTTGTTTTTGGCTAACTTCCTAGAATCCCCTGTTGTTTGGCTAGGCCTTGGTGCAGAGCACTGAGGTCTCCAACGGTGGAGTCTGTCTGGGTCTCAGCAAGGCAGGCCGGTTCCTGTGGTCCTCCTCTATGGAGGAGTCAGTATCCATTAGGCTGAAATGTCACCTTCCAACAGTGGAAGGACTGGGTTGCTGCTCCAAGCTGCAAAGTGCTGGGAATGTTACAAATGGTTGCTTAGACAAAAGTACTCAAATGTGCATGTCACAACTGCACTGAAGACACTCTGCATTGTGCTCACATTCCCTTAAATATTGTTCCCAAACATGTCAGCCCCTACAGCTGGAATTCTGGGAAGAGGCTGACACAGTTTTGTGAAAAAGACAGGAGGGGTAGAAAGGGTGGCAGGAGGGGAAAGCAGCCTTCAGTTAAAAAGATCAGCCCTCAGTTTCAAGGTCAGCTTCAGGCAGGCTGGCCTCTGGCGGAGTCAGGGTCAGAGGGAGGAGTAGCCATGGGGCGGGGGCTGGGGGTGCTCTACATCTCATTCAGGTCCAGCAGAGTCTGGTCCAGCATCCTTTGTGTACAGAGGTGTTCCTCTTTGGTGCACTTCAGCTTATCTAGTGGGAATAAAGAAGAGGAATTACACAATTTTCAAGCAATCCCCACCCTGAGCCTTGCTCCAGTTGCATGGAAGCTGCAGAAGCCAGCTACCGCAGCCCTGCGTTCTGTGGGCTCTCTGGCTTGCCAACTGAAGCCAAGGGAGTTTCTCTACTGCCTAGGGGAGGGAACTGGATTTAGCCATTTCCCCTCCTTCCAATAGGCAACCAAGAGACATTCAGCTTTCAGTCTCAAAAGGATCAGGCTGAAAGCATCTACTTTTTGACTCTGCCCACCTGAAATGCCACACTAGAGCGTGACCACTGCAGACAAAGGCAAACATCAAAATCTCAAGTAAAGAGCACAGGACAATCCTCCTGCAATAGGTATTTTTTCCACAAAGTGAAGGGGGCAGGAGTCCTCAGGTTTAAGTCAAGAATACTGCCCAGACACATTCTTGTAAGCAAAGCCCCACTGAGATTTTAGCAGAGTTATCAACAGAGCTGACCCGACAGTGACTTAAAACTAAACACAAAAGCAGCAAGAAGGAAAACTACCAGGCAGAAGGCCAGTGGTAAGACACCAAGCACTTCATCTGCTTAGACAGTGAACCACAGAGCTTCATCAGAACCCGAGTGATGGCAAACAGACCATCTCCACACTTCAGCATTCTTCCCACCCATTCCCACCCAGTCACAAAAGCCCAGCCCTGGGCCTGCAGATGGCGCACTTACAACACCTTGTCAAGCCAGTCTTTTTATTGTTAGAAAATATCCATGCAAGAGAGCAAACCCTACAGTTGGTGCACAGGTGAGAGGGCCGCAGCTAATGGCTTCCAAACTCCCCACTAAATCTCCCAGGCTCCTTCTTCATCACCCATCATCTCTTCTAGAATAGAAACAGCCATTGCAACTTCATGGGGGCCGCCAGGAAATCAACAGTATTCTAACTGCCCTCATCAGAAAGCAACCTGCTTAGGGCAAAACAGTATCTTTTAAAAAGGCAATCAATCAGCTTTTTGCTGGGGTCCAGGTCAGGAGTGTGGGTTTACTGGGCACCAGGGAGCCCTGCCCATCAGTCACACAGATCATGCAGCGTTAGCTTCAGCTCATTAGAAAGCAGGCGGTTTCGCTCAAGTTGGCTGTAGAGACGCTCTGCAGCGACAACAGAGAAGAGGGAAGAGGAAAGGAGAAACAGGAGGAGAGAGAGAAAAGGGGAGGTTAGTGGACAGCAGAGGCAAATGTGTCATTCAACTAGCTGGTCTACATAATGTGCACCACTCAGCAGCAGAGTGTGAGGGCCCAGAGCAAGAAGAGCCGGCCAGTTGGTGGGAAAACCAACAGAGGGATACAGCATGGAAGAATTTCAGCTGTAGGCGCATTCTGAGTGTGAAAAGACACTTCCTTCACAGTTATCTATGGCTGGGCTGAGACAGTCGCATGGCAGTACAGTGGACTTATAGGCAGTTAGCAATGAGGGTTCAGAAAAAGCAAAGGGCACACTATTTGAAACCATCTCACCCACTCAATCCTTCATTTCAAATGAAGTGTTACTGCAGTGCTGTACAGCAGACACCCTGAAGCTCTCCCCAATTCATGTTTAGGTTGCCCTTTATGTAAGAAACCATCTATCCGGGTCAGCAGCATACCCAGCAGTTAAAGGATACAAGCCAATTATGACTACTGTGAGGGTTAGAGAGGAGGCTCAGAGGTTAAGAGCACTAGTGCTCTCCCAAAGGACCTGGGTTCAATTCTAGCCCCAACACGGGAGCTCACAACCTGCTGTAACTCTAGTCCTAGGAAATTCAACGCCCTCTTCCAGCCTCAGGCACGAGGCACGCACGTGGTGTACAGACATACAGGCAAGCAAACACTCCCTCCCCCACCACCAGAAAATACAAAAACTCTATTAATTTAAGGAACATCATGCTGTCTCCTTGCCAAAGGTGATCACAGATTCCAGTCCAGGCCTGTGACCTATAGGAGAAGCTGGGGCTCATGAGAAAATTTTAGTTTTCTCTCTTGCTTTGAATATAAATGTCATGTCCACCACTATATATTTCAACCTTAAGAAAATCAAAGAAGGTGCTGGAGAGATGGCTCAGCAGTTAAGAGCACTGTCTGCTCTCCCAGAGGCCCTGAGTTTGATTTCCCCGGCAACCACATGGTGGCTCCCAACCATCTATACTAGGATCTGATGCCCTCTTCTGGCATGCAGGTGTCCATGCAGATAGAACACTCATAAATGAAATAAAAATAAGTCTGAAATAAAAATAAGTCTTCAAAGGACCTAGTTCTCATAGGCTACAGCTACTCATCAGTGGCTAGACTTGTTAGGTTTAAAAATAATCCCATGATACCAAGTTTTGTTTTGTTTTTCCTTATAACATTACTTAGATGTACATTAAACTCATGCTCAGGTCCACTGCCTTTATCTGCGTTTACAACTTAGAGCACATTTCAAGGAGAACATACTCCCCTCCCCCCAGCGAGAAAGATTCGTGCTCTGATGCTCTGGCTCAGCTCAAACCTGATCTTGCAGCTGTGGTCTCCCGAATGACTGTGACAACAGATGTGCACCACTCCACCCAGCTGTCGCTCACCTTATACCCAGAGATGCAGACAGGGAAGCAAAACTACTCTTGGTCCACCCCTACTATCAGCCCCTGAAGCTCAAGTTTATTTTGGTTATTTTTAATTTTTCTAAGACAGGCTCTCACTATATAGATCTGGCTGTCCTGGAACTCACTTTAGACGAGGTTGGCCTCAATCTGCCTGCCTCTGCCTCCTCAGCGCTGGGATTAAACGTGTGTACCAGCATGCCCGGCTTGAAGATCAAGTTCAACTTCCTATGTTTTTAGAGCCTTCTCTGAGTGTGGGTGCATATCCACATATAGAGATAGGGAGCTCAGAGGACGAGTAGGGATTGTTCGCCCCAGAGATCCAACCCAGGGCATCAGGCTTGGCAGCAGGCGACCACGGTGCTATCTTGCTGGCACTGACTACAGACAAATGGCCTAGCTAACGTTCTTGGTAAGTGGCACTGTCTCTCCTCTACCCCAGGGAAGAATATGGAAAACTGTACAGGGAGTCTGTTTTTCGAAGATTATGTATCGGGCTGGCTTCAAACTTGTGCGATCCTCCTGCCTCTGCCTTCCATGCCTCCATGACTGGCTACAGATGGGTTCTACTTTAACAGTGGCCAGAAGGTTCTGCAGGTATGTACTGGCTGGAACAACATGATTACATGCAGAGTCTTCCCCTGTCCTGTGACAGACGGGGAGTCTAAGCTAGTGGCCTGATGCCTGGCCTGGTTGAGTAGGAGACATTCTTGACCAACAGCAGGCACACAAACTCTCACCCCTCAACATATGTTGCTATGGATGTGTCTCATCCATATCCAACGTGGTTTTGTCCCCACACCGGTTTTAGGAAAGAAGGGTAGTACCCAGATCTTGTTCAACAGTCTGTTCCATTTAGAGAAATGATAAAGACTTTACCACTTAACAAAACCCCCAGTCGAAGCTCCCCTAAAGACTGCGGTTAGAAACCCAACTGCTCTCTGAGCCTGAGCTTCGAATGACTGAAATGTCGGTATTACATAGTATTAGTTCACGAAGGCCCTCCCTTCCCTGGGAAGCCCAAACAAGACTCCCTGGCTCACTCCAGCCATGCCCAGTTGAGGAGTTCTCTAGATAGGTCAGCAAGATAGCTCATGGTCACTTGCTGCTAAGCCTGATGCCCTGAGTTGGATCTCTGGGGCAAACCACTCCCTACGTGCCCTTTGACCTCCTATCTCTATATGTGGATATGCATGCTGCGCCTCACATTTGGCACCCACACACAATAAATTAAAAAAAAAAAAAAAATCCCAAGGAACTGTAGTATAGTCATGAAAAGAAGCTCCACCACTAGGTGACATCCGACCAAGCACAGTTGTTCCTCATTTCAACAACAGCAATGAGGGAAAAGAAACTCAGTTGGCTTTAGAGAGAAACACGCTAAGGAGCCAAGTGCTTTGCTCTGGTGTTGGCCCCAGCAATGAACACATACAGAAACAGGATGTGAAGCACAGAATTGAGAAGGACCTACCTGACACTAGTTCTCAAACTTCCCTGGGATAGTAGAAAGAGACCTACCAATAGGGTAAAGCAGAAGCCACGGAGAACGAGAAGCCACCTTTCCCTTTAGTCTGTTGCTCTTAACTCATTCTCTTTCCTTTGTAAACAACGCCACGGGTTGCTCCTCGAACCCTGTGCACACCAGGCAAACAGCCTACCGTTCAGCTATATCTAAGTCCCAGACTGCTTTCAGCTATTTACTTTGAGATAGGATCTCACTACATTCTCACCCTTGTGTTCTAACTCCTGTCCAATACCAAATGTCTTCAACTTTGCTGAGCAACAGCGTCATGGGACTACTTAAAGTCACATAACTATTTAAGACTGAATTCTAGCCTCACCACAGACATTTTCAACAGCCACAGAAACAAGTGACTCATACCAGACGTTACTCTACTGGGCACAACCACTTTAAAACATATTTACTGCTTTTCTTCTTTCACTAATGCTCTCCTGGCTCTTGAACGTTACCCCTTAACCCACCCTAATGCTCAACACATACCCTCAAACCGCTCAGCACTGGGAGCCCATCGCAGTTCCCTTCCCTCTCAATCTATCTGCTATCTATTCCTTCCATACTTCCAACTTCCTTCTATACTGCCCAACTAGGCTTTTCTCCTGATTTAACCTGTTCACACCTGCAGATGCTGGTTTTGTTTTCTTTTTTTTTTTTCAGGCTCTATGTAGCACAGGCTATCCTGGAACTAGCTATGTAGACTGGCCTCCTCTGCCCAAGTGCTGGGATTAAAGTTGTGTACCACCAAGGCCAACACCTGCAGATGTTCTTTATGGTTTTAAAGTGTTGGTGTAACTTAAAACTGCTTCCAATACCTCAGCATTCCAGATCTCTATCAGCCCCTCCGATTCCAGCCTCTGGATTTTGTTTTCACCTGCAAAACCTGTCAGTTTCTCAGACACATGCTTCTCTCGCTTCCCAAATCTCAAACCAGGACATTATTATGTCCCTACATCTTTAACACTGTCGCTTTCTTAGTCTCAAAGCCAGTAACCTAACTTCACTTCCATTTGCGTAGCTGTCAAAGTGTCATTTTACCAGACATGGCCGCACATGCCTCCCACACACCACTTTCAAGGCTGAAGTGAGGACTGCTGAGCCTTAAGTTAGCCTGGGCTACAATGTGAGACTCCAGCTCAGAAAACTAGCTAAACAGGTAAATCTGCAACCTAACCTCATATTTTCCAAAATACGGCATAGTCATGACTAGTAGTGTGCGCGGTACACGCAGTGTTATCTTGTGAACTTTAACTGGGATGTCTGCAACACGGGCTCAGCACAGTTGAGGATGTGTTCCCACTCCAGTGCACACATAAAACACACACACGTACTATTTTTTAATTGTAAAAAGATTATTCGTTTTGTTTTCTGAGACAGGGTTTCCTACATAGCCTTGACTGTCCTGGGAGTGGCTCTGTAGACCAGGTTGGCCTCAAACCCAGAGGCCATCTGTCTTTGCCTCTGTGCTGAGATTAGAAGTGCGCACACCACAGACCAGAAAAAGATGATGCTTTACAAGTTGATTTTTAAAGAATATCACTACACTGGCTGGCCCAGGACTGGATATGTGGACTGGACTGGCCTTGAACTCAGAAATCCATCCTCTGGGATTAAAGACATATACCACCCCCCCGGCCTTTTGATCAGGTCTTGCTGTGTAGTTCAGTGTGGCCTTAAACTTCTGATCTTCCTTCCCCAGTGTCCTGAATGCTGGGCACAGGCCTGCCCACCATGCCCAGATCCAACTTCTTGTCGCACACCTGCGCATAAACTACAGTGGCATCTCCACCACTTTTCAAACTCGAACAGAGCTTCCCAGGAGCACTTCAGCAACCATCGTGCCCCACGCCAACCGCCCTCATGGCTACTGTGTTTTTCTCTAGTTCTGCTTTTTTACCTTGTTTTTATTTAACTAGAATACTGAGTATCAACTATCTCAAACTGAATTCTGCTCATAAAAAGCCAAACCTGGGGCTGGTTATGTAGCTCAATGGTGTTTGCTTCAGCAAAATAAAGACAATGAACAAACCCCACCTAAACCAGGCAGAAGGAGGAATGCCATGAGCTCAAGGCCAGCTTGGGCACACACTGAGTTCTAGAATAGCCAGGGACAAGAGAGAACTGTCTTAAAAAGACAAAGAGCTCAAAAATTCCAATTTGGGGACCATCATGGAACCAGTGCCCCTCCCACTTAGCTCCCCAACCTTGACTATCTGCAGCTCACAGAGCAGCTTTAACTTTGTCCTTTAGATTCAGAGCAACCTGAGTGCAGGTGGCTCCTCAGCTGCATTCATGTCTACCAGGATAGGACAGTTAGAAAATATCAGTACCTGCAAATAAACCAACCTCTACCGAACCTCAGGGGCAGGAAGAAACACTATAGGTAGAAACTCAAGACTAGGGCAAACTTCTCTACCTAGCTGTATCTTTCCTTTCCTTTATTTTTTGGTTTTTCAAGACGGGGTTTCTGTGTAGCCATGGCTGTCCTGAAACTTGCCCTAGACCAGGCTGCCCTGGAACTCACAGAGATCCCAAACCACCCAAGCGCTGGGATTAAAAGGTGTGCACCACCACTGCCCGGCCAGCAATTTCTTAAACAAGATTTTATTTGTTTATTTTTTGTATATGAGTTGCTCTCTCTGCATGTACACCTGCACACCAGAAGAGGGTATTAGAGGGTATAGATGGCTGTGAGCTCCCATGTGGTTACTGGGATTTGAACTCGGAACCTCTAGAAGGGCAGACAGACTCTTAACCTCTGAGTCATCTATGCAGCCAAAATGACCCCTCTTTCCTTTCTTTCTTTGTGGTACTGGGGTTCAGACTAAGGGCCATGTTCTCTCCCTACAGCCCCATACCACATCCACAGCCCTGGATACTGAACAGAAAAGGCAAGTTTCAAATACACGCTGCTAAGAAACTGAAATACTACACAACATTTAGTTGTAATATCAAGTGTATCTGTTGTATAAACTCGAACAGCTCTGAAGTGTTGATATCCAAGAATTTTTCTAGTAGAAATTTAACAGTAAGTCATTACCCTCATGTTTGAACTATGTTTGACTGGTTGTTTTCATTTTTCCAATAATTTTTCGTGTTTTATATCTCATTAGAAACAAAGTTGAGGTAGCAGCCTTAAATAAGTGAGAAAGGTTTAAAGACCAAATGTCCATCTGATGAGAATTCAACCCACTAAGTTACACGGTTTTCTATGACTTGGGAGGATAGAATTGTTTAACTGTAAGGATGGATCCCACAGGCCCAGTGTGCTCAGAGGATGGAGTGTCTGAATCCCTGGCAAAGGACAGAACGCATTGACAACAACTCAGTATGGGGAAAAAGGCTTTAGGGAATGAAAATGCTCCAGGTAGACTATTTCAGAATTCAGAAGTAAAAGACTTAAGATGGTCTTAAAGGCTCGAGAAATAACTCTGGACTCCCTACCACGAGCAGCCTTTACTAGATCACCAGGCTGACAAGACTCCAATCAGCAAGTTTAAGTGTCAAGAAAAACACACACACAGAAGTAGCTTTGATTATACATTAGTCAGAAGAAGGGGAGCCTAACGCAGCTGTGCCCACATCACACTGGCAGGGCTCCTTCGTATGTGCACCAACAGCTTTGTCAACAACACAAATGCAGGAGGGCATAAGGCTTCTGGTAGCTTAACATTTTAATATGGGGTGAAAGCAAATATGTAAATTGCTTTGTGACCCCCCCCTCAAGCCTGCCCCCAGCCCTAAGGCTTTGGGAAACAGCCAGGCTGACCCAAATGGAATCCAGAGCGAGTAGGGTGTTGGGTTCCCCAAGGAAAGGGGGCAGATCCAGCACTGAGCAGAAACGGTGACAGTTTATCTGTATAAAAAAGGACACTCCAGGTGAGAAGGGCTGGCTCAACTGAGGCAGCAGCTTGAGAGGAAGGAAAAGGGGCAAAAGAGCAGCGGGAAAAAGAGAGCCAGACACTACAGGCTGCAACACTGGGCTGCTCCCAGGGTTAGCGCAAGGAAGCAGAGATTAGCATTAGGGATCAGATCCACAGCAAACAAATGAAGTCCCACAAAACTTTTGGTGCTGTTTACTGCTTGGCTTGCTTTGGGGCTCAGCTCAATTCTTAAACTGGCTGCTTCTCATCCCAGGGATGTCCCATTGTGAGCTTTAGTAGCAGGGCACAGATCAGGATCTCTCTCTCTCTCTCTCTCTCTCTCTCTCTCTCTGTGTCCTTGTTTGTTTTTTGAGACAGGGTCTCTCTCAGAAGCCCTGGCTATTCTGGAACTCACTTTGTAGTGAAGCCAGGCTGGCTTCATATTCAAGACATCCACCTGCCTATGGCAGGATCGAAGGTGAGCGCCAGCACACCTGCTGTGTTTTGCTTTTGAGACCCTGTCTTGCCATGCAGCATTAGCTGGCCTTAGCAGCTAGACTGTAAGGACTACCGCTGTGTGTCACCATACCTAGCTTTGAGAAACAAAAGTGAAAACTCAGTGCCAAGGAGAACTAGGCACAACGGCACGTGGTTGCAATCTTAGCAGTGGAGGGTGAGTCAGGACAATCTGGAGTTTGAGGTCACCATGGCTTACATAATTAGACCCTGTCAGAGCTCCATGGGAGAGTAAGAGAGGACACAAACTGCATCCAAGAGTAAACACCTCCCCAGGTTCTGCCAAACAAATAACCAGCACCAATGTTTCCCAGGCTGCACACTCTGCACCCTCACCCAGAGCCAGGGACCCCCCACTCAGCTGCCTGATAGTTACATAGAGGTCATGTCATTGAGGGCGTGGTCCAGCTCGTCGCTAATGGCCTTGTACTTCAGTTTCTGGGCATAAAGCTCGTCTGGACAGGCACAGGAACCACAAGGATAAAGTGAAAGGTATCAGAAGCAGATGAAGAGAGGGAGTCATTAGAAAATAGGAAAAATCTGTGTGAGTTCAAGGCCAACCTGGTCTAAAGTCCAGGACAGCCTGTCTCAAAAAAAAAAAAAAAAAAAAACAACAACAAAACAAACAAAGAGGAAAATAGGAAAAATGTAACTGTGGGTCTAACACCACGATGGGAAACAAAACAAAGCTTCTGGCAACTGTGACTGGCCATTTTCAGACTACTTTTCCCAATGGCCAACTGTACTTTCTAATGTCTCAAGTCAACTGTGGCAAGAACTGAGAACCTGAACATATGCCAGGCACCCGAGGACACCACTCCTGCACAGCCCAGAATCAGTGATAAAACTTACGGACGACAGAAAGAGAAAGCACACATGCGCGGTGACCAACTTCTGCCTAGTCAGCGTGATCAGTATTCACGGGCCCTGGGCTCTACAGGGCGCCTCCCCAAACCCTTTCAAAGAACATCCGGTCACCAAGAGCGTCTGTATCAAGGCAGTCCACGAGAAAAGACTTGTTTCCTTGTTAAGGTGGACAGACAAAACTGCCAGACTGCAAGAACAAGAAGGCCTGACGCTGTGCAACTGTGAGACGTGGTTACTATCTCCTGGAGCGGTGTCCCCCAACTTGAGTAAGAAGAAACAGCTCAAGCGGCCACAGGGTGACACACCGACTTCACTACCTTCTCAGCAGCGTGGCTTCCACTTTGACTCACAGACTCAAGAGTTGAGAAACTTAACATTACGAAATTGGGAGATAAATACAGCCATTAGATCTTTTTAGCGGAAAGGTGGCAGATTCTGGAAATAAGTGGCCTTATTAAAGGAAAAGATTAAAAATCCAACTCCACGGTTTGACCTACTTTCCCTCGATACAACACAGGGCAGGACACACCAAGTCACTACCAGTTCTCTGATGAACAGAGAAAAGGCTCAGGCTGGACGGGCAAGGCCTCCCTCCCGCACACACGCCATACCTTCCAAGTCATCAATGGTCTTTTCCAGCTTGGCTACCGATCTTTCAGCAAACTCAGCACGGGTCTCTGCCTGAGGAAATATAAGGCCAATCAGAATGAAAGATGGTTATTTCTTCCCCTCATGCCTGTAGGCCATTCAGAAGCAAGGCCAGCAAGGCAAATTACCAATGTAACATTAATGCTTTCTATCTCCCCACGTGTCAGCCCCTCAGCTCACCTCCTTGAGCTTATCAGTAAGAATCTTTATTTCTTCTTCATACTTGTCTTCTTTTTGAGAGTACTATTAAGAGAAGCAGAACACAAATGTCAGCGGAGAACCTGCAGAAAATCGTCATGTTACTCTTACATTGCTCATACACATTCTTTGATGGGGATTCAGTTTGGTTCTGGACTAAGAGCAAGGACCAGTTTTTGACAAAGGGTCCCAAGACCTAAACATTTCCAAATATAAAAATCGCAGAGTGAACTCCACTGGGACCCTCTTTTGCTTTTGTTAACAGACTTAACTTTTGACCTTACTCCTATCAACCCAAAGGGTTTTCTTTCTCCAACATCATCAGCAGAGATCCACAGTTAAAGCCCAATGATAGTAAGCGGCAGCCACCCGTCCTAACTACTGGGTGGATCGAGAGCTGGGGCTCTGCTTCCCCCAGCTGACTCTTCAGATTCTACAGAGCTCCTCTAACTGACCCGAGCACAGCAGCGTCAGCTCAATGAGCACACGACTGTAGGCCCCGGAGACCACAGAGTTAACTGAACCTAAGCCATGGAGGCAGACAGGAATTAGTACTAAACCTACACTCTGATGGACAAAGGTGGGAAGGAAGAGGACGATTTTCACTGGAGTATATGGAATGGGTATGCCTGTCATTAAGGGCAGGGCTGGGCCCAGGCCCCAAAGCCTGCCATCCTCACAAACCAGCCCTACCTTCTCCGCCTGAGCCTCAAGAGACTTGAGGTTGTTGGTGACATTCTTCAGCTCCTCCTCCAGCTCAGAACACTTACTGTGAATATTTTACATACCGCAGGAGAGGAAAGGGGAAAGAGGAAGAAATAAAAAAATAAAATAAAATAAAAATAAAAAAAAAAGGAGAGAGACACACAGATGTGAATTGAACCTATGTGTAGAGAGAGCTGGGCTGCAATCAGGGAAGAAAAGTTTCTGGGTAACCTGAGCAAGCATCAGCCCGGCCCCCTCTACCATGGCACATGTATGGCAGGGGCTGGACCCCCTGTGCTCAGAATGTTTTGCTCTGATAAAAAAAAAAAGAACACTTGAGAGAAATCACTCACTACCAGGAACAGGTTACAACTGCTCCTTGGGTGGTGGAGGTGGGGACAGATGCCCAACCCAAACAACCCCCCCAAATCACTGAAGGGAGGCAGAGGCCCTCTGGGGGAAGGCAGTGAAGCGATTAGGAAAGAAGAGATGAGAGATGCCAAGTGAGTGGAAAGGAATGGAGCATTCCATGGAGAAACGAGAAAGCACTCAACAAATCAACTGGTGGAGGGGAGGCAGCTGCAAAACCAAACCGAACTGAAAGAAAGCATACCACAGGCACGGAGCCTCTCCGTGGGCTTAATGGTTAGTACCTTTTCTTCAGCAGCACTCAGACACTTCAGGTTCTGGTCCATGAGTCTGATCTGCTCGTCCATCTCTCGGCAACGGCTGTTAGTGACAGTCACGGGAGTGGCACAAGCCAGGTTGTGGGGAAAAGGTTAAAAAAGGAAGAGCAAGAAAACAAGCCGCAAAATGGGGTGTGGGGTGGGTAAAAATAAACAAACAAACGGGAAGAAAACATCACCATGGTCATGATATGTCATGTCTGGAGGGAGGTGCAAGGAAAGCACAAACATACTCATCCATGCTGACTTTGTTACACAAGGCCAGGCTGGCACCAATGGGCAGCAGGTGATTTCTCTAAAGCCTTTGCTCTCAATTTCCCAGGCAGATTGGCAAAGTGGTAAAAACTGAGACCAGGTCTGAAGTCAGTACAGGCCAAGAAGGAAGAAATTCCAGGTGGAAGGACCCAATAGGATCTTCCAACTAGCTGTTTGCCATATTAGTCTCTATGTTCCCTCAATCTGAGAATCTTCCCGAGAATAAGCAAGCCTTGTTACCTGTTACTAGTCAAGATAAGAGAAAGCCCAAAGCCATTCTTAGAAGCTACCACCCTCCCGGGCCTGTTTAACAAGGTCGAAGGAATGCTGGTTTACTCGGATTAGTGCCCAAGCAGGAAGGATGGTCTGACAAGATCTGGAGACAAAATACTCACGACTCTGCCAGCTCGGCTCGTTCCTCCGTGCGTTCCAAGTCTCCTTCAATAATCACCAACTTCCGAGCCACCTAGAAGACAAGACCTTGGTACAGCTCAAGCAAGCAAGGGCAACAGCCCTTCATGGCAGTCTTTGCAGAGCCTCCACGTCACTGCAGAGGTGGCTCACCTCTTCATACTTCCTATCTGCCTCTTCTGCAATGTGCTTTGCTTCCTTTAGCTGGATTTCCTGGAGTTCCATCTTTTCTTCATCTTTTAGAGCCCGGTTTTCAATCACCTTCATACCTCTGCCAGAAACCGGATGAATACAGCAATGACTCTGAGGTCTGTATCAACTCCATTCTAAGAACTCAAAGTCACAGCCTTTAGAGTCCATTCCTGTTTGCCACCCAAATGGAAACTTGATAACACCCGAGTACATGCACCATTTAATTTAAAACATGGGCTAGGAATACAGCAGGTGTCTGGTATATGCAAGGCCCCAGTTCAATTCACACAGTACAAAATAGTACTAATATAAAATCACTACCATTTAAAAAGCAGATGTGGGGGCTAGGAGTGTAACTCGGTGGTAGAGGATGTGTCCAGCATAAGGTAGATGCCAGCTTCAATTTGCAAAAACAAAAACGGGTCTAGAACAGGATGTGGTGGCACAGGTCTGTAATCCCAACAACTTTGGAAAGTGGAGGCAGGAGGCTCAAGAGTTCAAAGCCAGTCTGGGCTACATGAGCTCACGCTTCAACAAAAAACCCAAACAAAACAAAAAAACAGGTCTAGAGAGAAATCTAGGTCAGAGCCACTATCAACTATTTTATTTGCAGTGCCAGGGATGGAACCCAGGGATGGAAGGAGAGTGATGCACCACTCAGCTACCCCACTGCCCAATTCTTTTGGAACTCACACGCCCTCGTGTCCCCCACATACCTCTCACTCTCATCAGCAGCCTTTTCTGCTTCCTCTAACTTCTGCAGAGCAGTGGCAAGGCGCTCCTGAGCACGGTCCAGCTCCTCTTCAACCAGCTGGATTCTGCGATTCAAGGAGGCCACCTCAGCTTCAGCCTTAAATCAATAGGAAAGGGAAACAATTGTGACAGCCCTGACTACTACGAAGAGGTTAGAGTCACACAGATCCTGTCTTGGCCCAAATGCTAAAAGATCTAACATACAGGAGTAGAAATCAACTTCCTTTTTTGCCATCTAAGAACTCCCATTTGTCCTACATGAAACGTTTTGTTCCTGCAAACCAATCTCATGTATCCCAAGCTGGCCACACAGTAACTCCCTGTGTTGGGATTACAGGTATGTACTGCAGTGTCCAGTTCATGCTGTTCCATGGATGGCACCCTGGGCTTCATACATGCTACACAGGTACTCTAATAACTGAGATGTACCCTCAGCCCTGAAGTGTGTTTGAAAATTCAGTTCCTTGTCCAGACAGTATTATCCTCTCTCTTCTGGACTCAATTCAAATTTCAGAACCTGGAAGAGTCAACAAAGCCAGGTGTGATGCCACAAACCTTCAATCCCAGCACACAGAAGGCAGAGGCAAGTGGGTCTCTTTGAGTCTGAGGCCAGCCTGGTCTACATGGTGAGATCCTGTCTCAAAAGCAGCTAGAGGGCTGGAGAGATGGCTCGGAAGTTAAGAGCACTGGCTGCTCTTTCCAGAGATCCTTAGTTCAACCCCCAGCAACCACATGGTGGCTCACAACCATCTATAATGAGATCTGGTGCCCTCTTCTGGTGTATAGGGTACACGCAGATAGAACACTGTATACATAATAAATAAATAAATCTTTAAGAACAGAAGTATGTGTCATTACTCAATAAATGACAGCTACTTCTAGCTTTCAACTCTAGATCCTCTGCTCCGGTCTTTACCTCCTGAGTGCTGGGACTATAAGCATATACCAGGCATTTAGTATTTCTATCATTTTATCATAATTCCTTCTATATTAACTAAATTTGCAGCTTAAGTTGTTAATCTTCTGATCACCTTACCCTAACACATCAGGAGGATGACCAACTAATGCCTTCCGGAATAGCTTTCCAGGCAAGGAAGCATAAGAATGCAAGATTGGGGTAACTGAGGCTGGAAAGATGGCTCAACAGCTAAAGGCGCCAGATGCCGAGCCTGAGACCCCAAATTCAATCCCTGGGACTCACATAGTAGACAGAGAACTGGTCCCCACAAGTTGATCTGACTACCACACATGCTCTGTTCATACACTCTTTAATTAAAAAAGAAAATAGACTGGGCTATCTTCCCCCCGCCCACCCTTGCAGTATTCCCTTACTGCCTTAACAAAGAATGCTATACTGTGATAATATGAAAACAAGCAAAGAAGAAACCTAGCCTCCACCTACTGCTATGCCTGTCTGTCTGAACTGCCTTTCTATTCCTCACAATCTCCTAAGCTTCACTGGACTTAGTACAATTCTGACAGTGATTTCTTCAGCTTCACAAACAATAAAGTACAAGCTCAATCCAAGTAAGTCACTAACTGGCTATGAGCAAGGAACAAACAGAAAGCTGTAGCTTGTGCACTGCCAGTCTACGGAAAGTGTCCTCATAGGTGTGATAGCACATGGCTACATGACATTCTGGAGACTGAGACATAGGGACCATGAGTTCAAGGCCAACACGGGTACACAGGGAGAGCCTATTTCAATAAACAAACAAGCCACCCCAAATTTAAGACCTCTGCTGCACATGGATGCATGCAGATGTTTCTATCCTGGTGAGCACTAGCTCTCCTTTCTAGCCCAGACTGTGCCTGGATTCTATTACCCTGGTTTCCTCTTAACAGGCAAGGGTGGTGGCAGCTGAAGAATCTGGGCCATTAGCCCTATGGGGAGGGATATAACCAGACAAGACTCCTGCTAACATTCAGGAACAAAAATTTCCACATACAAACACAGGAGATCAAAGAGACTGGGAAAGGAGGCAGGGGAGCGGGCTACAGGAAAAGAAGATTGACAAGTCTACACAAATTGACATTCCTAAGAAACCATTTGTGTCCCTAACTGTACCATTCAGAGCACCACAAAGACAAGCATTCTCCAGTTCTGTCTCTTCTAGGAAAACAGATGTCCCGGAGGATAATGCAGATTTATCCTCACAAACCCAACAAGGCCAACCAGTCCAGGGCAGGGCAGGGCAGGCCAGGCTATCAGGCAAGGCTACACACTCACAGTACTAGACAGTACTTACCCCTTCACATGCCTAAAACCCAAACACGAAAAATGCAGCTGGAGGTCGTTCAGCAGGTAAGAGCTACAAAGAATCAGGCTGATCCCCAGCCCCCACAGGGTGGTTCACAACTATCCATAATTCCAGTTTCAGAGGCTCCAAAGCTCTCTTCTGACTTCCATGGGCACCAGGCACATGTAGTTCACACACATACACTACACAGGCACAACATTCATATACATAAAATAAATAAATCTAAAGGGAAAAAAAAATCAAAGAAAAAGAAAATGCAGCTGGATCTGCAGGAAGCACTGAAATGTAAGCCCCCATCCAGCTCCAAGTTACCCAAACTGGAAAAAGATAACAGGCTATGGGGGCAGGGCAGTTTCCATGGCAACAAGCTGGCTCCCACACTTTCTCCTACAAAACAGCATTTACAATTGAATTCTTCACTAGGGTGAAAAAGGAGGAAGGGAAAATACATCTCGATGCTCTTGTAAGAGCAAGCCTGTGTTAAAACAAGAACTGCCAACTAAGGAGCCCCCGCAGAGGCTTCAGACAGAGCAGAGGGTGTTGGGTTCAGGACAGGAAGTTCTACTTCTTCCCCTAAAGCAGACCAGTTCTCTCTACAAGGAAACAAAAGGCTGCAAAATCAAGATCTGACACTCCCTTTAACTGAATATGGAAGACAGCTTACACATACCACGCAGGTCAGCAGGTCAGGTCAGCCTTTGTCAGGCCAGATTGATCCTGAGAAATATTACATTTTATGTTTTTCTTTCAGTTATACTACGTTTTACCTGAATGTCCAGTAGAGCCTGAAACTGGGAGGATACAGTGCTAGGTTTTCCGCTCAACAGTTAAGAGGATTCTCCATTGTTCAAGAGGCAAAATCCTGGTAGTGGAATGCAGCAGCCATTTGCTCACATTAAAAGATGGCCGACAGTAGCTTTGGCTATGACAGAAGTTTAGTCTAAATGCTCCATCGGGCTGTCCATATTGGCTCAGTGGGTAAGGGTGGTCTGTGTCCATCTATGCAAGCCTGACAAGCAGGGTTTTGATATCCTGAACCCATGTAATGGTGAGAATGGACTCCACAAAGCTGCACTCTGTCCTCTATGTGTGCTGACATCCTCATAGACACACAATATATGCATACTCAATAAGATTCCCCCCACACTTTTATTTTATTTTATTTTTTTTTTACTGTGGAAAGAGGCCCAAAGCGTACCACATCCCTTAATGTAAGATGCTGATGAGGAGCTGGTAGTCAGAGACAGAGCAGGGCCAAGGACAGAGGGGAGAAGTCTAAATCCGGCACTCTTCCCTGGGATTTCCCTTTTTAGATGAAAGTCACAGGTGTAATTCAAAGCAGAGATAGTACTAGAAAAGTCAGGCCTGTACTGAAGAGGGGAGCTGGGAGACTGTGTTTACACATGCCAGGGAGCTACTAGCGAGCTCTAGACTCTGTTCTCCAGGAATTTCACCGAGAGGGAGAAGGGCTGGAGACTGTAGGTATCTGCCCACTCCAGAGTCAATAAAGGTGGAGTCTAAGCAGAGGCACTTAGAGCAAAGGGCTGTTTGCTTCTCCTGTAGGAGCGTGCTCTGAAACAGGGGGGCAGAGAAAGGCAAGCAGCAGCCAAACCAATCCAAACCTCTACCACACAGAGGTCACAATGCTCGTTATGTGTCCACCAAATACAGGGACCTACGGCCAAACACCCTAGCCCCCTTCAGGGACCAAGAACTTGAGCTTAAGGCCAGAAACCCTGTTCAAAGGCCAGCCCCCTCAGTAGTACTTCCAATGTTTTAGGGTGGAACAAAATGAAAAATAAAAAAGACCATGGAAAACTTGGAGAGAAATCTTTTAAAGGGTAACATGAACCATTCACTTAAAATGGTTATAGCAGGGCTAGAGAGATGGCTCAGTAGGCAGGGCACTGGCAAGATTTTGGCTCCCAATACCTATACGGTGGGGATGGGGCGGCGAGTTCATAACTACCTGCAATCCAGCTCGAGGGTGTCTCACACACTCACACACACACAAGTAAATAAAATCAGTAATCAAAAAGAAATGTTCCAGTGGAGACCCTGGCATGGCAGTGAACATCAGGAGACAATTCCAGAGGCTGAAGCAGAAGGATCTCTTGAGTTCATCCATTCAAGGATGGCCTGGACAGGTATATGCATATATGTTACATATGCATTTATGGTAATACATCAGCAATAAACACATTTAAACTCTATACTGTCACCTGCTAAGTTTAGACAGAACAGGGTCAAGGGTGTAGGTCAGTGGTATAAAGCTTGTCCAGCATAAGGCCTTAGGTCTAATGCCAGCACCACTTAGGAAAACAAAGCAATAAAACTGTTTTACTAAATACAAAGGAAATTCCAAGCTAAAAGTAAGGCTTCACAGGGAGCTATACTATCAAAGGCCTGTCTCCAGCCAAGAACAGGATTGTCTGACCTGAGAACCTGCCTGTCAGCTTTGGTCTCATCTAGCGTGGATGTCCATACAAAGTAAGCAGAAAAAGATCAGACAGTCCACTAATATAGGAGCATAGGATTCCATCAGGTAGTGCTGGCAGGAGGAGCCTCCAAGACCCACATTCCACGGTGGCCCTAGAGCAGAGGCAGCCCAAGCATCCCCCTTCCCTCTGTGGCTCTTCAGAAGGGGCTCAAAGTTCAGAGTGCAGACAGTCAAAGGCTCACAAAGAAGACACTAGTTTCATCAATATTTAACTACCACCCTACTTCCCCATTCTGAGGACTTCCTCAGGAGACTTCGTGAAAAAGCACATGTGGTAAGCTCTGAACCTGTGAAAACACTCATCACACACAAGGAAGGAGCCAAATGTACCTATAAGGAAACTGACCAAATTCTGGGACAGACTGACACACCCCACCTTACCCTAAAACCAGTCCCAGGGCCCCACATTAAGCATCAGCCAATGACTCTGCAGCACATGGTCCATTCCTTCCACTGTACTCTCCATTTTTCCTTCTCAAGACTTCCTCATCTCTAGAACAATCTCACAAGAATTGATAAGGAGAAGCTGCAGGCTCGCCAGCAGTGGCCAAGCAAGCCTTTAATTCCAGCACTTGGGAGGCTTGGGCATACTGGGAATACAAAGGAACACCCTGTCTCAAAGCAACCATACTGGACGCCTAAGAAGGGTGAAGTTAAGATACGCTCTGACATCTCCATGCTCAGGTATAAAGTATTTTGATAATGTTAAAGGAAGGGAGCTGTGGTCTCCTTTTCCACTCACCCTTTTGGCCTCTCAAAAATATTATTCCCCAAATGAGCAGCAAAACGGAGGAAAAAAAAAAAGAAAGAAAAGAAAAGACACCAAAGGAAGAGCAATAAAGAACACCAACAGGCCACAAGAGTTCTTTTCATTAGGTCTTCCGTAGGAATCCATTCATCCCACCAACACTTTCAGTTGAACAAAAACCATTGTACTGAATAACCGAGAAAGCAGTCTCCCCAAAATCACCAGTGCCGCACACTAATGTTTCCATTCTCCACGGGGTTCAAACCAGTGAGGAACCTTGAGACTGACATGGCATCTGACTCTGCCATATACTCCCTTATCAGCCCTGCTTAAATGTTTTCCCTAAGTCAAATTTGCACTGCTCACTCTTCTGGCCTGAATCTGGCAGGCGTTCCTGCCTTCCAGGTCACGACAGGCGGAGTAAGTTTGCGAGCTCCGACATTCGCAAACCTCGGGAAGAGCATCATCTCCTCTCCCACTGCACAACTGAGGGGCGGAGGTACCAGTTAGTTATAAAAGGTCCCCACGCTCGAGGATGGGAGGTGGTGCTGTGGCCTCAAGCTCCGCCAGTGAGGGAGGGAACCGCGCTTCCTCTCAGCCAACTGCTGGCTCATTTCCTGAGCAGGAGGAGGGAGCGGAAAAGCTGCGAGCGGGCCAGGTCGGGGGCTTTCCGGCGGTTCCCACCTCCCACCCTCATTTTTCACAGGTTGGGTTCGGCCCCGCCCGAACCAGATCGGCATACACTTACTTTTACCCTTCTGGCCGGAAACCTCAAGAGAGAGCAAAGGATCCCCACCCTTCGCGGAGCAGTGGGGGAGGGAAAGGGCGCTGAGCCCCTCCCCTGGCCGCGCCCGGCTCCGAGGGACCGAATGAATGAGCGAAGGGAAAGGGCAGCCCGCGCCGCGCGGGGCTCGATGCTTTCCAGGGTCCAGCCTGCTCGCGCGAGCACCTACTTTCCTCTGTGCTCGCTAAGCCGGCCATCGTAATCGTGTCCCACCCAACCCCGGGGCTCCGTGTCTAGTCCGGGCCCCCAGGACGCCGAGCAGAGCCCCACAGCGGAGGGGCGCCTCGCCCTTCCCGGCTGCGCCTCGCCCTCCGTGCGTACCTGCTCCCTGGCCCGCCTCTCTCCCTCCACTTCCCGCTGGAGGCGCTCGGCCCTCTCCTCGGCATCATCCGCCTGCTGCTGCAGAACCTGGATCTTGCGCTTCACCGCCTCGATGGTGGTGATCCCGGCCATGGTGCCCACCCAGCTGCTTTCTGGAAATCGGGTCGCTACCTCCTCCGCTCGGCGGTGTAGCCGCTTCTCACCCTACTTCCGCCTGCTCCGCCCTGAAATACCGGAACTCACCCACCCGTCCGGATGTGACGCCACCGCCACCGCGCGTCCTCCCCCTGCCAAGCAGGCGGGAACGCAGTCCACTCGAGGGGCAGCGGGCAGAAAGTGAGGGGTGGAGCCTCGCAGTCGCCCTAGGCGACCACTCTCGGCGGTATTTCCTCAGACCAGTAAAGGGGGGCGGGGTTGGGTAAGGCTACCATAGTAACTGAGAGGCGTTTCGTGGGCTAGCCTCATCCACCCGGCTGCCTCCCAACAATGGTTGGCCCATTTACAAGTATGGTGCTATCCTTAACACTTCCGGAGTTGACCCCTCTCTTGTCAAGGGCCTTCCTACCACCGTGTCCTCTCCGCAATATAAAATATCCCACCTGTTTCCACTTCTGCTCAGTCTGTGACAAACTCCAAAACCAGATTCTGAGAAAAGCCGAAAAAAAACCTCTAGACTTCATCTTGCAAGGAGTCCCAGGGAACTCCTTTGAAAATCTCCTCAGAGCGCCGGTGGAGACTGCTCGGTTTTAGAGCAAGTAGCCTAGCACTCACCAAGCTCTGGGCTGGATCTCCAGGAACACATAAACTGGCAAAGTGGCTCCTATCTGTAATCTCAGTACTTGGGGGTGGAGACAGAAAGATCAGAAATCCAAGGTCATCCTTGGCTACATGGTGAATTCAAGGATAGTCTGAGCTACATAACACGCTGTCTCAAAACAAAACCAAAAATTGTTGAGCTAGGATCCCTCCCATTTCCTACTAGTTGATAAAGGAACTACGTGGTGAAAGAGACGGGCAAGTTGGCATTCTCTTAGGATCTGGTATGAACTTAAGTGTCTGTGCAGAATACCAGGCTTATCTCCTGTAGCTTTTGAGTCTGTATGCACAACCAGTTAACCTGGCAGCCCCTTTGAGCCTTTGGAATGATTTAGGACTTAATAATTTAATATTCAATTCATGTACAACCTCTTTCGTGGACAAGATATTTATGCTTCTATCAGGAAGAATTCCTTACTACGCTCCCCTTATGATCCTTCATGCAACAGCAAGATGTAAGTATCTGGAAAACGATTATGGAATTTAACCTCTAAACTGTTAGCGCTTTCATCTTTTAGCTTTTACTGACACTTCGGCTTTCAGGTACTCCAAGGAACTATCACATGAGCTAGGAACTACTTCTGCGGACGCTATTGTAAAAGAATTTCTGGAAGCACAACCGTAAAGTTTATTGTGTTTTTCTCTCTGCTTCTCTAGTTTTTGTTTAGTTAGCTTGTTTTTGTTTGTTTGTTTGTTTTTGTTTTTTATAGATGGTGTCTCAGGTAGTCCTGGCTGGCCTCTAACTGATTCTTGTAGCCCTAGTTGGTCTTAAGTTCTGGTCCCTTCTTTATCACCTGCCTAAGTATTGAAATTTCAGGTGTGAATTGTCACATCCTATCATTATTTCTCTGTATTTTTACTGCCTTCTCAGTAAGTAATAATGATAAATTCCTTTTTTAAATAAAAGTCTTCCCTTTCCTTGAGAAATAGGACATGGAGAGGACTTAGAACTAAGAATATTAACTTAGGGTTGGGGTTTAGCTCTGTGGAGTCTCTGGGTGCAGCAAAATAGTTCCTGCTCCCCATATCTGGTTCTGGTTCTCAGGATGTCCAAGGAGGGGGGAAAGACTGCTGAACAATGAGACTATTCAGAAGAAATAACTTGTTCAAACAATAATTTTCTCAGCAGTGTATCCTGCGCGCTTTGATTGCCGCCCACCTCCCCAGGAACTAAGGCAGAAGACAGAAGTTCTGGCACTCAGTACAACTGTCTTGATGGCGTAAATATTTTTTAAGTTTGCTTTGAGTAGGTCTCATCAGAGGAGTTGCTGGAGAGAATTCTGTCATCTGAGTGCTGACCAGCAGATGGCATTGTTGTACCTCCCTGTGCCCTTAGACCGCATCCCAGGCAAACCAAAGTGGAAACACGCTGCATTGCATTCCTGAGACCGGTCCCTTTGTACAGATAATCTCCTCTTGATCTAGGGAAGCAGAAGTTGACTCCTGAAGCATGATGAATTGGCAGCAAGGAGACCAACCAGTGCTATTGTTTTCCTGGTGGCCAACAATACAACGTAACAACAGGTGTCACTGTCATCTCTTCTTTGTCATCCCTCCCAGCACATGTTCCTAAAAAAGGATGTTGTGACTCTCACGCCTTGAGCCCTCTCCATTGCATTCCTCTTTCCTTTTGTCTCTCCCTAAACAGCTTCTGATTGCCTTGGATTAAGAGCATTTTATGGCTGAGAATGACCTGCTGCACAAGTATGAGGAACTGGATCAAGTTCCCCAACACCCACATAAAAGCCAGGTGTGGCTCTGTGCATCTCAGGAACAGGGGGATCCAGGACTTGCTGAGCAGCTAGCTAGCTCATCAAGGAGCTCTGGGTTCGGTGAGAGACCCCTTCTCAAAACACGAGGGGGAGAGCTACTGAGGTAGACCTAATGCCTACCTCTGCCTCTACACTCTCAGGCAAACATTCTCTGTGTGTCTCTCTCTCTCAAACACACACACATGCAAAGGGTTCTTAGACATTGTTGTACAAAAATGTAAATATATACTTTGCTACAACTTAAAATATAATAGTAGCTAAACTCTGGGAAGAAAAAAAAAACAGGATTAGATTGAACTTGCCATATCATTGCCCTTTCTTTGTTCAAGCAGTCCCCTAAAATTCTACACACTCAGGAAGGCTTCTAAGATAGCCAAAACTATCAGTGTAGACATGCAGTTATTGGTCCACTCACCCCATTTCCCCTATGTAGCTACATATTTTTTAACATCAAGATCAGAAGCTGAGCTGTCAGCCTTTCCGTATTAGACAAAACACCATCTCCACAAAGACGAACATACCATGATCTTCATTCTCTACTTTAATCTTAGCACCTTCATGGTTCACTCTTCCCAGTTCCTATGAACACCCTACTTCCTTTCTTCTACTCTTTGAAACAAAGGTGAGCAAGTTTTCAGTAATGGGGCCAAATAGAATTTCTGGCTTTACAGGTCATATGGACTGGACTCTGCAGCAATTATTTTATTGAACAGAGGAAACCACTAGACAATATATAAATGAAAGAGCATAAGTTTGTTCTAATAAAATTTTACTTAGAAAACCAGGCTGTGGCAGGCCTTAACCCACAGATGGTACTTTGAGAAAAGATGCCTTTCTTCCAGCTTCTGTCTCAACAAATTTCCCCCTCTTTTTTATTTTGTTTTGTTTGTTTGTTGTTTTGTTTTGTGTAGCCCTAGCTGTCCTGCATGGAACTCGCTAAGTAGACTAGGCTGGCCTCAATCTCCCAGCACTAGGGAGGCAAAGGCAGGTAGATCTCTGTGAGTTCAAGGCCAGCCCTGGTCTACAAATTAAGGTGCAAGACAGCCAGGGCTACGCAGAAAAAGCCTGTCTCAAAAACCCAAAATCTTGTAGATTTCAATATAAATACAAGGAAGCTTTTTGCTTTTTTTCAAACAAATATAGTGGAAAGAAGTGTGAGTGAGTGGTGTATGTGGGGGGGGGTGCGCTTGTCTGTAAAACTGATCCTAAACTGGGTGTGGTGATGCTCACCTGTAATCCCAGCACTCTGGAGACAGAGGCAGGCAGTTCTCTGTGAGTTCAAGGCCAGCCTGTCCTACAAATTGAGTCCTGGCCACACAGAGAAACCTTGCCTCCCTTGAAAAACAAAAACAAACACACAAACAAAAACAAAAAACCCACACACACAAAAAAACTGTTTCTAAGCTGACATTGGGCTAGTTGTTTGTGAAAGCATCTGTCCTCCTGCCTATGTATTTAGGACCATATCCATCTGCCCATCTGCACCTAAAAGCGAGGCTAAGCAAATCAAAGCAGGCCTTCAAGTACTTGCTCAGTTCTGGAGAGAACCTATTATTGTTTGTCTCGTTTTCCGACAATGGAGAGAGAGCAGTTCGTCCTGGACAGGCCTTTAGAATCTGTGGCTGTATTTATCAACAGTGGAGAGATAGCAGCTTGTCATAGACAGATGTTTAGAAACTGTGGCTGTGTTTAGTGCCTGTTGCCTGGTTTGCATCACTAATCTCTGGAGGTGCCTACTCTAGCACTCACTGTGCCTGAGCCTTTGAAGGCAGAGAAGAACCAAAGAGCAGAGCAGATGCCTTATGGCAAAGACCAAATGTGAGGGTCTAAAAGCATTTTTGAATGATCCACTCTATCCTTTAAGGTGCTTTCCAAAGCCAAATGCAACTTTGAACAACACCGGCTTCTATTTTTCTTCCTCACCTAGACGCGGAGAAATGCCTGTGTAATGGACATACCCTTTCTTGCTGTTAAGGTCTCAATGGGGTAGGTAAATGTAGTTTGAGGGGGTTAATCCCCGACACCCCAAATTAAAAAATAAAAAATAATGAATAAACAATCCTAAAACAATCCTTTTCTTAAAAACAAATGTCCTATATAGTCTCATTTCTCTTTGCAGCAAACATCAAGGTTGAAGGTGAAGGAAAGTGGGTGCTAACATGTGCTAGGAAGTGGGTAAAAGTGATTAATTTCAATTCCAAGAGGAAAAAGCCCTTAAAAATATGTAATTTTTTTTACATATTTTTTTTACAGGGACATAGAGTAATATGTGAGGATGCTTTCTTTGCCTGCTTCCCCGTTTCTCTTCTAGTTAACTCTTGATTCTTCACTGTTTTCCTATTATCAGGGTTTCCTGTAGTATCTCTATGGTATAAGGGCAGATGCCCACCTTGACCAGGATAAATAAACCCGTATAGGGACAGGGTCAATGTGACCTCCATTTTCTATTGTGAAACCTAAGCTGGCTTTGTTGGGTAAATGAGGGATGAGAAGCACCCTATTAATATACACATGCACATGCCAACCCTTGTGCACAAAAGCTAAGAATGTGGCATGGGGGGGGTTGGATACCTGATAGCATGCATCTAGACGTGGAGGGTTCTAGAAACATCATTAGATTACTGGGAAGAAGATTGATTATTACAGAAATGAGACTTCCATGTTTCTCTCTGTCTCTGTCTCTCTATCTCTCTTCTCTTTTTCTGTCTCCATCTCCCTCTCTCTTCAATGCTTGGCATATAATCCAGGGATGATTCATGCATGTTGGGAAAGCTTACTCCCACTGAACTATGCTCTCAGATTTAACATGCCTTTGAGTGAGAAAGTATATTCCAAAAGAAGAGCATGCCTATATATTGTTAAATGCAAAAGCATTATGTTGGCATATGTACCCATAGTATGAGCCGACAAGCAAGCCATCTTCCTGATACTCACATCAGCTGCCTTCTTCTCTGCTAGCTCCAGCTTCTCCTGGGCATCCTTTAAAGCTTCAGAATACTTGTCTAGCTCATCCTCGGTTCCTTTCAGCTTCTTCTGCATGGTTGCTAATTCATCTTCTAGCTGTAGGAGCCCGAAGAGTAACACACAAACACATAAACACAACCACATGTACTTGCATTCTAAAGACCTCTGAGCCTGGCCTTCATCTTAGCATCTCCCAAGAGAGACACACTTTTCTCCAGTCATGTTTCAGGCATTAGGCTGTGGCTTGACCGCAGACCCTATAATTTCTGGTCCTAACATGACAAAGTCATCTGGAATTTTCATCCAAGACTATTGGATGGTAAAGAAGATGTCAGTGATGCTACAGAAAAGAGAAAAAAAAAAGGAGCATGCTCTTCTTACCTTTTGCTCTAGAAGTGAAACAGTCTTCAAAAACATGGTCTAGTTCTACTTAAGCCTAGCAGGCACACTGTGGCACAGAGGAGGTCGCTGGCTTTCTCAGGGGTATACGGTCAGTCTATAGTAGATCCCCTAGAGCAGCGGTTCTCAACCTTCCTAGTGCTGAGACCCTTTAATACAGTTCCTCATATGGTAGGATCCCCAGCCAAAAAATTATTTTCATTGTTACTTCATAACCATAATTGTTATAAATTATAACATAAATATCTGTGTTTAAATATCATTCAATCCTGTGAATGAACATAAATATCATTCAATCCTGTAAAAGGATTGAATGACCCAAAGGGACCTCAACCCACAGGTTGAGAGGTTGAAGGTTGAGAACTGCTGCCCTACATGTTTTCTGCCCCTTTGTAGAGACTAAGGAGTTCCTCCCACCCAAAAAAAGAAAATGGTTTCTCTCTAGACAGGGTATCTCTGTATCTCTGGCTGCCCTGAAACTTAATATGTAGACCAGGCTGGCCTCTGCCTTCTGAGTGTTGGAATTAAAGGTGTGTGCCACCTCTGCCTGGCCCATCGCTGTCTTGTAACCTGCAAGTGAGGAAGACCAATGCCAGTGCCTACCTGTTTGCTCCTTTCTTCTGCCTGCTTCTGCTCAGCTTCAGCTTGCTCAGCCCGGTCCAGCACATTCTCCTTGTCTAACTTCAGCATCTGCATCTTTTTCTTGATGGCCTCCATCATGAGATGTGACTATTGGTGAGCTTACCCCTGGATACTAGAGAACTGGAGGCCAGGGCCAGAAAGGAAGGGCTGCCACCCAAGTCACTCAAAGTTCCCCAGGTTTGAACCTTTATCTGTGCTCACAGCTCCACCTCTTATTCCTAACATGGTCTTTCTAGCTCCCTCCCACCCCTTTCATTGTTCTCATGGGGGAACACAGGGTCAGACATGTTGATGGACTGACATCACCAGCAAGAAAAAAAAATCAAGGAACAGCTGAGGCTGATTTTAGACAATGGAAAGTGGGGGGGAGGGGGAGAAGGGGTGTTCTTCCTGACCTTGAAATTTTCCACTCGTTCTTGGCAGCATTGTGGGTCTTTCAAAAGTGGAGGGACAGAGGACGGGAGAACACTGAAATAGAGAGGGGTGCTTTGGCAAGTCTAGCCACCAGAGGCTCCTAGTTGTCTTCAGCTCTTATTTTCCCCTGGACCGTATTGGATATGGACCAAACTCTACTAGTTTCATCTTTTGATCCCTGGTATCTAAGGAGCATGGGCAACAGTGGAGAGGGGAGGCCATTCATGGTCCTTGACAATTCCTCCAGATTGACAGTTGGAATTACTGTGCTATTTTGGGATTTTCTAATTAGCAAAGAGACATCAGTCTGTAAGAGCCATAGGATAGAGTGGGCTTGGGATCTGAAAGGCCTAGGTCTTCAAGTGGGATAAGAAATAAGGGGGGTGGGTCACAGCACAAGATCATGTTTTCCCACAGTGATCTTAAAATATCAAAGTCAGTTGCTTTCTACTCCTCTTCAGCTGCTCCCTTTATAAACCCCTGCCCAGCCTACTGTCCACCATGCCATTATAATCATCACCACCAGCTCTGTTTTCCCCAGTGTAGTGCCAGCCATGTTCATAATTCCACTTGGAATCTTGCTATTGACAGGTGGCAATTGATCCCATGCACAGTTGCCATATACCCAACTATGCCAAAGGAGTGGACTCTGTTCAAGGTGACCGGAGCTAGCAGGGAAAATAGAAATGGTTCTAATTAGTTCATAATGTCAAGGATAGTTAGTGTCAAGGCTAAACCACAGCAATGTGGGAACTGAGTCAAGCGTCAGGGTGGGAGCAGGGCAGAGCCGTCTCACCCGTGAGAGCCTCCATGTTAAGAGCAGACTGCTACTAATAGACTGGGGAGGTGGACAGTCAGCTAACTGTTGGTAGAAAGCAAAGAAACCAAGCACCCCTGATCCAGAGACCAGTCAAGGAAAGGGGACTAAGGAACTAAAGAAAACCAAGGGAAGGAAATGGGTTAGTAGGAGCATAGAGAGGAGAAAAATCCAAGAACAAAAGAAGAAAAGGAAAAGCTATAAATCCTCTCTACTATAAGGGGCAAGACATATAAAAAATTGATCCCCAAATTTCAGCTTTCTCCCACTTGAGCCTTCCAGGTTATCATGGCCCCCATATACTTTCTTTCAGGAGAGTTGTGGAGAGAAATTTAGTTTAGGAAATATTGCAGACAAGCTCAGTGGTAGAGCACTACCACTGGTGCCTAGCATCTGTGATTGGGCTCAGTCACCAACATTTTAAGAACAAACAAACAAACAAACAAAGGAACAACAGACACTGGATATGACGGAGAATGTCTTTAAGTGCTCAGGAGGCAGAGGCAAAGGGATTCCTGTGAATTCAAGGCTAGTCTAGTCTACATAGTGAGTTCCTGGACCACCCAGGCTACATAGAGAGACCCTGTCTCAAAAACAAACACACAAACAAACAAAGACAGGCAAGAGTCTCAGAGTCCCAGAGTCTGAAAGATCAGAGGAGTTGATGCCAAATCTCCTCGCTGCTGTGAGAATGTTTGACATTTAGTTGGTTTCTAATTTAACAACCCAATATCAAACATATCACACAGAAGCAGGCAGGCAAGCTTTGGTAGTAATCTGCCTCTCTCCCCACTGTGAAGAAAGGTCAGAGGAGAGAAACCAGAGCCTAACCATGTACAGATGGAAACCCATCTTTTTCAAGGGCACTGACCCTTGGTCTTCCACTCCCCAAATATGGTCTTGCTTATCTGCCCTTCATGCCATCCCTGCCATAACCCCTCTTCTACTGTATCTGGTGTCTGCTGGATCATGTTTGCCTAAAGCAAGAACACTGGGCAGGGCTTCTTACCATTCCCCAAAGCTCTCATAAGAAGCTTCTTCTCCCTGTTGTGTGATGGTACTGGCTTCCAGAGGATCACCAGTGTCAGCAGCTCCTCAACAGCTTTGCCACCTTTCCTTCAGTGCCATCCCAGCTGTCCAGGGCTTTCCGGGGCTGGGAAGTAGGGTTAGGGGTTTGTCTCTTTTCTGCTGTCCCTTTCCAACCAAACTTCTAACCTTTCCAGATTTCTCTCATGAGACTGCTCAGTCTTCTTTGTGGACCCCAACATCATGGCTGCTAGTGCTATCAATAGGGGTCATGGGAAACTCCCAAAATGCTGCTGCTGCTTTTCACCATCTCCTGCCTTGTCTCCTCCTCCCCCGTCCGTCCTTTAGGCACCTCCTTCAAGTTACCTGGGTGTCCAGACAAGCAGGCTCCCAGCGTCTCCTGCCTGGCTGAATGGAAACTAAGGCTTTTAAATCAAGAACAAGAGGGAGCTGCCAGGAGGCAGCCCGCAACCCTCAGGACTCCCCTTCCCTTCTGCAGCTTTCTGTCACCAGAACTCCAGGGCTGGCTTCTCCAAGGCTCTTTCTTCACAAGGATTCAGCCTGGGTCTCTTGGGGTTTTTTCTCTTGGAGAGATTTGGGTCTGTTGAATGTCATTTGGGAGGCAGATATGTCACTCGTTGCGGCAGAAAGGAGCCTGAGTTATAGCTGCATGGAGGGTGGGGGTGATATGGAAGTGTAGGGTGGGCGGGTGGACACTATCAGTCCCCAGGCATATTCTGTGTGTCCTTGCTCCCAAATCCTGGCATCTCCCTCCCTCACACGCCAACTCCACAGTGACTTTGATCTAGATCAATAGCTTGTCCCTACAAGCAGCCAATTCCTATTGTGTGTGGCACTTGCCTTCCAGGGACTAATAAATGGACCTCAGCCCCAAGACAGGCACTTGTGGTATTGTCTTTTCTCTTTTGTAGTTCCTAAAGTCTCTCTGTCTATATAAAATATTCACATCCTTGTCCTCCATTTACCCCTACCTTCCCTTTTCAAGTTCTAATTTTTTTCTGAGCACCTTGGCCACGATGGGAAAACAGAAAAGGAAGAAGAGAGGCTGGAAAGAGACTAGCAAGAATGGAAGACTTGCTGGATGAGGTAGCTCACACTTTTAATTACAGCACTCGGGAGGCAGAGGCAGGAGGATCTCTGTGAGTTTGAGGCCAGCCTGGTCTGCATAGTGAGTTCAGGCAATCAGGGCTACACAGAGAAAAGCTGAATAAAAGGAACAAAAAACAAACATTAGTGTTCAGGGTACTATAGGAACAGAGGTGGTGCGGGAGGCGCAGCTCTCTAGGAAGACTTAGGATGGCACAATTAAAAAGAAGCATCACAGCTGGGCACAGTGGCACATGCCTATAATCCTAGCACTATGGAGGCAGAGTCAGGTGGATCTTTGTAAGTTTGAGGCCAGCCTGGTCTACAAAGTGAGTTCAGGACAGCCAAGGCTACACAGAGAAACCCTGTCTCGAAAAACAAACAAAAAAGAAGCATCACACTTGGTGAAAGCACATTAGCTCTCCTTTTTTTCTGTTTTCCTTTTTTAATGTTTTATTATACTTATATATGTGGGGTGTGTGTGTGTGTGTGTGTGTTGTGTGTGTGTGTGTTGTGTGTGTGTGTGTGTGTGTGGCTTAAAGGCCTGTACCACCACTGCCTGGCTACACTTTTATATGTTGTGTGTGTGGTGGTGTCATGGTGCCCATGCAAAGGTTAGAGGATAACTTCCAGGAATCTGTTCTATCCTGTATGTGGGTTCTTTAGATAAACTCAGGTCATCAGGCCAGGCAGCAAGTAACTTTACACACTGAGCCATCTCGCTGAACTTTGGAAGTGGTTTTTTTTTTTTTTTTTTCAGCTTTTACAAATAGGTCGAAGCCTTTCCGAGGTACAAGACCAGGGTATAACATGAGCTCCAGCAGCAGCAGCAGGGGCTGGAGGCGTACAATTGAGTGATGTGATGAGAGCACACAGAATTGACAGGGAAGGTCAGGGAAGATGGGTGCTATAGTGAGCCAACCTGCCAATAATGGAGCCAGCTCCAGCTCGGCACCAACAAGCCCTGAGGCAATAGGCCAGGCCAAGGTCAGAGATCCAGGCAGAGGGGACGCAGCAGTCAATGAGTCCAAATGAACAGAGGAGCGAAATCGTAGAGGTTGGTTATAAAGTGTGATGGCAATGGAAATAAGGAAAGAAAGCACCACTGTGTAGGGAGACAGCGTGATGGCTTCCTGTTTATATTAGGTATTATATTTGATTTCTTCTAGGTGTGTTATTTATTTCCCACAGTAACCCAAAAAGGTAGGGATTGTTTCCATTTTATAAATAAGCAACCAAAACTCAGACTTAATTTTTTTTTTTTAATTTTAAAAAATATTTTATGTGCATGGGTGTTTTGTCTGGTGTACCATGAACATGTCTGGTACCTGCCAAGGCCAGAAAAGGGCACTGGATCCTCTGGAACTGGTATTATAGACAATTGTGAGCAGCCATAGGGGTGCTAGGAATTGAATCTGGGTTCTCTGCGCTTAATCACTGAGCCTCTTTCTAGCAACCCCTCCCCCCACTCAGACTATGTCCATCATTCTCTTATCTCTAGGCCATATTACCTGTGAATAAGCAGGTGGCATGGAAGGCAGATCAGAAGGAAGCTTAAAAAGGTGAAGATGGCATAGACCAGACAGACCAGGAACAGACAGAAGGAATGAGAACTCAGTCAGCTTTGTTTGTCCTCATATCCAGGTGCTGTTAGTGGCTTCATTTCCTGCAAAGCTCATGCTAAGCATGTAATTGCTGTTGAAAGCCTGCTTTCCCCACCGGCCTGTGATCAGTTACTCACGACAAAAGATCAGGAAGCAGTGGTGATGAGGGCAGAGAGGGAAGAGTATGTGGTTAAAAACAAAAACAAAAACAAAACACCAACAACAAAACACCAAAAAAGAAAACAAAACAAAAAACCCAAAACAAACAAACAAAAAAACTCCCGACATTTGACTGGATGTGGGTTAGCCACAGGCCCACCAAGATGGGGCCTGGGTTACTGGGTTACAGCGAAATATAACGATATTTTAGGCTAATCGCTGCGATACTGGAGACGACCCTAGGAGGTGAGTCTGCCCTTTCCAGAAGAGGAAATAAGGTTTCCACACTGTGAACCTATACTGACCTGTGCTTTTCTCTTTCTACCCTGCTGTTTCTCCATGGTCTTCACGGGTGAGATGCGGAGGGGAAGGAGTTGCAGCAGCTGAAAGCTGAATGAAAAACACAGGCTTTTGTTGGGATGACATTGTTGGATTTCAGGCCCGGGACAAGCAGCCAAGGCGTCTAGTTAACATGTCAAAGGGGACCTGGCCTTTAGGTTCTCCAAGACCCTACCTTTTACAGGGCATGGTTGGCATACCTCACCCTCTATACTGAGCTATACTTACTATACGGGGCTTTCTCTCATCAGTCTCTTCAATATGTATTACAGACATTTTGGTTCTCTCTCTGCACGCGCTTTCTCTCCCTGCCTCCTGATTTTCTGTCTCCTTATTTGTATGGTGACTTCCCTGGCCTCCTGCCTTCGGGACCTGTGAACCAGCCTGGGAGCTGCCACCAATAAACTTGCATTTATATACTTTAATTTGCCTTGAATTGGCTCATTTCGTCGACCTGTTATCTGGTGCCGAGACTCGGAGGAGTCGAGACCCCAGTTTCTCTCCCCACCGGACACAACCAGCTTTGGACTCAGTAAGCCTTTCCCAGCTGCTGCCAAAAGGCACCTGGTGCTTCGGGTCTCCAGACCCCGGAGATCCCATGCCAAGAGTTGCGGTCACACAAGAGCAAGCCGGGTCGGGAACAAAGATAGTCTGTTCTGGGGAGCCTCAGCATGCAGAGACGTCTGACTTGTGGCCCCGCACTATGTGGCCCCCTCAGGCTTATGGGTGCTGCCCGCTGAGTCTTTCTTTGGGCTGGGAAAATGGACATCAATGGGTCTAAACTTTGGTTGCCAGACACCCCCAGGGGTGTCTGCTGCAAAATTCATCAAAATTGGGTTTCGAACGACTTCAGTCTGTATGCCATGAGTCCAGGTTTTTTTTTGTAAACTGCGCTCTTGTACCCTCTCCCTCTCCTTCATCCCGAGACAAATTCAGCAGCTGCGCTCTCGAGCTCCAAGTGTCGCTTAGCCCCTCCCTCCCATCCAATATGCAGCCCCGTAGTGGTGGATAGAGCAGCGTGGTTCCTTTAAATTGCCTGGGCTGGTCAATATCTTGACTATGGGATGAAGAAGATGGAGGCATGGCTTCGCCGTCATCCTCAGGGCAGCCACGTGGCTGGCAGGTAACTCTGCTATGGGGAAGACATACAGATTCACCACCATCTTAACCAGGGCTGCCAAATTCGTTCATGTACAAAAAGTACCTTGCTAACAGCCAAATTTTGTAATCGGTTTTAAAGACAGTATACTACTGTTAGAACTTGGTTTTGCCTTCTGAAAATTACGGTTGTGCTCTGTTGTCTTCATTCTTAAAAAAGACACTTTATACTTTTATTTATTCATTGTGGCACAAATGTTTATCGGGGGAGGGGGCACCTGTCCTTCTTGGCTGCTACCTTCCTTGTGGCTGCCAGCACGTTGCGCAGCTCCTTCCACTTCCTCCAGGAGCAGATGTGTGTGCCCACCTTCTTTTTGATGAACTTGAGTGCGTGCCTGTCGTCGGACACCAAGCAGCTCCGTGGCAGGCTGATCATAGCGCACGAAGCTGCTCACCTCCTTAACCATATCCTGCTCAAAGCCGGTGTGCTTGGGGAGGGGCCCATGATGCACCCGTGGCCCTTGTTGAGGTCCATGTCCATGGGACAGGGCAGGGCCATGGCTGCTGCTCTCCGAGGGGGCCACAACAGGAAGCATTACCTTACTTTAATATTACAAAATCTACTAAATTATTGCAAACTCTTAAGGATAATTAAGAAATGCAAATTGGTAGTCAGCCAGCTTATAAATGGTCATATCTTTTTTTTTTAAAAAAAGATTTATTTATTTATTACATATACAATGCTCTGCCTGCATGCCAGAAGAGGGTACCAGATCCCATTATAGATGGTTGTGAGCCACTATGTGGTTGCTGGGAATTGAACTCAGGACCTCTGGAAGAATAGCCAGGGCCCTTAACCTCTGAGCCATTTCCCCAGCCCCCTGATCATATCTTTTAATGTGTAAAGAAATATATTTGAAGTCATGCTAAGAACTGATGCAATTAGTGACAGGAAATTATTTAGCCTCCTGTTTTATGTTTGTAAGGTATAAAGCAAATAACTAAAAACAAAGATTTTTTAATTCATGTATGCTTGGTAGGTCCTGGCCCTCAAACCTGCCAGCAAATCTGCTGAATATGGCATTTAAGAGGGTGAAACTTGGGCTGGAGAGATGGCTCAGCCGTTAAAGGCTAGGCTCACAACCATAAATATAAGAGTTTGGTTCCGAGTACCCATGGCTGTCTCTCCAGCCACCTTTTTGTCCTACACCGCACCTGCGCGCACGGTCTACCGCTATCATAGAAAAACTACCCTAAAAACAAATAAATAAAATGAAAATAAAAGAAAAAAAGAGGGTTAAACTTATTACGTCAGACAGAGACTCCCCAATCCTCACGGTGACACTCCAACCTCTCCCCAGTGTCTCCAAGAAGATATGGCATAAGGACAAAGGACTCCACCTGGATTGTGGTACACTTACCACTGGGCAAGACTGCCCCAGTGCCTCACCCACTGCTAAGTCCTAGCCTGAACTGTGGACAAACAGGACACCTGGAAGGTTGATTGTCAGATGTTGTCTAAGACAAGGCGAGGTTGGTCTCTTTCCTGTTCCTCCTCCACAGAAAAAGCCTCTCATCTTCTGGGCCTGATGGCCAATGATGGCCTCTCCCTGCAGTGCCATGGAGACCATACAAGCCTCAGGTAACTGTTTAGGTAGTGGAATTTGGACTAGTCTCTGACATTTTAATTGATAACATAGGTCGTTGAGATTATAATTTCTTTTCAGGTCTCTGATGGGCTTGAAGACTAGACTAATGAAAGAAATAACTATTTACTATTTCCTTTATCTAAAGAAACTCACTTTACAGTGATTGCTCCCAGGAACCAACCACCTGTGTCTCATGGTGAATAATTTGAGAGGAAAAAGTGTGAAGTTTATGTAAGGTCTGAAGATATGAAAGCTTAAGTTATGAGGATCTAAGAAAGTGTCTGAGGGTCTAGGAAGGTGTTTCAAGGTTGGCAAATGCAAATATGAAGGTTGGAGGACATAAAAAAAAGACTTCAATGGTGATAAGAAAGTGATTTAAAATATACAGAAGGAATGAAAAAGTTTCTTCCCCTCACTATGTTACTGTTGTATTAAGACTGTTCAGAGTTTTGACTTAATCAATGGAGGTATGATAAATTATTAGTCTAGGGCTGGAGAGATGGCTCAGCGGTTAAGAGCACTGGCTGCTCTTCCAGAGGTTCTGAGTTCAATTCCGAACAGTCTATAATGGAATCTGATGCCCTCTTGTGGCCTGCAGGTGTACATGCAGATAAAGTGCTCATATACATAAGTAAATAAATAAAACAAGCAAAAAATTATTAGTTTAACTCTGGTAAAAACAGTCCATTATTTAGAACCACTATCATAATCACAAGCTCAAGATTTTACATTTTTCCCAAGCTTCTACTATGACACATTGCTCTTTCTACAATGTGGTTTTCTGTACAGATTACTAACATATCTAAAACTCATTTCTTTTTGTAAACTTAAAAACATCCTTGTAAGCTTTAGGGACCCCACTTGACTTTACCTCTCATGGGTCAATAGACTCCAGATGAGTACTGTCAATCTATAGCCTGTGTCCCTCCCCACCTGCCTATTCCTCAGGATCCCAACTGCCAAGATCAGGAACCTTTTCCCCTAAACTCCTTAACTTTATCTTCTGCCCCTAATATCTATGTTACAGCATCCTGCCTAGTCCAGCAGTTTCCTCAAAACCTGCACCCAGAACAGCTCTGAAGTGGCTACCCACAGGTGCCCCAGTCTAGCCTCAAAAACTGCTTCAACTGGGCCTTCACATCCCTAGCCCCCAATGGTCCTACAGAGCTTGGGAAACAGTCTGCCCTTCCTGGACTTAGCCAACATTCCAGCTTTTTGCAAACCCTCTCCCTCCATGTCATCAAGTAGTCAGAAAAGATTACATCGCCCTTATTAATTCATTATCAGCAAAAAGGCTGGAATGCTGTGTTTCAGACCTGGAACAATCTGTGAAGTGCCTACACACCAAAGTGAACCTGACCTCCAGGTGTCCCAGCATCCCTCAGTCCCTACCTATTATACCCCACCCACTATATTGAACTTTCTAGTCCAGCAGCGGGCTTCCTTTCACCAGTCTCTTCACTGTGTAATCTAGACATTTTGATTCTCTCTCTCTCCTCTCTGAAAGAACCCCTTTTCTCTGTCCCCCACATTTTTGCTTTTCTGTCTCCTAGTTTGCATGGTGACATCCCTGGCCTCCTTCCTTGGGGCCTGTGAACCATCCTATATTTTCCTATATTTTCTATATATATATAGAAAATCTATATATTTCCATCTATATATTTCCTATATTTTCCTATATATAAGTCCCTATATTTTCAGTTGTTGCTGTGCTGGTAGAACTAAGTGCTGGCAGATTGATTGTTTTTGCTCTCTCGGCTTTTTTTTTGTTTAAAACAAAGTTTTGTTTATTATGCATATGGTGTTCTGCCTGCATGACAGAAGAGGGCATCAGATCTCTTTACAGATGGTTGTGAGCTACCATGTGATGGCCGGGAATTGAACTCAGGACCTTTGGAAGAGCAGCCAGGGCTCTCAACCTATGAGCCATCTCTCCAGTCCCTGATATTGTCCTCTCAATAGCCCATTACAAGCCTTCTGTATATAAATGCTTGTCCTTCCTCACCTCAACAAAAGATGATTCTCTGAGATTATCATATTTAAAAACCAAGCTGGTGGGCTGAAGAAATGGCTCAGGGGTTACTGATAGATTAAAAAAAGCTGTATTATATAAATGCAGGTTTATTAGGAGTGGCAAAGGGGAAGGTAAATAAAAGGGGAGAAAAGCCTGAAGAGACAGAGACAGAGAAAGAAGGGGAAAGAGCAGAGGAGAAACAAGAGGGGTTGTGGGGAGAAAAACAGCAGAGAGAGAGAGAGAGAGAGAGAGAGAGAGAGAAAGAGAGAGGCAAGGGCAAGGGCAAAAGGGCCAGGAGAAAACAAAATGTCTGGACAATATAGCAAAGAGCCTCTGGTAGAGGGGAAGCCCTGCCCCTAGTCTGAGAGTAGGGTACGCCCGGTCTCTTAACCTAGCAGAGTGTTGGCTGCCCTTCCAGAGGACCAGGGTTCTATTCCCAGCATCTACATGGTGGCAGCTCACAGCTGTCTGGTAACTCCAACTGTAAGGATTTTTTGGTCTCTGTGGACACAAGGAATGCACATACTATACAGACATACATGCAGGCAAAATATTTATACAGATAAAAAAATTAAAAATATTTGCTAATCTTGGTAGCACATGCCTTTAATCTAGCACTCAAGTGGGCAGAGGCAGGTGGATTGCTGTGAGTTCAAGGCCAGCCTGGTCTCCAAAGTGAGTCCAGGACATTCAAGTTTATACAGACAAACTGTCTCACCAAACAAACAAACAAACAAACAAGCAAGCAAGCTGCTGTGGTGATGGTCGAGCAGCTCTTAATGCCAAAGAGAGAGATGCCCAGAGAGACAGATGTGCATTGTCCTGCTGCTGTTTGGTTCAGATTGGAATGTGGTTTTTTGCATAATAAAGAGCTGGCAGCTGAAGCTTTGGCACAAAGTAGGGGCAGAGACCCAGGCAGATGTGAACGGAGGCCGGAGAAGGAATGGAGCAGGGAGGTAGGCACTGAAACCTACGTGGAGGGAGGAAGTGCTGGAGAAGTCAGGTTAAGTCAGCAGCTAGTCAGCAGCTGGCTGAGAGACTGGCCCAGCAAAAGGCCAACAGCTTTAAACTATACACATGTTGCCATGTCCTTAGCAATTACACCTCAAGCAAGATCTGGGAAAGGCCTAAAATAGACTTTGATGAGACAAAGGCTTCAGATAGACTGGAAGGAGAAAGAATGAGTCTGAGCTTGGCAGTGGAGACAGCAACAAGAAGTGGAGGGAGGGAAAAGAGCCACCGGCACAGATGAGCGACCAGTGACTGTAATGATGAAAACTTAGAGATCAGACGTTCTGTCAGAGGGCATGCTCTCACAGCAGCCCAGTGCTCACAGTGAAATGAGCGGTCTCTCTGAATGTCATCTATTTTCTTGTGAACTTCAGGGGCATATGTTCAGTTGATACTTTCCAGGATTTGCAGTGTCAGGTATCTTGAGAATGGACATGTGTTTTCTAGCCCAAGCCCACCACTTGATACTTAACACCTGCTAAATTGCACATCCAATGCCCTGGGTAGGGGGAGGATGTTAAGAGTTTGGAATCCTCTCAATTTTATAGTGGGAAGAGTAGAAATTCAGGGCAATCTGCGGTTTCAAATAATGAGATGATTTTCATACATAAAATTCAGGCCTTCTGACACACAAGCACCACAGTTATCTACAGGTTAATAGCCATGTTCAAAGCTATTTGCCCACAGACTGAGAAAAGACCAGTGAAACTGAGATATGAAGTGCCCACAATCTAGGAAGTAAAATTATGGCAGCCAAGAATAAATCAAGACTCAAGGCGGAGAATAAATCCCATGGCCTATATCTGAACCTTTAAGAGCTCACTTTATTTGTTAAACCAAATCAGAGTTTTAAACCAGACATTGTGCATCCTTTCCCCTTATAGCAGTGCATATCGCACACTGACCACAAGATGTCACTCTTGCTTCCAGAGGCAACATTTGAGCTCAGAGATAATGAAAAAGTTTTAAGTCCCAGCATCAGGTATGTTTTGGGAAGCTCAAGGTAGAGACTGAAGGCTGGGTTGGCAGGCATGATGAGATGGAAGAGTGGTGTCTTGGCGGCTGTCAGAATCTTTCCTCATAAAAAGCTTTGCCCATCTGATTGAGTTCCTGCTGGTACTGTTGATGTTCCTTTTCAAACAGCTGGTTTAAGGCAGCTTGACGGACCTGGTAGGGAAGGCAGTAAAATGTATGGTGCTGGCTTCTTTAACATTCCTTCTCTGTCTGAATTCCCTGTCCCTGGACTTTGCTGGGACATAAAAGGGGGTCGTAAAAGAGTGAATCTAATTTCCCCTGGTACATTGCTGAGAATGTACCAGGAACTAGAAAAATCTGCTAGTACTCAAGAAACTAAGAGGTGACATTGCAATTGTCACCCAGGGGGAAGCTTAGGGTGTCACTGACTAAGCAAAGACTATGATTTCCACTGGCGATTGGAAATGCGTCACCTGCGCTTGATGGTAGGACATACTTATAATTCCAGCATATGGGAGGCTGAGACAGGATGTTTATAAGTTCCAGGCCACCTTGGGATGCAGAGCAAGACCTTGTCTTAAAAATAAATACATAAAGCTGGGCAAGGTGGTGCTCACCTGTAATCCCAGCCCTCGGGAAGGCAGAGGCAGGCAGATCTCTGTGAAATCAAGGCCAGCCTCATCTACAAAGCAAGTTTAAGACAACCAAGGCTACACAGAAAAACCCTGTCTTGAAACAGCCAACCAACCAACCAACCAACCAAAATACATAATGGGCTGAAAAGATGGCTCAGCAGTTAAGAGCATTGGCAGAGAATGTGGGTTCAATTCCCAGCACACATATGGTAGCTTACAACTGTAACTCCTGTTCCAAGGGATATGACACCTACACACAGACATATGCAGTCAAAAACCAATGCACATAAAATAATTTAAAAAATATTTCTGTGTACAGTGCTCTGACTGCACTGCTGAATGCCAGAAGATGGCACCATACCCTTTTATCGATTGTTATGAGTCACCACGTGGTGACTGAACTCAGGACCTCTGGAAGAACAGACAGTGCGGTTAACCACTGAGCCATTTCTCCAGACCAAAAATAATTTAAAAAATAGATAAAATTAAACCCTTGGCTGGGTTTGGTGGTGTATTTTAATCCCAGCATGCAGGAGTAAGAGGAAGGTAAAGCTCTGTATTCAGGGAGGCCAGCCTGGTCTACTTAGCAAGTTTCAGTAACCAAACCCAACTCAAAGAACCTAAGAAAACAAAGCTTCATTAAACCCAAAACTAAACAAAGTGCCATCTGCAAACAATGCAAAAATTTAAATAAATCACTTACTGAAAGAACTTTGACATTTGATGTTAATGTTCTGATAAAAGCATGAAGAAATCTGAGGCAGACAAAATGGGTACATCCCAAAGGAAAGGCTCTCTATGTCCCAGCCAGCAGAAACATGGCACAAGGCAGGGGGAAGCCTCCAGGCTGCCTCCTACAACTCACCATCAGAAGCTGTTTGTTGGACAGTGCTAATTCCTGTTTCACATCATTTTGCAGCCTTAGGGTAGCATATGTGTTTCTCCGTTCGTTCAATGTCATCTGCCACATACAATGATTCTGTAAATTCTGCCACCTGTCCCAGGTGTAGGGTGGGAATGAAATTCGTGAGTCAGTAGAGACCTTTATTAATGTGGTTGCTTTGTGACCAGACCTCTGCCACCGTCAAAAGATCACGATGTTCTTAAATGGGTAAGGAGAGCGGATTTATAGTATGCGAGTGCAGCTACTGAATCATCGTCACAAATGGACAGAGCTGTCAGCTGTTACAGTACACAGAAAAGAAGGCTTAAAGGTGTGTCCTCTAGGTCTGGGTCTCAGCAGCTCGATGCTCTACCTTTGCTATTTTTGTTTTTGGTTTTGAGACAGCATTTCTGTGTATAGACCTAGCTGTTATGGAACTCACTTTGTTGACCTGCCTGGCTCTGTATTCTGAGTGCTGGGATTAACGGCATGCACCACCACTGCCAAGCCAAAAAAAAAAAAAAAAAAATTTTTTTTTTCCAAGACAGGGTAGGCTTGGCTGTCCTGGACTTTGTCTGCCACCCCCAACTTTTAAATTAATTTAGTAGAAGTACTGTCTGCATGTACACCTACATGCCAGGTGGTATTAGACCCCTTTATAAATGGATGTAAGCCACCATGTGGTTACTGGGGATTGAACTCTCCCCCATCTTTTTTCATGTAGCCCAGAAGGGCTCCAAGTCACTTATGTAGCTAACCCTGAACCTCTGATGTTCTCCTGTATCTCCTGAATGCTGGGAAAGAAAAGAAAGGCTACGTATGCTAGGCAAGCAGTCTTTCAGTGAGCTGCTGTTCCTCAACTCCGTTTAAAAAGTTTCTCATTATATAGTATGGATTTTCTGGAATTATGTAGACTAGTCTGAGCTCAAACTCAAGAGACCCACCTGCCTCTGCCCTCTAGTGTTGAAATCAAATGCACATGCCATTACACTAGGTCTCCCTTTGGGGCTGTTTTGAGAGTGTATTAATCACAACACAGCCTAGGCTGGCCCCAGACTCATGTTTAGCCAAGTCCTGAGATTATAGGTATGAGTAGGTATGCGCTGCTTCTGCCAGCATTTTTTTTTTTTTTTAAAGCTTAGATTTGGAGATATAGCTAGCTGCTGGTGGAAGTTTCCATGCACAAAGCCATGCATTCAATACCCCAATGCAACTGAAATAAAAATCTTATTTCAGTTGTGAAATAAAAATCTTATTTCAGTTGTGATACACTTATTTCAGGGTGATACACACTTCAGTCTTTTGGGTATTCTGTCACTTGTTCACCAAATGTTGAAATACCTGTTACAAAGTTATTACAAAACCGGGCAAGAAACACATCAACATTCAAAAAAATAAAACCCCCATAAAACAGCAAAGGCTTCCCTCGCAGAGAATAGGAGCAGGAGCAAAATAAAACAAAGCTCATCAACTAGGTGATCAACTAGGTGATACCAGGCCCATCTCTGCTTGCTTCAAGAACAAGGCTGCTCCATGTTGTCCTTCTCAAGGAGTCCCCAAGGAGAGCAGATTTGGGCAGTGGGTCAGGCAGAGTAGAAAACACAAACTGATGGGAGGAGATGGAAACACAGGTTACCTGGTGACTATCTTCTTAAGTGCCACGGCTCTTTGTAAATTCTGCAAGAGAAGGGAGTTCTGTTGACCTCCTTGATTACTAGAATTACTAGCAGTGCCCACTTCTGAGGAATGAAGCAATTTCCCAAGGGAAGCAGGAAAATGCTACATTTCTCAGAACAGACGGGAGAAAATACAGGGGTTAGAGGAGACAGATGTAAACTGCTATCTGCTCTAGTAGTAGCTGCCCATTTCTGCTAACTCTCCCGCACCCTTCCAAGGGCCTTTTGCAGGAAAGCTGTACTCTGGGTAAAATCTTATCAGGGGAAACTCCTCCACCAACTTCCAACCCTCCTTCCAACTCTGCATACCTCTTCCACTTTTGTCATTTTTCCAAAGGACATATCTACAGAAATGCTTGCTAAGCCTGAGGACACTGAGAAGGCTCTCCTTTCTGTTTAGTTTGATCACCAAGGTTTCAGTAGTCATAGCAACATTTAGGAATCCAACAATGACCCTGGGTTCTGAGTTGACTGGTTACTTGGGCCTGCTGCCCTAGTACCGGAAGGAAATTCTGGTTCTTTAGCTTTCTGATAGTGACAAGACCAGGCTGTAAGTGTGAACCACACAAGTCCTTATTTCAGGATTTCTTCTGTAAGGGTTTCAGAGTATCTGTAGTCTAGATTCAGACACACAGTCCAACCAGTTTCTGGCAGCAAAGCTTTACACCCTATGTCCTGTAAGGCAAATGTAGACACAAATCAAAAGCCTGCTGTTCAAAGACCACTCTGAAGAAATGATTCATTTTCTTAATTAATTTTATTAAATAAATTGTAAACTGAGACTAAAATACTGACATCAGAGGAAACTACTTCTTGCTGTGTCTCACTATCTCAGCAGAGGTTATGCCAAGTACCAGAACACTCATTCTGACTTGTCATAATGGTATTGGGTGAAGGTGGGGACACATCCTCCCACTTCAGGAAAGTCATGTTCTCATATCAATACTGGTTTAAATGAGCACCAAAATTCCAGGGGACATTCTACCAGCTTACTCATTCCCTTTTCCTTATGAGGTCCTTGCCTGACTTTTCCACTAATCAAATCTGAGATCTCTAAACCCAAATATTTTGAGTGCAATGGGATAGATTTAGAAGACATCTCACCTCAATTTACACCTTTGGGACTAAACAGCATTGAACAGGGTAGGTGAATTACAGCCAAAAACAAAGGAAGATTTTCAAGGAAGCTCTGACAAACATTAAGAATGACATTTGAATTTAAATCCAGAAAAAGTGCTCCTTGGAGATAGAGGATCTTAGCCAACATAAGAAAGGGCTGGAAATGACCTCTCAGACCCAGCTCTGTGAGAACTCTGGACTCACAGAAGCTCTGGCCAATAAAGTCTGGGCCTCTGAGCCAGATATCCCGAATGCCGCACAGCTGGCTTCTGTGTAGCTCCATTACAGAGTACTCTCCAGTGTGTTATAGTTGTCCTTAAAGCTCTTCAGTTCGAGGAAGTGCTTAGGACGTTTGCTCTTCTGATTGGAGGGGAGGTATGTGACCTGGATGGTTGTTGGCGACATCTCAGGCGACTGGGTTAAGTCTTTGGCTGCTGACTGGTGTTGCCTCTGAGAGCTCCCAATTCGTGCTTTGACTCTGAAGAACACACAGCAGACATAGTTAGAATGAGAACTGGTAGGAAAGGGGCTGGAGACATGACTCTGGCTAAGAGCATGCACTGTTCCTCCAGAAGACCAGAGTTCAATTCCTGGCAGTCATGTCAGGCTTCTGTGAGTCTAGCTACAGGCCAGAACCTCTACAAATACTTACATGTAAGTAAAACAAGTGAAAAGTGAATCTTTTATTTTATTTTGTTTTGTTTTTTTTAGACATGGTTTCTCTGTGTAGCCTTGGCTGTCCTGGACTCAATTTGTAGACCAAGCTGGGCTCGAACTCAAAGATCCACCTGCCCCTATCTCCCAAGAGCTGGGATTACAGGCATGTGCCACCATGGCTGACTGAACAGTGAATCTTAAAATAAAAAACAAAAACCCCAGAATACAATTCAGAAATTACTCCACCCAATAAATGCAGCTAAAATAATCTCTGATTTTTCTTTAAGTTACTAAGCAAGGCAGGTAGCAAACACCTGTAATTTCAGAAGGCAGAAAGATCATCCCATTCAAGGCCAGTTTGGTCTAACCCAACCCCATGTACCACAAAACAAAATTCCCCACCTCCCAAAAGGCAAAAACCCAAAGAACTTATTACTAAAGCCATTTGGTAACTGAAAATTATCAGGGAAACCAGATTTTACTAAGTACTTATCTCTAGCATAATTCTTTTTTGGTGTGTGTTTTTGGGGGAGGGGGGGGAAAAAGGACAGAAAGGGTCTTACTATGGAGGCAAGGGTGTTCTCACACGAAGTGGGCCCTCACACCTGGTTACAGCTTTAATTGCGCTCCGCTTACAGAAATCTCTTAGCTTTGCTGACTGCCTTAACATGTGCATGCTGTAACATTCCCCGTCCAAAGAGAGGAAAATGAAGTATTACAAATAAAATCAAACTACTGAGTGCATAGCACGTTGGAAGACACAGAGCACTTGGTGACTTGCAAAGTCACTTACCAACACCCTATTATCTCCAGTATTATATAGTATCAGCTTTGCATGTTAAGAAACATAAGCCCAATAATTAACCTTTATGACATCATAAAGCTAGATTTAGTTATCAGATTTCAAAGCCTATATTCTTCCATTATTATCCATCAAACTTTTCTAGATACCAGTATTAAAAAAAAAAAAAAAGATAGAAAGATAGCCAAGTATGGTAGCATGTACCATTAAGACTCAAGATGGCCAAGGTAAGAGAATTACCTTGAATTTTAGGAACAAAACTGTATCTCAAGAGACCAAATCAAACAACAAAGTCTCTAATGAGATATACAGCAGATGTTTTCCCAGGCAGGGTTTTCTGGGCAGCTCTGGCTGTCCTGGGATTCACTGTGTAGACCAGGCTGGCCTTGAACTCACAGAAATCCACCTGCTGCTGTCTCCCGAGTGCTGGGATTGAAGGCTTGTGCCACCACCACCTGGCTCAGGCGATTTATCAGGCTTTCTGCCTAATTTCTTCCAAGATTTCTTCTTTGTGTCTATGTACCTGCAAGTTTATGTAGCCTGCACATGTGCAGAAACCTAAGACCCAGAAGGCAGTGCCACACTCCCTGGCCTGTGCATGTTTGGCAAGCATTCTACCACCTGTATCATCTCCTCAGGCCCTGGTAACTAACTCTGTATCGGCTTCCCCCTTTCAGTATGCATGTTCACTTACCTTTGCCTAAGTGGCATACTGAAACTATTTTAAAACATTCAGCAGTCAGATTCTTCTATAAACAAATACTCAAAAGCTATCTACTGATGTTCTTTCCTTAAAGACAGGGTTACATTGCTTTACATGGTTTAAAAAAAAAAATTGGGTGGAATTTTATTCTTATTTTTATCGGACCAAAGCACAAGAGGACCCTAGAACAGGAGTCCTTATGTGCTCAGAAACCACATTCCTTTGCTAGCTATAACATTTTTGACATTTTACCTTTTTTTTTTTTTAATTTAAAGATTTATTTATGTATGGGTGTTTTGATTGCATGTGTGTTGGCATATTATATACATGGCTGGTTCCTGTGGAGGTCAGAAGAGGGCATCAGACCCCATTGGAACTGGAGTAACATATGGTGTAAGATGTCATGTGGATGGTAGGGCTTGAACCCCAGTTGTCCGCAGGAGCAGCTAGTATTCTTAACACCTGAGCCATCTCTCCAGACCTTTTGTCTTACTTGCACTGGCCATCCAGGAACTTGCTCTGTAGAGTAGACCAGTCTGCTATCCAACTTACGGAGATTGGCCTGCCTCTGCTTACTGAGTGCTGGGATTAAAGACATGCACCATCATGCTCAGGCCAATTTGACATTTTGTGGAGTAGACACAAAACAAAATCCAATACTAAAATATGCATACAAAGTAGAAGTTTCTCTTACTAGCTTGTAGAGCAAATATCCTGGCAAGTTTTATGAGACCAGTATAGCACTTCTATATTCTTTTATACTTACTTTGCTTGATTATTTATTTAGAGACAGGGCATTGCTAGCCTAGAACTCGTGATTTTTTTTCCTTACTGTACTTCTATGTCTAACTAGCCCTCTTTGACACGCCCTACCATACTCACACAGTAGCCAGCTCACTCAAGGCCTCCTGATACCGCAAGTACTCGTTCTGGCCAAAAACCTTAGGAAACAGAAAGGAAAAATCAGCCTTTTTGTGTGGAGCATTCCATGCCTTTAGTTCTTTGAAGGAAATACTGACCTTCCAACTTACCCCTGTCCCATAGCGGGCTGTCTCATATCCATCCAGGAGAGTATCAATGAGGGCCTTGCGAACACCCTTAAAAGGAGTGCTAGTGTTTCGCAGATCTAGCAAGTAGGAGCGGAAATTCTTACCCATTAAAGAACAAGGGTGCCGGCCTTCAGCATGAAATGGGATCTCTGAGAAGAAAACAGCACAATGATAACTCTTTTCCCTGTTTTATTTTCTTGGTAATTTTCCAAACTTAGAAATAGCTCTAATTATCATCAAGAACTCCTGTATTCTGTAAAATTAGTATACACCAATAAAAACAGATTCTAGTAGAATTAAGCAGAGATAAACAGCTATGCCCACATAGTGATTTGGGTAGCTGAACAACTCTAAGCTTTATGTCAGTAACACATGTGTTCTGCTGTTGTACTGTTCTCCTAGGCCACCTTGGCTTTAAGATATAAGATAGGCACTCTTTCAATTAACCTAAGAACATGTAAGTAGTCACATAATGTGAAAAAAATATCCAGTAACTCTTGGGTTCAAGTGAAGAAGCAGACGCTACATTTCCCATACTGTTTTGTAGGAAACCAGTCATCATCACTCAACTTGTGAAACTGAAGGTCTCAAGAACCCCCACCCCCCCCGCCCCCAGACAGATCTTCTCTGAGCAGCAGCCCTGGCTGCCCTGGACCTCGACTCTGTAGAGCAGGCTCAAACTCTGAGATTCAAATTCTGAGACTCACCTGCCTCTGCCTCCAAGTGCTGGGATTAAAGTCGCACACCTCCACCAACTGGCTAAAAGAACTTAAAGATAAAATCAAATGCTGGTGTAGTGGCACATACCTAGAATCGCAACATTTGGGAGGCTAAGGCAGGAGGATGTTGAGTAAGGCCTGTTTGAGCTACAAAGCAAGAATCTGTGTCAAAAACAAAATAAAACTAAACATGCCAGGCTCAATGGCACATGCCTGTAATCCCAGCAGAGAAAGGCAGGAGGATCTCTGTGAGTTTTAGGCCAGCCTGGTCTACTAAGCCAGTCCAGGACATCCTAGGCTACACAGATAAAGCCTGTCTTCAAAACATCAAAACAAAAACAAACAAACAAACAAAAAGCCTACAATCCTAAGACAATACAACTCTCCGCCCCACACCCTCCAAAAAATAAAAATATAAACTGGGGTTAGAGAGGTCAGCAGCTACCAGCACTTGCAGTAGACCTGGGTTTAGAAGGTCACAGCTACCCGGAATACCAGGAGATCTGATAGTCTCTTTTGCCATCCTTCACACAAAATAGTACATATAAACCCAGGCAGGCACACACTACACAACAGCATAAAAATAGTAATTAAGGACAGAGTGTGGTGGTATACGCCTTTAATCCCAGTACTTGGAGGCAAAGGCAGGTGGAGCTCTGTGAGTTGAAGGTCTGCCAGGGTTAGTATCAAGACCCTGTCTTAAAAATAAAACAAAACAAGTTCCCCAAAATAGGAACTGAAAAGAAAGACACCATAAGCAGGGCCGGCTATGTAGTCCAGTTGTTTACATGCTTATTTAGCACACCAGAAGCTCTGGTTTTGACAGTTAGCACCAAATAAACTGGGTGTTGTAGCACAATGTCCACAATTTAGCATTTGGGAGGTAAAAGCAGGAGGCTTTGAAGCTCAAGTCTGTTCTTGGCTGTATGAGACCTTGTCTCTAAAAAAAAAAAAAAAAAAATTCAAAAACCCAAATCAATGTAATTCAGACTCTTGGGAGAACAAATAACTGCCAGGAAGTGGTAGCACTGGAAAAGTAGAGGCAGGAGGATCTCTGAGTGTGAGTCCAGCCTGGTCTACAGAGTGAGTTACAGGACAGACAAGGCTATCCAGAGAAACCCTGTCTCAAAAAACTAGAAAGAAAAGAAAGAAAGCAAACCAAGGTGATTTATCTCTGTTTTGAGACAGGATCTCTCTATGTAGCTAGCCTTGGCTGTCTTGGAATGCCATATGTAGATAAGGCTGACCTTTAACACAGCAATCTGCCTGCCTCAGACTCCTTCATTGTGGGATTAAAGGTGTGCATCGCTTCACCTGGATTCCCAAAGCGTTTCTTTCAGTATAGTACTCTCAAAACTCTAGGAAATTCCTTCTAGCCATAATGTGCAGAAGGACAAATCCTAACATTCCCTAGGTTTAGATTCTAGGGTGCACCTTATCAAGTAACTTACCAGAGGCACGGATGGCATCTAGAGCTTTCATCCTGTATAGATAGTTGTAGCAACCTGTTAAGAAAAAGACTAATTTCAGTGATTACTCTCAAAATACCCCAAGATTACAGGAAGTTAGTAAACTGGGTCCTTTTATCTGGCATATATACAGTAACTGAGGACTATGGAGGGTTGGTACAGGTGCAGAAACCTCTGGGATGTAGCTGGTCTTTGCTTGCTTTGTGGGTTTTTCTTTTTCCCCACGTTTCATACCTAACACTAGATAGGAGAGAAACTGATTCCTGAATCTAATTTCTTTTCTTTTGTTTTTTTCTTTGACCACAGCAACTAACAAACTATAAACAACCTCCTTAAATGACCAACAACAACTCACCCATGCTGCTTGAGGCTCTAGCATTTATAATTTATATACTGTCTGAAAAGTTCCCAGAATTCCAACTGTCACAACAATCACAGAAAATATCTGCATCTGGCAAAAACCCTGCTTCTGCTAGAGCACAAGGCAAATCATGGTCAGCTGCTGTAGACAGTTCAAAGTAGCCCCACACTCCAACACCAGGGATTAAAATGAAAGCACACTTTTATATTTGTGTTAAAAAAAAATTCCAGAATTCTTAAAAATGTTACCACATTGGGACTTGGTGAAACATCCTCCAAGAGCTTGCCACATACTTTGATTCCCCTGGGTTTCCAGCTGCAGTAGTCTGGTGTCATCATCTGCAAGGAGCTGGGGTTCATACTTGATATCCTGAACCCTGGACAGTCGAATGTCGATCTCCTCTTTCAAGTCCTGTGCATTCAGAGAGAATATACTGTAAATACCTTGTGTTCTGCTTCCCAGTAGACTGTAAAGGGGCCAGAGCATGTAAATGAAGATCAAACAGAGAAAAATCACAAACAGGTTTGGTATTCTCTAATATACACCTCTAAGGCATATCTCTCTCTCCCTTTTGATTTCTGAGACATGGTCTATGTATCTCTGGCTGCCCTGAAACTCTGTAGACCAGGCTGGCCTCAAACTCAGAGAGAACCATGGCTTCTACCTCTGGAGTACTGGGATTGGAGCGTGTCACATCACCTGGCTTTTCTCTTTACTTGTGTGTTTGCACGTGTGTACGTTGTACGTGCACCTTCGTGGTTATGCATACCTGCATCAGGTATCCTCCTCTAGCATTCACTCTTCCACCCACGGACTTGTGTTTTCTCACTGAGGATAGAAGGCAGCAAGACCCAGCAATCCTTTAGTCTCTACAACCTTCAAAGCTGGGGTTACAAGGGTACACAGGATCCCTGGTTTGTGTAACATGCGTTGTTCATCATGGATCAGAACTCTAGTCCCCCTGACTAGTCAGCAAGAGCTCTCAATCACTGAGCCATCTTTATCAGTCCCTAAACCAGATCTTTTAACTTGCCAGAATTTCTTTAGGCTGACAGTAGCATTATCTCTGATTTGAAATTAGACTAAAAAGAATCTTGGCTAACTATTATAAATAACGTCCTGAGTTAAAAACAAAACAAAACAAACAAACAAAAATACCAAGAGAAATCATAATCTACTCGCATGTTGTAGATTAGCATCTAGTCGCCTGTAATGATCTGGAGACTATTTCTTAAAGACTTTGAAGGCCAAAGCAGGAGGGTGGTTCCAAGTTCAAGGTCAGCCTGGGCTGACAGAGTAAATTACAATCCAGCCTGGGTTACAGAGTAAGACCTTGTTATGAAAAAGAAAAATGTGCTAAAAATTAGTTACTGTGCCAATTTTGATAAATTTAGAAGCAACCACTATTATAAGTTTGAATCTGTTCCAACTTAAGGGGATGCCAGATGCAAAAAAAAAAAAAAAAACCAAACCAAAACCAAAACCAAACCAAAACCAAAACTATTATAGGGCCAAGGAATAGGCAGCTATATATACAATCTCACACTCACTATATAATCTTCTATTTTCCCAAGTAGTTTTGTTTATACTTTCAGAACTTAGATTTTGCTGGGTGGTAGTGGTACACAGCTTTAATCCCAGCACTTAGGAGACAGAGGCAAACCCTGTGGGTTTGAGGCCAGCCTAGTCTACAGAGTGAGATCTAGAATAGCCAGGGATATACAGAGAAATCCTGCCTCAAAAAAAACCAAACCAAACCAAAACAAAACAAAACCAAAAACTAAAACCAAAACCAGCACCAACAAGCCCCCAAAGTTAGATTCTCTCTCTATGTATGTAATCAACTTTGACATCAAGTGGTCTAGACGCTACTAAATAGCTAAGCTTTAATTCATCATCACAGGCTAGAAACCAACCCCTACGTTCCTTTTATATGGCCACGTGGAAAGAGCACTGTGACCTTGCTGCCTACCGCACCCTCCTGCGGCCTTTCCGTTCTGTCAGAAGAAGCGAATGGGAAACATTTAATGAAATGCTATGCCTAGGAGTTAATGGGATGTGTGAGCTTTAGTTATCACCCATCTCTCACTGAACAACAGCGTATTGACCACCTCCTATGATAAGGACCTAGTATGAGCTATCACTGGGATATACCTCCAAATAAAGTGTGAGAAATCTTGAAATTTACAGTCTATTGTAAAAGAAAGTTTTAACCAATAGACAAACTATGCCAATGTTGTGATGAGAAATAAAGGTACCATAAGAATACAAAGAGGCTTGCATTAAAATATGTAATATATGCAGGGTATGGTGGTATATGCTTTCAATTTCAGCATTCAGGAGGCAGAGGCAGGTGGAACTCTTGAGTTCCAGGACAGCCAGGCTACACAGAGAAACCCCAAAACAAACAAAAAAACCCAAACCAAAACAAAAGCAAAAATATGTACTGTGCATTCCTCCCTTGAGGAAAAAACTTTTAAACTAAGATCTAATCTAAAGGAGCTGGGTATTTCCATGCACGCCTGTAATTCCAGCATTCAAGACACGGAGGTGGGACATACGGACTTCAATAACAAGGTTGGCTATGCAGTGAGTTCTAGGACAGTTTGGGCTACTGGAGACCCCTTGTTTCAAACAACCAAAAGGGAATGAATGAGGAAGCCAAATGAAGACCATTTTTGGTCAGTGACAGTAGGTGCAAAGTTATGAAATTCAATCAGTAGAGCCATGTTTATGTTGGTAATGGGGAGTCATAGAAAAGAAAATTGGTAAAGTCAGTTGATGTCTACAGGTGAAAGGCTGAAAAAGCAAAAGCATGACTGGGGATGGCAATGGGACATCAAGGGTTCTGATTCAGAACAGGGTATGTTATCTCAGGTGGTAGAATGCTTGCCTAGCATGCACCAGGCGCCTAGATTCAATCTCCTGCACCTTATAAAGCAGGAGTTGTAGTGCGTGCCCATAACCTATGTACTTGGGAGCTATAAGCAGGAAGATCAGCTCCACATAATGTTTATCTAGACGAAGAAGCAGGAGATCCTATCTGAAAAGTACTAACCACCAACAAAGGAAGTCAAAGATCGGGACAGAAGGCCAGCCAGTATAGCACAATTGGTAAATTCCAAGCTTAGTGGAGACCCCCCTTCCAAGACAGAACATGCCACCCCATGGCTTGCATTACAAACACACATACATATGTATCTAAACACATAAACACAAAAAGACTTTTGCTTATTTATATTAGGTTTGAGATGGCTATTTGAAATCTAAGTTTTTTTTTGTTTGTTTGTTTTGTTTTTCAAGATAGGGTTTGTGCAGCCCTGGCTGTCCTAGAACTCACTCTGCAGACCAGGCTGGCCTTTAAACTCACAGAGATCGGTCTGCCTCTGCCTCCTGAGGGCTGAGATTAAAGATGTGTGCCACCACTGCCCAGCCTTGAAACCTAGGTTTTAATGTCAGGTGGCAGTTATAAACCCCAACAGGTTTCTCATCTAAATAGTTTCCTTAAAGCCAAGAAAAGCACTAAAGAGAAAGTTTAGACACTGCTAGATTATTTATTACTTTCTATTTTGCTGTTTTGGTTTTTTAAGACAAGGTTTCTCTACGTAGTCTTGGCTGTCTTGAACTAGCTTTACAGACCCAGGAGAGGCTGGAACTCACAGAGATCTTCCTGAGTGTTAGGAATAAAGGTGTGCACTACCACACCTAGCATGATTATTTGCTTTTTAAATGTAGTCTGACGTGGCACATTTTTAAAGTAATCTCAGCACTTGTATGGTTCTGACAGAAGGACTGCTTTGAAGATACATGGTGAGAGAGCCATCTTAGGTTACAAAAGTGAGTTTAATATGTCTCAAAATATAGAACAAAGAACCATAACAAAATTAAAAGTTGTGAGGTAATTTCTTCTTCCTTAGGCTTGACGTGAAAGGTGGGATTATGCACAATTAATGTTTTTTCCTCTTTTTGTAGTGTCAGGGATCAAACCCAGAGTCTTTTGTTTTCAAGCCAGGGTTTTTCTGTGCAGCCCTGGCTGTCCTGGACTGTGGACCAGGCTGGCCTTAACTCTTAGCGATCTGCCTGCCTCTGCCCCCCAATAAAGTGTTGGGATTAACGGCGTGCACCACCTAGGCCAGCTCCAAATCCAGAGTCTTATGCATTCTAACACAACCGGCATCTTTAAAATTCTGGAAAGGCTACCATTCTTAGACCTATAGAGTAAAACTGTAATCATTCCCAATATCATGCTAAAATAAAGCAACATCAAACACTTGGTAATTTAAGATGGAGAAATATTTTATAGTTGAGTTCGTTTAGATCTTAAAGTACATGTTATGCAGCAAGAGTGAGCAAATGAGCCTCGTCCACAGGCAAATCTTGCTTAGTTTGTGAAGGGGAAAATTTAAGTAACTATATGAACAAAGTTATCTCCTTCTGCCAAAGAATCAAGTTTACCTTGCGCCCTAAGGACCTACCTTGGGGGCATTGTGTCCCACAGGGACGTGAGGTCCCCTTCTAGATTTCATTGCAAAGCGCATGATTTGTCTCTTCACAAAAATAAACAGCAGTACAAATACCTGCCCAAAAGATTAGAATCATCTTTAATAATAATAATTAAGTTGAAAAAAAAAAACTATGTTTATATTAGGCTTTCAGGGCTAAAACTTGGGCAAAACCTGGTCATTAAGGATGGGGGTGGGTCTAAGGCTGGTATCAAGGAGGCGTGATACCTGGGCTCCAGAACTTAAAGGAGGAATCTCAGGGGCGGGCAGCTTTGAATTTAAAGTTCTCGGCTGTCTACGGATACAAACCGAAAGGCCAGAAACAAGGCGAGTTAAGTGGCTGAGGGAAGGGCCCAGAAGGACGGTCTCTAACAGGGCAAAGGCTACAGCAGGAATGGAGTGGGGGATCTCCTCACCAGGCTCCCGTATGCCATCACAAGCACGACATTCACTCCGGACAGCCAGTTACTGCTAGACGCCATCGCCTCTCCGTGAAGGCCCGCTAGGATATTCCCGCCACGCTTGCGCGTCAGCCCAGGCTCGGCAGAAGCCGGGGCACCTAGGTTCCCCGGAGCTCTCCGGCCATTTCCATTTGGTTTTAGGGAAAAAAAACAAACTAGAGTCGGTCAGAAAACATGGTGGATGGGGGCGCTAGTCAGGCACAGAGCCCTCCCGCTCCACCCCCGCCACGTGACTCATGGCCGCAAAGGAATCTGGGAGTGCGGAGACGCGGAACTACGCCAGTAAGAGGAAGCAGAGGCCGTCTTGGAGTCACGTGATGGAGGCTGAGCCGTACGGGCGAGGGCGAGGGCGGGGCGGACGCGAGGAACTCCGGCGCTGTGTTTCGTGGCGGCGAGGCCGGCGCACGCTGACGTGCGCGGTCCTTTCACGTCACGTGCTGAGGGACGCAGGAAGGCAAGTGGGAGGGGGAAGGCGCGAGAGCGAGCGCGAGAGGGAAAAGGAGGGAGGGGGTGGGGTGGAGGGAATCTTATATCACGTGACAGGGGCGGCGCGGCCCGGGGTGTCAGTGTGGAGGAGACTGAGGTAAAGTTGGGAGCGCAGCGGCGTTGGCGGCGGCGGCGGCGGCAGCGGCAACGCGGCGGGGCCGGGTATTGTCCGCGGCCCCTTTAAATCCGCGATCCCCTTTTTAACCTCCCTCCTTCTCCTCTGTCCCGTCTGTAGTCCCCTCCCGCGGTAGGCCCCCCCACGCGTTGTTTCCCCACTGTACACCTTCCCTTCTAGGCTTGCGAGCTCGGGCGTCCAACCCCCCCCCTCGAGTTGGCCGCCGGGGGTTTTGTTTATAGTTGGGTTCGCGGCCTAGTGGGCCGCGCCAAAGCCGGGGCCTCGATTTGGGAGCGTGGCCGGGGCGGGGCTTGGGGCAGCCGGAGGGGGGGGCATGCGGCTAGAGCCTGAAGGGGGAGAGCGAGAAAGAGCGCGGGCGAGCGAGGCCTGGGCCCAGCCTGAGGTAGGGTTCTCCACTAGGGCCAGTGTCTATGGAGAAGGCCTCCTCCCTTCCTAGCCGTCTGTGGGCCTCTGGTCCGGATCCGGCCTGGTTTGGGGGCCGTGGGGGGGGGGTGCGATGGGGTGGAGCTGCCCCATACTCCCCCATGTGGCCCTCAGCTTGGAGTGCGGAGGATTAATTTGTTCCGGGTGGGAGGTAGAGAGGCGAATGGCCCCATGGGCTCTTGATGTGGCGCGGAGGGGGGTGAGTCTCCCATCCTCCGCGCGTGGGCTTCTGTCCTCTGTTCGTTTCCAGCCTCTTTGTCGGCTCCTCTTATTACCCTGCCTTCTTTCTTACCAACCCTGGTCGAGGAATATATTTTTGTTGCTGTCTTTGGCTTCCAGTTGTCTATACTGTAGTTTTGGGTATCCAAGCAATTACATTTTTTGGGAAGCTGGACATGGAGGCCCCCATGGCTTGCTACGCCTAAGGGACGTCACTAGATCACTGGGCATTTGTTCATTTTTCTCATAATGGAAATGGAATTCCAAATTTCTTGAGACCCTTCACCTGGCGGACAGCCCCTAAATTGCTTTTCAAAGTGATGTCACAAACAAGAGACTGCTTTCCACTATTCTTAAAATTTAGCAATTTCTGGTGTAGGTAGTTGTGGAAAGAAAAACACCACAGTTAAAAGGCGGTCTTGTTAACTATTTTTTGCCTTTGAGTCACTGATTATTAAATGGAGAAATCCTTTTTTGTCTCCACCTCCCATATTCTGTGTTGGGGATATCTGTTGTGACTTGCTGGGAGGGGATGTGGGTCACTTTGAAAACCAGCATTACCAGAGATCAAAATATTTAGATGTGTATCTGTTGATAAAACTGTTTTGTGGGTCCTACACCATTGTCTTTAATTATTAGATTCTCCCAATGCCTGTTTGTGTTGTGAATGGGAGACACTACTGTCGTGTGAAATAGTGATGGAAGGCTCAAATGTACTGCACCTCCCAAGTGTTTCTGACTGGAAAGGCTCCTAACAGAGTGAAGGTGGTTGGGATTGGGACACAGGACTTTTCAGTGAAGCATCTAGGGAAATTAGCTTCTCTGTTAGTTGTGGTAAGCCTTACCCATCCCAGTCCAACTTCAGAATGTCTGAATTGTTTCTTACAGTAGATTGTAAGCTCCCTGAGAGCAGCAACTAAGTCACAATGCTTTTGTATTTCCTGAAGTATTGGACACGCAGTAGATACTCAATAAATACTTATTGTTTATTTTTTTCAGTAAAATTTCTCTGGCTATTCTTTTAAGTAGCTGGCTCTCAAAAGGTAGTTAAGGGCATTTCTTTGTTGAAACCTATACTTGTTTCTCTAGTGTTCCTTTCTCATCCTACTTCCCTTAAGTACTTATGTTTTGTAAGAGTTAACAAACAAGGTCACACATTTCTACTGTATAACTCTGGGTATTTGTCTTTGTTTGCTATTAAAACACCACTAATTCTGTGTCCTTGAGTGGTTTGCCCAGATTATTTACTTTTGACCTGTTGCTCACTGTAACTAATTAGGGGTTAAAATTTTAGTTACACATTTCAGAGTATTTCCAAAGAAGGAAATGGAAGATAAAAGCAAGAATGATTGGAAGGATTTTTTTTTCTGGTTAATTATGTATTTTTAAATATGACTGTAATATATTTACAACTAACTTGAAAGATGTGCCATGAGGTACACAACCAGTCTTAACTTATATTTATGGCCTAATTCTTAAACATTGATATACATGGAGTAGAAACCATTCAGCATTTTTAAGCTACAGGAGTAGGTTGAGATTGATTACAGCCAGTTTTCCTTTCATCCCCCCCCCCCCCCCGCGCTCCCAACTATTGCTGCTTTGGATCCACCAGTACTTCGTTAAACAACACTTGTCCTTTTGTAAATTAAGTGTTGCTATGACTATAATGCTAGCTTGGGAAAGTAAACTAATACTATACAATTTACAGGTCTTTGTACATGTGTATAGGTACTGGTTAAAAATTAGTGCTTTGTCTTTTAAAATCCTTTTATTGGTGATAAGAGATGAAAAGTCTTTGTTCTTAATAACCACATCAAAAAAACAAAACAAAACAAAAAAAAAAAAAAACAAAGACCTGTGCGACCCATCAACACTTGTTGAAGGACTTCTACACAGGAATGTCCGATTTTTCAGTGCTATCTAAGAAACAGGTGAAGTGCATATCCCTAGTTAGTCCCTGCATGCTTCTTTAGAACTCTCCTGACCTCAAACTCCAGTGTCTGCTGGGCAGTCTAGAATTACCCTATATAATGTTTCGTTAGTGGAAAAAAAATGTAGAGAAGGAAAGTATAGATTTGTCTTTGGAAAAGAATAAAACCATGAAAAGTAACCTGCTTTTGAGCACTCTATCTTGATGATGAATGTTTTTGTTTATTCAAAGTAGCAGCTGAGATTACTTTATAACACAAAATGAAGAACTTGAATTTAGTAGAACAGTTATTTGGTAGAAAGGACAGAAAATATGTTCTAGTTTTGGGAAGGCTCCCGTGTTCTATGTTTCTTTAAGGAGTGAAGTCATCTTGCAAACAGTTTCAAATTTAAAGTCATTTCCTAGAAGCCCTTTGAAATAAAATTTATGATAGGTTCATTTGATTGGGGCCAGATTTGGGATTCTCTTTTTGTATTAAGGTGAGTGGTGCAGAGTAATTGCTATTCTGCTTTCTTGAAAGTGTGTATGAGACTGTAACAGCTGCAAAGGCAGTGTATTGCCATTAACTGTATAGGAAATGGATTCTGGGTAATCACTAGGGCTAATGCATGTCCTAGTAGAGTCATGAAGAGCTAAAACTGGAAAGAAAAGGCTAGTTATGAATTCTTGCCTTTTCCCAGGTAGTAGAAGTCACAGACAACTTGTCAAACAGTGTAGGGCAGGTAAGGTTATGACTGTTTCTAATGTGTAGTGGATATGTTTTTTTCCTTCTATCCCTGTTAAAGTTATGAACCTAGGTTCTTACCTGAGCCATGCCTATATTCTCCAATATTTTAAATTGCAATTTCTTTGGCTTAAAGGAGGCTTTCCCCTCTCCCCCCTCCCTTTTTTCCCTTCCTCTCTCTCCCTCTTTTCTCCCTCCATTCTTTCCTTCTTTCATTTCTGTCTATCTTTTGTGACAGGATCTTACTGTGTTGCCCAGGCTGGCCTCAAATTTATGATTCTCTCTGGTTAGCTTTCCAAGTGCTGGGATTACAGGTATGTTCTGTGCCCAACTCCTGGAAGGCATTTATTTTCCAGCGTTTGTTAATTGGCTTTCTTTTTGTCAGACACCAGATACTATAACATGTTTAGAAAGTGTTTTTAGTATTGATAATGATTTTGCTTATTTTTGAGATAACAGTAATCAGATTATGTTCCTAACATATTAGGAAAAAAAAATGTCACATAGGCCAGCACTTGGGAGGCAGAGGCAGGAGAATTGCCAAGAGTTTGAGGCCAGCCAAGGCTACATCGAGAGACTGTCTTCAAACAAACAAAAATTCATCACATTTGCTTTTATACATTTTTGGATGTAGGGTTTGATGACCTAGCCTAGGACCTTTATGCAAAGTGTATGTTTTATCACTGAGGCTTATGAATTAACAGCCATATTTATCACACTACAACAAAAAATGTTTCAGTGATACACACCTGTAGTCACAGCATTTGGGAAGTAGAGAATGATTAGGTTTTCAAGTTCCGCTTTGCTGCAGTGTGTGTTTGAGGTCAGCTCACACTAAAACCCAAAATAAATCTTAAAAGATTACTCTTGAGTTGAAAATGTAGTTCAGTGCTTGAGAGCTTGCCTATCACATATGAAGGTCCATGTTTGATTCCAGCACCAACAGAAAGAAATGAATGGTTTAAAAAAAAAAAAGTGGATTTCCTTTGTTCCTTTGACAGTAAAAAAAGTGATTGGTGGTAAAGTGTTGATAAAATAGAATTGAAAACATTTTATCTATGTCTAACGATCTCTTTTTTCTTCTTTAGTATTCTTTGTAAATACTGTTATTTGTATATACTGTAAATGATGACGTCGGTGGGCACTAACCGAGCCCGGGGAAACTGGGAACAACCTCAAAACCAAAACCAGACACAGCACAAGCAGAGGCCACAGGTAATGAATCTAGGGCTGTGAATCTATGAGTAATTATATCAAGCTGATAGTGGTTTCCATGCAGTGTAAAGCATTCTGTGCTTTGGAGTGCTGATTTAGGTTCCTTGTTAGCTATTCCTTGGCTCTTTAGTGTCAGGCCTGTCAGTGACACACTTTGACATAATGTGTTTACTTTTTTGTTTGTTTTTGTTTTATTTAGTTAGTTTTTCAAGACAGGGTTTTTCTGTGTAGCTCTGGCTGTCCTGGAACTTGCTTTGTAGACCAGGCTGGCCTTGAACTCACAGAGATGCAACTGCCTCTGCCTCCCAAGTGCTTGGAATTAAAGGTGCGTGCCACCACTGCCTGGCCACATGCTTATTTTTTTCTTGCTTAACATTGTGAGACTTAGGGCTTCATTTTGAATACTGTGCTAGGTATGTTGGTGTTTTCCTTCCAGATTCTGAGCTGATTGAACAGTACATTACTATTCTCTTTAGCCAATATTTGTTTTTCCTGAAAGATTTTAACTTAGCTCTTATTTTCTCCTAAGGTCTTGAGGCCTTACCTGAATTTCTTCCTTTCCAATGAGAAGCTGGCATCTTCACTGTAAACCTTCTAAATTAACAACTGAGACACCATAGAGCAGTGGTTCTCAACTTTCCTAATGCTATGACCCTTTCATATATAATTCATGTTGTGGTGACCCCCAACTATAAAATTATGTTTGTTGTTACTTCGTAACTGTAATTTTGATGTTGTTGTTACTATCTAATGTGCAGGATATCTGATATATAACCCCTGTGAAAGGGTTGTTCGATCCTCAAAGGGGTTAACTCATGTTAACCACTGCTGTAGAGCATCGCTAAGTTTTAGAGCAATAAATTAACCTTGGGTATTAAGTTTGATTTAGATGTGCTGTAAATCACAAATGTGTAACTAATGTTATGGGTATGAGTTAATTCCTTGAATGAAGCCCAGTGGCCCAGTATATCGAATACATAAGACTAGACTAATGGTTCCTGTATGTTTCTTCACTTTCTTTTTTAACTCTTTTCCTTCCCTTTTCTTTTTTCCTCTGGAGTCTTGGTTAGGTAGCCCTGGCTGGCCTGGTACTCACTGTGTAGGCTGACCGCAAACTTGGAATTTCTTGTGTGTCAGCATCTGTGTAAAGAATTTAGACTGCTATCTTCGTGGTCTGGTTGCTTTCTTTCTTTCTTACTCTTTCTTCTTTTTCTTTTGAGAAAAGGTTTCTCTGTTGCCCTGGCTGGCCTTGAACTCAGATCTCCCTGCCTCTGCCTCCTTCATGCTGGGAAAAAAAGGCTCCACCACTGCCCTTTATTAGTTTTTTAAATTTTTGTGGTGCTAAAAATTGACCCTACAGCTTTTAGTAGTCTGGGTAAAGATTTGATCAGTGGGCTGTCTCCCCAGCCTTGTTTTTATTTTTTATTTTTTTGAGACAGGGTTTCATAAAGCTGCCTAGACTGGCCTTGAATTAATTTTGTAGTCCAGGTCAGCCTTGAGCTTTCCATCTTCTTGCCTTCACCTCTCAAGTAGCAGGGATTACAGGCTTGGCTCACCAGACCAAGATGTTTTGAATTTTGTAGGGGAAGTTGCATTGCTGAAGACTAAACCTAGAGCTAGGCAAGTACCTTGCTATTGAGATTCATCTGCAGCCTACTGCTTTGGTCATTTTTTTTCTTTTCTTTTTTATAACAAAAAAGAGTTGGGTGGTACGAGATAAAAATCCATTACTTGGGTCCCTCTTGGTTAATTTCTTACCTCTTGATTGAGGTTTCTTGATCCTTTTTCAATTCCTAGGCCACTGCAGAGCAAATTCGACTTGCACAGATGATTTCGGACCATAATGATGCTGACTTTGAGGAGAAGGTGAAACAAGTGAGTATAACCTGGTTTTCTGTGAAACTCTCAGAATGAAAGCAGGATTCCATGTCATTAGTGCTTACATTGAATATAAGTGTACTGGGTAGGGAGATGGGTCAGTGGGGAAGAGTGTGTGAGGGCCTGAGTTGAGTCCGGTAAAGCCTGGAAGCCATACATAGAAGCATATATCTGTTATCCCAGTGCTCTCACTGTGAGATGGGTGATGGAGACAGGAGAATTCCAAGCCCCTTTATTTAGTGGTAGATAACAAAAGATAAACTTATCTCAAGGTAGAAATAAAGGACTGATACCAAGGCTGTCCTGTAAACTACTCCATGGTCTATGAAACATTCCTGCAGTATACACACACTCAACACCAGGAAAAGTAATCACATTCATTGAGAATTTAGATTGTTAAGTTGTGTTATATAGTGCATTCCTTTGGATAGTTACCTTGTCCAAAAAGTTTTATCTTAATCCTAACTTTTTTGTTTTGTGTATTTTTCTTCTGACACACCTAGAGTGTTGTGTGTACTAAATTCATACCATACCACTGGCCTATATCTTCAGTCCCTTAGATAGAGGAAGTTTGGAAATGATATATGGAACAGAGCCTTATATGTTTCAACGTGATTCTCCACTTGATACTTACTCTGAATATTTTTTACTTGGTCCCTAAAAATTTGCTTTTGTTAACATTTACTTATTAGGTCTGTTTTTTGTTTTTCTTGAGACAGGGTTTCTCTGTGTAGCCTTGGCTGTCCTGGACTCCTTTTGTAGACCAGGGTGGCCATGAACTCACAAAGATCTGCCTGCCTCTACCTCATGGAGTGCTGGGATCACAGCCTTGCACGGCCATTGCGCTCATCTACTTGGATGTGTTTATATGCTATGGTACTTGATGTGGAGACAACATGATAACTTGTGGGAGTTGGGTTTTCTCCTGCCATGTAGGTGCTAGGGATTGAGCTCAAGTTATCTGTCTTGGTGGCAAGTTCCTTTACTTGCTGAGCCGTCTCTTCAGTCTTTAAGTTTTGCTTTTGGAAGTACAATTATATTTTACATTTCTTGCTTTTTAAACTTGCTTCTTTTAAATGTAGTTGTTATCTCATTCCTTATCTGTTTTCCTCTTAGGTGTATAAAATTGCTTGTGGTTACTAATTTTTTTTTTTTTCAGTTGATTGACATCACAGGCAAAAACCAGGATGAATGTGTGATTGCTTTGCATGACTGCAATGGAGATGTCAACAGAGCCATCAATGTTCTCCTGGAAGGAAATCCAGACACGGTAGAGTGCTAATAAAGTTTTTTATGAGTGGGGTTCAGGGTTGGGAGGCTAGTAGTAATTTTAAAAACAGCCAGTGGGCAGATGGTCTTAAACAACATACTTTTTTTCTAAGTAGAATAAGAAGCAGCCATAGAGATTGTAGCAGGTTACAAATACTGTGCTTTATATATACACAGTCTCTTCATAAGAGTTTTACAGGGAAAGCAGGCGAAGTCAGTCTCTTCTCATTGGTCTGGAATAAGTTGTTCATTTTAGATGAATTCAAGGCTTGGAAGCTTGGGTTGCTTTGAACTAGAGATACTAATCAGTAAAGCCTTTTCTTGGTTTTTGTGCTGACAGGAAGTCACAGATTGCCAGCCTCTAAATTAAAAACATTCCTATATAATTATTATCTTTATATTAACATACTGTTTCATTGCTTGAACGTAGTTTTGTGCTAATTTAAAAAAAAAGAGCCTGTTTACATTCCTGGATTTGATAAAATATCTTAAAGGATCACTTGCCTTTGAATTAAGTCAATTGCCCTCATTTTTCTTTCCTTTTTACTAAGAATTCTTTTTCTGTGTTTGTCTTCTCTTCAACAACAGAACATTGCCTTATTACCTTTGTGAACAGATCATTTTGAAATCTTTTCACTCTACTGATCTTACACTGAGAATTTTTGATTGGAATACTGCTCATCCTTTAAGATACCAAGTTACGTTGTCATTGTGTTCTCTGCCCCCTTCACCCTCCCATATCTGGGAGACAGGGTTTCTGTGTGTAGCTCTGTTTGTCCTGAAACTCTGTAGAGCATGCTGACCTCAAACTCTGATTCAACTGCCTTTGCCTTCCAAATGCTGGGATTAAAGGTGTGTACCACCACCACCTGGCACAATGTATTTTATTTTAATTTTTATTTTTTATTTTTTTTCTGAGACAGGGTTTCTCTGTCTTGGCTGTCCTGGAATGTTTTTGTGGACCTAGCTGGCCTCTAACTCACAGAGCTCAGCCTGCATCTTCCTCCCCAAGTTTTGGGATTCCAGGAGTGTGTCACCATGCCTCGCTACCAATTTAAAGATTTTTAAAGATACCAACTGTCAGTAAACCACTAGAAGATTGTCAGTTTCCTTGGATGGTCGCAAATACTGGGGATATTTTTTTTTAAAGATTTATTTTATTTATTTATTACATATATAGTGTTCTTTCTGCTTGCACACTAGCAGAGGGCACCAGGGCACCAGATCTCATTATAAATGGTTATAAGCCAGCATGTAGTTGCTGGGAATTGAACTCAGAACCTCTGGAAGAACAGCCAGTGCTGTTAACCTCTGAGCCATTTGTCCAGCCCCAGGAATTTTTTTTTTAATTTATATTTATTATTGGACAATTTTATACATACGTAATATACTTTGGTCATATTTCCATTAGTTTTTCTTATCCCCTTCTGCCTCCTGCCAAAGTTATTTTCAACATGTCTCCCTCCTACTTTACTCCTTGTATGTGTAGCTTTAGTTAGCCTTACCATGTGTGAACATGGCTTAGGAGTTGCTTACTTAAGCAAGGGTAATTCTTCAGTGTCTATACCACTGAGCAAATAAGATCCCCCCACTTGCAGCAACCATTAACTACTTGTGTCTCCTTAGGCAGGGATGGAGCCTTATGAGCCCCTCTCCCATTCACAATGGAATGCTGATTTACCCTGTATTGTGCAAGGTTACTACTGCTGATAGGAGTTATTGGTGTACTTACCTCATCATATCTAGAAGACACTTTTTCAAGCTTTCATTCCTATCCTCTGGCTCTTAGATTGTTTTGTCTGGTTTTGTCATGTTCCCTGAGCCTTGGAAAAGGGTGTAGATGCCCTCCTTAGGACTAAGTACTCAAAAGTTACTTATTCTCAGCACTTTGACCATTTAATGAGTCTCCCTGTCAGCTGTTACCCACTACAAAAAGAAAGAAATGAACATGTGTTTAGAGGTTGATGTGATACATAAATCTAGCACTGGGGAGTCAGGTAGACAGTTTTCTATAGGTTTGTGGTCAGCTTGGTTTACATAGAAAGATCTAGGATAAGAGCTGTATGAGAGGGCTAGAGAGATGGCTCAGAGGTTAAGAGCACTGGATGATCTTCAAGACTTTCTGAGTTCAATTCCCAACACCACATGGTGGCCCACGACCATCTATAATGAGATCTGGTACTCTCTTCTGGCGTGCAGGCAGAATACTGTATATATATGTAATAAGGAAATAAACCTTTTTAAAAAAAGAGCTGTATGAAAAGACCCTGTCTAAAAAACAAAAAGTAAATATGTAGAAGGCAGTTTAATACCCTGTCCATTTAGCTGTTTTTTTTTTCTTTTCTCTTTCGTTCTTTCGTGTGTGTGTGTGTGTGTGTGTGTGTGTGTGAGAGAGAGAGAGAGAGAGAGAGAGAGATAGAGATAGAGATAGAGATATTCGATAGAAATCATAACTAGCCTAGGCTGGCCTCAACTCAAAACAGTCCTTCTGCCTTACCTCCTGAGAAATTAGTGTGTTTTTGTCTTAATTGTGTGTTAATATGTGTGGTGGAGTAGGTGCAAGTGTGAGGATGTGACACCAGAGGGCAACCCCCAATATTGTTCTCAGCCATTTATTTTCTATTTTTGAGAGAGGGGCTATTTTTGGGACCCAGGACTCGGTTAGGGCCACACTGGTGAGCCTGCAAGCCCCAGGGCTCTGCGTGTCTTCATCTCACCAGCACTAGGTTTACGAGTACATGTCTGGCTTTTTAATGTACATTCTGGGGATCAAACGCAGGTCTTCAGACTGTGTGGCAAGCACTTTAACTACTTGGTACAGCTCTAGGCCTATATGTTTACAGGAGTGAAATGTAAACCTCAGACTTGATATTCTCTTGCTTCAACCCTCCAGTGCTGGGATTACAAGTATATTCTACCAGGTCTGACCTAAACTTTTTGCCCTTGTTTGTGGGATACTCTTTATTATTTTATTTAAAAAAAAAAAAAAACTTACTGGCATAATGGCAGGTATCTTTAATCCCAGCACTTGGGGGGCAGAGGCAGGCAGACCTTTGAATTCATGGCCAGCCTGGTCTACAGAATCAATTCTAGGACAGCCAGGACTGTTAAACAGAGAAACCCTGGCTTGGAAAAACCAAACCAAAACTCACTGGTCTATTTTTTATTATGTTTATGTGATTTTTTTTTCCAAGGCAAGTGCCATTACCTTCTGAACTATCAACCTGTTGTCCTCATGCTTTTTAAAAGCTTTTACTATTTTTCTTTGTAGAACTTACATCTTATTTTTCTTATCTCATCTCTTGTGGCTTCTGTCTAGTACTACAAATCTAACTTCCCACTATATAAACAAAGAAAACAAGGTAGTGAATATAAGCTTAGGCCACATTTAAATCTTCTACTATAAACAAAGGCAGTGGGGATTCGGTACTGGCAGTGTTGAATGTTTTTTGTGGATGAGACTCACAGTGTTTAAGGACGATCATAGTAGTAATTCTTTCTCCTTATAGAACTTACTGGTGTCAGCAGCTAATACACACACCATAGATCTCTCTGTCTCTCTTGTGACAAGAGTTCTCTGCAGCTCTGACTGTCCTGGAAGTCATTCTGTAGACCACGCTGGCCTTGAACTCAGAGCTCCACCTGCATCTCCCCCTGAGTGCTGGGATTAAAGGCTCACACCTTAATGCCCAAACATTAACCTATACACCCAGGTTCCATATACTTAGAGTTTGAGGCCAGCTATGTCTATGTAGTAGATTCTAGGGTAGCCAGGATAACATTGTAAATTCTTGTTTTTTGTTTTTTTGTTTTGTTTTGTTTTTTAAAGAAAAAAACTAAGTAAAACTTTAAAGACCTATTAGAACTTGTTAGTCTAGTTTCCAGTACTCTGGTGCAGATTTAGCTGTAGGATTATTATGACTTATAAATGGAAGCTTCAGTGAGCATCGAATGGCATATCAACTGCACGGTTGGTACATATCAACATACAAGTGTTTTGGAAGAATGCATAGGGAGAAGCTGCTATGTTATAGGTTAATACTTGGCTTGGTAAAATTGCTATGTTACTTTATTTAAAAAACAAAACAGCTGGACGCTGTGGCTCATTCTTATAATCCTAGCACTCAGGGAGGCAGAGGCCAGTGGATCTCTGTGAGTTCAAGGCCAGCGTAGTCTACACCGTGAGTCTAGGACAGTCAAGGCTATATTCAAAGAAACTCTATCTTCAAAAACAAAAACAACTTTATGTGTATGGGTATTTTGCCTGCATGTATGTCTATATAATTTTCATGCCTGGGGTCCTTGGAGGCTAAGAGAATGAGACAGTACTTGGATTGAACCCAGGCCTTTATACTTGTATGTGTTCTATCTACTATTGAGAGCTTTGTACCCTCCAGCCCTATATTTAGTTTTAGTTTTAACTTAAAATCTTTGTTAAGATGTGCATGAGATTAATCATTTTCACCTGTTTTGGTATGTGCATACATGTAAAAGATAATTGTTTTCCTTCTTAATTTCTGGGTTTCGTAAAAGAATATGCTGTAAGGACAAATGCGGCTCACTCAGTTTACGTTCAATAGTAACATCTAGAAGCCTTCAGTTTTAAGTTTTGCTTAATGTGATAAGAAAGGAGCCCAAAGTAGTGTTTCAGGCCTTTAGTCCCAGCACTCAGGAGGCAGAAACAGATCTCTGAGTGAGAGGCTACCCTAGACTACATAGTAAGTTCCAGGCCAGTTATCGTGACATAGTGAGACCTTGTCTCAAAAAAGAATGTAAACTGTTGTGTGTTAATGAATCTTGAGGGTTCTGGGAATGTAGTTTATAGAGATCAGTCATTAGTTCTTAGACTAAAACACCTGAGCTGCTGAACGGCATAGAGTTTTTAGAAGTGATCCCTGCATCTGTTAGCCAGGCACAGTAGTAAACACCTGTTATCTTAGCTTCTGGAGCTAAGGCAGGGGAATTGGAAATTTGAGTGTAGCCTGTCTACTATAGGGAGACACCCCAAACCCTTACCTATAAAACAAAAATGCTTCAATTTTTGCAGCAGTAAGTATAAGGGTTGAAGTTCTATGTGTACTCTGCATTTAAACAGAAGTAAACTAAAAAATTTTTGTTCTTCTGTTTTTTGAGACAGTGTTACTCTGTGTAGAACTGGCTATTTTAGAACTTACTCTAGACCACACTGGCCTTTGAACTCACAGAGCTCCACCTTCCTATACATCCCAAGTGCTGGTATTAAAGGTGTGGGCCCCCGTTGCCCAGCTCAAAATTTCTTTCTTTCTTTCTTTATATTTAGTTATTTTGTTTGTCATGTACACCTGCATGCCAGAAGAGAGCACCAGATCTAATTATAAATGGTTGTGAGCCACCATGTGGTTACTGGGAATTGAACTCAGGACCTTTGGTAGTACAGGTAATGGCTCTTAACCTCTAAGCCATTCTCCAGCCCTCAAAATTTCTTAAACCATGCATCCTGAAAAAGTAGTTGTACCATTTTTCATCTTTAATGTACTAATTGTTATTCATATATACATGAGTGTTCTGTCTTTCTTTAGCATTCCTGGGAGATGGTTGGGAAGAAGAAAGGAGTCTCAGGACAGAAAGATGGTGGACAAACTGAATCTAATGAAGAAGGAAAAGAAAATCGAGACCGGGACAGAGACTATAGCCGGCGACGTGGTGGGCCACCACGACGGGGGAGAGGTGCCAGCCGTGGACGAGAGTGTATGCATGGGGCTTTATCAAAACCAGCTGTGGGTCAGTAATGTCTAGACTCCAGGGATGTGTCAGGACTCTGTTAGGGAGCACCCTGGAACTGTTATATTGCCTAAATCTTAACATCATCTGTAAAGATCTTGACAGTTTTTTGCATGTAGCCTTTCCTACAACAGTCACTTACACAGCATTAAACAACCATGTAGTCATTTTTAAATTTACTTCATGAGCTCTCTGTATGTCTCATCACAACATCACTCACCCCTGAATAACCTTCATGTTTCATCCTATCATGTCATGTTCTCTTAGCTTTGTCTCCCGGACAGTGTATTCAACATAATGTATACATTTCTGTCTATCCTAACTGACCTTGTTCTGCCTGTGTTTGTTCTGTATTTCAGTTCGGGGCCAGGAGAATGGATTGGATGGTACCAAGAGTGGAGGGCCTTCTGGAAGAGGCACAGACAGAGGCAGAAGAGGCCGTGGTAGAGGAAGAGGTGAAAGTTTTGAGGGGAAGTGATAAATAGCCATGAAAAAGTTACATTAGTAGAGCTGACAGGCAGATATGTAACAAAGTATATATTTGTGCTGGGTAGAATGGGAAAAAAGGGAGATGAATAACTTACTTGAAGATCTAGCAGTGAATGTGTATATATGTATGAGTGTATGTGGCAGGTGGAGCCTGAGGTCCACCTCAGGTGGCATTGTTCCCCAAGCACTTTTTATTTTATAGTTTTTGTTGCCTATCTTTAATCAAATTTTTTTTTCCAAGAAAAAGATTGCATGGTTATAAAAAATGAGTTTATAAATTCTATGTTACTCTTCTCCACTTCTTCCTTTTACTCATTTCCCTGACTTTGTTCAAAGTTTGTAAGATATGTTAAGGTATTTCGTTCATTTGTTAATATATATATATATATATATATATATATATAAAATTTTATTTTTATTTTTTTTCCCACATGTTGGGTAAGCACTCTGTCATTGAGGTACAACCCCAGAGGCCAATAGAGGCATTGGATCTAGACTTAGAATCACAGATAGCAGGATGTAGTAGTTTATTTAAGTTAATCCCAGTACTCTGAAGGTGGAGGCAAGTGGATTCCTTGAGTTTTATGCCAGCCTGGGCTATAGAGTGAGTTCTAAACCCTGTCTCAAAACAAAACAACAAAAAATAATCACAACTTATGAACCACTTTATAGGATCTGGGAACCAAACCCAGGTCTTCTCAAAGAGGTGGAAGCACCCTTAACCACTGAGCCATCTTGAGCCCCCTCATTTATATTATTTAATGCTAAAAGTGATATTGTAATAGACATCTTTATCCATAAATTTTATAAGCTATTATTTCTTTATATTTGTTTGTTTTTTGTTTTTTTAAGATAGGGCTTCTCTGTGTAACCCTAGCTGTCTTGGACTCACTTGTAGACCAGGCTGCCCTTGAATTCACAGAGATCTGCCTGCCTTTGCCTCCCATATGCTGGGATTAAAGCATGCATCACCAATGCCCAGCAAGAGATTATTTTTTTAGGATAGTATTTTAAAAAGTGGCTTATGATGGTCATGGTTTGAAGACTGTTTTTTTTTCTTATGGCACTGGTAGTGATGCTGGGGAATGGTAGGCAAATGTTTGTCACTGTATCACTTTGCAGCTCAAAGTTCATCCCTCCACTTCCTCCCTCAAGTTAAGAGATATAAGAACTTTTAATTGATTTTAATTTATTTTGTGTGCATATATGTGTGACACCTAGGTGGATGGCAGAGGACCTCTTTCCACCATGTGGGTCTTGAGATTTGAATTCCAGTCACTAGATTTGACAGCAGATATTTTTACCCCTTCAAGCCACCATCTCATTAGCCCTTTTGTTTTATGTTCATTTTCTTTTAAGGGTCTCACTCAGCAGCCCTAGCTATATAGACCAGCATGGCCTGGAACTCACAGAGATCTCCCTGCCTCTTCACGCGTGCTAGGATCAAAGATGTGTGCCATCATACCTTGCTATGTTACTTTACTAAGTAATTTCTGTAATAGCTTAAGCAGACCTACCAGTTATTTCAAGAAAGTGGAATTTTTTGGTAATTATGAAACAAATTATTATGAACTGTAAATTTTTTAATTCTGAAAACATTAAAAAATATCACACTAAAGAAATAAAGAGACATACTACTGGTAAGGAAAGAAAAAAAATTAAGTCTTTTTTTTTTTTTTTTAAAGCCACCTAGCTTTTTAAGCTTTTTATCAGTAAGATAACCACCAAAAATGCTTTGTGTAAAAAGTGAAAAAAACAAAACAAAAAACCCAAAGTAAAACCCTGAGATTGGAGAGATGGTTCAACCATTAAAGAGTATTCTTTCCCTGAGAATCCACTTAATGCCTCACAACCATCTGTAACTCCAGTGCTAAGAGATCTGATGCTTTCTTTGACCACCTCAAGTTTCTTCTGCACATATGTGATGGAGAAGTGGTGGTATGCCTTTAATCATGGGAGGTAGTGGCAGGTGGATCTCTGTGAATCTGAGGCTAGCCTATCTACATTGCAAGTTCTAGGTCAGCCAACGCTATATCGTGAGACTGTTTCCTAGGAACAATCAAATATGTAAAACTACTATTTAAGCAATCAAAAAACCCCTTAGGATGGTAGTACAGCTTAATCCCAGTGTTGGTCTGACATGCACAAGGCCCTGGGTTTTATGCTCTGCATTGAGGAGAAAGTCTGCAGTGTTTCGGCAAAACAAAAGTTAGAAGAGAAAAAGTACCAAATGTTCAAAATTTTTATTTCACTAAATTCACATTCATTGATAACGATGACAGTATGCCTTGCTGATCAGATTTTGGCCAAAGAATACAAACTGTGTTATACAGAGCAGTAAGAATGCTGAGGACAAGAGTAGTCTACGGCATCACTAAGAAGCTTTCCCCTGGACAGATCATCATAGGGTTTCAAAATTGCTTCTCTTAAGATCTTCAGTGCTGTCATCATTCACCCCTGGTTTTTTTTTCCCTGAATAGCATCAATCATGTTATCTCTTTAACTCACTACAGGAGAAATTTTAAGCAAAAAAAAAAGCCTTTGGTTTAAGAATTTCAAAACCTGTGAGATGAAATACTTTTGTCACTTGTTTCTTTGCTCTGGGAGTTTTGGCTCTAGTAGCCTTTGGTGGAACGGCCTTGTTTTAATTGCCCTCTTCAACTTTGGCTTTTCTTCTATTACTATTCCTTCTTAGGTAATTCCACTGTATATTCTGGGTAAATTTTTTTATGATGAGTTTGAAGATTTATTTGGGAAATTGTTCTTTACCTACATTTAGCAACATCAGGCGTATATTTATTCACAGTACTTTGTTGTTAGTAATGGATAGACTCCACAACCGAGGACTTGAATTAGGTAATTAACCTGTACTGTACATTCAGCCCCACTGGTTTTAGAATTGTCAGTAGCCATTTTATAAACCCAGGTAAAGGAACAGCTCCTACCAGCCAAAATGACACATGGAATTATTCTAGCTGTAGGAGTCCAAGAATCCATCTTGCCCCTCGTTTTTTTGAGAGAGTCTCATTAGCCTGGAACTCACCAGTGGTCTGTGTTTAGCTGGCCCAGGGATCTATCAAGTTGAATTTTTATGATTGAATATCACACACTTTATCTGAGCTACCTCCCTCCCCCATGACAGTTTCAGCAGCAAATAAACAGCTGATAACAGTATTGATTGTCCTGTGTTAGATTAACTGCTATGCTCCATGGGATTGAAAGAAGGGAAATTTGGCAGTAACACTTGCTATTCCAAAGATGCCTTGGCTGGCTAGGTGTTCAATGTCAACTTCTAAAATATCTCTCTTTTTCTGCAGGTAGCTCTGGTAGGCGAGGAGGAAGGTTTTCTGCTCAAGGAATGGGGTAGGTTTTACTGAAATTTTTTTTTTTTTTAAGTTTTTTACTCTGAGGATCAACAAAGAGAACCTTAGCTCAAATGAGATCAGAATGATTTATAAACTTCCTGTTTTGAACTGATCTCTGCTGTCTTTATAGCCAAAGCCAGCTTTAAGCTTACGGTTCTTTTGCCTCAGCCTTCCAAATGGTGCTATTATTTAGGTGTGCATTAGGACATCTGGCTGATTTGTAGGTTAGTTAGAAATTGTGTAAATTGTGTAGATTTGTGCTAATTTTTCAGAAAGAAACATTTACCTTCTGGATCATTTGTGCAATGTCATTTTACATTGGCTGATTTTAAAAAACATGAGATTATAGAATGGGTAGTGAGCTCTATTAGGAAGGAAATAATCAAGATTATGATTGTTTTGAGTTAATGTTTGCTGTGTCTGCTAATGAAGTTAGAATTTCTAAGGCTTCTCCCATAAACCCCCCCTTTTTTTTTAAAGAACCTTTAACCCAGCTGATTATGCAGAGCCAGCCAACACTGATGATAACTATGGCAATACCAGTGGCAATACATGGAACAACACTGGCCACTTTGAACCAGATGATGGAACGAGTGAGTGACTTTCTAAGAATTTTTTGTTTTTGGGCATGAGGTTGTGGAGTGAAAATCAGAATTTGTGTATAGTAGGCAAATGCTCTACCATTGGGATGTGTTCATTTCTGGAAATAACTGCATAAAGCATTTCTGTCATCTTATTTTAAGGTTGTACTTAGATTTAAAAACTGTAAGAGTAGTATTTAAGAAGAGATACAGAAGGTAATATAGGGATGACGATTTAATGTGTATCATGGTTTGCCATGAGTTTGTGAGCATATTTGGTGTACCAGTTCACTTGATCATTATTTTATGCAGTAGCCAAGTAGATATCATGTGTCCCAAGCTGGCTTTAAACTCACTATGTAACTGAGGATGACTTTGAATGAATGAACTGGTTCTCCTGCCTCTACCTGTCCAGGAATTATATATAGGTGCACACAGACCCCACATCTGGCTTTAAGATAAGCTTTATCATCACCATCTTAATGCTTAAGATTGAAAGAGAGATGAAATTACTAGTATTTGAATTCAGAACTATTTGACTCTAAAACTATATGTTCTTTGCATAATCCCATATGGATGCTTCTAGCACTGAGTGTATTTCCTATTCTATGTTAGGGTAGTTTCATCTTGTAAATATAATTAAATTAAACTGAGTAAGGTACTAGTCAAGATTAGCAGAGCCCAGAATTAGAGCTGACACTTGATTTGTTTTCTGATACTAAAATAGGCATGTCCTTCTTTTTAAGTTTCTTCAGACAGTGTTTCTCTGTGTAGCCTTGGCTGTCCTGGAACTCAGCTTTGTAGATCAGGCTGGCCTTGAAATCAGAGATCCACCTGCCGCTGCCTCTTTTGCACTGAAATTAAAGGTCTTTTTTTTAATTTTTGTTTTTTGATATATCTCAGTATTTTTTCAAGAGACTCACTGGAATTCTAGCTTTTTATTGAATAGTCTTCTTGGTGTTTGTCACTTGATGTAATGTTTATAGGATTTGAATAAAACCATTTTTGTTGGCTGTATCTAGGTATAGTGTAAATATTTAAGGATATGCTTAGGCTTATGGGATACAACAATATATCTTCAAGACTAAAAGCCAAGGTTCTTTTTTAATGAGAGCAGCATCAGAATCTGGAGTGTCTTCGTTTTTGTTTTGTTTTATTTTTCATGGGGATTGAACCAGAGCATTGTGCATGCTAAGCAAGAACTCTATTATCCTTAGGTCCTAGAGTGCTTTCCTTTTTTGTGATATCATTTCCTGTCTGAGCTGGCATTTGAGAGCTTGTGTGTTCTTTTTATAAAGAGGTTGGCTGGCTGACATGTTACCATTCAATTTTTCATATATATATATACATACATATACATATATATATACATACACATATATGTATATACATACATATGTATATATATGTATGTATATATATATGGTAAAACATATATATTAAAATGTGTTGTGTCATTTGCTTGCATGTATGTCTGTATACAACATGCCTGACTTTTGCCCGTGGAGGCCAGAAAAGGTTGTTTAGATCCCTTAGAACTGGAGATTGAATGGTTATTGACTGTTACGTGGAATTGAACCCTGGTCCTCTGGAGGAGGCCAGTGTTCTTAGCAACTGTGAGGTATCTCAAGCTCCCTCTGTTCTTTTAATTTTTAGTAGTTCTCATGGGTTAAGGCACGGAAATTGAACTGTGAAAAAAAAAATGTGGGCATCTTATTAAGTTTCTCTAGTCACTTGGCTATGAAATGAGGAATTTGTTTTGGTTTTTTTGTTGTTGTTGTTGTTTTTGTTTTTCAAGATAGGGTTTGTCTTTGTAGCGTTGTCTATCCTGCAACTCACTCTGTATACCAGACTGGCCTTGAACTCAGAAACCTGCCTGCCTCTGCCTCCCAAGTGCTGGGATTAAAGCTGTGCCACCACCGCCCAGCTGAAATGTTTTAACTTAATATGTTGTACAGATTTAAAAATTTGTTTTTTATTCCATTTTTTTTTGTGTTAGTTTTATAGAGGTAGTGGTAGCAGTCTCAATAAAAATAAGTTACTGGTTCTCACCTATAGTATAGTCTTAGTATAGTATAGTATAGACTATAGTATAGTCTTGGATATTTAACTTTTTAATCTTTTGAAGACAAGATAATGGAAGTTAAGGAATTAGCTTTTAGTTTAGAATAAAAACTTTGGGGTGGGTGTGAGGAGGTTGATTCCTAGACCTTATCTTTTGCTTTCTTTCTGTGGGGATGGGTTTGAGACAGGGACTGGGTTTCTGTGTATCTCTAGTTGTCCTGGAACTCGCTCAGTAGACCATTCTGGCCTCAACTCACAGATCCATTTGCCTCTGCCTCCCTAGTGCTAGAATTAAAAGTGTGTGCCACTACCGTCCAGCTTCCCTGCCCCACTCCCCATAGCTCTCTTAAATTAAGAATCTGGTTGGAAAAACAAGTACTGTTTTAATGATTAGAAAAGAGCAGATTTTAGAAGTCTGGAGTCACAAGTCGATGATGTGTGGCTAGAATGAAATGATAACATGATGCCACTGTTAACCTCTTTTGTGTGAAAGGATTGGTGATAGCTTCATGTGCTCCTGTTGTCAACTACATGATGTGACATACTTTTATGCATGATCTCTTTTATGTTTTCATAGAGCAAACTTCAAATTTCTTTTTTAATTTAAGAAATAATTCAAATCTACTCTTAAAATATCCACAGGTACAATGAGGTTTATGTATTGGGGGCAGATGTTCTCATTCACAAGCAAAATTTCACTGGTTGTTTTTTCTTTTCTTTTCTTTTTTGTTTCAGGACTTGATTTCATTGGGGTTGAGGGGTCAAATTATCCCCGAAAATTTGAGACTGCTCCTGGTATGATACATCCAGGTGCCTAATTGCCCCGGATATTTTTATAGATTTTTATGAATTGAAATATCTGTGGATATGTTATTTTCCCGTCTTTCTGCTTTTTTTCTTTCTACCTTTTTCATCTTCTGTGCCCACTTTTCCCTTCCCAAATTATATTCATTTAGTAAATATCTGGCATTTACATTTAGCTTTGTGCTGTGGGAATTCAAATCCTAATCTTTGAAGAACATTTTCATCTTATTGTTTCTGGCTTCCTTAGCCATGACCATACTTCTGGTACAGGAAACCATCAAACACAAGTATCCATAGCTTTCCTATCTTAATTCAGTTCACCAGAGGGGAGAAATAAAATTCTTGCACAAAGAGCCCAGGTTAGGTACCTTTTTACTTAGTTATAACTCCAGGAGTATATTAAGTGCTAACTCATTTAAGGTTCCCTTTATCAAGGATGAGGCAGATGTCAATGAGGAGTAAGAACAGAACCATAAGAGTGAGAAGATGTGATTTGTGACTTGTATTTCCATATAGAAGATAGTTTCTATTATTAAATGTTTTGAAAATATTAGGTGTTTTTGTACCTGTTAAACTATTTCATTTTGCTTTTTCTTTAATGAGATAAGATTTTAATATGTAGACCACTAGGTTGGCCTCAAAACTCTTGTGTGCGTGCATGTGTGTACACATCTTCATGTCTGTCTTGTGTAAATGCATGCACATGGAGCCTAGAGATCAACATTAGGTCTCTTCCTTAGTTTGTTGCCAACTTTTGTTCTCTGACTGCACCCTGAAGCTTACAAATTCAGGTAGACCAGCTGGTCAGCAAGCCCCTGTAATTCTTCTGTTCCTGCCTTCCTGGTGTTGGCATTAGTCTCATGCCTCTGTACTTGGTTTTGTTTTTATGCTGCTGGGAATCAAATCGAGGGTTTTGTGCATTCTAAGCAAGCCTGTTCCCACCAAGCCAAATACCTAATCTGTGCCCAAAAGCTTCTATGTGGATGTTGGGAATTGAACTCAGGTTCTCATTCTGTCATAGAAAGACCTTACTTACTGAACCATTTTTCCTTGCCCCATGCCCTCAAGTTTTTGATGTCTTTGTGTTACCTTTGAAGTACTAAGAGGAGGCATACTCAACCATTTGTTAATTCTTTCTTATTTTTACTTTAAAATTTTTATTTTATTGAGAGACAGTCTCACTATGTAGCCTTAGCTAGCCTGGAATTTGGATACAGACCAAGTTGCCCTGGAATTTAAAGAGATTCTCAACCTCCTAAGTCTGGCATTAAAGGCGTTTGCCACCATGCCCAGCAAACCCCTGTTAATTCTTATAGAAGCTTTCTTTAGATTAGCTAGAAGGATTCAAGAGTTACTCTTATACTATGAGTTTTAGAGTTTAAAAAAATGGGTAAGTTTCAGTTTCTGGTACAGGTAAATTCTGGCATTAGTGTTTTAGTAGAAGAGAAGAATCATATTTCTCAAAAATATGATTCCTCAAAAATGTACTTATGAGAGAGATTTCTGAATTTATTTGTGCTGGGACGAAAATTTTTGTGTTAGTGTTAGAGAGAATGTATAAAACTCTGGCTGTTCAGGCATAATGACTGGAGTTTGGGTCCACAGCCCCCATTTAAGAGCCACACAGATGTAGAGGCCTACCTATGACCCAGAACTTTGGAGAAGGAGATTGTATCTCCAGTGCAAGCTCATGGCTAGACTGCCCAAAGAAGATCAGCTTCAGTTGGAGCCAGGGACTCCAGTAAAACAGTGTTATAGATACCTAACATCAATACCAATGGAACCTCTTGGTTCCACATGCATTGTGCCTTCACATGTGAACATGCATAAATAACACAGAAAGATTGGGAGAGAGAATAGCGAAGTTGCCCAAGTAAATATCTGGAAGTGGGCTGATTGTGTATAGAACTTTCCTGTGCAAACTATTCCATCATAAAAGAGGAGGAAAATGATTTCCAATATGATCTGTGCGATGACCTTGGCCAGTCAGATTCCATAGTTTCTTTGAATAGGATTAGGGTAGTAGCTGTTGGTACATAATTGATTTTAATTTCATCTTGTATCTTTCAAAAGAACAGGTCTGTGCAGTGTTCTCTATACTTACTGGTTTAGACCAGTAACACGTATGAACTTAACCTGTGCTGGCTACTTTTTTATTCATTTATAATAGCAGATAGGTCCTTTGTTCTCTGTTCAGCTTTTAAGCCTTCTCATTCCCCTTTCACTAAACATGTGCCAACTTTTTATAGTTCTCTACCCCTGGTAGCATTTCTCTTCAGATTACCTTGAGTTTTGTTTTGTTTGTGTGTTTATTTTTATACAAAATAAATAGATGTAGCTTGCATGTTCTGGTTTGAATTACTTGCTACTATCTCATTAAATGATTGCTAAGACAAAGATACTGCATGACATGTTGAATCTTGGTGGGGAGGAGTGTTTTTTCCACTCCTGTTACAGCTCTAACCCAATTGAATGTGAAATCCTAATCTTGTTAAAGCCTGTTTACTTCAGTATTTCTAAAGAGTCTTCCCTATCTGAAGTCAACGAATTCTTTCTGATTGCTAAACTGTAATACTATTGCTTGTCAAAATGTTAATGCAGTAGGATTGTCTGAATGTGTTTTATAATGACATTTATTTTAAACCCCCCCACCCCAATTCCTAGGTGCATGGAGAACTGCAACAGAAGAGTGGGGAACTGAAGATTGGAATGAAGATGTAAGTATCCCTAGGCTCTTCCTTACCTAATATATTCTATTCCTAAGTTGTGTTTTGGAATAGAAAATGGAAATATTTCTACCTTTCAAAATGTACTGCTAAGATTCTGACTTAAAACTTTTACCTCCAAAATTAGTGTTGTTGTTGTTATATGATGGAGACTGGGCATCGATAGGACTCTGGGGAACCACTGTAGAAAGGGCAAGTGCAGGTGTAAGTCCACTACCTGATGGTCAGATTAACCCAGGAAGATAGAGTGGTTGGGTAGAGAATCAGTATTGCAGTTAGGACTAGGAACAAACCAAGTAGTAAAATACTTGCCTAATATGTGTGAGATCTTGCATTCAGATCCTATCAGTGCAGAAAAATTGGTTTTAGTTAAGCAGATAGTACGTAGTACATTGAGTAACCGCTGCTAATAGCATACAACCTTACTTGATATCATTATTTGATACTAAGTCCTATAATGAATTGACAGTGGATAGTTATGGTACCTAAGCTTTAAGATTACAATCCAGTTGGCTGTGAAACTTCTGTTTACCCAAACAATGTCCAGCTCCGCAATTGAAGTGACTATCCAGTTGGATATCTGCTAGCTTGACTCAACTTGGAAAACTTACAGATGGGTGGTTTGTAAGGAACTTTTTTGAGTATTACCTAAATAAAAAGAATTACCTGTTCAGACTCAGACTTTTACTGTGAATTGTGGTTTTCAGTGATTTTAGATATACTTACTTTTATATTTTAAATCTGCTTTCTTTTATATAGTTAGGTAAGGTAGCTTTGTCAGATTGTTTTGGTTGTCAGTCTTACATTTCTTAACTCCAGTACACCAACTTCATAGAGGGTGATTAATGAGTTTCTTTTATAGTTAAGCTAAACTGCTTTGTGAATATGAACAAATTCTACTTTCTGGAATTTGGTTTGTATTCATGAGGAGTATATTTGAAAAACAATGGGTTTTCTGTTTATTAGAGATTTTAATCAAGTAAAAGAAACAAACCTAATTCAATAAATAAAATAAACAATATATTTAGGAAGAAAATTTTTCCCCATAATTGGTTACCTAGTTAGATGCCTTGCAAGTATAATGTAGTCATTATTAACGCAAAACTCGGGTATAGTTAAAATTCCCGAAAAAAACATTACTTGACCAGCACTTGGACTTGAACTGCTCAATAGCCAGGAATTAACATTATTTATTTCTTCATCTGGTCATGCTTTTCCTTTCATTGAGGGAGAGAAAATGGTGGAATATCAATGTAGGAGGTAGGAGTTGGGATTTATAATGAGAAAACAGAAAGGAATTTCCTCAATAAATGTGACTAGCACAAAGATATCCTTCCTGTGATTTCAGCCTGTATATATATGGTATGACTTTTTGTTTGTGTTCCTTAGTTCTAGTTTTTGCTTGGATAAACCATTGAGCAGACTTGAGATCAACCCATTCAGGATTCTTCGGGATAGATAGTACATTTTTTAATAGAGTTTTTCTCTTTTCTTGGTTTTGAATTTACCTTACCTGTGGCAAATTTCTGTCTTTAACCTTTGTGATACCAGAGTAACTGATTCCTCTCTTTCCAGCTTTCTGAGACCAAGATCTTTACTGCCTCTAATGTGTCTTCAGTGCCTCTGCCTGCGGAGAATGTGACAATCACTGCTGGTCAGAGGCAAGTGTGTAATAAAACTGAGTGCCTTTTTAACATATAGGGATTCTCCATATAGCCCTGCCTGTCTTAGAACTTACTCTGTAGACCAGGCTAGCCTCAAACATAGGGTTCTCGGCTTCCCGAATGCTGGGATTAAAAGGGTGGCTTAGAACAGTTTTCAGTGTAAAAATAGTTCATATGCTGTAGTATTAAACTTGATTCATCCCTGAAATAATTTTAATTTATCTTTATGTGTGTATGCCACATATGTCTGTCTGGGTGCTTTTGGAGGCCAGAAAGGGGTGTAAGATCCTCTGAAGCTGTAAGTTGTTTTGAGCTTCAAGACATGGGTGTAGAGAGCTGAACTTGAGTCCTCCAAAAGAGCAGCAAGTGTTCTTACTTAAGTACTTAGTCATCTCTCTAGCCCCCAAACTAAAATAGTTTCTTAATTATATGGATCAGTTAGTCTTATAACCACAAGAGCTTAGGAATTTTTTTTTAAATAAACTTCTGAATTTTGCAACTCTGTTTAGTAGCTTATTATAATAATGGTCTTTATCTGTTCAGCCCATTCAGTACAGTCCAACATTCATATTCATGGGTTCTTCATTCACATAGTCAGCCGACCATAGTTTGAAAATGGTGATGTGGCTGTTCTTAGTGATGCACTCCTTTAATGCCAGCACTTGGGAGGCATAGGTAGGGTTGCCTGTGAGTTTAGGAGTCAGCCTTGTCTACACAGTGAGCTCTAGGACAGCCAGGACTATGAAGAGTCTTGCCACTAAAAAAAAAGCGTGAGCAGGAAATCACCAAGGTTACTTGATATGGCTGTGAGGAATTAAATCAGGCTGCTTGGAGAGGCCACGGCAAGATTGAGACTGTGACAATTTTATTGAGAGCAATCAGACTATACCTTTATCAGAAACAATGTAATGACAATTGCCAGGATCAATACAGTTGTAGTTGCCAGGACACAATGTTTACAAGCTATATAGAGCACATGAGGTAATGTCTAAGCCCATAACTACTAACGGAACATATAGAGAAACACAAAGCATTCTGCCTGAGAGACTGTATTGGTCTCTCAGAAAATGTAAGGCGCATAGTATGAGAAAGCTATGATGCATGCCTCTCAAAGCAGCTAGGTCAGGCCAACTCCATGGTTCTCTGCAGAGCCATATGTGTACTGAACATAAAAGTAATGTAAAGATGACTCAAGCTGTTGCAGAGAGCCCTACGTGGTGTCAACAAGCCTTTAATATCTGCATTCAGGAGGCAGGGGTAGACAGAACTCTCTGAGTTTAAAGCTAGTCAGGTCTACAGAATGTGTTCCGGGATAGCCAGGGCTACATACAGAAACCCTGTCTTGAAAAAAAACAGTCAAACAAAAAAAAAATATGTGATAACAGGGCTGGAGAGAGAACTGGCTCATTAGTTAAAAGTAATTGAGGGCCTGGGTTCAATTTGCAGCAACAACATGACAGCTTACAATATCTATAACTCTAGTTCCAAGGTTATCTTCCATCTTCTGCCCTTTGTGGGCACAAAGCATGCATATTCTACAGACAGACATTTATGTGTATGCAAAATAGTCATACACATAAATTAAGTGAATTAATTAAAAAGAGAGAAGTATAAAAGGAACATAATGTTAGGAATGTCATGACACTAAATACTTGTTATTCCTAACAGTTGTACAAGTCTGTGATAGTAATTCAGTGTTCAACAGTTTAGTTTGTAACTATCTGGAATTGATATAGACTAAAAAGCTGAGGTCTCTGCCCTCTAAAACAGCCTCTTCCTCAGAGCCTCTGGTCAAATTGCCAATTACAAACTCAGGATCCCATGATCTTCCTAAAGTTTGATAATTCACTGTAATGATTCAACTCAGTAAAGTGTTATAACTTGTTATTGCTGAATTATAATCTCAGAAATAGCCCAGTATGGAAATACACAGGGCAGTGAAAGAGAGAAAGTATGTGAATGTGTGTGTGTCTTGTGTAGTGGGGCAAACAAGCATTCTCCTCAGGCTCTTAGAAGCTCTCTATATCTGTTTTTTGGGTTGTTAGGTTTTTTTTGTTTTGTCTTGTTGAAACAGGGTTTCTCTGTGTAACCCTGGCTGTCCTGGAACTTGCTCTGTAGACCAGACTGTTCTCAAACTCAGAGACCCGCCCTCCTCGGCCTCCCAAATGCTGGGATTAAAGGTGTGTGTCACCACTGCCCAGCTTAGTTTTGAGTTTTTAATAGATGTTTAGCTAATGTAAGCATAATCTGCTAAACCATTGGCCATTGGTATTTTATTTGTTGGCTTGTTCTCCCTTGGGAATGGTTGGTACTGGGAGAAGCTGAATATTCTGTTTCTCCCTTGGTTTTAGTCTTTCTAGTGGTGGCATTCCTTACACTATGCCCTATCCTGAATCACTACTTGAGCATAAACTCAGGTGTCAGTGAAAGTCATTGTGAGTAACAGCACAGTATGTTGAATTTTTTTTTTTTTTTTCTTTTTGATGAGATGCTGGGAGTGAATTTAGGGCCTTGTGAATACTAGGCTTATACTGTAACACAAGTAACTCCATATTTTGTATCACAAGTAAAATTTTTTATAAGTTTAGAAAAAAACTTCTACAGCCTTCTTTGTTAAAAATCTATTTGAGGGTATTAGTAATCTAATATAAGGTCTTTTTGTAGTTTTGAGACAGGATTTTGCTATATAGGTCAGGCTGCCCTTGAACTTTAATGTAAGAAGTAGTCCTCTTACATTAGCCTTCTGAGTGCTGGAGATTGCAAGTTTGCACCAACATGCCCAGCAAAGTTTATGGTCTTATATCTTAGAAATTAGTTAAGTATTATGTATTAAAATTATAGTAATTTTATAGTAATTGGTAAGCAAGTTTAAACCTAGTATTTGGGAGACAGTAGCAGCTGGATCTTTTTGAGTTTAAGGCTAGTCAAAGCTACATAGTAAAACCTTATCTCAAAAAAAAAATTCTGAATATGTCATGGCCCATGCTTATAATATCAGCACTTGGGCCACTAAGGCAAGAGAATCAAATATAAGGCAAGTCTTGACTACATAATTAAACCCTGTTTTAAAGGGAGTAAGCCCTGAAGATTTTGTTTTATTAAATTAGTGCTATAATTAAATTAAATGTTTAACTGTTGTTATTATTAGTATCAGTGTAGTATTTCCCTGAATGCTGTGGTGGCTCTTAGACCGAAGTTATTTTGGTTAAGACTGTAGCATTGGGAAATTACCTTCATGTTGTTCGAATTATGATCTGAGGTGCTAAGATTCAGTCATTATTCATGAAGATCCATTTCTTTCTCAAACTAGAATTGACCTTGCTGTTCTGTTGGGGAAGACACCATCTTCAATGGAGAATGATTCATCTAATATGGATCCATCTCAGGCTCCTTCCCTGGCCCAGCCTCTGGTGTTCAGTAACTCGAAGCAGAATGCCATATCACAGACTGCTTCAGGGAATACATTTTCTCATCATAGTATGGTAAGTAGGGACCAAATCCTTAAACTAACTCCAGCAAACACATACATATGGTCTTTCCTTTTCAAGGACTGTTAGAGTCTCAATGTGTAGGCAGAGATCTGGCTACCTCTGGGATTGTAAACATGAGCACCATGCCCAGCTGCTTGGCTTATTTTCAGTTCTGAGATCATATACTTCATTCCCTAATCAAATAATCATTCCAGTATATATAAATATTTCAAGCGGAAGTTTCTGGGTTTGTTTGGATTTTTGAGATAGTCTTTCTGAGTAGGCAGGCTACCCTTAGACTCAATTTTAAAAGTCAGTCATGCTTCCATGTTATGGTGATCTTCCTATCCATTGGGTTCTGGAGCAGAACCTTGAAAAAAATGTGGTTTTATAGCCTGAAGGGGTTAATAAAAATAGAACAACAACGAAATTCATTGGTTTTTTTGAAGTTATTTTCCTTAGGGGATGAGAGAGAACAATAGGAAAGTAACAGTGTATTTTTATTTTTCTGCAAAAGGGTCAAGGCTTAAGGAACTTGATTGTTGATTGTACTAGTCGGAATCAGACTAAGAAACTTGGTTCTGATATTTCAGAAGGACAATGTAGTTTTAGTTTGGAAACTTGGAATTTAGAATAAATTATTTTTTTTTTAATTTAAAACATTTTCAAAAGTAGCCAAGGTTTATAGCAGGGGAAAGCTCCTTTGTCACCTATGAAAACACTTCATGGATAGAGATGATGTTGGGTAGTAGTATCTAACTCTAGGAGAACTTGCCTGAATTGTCTTATGGAATGAGGTATTATTTATTGACTATATATAGTGCTAAACACTTTCCTCCAGTGGTGTTAAATCTGTCAACAAGTTTGTATCTTTTTTGTAATCCTAACTAAACTGAGATACAGTTGTAGCAGTCTCCTATTTCTAGAAAATGCCTCATATCTTTACTTATACATTTGTAGACTAGCCTTTCAAAATCCTAAGGTCTTTCCAGATCTGCCCCTTGTTATATGTATTGTCTCTACTTGACCTGTAAATGGGAATGAGAGTATTTGCTTGTCTGTCTTATTAGATCTTAGGAAAATGAGTAAGGTTATAGATACCAGTAGTGGTTTTTTTGTTTTGATTTTTGTTTGTTTGTTTGTTTGTTTTTTGCTTTTTGCTTTTTGATTCAGCTTCTCTGTATGTAGCTCTGGCTGGCCTGAAACTCACTGCCTAGCCCAGATGGCTTCAAACTTGAAACAATTTTTATTCCTGGATGCTGAGATTATAGACATGTGCTCCATGTCCAGCCTAGTTTCTTTTTTTCTTTCACTGTTGCTTTAAAATTTTAATTACTGTGTCATGGTCTTAAATGTCTCATGGTGTTCTCAGACAAAGCAGGTTGTGTTGGCACATGCCAACACAACCTGCTTTGTATGGCGCTGTGGTGTGTGCTTGTCAAGCATTCATTTGAGCTATTCTCTTCTATGTTAATTTTTCAATTTTTCCCTAAAAATTTTTCCCTAAAAATTAATAACTGTTGTATGATAGGCATTAGTTTATTTTATTTCTGTATGCTGATGTCCAAGGAAGCTAGAATCTGGAATGTTAGGTCCCTTGGATCTGGAGTTTTTATTTCTGTGGGGTTTTATGTAAAATCTACATACTTACACATACTTTTTTTTTTCTTGGACAGTGTTGCCATATATATGCACAAACATCAGGCTAGTCTTGAACTTCATTTCAGATTTTGCTATAATTACAGATGTAGCACATGCCTGGCATTTTTCTGGGTCTTTAGTGCTTTGTACTTGAAGAATGATTAAGTACATTTTTTGAGGCCTGGAAGGATGGTTTAGCAGTGAAGAGTGCTTAATGTTCTTCCATAGGAACTAGAGTTCAGTTCTTAGCACCTGCAATAGCCAACTCACAGCTGCCTGTAACTCCAGTTCCAAAGGTTCAAATGCTCTCCCTTATCTTCTGTGGGCATCCACTCTGATGGTATTCACTTATTTACAAGTCAATACACATAGCTAAAAATAAAAATAGTTACTTTTCAGAAGAATTTGATAATAGTGTGAGGCCATTTCTATGCCATAGTTTCTTATTTTTAAATATACTTTTGAGAGTTTTCCTACATTTTAAAAAAATTATGTTTAATTATTGTTTGTAAGTTTGTATATGTACACATACCATTCCATCCGTGCAAGCATGTGTGGGACTAAAAGGACAACTTGTAGCATCCATGAGAGTCCTGGCAATCAAACAGGTCATCAGGCTTGCCATGGTAAGCACTGTACCAGTGGAGCCATCTCAGCAGCCAAACTTCTGAGATTTATAGAGATATAATTTGATGTGGAGAAGAAAACGTCTTTCCTTGTGTATCAGTCATTTATCTTTTTTCTTTTACAAAATACCTGAGTAAATCAACCTAATGGAGGAAAGTTATTTTGGCTTGTCATCTTAGAGAGTTCTATCTATGGTTAGTTGGCTTTGTCATGGGGATTGGAGAGAATTATTAAGATGAAAGTGTGCTTAGTGTTAGCATGCATTCATTTGTATACATAGAAAATCTTCCAAGTCATATGGACTTATTGTTGATCTCGTTTAAAATTTGGGATTGCTCTATAATTTCTCTTTCTTTCTGCTAGTTATTAACATTCAAATGAGTTTCCAGTTTTTTGTTGTTTTTTTTTTTTTTTTTTTTTTTGAGTGGTTTCATTTAAATTGATTTTGACTGTTTTGTTTTTGGGGGACAGGATTTCTCAGTGTAGCCCTAGCTATCTTATAACTTACTATGAGTGAGTTCGACCAGACCACCCTCGAACTCAGAGAGGTCCACCTGCCTCTGCCTCTCAAGTGCTGTGATTAAAGTCATGTGCCACCACCACCTGTCATTTTGTTTTGTAATGTTTTATTAACAGGAATTTACATAGTAGACTTTATGACATTTTTATACATGTATAATTCATTTGATATTATTTGTTCCCTTCCTCACCCTCTTAATCATCTCCTCCCCCCCCACGCGCCCTTTTTTGTTTTCTTATTTTGAGACCTAATCTCTATGTAGTTCTGGCTATGTATTGAAAGTCCCTATGTAGACCAGGCTGGGCTCAAACTCCCTGAGATCCTCCAGCCTCTGATTTGTGCCTCCTGCTTTAATGAAAGGTATGCCCACCATGCCCAGTGGTTTGTTTGTTTGTTTTTTGAGCCTGGATTACTCTTTTTAGCCCTGCTGTCTTACAACTGACTATATAGACCATGCTGTGTTACCCATGCTGGTCCCTGATGCCTCTGGGGGAACGGGAGGGGAGGTTGCTCCTCATCCCTTTTCCTGGCTCCTGTCCTTTTTTAACTAGTCCCTTTTGTGCTATTGTGTCTTTTTTACCACTCCCCAGTATAGGAACCTAATAGCATCCATACAGTTGTATAGTTCAGTATGACAGATTGATTCAGCAAAACAATAGTTCTCTCTCTTGTGCCTTCTGAACTCCCTGACAGCTGGCTTGTGACCAGGTTTATGGTTACCTTTCTTTTGTTCTTTTGGTTTTGTTTTGTTTTTGAATCAAGGTCTCATAGTCCAGGCTGGCCTTGAACTCACCATATAGCTAAGGTTGACCTTGGATTTTTTTTTTCCCCATTCCTTTTGTTTTCAAGACAGTGTCTCATTATATAGCCCAGGCTGGCCTGAAACTCACAGAGATCTGTGTCTGGCTTCCAAGTGCTGGGATTAAAGGCAACATGTGTCATCACACCTGAGGAGCTTGAACCTCTAATCTTCTATGTGTCTTAGCTTGCAAGTTTTAGTATTCCAGGCATGTGCTCAGTTCATACAGTGCTAGTGACCAGTTCCAGGTCTCTCTGTACTATAGTACCTAAGTTATAGACTTGGGTCACCTTCATCTTATTCTGATAATCATGTACTGGTTGCTTTGAAAATAATCATGTACTGGTTGCTTTGTAAGTTTGGAATATTCTCCTCTTAATAGAGGTTTGTCCCTATGGAACGAATAGTATTGATAGTTTTTAATGGCTCTCGTTCATTTGTTCATATGTATCTCACATTGGCTATAAGCTCATTATCTTCTTGCATCCCAGGTGATCAAATTTACTTTTATTTTCTTTGAGATGGGGTCTTGCCATGTAGTCCTTACTAGCCTTGAACTAATGTACCTTCTACCTCAAGTTTCTGAGTACCAGGATTTCAGACATGTACTGCCATGCTTGTCCTTAAATTTATTTCATAACTGACACGTGAACATATTAGTGAGGCGTATCATGCTTTTCTTTAAACCATGTGTGCTATATATATTGAAAATAAACTTCTACAACTTCATGATGTGTATGTACTACATTTATTCCTGTCAGATAGGAATTTTTCAAAAAAGACACAGATTTTGAATATAGGTTTGTGACTGTAGAATGTGTACTCATAACAACGCAACAAAGTTGGTCTGGGACAAGGCTGGTCTTAAACACCTCTTTAGTACCTAAGCCCATAGGCATTGGCTGTCCTTCTTTGCTTGAGAGTATCCCCCCAAGTTGTTGTTTTTTTAATTAATTTATTTTTATTTATTACAATTTATCCACTTTGTATCCCAGCTATAGCCCCCTCCCTTGCCCCTGAGAGAAATCTTTATTTGAATTGCCTTATTTATTATGTGGACTTTTGGTATATCTTTGTGAGTAAGCTAAACAGGTTTACTAGCCATGAACTTTTCTAATCTCTTTGTTGATCTGCAGGTGAGCATGTTGGGGAAAGGATTTGGCGATGTTGGGGAAGCTAAAGGTGGCAGTACAACAGGCTCCCAGTTCTTGGAGCAATTCAAGACTGCGCAGGCCCTTGCTCAACTGGCAGCTCAACATTCTCAATCTGGAAGCACCACCACCTCCTCTTGGGATATGGGCTCAACAACACAATCGCCATCACTGGTGCAGTATGGTAAGATGATAACTAACTTAAATCTTTTCCACATAAGTTGTTTGTTGTCTAGAAGGTAGCAGAGGACTACACAATATATTCTGGGTTCAGAAAGTTATAGAGTAATAACAATGTAAGGCTATATATCATTGAATTCAGCTTTTGTTTCTGTTTCCTTATTGATCTGGGATTTTTGAGAGAATTTTCTTTACATTCTGTGTGTTTGTGTGATGATGTCCTGGCTGATCTAGGACAGCCTGTGTAGACCAGGCTCTTCTTTGCCTTCTGAGTACTGGTATTAAATGCAGGCACCATGAAGACTCTCTACCTGGATAGGTGGTCTCTTGAATCTTACTCAGCTGAATAACCAGCAGTCCCTAAGGATCCTCCTGTATCTGCTGCCTCAGCACTAGGTTTACAGGCATGTGACACCATGCCCATCCTTTTTACTTGGATACTGGGAATCAAACTCAGGTCCATTGTTGTTATAAATGAAAAGGGGGCTGTTGGGCTATATATTAATTATTTTTATTGGCCCTATGATTATCACATTGGTATTATTTAACCCACTGTCACAATTAATTAATAAGACACAGACACCTGTTAATTGCCTATTACCTTAGGCTGGGCAGATATTTCACCTATGCTGTCTTAATAACCTTACTATCTATCTCCTGGCTCCCATCCAATGCCATCTGCCTTAACCATCTTTATCTGGGCTACCTTCCATCCATAATCTTATAAATATTTGCTTTTATTTTTCATCTTAGTGTTTTCTCTATCCACACCATCCTCAGAGTCCTTCCTTCTGGCCCATGTGGTTTCCTCCTCCTCCCTCTCTATCTATCTGTTTCCTGTGATTCTCTTGAACCCAAAGCCTGGGAACCATAGCCATGCCTACCTCGTTCTGCCCTGCCCAGGGTTTAGGCCTTTAATCAACCAATCTGGTATAATGACTTAAGCAGGTTTACACAACAAGGATAGGTTTATCCAGGCAGCAAGCAGATTTTGAGGGCCAGTAATTAGCATCAAAATAGAAGCACCAGACCAACCCCAACAGTCCACATACTTGCATAGCACTTTACTGACTTACCTAATTGTTCTTATATTTATCTTCAGTTTTGAAAGTAACATTTCTTTTGGTCTCATGGCCATGGCCATCTTAGAATTTTATACTTTAAACTTGGGTGGTTTATAAATGTCTGGCGAATATGTAATTACACAGGCAGGGCAGTGGTATTGACTTTTCTATTTTCCATTTGGGTTTTTTGAGACCAGGTTTGTCTGTAGCCTTGTCTATCCTGGAACTCACTTCATAGACTAGGCTGGCCTCTTGCCTCCCACTTCCTGGTTGATGATTTCATTACACTGCACTGAAGTATGGAAATTATTCAGTTGATTGTCACCTGTAGATGTGAAATGAGATTCTGTCCTAAAATGACCTGATTATGTGCAATTTGGGTGGCTTGATGGATTGTTGGGAGGGGGTGTGTGCAATGGAGCATATCTTAGTGCATTTGTTTCTGTGGTAAAGACATGACCAACAGTGAGTTGTAAAAGAGTTTAACTTGGTTTACATTTCCTGAGGGAAGCCAAGGTAGAAACTTGGAAGCTGGAACTAAAACAGAGATCATGGAGGGATGCTCTTGAGTGGCTTGCTGTCCATAGTTTAGTCGGTTTTCTTATACAGCCTTTCACATCAGTTATTAATCAAGAAAATACTGGCCAGAGTTGAGGCATACCTTTAAATCTCAGCATTCTAACACAGGCAGGTGGATTTCTATAAACTTAAGGCTAGGGCGGCATGGTGTACACTGAGAATTTTAATTAAGACATCCAGTGCTATAGTGGGACTGTCTCAAAAAGAAAAGGTAGGGGTGGGGAAGAAAGAGGAGAATATGCAGGGGCTGGAGAAAAAGCTCAGCAATAAAATAGTGGCTGTTCTTTCAAACACCCTGGGTTCACCCCACTTGGTGGGTCACAATAATAGGTAATTGCAGCCCCAGGGTCTCAGAAGGAATCAGGCACGTAATACACAGACATGCATGCATGCAAAACATCTGTGTGCATGAAACAAATGATTTTGTTTTTAAGAAAATGCCTGCTCTTACTGTCTACTCTTACTTTCCTTTCTTAATGTCCTCTCTTCCTCTCTCCACCTTGCTTTCTTTCCTGGGGGACCCCCACCATGTCTCTCTCTTTCCTTTTCCTCTCTATCTCTCCACCTCCATCCAATAAATCTCTTTCATATAAAAAAAAATAATAAGAAAATGCCCTAAAGACTTGCCACCAGTGAGTTTACCGGAGACATTTTCTCAACTGAGATTCTTCCCAGATAACTCTAGCTTGTGTTAAGTGAACAAAAATTTCAAGTGATAAGAATCTTTATTCACTGAGCCATTTATTTTGCTAGCTGGAGTTCTTGAATCCTAGTATTAGTATAGGACAATAATATTTTTTTGTAACTAATCAGTATCACTGGCTCATACTTACTGTGCTTCTTCTTGCAGATTTGAAGAGCGCAAATGATTCGACAGTGCATAGTCCTTTTACAAAGCGCCAGGCATTCACCCCATCTTCAACCATGATGGAGGTGTTCCTTCAGGAGAAGCCACCTGCAGTGGCTACCTCAACAGCTGCACCTCCCCCCCCCTCATCTCCTCTGCCAAGCAAATCCACCTCTGCTCCACAGATGTCTCCGGGATCGTCAGACAACCAGTCCTCCAGCCCTCAGCCTGCTCAGCAGAAACTGAAACAGCAAAGAAAGAAAACCTCCTTGACATCTAAGGTACTTGAACTTTTCAGGGAGATAATTGTTTAGGGCAGGGAGGTTATGGGATTTAAGGATAGATATTCTAAGTGTATATTTGGAAACTTAAAGTTGAAAGGAATAACTTTTTATTCTACAAAAAGATTGTATTAAACAATTACATTTTTCCCCACCTTTCTTTGTAGATTCCTGCTCTGGCTGTGGAGATGCCTGGCTCAGCAGATATCTCAGGGCTAAATCTGCAGTTTGGGGCATTGCAGTTTGGGTCAGAGCCTGTCCTTTCTGATTATGAGTCCACCCCCACCACGAGCGCCTCTTCAAGCCAGGCTCCTAGTAGTCTGTATACCAGCACGGCCAGGTAGAGGAATCAGAAGATCATTTTTGGTAGCTTAGTTTTGTGTTTATTTCTTCACTTCCTGGAGAGGTGGTTTATCTTTTTGACTGGATAAAAGTAGTCAATCATAGCATTTTGTTGTGTGCTTTTAAAGAAATATATGGTTACTAGATTTAGCTACGACTTTAAACATTTAGGTAAATGTTTAAACTTAGGTACTTCCAGAATATTCAGGCTTGGGTTTTTTTTGTTTGTTTTTTTATGTTTGCATGTATACACATGTGCAGACACACTTATGTATCTGAAAGCCAGTGGGCAATATCGTTTGTCTTTCTCAGTCACTCTCCACTTTATTTTTTTTTTTAACCAAGATTTCTCACTGAACCTGGAGCTCAACAGATGATTTTGGCTGTCCACTAAGCTCTAGAAAACCTTCTGTCTCCACTTCTTCATGTACTGAGATCTGAGATTATAGGTGTCTTCCTAGTTTTTTGTAGGTGCTTAATATCAGATCAGACTTTCATTGTTGGATGGCTAACTGAGCCATCTTTGTAGCTCCTTAAGCTTTATTTGGTTCTGAATGATATAATATAGTTCCTCTTACAGTCCCTTTGCATCTGCTGCAGTGAAAGAGCTTTATTTCAGGCCTTTGCTGTTGAACTGTGGATGTGAAAAAGAAAAAACATGAACTAAGGAAGCATTAATTTAAAAAAAATTATAACCATTAAAGGAAGTGAAAATAGCCTTTTCTATCTTCTTTGATAAGTAATCAAGGAACACCATCTTACACAAACAATCTTAGAGGAACTTCAGGGGGACACTTTTTTCCTTAATTTAAAACAATTAATTTAAATCTGGCTTTAGTCTAGATCAGACCAATTGAGTCATAAATGCCACTGGTGCATATAAAGATTTTATTTAAAAGGAAAATTTGGAGGGCAGTTGTGGTTCATAAAAGGGAATAGGGGAAGTATGTGAGATGAGAGCAGATGCTGTTACAGGAAGTAGTGACGATCTGCTATTGGAATAAAACATTTCAATTAAACTTTTTCTCTTTTGTTTTTAAGAAGAAAATTTCAATAAAGACAGGCTGGGCATGGTGGTGCAATCATTTAGTCCCAGCACTCAGGAGGCAGGTACATTTCTCTAAGTTCAAAGCTAGCCAGGACTACTATTGATAACCTGCCCAAAAAAGGGGCTGAAGAAATGACCTAGTGATTAAGTTCACTTGTTGTTCATGTAAAGGACCTGATTTTCAGCACCACATGTTGATTTCAACTATTACACAACCCCAGTTTCAGGGTACACATGACACACAGACATGCATGTGAGCAAAACACTGGTACACATAAATCTAAGAATTATTTTGTTTTTCTTTTTTTAAGATAGGGTTTCACTGTGTACCCCTTGCTGTCCTAAATCTCACTCTGTAAACTAGGCTGGCCTTGAATTTAGAGCTTTTCCTATATCTGGCTCCCAAGTGCTAGGAATAAAGGTTTGTGCCACCACAACCTGGCTAAGAATATTTTTAAAGTATAATAAAAATTTTTACCAATAGTCTTTGATAAGGTTGTCATGAGATCCTAGAACTTAAAATTTCCTAAGATGAGATTGATCAAAAGTTGACATTTTTGTGCCCGAGGTTCATATTATGAGGGCACCTGAGTTTTTTTGTCTCCCAAGTGTCTGATTTTGTGGGAATTTTCTCTTCTTGTCTTTGTTAAGTTTCTTCTTAGTTGAAATTATTTAATTTCAGTTGAAGATTGCTGCCATTTCCTAAGGTTTTTTTTTTTTTTTTTTTTTTTTTTCATTTCCCACAGTGAGTCTTCATCTACAGTTTCATCTAACCAGAGTCAAGAGTCTGGTTATCAGAGTGGCCCGATTCAGTCAACAACTTATACCTCCCAAAATAATGCTCAGGGCCCTCTATATGAACAGAGATCCACACAGACGCGGCGGTATCCCAGCTCCATCTCTTCATCACCCCAAAAGGATCTGACTCAGGCTAAGGTAGTAGCTTCATAATTCCCTGGGCCTTGGTTAGCAGAGTAGTGGGTAAAAGTCCCTTGAATATTATTATTTCACTTTTCTGGAAATGGTGCTACAGTCTTGGAGGTACCGACTGAGATGCTGACAAAGCACATTTTTGTGATTGGTAAACTAAGAGTTCTTTTCAGCAAATGTGGAGGATACTCAAGAGCCGGAACATTCCTTTTTCTTTGCAATAAAGATTTGTTGGTTATAGCAAAAACTGTCTCAAATACCTGTCCTTTCCTCATGGAAGATGTGATTACTAGACTTCAGCGTACATATATACTAGTAAATCTACCTTACTCTGGTAAAAGGGATAATGTATACCAAAAATGGTGTGGAGGATGGTCTAGCAGGATAGGTCTTTAGAATTTTTATTTTAAATTATTGGATGGGGCAGTGTCCATGTGCACATGCATGTTGTTGCCCTATGAAGCCAGAGCCATTAGATAATCCCTGGAGCTCGAGTTATAGAGGGTTGTGAGTTGTCCAGTATGTGTGATGGGGACTGAACTGAGGTCCCCTACAAGGTTAATACATGCTCTTAACAGTTGAGCCAAGTGACTCATGACATCTCTTACAAGTTTGTCTGTTCTTGCTCATTTTTTTTCCTTTTGCTCCAGAATGGTTTCAGTTCTGTGCAGGCCACGCAGTTACAGACCACGCAATCTGTTGAAGGTAAGTGTTTTCTAGGCTGCTTCTCAGTTTTAGTGGGTTTCCTCAAAGTGGAGTGTTTTGTTGTTTTTTTTTTATAAGATAGGGATGTGCTGTGTAGACCTCAAATTTACAAGAGAGGAGTACCCACTTCTGCCTCCCAAGTGTTGGGATTAAAGACATGTATTTGTTTTTGTGTTTGCTGATATGTGTACATGTATAATGTGTGTACCTGGTATTAGAATATGCCAGAAGAGAACACTTGATGCCGTAGAACTGGTGTTGCAGACAGTTGTGAGCTGCCAAGTAGGTGTGAGGAATGCAGCCTAGGTCCTCAGTAAGAGCAGCCTTTGTTAACCTCTGGGCCATTAATTTATAGAGAGTCTTGCTGTGACACAAACTGGTCTCAAGTACTTTAATTCAGCCTGACAAGTGCTGGGTTCATAATCAATGTACCACCATAGTTGGCTTTCACTGTATCTTTTGAGGATTATTTTTTTATACGTATGGGTATTGCCTGTGTGAATGTGTGCACCAAGTATGTGCCTAGTGCCTGTGAAGGCCAGTCGATGCTATGTGGGTTGTTGGAAATAGAACTTGGGTTCGCTGTAAGAATTGAGTGCTCTTAATTGCTGAGCCATCTCTCAGTCCTATATCATTTTTTTTTTTAAATACATACATTGGTGTTTTGCCTGCATTTATGTCAGTGTAAAGGCACCAGATCCTCTGGAATTGGAACACACATGCCATGTGGGTGCTGGTAATCAAACCCAGATCATCTGGAAGAACAGCCTTTACTCTTAACTGCTGAGCCATCTCTCTAGCCATCTTTGATTTTTTTGAAACACACTTTGACTCTATAGCCACAGCGTGTCTCAAAATCATGGTGATTATTCTATGTTCACCTCCCATGAGTTAGATTATAGGCGCCATACATAACAAAGTCTGTTTTATTTATATATATATATATACATATATATATATATATAGAAATCTAGTTTTAATTTTATTATTTTTTGAGTGTCTTGTGATTACAAACATGTGCATGCCACAGCTCTCATGGATGTCAGAGAACAACTTTTACAAGTCTGTCCTCATTTTCTACTGGGATACTGGAATTAGATGGTTTGTGTGGTGCTAAGAATGGAACCCAGGCCCGATTTATCATATGCAAGCACTGAGCTGTCTCCACAGTCTAGAATTTTTGTTAGTTTTTTAGGTTTTGTATTTTTGTTTTTCCTTTTCCTTAAAAATGGTAATTCCATTGTTTTCCTTCACTGGGCAAATGAAGTTTGTATTAACAACTTTTGTCAGTTTTTAAAAATTGTCATGGTATTGACTCCCACCAATTTTTTTTTTTTTTTGAGTAATTTTTCTTTATTCACAGACATTCCCTATTTTCTGATGAAGGGAAATCTTTTTCTCTCTCCAGGTGCTACAAGCTCTGCAGTGAAATCTGACTCACCTTCCACTTCTAATATACCCTCTCTCAATGAAACAGTACCTGCAGCTTCCTTATTGACGACAGCCAATCAGCATTCATCCTCCTTAAGTGGCTTGAGCCATAGTGAGGAGATTCCAAATACCACCACCACACAACACAGCAGGTGATTTGGGTGGAAAATTTAGGTTGGGATTGAGTGTTTCAATAACAGCTATCTGGCTTGGTCTTGATTGTTCTGCCTGTCAGAGATGACATTAGCCCAGCTTCTGTGGGAAGTGAAGACAAAGGAATCTTTCTGCTTTTAGAATCTTTTCTTGCTATGATTGTTCATGACCCTGAACACTAGCCATTGAATATGTCAATATGATCTCAGACATCTTGTTTCTGTGTTCTGGGTTTTGTTAGTTTGTTCTTTTTGTTGTGGTTCTTAATTGGAGCTCCAGGTCAGGTAACCATAGCATTGTGTTAATGGCAACTTTTTCTTCCTTACAGTGCGTTATCTACACAGCAGAATACCCTTTCTTCATCAACATCATCTGGGCGTACTTCAACATCCACTCTCTTGGTAAGTATGGTGCTTTCGAGGAAGTAATTCGTGATCTTAATATTTTAACCCCAAGATTGTCCCAAGTTATAATTGTTCTTTTGTTTCTTTGGTTGGTTTTCCATCTCTTTAGTCATGGTCTTGCTATGTAGCCGGTCTTGCTATGTCTGGCCTCTAACTCAGTGTAGACCAGGCTAACTTTGAATTCATGGAAAAGTTCCCCTTGTTTCTGTCTTTTTAGTGTTGGCATTACAGACATGGATTTAACACACCTGGAACAGCCAGTAAGGGATTTCTTGAAATTTTCTCTATGATGTAACTGAGGCTGTAGGAAAAGGAGTAAAAGGATATCGGGAAGCCAAAAGAATCCAGAACACTTCCGGAACAAAACTAAAAGTATCAGCCTGTTTCTTTTCACAGAAGAAAATATGTAGGGGCTTTATGTTCTCTGTAAATGCAAAAGAACATACACCTTTTTAAAACCTGGTATACTTGACAGGCAGTGGTGGAATCCCAGCACTTTCGAGGCAGAGGCAGGCAGATCTCTGAGTTCAAGTCCAGTCTGGTCTACAGAGTGAGTTCCAGGACACCCTGGAGTTCTCAAATCCTATCTCCAAAAAAGAAAGAAAGAGAGAAAGAAAAGGAGGAGTGAGAGTGATAGTGTACATCATTAACATTCATAAGGGCCCTGGATTAAATTCTTAAAACTATAAAAAAAGAAAATTTAAAAAGCCAGCAACAAAACAATGATAGAATGATCTCTGTTCTTAGCCTGGGAAATACTAAATGTATCTTTAAAATATTGTGAAGTAGGACATCTTTATCAAAGTGTCCAGATGAGAGCTCCAGGTCAAGGAATTACTTTACAGTTTGTAACTCCATTTGTGAGGTATTAAGCTGGGGTTACTTATGATTAGGTGTTAAGTTACAGGAGCCTATGAAAAGTTATGAGGGCTAAAGGATTTTTAGACGTCTCTCTCCAAAATTATTCAAATTTGTTTTAAAGTCAAAGCTGGTACTTTCTCCTAGTTCATGAATTGGTTGTGTGAGTTTTACTGTTAAAGTGTGGAAAGAAAGACTGTGATGAACTTTTTAGTTCTAAGCTTTTCCTCCTTACTAACCAGTGTTGTTAGTCCCTATGGAATTTGTCTTCATTTATTTTGCTGTTTTTCTAACAGGCTGATGATGGTCAGTGGGCAGTTGTGAGGAGCATGTAGCTAGTTCTTTTTATCTTAGCAGCAGGAATCCTGGCTGCCTTTTTATTTTTTTATTTTTATTCTTTTTTAAATTTTTTTATCTTTTGATTGATTGATTTTGGTTTTTTGAGACAGGGTTTCTCTGTGTAGCCTTGGCTGTCCTGGACTTGCTTTGTAGACCAGGCTGGCCTTGAACTCCAAGCAGTTGACCTGTGTCTGCCTCCTCGGGTGCTAGGATTGCAGGCATGTGCCACCACCCCCAGCTCCCTGGTTGTCTTTTTAAATTTCAGATTTTATGAGATCATGAATTGCTTATCTTTCCTGGCCTGTTGCTAATCATTGTTTCCCTCTATCTTCCACTGCTCCTCTTTGAAGCACACAAGTGTGGAGAGTGAGGCGAATCTCCATTCTTCCTCCAGCACTTTCTCTACCACGTCCAGCACTGTCTCTGCACCTCCTCCAGTTGTCAGTGTCTCCTCCAGTCTGAATAGTGGCAGTAGTCTGGGCCTTAGCCTGGGCAGCAACTCTACTGTCACAGCCTCAACTCGAAGCTCAGTTGCTACGACTTCAGGTACCTTTGCCTAAGTGGGTGGCATTCCTCTAGGATTGAGAAGACAATAAATTGTATAACAGCATAAAAATGTTCTGTTTTAGGAAAAGCTCCTCCCAACCTTCCTCCTGGAGTCCCGCCATTGTTGCCTAATCCATATATTATGGCTCCAGGGCTGTTACACGCCTACCCGGTAAGTGGGACTGAAGGCTCTTCTTTACAGAGCAAGGATGCTGGGACTCTTCCTTCTAGCTCTGGCTTCAGATGGAAGACAGTAATTAAAGCAGAATAAATGAGTGGTACCCACGTTTGGGCAAAAAGGTTTTTAATTTGTGTGTGCGTGTGTGTGCGCGCGAGCGCGCACGCGTGCACATGCTATGTGTAAGATAAGAGGATTTAGCGTTTTTCTCTCCTTTTCACCTCTATTCAGGTTCCAGTTAGGCTTGCATCATTGGGTAACAAGCACCTTCCTTTCTAAGCTATATAATACTAGCCAGTAAAAGCAGCAGTTTGTGTCTTTGTTTGCTTTTGTGAATCTGGGAGTTTTGTTTACAAATATGTCATATACACCATAGTGTGCTTGGTGCCTGTGAAGGCCAGCATTCGACCATGGTACTCAGATTACAGATATTTGTAGGTACCCCTGTATGAGTGCTGGGAATCAGATCTGGGTCTTCTTAACTTCTGAGATATCTCTCCTGGCCCCATCCTTCAAAATGTAATAGTTTTTGTAGAGGAAGAACTAAACTTAGACAAGGCCCTTTGCTGAGTATTTCTTCTGTGTAAAATACAATCTGGATATCGAGCATCAAAGGCAGAATACATAGTTTCTAGGTTATTTTCTATAGTGCTATTGATTCTCTACCACTGTGGATCTTTACTTTCTCTAACCTATTTAGAACTCAAATTTAGTACTACCTGAAAATAAATGACTGACAGTAGTAGTATTTTACCTGGCATTCCTTGTCACCTTCAAGTATTCAGTACCCACTAAAATGTAAAATATTAAAAATTTATTTTAAAACATATTTTTGCTGGGTGTATTGTCAAATGCCCTTAATCCTGCCACTTAGGAGGCAGTTGCAGGTATGTATCTATAAATTTGAGCCCAGCCTTATCTACTTAGAAAATTTCAGGACAGACAGAGCTAAGTAATAAGAGCTTGCCTCAAAAATTAATTAATAAAAATTTTAAGGGCCCCGTTTTCCTGGGCATTTCAGCACTTGGGAAGCAGAGGCAGGCAGATTTGAGTTCAAGACCAACCTGGTCTACAGAGTGAGTTCCAGCACAGTCAAGACTATACAGAGAAACCTATTTTGAAAACCAGATGTGGTGACATGTATTTAATCCCAGAGGAGGCAGAGGGAAGGCCAGCCTGGGTTACCCAAGTGAGTTTGTGTAGGCCACCTAAGCACTACACAGTGAGACCCTATCTCAAAATGACAAAACAAAAAAAGCCACCTATTCTTAGGGAAGAAGTTTAGATAATAGACAGATGGAATATCAAAATAGCAGTCTTAAAATATCCAAATAGCACTCTTTTGTCTTTTTAGGTAGGATCTCACTATGTAGCTGGCCTGGAACTCTCAGAGATTTTTCTTTGTTTCCTGAGAGTTGGGTTTAAAGGCATGGGCCTCCCAACTTGGCTTTTTTGTTTTGTTTTTGTTTTAATAACTTATTAGTTGGCAGGTCCATACATGTGTACATGTGTATAATACATTTTGATCATATCACCCTTCCATTCTTTTTTCCTTTCATTACTTCTTGAACTTCTTTCTTCCCAACACTTAATCATTTTTACATTGCATACTTTAATTTTTTTTTTTTTTTCCTCTTCTACTTGCATGAATCTTTTGCTGTGTTTATATATGTGCTCTTTGTGGTCAAAAGAGGACATCAAATCCCTTGGCACCACTCATGGTAATGAGTTGTTGTATAGCCTGAACTCATGTCCTTTGGGAACCAAACAAGTGCTCTTAATCACTGAGCCATCTCTATAGCCCCACATTTTGCATACTTTGAAAAAAAAAAATGTTAGGCGAGCACAGTGGCACATGCCCGTAATCTCCACACTCACAGAGTCTGAGGCAAGTGGATCTCTGTGAGATTGAGGCCAGCCTGGTCTACAAAGGTAGTCCAGGATAGCCAGGAGTACACAGAGAAGCACTGTCTTGGGGGAAAAAATAAGTTATTTCATGTGTATGAGTGTTTTGTTTGTGTACCGGATGTGTACTTGGTTCCTCTGTTGGGCAGAAAGGGGTCCTTGGGGACTAGAGTTATAGATAGGTGTACATCACCTTGTAAATGCTGGGAATCAACCCTGGGTCCTGGAAGAGTAGCCATTCCTCTTAACTGTTGATCCACCCCTCTAGCCCCCATACTTCATACTTTGTTTTCTCTGTGTAACAGGTCATACTGCATACTTTTTAACAGTAACACTTTTTACCTAGAAATATTGGGAAATAAGAATAAAATGTGAATTCTTCCAGGAAAGATAAATTTCAACCCAGGTTTTAAAGTCTTCAAGAGACAGTTGACTACTCAATACAAATTAAAGCTTACTGCTCATGGATTTGATTCTACCCATTCTTCCCTACTGTGCCCTGATGTCAGCCTTACTTTCCATGTTAAGAAAACAGAAAGAAATATTCTGCCTTGTTCTAAGAGGATTAATGTTCTTTTGAATTTTATCTTGCCTTTTGCTACCATCATGGCTAATTCCCATTAATATTGTTAAATGTCTGTTTGCAGCCACAAGTATATGGTTATGATGATTTACAGATGCTCCAGACAAGATTTCCATTGGTGAGTATATACAATAAAAATTTGGAAAAAGAACATTAAATTGAGGGTGGGGGACAGTGAGATAGGGTTTTGCTGTGTCCCAGTGGTCTTGAAACTTGCTCTGTAGACCAGGCTGGCCTCACACTCATAGAAATCCACACTCACAGACCTCTGTGTCTCAGCGCTGGAATTAAAGGTGTGTGCTACTACAACCTAACAAAAACATTAAAATTAATGTTGAAATCGGTTGTGTCTCAGGCCCATAATCCCAGCTTATGAGAAGTGGTAGCAGTAAAACCAGGAGTTCAAACATGCCTCAGCTACATAGTTTGTTCAAGGCCAGTTTAGGCTACATTAACTCCTTTCACAAAAGAAAAAAAGCTGAACAAAATCGATGGACTCTCAGATGTTCGATCAGTGTCATCTGGTTTTCCGTCTGTCTGCTTTTTTTTTCCATGTATATATTTGTATAAATACTAGGAACTGAATCAATATAGCAAAGTATATATTGCATAGCTGCAGCTCTAATGGTCTAAGAAAACTGTTACCATGCTTCCTATCAACATCAATTTCCTGTTCTATCTTATTATTGTTATTTGAGACCCTTCTGGTTGCACCTAGGACTTTATGCATGCTGGGTAGGTACTCTACTACTAAACTGTATTCTTACCCTTTTTTAATAATGGGGGAGGTATCCTACCATGGTTTTCAGGATATCTTCAAACTACTGGGCTTCATATTTCCCTGCTTCAAACAAACAAGCCAGGGGTAGTGATACATGCTTGTAGTCCTAAATACAAGCATGTATCACTACCCCTGGCTTGTTTGTTTGAATAAGGGGATCTCTATGTAGTCCTAGCTATGTATACTGGGTACTGGTATCAAAGGCATGCACCACCACACTCAACCTTTGTGGCTTTTCTTGATTCTCTTTGTTTTGTTTTGTTTCTCTGACTCTCCTCTTTTTATCTTTATTTACTGATGAGTTTTCCTGAATCCCCAGAATGGTATACTTTATGCCTACTCAGCTCATGGCCAGGTGATTTTGACAGTATTACTGGAATTAATGGGAGCTCTAGCCAGCTAATTCAGATAAGATATTTTCAATGTCCTAAGGTATTGGTGGTAGTGGTGGGTTTTTATTTTGCTTGTTTTTGTTTTTGGAGACAGTTTCTCTGTGTTTCTCTCTAGCTGTCTTGGAACTCCATTTGAGACCAGGCTAAACTCAAACTCACAGAGATCCACCTGCCTTTGCCTCCTGAGGGCTGTGATGAAAGGTGTGCTCCACAATGCCTGGTCAGTCTTAAGACTTTTATAGTGCCAGGGATCAAACGTAGGGCCTCTTGCACTTCAGGCAAATGCTGCACTTCTGAGCCTTAAGTTTCACTAACTTGCTTAGGGTGGTGTTGAAATCCCTTTGTATCTTAGGAAGGCCTAAGACTTGACTTGTGCCTCCAACTAGTTAGATTACAGGCCCAGCTTTTGTTGTTGGCCTTAGTGATTGTCTTGCTTCAGCCTTCCAAATCTTAAAGTGCTGGGATTTTGGGTAGCACCACTATACACAGCTTTTTGTTTTGAGACAGGAGCCTGGGTGTGGTGGCACATGCCTTTAAATCCAGCTCTCAGTCTACATAGCCACGACTAGGTAGCCTTGGCTAGCCTGGAATTCGATGTGTAGTTAGACTAGGCTGCTCTCAAACTTTGAAGATCCACCTGTGTTATGGATTTAAGCATGTTTTTGTTTTGGTCCCAGGTCAAAATGTTTTGGGACTGATTCAGATTGTCCACAACAGCAAACTATTTGCCTCGTGTGGGGTCTGAGAGGGCCTCTTTCCCAGCTACAGATATTTTAATTCTGAAGACCATGGAGAGGAAATAAAAGCCAGAGCACAGCAAGTGTTGGGAGCTCTGAGAAAGAAGACAGCTGTTGATGTTCCCCCTGCTGCTCCTGGTTACCATTGATATAGTTGGATGAAAAGTTGAGAGAAAGCCTGAAACGAAGATTGGACTTAACCCAAGGAACCAGTGATCCTAACCAGCAGGAAGTAGCTAAAGAGGACTCCGCCCCTTCTCTCCACTAACCTCCTTTCTCTTTTACCTGGTACTGGGGTGTTGGAAGGCATTTGGGTAGAGAAGGGAGGAAAAGGTATAAGAAACCAAAATAAAAGAGTGCTAACAAGTGGTGTCCCATATTGGGCTCCAATTGAAGGCACTGCTTTTTATACTATTTTGAGTTTCTTATGCCTCTTCTGTCTCTACCTCAATCCCTTCCAACACCCCAATACCGGGTAAAATAGAAAGGTTAGTGGGGAGAAGGGGTGAAGGGGTGGAGTTCTCTTTAGCTACTTCCCTGCTGGTTAGAATCAACAGGTTCCTTAGAGAAAATCAAATCTTCATTTCAGGATATCTCTGATTTCCTCTCCTCAAAGTGCATCAACAGCAGACAGGAGCGGTGGTGTGGGAGTATCAGCAGCTTTCTTCTTTCTCAGAACTCCCCTTTCTCTCTCTCTGGGCTCTGGCCTTTATTTGTTCTGAGAGTCCTCAGAATTAAATTATCTGCAGCTTACAAAGAGTCCCTTTCAGAGCCCACATGAGGCAAATAGTTTGCTGCTGTGGACCATCTGAATCAGCCCCCTATCATATACCTGCAATCAAAACAAAAACATACTTACATCTATAACACACTTGCCTCTGCCTCCAATGCAGTGTATATGCATGCAGGAGCCAGAGGAGGATAGTGAGTGTATCCTGCTACCACTCTGCCTTTCCACACGCAACCTTCCTTGCTACTGTTACGGTCATGCCATGACGATACCTACCTTTTTACATGGATGCTGAGATCAAAGTTGCAAGTACTCTCTGGCTCCACACTCAGCTTCTTAAGCGCTTGGACAGAAAGAAGAAACTGCTTTTTCAAAATTAGCTGTGAGGATCTATATAACATTAAACCTTTTGATCCTGCTAGACCTTAATGTGTACTTCAATGATCATATCCGTAGAACTTGTCTGACTACTCAGGGCCAGGTAGGTGGGACAGTGTATGAAAGATTAATTGGTTTTCATGTGAGCTCTAACCTGTGTAGTCAGTAACTGGGTAAATTGCAAAACACCAGCATTCTCCTGCTTCCTCTGATCTTGTAGTTTTCATGCTGGAGAATAAGTGGAATTTAATCTGTGCTCTTTTATTTTGGTTCTAGGATTACTACAGTATCCCGTTTCCCACACCCACCACTCCACTTACTGGGAGGGATGGTAGCCTGGCCAGCAACCCTTATTCTGGTAGGATTGGGATAGAGTTGAATATAGGGACATGTATTAGGATTGCAGGTAGAGATGTGATTAGTAGCAAGAAGGGTTCCATAATTAAGATTTTTGGCAGAATTGTGGGTGGTTTTTTTTTTTTCTCCCCACAACCCATTGGCATGGATATAATAAATCAAGGCTAGGAGAGTCATAATCTCATTACATATGTGCCTGTGACATCGTTTTCTTTTATATATCACTTTCTATCACATTATTTCCAGGCATTATGGTTCTGGGTTTTACCATGCTAAGCATATGCTAAGGACTATGAGCTAGATACCTAACTTTGGTGGGATTTTTTTGTTGTTGTTTATTTACTTATTTATTGGCTTGTCTCCACCTTCTCCCAGGAAGTATGATTGAACAGCCCTTCAGTATGCCCTGTACCACTTTACCCCATGTACAGTGACAGTCTCATTGCCTTGCTAGTCTTTAGATTTTTGTTTTTGCATGACTGATCAGTGTCTTATTTTCCCACAACTATTATTGTCCTTCAAGCCTTGGATTAGCAAGGGATAGCAAAAGAGGGTGGAATGGAGATGAAAGAAAACAAGTTGGCAGAGGAACACGGGGAGGTTTCATTCTGCGAGTCTCTTTGCACATTATAGTTTACAGCTAGTCCTTTTTGTCATAGGTGACCTCACCAAATTTGGCCGTGGGGATGCCTCCTCCCCAGCCCCAGCCACAACCTTGGCCCAACCCCAACAGAACCAGACGCAGACTCACCACACCACGCAGCAGACATTCCTGAACCCGGCGCTGCCTCCTGGCTACAGTTACACAAGCCTGCCATACTACACAGGGGTCCCGGGCCTCCCCAGCACCTTCCAGTATGGGCCTGCTGTGTTCCCTGTGAGTAACTGACTGGCTGTGGTCTCCTTGTTGTAAAGGATCCCAAATTCTGGATACCATCCTAGCTGCTTTCACTGCTATGTAACTCCTTAATAATACATGAGGATAACTTGTATATAACTTTTATCTTTGGCCCACTTCTGGCCTGAGAAGAAGGGTTAATGGGATTTTAATTAAGAGTAATGATTGGATGATATTAGTGTTAGCCAACAGAGGACTTAATATGCTGTATCTTTGCTGCCTGCTTCTTTCCCTGCAACCCATTGTCTATTTCCAAACCACTCTACTTGACTTCTTGGGTCAATTCTGAAAACATTAGTGTATCAGTTGCTTTTCTGTTATTTTAAAATACCATGACCAAAAGCTACTTAAAAAAGAAAAAGTTAATTTTTGGCTTACATTTTGAAGGGGGAAAGTCCATAATGGTGAGGTGCCAGGAGCAGGAAGTAGAGAGAACAGGAAGGTGGGGCAGGGCACAAACTCTTAAATGCTGTTCCACTGATATGCCTCCAAGCAGCAAGCGACCAAATACTTAAATACATGAGCATTTGGGTGGGCAGTTCTCATTCAATCACAGTCAGTAAGGATCACAGTTCACTGTTGAATCTGTGGCCAGGCTACCTTAGGATAAGTATCTACCTAAATCTGCAGTCTTTGGATTAAGACAAATGAGACAGATGCTGCTTATTCCTGTTTCATTCCATTTCTGTCCATTTTGCTCTTCAGGTGGCTCCTACCTCTTCCAAGCAGCATGGTGTGAATGTCAGTGTGAATGCCTCAGCCACCCCTTTCCAACAGCCAAGTGGATATGGGTCTCATGGGTACAACACTGGTAAGTTCTCTTTGGCCCTTGCTTAGTGCTCTGTGTGGGCTACTACTAGATGGGAGAAAGACTTGGTACTTGAAAGTCAGTGAGGATATGCTAACTCTCCACATACGACTATCATTGTTTGGCTGGCTGAGGTGTCTGAGGACAGTAACAGTGAAGAGCTTATGGTAGTACTTGTATCCTGTATTCACAGTGGGAATGCTCAAAGGGCATGTATTGGCTGGTCTGAGTTTGAGTGAGAAGTAAGACAGGGCCCCCAGGAAATCATTGAAGTGTCTTTGAGGGAAAATGATAGTATGCATGGCACTAAGAGTGGAAGAGTATTGAAGAGTTTCCTAATAACAGATTGTAAAGTAGGTTTGCCATAAGTGTGTTGTAGCACTACTTTTGTTACATGACTCCCCTTTTTAAATTCTCTATCTACAAGACCTACAGTGTGGAGAAAAATGAGTAGTCATGATCGGCTACTCATTAGAATGAGACTTGAGCCCTTAGGTTTCTTCATTTGTAGAGCTAGTCTTCTTCCAAAGTCCTATTGCACATTTGATGACAGGGAACAAAGTGTAGAGATTTTATGGACATGTGTAGCGTAGGTCCTTGCTTCTATACCTGATATCTGTGCTTTACTTTTGAAGGCTGTAAAAGTTTTGGCTTTGTAGGTGTTTTTTTTTTTTTTTTTTTAATGTTTTAATTTATGGGTTTTTGTTTGTTTGTTTGTTTGTTTGTTTGTTTTTATATTTTGAAACAGGGTCTCTCTATTTAGCCCTGTCTATCCTGGAATTCAATTTATAGACCAGGGTGATCTGGAATCCACAGAGATATGTCGGCCTCTGCCTCCAGAGTGCTAGGACTAAAGGTGTGCGCCTCCACATCTGCCTTGTTTGGTTTTTTTGTTTTGTATTGTTTTTGATACCAAGGTCTCTGTGAAGCACAGGCTTGCCTCAAATTTGTGGCAATCCTTTTGCCACTGTCTCCTGAGTACTGTAGTAATAGGTATACTATATCTGGCTCCAGGAGACACTGGAAACATCCCGTGTAATTTTTTTAATGACTTTTAGGTGAATCTGGGAGGTGGTTGCTGCCGTTGCTAGGGGTTACAGTTGAGGGTTACCTTTAACACTTTGCAGCCTTATTATTAACAGTTTGGGGGGACTTAGAGGGATCAACTAGTGCTCCTCACTATTTTATGGCTTTGGGTGGGTAAATAGCCAAGCTTCTTAGTAGTTGGAGAACTGAGCACAGAAGCCAACAAATAGGTTTAGGAATAGATAGGTGGAGATTTGAACCTTTAAGACTGGGTCATGATAACACATTTTAAAAATCTTGAAGAACCTCTTGAGAACTAATACCATACTTCTTAAGGCTACTGAGTAAGGCCTAGCCTAATTTTTAGTGGCTAGAGAGGTATAAGCTTTTGACTTGGAGTGGCTTCATCCCAAAATTTAGCATTAGGTTTAAGTACTGTGTGGTCCAGTTTCAAATATTTTTAAAGGTATGTGATTGACAACAGTTGGAAACTGACTCTGAAACTCTTAGCTTTTTACCTAAGATTTTAGAAATTTGCTATAGCAGCTTTTTGAGAATCCCCAGTTCCCAACCCCCAACAGAGGGCTCTTGTCATTCTGTTCCTCATCAACCTCTAAATTCATTTATCTTTATGTATTTGATTCCTTTTAGGAAGAAAATATCCACCCCCTTACAAGCATTTCTGGACGGCTGAGAGCTAATTTGGCCCAAGCCTGGGGGCTGTGTTTTGTGTGTGTGTATAAATTTGCACTGAAGTCTTGTTTCAGAAACCAGACCACTGAGGAGAGCCTGCTGAGCTGAGGCCATGGCCTGCGTGGCTTGGGGAAATGAGTTGGTGGATACCTTCTGGGCTTTTGAACTTGCCCCTCCCCATTTCCCTCTCCCCTATGTGTCTGACCCTGTCTTACCCATTTCGAGTTCGAGCGGTGCAGCACCTCCGAAGCATCAATGCACACACCTGCTGTTGCTTTTGATTTCTGGAAGGCATGTAGTTCCAACTTGTAACAAAATATTTGTAGTCTTCAATAAACTGTGGTATTTCTTTAGCTAACTCTGCGTTCTTTCCGTGCATGTCTTTCTGGACACTAGGAGCCAATGCTGTATTGTGGATAAAGGGTGGAGGGTGGCCTTTTTAATCAATCTCCAGTATAGCCAAAGAGCTGTTAGTGTTTCAGTATAGTGGTTTTAATTTGGGTGGAGGGAAAACAGCCTGTTTCCAGCCTATTGATTGGTTGGTAAAGCTATTTATAAATAAACAAAACAACAAAACTGATTTCTCATGCTCTTATGTCTTTACTTTTTCATGTAGATTATTTCTTTGCCTCTGATATAGGCTGAGGGGAAAGGACAAGAAGTTAGTGTCACGTCATGGTGAAAGGCAAAGGAGATGGTGTTCAAAGCTGTTGTTAGAGAAGTATCATCCAAGGCTTAATATCTACATCTGGTTCTCAAAGGCTGAGTGGCTGATTGATAGCTGACCAGGTCATTAAGGAGCACTTAGTTGATGACGCAGGCTCTGTGGAAACTGTGCTAGCCTGGAACATTGTTCATGGTCCTTTGATGACTTTTCAGAGATTGTGAATTATTAGTTATTTTTTATTCGTGGATGTAGCCAAAGATGTGTGGGACATGTTTGGTCAGACATTCTGGTGGAAATGTTGATTCCATGCACTCACTGACCAGTACACTGTCTGGTTTATAGCATAAATTTGAACAATTAGACCACCACCATTGGTTAACTGAAAACCAGATACTCAGCTTTCCTTTTGTAGTTCTTACACTTTGTGAAACCAATTTTCCAAGTTGCTACTATGTTAAGTAAGAGAAATGGTTTCTTGTTTCTTCTGCTTACCACCTACACTGTTTTTGTAATGATTTTTATATTATATAACTTGAGTTTGGTTAGGCAGGACATGTGGGCTAGGAAAAAGAGCAGAACTCTATAATTTGTGGATCTCTGGAATAACTAGGGAAAACAATACCTGATATATTTTAGGTTTTCTATTACATAGAGGCTATTATATCTACCATAGAGGATTCTCTCTTCCCGCCCCTGCATTTCTAGTTCTTTCTTTCTTCTATAAACAATTTTAAATCTCTGCACCTAAACTGTGTTTAGGTAAAAAAATGAAACAAGGTAGGAGTTTGTTAAAACTAAAGTTACTCCTTACTACCCAGGTGGAGGATCCAGTTAATTTCTCCCACCCTGTGTAAGCACAGTAGTTTCTCATTGGCAGAGGGCAACCAAACCAGCTGTATGCACTTATCTAGTAAAGATAAGTCGTTGTCTCTTTGGTTTTTATCTTAAAAATTAAGAATAACTTGGCTCGTTTCCCTTCCACATCAAACCTCTTACTAGCTTTAGCCCCCTTTCATAACTGAACTTAAAGTCATACCTGTTACCCGTTATTCTGTCAGGCATCTGAGAAAGAAGAAAAATCTCAGCTATCTCCAAAAGAGTGATTTATTGTTCCCTTTGTTTACCTTCCAAATAGCTAAGGCTTTGAAGATGGGGAAATATTTTTTCTTTATTTCTGTGGTTCTTCTCCCCGCCCCCCCAAACCCTCAGATTTTATTTATTCCTTCTGAAGGGCACTATCTTGACTTAGGATGTGGTGGAGTTTAATAGTTAAATTTTTTTTCCCCTTGGTGCTAGAGGTCAAGCTTTGGTCCTTCTGCTGGCTAGAAAAGGACTTAATTGCTGACTAAGTCTTTAACCCATAAAGGAAACCCCATCTATTGGAAGATTTTAAAGTGATTGTGAACTTAACTCCTAAAGACTGCCTTTGTTTGAAGCATTGGTTAGGAGGATTTTATTTCTGGAATTTGTATGGAAAATTGTGAGTGAATGGAGGATTCCTTGTGATTTTTACATTGTGATTAATACATTGCTTCTCAGAAAAAAAGCAAAACAAAACTCCATCTGAGTGCTCTCCAAATAAAAGAATAATGAAACTCTGGAAGCTTCTTTCTAAGAGCATAAGAATGTAGTTTTTCTGGTTTCCTTTTTATCTTTACAGGAACTAATAATAATGTCTTTTTTCAATTGTGAATTAAATCCTAGTAACTTATTTTTCACATTTTTCTTTAAAATGTCTCTAATGAGGTGCTAGCTGATCCCATGCCTTTTTCTGTACCCTCAGGAAGGAAGAGTGTAGTGGTAACATCTTGAGAATATATCAAAACATTATACTACACTACTCCAGGCTCCTTGAAATCAGTGTTAGGGAAGTTAGGTATGGATTGTAACTGTTACTTCATGGACAAGCTGATGTAATGAAAATGACATTGTTTAAGTTCTATATGGGCTGAGACTGTTCCTTACTATGTCCTCACCCCTCATATCACTAAAACTATAGAAGTAGAATTTCATTTTGTGTCAGCCCTTTAAGTCACAGGATATAAGCTTACTATTTTGACAGCCAGAAGAGTGAGACTAAGTGAACTGATACTAATAATAAATGCTCTGGGGACTGCACTGGACTGTTCTAAACACCATGGTGACCAGGATTTTGAACCACAAAAGTGTCTATAGAACAGAAAGAGCCAAATGGCCCAAGTCTTAAATGGCACAACCAAGTGGAGTCTGGGCAGACTGATTGACAATGAACACTAAATTTATTACATCCTTTTGCTTTGAAAGCATAAGCTACTGAGATTTTGCTAATGCTCCCTTGCTCCCCTCAAAAAGCAGCTCAGACGTATCTATAAAGGGCAAAAGAACTCTTGGCAGCATTTGTGTCATGAATTCTGACATCTCAAAACTGACGTAAAAGTAGAAAAAATATACTAAAATTCCTTTGCAGTGCCATAGCTAGAAAGGCTGCAGCCATCACTTTGTCCTAGGAACAGAGACTAGGCTGATAACAGAGCTAATCCTCTCTGTTTCCTCCTCCCCTAGGTGTATCAGTCACCTCCAGTAACACGGGCGTGCCAGATATCTCGGGTTCTGTGTACTCCAAAACCCAGGTAGGTGCCTGGTCTGGATGGAAGTAGAGATGGATGGAGTTAGTAGAGGTAGAGTTGAAGTTAGAACAACCCAGAAAAGTGTCAGGAATCTATCCTATCTTTTCTAAAATGAATTGTCTCTAGGTTTCAATTTTTGTAGGACTTTAAATTTAGTCCTCTGAGGGGGAAAAAAATGAGAAATGTTGAGGACAAGTATGGTAAATTGTAATGTGATGTCAGTGGCCCTGGCCCCTTGACCAACCAACTTCCTTCCTACCATTTTCATAACCTCACAGGAGAATATAGAAATGAAGGGAAACTAGTTAACTTCACTGTTTATAAGTCCATAACTAACAGTGGGAATGAAGTTATTTCTTCCTGAGTTATCTACAGGAATGTCTGTTGTCATTTTTTATGGCTCAACACCTTCCATGCTCAATATATCTCACTTTGTATTCATTTCTTCTAAAATATCTAAGGAGTTTTAATTTATACTAAACCATGAAGGGAGGAACGCCCAAACTAGTCAGCAAATGTCCCTATATTCACATGAAATTATTTTTATTTATTTTGAGGAAGGGTTTCATTTTATAGTCCTGGCTGACCTGGAACTTTTGTGTAGACCAGGCTAGTCCTAAACTCCAGAGATCCACCTGAGGCTAAGTGTTTGACTTGCTAGGGCTAAGACTTGAATATTGACCTGAAGTGTGCTACTGCTTTTAACCATGCTACTTTCTGAGGATATGAGGGGTTTTGGGTCAGAAAGTCCTAGGATTCTTTTGATGATTCCTTTTTACTATTTCTCCTATTATCCTGGGATAGCAGTCCTTTGAGAAGCAAGGGTTTCATTCCGGTACTCCTGCTGCCTCCTTCAACTTGCCTTCAGCCCTAGGAAGTGGAGGGCCCATCAATCCAGCCACAGCTGCTGCCTACCCACCTGCCCCCTTTATGCATATTCTGACCCCCCATCAGCAGCCACACTCTCAGATCCTTCACCATCACCTGCAGCAGGATGGCCAGGTAATAATAGCCTTTTCCTTTCCCTTCCTCTTCCTTCCTATCCCTTAAAACTACCTCCCTTTTCCTTTTCTTAACCTTCCTTACCACCACCTTCACCCAGCCCTCACCAGTGCCAGCCAGGGGCACACAGCACATACAGACACAAGCGCACATAACACAAGCATTTAGCAAAGGAAACATGAGAGAATGGGCCAGACTGAAACCCTTTTGTCCAGTTCCTTTGGTACCTTTCTCCTCCACCTCTCATGGCACAGTTGTCCTCATCCTGTCAGACCTGGGTCACACCTTCCCTTTTAACCTCTCCCAGCCTTCTCCCTTCCCTGACATTATAGATTTCCCTTCTAACTGTAGAGTTCTATTGTCAAAAGTTTGTCCCTTTATTTTCCATATATCCTGGTTCTGCCTCAGCTACCATATTTGCAGATGATTCTCTGTTGCCAGCGCCAGCAGGAGGAGCAGGTAATGAAACTGACTGATAATATGCTTGAACCAACTTTTTTAGTCCCCATTTCATCTCCACAGTCTCAGATAACTTGAAAAGCCTACCAAATCACAAATCGGGATACACAAACAGAAACACTATTCTAAGCTCTCTGGCCTCCCCATCCTCTCTCTTCTCCCCTCAACACCCTCTTTATCTTTCTACCCTTCCCCAACTCTGGAAAACATTTGGTTACCAGAATGGAAAAGATTCTTGGGGCAGCATCTGGAGCCTGATGCCTCAAGTCTTTCCTGTTTCATCTGAATTGGTTTCACATTAATGTGTGGTGGTGGGTGGATCTGAAGGGTGGTAAAAGAGACCTTTTAAGAGCTCCAACATAGGTGGTTGGGCAACTAGAAGAGGGCTTTTTTGCTCTCAAAGATAGCTTTTTATATTGCGGCAGCCATTGAGATGAGTGAAAATGTAATCACCTGTGATCACTCACTTTAAAGAGGCGAGGATTCTCATAGTTGACTTTTTTTAGACCACGGCATTGGATTGTGGGGAAGACAACTGAACAGGAATAGAACCAACTCACCATCTTATCTCCAAAGTTTTCTTGTCCACTTTTCATTTTTCCTCTATTTTAAGGTTAAAAAAAAAAAAAAAAAGTCACCTTGTAAAAGAGGCTATGTTGACCAAATTTTCTATGCTTGAAAAGTAAACTTCATAGTAGGTTCTAAGTAAAGGAAATGAGAGAGCATGACTATTTGCACATTTCCACTTGAAGATGTTACAGATTGGTCCCACTAACTAGACACCTTTTTCCTTCCCCATAACCTTCCCATTCCCCTGCAGACGGGCAGCGGGCAACGTAGCCAGACCAGCTCCATCCCGCAGAAGCCCCAGACCAACAAGTCTGCCTACAACAGCTACAGCTGGGGGGCCAACTGAGGCCCTGACCCTCTTCTCCCGGTCCCATCTTCTGAGAGGGCTTCTCAGCCTGGAAACTATGGAAACAGCATCAAAGAGAGAAAAGAATGTGGGGCGATTCCGATGCTCCACACCCCCAGCGGCCCATCCCACACCTCAGCTTCATGTCTTTCCCATTCCTATACCATCCCACCCTATTGTATGTATTATAGGATTTGTATTTTCTCCCTCCCCACCCCCCCCCTTCCTCTTATTCCTTCCTCTTTGCATTCAAGATTATGAAACTTTGCTGTGGGCCCTGCCTTTCATTCACTTCTTCCTGTTCACCCTGGTGGTGTATGGGTGAGGTGGGAAGGTGAAACCCCTCCCCCAAATATATATCAGCCCAACAGCCCTAAGTCTCCTCCTTTATTATTAGGAAAACCAAACCAAACCACACACACACACACACACACACACACACACACACACATATACACACAAACACACACACAAACACACACACACACAAATGGCGTCATAAATATGAACAGCATTGTCAGATGAATTAGTTGAAGTGTTTTTTTTTGTACTGTGTCCTCAAATTTAATGGATTAATGTGTCTTGTATATATATATACATATATATATATATATATATAAAAGGAGAAAAAAAACCAAACCTCTACCTTCAGCCTCTGCCCATTCTTGCTCCGTCTAGGATATCCTCACTCTCGTCGATGACCAGCTTGGTGAATAAGTATTCCCGTACCAACTGGGCCTCTTCTAGCAGGCTCGAAGGCTGTGGAATAAAGTGAAATCTTTGCCCTTTATGAACTCTCACCTTAATGTGCTAATAGAACCACTACAAACCTTCATTTCTTCTAGAAACTGTCTTCTGCAGCAAGTTTCAGGAAGAGAAGGGGGAAGGAGCTAAGGACATTTAAAAGAAAAAAAAAAGACAAGACTGGGATTCTAAGGATTTTAAAGGATTCTGAAGTCTGAAGCCAACATTAGCTGTTGGCTGACAACACTAAAGCTTAGGCCCTTTTCCCTTTGCAGAACTAGACGATAGTAGGTCTTGTTGCTTGGGTTTTGTTTTTGAGACAGTCTCACTGTATAACCCTGCTTGGCCTGGAACCTGGTATGGATACCAGGCTGGTCTCAAGTTCAGAGGTCTGTCTCTTGAGTGCTGAGGTAAAAGGTTCTCAGCACCACACCTTTCCTTGCCTGTTTTATATGGCTTAGAAATTTCCAATTTCTTGGAAAGGGGCTGATAATGGTACAGCTAGACCTGGGGTGAGGACATGGTGCAGTAAAAGATTTTGGACTTCATTACATGGAAAGAGGAGTTTCCTTTTTCTTTATAAGAGCCTGAGACTCAACATATTGCCAAGGATTCAGGAGACTCACTTTCAGCCTTCCAAAACTGCAAGTACCCTGGCTGGGATGGGAAGGGTGGGTGTGTATTTTGAGTCAGGGTCTCACTGTAGCTCTGTGGCTGGCCTGAAACTCATTGTGTGGACCAGGCTGGCCTCATACAGAGATCCACCTGCCACTGCCTCCAGACTGCTGGGATTAAGGATTTGCACCACCGTAACTGCACAGTCTTGGTTCTTGAGCAGCTTCTCTTCTTTCCTAGTCCACATGTCTTACTTTAGTTTAAAGCCTTTAAAAGAAAAAAGCGCAGATGTCTATGGTGTCAACTGCCTTTAATCCCAGCACTTGAGGAGGCCACCCTGGTCAACAAACGAGTTCCTGGACAGCCTACAAAAAGCCTGTGTCGAAAAAACAAAAGTTGAAAAAATGTTTATGGCCGAGACTACTTAAAGAGATTCCTAGCATTCCCGTGTCTTTATTCAGCAGTAGAGAATATCTACTATCCTATCACGCTGATGGCTAGGTAAAACACTTTCCAACTTATGTTGGACGTCAGTCACCTCAAGAAGTCTAGAAACAAAACACGCGGGGGTTGGGGAGGTTGTGCTGTTTTCTTAGCCTGGGGTGAAGCGGCCCTCCAGACAGGCCGCTCCCTCTGGCGGCTACCTGGGACCATCCCTGAGAGAAACGGAAACGCCCCTTGGGGGCTGTCAGACCCGCAGGAAGGAGAATCACCTAGATGAGATGTGATCCGTGATTCCGCACGCCCACCCTTACTCAAAACTGAAAGGTAGCTTATACAAGCTTCGTATCTGAGGAGCGCCGTCAACCCCGCCTCTTCCTCCTCCGGGTTACAGCCCTTTTACGACAGTGCAGTGTCGTGTGCTTGCTTTCCGGCAGCGAACGCTGAGCCCTGGCTGTATCCGTCAGCGCAGCGCAAATTGGGCATTTTCTCGTGTCTATGGGCTGCAGAACGTTAAAGTTTCTAGTGCCCCTACGGGAATGAGCTTCTTTGATCTTTTCCGAGGCTTTTTCGGCTTTCCTAGACCTCGGAGGTGAGAGTAGTTCTGGGCTGGACATAGGGAGGGGTATTCTGGGGGACGCTTTGCTCCTTCCTTTCCCGAAGCTCCCTACAATGCCTGCTTAGAGGACAGAAATCTCAGCCTTGAATCCTCACCCCGCCCCACTAACCAAAGTGGTGGTTAAGAGCACAGAAACGGTACCTTTTTCCAACTGGGGTGATGCAACAGGGACCTGGGCGGAGAAGACAATGGGGGTCTGAGGAAGAGGACCATGAGCAGGTCCTTGGGCAGTGGGCAAGGGGGGAGGAGGGGCTGAAGAAGAACCATGGGGCGTCTGTTGGGAGGTGCGGAGAGGCTCTGTTTAGAAACAATACAAAACACTAATAGATCATCGGCGTTGTTTTGAAGCCAGCTCTCCAGTTTTCTTCAGCTGGCCAGACCTCTGCCCTTGTCCCGTTTTGCTGCCCGTGGGTTGATTTTTTTATGGCTTAGACGGTGTTGAAATCCTCGTGGCTTATCTGCCTCCACTCCCAGCCACAGAGATCCTTTTTTTGGAGGGATGACTCGAGATGGTGACGATGATGATGATGATGATGACGAAGAGGAGGAAGGCAGAGGCACCCGGGGTCGAGAGAGCTATAGATTTGATGATTTTCAGCCACCGGAGGAATTCGGTTTCAGCTTCAGCCCCGGAGGAGGGATGCGGTTCCACGGCAACTTTGGCTTTGATGATCTAATACGAGATTTCAATAGCATCTTCAGCGAGATGGGGGCCTGGACCTTGCCTTCCCACTCTCCTGGTGTGTGGATTTCCCTGAGGGAGAAACTGAGGGTTTCTAGTGGGTTAGTGGGTAAAATAACAGACTTTGCATAGTGGGGAATGAATAGTGTGCAAAAATTGATTTCAAAAAGATTTAAAGTGTTTTAAGTTCTTTCCTATCCCAGCATCAACTACCAACTTTCTACAGAACTTCCAGGTCCTGAGTCAGAAACACCTGGTGAGAGACTGCGGGAGGGGCAGACATTGCGGGACTCAATGCTTAAGTACCCAGATAGTCATCAACCTAGGATCTTTGAGGGGGTCTTGGAGAATCATGCAAGACCTGAATCCCCCAAACCAGCTCCAGATTGGGGGTCCCAGGGACCTTTTCATAGGGTAAGTACTCTGTCTGCACCTGAAATGCAGTGACTAGAACTCCTACTGGAGTCTTTTAGAGTCAGAACTGTAGTCTCCCCAGTTAGTGCATTCATCTGGATTTTCTTTGTTGGGCATTTTGTTTTGAAACTTGGAACTCATTGTGTAGATTTAGAGATCTGCCTGCCTCTGCCTCTGGATGAAAGTGTGTGCTACCACACCTAACCTAAGATTTTTAAATTTTCTTTTATATGTATGAGTATTTTGCCTCCTTGTATGTCTGCACCACATGTACCTGGTGCCCACAGAGGTCAAAAAAGGACTTTGAATATTCTGGAACCCAAGTTACTATGGCTGTGAGCCACCCTGCTGTTGCTGGGAACTATGAACTATGGTCTTCTGCAAGAGTGACTCCTCCCCTCTCTTCCTGTTTTGTTTATGTATGTGTTTTGAGGCAGGGTCTCTCTGTAGCATTGGCTGACCTGGAACTTGCCATGTAGACCATGCTGGCCTCAAATTCAGGGATGTGCCTGACTATGCGTCTGAATTTGTTACCTGGGATTTTTGTTGTTTTTTTTAAATATTTGTTTGTGTATGTCTGTGTACCTGTTTGTGTATGTGCATATCATGTGGGTGCAGGTGGGTGCAGGTGCCCGCAGTGGTGAAGTATCGAATTCCCTGGACCTCTGAGCTGCCTGATGTCCTCTGGATGAGCAACAGCTGTTCTTAATTTTGAACCTATACACCATCTCTCCAGCCCTGTTGCTTCTGTTTTCTTTTTGTAGTACTGGAGCTAGAATGGAATACAAAGGGAAAATACAAAGGGAAATTTTTGTTGTTGTTTGGTAAAGTCCATATAAAACTAAGGAGGAAGGTGTGTGAACCCAAGCTTTCCAAATGAAAGTATTTCTGGGGTTTTGAAACTTAGGAGGAGTCTGGGGTCTCTGACCCTTTAAGTTTCAGATTGGAAAGTGTCATTTCATCGACTGTGTATGGCTTCTTCTACAGTTGGATGATATATGGCCTGTGACTCCCCATTCTAGAGCCAGAGAGGACAATGGTGAGTCTGGAGGGAGGGCATGTTTACCATGTCATTTTCTTGAAGACGTTTCTTCCTGACATACTTGTCCTATTTCTTCCACTCTCCTGGCTTTTCATCTCTCTGCCTTTCCCAGATCTTGACTCCCAGGTTTCGCAGGAAGGTCTTGGTCCACTTCTTCAGCCCCAGCCCAAAACATATTTCAAGAGCGTCTCTGTGACCAAGATCACTAAGCCAGATGGGGTGAGTTGAGCTAGAGCAGTTTAAAAACTGGCCAGAGAAGCCTTCTACGGGTTACTCATACTTTTAATCTCAGAAGGCAGAGGCAGGTAGATCTCTCTGAGTTCGAGGCCAGCCTGGGCTACAGAGTGAGTTCTAGGACAGCCAAGGATATACAGAGAAACCTTATCTTAGAAAACAAAACAAAACAAAACAAAAAAAAAGGAAAAAAAAAAAAAACCTGCCCAGATAATGCTCAACATAGCTCAACATAGTTGTGTTAAGAATATATTGGGGTGCTCGCCTCGGCAGCACATATATTAAAGTTGGAAAGAATATATTGGGTCTTCTCCTTGCAGACAGTGGAGGAGCATCGCACTGTAGTGGACAGTGAGGGCCAGAAAGAGACCACAGTGACCCATCAAGAAGCACCTGGCAGTTCCAGAAGTGGTAAGTTAAGAGTATGACTCAAAAGGGGCCATCTCTTAAGTCCTTGGGGAAAGAGCATGCCTTCCTTTTGATACTTTCTTCTGGGTTGTTTAGTCTGTCAATATATATGACTTTCTTCCTTAGATCCGGTGTCCCAAAGATCTTCAGCTTTGGATGATCCCTTTTCCATCTTGGATTTGCTCCTAGGACGTTGGTTTCGGTCCCGGTAGCCTTGTTAACCTTCAGAAGCCTTCAGGTTCTTTCCACTCCCTTCCCATTGCCCATTGCCTATAAGCTTAGCTTTTTCTGTCATCCTAGGGTCTTGAGTGTGTGAAACAATTAATTAAGCTTATGCAGTCTGTCATTCATCCAAACTGACCAATAAAGCCTTTATTTATGCTAAAGGTCTTAGTCTTGGTTTTGTCAAGGTTCTTCTGATTTCCAGACCCATCCAGAGTTTCCAAAATTTTCTTGGCTTACAATTTTATTTTGTGAGTGTACACCAGGGGTTGTATGCACATGTAGAGAAGTCGGAACAGTGTGTAGGAGTCCATTTTCTTCACAGTGTGGGTATGGGAATCCAGCTCAAACTCTCAAGCAGCAGATGTTTTTACCCACAGAGGCATCTCACCAGCCCTTCAATTATTTTTTTTCCATTTCCAAAATAAGATTTAATAAATGAGAGTTAGACATACACAAAAAATGATTTTTATTACTGAGGAAATAGAGATAATTACAGAAACATTTCTAGAAAAGGATATTTTAGTTTGCTGAAAGGTACCTTTATAAAAGTTGGGTGTGGTGGTGCATGCTTTTAATCCCAGCACTCAGGGAGGGAGAAGTCGGCAGATTGCTGTGAGGCCGGCCTGTTCAACAAAGCTAAGACTATACAGAGAAACCCTGTCTGTTGGTATAATGTTCTTGTGGGATGTATACAATTTACCCTTGTTCATTCGCATGCTGATTCTCTACCCCACTATCTGGTTTCAGTCAGGACATTACATTGTGATGCTAATTCTAAGCGTCACCTGTCTCGTTTGTGTAAACATGCCACCATTTGTTCTCTGTATTGCCAGTAAAACAACCAGCCAATGCTGAGCAATGGTCCAGAGGGAAGGAGAAAGAAGCAAGTGGGAGAAAGGCTGGGTGAGAGATCTGAGAGATGAGAACCTGGAAACATATCTAAGATATGACTAAAAGCAAGTATAATTTTGGAATGAATGGGAGGGAACTATGCGTGCTTGGAGGTTTAGGATGGAGTAACTATTGCCCAGCCTGTGTTCTAGGTTAATTAAATAAATCCTAGTCTCATGTGGTGATTTGTGTATACAGCTGGTTTAGGAATAACCACTGTTTTAAAGATAAAACAATAATAAATAGTAATAATCAGCAACATCTGTCTCAAAAAAAATCTATTTTTGCTTCTCTTGTTTGTTTTTGGTTGGTTGGTTTTGGTTTTGATTTTTAAGGCAGTTTCTCTGTGTAACAGCCCTGCCTGGCCTGGAACTTACAGAGATTCGTCTGTCTCCTGAGTGCTGGGATTAAAGGCATTTGTCATCTGGTTTAGATTTTTTTTTTTTTGAATGAAAAAAATCAAAAGTTTTTCTTTAAAAAAAAAAGTAATAATTTATAGCCCAGCTGTCTTCGAATTCACTATGTAGTTCCAGAACAGCCAGGGCCGCAAAGAGAAACCCTGTCTCAAAACAAAACAAAGCATAACAAGAGGTAGTAGTTTAAAGGATGGAGGGATGGAGAGATGGCTCAGAGATTAAGAGGTTTTGGGTTCAGGTCCCAGCAACCACTTGGTACCTCAAAGCCATCCGTAATGTGATCTGGCGCCCTCTTCTGGCCTACAGGCACATATGCAGGCAGAACACTGCATAATAAATGAAATCTTTTTTAAAAAGAGAGAGAGAGATAGTAGTTTAAAAAGAAAACTTTGTTGGGGTTGGGCAAGGTGGTAGTGCCTGTTAGGCAGATCTTTGAAGCCAACCCAGTCTACAAAGTTCCAGGGCTGCCAAGGCTACACAGAGAAACCCTGTTGCAAACAAACAGTCTGTTACTTTGTTTTCTTACATTTTTTGGTAATAAAGCTTATTTCTTTCTCTTAATATCTTTGGTTAGTATGCATTATTTTTTGTTTTTTAAATGTCTTCTAAACCAAGATTAAAACAATACTCTTCTGTGTTAGCTAGTTGTTTTTAAAGACACATGAGCCCGGTGGTGGTACAGGTCTTTGAGTCATGAACCTTGAATCTGAACCATGTTTCCAGACCTGATACATCTTTTATACTTGTACTTTTCCTTTTTTAGGTTTTTAAATTCTGGATTTGATCTTTATATATGGCATAACTGAAGAAACCAAGTTAATTTTTTCCCCATGTGGAAAAAAGTATATTGTTGATTATATAAATATTTACAAATATCTTACCTGGTGGCAATATGATGGTGTATGCCTTTAATCTCAATTTGGGAGGCAGAGAAGCACACATATGTGTGAGTTTGAGGCCAGCCGGATCTACATGGCCAGTTCCAGGACAGTCTAGAGCTACATAGAGAGACTGCCTCATAAAACAAATAAAAATATGCACGCAAACATGCAAACACACCTGGGGTCTTTTGGTTCAATAATTAATCCCCTTGTCTACTCTGTGCCTGTATCCCACATTTTTTACTATGTGCATGCCTGGTGCCTGCAAAGATCAGAGGTGGGCATGGGTTTCCTTGGAACTAGAGTTGTAAGCTACCATGGGTGCTAGAAAATGAACCCAGGTCATTAAAAGAGGGAGCAGTCAAAGCTCTAAACTACTAACTCATCTCTCCAACCATCTTTTATAAATTTTAAATATGATAGGGCCAGGTGTGATAGTGCCATCTATAATCCCAGGCACAAAGACAATTACTAAGTTTGAGACCAGCCTGGCCTGCAAAGTGAGACCCTGTCTCAAAAACAGAAATGCCATACTTTTGTTTAGTATTTCTTATTGTTCTGCTCCTCTAAATTTATATAAGAATACAACTGAGGGCTGGAGAGATGGCTCAGAGATTAAGAGCACTGTCTGCTCTTCCAGGGGTCCTGAATTCAATTCCCAGCAACCACATGGTGGTTCACAACCATCTATAATGAGATCTGGTGTCCTCTTCTGGTGTACTTGCAGACAGAACATTGTATACATAATAAATAAATCTTTAAGAAAAAATACAGTTGATGTTTTTTTTTTCAACTAGCCTTCACTGTTTAATCAGAAATAGATCACCAGATACATGAAGAAAAGCTTCTTACATAAGTAATGAATACTCATACAAACAGAACTTAGGAAAAGTTCACTATACAGAGTAAAACTTGGTGAGCAAACATGTCTATGGTTTTAGAAGGATAATGTATGAAAATGTCATAATAGAGCTGCCAGATTGTCTCAGTAGGTAAAGATTATGCCTGGCCATCTTAGTTCCATCTTCAGGACTCATGTGGTAGAAGACTGATTTCTATAAGTTGTTTTCTGACTTTTCTCTGTGACACATATGTATCCATAACATACACAACTATAATGTAATAAATAAATTAATATCATAATGATCCAATGAGATAGTTCAGCCAAAAAACAAAGCAAAAGCATTGAGGCTGACAACCGGAATTCAATTCCAGGACCCACATGGTGGAAGGAGAACCAACTCCCACAAGTCACCTTCTGACCTCTGCTGTATAGGCACCAAGGGGCTTCTCAGCCATGCAAGACTTGCTGGTTTTGCAAAGGCTCTGAGAATCCTTCAAAACAACCCCATAAATCCTCAGATAAAAATCACCGACAAAAGAATACTTGAGAGCCTTGGCACCATCCTCCGGAATTCATGCCAGATAAAATGGTTCTGCTGACCTCCTACATTTTACCTATAAGTATGTGAATGCCTACTGCAGGCAACCTGGTGCCCAGTGATCCTACCCTTACACCAAGACAAGAAGTCACATTCCCAGTGGCTCTTGCTAACATTTTGGGAGTATATGGGACTGCCCTCCTTCCCACTTCATTACATAGCCTGGAGCTACACACACACAGAAGCATCATCATCCAAATATAACAGTGCCCAAGAGGCCCATTGACTTAAACTGCAGGGGTATTCTGCTACAGCCCAGCTCAATTGCCCTCTTCCAGTGTACTCAGTAAAATAAGATTTCTAAAAAAAAATTAAAGCAAATAAAAATATCTGTCAACTGGGGCCTGGAGAGATGGCTCAGCAGTTAAGAGCACTCCTCTGGAAAACCTGGGTTCAATTCCCAGCACCCAGATGACAGCTCACAACTGTCTGTAATTCCTGTTCCAGGGGATCAATACTATCCGGCATGCATGTGCATGCAGGCAAAATACCCATACACATAAAAGAAATCTTTTTTTTTCAAGATTTATTTATTATTCATACAATATTCTGCCTGCATGTACACCTGCATGCCAGAAGATGGCATCAGATCCAGGTATCCCAGACCCCAGTGGTTGCTGGGAATTGAACTCAGGACCTCTGGAAGAGCAGTCAGTGCTCTTAACCTCTGAGCCATCTCTATGGCCCCATAAAATAAACTTTAAAAAAAAAATACCCATACACATAAAGTAAATCTTTACAAAAAATACCCTTACATATAAAATAAATCTTAAAAAAAAAAAAAAATACAACTGGGGCTGGAGAAATGGCTCACCGGCTAAGAACATTGGCTTCTCTTCCAGAGGATCTGGGGTCAATTCCCAGCAACCACATGGCAGCTCACAACTGTCTATAAACTCCAACTCCAGGGCACAGACATACATGAAGGCAAGACACTAGTCAGTGCTCATAAAATGAAAATAAATTTGTAAATACATAAACATCTATCAACTAAGAATGTTTTAACACTTGCCTTTGAGAATAAAAAGTACAAGCCGGGCATGGTGGTACATGCCTTTAATCCTAGTGTTTGGGAGGCAGAGGCAAATGGATCTTTGAGTTCGAGGCCAGCCTAGTCTACAGAGTGATTCCAGGACAGTCAACGCTACAGGGAGAAACCCTACCTTGGAACAAACAAAACACTAAAGAATCAAAGGAAAAATAAAAACTAAACAAAAAGAACATGCCAGGAGGCAGAGGCAGGCTGAGTTCAAGTCCTGCTTGGGCTACACAGAGAAACCCTCTCTATCTTAAATTAATAAACAAACAAACATGAATAAAAGCAGATTAGACATGCTTGACAAACATAAGCAATTTGTTGTAAACAGACCTGTGCTATAAGAAAGAAAAGCCAGACCATGGTAGCTCATGACTATAATCCCAGAATTTGGAGCCTGAGGTCAGATAATTACCAAGAGTTCAAGACTAACCTGGGCTACAGAATAAGTTCCAGGTCATACTGGGCTAAGTGAAATCCGGGGGGGGGGGGGAGAGAGAAAGAGAGAGAGAGAGAGAGAGAAGTAGCTGGGATGCAGTTTGGTTGGTACAGTGTGTGCCTAGCAAGTACAAAGCCCTAGTGAGGATGAATGCAGGGTTAGACTCAAGACCAGACTGCTACTGACGTTACAGTATCTTTAGCCATTTTTCCCAATGAACACTGACTCTCCTGCTAAAAGACTTGCAGGTACCAGGATTCCAGACACTAGGAAGCATGGTGTTAGCAGATAGACAGCTTTCTGGTCTGGGTTTCCTAGTAACCTATGATGCCGTCTTGTGCCACGGGCCAGGAGTGTGGCAGAAGTATCTGGCAGATGCAGTTCAGCTGTGCACAAGATATAAAAGGACCAACCAACCCATCAACTTGTCTCTCTGTCAGGGTGCCTCCCTCACCCCCATCTCTGTCTCTCTGTGTCTCTGCCCTCATCATTTACTCAGGCTCTAACTCTTCTGCTTCCCTTCCACCTAATAAAACTTTCATATCAGATGTTGTATATGCATGGCATTTTAAAATAAATACTAACACATGGGTGGTCCTGATTGACTAAATAAAACAAGCTAATGGAGAGATGAAGCTATATTATATAAATGCAGGTTTACTGGGAGCAGTGAGGGAGGAGAAGGGAAACCCCCACTAGGAAAGAGGAGGGAGAGAGACAGTGGGAAGGGGGGAAAGGTGGAGAAAGGGCACAAAAGGGCTACAGAACCAAGATGTCTGGTTACAGTGAAGGGCCTCTGGACGAGAATCCTTGCCCCTAGGTGGAGGGCAGAGTATGGCAGCCAGGCCCTGCAGCAGGTCTTTCCTGCCTCTACCCCTGTCCTTTGTCTGGGGATCAGAGAACCTGACTGTGCAGGTTTGTGCTGTGAGCCATGCTCCCCTTTCTCAGCTATTATAAAGGACTCCCACTCTGCAAACCAGCCCTGCTTTCTTTTCAAAGCACTCCTATGCTGTATTTTTCTGGTGCTGGGGCCTGCCATGTTGTTGTCTGTCTGTCCATAGCATTAATTACTTTTTTAAAAAGAGTGATTTATTTTAACTTTATGAGTGATTACCTGTATGTATGTACGTTACCATGTGTGTGCCTGGTGCTTGAAGAGGCCAGAAGAGGGTGTCAGTTCCACCATGAACATGCTAGGAATGGAACCTTGGTTCCCTGCCAGAGCCTTGTCTCCAGTAAAGACTCTTCTAACAATGTCTTCACTCCCAGCAATCCGTCTTGGTTTCCCCTCGAACCTTGAACCTGAGACCTTCCATGGTGACTCCCCACAGACCTCCCCACTTAAGGCTCTAAGGAGTTGCGTGTGTCCATGTGTAACGGGAGCTTTTATTCGCCTGCTTCAGTTGTCTCCGAGGCGTGCTGCCCCCGTCTGCTAACCTAGGCCTAGTCCTGGACGCTTCTAGCCTCTGTACAATCTAACCTAGGCCCAGAATGTTTTCAACCTCTGAGACTTACTGCTGAATAAACGCACTCTTTCTCGTTCTTTCTGATCTCTGGCTTGCTGGTTCAACTCAGCTGTTCTGGCTCAAACTCCTCTCCCAATCTGGCTTTTCTCTCAGCCTCTGGATTGTTCTGCTTGGCCTTAAACTAACTCCAGCAATCTTCTCTGATCTCCAGGATTCTCATTCTCTGGCTCATTTGGTCTTTACTTGAGTCTAGCTTGTTCTCTGTCAACCTCTCTGTAAATCTCTCTCTCTTTCTTCTCTCTCTGTCTTGTTTGTAAAACTTAAGGTGTCTCTGTATGTTTTTGAGCAAAAACAAAACAAAACTTTAAAATGCTTATATATAAACATACCTATGACAGTCATACACATGTATGTAGAGGAACTTTAACTCAGAACATGGCTGTTCTGGCAAGAGATCACATCCAAAGACCAACTACGTCTGTGTGATCTGACTGGAATATAAGCACGCCTTTAATCCAGGAGACAGAGGCAAGCAGATCTGAGTTCAAGACCAGCCAGGTATAGAGCAAGTTTCAGGTAAAGAAAAGCTTAGGTCCCGATCTGGTGGTACAGGCCTTTAATCCCAAATAATGAGGGCAAAGTTAGTTTGTAGAAGGAAGCACCCATGTTTGAAAGCAGTGTCTAATTGAGTGGCAGAGAAAGTGATGACTCAGAGAAAGAGACACCTTAAGTAATACAAACAAGTTTTAAATATATCCTCTCTCTCACAATGTATTTGGGCTAACTAAACTGTGAGGTGCAGTGTGACTCCCTGCTTCATGTATTTGTTAAGAGACTGAGGACCTGGACTGAACCGCACACACATTCTGCATAGATATACATGCAGGGAAAACATCCATATGTATAAGAAAGAAAAGATTTTAAAAAGCAGCTATAGATACAAAGTATACTTTTTGTAAAGGAGGCACTTTTTTTTTTTTTATGTACATTGGTATTTTGCATGTATGTAGTCTCTGTGAATGTGTAAGATCTTGGAGTTAAAGACAGTTGAGAGCTGCCGTGTGGGTGCTGGGAATTGAACATGGGTCCTCTGGAAGAACAGCCAATGCTCCTAACCACTGAGCCATCTCTCTCCAGGCTACCCTTTGTTTTTTTTTTTTTTTTTTTTTTTTTTTTTTTTAATTTTTGTTTGTTTGGTTTGGCTTTGTTTTTTGTTGTTGTTTTTTCTTTTTCAAGACAGGGTTTCTCTGTATAGCCTTGGCTGTCCTGGACACCTTTTGTAGGCGAGGTGGGCCTCAAACTCACAGAGATTCATCTGCCTCTGACTCCCTGAATGCTGAGATTACAGGCATGTGCCACCGTGCCTGGCTGCTTATTTTTGATTATTTTAAGACAGTGATCGTTTCTCTGTAGATCTGGCTGTCCTGGAACTCATTTTTGTAGACCAGGCTGGCCTTGAACTCAGAGATCCAACTGTTATGTCACCCAAGTGCTGGGATTAAAGGCCTAAGGGCATGTGCCACTACACCTGAGAAGAGAGGCACTCTTTTATTTATTTATTTATTTATTTATTTATTACAGTTTATTCACCTTGTATCCCTCCCCATCTGTCCCCTCCCAATCCCGCCCTTTCTCCCTCTTCTTCTCCTATGCCCCTAAGAGAGGCATTCTTAGGAAAGAAAAAAAAAAAAATCCTTACATGGAACTTTGTGAAATGATGATTGCAATACAGTTATAATTTAATTTTAATTTCTAGTGTCAAAATTGTGTAGCACTGATTTTCGGGTCACAATAAAGGATTCTCAAGACTTTTATCTGATGTTATTGATATTCACAAAAACTGGCTTAGAAAACAAGGGATTTTGTTTTATCCTTTTTCTAAGAAAGACCTTTAAAACCTGTGGTTAGAGCCAGGCGTGGTGGCACAGCCTTTAACCTCAGCATTCTTGGATTAAAAAAAAAAAAAAAAAAAAAAGAAAAAGAAAAACCTGTGGTTAGATTTCTCCAAATGGTGGATGTCTTTCTTTCTTTCTTTCTTTCTTTCTTTCTTTCTTTCTTTCTTTCTTTCTTTCTTTCTTTCCTTCCTTCCTTCCTTCCTTCCTTCCTTCCTTCCTTCCTTCCTTCCCTTCCTTCCTTTCTTTCTTTCTTTTTTTTCTTTCTTTCTTTCTTTCCAACCCCATCATCATGTTTTGCTGTTATTATTATTTTTGTTTTGTTTTGTTTTGTTTTGTTTGGGAGGTGGGGGAGGAGGATCAGCTAGAGAGGCTGGCTCAGCTGTTAAAAGCACTGGATGTTCTTGCAGAGGACCTGGTTAGGATTTCCAGCACCACATGGTGGCTCACAGCCATCTGTAAGTCTAGTTCCAGGGAATCCCATGCCTGTGGCCATCAGGCACACAAGTGATTTACATACATATGTGAAGGCAAAAACAAAACAAAACAAAAACAAACAAACAAACAAAAACGCCTTTTTATTTCCCCTCTGTGTAGCCCTGACTGTCCTAGGACTCAATTTATAGACCAGGCTGGCCTTGAACTCACAGAGATCTGTTTGCCTCTGCCTCCAGAGTGCTGGGATTAAAGGTATGTACCACCACTGCTCAGCCTCACATTTTTTTCTGTTTTTGTTTAGTTTTGTTTGTTTTTTGAGACAGGATTTTTCTGTGTAGTTCTGTCTGTCCTAGAGTCACGCTGTAGTTTGAGGCTGGCCTCAAACTCATAAAGATCTGCCTGCCTCTGCCTCTGTGGGTGTACAGGGTGTACCACTGCACCCAGCCACAAAAATTTTCTAGTTAAAAAGAAAAAAAGAAAGAAGGAAGGAAGGAAGGAAGGAAGGAAGGAAGGAAAGAAAGAAGGAAAGAAGGAAAGAAGGGAAGAAGGGAAGAAGGAAGGAAGGAAGTTGTTCCTCCCAGAAGAGGCTACAGGCCCAGAACATAGCTGTGACAAAGTAATCTCTTGAAGCATGTGGTCCAAGAAGATATTACAGAGATACCTGTAGGGAGCCCATATTGGAGCCTTTTACCAAACAGGGGACCACAGGGAAGGCTACACAGTGAGCACCCTCAATGAGGCCATTTGATGGGTCGCTTTCCCTCGGGGTCCAGGCTCAGCTGGCAGAATTGGAGCTCAGCAAAGACCAGGGCATCGGCATCTATAGAGACCCAGGGTGTGCCTTCCTAGCTGTTTGTGGCCACTGTGTGGATGGACACATCGTCCAGCAGTACACATCACCGAGAAACTGATCAACTTTTGGTCGACATCCTTCTTCCTTCCAAGATTGTAGCAACTCTCTGCAAAGGAAAAGAGTATGGGAAGGAATGTCAGTGGGGAGCAGACTCGATGATCAAGCAGTTAAGGTTGCTGCTAGGACTCTTCCCTCACAGCCGACAGAGGCCTGCCTGACCTGGGACTCGCTCCAGAGGGAATACATCTATAAAATCACCAGGAGGTAAAGAGCACAGAGTAGTTCAGAGAGAGAACAAAATCACTCTTCCCTGAAGCTAACCAGTGGGAAATTCCTAAAACACTTCACCAACCCATCTATCAAGGACAAACTAGGCCCATCAGATGGCCCAATACACTTTATAAGGAAAAAAAATTTTTTTTGAAAAGATTTATTTATTTTGTGTACATTGTTCTGCCTGCATGTACACTGTCAGGCCAGAAGAGGGCACCAGATCTCACTATAGATGGTTGTGAGCCACCACGTGGTTTTTGGAAATTGAACTCATGACCTTTGGAAGAGGAATCGGTGCTCTTAACCTCTGAGCCATCTCTCCATCCCCCAGGGGGAAAAAAAAATTTAAAGATCATCAAACAGTTGCCAGAGAAACAACTCCATTCGCATTAGTGTACTGGGAGGTACCAGGTGACAGACATAACCCACATGCCCAAGCCCAGGGACATAGGATACCTCCTGTATTAGGAGGCACTTTCACCATTGGTGCAAATGCTCCCCTGAAGAACAGAAAAAGCTTCAGAGGTTGCAAAGGCACTAGTGACTGAAATTACTCTCAGGTTTGGACTCCCCAAAGCTATAGAATGGCAGGCCCTTTCTGCAAGATGAGCATCATTCAAGGATACAGTATAATATACAATATAATCCATTACCTGACACCACAGTCCTCTGGGTGGGGGTGGATGAAAACTAGTGAGATCCTTAAGAGACATCTGGGAAGACAAAACCTTCCTTTCGTGGACTGTTTTGCCACCTGTAACTCGGCAATAAGCCAAGAACACCTGCCTCAGGTACACCTGCTTCAGCCCACATAAGTAGCCATCAGAGTGACCATTTCCCACTGATGATTTTCTTCTTGATAAGCTGCCACCCAGACATATAACAAACACTCCAGTGTCTGTGTAGTTCACCGAAATGTCCACCATTGTTCCATCTGGAGAGCAAGTAATGCTGGTCAATTCACCCTCTTCCCTCTAGAACCTACCTGGAGGGATCTTAAACCTGTGATGCCAGCTCCATCAACAGCTATCAGTCTGGAATGGAATCCTAGCTTCATCACTCTTGAGTAAAGCTTTGGAAGCCAAAAGAGGAGCCCAATAAGCTAGGTAGGGACAGATGTTGCTGTGGCCTCTTCAGGAGTTGAAGTCCCCTTTTGCGGCTGGAGACGTGATTCAGTGGAGACATTCCATTCTTGGGAAGTACAGGAGCTGGTTCTCAGAACTCAAGTAAGTGCAGTTCTGGAGGCTCTGAGGCCTCCACTCTCTGCAGGCACCTGCACTCCTCCTAAATGTGTGCATACTTCCTCCACAGATCCACACACATACTCACAATTTAACTTTTTCAATTACAATAAATAAAATGTAAAAGTTTTTAAAAGGAGAAAATTCCTCTTCAAAAAGAGAAACCGATAAGGGCTGGGAATATGGCTCAGTGAGCAGAGGACTGTAGTACCAAGCCTGGAGAGCTGAGTTCAATTCCCAGAAACCTACATGAAGGAAAGAGAGAACCAACTCCTACAAGTCATCTTTTGACCTCTGGACAAAAACTGTAGCATGTAAACACGCACACACAATTAAACAAGGAAGGAAGGTAACACAGGTAAGTTGGTTTACTCCTCTGTCACAATACACACCTCATATTCTGTCCTTGATGCTGGTTAGCTTTTTGTTTCTGCCTGCCTCTCCTCGGGATGAAAATATATTCCTGGAATAGTAAATGGCAATGGCTGGGTCTGTGAACCCATTCCCACTTCCAGCACTTTAGACTTTTAGGTCTATTGTCTCATCTTCAAGGGATGATTTGGAATTAATGACAACAGCACATTAATTAGACCAGAATTAGCTCCTCACCTTAAGCCACGGTGCTAGATGAGATGTTTTTCAACAGCCTATTAACTCAGTTTGAATCAAAGGGTGTGCCCAGGGATACACACATTTGATCCTAGCAATCAGAAGGCAGGGCTATACTGTAGAAACTGATAAAACCGTAGCCTAAACAATCATTGATATCAAGGTGGATATTTTCACATTTGGGATATGGCAGATGACCCCCTTATGTTGGGGACAGCAAAACCACGCTTGTTCAGAGTAACCCACATCTAATATGGGTACCTCCTGACTTATGGCAAAATATTGTTTCCCTTCATGCATCAGAATGGTTTGCTATAGTGGGTCCTGAGGCCAGGCATATATTGGGCAGTGTCTTCCTCAGTGTTTTGTTGTATGATGAGGCAGCAGGACTAAGGAAACTCTTATAAAAGAAAACATTTAATTTGTTGCTTGCTTTAAGTTTCAGAGAGTTAATCTGTTATCATTATGTCTGGGAGCATTGCACACACATGGCACTAGAGCAGTAACGGAGAGCTACATCCTGATTCACAGGCAGAGAGAGAGAGACTGGGGCTGGTCTGGTTTGGGATTTTAAAAGTGACACACAGCTGGGTGTAGTGGTGCCTGCATATGATCCCAGCACTCTGGGAGACAGAGGCAGGTGGATCTCTGTGAGTGTGAGGCCAGCCTGGTCTACAAATAGAGGCTAGGATAGCTAAGGCTACCCAGAGAAACCCTGTCTCAGGAAAAAAAAAAAAAAAAAAAAAAAAAAAAAGAGACTGACACACTTCCTCCAGCAAGGCCACACCCCTTAGTCCTTCCAGCCCTTTCATATAACCACTCTGTGGCGAGTAGGCATTTACATATGAGCCTATGGGGGTCATTCTCATTCAAACAACCACATCTCACTCCCCGGTTCCCATAGGCTTGTGTAGTGCTCCTGGACTGTGTTGGATGGAGCTTGTTCAAACCCCGAACATTTCAAATTTGAGATTTAAAATCTCATCCTGAGAAGGGAAGGTGTGGGACAAAGCTCTCTTATTTCCAAGTGACACAACCCCACGGTGGTTAAAGGGGGTCAGTCAGATGAGCTTGTCATCAGTTATCTTTCCTCTTGTAAATAGGGCGTTGCCAGCATCTTAGTCCCAGCCAATGAAACGCATTCATCCTCAAAACCCTCCCACTGTCCAAGGTTATAAGTCGCTGTTTCACATTAAACACACATGAGTTGTAGTACTGGGCAAAGAAAGGCCCCTTTTCTCCCCAAAGAATTCATCGCTGGAAGCCAACTTGGAACACTGCCCTTCACCCTTTTCTGCCCAGAGATGGATGATGCTAGGACGTTTCAGCCGAAAAGCGTGCACTCCCAACTCTGTGCCCAGCAGCCTTTCTGGGAGACTTGGACACAGGCTTGTAGCCATATCATAAGGAAAAAAAAAAAAAAAAAAAAAAAAAAGCAATCGGGGCTGGAGAGATGGCTCAGAGGAGAGAAACACTCGCTGTTCTTCCAGAGGTCCTGAGTTCAATTCCCAGCAACCACATGGTGGCTCACAACCATCTATAGTAAGATCTGGTGTGTAGGCAGAATGTCGTATAAATAATAAATCTTAAAAAAAAAAAATGCATTTAGTCCAACTTCGAAAGGCCCCATAGTCTATCTCAGTCTCAACACTTTAAAAGTTCGAAGTTGGGGACTGGAGAGATGGCTCAGTGGAAAAGAGCACTGTTTGCTCCTCCAAAGTAATCCGGATTCAATTCCCAGCAACTGCATAGCAGCTCACAACTGTCTGTAACGCCCATTCCAAGGGCTCTGACACCTTCACACTAATGCACATAAAATAAAGTTAAATAAATTATTTTTCAAAAAAGTTCAAAGTCTCTTTTGAGACTCCTGGCAATCCCTTAACTGAAACCCTGCTGTAAAATCAAAATAAAAAAGCAGATCACATACTTACAACATACAATGGCACAGGATATACATTACAATTCCAAAAGAGAGGAAAGGGACCTTGGAGAGGAAATATTGGACCAAAACAAGAACAAAAACCAGCAGAGCAAACTCCAGACTCTGCATCTCCATGTCTGATGTCAAAATGCTTTACAGATCAACTCCTTTCAGCTTTAAATACAACATCACTCTCTCTTTCTTGGGCTGGCTCCACTCCCTGTTAGCAGCTCTCCTTGGCAAGTAGCCCATGGGTCTGGCATCTCTAACATCCTGGAGTCTTCAAGACAAATCCAGGCTTCACCTTCACAGTTTCACACAATGGCCTGTCTGGGCCTCCCTGAGCTACATCTCTGACACACCCCTGGCCTCAGTGGTTTTCCTTAGTCATGGAGGGAGATTCCATACCCCCTTTTTTTCTATCCTTGACTCTAAAGCCAGAACCACATGACTGAAGCTGCCAAGTTCGGCTGCTTGCTGGGGCTGGAATATGGCCCCTTCATATGGACTTTTGGCAGCAGCTTTCTTTTGTAAATGGTTTCCTTCACTGCTTAAACTTTCCTTTAATTCCAACCAGGTGGTGGAGGTACATGCCTTGAAGGAGGCAGAGGCAGGAGGATCTCTGAGTTCGAGGCCATCCTGGTCTACAGAGTGAGTCCCAGGACAGCAGAGCTACACAGAGAAACCCTATCTTAAAAAAGCAAAATAAACAAATTTTTTTCCATTAATTCCTTTTCACAAGTTGGAAGCTTATCTGGGTGGGGTCTTACTCTGAAGTTACCATTTATTCTACTTAGTGGTGGGCTTTTCTTTAAACTTAATCTCCTTGAACTCTGGACTTGGCTCCATTACACTTCCTGGTGCTCTTTTTATCTTTAAACTGTACATTTTATATTTCTTTCTGTCCAGTTTGCTCCTTTTCATTATAAATCTGCATAAGAGTGATTATTACTAACCACAGGACAGAGCCAATACTAGGCTGTCTTGAAATCTCTTCTGCCAGCAGGATTAATTCAAAGGTCTTCACTTTAGCCTCAGCAGATTTTTAGGACAAGGGCAAAGAGCAACCACATTCTTTGTCAAAATATTACAAGAATGGCCTCTAGGCCACTTACAACATTCTCCTCTGAAACTATGGGGTCCACATTGCCTCAGCATCACTGATAATGCTCCTGCAAGGATGGACCATTGAGCCCAGCCACTTTTCTAGTCCCAAATCCCAAAGTCTTCCACATTCCTCTAACAAGAAGAATGGTCAGGCCTAGCAGAGAAATATGCCATTTCCTGGTACCAACTTCTGTCTTAGTCAGTGTTATAAATATATGAGCCTATCAAAACCACCATTGGAAGCCCCTAAATACACTAATCTTTGGTGCTGGCTACCACCCTCACCCCAGCATGGATTGGCAGATGTACTGTAGGATTTTCTTGGTGCAGAAAAGAGAAAGGTAAGTAAAACCTCCAGATCACCCTGCTACTTACCAATGTTAGAGCATTGCTGAACCCAAAGTGTTTACTACTGGCATGACCATACAGCTTCTGTTTTATCTCCTGCTACAGGTCTAGAGGTTGTGATTTGGCATATAGAAACTCTAACTAAGTAGACACAGTAATCTTTAAGTAACACAGCTCAAGAAATTTCCCTTCTTTTAAAAAATTTAGATTATTATTTATTTTATGTATGAATGTTGTGTCTTTGGGTATATATACATACATGCCTGGTGGCCCTGGAAGTCAGAAGGGGGCATTGGACCTCCTGGTACTGGAGTTATGAATGATAGTGAGCAACCATGTGTTGAGAGACCAAAAGACTTAAAAATCAGTGGCTATTATTTTAAAGTTTAAAAGCACAAGCCTGAACTAAGGCCAGTCAAGTGGAAACATATTCAGCCACCTTCAGGGAAGAACTAGCCTTACTGTGTTCTTTCCTGCCCATTAGAGATACAGTTGCTAGGAAACCGGCCATCCCCCTAGGAAGGGAAGCCAGACCATTAATGGTTTGGGGGAGCCTTCCTACAGCCAATCAATTAAAAATGCAACATCCCTTTTGTGTTTCGACCAATAGATGCTTGCCAGGCAGGAATCCCCTGGTTTGGGTGTGTTGAGAGGGACCAGACTCTTTAAATCACCCAACTAACTTGAGCACAAAGCTCTCAGTTCTCACTGCTTTTGTGGTGGGAGTGTGAGCTCCAAGCTGCAGCTTGTAATAAAAAGATCCTCATGTGTTTTGCAACAGACTTGATTCCTGGTGGTGGTCTTTTGGGGGCTCACAATTTGGGCATAACATACCTGGGGGCTCTCTGGGTTCCCCAAGACTCCCCAGGACTCCTGAGCCGGAGGACCTGAACCCTGGGTAAGCGCTTTTGTCTTGGCCAAGTTCTGTGTCTCTGTGCAGTATTTATGTTTGCATCTTCTTTCTGTTTTCTGTCTGAAAGGCCTTGAGGTGTCTGTATTTGTAGGAGTGGTGAGACATGACTGAGTGGATGCACTTGAGAGTCACAGCCGTGGGGGTCAAGTGGAGCAGTTTAGAGCAGATGATAAAGATGGACAAAGAGTAACTCAGATATGCTGGCCCTCAAGCTTGTTAGAGATCTGATGACTATGAAATTTTAACGTGTAAGCTTATTGTGACAGAGAGTCCCAAAATCCTGGCAGTAGCTCCCCCAAGGTCTCCGAGAAGATTTGGGCACAACACGACTGGATTGTGGTATGCTAACCACTGGGCAAGACTGCCCCAAATGGACCACTGCTAGGGCCCAGAAACTGTGGACAAAGCTTGGACACATGGAGAGTCATTGTTTCACATTGCAGGAAGCAGAGTAAGTCAATCTCTCAGTTCTTTTTTTTTTCCACAGAAGCAGTCTCTCATCTGTGCCTGGCTGGACTGCTTTTGCTTGTGGTGCCATGAGACCACAGGAGTCAGGGACACTGCCTAGGTGATGGACTAACTAGTCATCTCTGTCATTTTGATTGGTACATTTCCTTAGCTTAAAATTTATCCTCAGGTCTCTGATCACATTGATGGCTAAGCTAGGCTAACAGTAACTTTGCAGCTAAAGAACAGACAATTAGATCCACTGTTAACTCATCGGTCAGTTCACTAGCTAGTTAGAACTACTGGGTACTAGATATTTTATTTAGAAAGGCAAACAGATTTGCCTTACAGGCTTCATGTTCGTTGCCTGTGTATTATGGTAAATAGCTGGATAGAAAGATGTGGAGCTTATGTAGGATCTGAGGATACAGGAATTTAGATTGTGAGAATCTAGAGAGTGTTGTTTGATGGCCTGGGCCAAGTTAGTAAATGCAAGAAAGGTTGGAGAGTCTATGTAGGTGTTTTAAGGTATGTGAATGTAAGTTGTAATGATATAGAAAAATGATTTAAGGTATATTGAAAATGGGAGATATTTTAGATTTCTCCCCCCATCTGCTATTGTTGTGCTTATGTTGTTATAAAATTTCAGAAGTTCAGGGTTTTGACATTGATCAATAGAGTTCTGATAAGTTGATGGAGCACTGGCTGCTTATTATTCAGTCACAAGCTTGAGATTTTAATTTCCTCTTGGTTGTCTTCTGGAGATAGACTTTAAAAAAATTTTTTTAATAATATTAGTTATAGTTTATTAACTTTGTATCCCAGCCGTATCCCGTTCCCTCATTCCCTCCCAATCCCACCCTCTCCTAGAGACAGACTTAAAAGTACATCTCACCATACTAAAAACATCTGTCTGCCATACATATCTGACCCAAATGCCATAGCTTTTACTATGGTATTCTTAATATCTGCCATTTCTGAAGTAGACTTTCACACAGGAATATCTTAAACCTATTTCTTCTAGTTGCTTTGTTAAGGAAAGTCCAAAAATCCAGGGTTTAGCACTAAGGCCTTTAATGTGTTTCTGCCTAACTTTCCAATGTGACATGGAGGTGGGGGCTAAAAGTAGATGCTGAGTGTACAAAAAGTGGCCGAGCTCCATTGGTGGCTGATTACCAACAGCTGTGGCCACAGGAAAAGTGTTAAAAGTTTCAGACTGTGGACACACTTAAATTGTTTATAAAGGTTACAAAACAAACAGCTGAGAAGAACTGGCACTTATTCAGTTGGATGCAGTTTTACCTGTGACTCTCAGAATGTTATTTATATTAGATTTGCTGATATGCTACTTTTTCTGAGTTTTTTTTTTTTTTTTTCATGTGTATAATCCTTATGAGACAGTAAATGCTTTGTTCTCCCATATTCAGTTGATGAGTTTTTCCCTTGGTCTTGGGATTCCTCACTTTTCCCATTTAATAGACAAATTTTAACTTCTGTTTCTAGTCTGAATTTGTCTCATCAGATTTTCACCTGGTTGACTCTATTCAGGGATCAACTACGACCTTCAAGCTGAAATCTGGACTTGCTGGAAGCTGACATGATTTCTCCCTGTCTCTTCAGTTGGATCAACTAACCAGATGCTCCTGAGGGCTGCCCCATTGCCCGGCCTCTGGCTGGCATTTCAGCATTCTTAGCCCCTGATGCCAACAGTCCTATTGTTAACACTGAAGCAATTTCAGAAGATGAGACCTTTGGCCCAAAGTCCCACCTAACAGGCTGAAATGCTAAGTCAAAGGGGGCTCCCTGACATTAGCTATTATCTTGGGGATCTGCTCATCTGGAATAGGAACTAGTATTATAGCAACTGGACTAAAAGCTTGGAGAGATGCTAGAGAAAAAAGATTCCAGAGGATGGTTTAAATCCTGATACAATACTTCTCCGTGGCTTACTGCCCCTATATCCACCCTGAAGGGACACCTACTCATTTTTATTTTTACCTTTGGGCCTTGTATTTTAAATCGCTTGATGGATTTCATGAAGGAATGCTTGAGAGCAATATAGCTACTGGTATAAGTATTTAGGCACCTGTTTCTGGGTTGTCTAGCAACCTGTGATGTCATCATGTGTCTTCAGCCAGGTGGCCACACCTGGCAGGTGTAGTTACTTTGCTCCTTAAAAGGATCAACCCACTACTTTGTCCCTCTCTTGGCTTCTCTTGCCTTCTTGCCCTCTGCCCTTTCTCTGTGAGAGTGGGGTGCCCACTCTCTCTTTCTCCCCATCATGTCTCCCTCTCTCCTTCTCTCCCTCTTTCTTCATCTCCATCTAATAAACCTCTTTCATATAAAATCTGTTGTGTGCCTCATCATTATTATTTAGTTGGTCACAACATTTGGTGCTTTTGGCTGGGAAAGGGGCTCTCCTGGCACCTCGTGTCTTCATGCCAGGATCACTTTTGGACTCCTTTAAATCTTAATCGGACAATGGATGGCTGCTACAGATTTTTTTTTCTGCTCTATCTATCTTCCCTAACCACCTATGCCTGAAAATCTTTACTTTCTCTCAACTGCCCTTATGTGCACACCAGCTCATGGCTACTCCCCATGGCTCCTCACCGCAGGTGCTCAGAGCCCCGGAGCCCCTGTAACTCATGCAGCACCAAAATCGGCTTCAGACAGACACAGCCTCCTTCTAGGTAAGCAATTACTGGGGACCCTGTGCACCCACAGATTGCTTTAAATTGCCTCAGGTCCCATGGGCGAAATTTTAAATTTCCCATGGAATGCCTGCTGCCATGTTGGTTTTGGGAAAAGGAGGGTGAAGCTATGGCTTCACTGCCATCTCCACATGGTTTCAAGGTCATCTTAATTTAGGGCAATTCTGCCTCTATCCTTTGCTGTGGATGAGATTCCCTCTATGAGAACTCATCCTTATTGCTGATAAAGCCCTGGTACCAGGAACTGATGTTCTCAGGCTTATCTGGGCTAAGCCCATGACCTGCTGTGCTATTTGGTTGATGAACCCCTAGTCGCACGGTCCATTTCCATTTCCCCTTTCTTATTCACAGGAACGGCTTCCTCATAACTCTCCTCTTAGGAAAATCTATATTTGCCCTACTCAAATGTTTAATGTCCAGTAACACTAAGAGCGATCCGTGAAGCAAAGTCTTGTCTGTTTCTCTCTGCCTGCTATCTCACTAAATATACTCTCTGGTTTCTTTTTATACTCTCAAAAAAAAAATCTTAAACTAAACAATTTTAATCATAATTAATTGTTTATTTTATCTCCTTTTAGACTAGGACATCACAAGCCTCATTTTAAATTGGTATGGATTTTTATAAAAATTCAATGTATATATATATGATTCAACCCTGCTGCAAAATAAATTTTATATAATAATAAAATTTCAAAGTTATAAATTTCTATTCAAATTAAGTTGATTTAAAATGTATGTCTAAATGCCTATGTCTTTATCAATTCCTAAATTAATAAATACTGTTTCTCCTGCCATGAGCTGCCCATGATCCAGATTCACCACTAGGCTTTCTGGCTAATGGGTTTGATATAATAAATTCTAATGTAATTTTAAAATTGCTTTATGCTGTTCTATGATATTTTTGGTTTTAAAATTTATAACTCAGGGGTTGGTTACTATATACAGGTTTTTACCAATATTCTAAATTAAGATCTATCAATTTTATAGGTATTTATGTTAAAACTTGGTCAAAAGGTTAATATATGTTTGGTCTTATTTTCTAAGAATGATATTATTATTAATCTATACTATAGCCTTAGACTTTTATAAGCTATAAACTTTTTATATACTAAATCATACAAAAACTGTTGTGCTCTCACTTTAATGGACTATATTTATGACTTTTAAGGCTCCAACTTAACAGGGACAAAACCTAAAGCCCTAATATTTAATGGTTAACGAATGCAAGTGAATAGTCATCCAAATATATACTTATAGCCCTACAGATGCAAACATGGTCTCACTGCCATCTTTTATAAACAGCTGAGGATGGTCCTTGAGTCACTATACAGAAGTTGGTAAAAATAATAAGAGAGGAGCCTTCCCACAGGCTCATCTATAGCAAAAACTATGCTCCAGACCTTAGCTGCTGCTCTGAGGTTGTTGGCATTCCCGCACAAAAAACAAGTCTGCAATGCCCCATCCCGCTGGGGTATAGCCAAAAGTCAATTCTGCCAAGGTGACTGTTTCAAATGCAGCCAAAGGGGATGCTGGTCCCACAGCTGCCTCAATAAGCCATGGCTGCCTGCTGGCAGACTGGCCTCTGGAAGTCAAAATACTCCCATGCAGGTTGTTCCTCTGTGCCCAGCCATGGAGGCTCAACCAGCACAAGAGCCATAGACACTTCCAGCCTTCCAGCTCTTTGGCCTGGTGGAGGACAAATGGCTCCTTTATTCAGCGACCTTCACCACCCTCGCCCAATTTCTACCAATAAAGACTCAGTAGCCAGATACTGAGGTGAAAACTGCTAGCTCAGAGAGGCAGAGAAAACACTCAGATGACCTTTCTACTAGGCCAACATCCTAAAAGGAAAAAGCCCTTACTCCTTCTCCACTGTCTTAAATACCTTCCAATTCAATGTCTCTCCTTTCTGTTTACTTATGTTTGCTCCCAGTCGACAGGTTCCTTGCTCCACCTCTTGACCTATGGTTGACTTTATTTAGCTCTTGGATTAAAGGTGTGTGCTAGGGTACATACAGGTAGAACATTATATACATAATGAAATAAATAAATCTTTTAAAAAAAGGTGTGTGCTAGGGCTGAGCTATACCATAAGTACTTACTTGTTTACAGTAAACAGATGGATCTTGGGCTAAAGGTGTGGGCTAGGGCTGGGCCACACCGAAACAAGAAACAGGTTTTTCCAGTTCACAATCTCAAGGTTCACAATAGGATCAACTATCCTGCAACAACACAGTGTATTCAGATCATGACTTCTGTCCCCCGACATCTGAATGCAGTCTGGATGGGATATGAGCATTGTTATGTCTATGAAGAACCTCCTGTTTCTATGTTGTGTAAAAATTATTCTCCATCATCTCTGATTGATTAATAAAGAGCTAATCAGCCTTTATTAATCATTAAAGAGAGGGCAGAGAGGACAGGAGGCAGACTTCCAATCCCAGTCAAGGTAGGGACCAGAAGAAGAAAAGGAGGTCACCAGGAGCCATGAGGGAGTCACCATGAAGACAAAGATGAAGCAGGAGCTGTCAGGGCATGACTAGATGGCAGGTAAAAGGGCATATGGCTGGGAAATTGTCCAGACCAGCATAAACAGGTTAGAATAAATGAATATCTGCCAATCTTCGTGCTTTAAAGCTGGGCAGTTAGTAATATAATAGGTCTTTTTGTCATTATTTGGGAGCTGGAAATAGAAAAAAAAAACCCTTTATTTTACACTTAACACATTTAAAAATTACATTTATTTACTGTTTGAGAGAGAGAGAGAGAGAGAGAGAGAGAGAGAGAGAGAGAGAGAGAGAGCACCATGGTACATATGTAGAGGTAAGAGGATGTGCAGAGGAACTTTAATTCAGAACATGGCTGCTCTGGCAAGAGATCACATCCAAAAACCTTCTATGTCTGTGTGATCTGACTGGAATATAAACATGCCTTTAATCCAGGAGACAGAGGCAAGCAGATCTGAGTTCAAGACCAGCCTGGTATAGAGCAAGTTTCAGGTAAAGAAAAGCTTAGGTCCAGGTGTGGTGGTGCAGGCATTTAATTCCAAACAATGAAGGTAAAGTTAGTTTGTAGACAGAAGCACTCATGTTTGAAAGTGATGTCTAATTGAGTGGCAGAAAAAGTGAAGAATCAGGGAAAGATTTGACAGAATAAGATATGCCCAACTCTCATGAGAAGAAAAAGGAAGCTACTCAAGGGGTAATGAGAGAGAGAGAGAGAGAGGAGGCAATTTTACCAGGACAGTAATAGACAGGTTGCAGAGAAGGAACTCAGGTGAAGACTGAATGAGCCAAAGAATGAGAAGCAACCAGGAAATTAGAGCAGATTGTTAGAGTTGGTTTGAAGCCAAGCAGAGCAATTCAGGGGATGAGAGAAGCCAGATTGAATCAGTTAGCTGGGAGAGGCGTTTGAACCAGAACAGCTGAGTTGAACCAGCCAGTCCAGAGCTCAGAAAGAACAAGAAAAGGTGATCTTATTCAGTAGTAAGTCTCAGAGGCTTAAAACATTCTAGACCTAGGTTCGATGGTAAGGAGACTAGAAGCTTCCATGACTAGGCTTGGGTTAGCAGTCAGAGGCAGTAATCCTACAAGACAACAATTGAAATAGTCAAATAGAAGTTCCTTTTACAAGGATGTTTTGGGGAGTCAATTCTTTCCATCAGTTTTAATCTCTGAGTCCTAGGGATTAGAATCAGGTCATCAGATTTGGCAGTAAATGCCTTTACCTCCTGAGCCATCTCACTAGCCTAAATTTCTCTTAATTCTGAAGCTCATGATGAGAAAAACAATTATACAAACAGTATGGTATTAGATTCCCCTACATTAGGTGGCATTTGTGGTATTATCAAGGTTGAATGTTGTGTATATATTCCTGATAATTCTGCCAATGTATCATCTGCTTTATAGGCTCTTCAAAGACAGGTTTAGACCATTTTAGACAGCATCATGCTATCTAGTGGACAGCTTTGGAAGCTGATCCCTGGATCTTCACAGTAGAGAGAGGTTACTGTCTTAATATGATTCTATTCATCTTTAGGCCTTGTGTACTCAGCTGCTGTCTTAATTCCATCTCTTCCCATATTCAGTTCATCCCCATTCAGATAGTCCTGTGACAGCCTGACTCCATCTAGAAAGGTCTCTCGATTGTCCTCCAAGGCCTGAAAGTCAACAAGAAGTGAACACCAAACCTATCTATGCCCCAATTTACATGGCATCATCTCTGTCTGAGAGTTCTCTCACCTTTATTCCTCCTCCCTCAATCCAGGCACCAGGCAAAAACTTTCTGATATGCAAGTGGCACCACAATGCACTTCTGAGGTCCCTTAGACAGGCATATGGGAAAGGTACACAGTCACTGCAGTTGTCCTCTCCCAGTTGTAAGCAGTTATATGAGTCATTACCCCAATTCTCTAATGGCAGTTAGGGTTAGCGCTTCACAGAGGGAAGTGAAGAGGAGAAAGAAACTAGTCAGGGGTTTCCTGAACTGGTACTACATTAGTCAGGGCTCTACATAGATATAGAAAAGGAATTTGCCAGAGTAGTTTACAGGCTGTAGTCCATCTGGACCAACAATGGACCAACAGAAAGTTCAAGAATCCAGTACTTCCTCAGTCCAGCAGGCTGGGTATCTCAGCTGGTCTTCAGTATACACTGGAGTCCTAAAGAAATAGGGTCTCATATATAGAAGGAATGATCAAACAGAAGGAAGCAAAAAAAAGTGCTTCCTTTTTCCTTAGCCTTTATATAGGCTGCCACATGAAAGTGTGACCCAGACTGAAGATAGATCTTCCCACCTCAAAAGATCTGGATCAAAAGTGTGTCTTCCCACTTCAAATGACTCCCTCACAGGTGTACCCAGCTGCCTGGATTTTAGTTAACTCCAGACATAACCAAGTTGACACCAAAACAGCCATCACAGGGGCCTCAAGAATGAGCAGTTTTGATTCCTATCCTTGGTCAGATACTGAAAATGTCTTTGGTTTTATTGTCAGTGGCCAGAAGCACTGAGTGTTTTGGGGACTTGTCCCTGCTCTGGTCTCTTGCTATTTTTCTTTTTTAACATAACAGTGAGAATGAGCATGGCCACCTGGAAGTTATGTGTATGGTATGACTGAAAGCCCTTGGCACAGAGAGGCCACTGGCACCCCATGGGCAGGATAACTGGAGTGACCACTTTACATCCTTGCCTCCTCACCATTGGACAGTGCCTTCCAAGACAGGGCATTGCCTTCCCCATTTGCACTGGGGCCATGTGCAATGACCGGTTGAAGCAGTGAACAGAGGTTGCTGTGTGGTCTCAGCAGCTGGTATTCCCAGAAGCTAGGAAAGGGGCATGTTCTTTCTGAGAAGGGATCTGTTTGGACTGCTGTTAAACAGTACATACCCATGATCTTAACACTCATGAGGCCGAGGCAGCACAATTTAGAGTGCTAGGCCAGCCTGGGCTACCTGGAAGGACCCATCTTACCCCTGCACCCAAATTAACAATCGTTACCATAACCTATAGTCTTCAGTCCCAAGTCTCTAGATGCTGTTGAATTCTTCATTCACCCAAGAAGCTCAGGGAAACATCACATTCCATATGAGAGGCACGGAGAATCCAGGCAGTGGAGACCTGGCTATGACTTCACTTAGTCCCTGTGTGATCAGGAGGGGATACCCAGGCTCTGTGTCTTCATCTGGAGAATGCATCTGCCAGTGCATCTGTCAGCTCCACTTGGCCACTCTCAACAACACGGGGAGTTCTCCCTGTTTTTAGGGACCTTGACTAAGCGAAAACCAGGATTCATGAGGTTTTTTGTTTTGTTTCGTGGGTATGTTTTTGGTGTTTTGAGATAGGGTTTCTCTATGTGTATCCCTGGCTGTCCTGAAGCTTACTTTGTAGACCATGCTGGCCTCAAACTCACAAAGATCTGCCTGCCTCTGCTTCCCAAGTGCTGGGATTAAGGGCACGTGCCACCATGCCTAGTTAGCATTCATGGTTTTGATACAGAAAAGAATTTCAGATGGTCATGGTGGTGGCAGCAGGTGGAGTTCCAGGACAGCCAGGGCTACAAAGAGAAACCCTGCCTTGAACTTCTTCCTCCCCACCCCAAGGCTCTGCCCCTCTCCTCAACAACAACAAAAGACAGGATCTCACTATGTATCCCTGGCCGGCCCAGAACTTGATACTTGGACCAAGATGGCCTCAAATTCACAGAGGTCTTTCTGTCCCTACTGGAATTAAAGGAATAAACCACTATACTCAGTGAGTTGAAGATTTCATTAAATATTTAAAATTAATTAATGTATTTTATTTTTTGAGCTAGGGTCTGTGTACCTTCTTTCTGGCTGGCCTGGAATTCACTGTGCAGAACAAGCTGGCCTTAAACTCAAAGATCTACTTGCCTCTGCCTCCAAAGCACTGGGATTACAGGTGTGTATCACCATGCCTGGCTATTTGATATTTTAGCATGGATATGGGCTTCTCCAATAGAGAGTCACAGAAAGTAAGGCATGTTTAAGCGTGGGCTCCTCAAGATAGAGTCATAATTAATTGTCTTGGCATTAGCCACAACTCCCTGTGGTGCTCATTTTATATCTCAAAATGTTGCTATAAAAACTGATATTGATATTGAGGTTAGAGCGCAGAGGTACATTGGATGGAATTATAATCCGATACAGTATAGTCAGGGGCTACCAATGCTACACAGCAGTCTCAAGAGTCCTAGAAAACAGCAGGCTCTCAGCTGGGAGAGCAGAAAGGTCTCAGGCAGTTGCTAGTTTTACCGCATTCTTTTTTCTTAGTTGTTGAGAAGATCCAGCTAGAATCCTGGGTGAGGGGTTGCTCTCCTTCTTATGCCCTTTGCCTTGCCAGGTGACTCAGTGTTGACTTCAGGACCACCAAGAGAATTGATGTGTGAGGCAGAGCCCTCCCATCAGCACAGGGGGAAGCCAGTCCTGTGAGGAATGGGGATGAAGAGCAGAAGCAATGGAGCTTACACTCTAGCTTCTATGTAGAGAAAGCCCCATATGTCACAGAGGTAACTGTTATTCTAAAGCTAACTGGTTTTAAAGCCTCTTCCTAATCTTTTCCTCTGACCAGCAATAATTGTATGTGTCATAGCTGTGTGTCTGAGCAGACAAGGGCAGCGGTGAGCAGTGATAGCCACTGTTCAGATTTTGGGTGGAATACAGGGTTGGTTCTACCTTGGCATCCCTAGCTTCTGTTGGACAGATGGCACAGAGGTGGTGGCATGGAGTGTTTGAATGAGGGTGGGCAGATGAAATGGATTGGTTGGTTTCCTTCTATCCCCGTCAACCCCAAGGTTCTGGGTATCTGGATGCTGATTGTGGGGTTGTTAGCCATCCTAGACAGGGGGAATAAAGGGGTGCCTGCAGGTCTGGTGACTGGTTGGGGGACTGCTGGTCCTCACCATTATACTGTCCATATGTGTTAACTGTGGCTTCCCACTCAACCCTGCCTGGGATCTGGGCCCACATCTGCTTTGCTGGCTGGGCCCTTAAGTCTTCAGGTAGGAGACAGCGTCCCTTGTAGAGTCCTCCAGTCACCTGTATTAACAGCTTTGTTCTCCACCCCACCCCCCTTTTTTTGAGACAGGGTCTCCATATTTAGGCTGATCTCTCTCACAGAAATCCTCCTCATAGAAATCTTCCTGCTTTCCAAGTGCTAGGATTAGAGGCATGCCCAGTCCACTTATACAGTTCTCTTAAACTAGTGATCCTCCTTCAAGTGGCAAGTTCTCCCTTCCTTCATGGCTCTCCTGCTCCTTACTCCTCTCATGGATAGATGTAGAGGTGCCCTTGAGCACGCTACACTACTTCTTTGGCCTTCAGTGATTCATCCATAAAACAAGCCTACTCAGCTATTTCCCCAAGACTCCAGACTGGACTAAGCTTTGCTTCCAGTTCCTTCCTAAGTGTCTCCTATTAACGAATGTGACCCCATGCTCCCTGTGGGGTCTGTCAGGACAGGGACGAGTGTGGAGACCTGCCTTACTACTCCCAGCTCAGGGGGAGAAGTGTGTCCAAGAGCCACCTGTGACATCTCCTTTTTGTTCTTCCGTTGCAGTGGTGGTAATGGCTGGTGGTGGGTACCTGTGGTGGCTCCTACAGCGGAGTCCACCCTGGGCACATACCAGCTCCTGGTGGCTCTGCACCAGGCTGAGGATTCAGAGCCATTTCCAAAGGTGACTGCAGCTCAGCTCAAGACTTCAGACTTGGGAACTCTAGCTCACTGGAGTGTTAGGCTGTGATGATGACCTACCTTATCTCACCCGCAAGAGCACCGTAAGTTGGCCAGCCCACAAGACAGATATTCTCTGTATTAATTTGCCAGACCCTGGGACACCTGTTTACCCAGTCCTGCTAAGACTGCAGAGAACAAGAACAAGCAGATCTTCCTCCTCCAAACGGGTCTTCTCACCCGACGACCTCTAGCTACGGAGTGGCTAAAAGCAGCCGCCGGAGGGTGGGCGTAACCGGTGCTGGAAGGTTTCTAGACTCTGCTAGCATCCTTTCAAGGCTAGGACCAGGGAGTTTCCCGAGAGGCTTGTTTCCACCGCTCTGAATCCATTCTCCTTTCCTCCTTTTAACCCTTGAAGACAAGATCCCTCTGTGTGGCCCTGTAACTTTCTATGTAGACCACAGTGGCCTTGACTTCAGTCTCGGGAGTACAGCGTGTGACCCAACACGCTCAAGGAACAAACAAACAAACCCAACAAAAACTAATTTTAGTTCGAGTCGGAGTGGTGCAGCACGTCCTTCAATCCTAGCATCCAGGTCCCCGAGAGTTCTATGCCTGTTATAGCTACATAGTAAGACCCCGTTTCAAAACAGCAACAATACCACCCCCAAACACACCAAAACCACTTAAAATGTGCGGTACTAAGGGACTGAATTCAGTGCCTAGGCAAGTGCTCTGCTTCGGAGCTATCTCTGTGTCTTCTGGCTGCCAGCGAGGGCAATCTCAGCGCTTCCTACCTTAGGCGCCTCCCCTAAAGTCCAGACGGTTCTTCGAGGTGTGTATGTGTGTGCGTGTGTGTCCGCGCGCTCGCAAGCGTGTACCACCCAAGAGGCACGGTAAGGGGCAGAGCCATCTTCTCAGCGTCAGGAGAACCAAGCAGAGAAACTGAGGCACAAGCCAACACCCAGTCAATGCATAGCTGTGCCTTTTCAGGAGGGTGAATGGCCATGAGATGAGCCAGAGCGAGGAGGGAAGCAGAGCAGAGACTCGGGCTAAAGAGAAGCGCGCTAAGGGGCTTCTTCATCTCTTCTCCCGTACCAGGCTCCTCTCCGCAGACGTTCTCTGACAGAGAGAGCACCATTCTAGCATTCTCCCGGTTTCTGGCTCCCAAAATAAAGAAACAGCCTGGCAGCGCCCTCCAGCCCAGCCGAACGTCTGCGCGTACGGAACTGGCGCGCGGGACCCTCCCCTCCGCGCCAAGATGGCGCACGCCGCGCCCCTCACATCCCCAAAGCCCCTCCCGCCCCCCGCCCGTGGCCGCCTCCGTCACTTCCGCCCCGCGGCAGAAACTGACACAAAGTAGCGGGCCGGGGCCCCGGGGGCGGGGGGAGAGCCGGGCTGCCGCTGGGGGGCGGGAGCCTGCGGGCCGCGGAGCCGAGCGCCCCCGCCCCAGCCCCCGGCATGGGCCGGACGGGGCCGCCGGGCGGAGCGCCGAGCGCTGCGCGCTAAGGTGAGGCGCCGTCTCGGGGCCGGGGGTGTGGACCGGGAGGGCCGGCTGTGGGAGGCTGGAGAGAGCGGGTGGCTGTGCGCAGACTGGGAAGATGGGCGCCGAAGGGGCGTGCGGAGAGTTGGGGCGCGAGGGGTAACCCTGGGCTCAGCCTAGGGCGCTGATAGGATTTGTCCCGCGAAGGTGGAGGTCTCTCTGTGTCCCAAGAAAATCAAGGGTGCCGGAGGTGTTAGGTTTGGGAGCTCAGAGCTGTGCAGTGGGTCCTGGATACTGTCCTTGGCGAGGGAAGGAAGGTGGCCCCGGGTGTTAGTTTTCTCCTGTCTCGCTGACCTGCTGGCTTCCTCTGTAGAGACTCTTGGTTGGAAACAAGCAGAGGCCAGACCCAGAGGAGGAGCCCTTTTCCTTCGTGGAGCGTTGCCTCCTTCCCAGGGCTGGCTATTTTTATCCCAGATGTGGCTGCAGAGGGGGCTGGGGTAGGGTGACGGGGCAAGGCGACGTGGCTGATGGGCCTAACGGGTTTAAGAAAACCCAGGATATCCTGAGAGGGGGACCTTGTTTGCAGTGATTTCTATTACTGCGCCCCTCTCGATGCTTGGGGGCAAACACGTTTTCAGTCTGCCCAGGGTCTTCGAGGTAAAAGAACTTTCCTGATCCGTGTCCAGACTTGACTTTTGATGGTCAGCTAGCTCCGCTGTTAACTCTTTCAAAGGAGGAAGAGCGAGATCTTAGGGCTTAGGATGCTTGATAGCCTTCCACTAGGGTGGGGCTGGGTGGGAGCCAGTACTGCCCACCCTGCATCCTCTGCTTTAACCTCTGGCTCCACACCCCACCCTCCCATGACTCATGCTCTAGATTGGGTGGAGACCCTGGCTGGGGCCCTGGAAGAGGGTTTGGCATCGCCAAAATGTGCATGAAGTTTTCTTCCTGAGCCAGGGGGCAGGCAGCACTGTTGTTTGCCACAGTTGTGGAGAGTCAGGAGTGAAAAGGACTTATGCCACTCAGGATTGTCTGCTCCGAGGTCAAGGAGGGAGTGTGTGTTAGTGAAGGGATGGCTGGGGCCAGAGTCAGTAATTACAGAGTTTGAGCAGACAGGCAATTAGTATCTCTTGGGGTTGACAGGCTGGAGGCATGGGAACTAGGGAGGGGGAAGGCTTTCCATCTAAAGGAAGAGGGATTCGCTGCGGCCTGGACTTATACCTTTTCAGGAGAAAGTACATGGGAGGCGGATGGAAGCCGACACTTTCTGAACCTGTACCTAGTGTCATACCGACTGGACTAGACTTAGGTCAGAAAGAAAGGTGGCTCCTCAGCAGGGTTGGGAAGACCTCCCTGATGGCCCCAGGGGGTGGCTGGACAAGGTTGAGAGGAAGTGGTTTGGGGACTGTCCGCAGGAAGTGGTGGCCCTGCTTCTGATGAGCACTGCTCTGGGGAGGAGGTGATAATGGAAGTCCCAGTAATGAAAGTGGGGGTGGGGAAAATTATGAGCTCTCCAGAAGGGTGGAACATGCCCACCCTGTTTCCTGGTGAGCCAGGTGTTTCCTGGCGCATGCCGTCTCCACCCAGCCTACGAGGGGAAATGCTGCTTTCTAGGACAGGCAGCATTTGTCGCCACCAGGGGGGCACGCAGGACACCCATTGCACCTCAGGTGGATACCTCGAGAGCTCTCATTTGTCAATATCTGGTCTCTTCCAGGCCCTTTCCTATATGGATTCTGTAAATTCTCAGGCCCCTTATGTTATCTAGTTCAGAGGGAAGACCCTTCTTTCCTCTCAGGTATCCACATCAGGGCAGGAAGATGAGTGTTGCCGGAATTGGAGGCGGTGGGGAGGACAGGGGCAGAGCTGGGGTAACAATCTTCCGAAGGGGAAATGAAGAGTTCTCGACCACGTGTGTCTGTTGCTTTCTTGCAGGGTCTCCCATGGGAGTGCTGGAACCTTGCTGGGTGAGATGGCACTGTGTGCAAAAAAGCGCCCCCCAGGTAAAGAGAGGCAAGAAGTGGGTTTCTGGGACCATGGTGAAAATGGCCGTTATTATGACTTAGGGAGCCAGGGGAAGAGGGCCGACTAGTATGGTTCTTAGAAAAAGGGGATTAAGGCCCCTAGGCGTCCTGAGTGGGTAGCCTAAGAAACTGAATTCTTCGTTTCATCATTGGGCTGGTGCTCGGCCCTGGCTTAGATGCACCTGCAGCTCCTACTCTTTGGCCTGGGCACTTGGACTTAAGCCTCCTTTGCCTACCCACCGGAGTCCTTCTCGGTTTCCCGCGGAAGGAGGAGGGTGTGTGTGGGATGAAAGCCGTTGCCCTGGACAACGCGGGCGGTCGGCTCTCCCGCATTGGCTGGGGGAGAGGGCGGGGCCGCGCGCTGGCTTTCGCCTACGCGGCGCTGGCAGGCTTCGGCTCTGCAGTGGGAGCAGGTGGGGCGGAGCCTGGGGCGTGGGCACTGAGTCCCCGCCACTCGGAGCTCGACTGCCCGTCCTGAGACTCGGGAGTGGAGCTCCTGCAGAGCTGGTGGTCCCAGGCGCAGGTGGCCGCGAGGATGGCTTGGGCTGCGGGTGGCACGCACGCCCAGCGGCCGGGGCTCCCCTCTGCGTGGCCGCAGCTCTTCGCGCCTCCCTGGGGGGCCACCCCGTAGGCGCCGCTGAGGCCAAGGACAGACAGTGCGCCTTCTTAAAACGGGATCATGACGGTCCCCAAGGAGATGCCCGAGAAGTGGGCCCGGCCCGGGGCGCCTCCGTCTTGGAGCCAGAAGAAGCCTTCTTGGGGGACAGGTAACGGGAGGCAGAGTCCGGCAGCTCTTACACATCCGTGATTTGACTCCCTGTGACCTCCGCATTCCCTTGTCCTCAGCGTCCCTTCCTCCCCATGCTCCTTGTGGGGCCCTTTGGGATCCCCCTTCTTCTTTTGTGTGCTCCTTGGGGATTAGCATCTCAGTAGGAAAGGGGACCCTCTGAGGGAAGTTTTTGCGTGTTAAGTGGGCTCATTTGTCTGAGGACTCCGTGGCCTGGGGTTTGTTACTGCATTGTGCTTGTTGGGGGAAGAGGTCTGGAATTCTGTCAGATGTAAGGTAGCAAGCTTGCTGCATAACCAAGTTAATACTCTCTTTTAAGTCTGAGGAGGGAAGCCTTCACAGGGCTCCTCTTATTCGTGGCCCCAGAGTCTGCAGGGTTTAGGTTAAGTACAGCGAGGTGAGGGCCATTACTAGTGACATCCCTTTTAAGGGAAATATCTGTAAATGGTAGGGAGAAAGATCGCAGTTGCACCTCATCCTCTCTCCGTTTCTGCTCAGTCTGCATGACCCACATCTCTGACACACACACCCCCACACTTGAAGATGAGCTTTGCAATAGGATGATGTCATTGTCCACCAGTCAGAAGCTGCTTATGGTGACATGTGACAAGAGGCTCCTTTAGAGACACGTGGGCCTGGGATGCTGCGGCAGAGCCCTTCCAGGGCACTGTGACCCTGTGTTGGCAGCACCCACCGAGTTCCTCCTGAGATTAGGGTGAGAGCAGTGCTGTGAGGAGGTTTGCAGTGGTCTCCACAAGGAAGGTAGCTTTGTACTACCTCTCCATTGTGGTGGTGGATGTGTTAATAACAACAGTAAAGGGAGCTGGTTACAGGAGCGGTGGGGGAGGGCCTGAGAGCTCTGGGTGGACGACCTTGGCTGTTGATAGTCAGGAACAGAGGATGTGTCCTGTGCTGTGAGTGTAACCTAAAGAGTGGTAGCTCAGCACTTGGAAGGCTGAGGAGGACCAAGGCCAGTCTTCAGCACATAGAGAGACTTTGTTTCAAAAAGGGAAGTGGGGGAGTAGCATGCAGGGCCATGTGGCCTAAGTGCTGGCAACTGTGGACTAGAGCAAAGAGTTTAATGACACCAAAGCTGCATTCCGTGGAGAGAAGCAGTTGCTAAGCAGAGCCCTCACAGTGGTTGAGTAGAGCTGACTGAAGTTTGCTCCTCCTGACTTCACCTAACCTCTTTCTATTACAGAAGAAGAGCGGAGGGCACGAGCTAATGACCGTGAATACAATGAGAAATTCCAGTATGCGGTAAGTAAGCCCTCTTTCAGAGCTGGAAGGGAAGAGTATTGGAAGATTCAGTCTGAGGCTGGTGGCTGACTGGGAAGGGTGCTTGGGGAGTCAGAAAGACAAGGGCAGTTTCCATCTGCTTCTGGGCTGAACTTTTCAGGCTGTCAGTGAAGCAAAATCATTATCCTAGAGGACAAATGAATTGTCCTTGGAAGGCTTTCTTCCCTCTTCCTCTTCCCTGTGGTTGTTAGCAGGGTGTGTGTATGTGTGTGCACGTGTGTGTGTACAGGAGGTTTGGGAAGCACAGCTATGGATGAGGGAGTCTGGGTCAGGCTCTAGGTTGGGTTGAGGGGTGCCTCATTATCTCTCCTCCTGTTGCCGTAGAGTAACTGCATCAAGACCTCCAAGTACAATATTCTCACCTTCCTGCCTGTCAACCTCTTTGAGCAGTTCCAGGAAGTTGCCAACACCTACTTCCTGTTCCTTCTTATTCTGCAGGTAAGTGACCTCTCTTATATCTTCTGTAACTCACAAAGCTGAATAGAGCAAAGAAGAGGAAGGATTAGGGGCAAGAAGCCTCTGGGTGAGGGTCCTAGAAGCATACCTCTCTTTTCAGTTGATCCCCCAGATCTCGTCCCTGTCCTGGTTCACCACCATTGTGCCTTTGGTTCTTGTCCTCACCATCACAGCTGTTAAAGATGCCACTGATGACTATGTGAGTTGTTTACCTTCTGCTCTCCCTGCCCGCCATCCCCTCCTGTTCCTTCCCCATAGTCACTTTGGTGGTTTTGGTGTCCCTCATGCTCCAGCTCTATCTGGAGTACTTAGGCTGAGGGGTAGGCAGGGGCACTAGGGAGAGAGTCAGTCTGTGAACAGGTGTATGTTCCGAGAGTACTCTGAGTTCCAGGTGTAGGGAGAGGGGTCTCACTTCTCTGAGCTCTCTTTCAGTTCCGCCACAAGAGTGATAACCAGGTGAATAACCGTCATTCTCAGGTGCTCATCAACGGAGTGTGAGTGACTGTTAGCCCAGGGATGGGGGAGGAAGGAGGTTCCCACGAGAGCCTCTGTAGTTAGTGACAGCCTCTGTTGTCTCTTCTTTGCCGCAGCCTCCAACAAGAGCAATGGATGAATGTCTGCGTTGGTGATATTATCAAGCTAGAAAATAACCAGTTTGTGGCGGTAAGAGACAGGGTTCTTTTTCAGCAGTCTTCGTCTTTTGTGGAAAGGGACAATTCCTTCCTGGTTTTCTGTTGCCTCTTAACAATCATGGAAAGAGATTTTCCCGATGTTGAGCTTCTGTGTCATGTTAACATGGCCGGGACTACTTTTTCATGCTTCCCAAATTCAAAACAAAAAGAATACACCTGAATGCCAGCCATAATGCCATGGGCCTTTAATCCCAGAACAAAGGCAGAGGTAGAGGCAGATGGATCTCTGAATTCAAGGCCTGGTCTACATAATGAATTTCAGACCAACGTGACTATACATTGGAGACTCTGTCTCAGAACAGCCCCCCAAAAAGAAAGCCCTGGAGGGTGCCTCCCACTGAGAGCACTGAGGCGGGGCTTCGTGTGTGTGAGTTCTCATCAGGCTTTCTTGTAGGCGGACCTCCTTCTCCTTTCCAGCAGCGAGCCCCATGGGTTATGTTACATAGAGACCTCGGAACTTGATGGGTGAGTGCTTGTTGTCAGCTTTCTGCATGCATCTTTAGGGGAGGAGAGTTTACTTTGTATTTATTTATTTTTTTGAAGAAGGTTCCCAGGTCTGGGATCTGTACCTTTTAGGAAACTGAGGAGTAAGAAACTGTTAGACTTTCGCTGGGCCGAGCTGTGTGGGGTCAGGTGCCCAAGGATTGATCCCAGCTGCTTGGGGAGAGGCCAGAACTCAAGGGTATTGGTTGTTCTTCCAGAGAGACCAACATGAAAGTGCGCCAGGCAATTCCAGTGACCTCGGAGCTGGGGGACATCAGCAAGCTGGCCAAGTTTGATGGTGGGTAGTCCTGGCACAGCCTGGTTGGAGAAGGTGGGCTGGGGTTGGAGTCCAGAGCGGATCTCTGCTGTTGGCTTCTGGTTGCTGTGATCGAGCAGGGGTCTGGACATTGTCGGGAGGGACGTGACTGAATGGTTGGTGGTCCCCTTGGCTTTTGAACTGATGGTCATTTCAAGGGAGCTTTGTGGCTGATGGCGTGCTGAGAGAGTCAGCACATTCTTTCTGCTTATCAACTCAGAACAGTGGTTATGTCCCTCATGAGAAGTCAGCCTGTGTAGATGGGCTCTGCCCTCCTTAGGTAGCCATATTAGCTCATGGTTCCCTACAGATCTCTAACCATATGTAAGTGTGATCTTAGGAAAAGCTCTTCAGCACACCCTTTGCCTGTTAATACATCCTAAGTCTTATTTACATGTTTTGTGATAGTCCACATAGACCAGGCTGGCCTGGAACTCAGAGAGCTGCCTGCCTCTGCCCTCTGACTGCTGGGACTGTAGGTGTTACACTGCCCAGCCATCATCAGTATCCTCCCACCATATAAGGAGTTCGCCTTGTCCTCTTTAGTGTATTGTAGCTCAGTGCTATTCAGCCACCCATTGGCCATTTAGTCTTTAGTTCCAGTGATGCTTAAGTGAAAGTGTAGCAACCTATTCTGTATGTATAGCCTCAAGGTTGTGATTTTGGGAGCTGAGGACATGAATCAGCTGTCTAGCTGAACAAGCTTGAGGACCTGAGCCCAGCTGCCCAGCACCCATGTGAAAGCCAGCTGTGGAAACATACTGACAATCCCAGGGCCAGGAGGCAGACAGAGGGCGAGTCATGGGTTTCAGTGGACATTTAGGCTGACGAATCCTTGAACTCCAGGTTCAATAAGAGGGAGACCCTGTCCCAAACAATAAGGCAGAGAGGCTGGTTAGATGGCCCAGTGGATGAGGGCATTTGCCCAGCTATTTGAGTTGAATCCCTGGGACCCATAAGGTAGAAGGAAAGCACTGAATTCTGCAAAGTGTCCTATAACCTCCACACGCACACCCTGGCGCGGGTGTGTTCACGTGCTTGTGCGCACACAAGTGTAATAGGAAAGAGTTAAAGTGAGAGTGATACAGGGAGGATCCCACATGCATGTATCAAACACAAGTGGTGTTTTGGAGTCTAAGTATGGACTTTGTTGTGTTGTGCTAGGGATGAACCTAGGACCTAGGCAAGTGCTCTTCCACTGAGCTACATCGCTCTGAGAGTATGTGTTTAATAGTTCACACCACCTAGTTTTTCATTTCCCTTTCTGTGTAATGGAGAATGACCTTGAACTCCTGACCCTTCTTCACCCTCTGGAGTTCTGGGTTCCAGGCAGGCACTGCCATACCCAGTTTACACAGTGTTAGTTTTGCGCCCAGGGCTCCAGTGCCCTCCTCTTTTTTCTTGACAAGTTCTGCCAGCAGTGTGCCAGTATCCCATGTCCTTCTAGCACCCACCTACATGCACCATACACACAGCGCCCCTTCTCTGTTTGTTTGTTTGTTTGTTTGGTTTTTGAGACAGAGTTTCTCCGTGTAGCCCTGGCTGTCCTGGACTCACAGCAGTCTGCCTGCCTCTGCCTCCCTCAGTGCTGGGATTAAAAGCATGTGCCACTACACCCAGCTGCTACTTTTTCTATTACAAAACTTTTTGTTTTCTGAAGACAGGGTCTGAGTATGGAGCCCTGTAGCCAGAATTCTTTGTAGATCAGGTTGTTCTCAAACTCAAGAGCTCTACCTGCCTCTTTTTCCCCAGTGCTGGAGTTAGAGATGTGAACCACTAAGCCTGGATGTTTAAATTCAAAAAAATTAATGTTATTTTAAAATTTATTTGTGTGGAGGGGGTTGGAGAGATGGCTCAGGAGTTAAAGAGCATTGGCTGCTCTTCCAGAGGATCTGGGTTCAATTCCCAGCACCCACATGACAGCTCACAACTGTAACTCCTGTTCCAGGGATCCAACACCCTCACACAGACACACATGCAGTCAAATACCAATGTATTTTAAAATATTTATTTGTGTGTGTGTGAGCCACATGTATGCAGGTGCCTGTAGAGGCCAGAAGGGGGTATCAGATGCCCTGGATCTGGAGGTTTAGGTGGTTGTGAGCTGCTCAAGAATCCTGGGAAACAAACTTAGGTCCTCTGGAAGAACAAGAAGTTCTCTTAACCCCTAAGCCTCTGCCTAGCCCTGTAACTGCCTGTCTGTTTCCTTATGAGACTGAAGCCCGAGCGGTAGCACCTTTGTCTTCCACCCAGGCGAAGTCATCTGTGAACCTCCCAACAACAAGCTGGACAAGTTCAGTGGAACGCTGTACTGGAAGGAAAACAAATTCCCCCTGAGCAACCAGAACATGCTGCTGCGCGGCTGTGTGCTGAGGAACACCGAGTGGTGCTTTGGGCTCGTCATCTTCGCAGGTGAGCCTCCTGGCCTCCCTCGGGGTGTGGACAGAACTTTTGGGGGTGGGGGTGCTGGAGGTAGTGCCCCTCCATCCCTGGCTGTCTCTCGCCCGCCTGGTCTTCTGTTATCATGCCCTCGGATTGTTTATCTGGCTTCCCGTTATTTTCAAGGTCCTGACACTAAGCTGATGCAGAACAGTGGCAGGACGAAGTTCAAGAGGACAAGTATCGACCGCCTGATGAACACTCTGGTTCTCTGGGTGAGTCTCCCAGCTGCCCCTACAGCCTTCCCTGAGGTCTTCCCTTAGGTCTGTCTGCTCCTTTGGTTCTTCTCTAGGCAGCAGCCAGGCGTGGCTGCTCAGGCGTGGCTGCTCAGGCGTGGCTGCTCAGGGGTGGTGTTTATTTCAGACTTGTGGGTGTTTTTAAAAGCCTTAGGGACATGCATAAATCAACAACTTAAAGAGAGCTAAAACAAACCACCCCTCTGTGGGCTCTGTTATGACTGCATCGTAACGTGCGTGTGAGCTGCTAGCTATTGCCAGGGACAAGGAGGCCTTCATAGAGATGGAGTCAGAGTTAAAAAGAAAAATTTCCATGGAGAAGATGGTAAGCAGGGTTATTCTCCAACTTCTAAGGATGAAGGATCCCAAGGGGAAAGTTCTCTTTGCTCACTTTGGCAGTTCCTGAGCCCTTCTCCTGTTTGTCTAGAATTGGAGTTGCTTTTTGGACTTTCTCCTTCTGCCCACAACATGCTAGCTTCGGCAGCCCAAGGGCAGCCACAGTTGAGTTTTCCACCCTAGCCTTAAAGGGCATGCAGAAACTCAGGCTGCAGTAGGGTTAATCCCACATACAAATGCTCTTCTTGCCCCCTGGTGGCCACTGCCCAGGATGACATCTGTCTGTCAGAGCTTCAACATAGGAGCAGTTTGGGAAGTAGTTGCTGGAGACCAGACAGTTGTCTCCATTATTCCCTTCCTGTGTTCTTTCTCACTCAGATAAAGTTGAGTTCTGTAGCCCAGACTAGCCTTGAACTCAGGGTCCTCCCAAGCCAGGCCTGGTGGCTCATACCTGTAATCTTAGCATTTGGGAGGCTGAGGCAGGATGATTGCCACAGGTTTGAAACCAGCCTTGTCTCAGAACAAAACAAAAAAAAAAAAGTGAAGGAAGGCCTTATGATATAACTTAGTAGTAGATTGCCTAGCACGCAGGGGGCTCTGGGTTTAATTCCCAAGAAGAGAAAAAGTATTCTATACAATACATATGTTCTGTTGGCCTTGTGTGGGCCAGCACAGCAGGTAGGTCGCTTACAATAAGCTTTTTTTTTTTCTTTTAATTTCATGTGCATTGGTGTTTTACCTTTTGTCTGTGAGAGGGGGTCAGATCCTCTAGAACTGTAGCTGCAGACAGTTGTGAGCTGCCATGTGGGTGCTGGGAATGGAACCCAGGTCCTCTGGCAAGAGCAGCCAGTGCTCTTAACCACTGGGCCAGCTCCCCAGCCCCTACAATAAGCTTCTTAATCGTGGAGAAGTAGCTTACACCAGCCTCGCCCTTTAAGGACTCCAGGGAGTTCAGATTGGAAGCTACTTAATGTTTCCGCTTCCGTGACCTAGGGATGAGAACATGCACAGAGAAAGGGCCACGTGCCCCAGTGGCAGACAAGCACCTGCCGCCCATCCTGGTCCCTTCCAGCCTGCAGCACAGCAGTGCTGGAGCTCTTACGGGCTCGACATGTCAGTCGGCCTCTTCAGGGAACTCTCTAAGCCCCTGTCCCATCTGTGCTTTTCATTCCTCCTCAGATTTTTGGATTCCTGGTCTGCATGGGGGTGATCCTGGCCATTGGTAATGCCATCTGGGAGCACGAAGTCGGGACACGCTTCCAGGCCTACCTGCCCTGGGACGAGGCGGTGGATAGTGCCTTCTTCTCTGGCTTCCTCTCCTTCTGGTCCTATATCATCATCCTCAACACCGTTGTGCCCATTTCACTGTATGTCAGGTATGTGTTCTCTCCAGGGAGCCCTCAGTGGTGCCTTGCTCACTTTTCCAGGAAGGCAAAGCCTTGAGAAGGAATATGGAGTCCTTTCTATACTGTGACCATTTTATGTTACCTGTTAATTTTTTGTATCAGTCTCCTGGCCTCTGGATTATATTGAAGTAGAAACTACATTGGTTTATTCAGCACTGCATGCTATTGTATACCTATTTTGTGACGTGCCTACAAAAGTGAACACTGATCTCCTTCCCTTTTGAAGCTTCAGTATGATAGAGGAGGAAAACCCTGAACATGTCACAGAGTAGAAGTTGTTCTACCTTGAAGCGTCTGTGGAAAGCTGGGGCTACTGAGTTGTGTAGGTTGCTTTTGCCCTCAGTGTAACAGATTGGCTGACCTGGGGCTAGAACCAGTGCCAGCCCCTGAAGCAGCACGTGCTAGGCACCAAGTTCTCTGAGCAGTTTAGTTAGGAATACTTCTCACATGAGGAGAGGGCAGCATGGGGTAGGTGAAGTTGGAGGAGAAAGAGACCAAGGACAGGCAGATGAGAAGCTGGGAATGACATAGGGGCAGTCAGGAGCTTCAGCCGTGTGCAAGAAGCCACAGGGGAGAGATCTGAAAATGGAAGCATTCTCTGTGTTGTTAAGGGTGTCTGTGCACCTGCAGGAATGGCTCTTGAAAACACCTGAGGAGTAAACAGTCTTTGGGAGTGCTTTAGCAGTCGCTGGCTGTTGTGTGCAGTGTGCGTGGGACATTTGCAGTCAGGAGAATGTTAACAAGCAAAGGCCAATGAGGACAAAGGAAGGAGGGGGCAAGAAAGGGGAGGACAGAACCCAAAAGTCTTTCCTGCTTAGCGCTTGGCATCGAAATAAGGAAGCCTGGGACTTGAATCAGTCACTGTGTATCCAATGCCAGTTTGGAACTGGTACTCCTCCTGCCTCAGCCTCTCCAGTGCTGGGACTGCAGTTTTGCACTGTTACAGCGGGCTTAGCCCATGGCCTTTTAAAGGAAGTCCTTGTGCAGATGCTCCAAACTCTTTCTCGCTTTCATTTTCAGTTAACAAAATGCCCGGAATTGTGCTCAGCTCTCCTCATTAGCCCAAATCCTAGTGATGATGGCTGTGAGAGAATGAATCACTTCTGCCTGGTGGGCTTCAGAGCAGGAAGGAGGGGATCGGAGGTTCTGGGTTGATTGTCTTGCCGCCTACTGTTAGCCATGTGACCTCAGACTAGCCCACAGTCACTTAGGGCCTCACTGCTGTCTGTCTTCCCTTCCTGTCTGACACCTGTGTTCCTTCATAACGATGTTTCCAACAAGGCACCAGATTGGAAAATACATTTGGCCTGGCATCTTTTGCCTGTATTCACAGCACGTGGAAAGGCTAAGGCAGGAGGACTGCCACAAATGTGAGGTCAGCCTTGGCTCCAAAACAAGGCCCTGGCCCCGCTCCCCCCCTAAAAAATAACAACAACAAAAAAAAAAAAACCAAGCACAACAGTAACAACAAATTCCTTTGCAAATATTGGGTACTGCACCTGACACTGTCTTGATCACTCGCTTCTTTGCTGTTATTTAAATGTTTTCTTGCTTACGAGCTAATTTTGTTCTTCCGCTCTTGCTGTACCTGCTTTGTATCTAAGTTCACTTGGAGCTCTCCGTCGCTGCCTAAGATTCAGGCTGAATCAGCATTCAAGTGTGGGGGAGGGTGGGAGCAGGGTTGATTAGCTGCCTGGCAAAAGGCCGTGACAACATTCCCAGGTATCTCATTTTTGCTCAGTGACAGGATCTTGATAGGGCCTCAGTCAAGTTGAAGCAGGGTTTCAGATGTGTGGCCCACTGCTGGGCCATCCTGGACCCAAACATAGAATTCTTTTCTGGGAATGTTAACAGCACACACCCTAAAATTAACGAGCTGACAGTCCCTTGCCCTGTGACTTGGTGTGAGCACGCTCCCCTGTTCATCAGGCCTCTGCTTCCCAGTGTGCAAGCAAAGCCCTTGCCTGTGCTGTGCAGTGAGGATGATGGGGTCCAGAAGCTTCTTGGGCTCTTTCCCCGTGTGACCTCTTGGAGGTGACTGTTGCTGCAGCAGCCACAGCACCCTCATTATTAATCTCTTTTTCTCTCCCTCCCTCTTGCATTTTCTCTTATATTTTTCTGCATGGTTTCTGTATTTAGTCCTGAGGTAAGAACTGGCCGAGTGCCTTGTGTGCAGTTCCTCTTCCTTCGCTGCCTTTGCCATCCGTCCTGTCTCCCCAGAGCCTTTGCGCCTTTCTGTGTGGAGAGCATCAGGAGGGCTGGGGCGGGGAGCTTTGTCAGCGGTACACCTGCAGGCTTCCCTTTCCCCTCCCAGCCAGGTTCCTGTGCCCAGGTGTCTTCTCCATTTCTGTTTCTCCCCAGGCCAAGTGCCTGCCGGCAAGGCGGGTGGGATGTTTTCTTCCCTCCCTGCTGCCCAGCCCTCAACCTCCTGTCCCCTGTGCAGTGTGGAAGTCATCCGTTTGGGCCACAGCTACTTCATCAACTGGGATAAGAAGATGTTCTGCATGAAGAAGCGGACCCCTGCAGAGGCCCGCACCACCACGCTGAACGAAGAGCTGGGCCAGGTGGAGTACATCTTCTCTGATAAGACAGGCACGCTCACCCAGAACATCATGGTGTTCAACAAGTGCTCCATCAATGGCCACAGCTACGGTGAGGCTTAATGCTGAGGGCGAGGGCTTACATTTTGCCTGGAAGGACAGTGGCACTGGGGCTCCTTTAGCTGTCCTGACCCTGGGTTTTACCTCTTTCCTGTTTGGGTTTGAAGGAGCTAGAAAGGCTATGCCCTGTATCCTGTTCTGGGAACTGTACTGAGAATCCTTTCCTTGCTCTCCCTTGGAGCCCTTGCCCTGATCTCAGCTCTTCCACCAGGGTGATGCCTTGTTTATATGAAGTGAGCCCCAAGACACTTGCCTGTGGGCATCCCCCTGGGGTGTACCTCGGCTGCCCAGTGAAGTACAGCTTTCCCTGCTGCTGCAAGGGGTCCTTGTGAGTCTCTGGAATGCAACTGTAGGCTTTCTGGTGTGGCCGTGTCACAGTGGCTTGAGGCTGAGCCGCTGGGATGGTGTGGGGCCGCGTGTGTGCAGGTGTGAGAGACCCTTCAGTAACTGGTGTTTTGTAATAACCTAGACTTCATGGCCAGGGTGTGAGGCATCTTCTGCTTTCTGGGCCTGGAAGGTGCCAGGCACCCAGCAGGAATGCTGGGAGAGGCAGGCAGAGCGTTGGAGTCGCCCTTGTGGGGAGAGCTATAGGGAGGTGGCTGGGGTGGACATGCTGAGCAGTGGGCACTATGACCCCTGTGGCCAGGCTCCTAAGGTCTGCAGGATGAGTGTGGGGGGCATCTCTAGGGTGAGTAGGCCCAAGTCTGCACTAGAAGCTTTCCCGTGCTGCTCTGGGGAGTTGCAGTGCTGATAGCACCTTTCCTTCTGTTTGGATACGTGTAGGTGATGTGTTTGATGTCTTGGGACACAAAGCCGAATTGGGAGAGGTAAGATCCAGTCTCCATGAGTATTGTTTATGCCAGTTAGACACAGTCAGGACAGCTGGCCAGCAATAGCTGGCGTAGATGGGAACAGCGTGTCGTCTGGGCACGAAATGGAGAACTGCAGAGAAATGGGTGTTTAAGGAGAGCGGGCAGCAAGGTGGGGAACTGCTGGATTAGGCGCATGCACATGTGTAATCTCACACTTGGGAGGCTGAAGAAGGCTCACAGCCTTGAAGCAAGCCTGGCTTATAAACAGAATTCCAGGTCATCCCAGGCTGCATATTGAGACCCTTTTTCAAAGATACGGGAAAAAACTAAAAATAAAAAAAGCTCAGCTAGACTTCCGAGGCCCAAAGTATCCAGTATCCAGGATCCTGGGCTCTTTCTGAGAGGTGGGAGACCAGAGAGTGATTTTTCTGGGGTGTGGCCTGGCAGCTCAGGGTTCTCTTGTCTGTTCCAGAGACCAGAGCCTGTTGACTTCTCCTTCAATCCTCTGGCCGACAAAAAATTTTTGTTTTGGGACCCAAGCCTCCTGGAGGCTGTCAAGATGGGTGACCCTCACACACATGAATTCTTCCGTCTCCTTTCCCTGTGTCACACTGTCATGTCAGAAGAAAAGAATGGAGGTGAGCTGAGGAGCTCCTTGCTGCTGTGCTGGGGCTTCCTAGGAAGGCAGGTAGCCGGGATGGTGGCCACCTACTGCACATGCTCCTTTTCCCTTCTAGGAGAGCTGTTCTACAAAGCTCAGTCTCCGGATGAGGGGGCTCTGGTCACCGCAGCCAGGAACTTTGGTTTTGTGTTTCGCTCTCGTACCCCTAAAACAATCACTGTCCATGAGATGGGTACCGCCATCACCTACCAGCTGCTGGCCATCCTGGACTTCAACAACATCCGAAAGCGGATGTCAGTAATAGGTGAGTGAGGCCGGGACCAGGAAGTTGAGATGTGGGGCAGTAGATGGCCCCGGTGAGGATGGTGCTAGGGGCACGCTTGTTGATATATTTAGTGGGTATTCTGTCTGAAATTTTCTCCCTGTGCCATTCACAGTGCGGAATCCAGAGGGGAAGATCCGACTGTACTGCAAAGGGGCTGACACCATCCTGCTGGACAGGCTCCACCCGTCTACCCAGGACCTGCTCAACAGCACCACTGACCACCTGAATGTAGGTGTGATGGCCTGGGCTTCTGTGCTTCTCAGCACTGTGGGCTGGCAAGGGCATGTTTTATGTGCGTTGGTGTTTTGTGTGTATTCATATCTGTGTGAGGGTGTTAGATCTCCAGAACTAGAGTTACAGACAGCTGTGAGCTGCCATGTGGGTCCTGGGAATCGAACCTGGGTCCTCTGAAGGAGCTGCCAGTGCTCTTAACTGCTGACCCATTTCTTCAGCCCCATTTTGTCCTTTTGAAAATAAAAGTGTGTGTGTGTTTATGTGTGTGCATGTGCGTAGTTGATAATGTATGTGGCGTGCACACCATGGTGTGTGTGTGGAGATCAGAGAACAACTTGAAGGAATGGGTTCTCTCTGCCTTGTGGCCTCTGGGGATTACGCTCAGGTCTCCAGCCTCGGCAGCAAGCACTCGCTGCCACCCCACCAGCCCACGATGTCCTTCTTCTTGGTGGGTTTTCATTTTGTTTTATTGAATACATTTGATCTCAGTATGTGGCATAGGAGGATCAGGAGTTTGGGGCTAGCCTGGGCTACTTGAGACCTTGTCAACAAACCAACCAGGAAGGTCATCAAAACGGTTCATCACATAGAGGCACTTGAGGCCAATCATAATGACATGAGTTTGATCCCAGAACCTGTATGGTGGGAGGATATAGCCAACTTCTGTTGACCTCTTCCTATGTGCCATGATATACACCGATACACACACAAATACAGAATAACGTTAGACATTTAAAACATTCCCGCCAAAGATTATCTGAGCTATCTGTTGAGATCTGAGTTTCACTCCTCTTGCTGTGTTTTCCAGAATCCTAGAATTTCTAGCATTCCCTTGGCTTTCCCTACTCTTCCTCCAGGAGTATGCGGGGGACGGGCTGAGGACCCTGGTGCTGGCCTACAAAGACCTGGATGAAGAGTACTATGAGGAATGGGCCAGGAGACGCCTTCAGGCCAGCCTAGCCCAAGACAACCGAGAGGACAGGCTGGCCAGCATCTATGAAGAGGTTGAGAGTGACATGATGGTATGGTCAGGACAGGACAGACTGGGGCAGGCCGTGGTGACGCAGCGCCCACAGCTCTCCTCAGAAGCCCCTGTGATCTTTTCAGCTGCTGGGCGCCACAGCCATCGAGGATAAGCTTCAGCAGGGAGTTCCAGAGACCATTGCCCTCCTGACTCTGGCCAACATCAAGATCTGGGTGCTGACTGGGGACAAGCAAGGTGAGTGCTCACAGGGCAGAGTTGGTGGCAGATGTCCTGCGCTTGAGTGGAGCAGCCCCCAGGAGGGAAAGCACCCCGACCTGCGGCACCTTTGTTTTCTCTTGGCAGAGACAGCTGTGAACATTGGCTACTCCTGTAAGATGCTGACTGATGACATGACAGAGGTGTTCATTGTCACGGGCCACACTGTCCTGGAGGTGCGAGAGGAGCTCAGGTAAACGAGAGCCTGGGGAGGCAGATGCCCAGAACTGTGCCCAGGTACTAGCAGGCTAGATTTTTCCTTCTGCCGCTGTCCTGGAGCCTCCCACCCTACCCCCCCCCCCCCCCCAGCCCACACACACCCACACACAGTTTCTTTCCTGCCCTCACAGGAAAGCCAGGAAGAAGATGGTGGATTCATCCCACACTGTGGGCAACGGTTTCACCTACCAGGGGAACCTTTCTTCTTCTGTCCTGGAGGCTGTTGCTGGGGAGTACGCCCTGGTCATCAATGGGCACAGCCTGGTAATACTTGCCATCTTTAGTTTGGAACAGGCTACCAGGCAGGGGAATGTTTAGACCTTGTTGAGTGTTTGCCCATAGTTGCTCTGTTCCCTGTTGGCAGAGATGCCTATAAACCCTGGCTATGCTTTCTCTCGGTTTGGCCTTAGAATCTTACCTTGCTTTAACTTCCCTTGACAAGATCAAGGGACCAGAAGAGCTGAGGTGTCCCCTGGGAAGACTTCGACTTCGTGTTTCTCTGTTTCAGGCTCATGCCTTGGAGGCTGACATGGAACTAGAGTTCCTGGAAACAGCATGCGCCTGCAAAGCTGTCATCTGTTGCCGGGTGACACCCTTGCAGAAGGCACAAGTGGTGGAACTGGTTAAGAAGTACAAGAAGGCAGTGACACTTGCCATTGGGGATGGAGCCAATGATGTCAGCATGATTAAAAGTTAGTGTGGGGACCCTGAAGTGGGCTCAGTGGCTGTTCTTCCAGAGGTCCTGAGTTCAATTCCCAGCAACCACCTGGTGGCTCACAACCATCTATAATGAGATGTGGTGCCCTTTTCTGGCGTGCATGCACACATGCTGGCAGAACACTGTGTATCTAATAAATAATAAGTAAATCTTAAAGAGTGTGGGCTGGGCTATCTGTGAGGTCTCAGGACTAGGGAGGAGTGAGCAGGGCCAGGGCTGTGACTAGGTGGGAGGAGCGAGCAGGGGTGGGGCTGTGGCTGGGTGGGTGGGGTGGGGTGGGACTGTGACTGAGTGGGAGGAGCAAGGGGCGGGGCTGTGATTGGGTGGGTGGAGTGGGGGTGGGGCTGTGACCGGGTGGTAGGAGTAAGAGGTGGGGCTATAACTGAGTGGGAGGAGCAAGGGGCTGGCAGGGCTGTAACTGGTAAGATCTGAAGTATATGGTCCTCATGTTTGTGTTATCTTTTGTCTCTGCAGCTGCTCACATTGGCGTGGGCATCAGCGGGCAGGAAGGGATCCAGGCCGTCCTGGCTTCTGATTATTCCTTTTCCCAGTTCAAGTTCCTGCAGCGCCTCCTGCTGGTGCACGGTCGCTGGTCCTACCTGCGCATGTGCAAGTTCCTCTGCTATTTCTTCTACAAGAACTTTGCGTTCACCATGGTCCACTTCTGGTTTGGCTTCTTCTGCGGCTTCTCAGCTCAGGTAGCAAGCGTTTCTAGACCTCTGTGTAAGGCCGGCTGGGAGAGCCCAGTGCTTGTTGTGTGTTCTTAAAGACTTGAGTTCAGATCCCTAGAATCCATGTAGAAGTCACACGCAGCACATCAACCTTGTGACTGTAGGAACTGGAAATGGAGATGAGAGAATCTCTCGAAGCTTGTGGTCCAGCTAGCCTGGCTTACATAGTGGCGGGGACTATGTCTCAAACAAGGACCAACAGCCAATGGTTGTTCTTTGTCTTCATGAACACCATAGCACACACAGGCTCCCCAAACAGGCACACCCTCACATTGAGAAGTAAATAAATGTGAAGTAAATAATTGACTGGTTCCATTATTTAGTACATATGTTTAATAAATGTTGGTGTTTCTTTTTACTCTTTCTTTTGGGGGGCATGGTCTCATGTAATACAGGCTGATCTCTCTCTTATTTTTTAATATATAGAAATCTTGCTTGTTTTTAAATTTATTTATTTATTTATTTATTTTAATGTAGGAGTGCTCTGTCTGCAGGTACACCTGCATCCCAGAAGACAGCATCAGATCCCTTTGTAGATGATTGTGAGCCACCATGTGGTTGCTGGGAATTGAACTCAGGACCTCTGGAAGAGCAGCCAGTGGTCTTAACAGCTGAGCCATCTCCTCAGCCCTGAGGCTGACCTCTTATGTACTGTGTGGCACCACTTGGCTTTGTTCTCTGAATCTGGGTGGTGCACACTTATCCCAATACTCAGGAAGTAGAGACGGGGGGGGGGGTCTCTACTTTCTTTTGAGGTCAGTTTGGACAGGTCAACCTTAACTACATAGGAAACCCTATCTTAAAGTGAACAAGCGAAGAGTAAAGCGTTTGTTGGAGAGTGGAAAGCCTAGGACCTGAGGGACGTTGGTAGGGCTGCTGGTGCTGGAGCCTCTTTCCGTGCCTAATTCCTAGAGAAGGCTCATTGCATCCTCCTGCCCTGTTCTCTTGCAGACTGTGTATGACCAGTATTTCATCACGCTGTATAACATCGTGTACACTTCCCTCCCGGTCCTGGCCATGGGGGTCTTTGACCAGGTATGGGGAGTTCAGAGGTCAGGCTGGAAGGGGAGAGTACTGCCGTGAAAGGGCATCTGATACCACAGCAGGTGTGGGGCGGGCCCTGCTGCCAGCTGGAGAGGGAGTAGGGCTATTTCCCCTGTGGCTCTGGAACCTGTAATTGCCCTGGGTTGCTGAACACAGATAGATTGGGAGAATCTAGCTTGAGCCTGGATCTGTCCTGGACGGGAGAGCATCTGTGCGGCAGCTTCTGGGGCCCTCCTCCACAGGATGTCCCGGAGCAGCGGAGCATGGAGTACCCTAAATTGTACGAGCCAGGCCAGCTGAACCTGCTGTTCAACAAGCGGGAGTTCTTCATCTGCATCGCGCAGGGCATCTACACCTCCGTGCTCATGTTCTTCATTCCCTACGGGGTGCTCGCGGAGGCCACGCGCGATGACGGCACCCAGCTGGCCGACTACCAGTCCTTCGCAGTCACCGTGGCCACGTCGCTGGTCATCGTGGTCAGCGTGCAGGTAGGGGGCCGTCTCTCGGCCAGCCCTCCCGAGGGCTGTCCCCACATCACATGCTGTTTCTGATGGCGGGACATTCCTACTTGTGATAACTATTTTTTGCAGATTGGGCTAGATACAGGTTATTGGACAGCCATCAACCACTTCTTCATCTGGGGCAGCCTCGCCGTTTACTTTGCCATCCTCTTTGCCATGCATAGCAACGGGCTCTTTGACATGTTTCCAAACCAGTTCCGGTTTGTGGGTAAGTGCCTGCAGCATCCTTTTTAATCAGTGATGAATTGTATGTGTTCTAGGAACAACAGGGTAGACAGCTGGCACTTATCAGTACTCCACATGCCAGGTACTTTGCAGGCCCTGCCGCCAAGGAGCGTCTATGTCTGTGAGAGGGATGGATAACCCTTTCCTGGCTGTGGAGGGTCAGAGCTCCACGGAAGTCAGGGATGGCAGGCTTCGTGGTCAGCAGACAGCCACTGGGGATGGCCAGGCACAGTCCTGTAGAGGAGAGTGCTGTTAGTGAGCAGAGCCAAGCATGTGAAGGGAGAGCCTGTGTGGGGCAAGAGGCCTTGGGAAGCAGGGGGAAAAGAGAGAGGACTCTGAGTGCTGGGCTGCTAGTGTGCCTTGCTTTGCCCTGTTGGAAGTCTTCATTAGAGAAAGGAGGTAGATGGCATCAAAACGTTTTCCTTTTGTTTGTCTGTTGTTTCGTTCTTTTCCAAAGCTAGCTTTTGAATATAGCAAATACAGGCTGCCACATGTCTCCAATTCCAGTGCCTGAGAGGCGGAAGCAGGAGGGTCAGGAGCTCACAGTCTTTTCTCTGTTGCTTAGCAAGTTTCAGAATAAAGCCTGAACTACACAAGCGTCTGTCTCAAGACAAAAATATGTAGAAAAGAGGGTTGTGGGCTCGGGGCAATCACTCAGCAGGATGCTTGCCTTCCATGCATAAAGGCCTTGGTTCCATTGGAGGGTTTGAGCAGGAAGTACATAAACCAATTTCTGTTTCTAAAGGCTCGGTGTTACCATATTTGGATAACAAAGTAGAAGGGTGCAGGTAGAAACAGGTTGCTTAGGACCTCTGTCAGGAATCGAAGTAGGACTATGGGCTCTTGAAATTCTTTAGGTTTTTAGAATATGGAGCCAGTAGACTAGATTGTGAGTTTGAAGACGAGAGAGGAGTGAGGTGGGCATTGTAGTTTTAGCCTAGGTGAGTGTAAGTATTTCCTAGCTTGAAAAGGCACAGAGCAGATCTGGGGTCCATCACGTGGGCTATATCAGCCTGGAGATTCTTTGAGACCAGAGACAGTTTTGGAGAAAAGCATGTGGGTGGCAGACAGAAAGAAAAAAAGAAGTCAAAGGTGGCTTGGGTTTTGAGGTTGAGGACATGGAACCTTCAGAAATAGCAACAGGGAAGTGAAAAGATCCCCTGTGTCAACTGCGTGACTCCTGTCCCTCAGGGAATGCCCAGAACACCCTGGCTCAGCCCACCGTGTGGCTCACGATCGTGCTCACCACAGCCGTCTGCATCATGCCCGTGGTAGCCTTCCGCTTCCTCAGACTTAGCCTGAAGCCGGATCTCTCCGACACGGTGAGAAGCCAGGCAAAGCTGGCGGTAGGCCTTGGGGGGCAGCTGCGATGGGGCAGGAAGAGCCTCTTTTGCTTGGGTGCTATAGAGCTCTGTCTGGGCTGCAGAACCCTGGGGGCTCACGCCGCACATGGCTACGGAAGTTCCTGTGCTGATCTGCTGTGGTTCTGCGCCATGGCCGTGCGAGAGGACACTGAAGGGCTCCCCTTCCCTGTGCCCTCCTCAGGTCCGCTACACCCAGCTGGTAAGGAAGAAGCAGAAGGCACAGCACCGCTGCATGCGGCGAGTGGGCCGCACTGGCTCCCGGCGCTCCGGCTATGCCTTCTCTCACCAGGAAGGTTTCGGAGAACTCATTATGTCTGGCAAGAACATGCGGCTCAGCTCCCTGGCCCTGTCCAGCTTTAGCACACGCTCCAGCTCCAGCTGGATTGAGAGCCTGCGCAGGAAGAAAAGTGATAGTGCCAACAGCCCCAGCAGTGCGGCTGAGAAGCCGCTCAAGGGCTGAAGACCTGGGACCGGCTGTGCCAGGGACCAGAGCTCATAGGGCCGCTGTCTGCAAACTGCTGGTCCTCCCTTCATGCAGCCTGCCTCCTCTGCCTGGTGGACTGCCCTCTGGGTCTCGCCAGTTTGTAGGAGTGAAGGGAGTGGGCCCCAGGGGCAGAGCAGGGGTTCGGGCCTTGGATAGGGGCCGCAGTGAGGGACCAGATGTGGAACCAAAAAACATGAAAAAAACCCTATAAGGTTAGGTCCACCCCTGTCCTACTTGGAACCCACAGGGAGACTATAATCTCCATATTTTTTTACTCCTGTTCTCCAGAGGCCCTTGTGCCCCTGTTCCTGAATTACACAAGAATGTATCATGCTGGGAAGCCAGAGTCCCTCACATCATCGTATGTCCTCTTGGTTTATGTTTGTGTTGTTCGGCTCTGTCTTTTTTTATTTGGTAAGTGGAGGAGGCCTTTGTGTGACTTCATGTTGTGGTTAGTGTCTTAACTGTCTTGGGAAGAGGGGGCTGGCACACACTGGGATGCCCTACCTGGTGGAGTGGCTGGGGAGGGGCCACGTTTCGTGGGTCACCTTTAGGGTGCTAGTGTCCTTATGGGGTACAGGAGCCACCAGATAGGGAAGGACTGTCAGTGGGAGGCTGCTGAGAGAGCGGGAAGGAAGAATGGTCCTGGCTCCTTCCTCACCTGTGCTGTGGCCTCTCCAGGGCACACATACGGGTTCTTGGATTTCCTAAGTCCTGCTGGTGTTGGGCTAGAGCCCAGATAGTGGCCCCATGGTTCTCAGTGAGCTAAAGCTCAGTATAAAGTGTAGTGCTGGGACAGGGAAAGCCGATGATTCCTCAGCGCACTTGCTTCCAGCCTCCCTCTCTCCCTCCCTCCTTAGCCGGTGCTTTTTCTGCCTACCCTGAGGTGGGGCTGAAAGGGAAGCTGGCCGCAGCTGCTTTGACCCAGTAACCTAGGACCCTGTCCTCTGGCTCTGCTGTGGGGGTGTGTGGGGAAACCTGTGCAGCCGGGGAACTGCTGGCTCCATCTGTACCCTCTTCACACCCGGCTCCTGAAGTCAGGTACTTCTTGAGTTGCTGCCTTGCCAACTTCCAAAATAATCCTTTCCCTTTGTTTGCTAGCAGCAGAGTAAGGGGTGGGGAGTGGTGTGGAGCTGGAGGTCAGGGCACAGGAATCTAAATGTTCCATGTAGGAGTCCCGAAGGAGCCAGAGGTCAGCTGCTGTGAAGCAGGGCTGCCAGTGTGGGGAGTAGGAAGGGGAAGACGTGATGGGGAAATCCCTTTTGGCCACACAGTTTACAAGCCCAGTGTCATGTCTGTTTGTGTGTCTCTTAGGAGGAAAGTGATTTTTATACCAAAGAGGAAATGATTTTTTTCGTATTTGGTTTGTCTATATTATATAAATACATATTATATATATATATGTATATATATATATAGCTATATATTATTTTTTTTGGTTCTCTCTCATTTTTTTTAGGGAGGGAGGAAAGTACCACATTGCATTAAGCTGTAATTAAGGAACATTCTGTATAATTTATGACGTTTATATAATTGCAAAAATTATATCATTTTATGGATATAAAAATGCCTTTTTATAAAATTCCAATTTCTGAGAGGTGGGTAATTTGTCTCTTTTTTTTTTTATATTTAAACAAGATCAAGGGTAAAAGCACCAGCAGAAAACCTCCAGTGGGGTTTTGTGGGTGGGTCTGGTGGAGGCTGAGCCTGCGGGAGCAGCTCCACACACTCCCGTGGCTTCAGCTTCAGCAGGACCGTGGGTGGTGCCAGGACAGCGCACGTGGACCTTGTGTTTAGTTAGTGCCTATGTGATGCTTACTTAGGACCTTGACTTACTGTTGTTTTCATTGTTTTAAAGATTTATTTATTTATTATCTGTACAGCTTTCTGCCTACATGTGTTGTCTGTGCACCAGAAGACAGCACCAGATCTCACTATAGATGGTTGTGAGCCACCATGTGGTTGCTGGGAATTGAACTCAGGACCTTTGGAAGAGCAGCCAGTGCTCTTAACCTCTGAGCCACCTCTCCAGGCCGACTTACTGTTGTTTTAAATGTAGGCCAACATATTCTGGGTACGTGCCAGATGCCCATGCTGATGAGTGCGTGTGGGAAAATACCTACTCGGCATTATGAAGCTTTATTTCTCCACTACTGAGGATGAATGACCCTAGGGTCTCAGCACAGAGGGCAAATGCTCATTTATTTTATTTACTTTTATGAGAGGTCTAAACATTTTATGATCATGTACACATACCCACATGAGTGCAGGGGTCCGAAGGGCACCTTGGATCTGTGGGGCTGGAGTTGAGGTGGTTGTGAGCTGTCCAGCATGGGTGCAGGGAAGTGAGGTCATGACCTCTGGGAGAGCAGCAGTGGTGCTGTGAACCACTGAGCCGTCTCTCCAGCCTCTGACTCTTGGTTCTCTCTGCCCGCCCGGAGGCACGGTGAAGGTGACGTAGCTGTCTTCTTCAAGGCCATCCTTGTCTGCCCCTCTTGGCACTTTGGCCAGGTATGAGTTTCTGTGTTAACCACCACCTTTAAAAAACAAAAGCAACAGGATCTCACGTACCCTAGGCTGGCCTCCAGCTCACCTCACAGCTACAGGTGATGTTGAACTTGGTCTTGCCTCTCCTTCCCCAGTCCTAAAACATAGACCACATCACTATGACAAGTTAATGTGTGGGGAATTGAACCCAGGGCTTGGTGCGTGCTAGGCAAGACTCGACTGAGCTGCATCTGCGTCCTCCAGCCTTTCTTTTAATTTTTAAGACCTTTTTATTTTGAGATAGATGGAAATTCACCGAGTTGCCGAGATAGCTCTTAGACCTGCTCTGCAGTTCGTGTCAGTCTTGAGCGGTCGCTCCCCCTGCCTCGGCCTCTGAGTAGCTGGGATGGTGGCCTTCACTGCCATGTTCTCAAGATTTTTATTTTTTAATTTTTAAAAAAGATTTTGTTTTGTATTTTTTAATTAAATTTTTATTTTTTTAAATATTAATTACAGTTTATTAACTCTGTATCCCAGCTGTATCCGGCTCCCTCATTCCTTCCCACTCTCACTCTCCCTCCCTCATCTCCTCCCTGCCCCTTTCCAAGTCCATCGATGGGGGGAACCTCCTCCTCCCCTTCCGTCTGACCCTCGCTTATCAGGTTTCTTCAGGCCTGGCTGCAAAGTCCTCCTCTGTGGCCGAGCAGGGCTGCTCCTCCCTCGAGGGGGGGGGGGTGGTCAAAGAGCCAGCCATTGAGTTCATGTCAGAAATAGTCCCTGTTCCCCTTACTAAGGTACCCACTTGGACACTGAGCTACCATGGGCTACATCCAAGCAGGGGTTCTAGGTTATATCCATACATGGTCCTTGGTTGGAGATACAGTCTCATAAAAGACCCCTGTGCCCAGATATATTTGGTCCTTGTGGCACTCCTGTCCTCTCCAGGTCATACCAACTCCTCCTTTCATATTATTCCCTGTACTCTGCTGAAAGTTTGGTTATGAGTCAGTATCTGCTTTGATACTAAAGAAGTTAAAAAGCAATAAATCAAGCAATCCAGTTAAAAAATGGGGTACAGAGCTAAACAGAATTTTCTGTAGAAGAATATAGAATGGCAGAGAAACACTTAAAGAGATGCTCATCATCCTTAGCCATCAGAGAGATGCAAATCAAAATGACCCTGAGATTTCACCTTACACCCATCAGAATGGCTAAGATCAAAAACTCAAGTGACAACACATGCTGGAGAGGTTGTGGAGAAAGGGAACCCTCCTCCATTGCTGGTGGGAATGTAAACTGGTACAATCACTTTGGAAATCAATCTGGCACTTTCTCAGACAATTAAGAATAGCGCTTCCTCAAGATCCAGCTATACCACTCCTAGGCATATATCCAAAAGATGCTCAAGTACACAGCAAGGACATTTGCTCAACCATGTTTGTTTTGTATTTTTTTTATTCTTTTTTTTAATTTTATTTTTCTTATTAGTTACATTTTGTCAACTCTGTGTCCCAGCTGTATCCCGCTCCCTCATTCCCTCCCCAACCCCACATTGTTTTGTATTTTTAAAACGGTAACAGTGTTCTGCCTGCACATACACCTGCAGGCCAGAAGAGGGCACCAGATCTCATTATAGATGGTTGTGAGCCATCATGTGGTTTCTGGGAATTGAACTCAGGATCTTTGGAAGTGCAGCCAAGTGCTCTTAACCTCTGTGCCATCTTACTAGCACCCAAGGTTTTTATTTTTTAATCTCCCCCTCCTTCAGTTTCTTTTCCTCTGAGAGATCATCATAGCCTCACAGCTTCCTGGCTTCCAAGCATTGTAGACTATGATGTAAGACTGAGGTAGTAGTAGGCAGGTGCTGGGCACCCTGACCTGCCTCAGGGCTGAGCCCAAGCCTGTGCAAATTTTATCTGTGCCCTGAGGCAATGCTTCCTTTCCTCCTCCTGCTTCTCTTCCTCAGGAGTTCCAAGCAAATGTTCGCTCAGAGGGAAGACATGAAGAGTATCCTTCTCCCTCAAGAAGAGAAAGAAAAGCTGAGGCAGGAGGAGTGCCTTGAGTTTGAGACCACTTTGGCAATACAGAGAGATGCTAAAGCGGACGTGGTGGCACATATCTATAATCCCAGCACTCTGGGAGGCAGAGTCAGGTGTATCTCTGTGAGTTCAAGGCCAGCCTGGTCTACAAAGTGAGTCCAGGACAGCCAAGGCTGCACAGAGAAACCCTGTCTTAAAAAAACCCAAAACAACAACAACAAAATACTGTGGCCCTCATGCTTGCAGAACACCTGGCAAGGCCCCCTCCCCCTCTATTTTGGCAGGATCTTGGCTGGTCTTGACCTCATGGGCTTAGTATTCCTCCTCCTTCAGCTTTGGTGTGTCAGCCATTCTTTAACTGCCACACTTAGCAATTTACTTCTTTCCTCAGAGTCCTTCCAGCTTCTCATCCGTCTTCCAAGCTGGGATTATGTGGTGTGAAAGTACTGCATTGCTGAGGGCAGAGGAGGCCCAGCCCAGCTGTGTTCCTGTGCCGGGCTCCCCTCAGCTGGCTTTCGGCACAGTGGCATTCATTCTCCTTTCTCCCCATTCCCCCCTCAGTCCTTGCTCCATTCTGTCTCCTACTTTGCAGAAATAATTGTTACAGTTTCTACACCACTATCTCAGTGATAAGGACCAACTAACATTCTGTCCCCAAAGATGGAGCTACTAATTGAATGTGTGCTGCTTATATGTTTTTGTTAGCTTGATACCTCAGCTGAGAAAATGCCTCTATCAGATAGATTGGCCCATAGGCAAGCCTGTGGGATCTCTCTCTCTCTTTTTAGTGATTTGGGAGGGTCTGGACCACAGTGGACAGTGGCCACTCCTGGGCAGATGGTCTTGGGCTGTGTAAAAAAAGCAGACTGAGCAAGGAATGGGAAGCAAGCCAACAAGCAGTGTTCCTCTAGTCTCTGCTCTAGTTCCCACCTTGAGTTCCTCTCCTGACTTCCCTCTATGACCAACTGTGAGCCAAATAAACCTTTTTCCCCCCTCAGGTTGCTTTTTTCTCTCTCCCTCTTTTCTTCTCCCTCTCCCTATCCTTCTCTATCTCTGTCTCTCTCAAAGACAGGGTTTCTCTGTAGCCATGGCTGTCCAGGACAGAGATCCTGGAGCCTCTGCTGAAGTGGAGTGCTGGGATCAAAGGAGCAAGCCACCACTGCCCAGCAACAGACAACAGAATTCTCAAAACCAGGTGTGGTGGCTCTACCTGCAGTCCCAGCACTCAGGAGGTTGAGCCAGGAGGAGCACTCTGAGTTTAAGGACAGCTTGGGCTTTATATAGTGAGACCTTGTCTTAGATTAACAAACATTACTAAAGGGTCAGAAGGACTTGGTATACCACCTTTTCACCTTTTGCAAGAGAACAGACTAGAACACCCAGGCTAGCCAGGCAGGCACCCACTGTTGCTATCAGGTATGGCACAGGGAGGGGAGCCCAGAGGAAGAATCAGGATGGTAGATCTTGCTCTTCACCTTAGAGGGAGCTAGGAATCAGGAAGCTCCTGTGTCGGCCACTGGAGCTCTGGGGGAAGAGAGATGCAGAATTCTCCCTCATCTCTGCAAACTACATGTGCATTTCTGCCATCATGTGGCAGAGTTTTCAGATCTGTACCAGAAGCTGAGGTGAGGGAGACTGGCTCTGCCCAGCAATAGAGGAAGGGTCCTGTACTTGACTCAGGAGAGCCTTGGCTGACCTACCTCTCTTTGAGACTATGTCCTAGCCCCTGATCTCTGTGAGGACGTGGACATGTCTGACCCTCCCAAGCTTCCTGCAAGCTCTCCAGTTCACAGAATTGCCAGGAGCTGCCCTGCCCCGCCCCCAGCTGGGGTGGGCTGAGAAAGCCTGTTGCCACTGGGATGTAGCGCACTGGGCTGGTTTATATCAGGTACTGGGTTTGATCCTCATACATAAAACAACAGCAAAAAACATGGGTGTTTCTTCTGTAAAAAGGGTGTTGGTGGGGCATGGTCAGTTTCTAACTCCAAGAGTTAGGAACTTGAGGGAGAAGGGTCAGAAGTTCAAGGCCAGCCTCCTCTACTATGTAGTGATTGAGGAGTTCAAGGTCAGCATGTTTACATAAGGATCTGTCTCAAAACAGAATGAAACCCACAAACAAAACAAAATGTGTGTGTGTTTAAGAAAGAACTGGAGCTTTTTGCTCCAGTTGTCCTCATTTGTAGTGTAGCTCATCAGTAGACCTAGATTGAGCGGGGTCCTGGGTTTTATCCCCAATACCGCAAATACCAACAAAAATGTTTGTGGACAGAGAACAAGAGTTTCCCTTGGGTTAGAAGACCTGAGGTTTGCAGGCAGGATGAGGCAACCCAGTGGAGGAAAAGGGTCCCCAGAGCAGGCAGAAGAGTAAAGGATACTCCCACAATTAAGAGTCCTCCCCAAATGCAAAGCTAACAACCACAGCATATATGCGGGAGACTTGCGGGGGACCAGCCTCAGGCAATTGTGGGTCTCCAGATTGGGAGGACTGGATTGGCCTGGGAGAAAAATCACACATTGGGGCAGGTCCATGCTGACATGACTCATTTCAAGAGACTGTTCCTGGGCGTCCATCTCTCTGCTGTCTGCTCATGCTCTCTTTGCTCTGCTCTGGAGCAGAATCAATCCCAGTTTCTTACTGTTAAATCATTTCCTTATATATTTTTTTCTACATGATCAGAAACCTTTTTGTCTTTCCCCATAATATTGGCTTTTCTCCAAGGACCCAGAGATGAGGGTAAACACAAAATAGCAAGCTGTGCTCTACCTACACGGTACAGTAACTGTACCCCAAAACTCACAGAACAGAATATAGCAAGCTGTGCTCTACAGACATGGTACAGCGATCACACTGCAAGCAAGCAAGCGTATTTAATCATTAACTCAGTGCTCTTCTCAGACAAACCTCACATCGTAGGTCATCTGGGCAAGCTCTTGCAGTTACGATAAGTGGCATAAGAACAAAGAGGTGCTAAACAAACTGGACTGTTAATTCTCCACTGCTGTTTGTAGCTGAGCAAGTTCTTGCTGAGCTCTTTCTAAACATCTTTTGTAACAGGAGTGATCATTCAGAGGGTTTCTAGCCCCTTCCTCATAAACTGTGCAAAGCTCCTGTAATTTCTCTGTCCTATCCCAAGGAGGCATGTCCATGTGACCAGGTCTTTCTAGAAAAGGTAGTTAGTATGAATCCAGTAGCTTCTCTAGGGTCTAATTCCTTTCGACTGCAGCATTCTGTGGGCCGAGTGTGGAAATTCAAACAATTCCTGATATCGTTTGATATCTATGAGCTGACTAAAGTTTTTCAGAGAACAATTAGCATAAAAGGCCTCTATGGATTCAATTTCTTGTTCAGATAATTCAGGGTCCACCGCCTTTACAGCCAGGAGGAATGCTTCCTCCACAGTGGTTGTTTCTGAGCCATTTTCTTCAACCCCAGTCCTCCTAGAAATCTTAACAGTTGCATTGACTAGGACTGAGTTAGAGGAAAACGATGGAGTCACAGTAAGAAACAAAGCAAGCAGGCATCTAGGAAAAAGCCGCAGTATTTGTGGACTGGTAAGCCAGAGATGTTTTCTCCAGGGTGACAGTGTGCCAGCAGCAGAACTGTGTCAGGCCGCTGCTTCCACAACCATGTTGTTCCTGACAGGGGACCTAGCACTAGCATGCAGGCTCCGAGACTGCCACTTGAGTCTCTGTGAGGCCTGCTTTGCTGATTCTGAGGGCTATACTCTCCAGCTGCCCCTACCCCTCTAGCTTCCATAATTCCTCCTCCCCATCTTCTGTGTTCTTCCCTGACTTCTGAGGGGAGGCACCTGTTGGAGAGCGCCAACCTGGGCTCTTTCTCCCACTAATGTCTCTGCACCCACTCCCATCAGCCTCCCACCATCTGCCACGGGGGCAGGCCTGGGAAGTTTGAGCATTTTAGGAAAGACCTCTCTTTTGTCTCCCAGGCCTCAGGAAGACAGAGATAAGGGGTGAACACGCTAGGTTTACTCAGTATCCCCGCAGGAGTTGAGATTAGGATCAGAAGGTGAGGTGTGGCTGCTGGTGGAAGGAACAGACCTGTCCCTCCACCCGACAGGCTGTAGGGCTGTGGGCATCCCCTAGGCATGCTGTGGGCTGCTGGTGGCGCAGGAAGAAGTGGGCATCTGGTTGTCCATCTGCAGGGTGGGAGGTCACAGCCTGGCTTCCCCAGGCCTAAGTGGGGCATCTCTACTTTGATTCCCGCACTCTTCCCATCCTTCCCCACATGTGGCACTGTGAGGCAACCTGCTCCTGCACAGTCTCACACTAGTTCAGAGGTTCACATCAGCAGCCCTCACAAATAGCTGTGTCTGACTCCTATTGTTGCTAGGTATACTGGCCGCAGAGGCTCTGAGAGTGGGCACAGGTTATCTAGGCACAGAATCTCAGAGTCTAGACCTGTGCCTTCTGTGGACCTCCATGATATTGTAAATGATTCGTTTCCCCCATGCTCTGTCAACCCAACGGGTTAGATTTCTCAAAGAACAAAGCCCTTTCCAGCTGGGGAAGAGGTGAGGATATGTCCACATCCCACACAGGATAAGGAGGCCTGTCTGAGATCTGCACTACAGCTCAGTTCCCATTTGTTTGAATTTTAAATCAATGGTCCAGTTACATATACTCTGTTTTAAGTTTCTTTTTCCAATGGTCCCTTTGGGAATTTTGAAATACCCAAACAGACATGATAAGTTCCTTTAACTGTGATCCTAGTTTGGAGTTTTATTGACTTATACCTCCTTTTACAGGGGTGGCAGCAAAATTCCACTCAGGGATGGTGTGATGGCTATTTTTTGGTTGTCAGCTTGAATACATCTGGAATTAACTTGAATCCAAGAGGCTGGTACACCTCTTACAAAGAGGGATTTCCTTCCTCCCTTTCTTCCTTCCTCCCTCCCTCCCCCTCCCTTTCTTTCTTTTGCTTTGCTTTATAGAAAAATGTGTTGCAACATTCCAATCGCGCATTATGGGTTTTTTTTCCAAAACCTTTCTCTGCACCTTTCTCTGATCTTTTTGCTTGGATGCCAAAGAGCTGGGCATTGGCCCAGGCCATGCGAAGACAGGCAAAAGCCTTGAAGTTATTCTCTTCTTCTGTGGTGACTCTGGCTCTCTCCTTTTTGTGGACATTCCAGATGGGCATCACAGGTCCCATTAGCGGGGTGGGCGAGTTAAGCCCTTCAGCAGAACTATCTCCCTTCTTTGGAGCGGAAGTCTTCTGGGGAAAAGTATGAGCTTGGAGCGGTGCTCCTTGCAGCACTGAACACTGACCTGTAGTGACTCAGTAGATTTGTTTCGCCTCGTAGGGTCCACAGAGATGCCGATGGTGCGAGCCATTTTCTTACAGATACCAGACACACGGAATCCTTCCACCCACGCTGGAGCCCCTGCCAGCTCGGACCTCAGAGTGGTGTCTACCTGCAGTGCACCTCGCTATAGGCCTGATGGGACCAGATGAGGGGCAGTGTGGCGCCTGCCGAGCCTTGTGTAGGCGGATCTTGAGTGCAGGCTGGTTGAACGGCCACTGAAAATCCTTCCGGAAGCGGGGCTTCAGGATCAAGCCGTCCCGGCTGGGCGCCCTGGCTGCCTCCTGTGCAGGAAACAGCCATGATTTTTTTTTTTCTTAATTAATTAAATCATTTGAATTAGCAAGACTCACTATATTTTTGAAAAGATCTATTTATTATGTATACAGTGTGCCTGCAGAAGAGGGTACCAGATCTCACTATAGATGGTGCAGGTCACCACGTGGTTGCTGGAAACTGAACTCGGGACCTTTGGAAAAGCATCCAGGGCTCTTAACCTCTGAGCCATCTCTCCGGCCCGACTCACTCTTTTTTGTATGTAAATCAAGCCAAAGCTGCCCTGATCTTGCTTTTTCTCCCAACAGGAAGAGACAGACAGGATGTAGGATGGCTCAGCAGCACCTTCATGCTTAGGGGATGGGTGGTGGGCAGTGCGGGTGCATGTCTGACAGAGCAAGCTCCCACAGGTCAGCGGGTATGGACCATCATTTCACACCCAGGCCAGTACGCCAGAGGATGCCCATCTCCGTGAGCTTTAGTGTGTGGGCCTCTCTGCAGGCGTGTTCTTAGAAGTGGAACAGCACCTGGCCTCATCCTGCGTACCCAGGACAGGCACAGTGGTGGCCGGAGTGGGAATACACTAACTATTTATTATATATATATATATTTTTATGTATATAGTGTTCTGTCTGCTCCTAACCTCTGCTCCATCTCTTCAGCCTCCGGATAGACCCATTTTAACCTGGATCTTTTGAGATAGGAAGGTTTACCTTTAACCTGGGCCACATCTGCTGGTGACAGCCTATACAAAAGACAGGACAGGAGGAAGCTTTGGCTCTCTGCCTGCTTGTTCTCAATCTTACAGGCAAGTCCATTTCATCACTGGCATCAGAGCCTGCTTCTTCAGGATTCTGGCTTATACCACGGACTGGATTCTTAGGCTTTTTCTGTTAGTAGACAGCCATTGTTGGACTAGCTGGACTGCAACCCGCAAGCCATTCCAGTAAATTCCTGGGCTGGAGCGATGGCTCAGCCGTTAAAGGCTGGGCTCCTAACCAAATGTGTATACGTATATATGTAAATTCCCTTTCTATAGCTCTCTATAGATCCATTCTATCAGTTCTCTTCTAGAGCTGTCTCAGTAGCCCAATAATTCTTCATTCTTGGAATTTCCCGTCTGGTACTTTTTCCAGGCAACAGAAGCTGCAGGAAGGGAAGCTGTGCATGGCAAGAGTCCCCTTACCTTGAAATACCTATAGTGGTTTGCTTTGTTTTATTGTGGTTCTGGGGACTGAACCCAGGCCTCTCCCGGGTCAGGTGAGTTACCACTGAACATTTCCCCCAGTGCTGGGTCTGTTTTTCGTTGCTTCGTGTGTGATGACTCAGATGGGTGGTGACCAAATGCTGTACTGAAAAGGATGTAATATTTTTCAACACTTCCAGATTTTTTTTTTTGTTGCTGCTTCTGGTCAGAATCTTTCTCTGCTTTTTCCACCCAGTCCTGCAGATGGAAATGTACCTTTAAAGCTGTCCCTGTGCCACCTCCATGCAGAACCTGCCACGTCAAGCTGAAAAGGAATCCTGAAAAGCTAAAACTCTTGCAATGGCCTCTTTGTTCCCACCTCTATTTCTGCCTGCCTGCTTTGGTCAAGGTTCTGCAGAGAATCTCTCTCTTTCTCTCTCTCTGTCTCTCACACACACATACTCCCTCAAGTGCACAATAAATTGGCTTCTCTGACTTCAGAGCTAAACCTGGGTACCTTTAGTGTGAGTCAGCATAGACAACACATGAGCACATGACACAGGGAGTCATTTCAGGCAGGTCCAGAGACCCGAGTCATGAAAGCAGACAGTCCCAGTCTGAGGACCAGCAGGCTTGACACCCTGAAATTGCTCTTGGGTCATTTCAAGGCAGTCACGGGTGGAGGAAGCCTTTGTCTCAGCGCTAAGGTGCCCAGGCAGGAACAATTCTTTTCTCCTTGGGGTGGGGGTTCAGCTTCCTGCCTGCAGTCTCACAGACGCTCAGACCTTTCATGGGCTGGATGAGCTACATCCACAGCAGGGAGACCCGCTTCACACCTGCTAACTTACACACGCACCCCAAACACCCCACAGAAGCCCAGCCTCTGGTCTGGGCGCCGAAGGGCCTGCTGAGGTAGACATGCTCTGTGCACAGCAGGATCTGGGAGCCCTTGTGCAACTTTCCCTTGACTCTTTCCAGCTGGCTTCTGCTTAAGTGCCATCGGTGGAAGTCATGCCAGAGGCTGGATGGAGATCCGGAGGAGGACAGTGTGCTCTTCTCTTCTTTGCCTCATGGTGTGCCTGAGCTGGGGAAAGCGTCAGGGGTGGTAAGAGTGACAGGCGAGCGTGTTCTCAGCACAGGTGCAGCAGGGGAAATGGCCTTTGCCATCCAGCATCACAGTGATTGTGTGGAGCCTAGGCCTGAAGGACGCAACACTGGCAGACATTTTGGGTCCTGTGTCTCTGCAACGAGAGCAGGAATGCAAGGTGACAGCCCATGAGTGCATCAGAACTAGCAACAGTGGAGGCCCCAGAAGCTTTGATGGTGCAAGCTTCATTGGCCTTGGCGAGCACCGTTTCCTCTTCATCTCTATAGTCCTTATGGTAACACTGGGACTTCATTATAACTGTCCTTCTTAAAATGGGGGCATAGGTACCAAGACCTCATAGATGCCCAAAACTCATGTGTTTGAGTTCTTGGCTCATAGGGAGTGGCACTATTAGGAGGTGTGTTTTGCTGGAGTAGGTGTGGCCCTGTTGGAGAAAGTATGTCACTGTGGAGGAGGGTTTTGAGGTCTCATATGCTCAAGTCTGGCCAGTGGCACAAAGTAACCTTCTGCCTGTGGATCAAGATGTAGAACTCTTGGCTCTTCCAACACCGTTTCTGCTCGCAGCCATGCTTTCCACCATGATAATAATGGACCAAACCTCTGAAACTGTAAGCCAGCCCTTGTTGGCGTTACCTTTTATACTATTTTATTTTAGTTTCTTTTAAAAAAAGATTTACTTATTATTTATATAGTCTTATGCCTGCATCTATGCCCGCTTACCAGAAGAGGGCACTAGACATTTATTATAGATATTTATTATAGATGGCTGTGAGCCACCATGTGGTTGCTGGGAATTTATTATAGATGGCTGTGAGCCACCATGTGGTTGCTGGGAATTTGGACCTTTGGAAGAACAGCCAGTGCTCTTAACCTCTGAGCCATCTCTCTGCCCCCTTATTGGAGTTTCTTATGCCTGTTCCTCCCTATGATATCCCAATCCCTTCCAACACCCCAATACTGGGTAGGAGAGAAAGGAGGTTAATGGAGAGAGGGGGCAGAGTTCTCTTTAGCTACTTCCTGCTGGCTAGGGTCCTCAGGTTCCTTGGGGGAAGTCCAGTCTTCGTTTCAGGGTTTCTCCAAATTCTTCTCATTCAACTGTATCAACAGCAACCAGGGGCAGCAGGGGGAGCAGCAGCCAGCTTCTTCTTTCTCAAAGCTCTCTCTCTGGGCCCTGGCATTTATTCCCTCTCCAGAGTCCGCAGATTTAAACTATCTGCAGCTGGCAAAGGGTCCCTCTCAAAGAGCATTAGGAAAATAGTTTGATGCTATAGACAATCTGAATCAGTCCCATATTCTACACCTGGGATCAAAAAACAAAAACAAAAACAAAAACATCTTTCCATCCACAACAAGCCCCAGTGAAATGTTTTCCTTTATAAGAGTTGCCTTGGTCATGGTGTCTCTTCATAGCAAGAAGGCCCTAAAAAATGAGCCTTTACAGGTTTGAAAAAACTCCCAGAAGTCAGTTCTCTCCTTGTGGAGAACTCAGGTCATGGGGCTGGAGAGATGGCTCAGCAGTTAAGAGTACTGTCTGCTCTTCCAGAGGTCTTGAGTTCAACTCCCAGAAACCACATGGTGCCTCACAACCATCTGTAAGGGGATCTGATTCCCTCTTCTGGGTGTGTGTGAAGACAGATCACTCATATACTTCAGGTCATCAGGATGAGCCATCTAGCTAGGCCCAATGTGGCTTCTTTCAAAACTGTCTCATGACGTTGTACTTACTCATGTTCTTGTGAGTCTATCCCAGATGAGGAGATAAGGTGACTGGAGTGACAGAGCCCCAAGGGCTCTGTTTGAGGTCTGTTGAGGCCTCAGATTTGAGGTCTGGGCTCTCTGAATGTCTGTTGCAGAGTGCATTGCACACAGCTGGGATGCACTGTACACACGGAAGACTCTCGTACGGAATGAGTGGCAAGGGATGGAGAGATCCATCTTATTTACTACTTAAGAATCATTTATCATCCAGGTGTGGTGGTGCACACCTTTAATTCCAGCACTTGGGAGGCAGGGGCAGATGGATCTCTATGAGTTCCAGGCCAGCCTGGAATATAAAGTGAGTCCAGGACAGACAAGGCTACACAGAGAAACCCTGTCTTGAGAAAGCAAAACAAAACCAACCAAGAGAGTAAGATCTGACATGACATGGTGACACGTTTCTAACTGCAGCATTTGGAGGTAGAGGCAGGGTGATCAGGAGTTCAAGACCATTCCAATGAAATGGAAGAATAAAGAAATTGCTTATTTCAAATACATTATTTGGGCAAATGACACACTATCATTTTAAAAATAGTAACAATTCAACATATATCAAATCTGGTTTTTGAATGTTTATCCAATGATTATGACCTATTTTCTTAAGAATAATTATATGAAAAATATTAGCTTTTTTTCTGTTTGTCTGCTTAGAGATATAAATGATTTTAGGCTGTGAGAATGTATTTACTGATACCTTTGACCTAGACAGAAACAATTCATGGTGGACAGCAGTATTTGGCTTCAGGTAGCAAACAAATCTGAACACATGCTCACTCCTACCCAAGGAAACACAGAAGCACACAAAACCACATCCCAGGGCAACATCTAGTTCCGAGGATTATAGCACATTAGGTGCCTTTGTGGTTGCTGTCACCAACACCTGACAAAAAGCACTCAGAAGAAAGAAGAGATTTTCTTTTTCTTTTTTCTTTCCTTTTTTGGCCTCCAATTTGAGGGTACAATCCCTCAGGATGGAGAAGGCATGGGGCAGGAGTGTGAGGTCACACTGTAACAACAGTCAGGAAGCAGAGAGAACAGCCAGGCAGGAAAGGATTTCTTAATTTTATTCACTCTGGGATTCCCATTTCATGGAATGATGTGGCCCACAATTAGGGTGGATTTTTCTTTCTAGAAATGCCCTGTTCTTACACACCAAGAGGTGTGTCTCCTAGGTCCTTCTAAATCCCGTCAAGCTGACAATCCAGATTAGCCATCCTTGGGGCTGGGATGAGCTTGGTAGAGTGTGTGCCCTCCCATACGGAAGGCAGAGGTGCCAGAGCCCGCCAGCAAAGTTGAACAGTACTGAGTGGGGAGTGAGGATTGAAAGAAATAAAACAAGACACAAGGAATCAGCTTGCGAGGACTGTCAGTAAAAACAGCAGCCATGAGTTTATTCCACAATTCATTTTTATAGGCAAAGCAAAACAAGTCACATCATGGAACTGCCAAACTTGTTTTCTTAAACCACTTCCCTGTAGCAGATATGGTCCAAGTGTCACACAAACAAGTTAAAGCAACTTGGAAAACATCCTGCTTATCTCTGTCTCAAGGGAAAGGCCAGGGTGAAAACCTGTTTTTTTGCTTAACAACACAGCAGCTTGACAAGCAAGCAGCTCTTCCCCACAGAGGCTTGAAGATCAGAAGTTCAAGGACATACTTATCCACATAGGGAGTTTGAACATGTTTGCTGAGGGATCAAGATTATATATGGTTAATTCGGCTTCCTTTCGAAACAGAGCCAAGAACGCCACATGTTCTGACCGATCTACTTGTATGTCCTTGTGGCCTGTGCTGGACACAGTGCCAGACATTTACAACGCCTGTGCAACCAAAGCCCTTTGCAAAAGCAGACACCACCTAGCATTCTTTCTCAATCATTAGGAAATCTGGAGCACTCTGTGAGAGAGTCAGACCCCCAAGGCAAAGGTAGCAGGTACAGAAGCTGTTAAAAAGAAAGCATTCAGTCGGTCCATTTGCCTTCAATGTTCCGTGTTCATCCTCTTGAAGGTTAGACTGGTTTCTGCAAGTTGTAAATTGAAAATCTAAGTAAAAGGAGGAAGAAAGAAATGACTTCTTGAAGATTCCCATGGTCCAATCTAGAACTCTATTCAATGAGTCAACATACAGTTACAAAAATTAAAAAAACATTTTTAGATCTATTTTATGTGTATGCGTTTTTTGCTTGCATGTATGTCTGTGCATTACATGCATGCAGTGCCCAAAGAGGACAGAAGAGGCCGTCAGATTCCCCTGGAGCTAGAGTGATGAATAGGTTGGAAGTCACCATTTGGGTGTTGGAAACTGAGTCTGGGCCCTCTGTAAGCTGGGCATGGTGGCAAACACCTTAGTCCTGGCACTCAGGAGGCAGAGGCAGGTGGATCTCTATGGGTCTGAGGCCACCCTGGTTTATGTGGTTGAGTTTGCAGGGTAGCCAGGGTGTTGGGAACAAACAAAAGAAATTTATTCTAAGTATTACCATTTCATTTTCAGACTCCATTTAATCATGGGAAGAAACTAAGTTCAAGGTCCCAGGCCTTGGGGGTGTTATGCCCAGATTCTAAGGTCCCCAAAGACCACCAGGAGCTGGACCATGTATGTGAGAGCAAAGAGCTTTATTCAGGCTTAAGCTTGGTCTCTCCACCATCAATGCAGAGAGGAGAGCCCTGAGCAGCTTCAGGGTTTTTATTGAGGTTTGAGCAAGAACCGGGAATAAGATACCTTCCCATTCTTGTGGTTATCCTCAGGCTGTTCCTTGGGTAGGGAATGTTATGATCTTGTTTCTGGAACTGCTAACATATGGCCTAATTCCTGGTGACTTTGCGGGGCAGGGGGAGGTCACTAGTTCCTAGTGTCTTTTGGGGCTTTCAGGCCTGTTTCTCTCAGGGGAGCTGGGGACTTCCCAACAGCCGAACAGCTTCTGTTGTAAAAGGAAAACAAAATCAACAACAACAAACCCCCACAGTTGTCTGAGTCCAGGCATCTCAGGGATAACCTGTAAGGAGACAGTTGTCTGAATCCAGCCATTTCAAAGACAACTTCTCCATCTTGCTGGCAGGATCAAACTAAGCTCATGTTGCCAGGCCCAGGAACCAGCTCCTTTCCTGATTGATGGAAACTCCCCTGCTCAAGCCCTTATGTCAAAATATGGCTGAACAAGGCTACAGCCCACCCCGTTCTCCCTCATTTTATGGTTTCATCCTTTAAATGTGCTGTTCAACGTCCTCCCAAGACTTCTGCAGCCCTGATCAATCAGTAGTGGCTTACAGTAAATTATTGTCATCTCCATTGACCTGGTGTTTGAGTTATTTAAGCAGAGCCCACAACAGGGCTATACAGGAAGACCTTGTCTCAAACAAAAACAGAACAAAAAAGCCAAGAGAAACAAGTGCTCTTAACCTCTGAGGCATTTCCCCAACTTCCACTCCTAAGCATTTTAAAATAGTTCTCTTTTTGTTTTTTTACCAGAAACTTCTATTTTATTATGAGAAAAAGTTTGTGACCTCAAATGAAAAGAATATAATTTTATTTTAATAACTGATCATTTAAAATATCTTTAAATTTTCATTCTTGCTTATTTAAAATTCATGTTCCTAAAAAAATCATAATTTGTGGGAGATTAAAATGAAATATAATTTCAAATGTTCTATTTATATCCGTCTTTTTCTGTGGGGAAATTTGGCATGAGTTCAAGTTAACTCAGAAGACTCTTTTTTTAATCCCAAAATAATATTTTTCGTTATTCCATTTTTACTACATTTCTTATATTTTTACAACAGTTTATATTTATCACTTTTTTCCAATTTTTAAAAATTTTTATTAATTACAGTTTATTCACTTTGTATCCCCTCCTGTACCTCCCTCCTCCCCTCCCAATTCCACCCTCCCTCTTCCCCACCCAAGATCATCCTGAGTGAGGTATCCCAGAAGCAGAAAGACATGCAGGGTATATACTCACTCATAAGTGGATACTAGACATATAATATAGGATGAACATACTAAAATCTCTACACCTAAGGGAGCTAATCAGGAGGGAGGACTCTGGCTAAGATGCTCAATCCCCATTCAGAAAGGCAAAGAGGATGGACATCGGAGGAGGGAGAAAACAGGGAACAGGACAGGAGCCTACCACAGAGGGCCTCTGAAAGGCTCTACCCTGCAGGGTATCGAGGCAGATGCTGAGACTCATGGCAAACTTGGGGCAGAGTGCAGGGAATCTTACGAAAGAAGTGGGAGATGGTAAGACCTGGAGAGGACAGGAGCTCCACAAGGACAGCGACAGATCCTAAAAATCTGGGCACAGGGGTCTTTTCTGAAACTGATAGGCCAGCCAAGGACCACTCATGGAGATGGCCTGGAACCCCTGCACAGAGGTAGCCTATGGCAGTTCAGTATCCAAGTGGCCTCCATAGTAATGGGGACAGGGACTGTCTCTGACAGGAACTGATTGGCCTGCTCTTTGATCACCTCCCCCCGAGGGGGAAGCAGCCCTACCAGCCCACAGAAGAAGACAATGCAGCCAGTCCTGATGGGTCCTGATAGACTAGGGTCAGAGGGAAGGGGAGGAGGAGCGCCTGCACACCAGAAGAGGGCACCAGATCTCACTATAGATGGTTGTGAGCCACCGTGTGGTTGCTGGGCATTGAACTCAGTACCTTCGGAAGAGCAGCCAGTGCTCTTTACCTCTGAGCCTTCTCTCCAGCCCTCTTAAATAGTTCTTGCAGAAGATTTCTAGTTAACAGTGAATCTTCTCCATCGCCAGTGATGCTGAACTCAAGATGTCAGTGTCTTCGTTTGTTTTCTATTTCCAATCTCTGAGAGTAGCTTTCCCTAGTTCTCGGCTATTGCAATATGGCTGTAGGCCACTGCTCCCCGGTCTCAGCTAAGAGCTGGCCTCTGAGATGGAGTGTCCAGTGACTGTTCCACAGGGGGGAGGTGCTAGCTTTGGTATGAACAATGGCTTCCCAACAGCTTCTGTGGGAGTCAGGCCTTGGTCTTGGTCATTTCTGTTACCACCTTCAAAAAGACTTATTGCCAAGTCAGAAGAGAAAACCAGAGTCAGGCTGTTCCAGCTGTGCAGCCTGTGCCTCGCAGACATCCCATTATCCCCTGGAGACCAGGCTGGAGAGCAGACAGCACCCAGCTGTGTGTGCCCTTGGTCTCACATCTATTGCAGCTCTCTGGGGATGGCTGCACTGAGAGCCAGGGTAGAGAAAGCAGGTGAGTTGGTCCAGCGGACAGGATAAGCAGAGACAATAATAAGCCAGGCCTTGGCAGTTGGCTTTGTCCTTGAGTGGCTGTCTGTGGGAACAGGGACTTTGAGAATTGCTCACTGGGACAGAAAAGACAGAGATGTGAGAAAATCCCTAGCTGGGATGGAGGATCTGAGTACTGTTGGCAATTTAACCCTTGCCTAGCCGCTGGAGAGTCCTTACCTGGCCCTGACCAAGAAGAGGGCAGGACTGACTGGGCTACAGGGAGTAGCAGCAGCACACCCTGGGCCCTGGAATCAGGAGGGTGGACAGGGCAAGAAGAGTGGGCCCACACGCTCATGTGGACTAGAAGTGAGGCACAACAATGGCCCCTAGTGTGTGATTTACAGGTTAAAAATGGCCTCTGGCCCCTGAGTGCTGGGGGTTGTGGGCAGGCCCATCTGACTTCTGTTCTGGCCTTCCATTTGTTAGTGGCTTCTTTCATTTAAGTTAATGTTTTCAAAATTCATTCATGGGGACTGGCACAGACAGCTGGCTGTGAGTAGCCATCTCCAGGCTCAGGGGCTTGATGACCTCTGCTGGTCTCTACAGGTTCTAGGCACACACTTGGTGCACAGACATACATGCTCCCATACACATAAGCAAATAAATAATGAAATGAAAAGAATCTTTCATGACTCAGTATTATCCTGCAGTGCACGTCTCCATGGGCTCCTGTTTTGAATGTTGTGAGCAAGACTGCTCTAGGCAATCTTGTGCAAGTTAGTGTGGATCTCTGTTTTCTTTCCTCCTGGGCATATACCTTGAGATGGACTTGCCTGGTCATATGGTGACTGACAGCACTTCCACTGTTTTCCAAAGTGGCACCATTTTGTATTTCCACCAGCGGTGGATAAGGCTTTCAGTTTCGAACTTTTATTAGTTGATTTTCTTTTTCTTCTTGGTGCTATGGAACCAGGGTCTTGTGGCAGCTAAGCACACGGTCTGACCCTGAGTCCTGTCCTCAGATCCTATGTGACCCTGCTTAGCGTCTTACCTGACTTTTTGATTCTAGCTGAGTGAAACATTTTTAAATCCTGCCACCCGTTACCGCAAAGTGAGAGAACTTACGCTCAGCAGGACCATTTTATGAGTTAGAAAAGTAGACAGTTTAAGAAAAACACTTCTGATAATGATTAATCCATTTTTAAATAATGGGTAATGTAAGTGACAAAGTTCTGTCTGTTTGACTTTGTGTTTTGGGGTTTTGGTGGGTGTTCTTGTTTTCGAAACTGGGTCTCGCTCTGCAGTCCTGGCGGCGTAGAACTGCTGCTGCCTGAGCATGGAAATAGAGGCTGTCATGCTCGGCTCCTTCGTTCCTCTGAAACTGTTTGGGAAGTGGAAACCGGAGACTCAAGAGCTCAGGGTCATTCTCAACCACAGAGTGAACTCAAGAATAACATGACATCTTATTTCAAAATTCATAAATAGATATTAGAAAACAGTTTTTTTCTGATTAAAAAAAAAAACAACACAAAACGCTGTGTACCTTCTTCTGCTCATTTCTGGGATGATGTTTTCATAAGTGCAGATTTCTCTTGGAACCAGGTGGCATTTATGGAACATTTGCTGGATTCCAGGACTGTGCTGCCTGGGCTTCAGGTAGGTTTGTTGTTTGTTGTTGTTTTTGTTTTTTTTTTGAGACAGGGTTTCTTTGTGCAGTCTTAGCTGTCCTGGAACTTGCTGGCCTTGAACTCAAAACTCAGAGATTTGCCTGCCTCTGCCTCCCTAGTGTTGGAATTAAAGGTGTGTGCCACCACCACCCTGCTGCTTCAGGTAGTTTTTTAATGACTCTCTTGTGGGGTCCCCTTAAATCCAACATAACTCAAACACCAGGTCAATGGAGATGACAATAATTTACTGTAACCAAGCCACTACTGATTGATCAGGGCTGCAGATCAGACTTGGGAGGACATTGAACAGCACATTTAAAGGATGAAACCATAAAGTGAGGGAGAACGGGGTGGGCTGTAGCCTTGTCCAGCCATATTTTGGCAGAAGGGCTTGAGCAGGGGAGTTTCCATCAATCAGGAAAGGAGCTGGTTCCTGGGCCTGGCAACATGAGCTTAGTTTGATGTTGCCAGAAAGATGGGGAAGTTGTTCCTGAGATGTCTGGACTCAGACAACTGTTTTGTTTTGTTTTTAAACAACAGAAGCTGTTCAACTATTGGAAAGTCCTCAGCTCCCATAGGGACTGGGACCTTGAACTTAGTTTCTTCCTATGATTAAATGGAGTCTGAAAAGGAAACGGTAGTACTTAGAATACATTTCTTAAATTTGTTCCCAACAACTCCTTACAAGAAGCCTAGGCAGGGAAGTAATCTTACTATCTCCCTTTGCAGACAGGAAAGTGAGGCTTAGTGAGTTTGTGAGGTATGCGAAGTCCTCAGCGGAGCAGGGCTGGAACTCAGTCAGGGCTCAGGCCCAGGCTACACAGGTACCAGGACTGCTGAGGAACCGCTGATGAGCAGCAACAGGACTGTGATTATTGTCTAGTCCTTATTCTCACAGGCCACAGTATAAGGCAGCCTCTCCTGGAAGGTACAGGAAGAACTCTCCAGGAGAAGATGGCAGTGAAGGAGGGAGCTGGGAACTCGGCTCTGGCACTGCCAACTGAGGCCGACAAAAACAAGCAGCCAGTGGAAGCGCCCAGTTCCTTGTCAACACATTTATTTTTGCAGTTGATGAAATGCACTGAAACTTAAGTTTGAACAGATTCCTCTGTATGAAAGAGTAGGTGGGGAAAACTTAACTCCTTTCAGTTAATGAACACACAGGGATTAGCACACATGAGCATTATCAACATTTTGTATTGAGTGAGTTTATTATTTTTTTAAGATTTATTTTTATCATTTTAATTATGTGTGTGTAGGTATATGAATGCAAATGACTCCAGGTTACTCCAGCCCTTGGTGCATTAAAGATGTGCACCAAGGGCTGGAGAGATGGCTCAGTGGTGAAGGGCACTGGAGCTTTTCTAGAGGACCTGGGTTCAATTCCTAGTACCCATATGAGAGCTCACTCCTGCATATAACTTCAGTTCCAGGGGATCTTACACCCTCACACTCACATAAATGCAAACACCAATCAACATAAAATAAAAATAAATAGATCATTAAAATTGTGCTAGGTGGCGGAGGTGCACACCTTTAATCCCAGCTCTGGGGAGGCAGAGATAGATCTCAGTGAGTTTGAGGCCAGTCTGGTCTGCAGAGTGAGTACCAGGACAATTAGGACTGCACAGAGAGACCTTGTCTCAAAGGAGAAATAGAAAACCAAACCAAACAAACAAAAACCCCAAAACATACAAAAAGCCAAACCAAAACTAAACAATGTGTACCACTATGCCCTGCTCAATATTTCCCTCTTTTAAAGATGAGGTGCCAAGAAGTTAAGTCATTTTTAAAGAAGCACTAGTAAGTGGCAGAGTTGAAATTTTAGCAAGGGTAGTCTGGTTACTAAGAATTATATTTTTTTATACTAAAAATTGTTCTCCCCTTGCCCCCCTTTTCATTTTTTTATAATTTTTTTTGAAACATGGTCTCATCTCACCCTGGCCTTGAAATCACTCTGTAGATGAAGACAGATCTTAGCATAACTGACTCCACAGTGGTACATTCAGGCTGTAAAACTCAGCACGTAGACAGCACCATCCAGCAAAACTAAAACAAAGACCTAATCCATCAAAGTTCCTATAGTTCTGGGAAAGTCTCTAAATGTACTGACCTTGCTTTTTAGCTTCTATGGTTCTGATTTTGGCTAACTGTTCTTGCTAAGGGAAGTATGTCAACCAAGAACATGGTTTTTGTGCTAAAGCCTTGCCCTGAGAAAGGCTCAGGATCCCAACACAATCAGTGTAGTTGCCACCAGCTAATAAAGACGCCTATCAGCTTAAATCTGTGTCCAAGCAGTCTTCTCTGGTGAGTACCCTACAACATTTGACTGTCCTACCTTTACTCCCAAGTGCTTCCAGTACACAAGTACAGCACTATTCTCTCTCTCTAATGTTTATTTTGAGGCAGTGTCTCCCTTCGTAGTCCTGGCTTGCCTCACATAGGCTTTATTTTTAGTTTATGTGTATGAGTGTTTGCCTGCATGTATGTTTGTGTACCACATGCATGCCTGATGCCCTCAGAGTCCTGGTTCCATTGGAGGTGGTTGGATCCCCTGGTGCTGGAGTTATAAGCAGCTGTGGGGCAAAGCCCATGCGAATGCTAGGAAACAAACTCTCAGCTCCTCTTCAAGAACTTACACAGTCTTAACTGCTGACTCATCTCTCTAGCCCTACACCTTATTTATTATTATTATTATTTTTTTTTGAAACGGTTTTTCTGTAGTCCTGGCTGTCCTGGAACTCATTCTGTAGACCAGCCTGGCTTTGAACTCAGTGATTGCCTTCTGAATGCTGGGATTAAAGGTGTGTGCCACCACCTCCCAGCTCACCTTATGTTTTGAGACACTGTCTGTCATTGAAGCCAGAGCTCACTGACTAGCAGGCTGTTTCTGCCTATCCAGGGCTAGGTTACAGGTGTGTAGGCAGGCTCTCACTGTGTAGCCAGAATGTAGCACTTTATGAGTTTGGGGCTCTAACTCTGGTCCTCAAGCTGGACAGGTAAGCACTTTAGTGCCAGAGCCAGCCCAGGACATCTACCTTTAATTTTAGTTGTGATGCTTCTCTGCAGATATAAAATTCTGATAGTCCAGGCAGTGAGACCCTGTCTCAAACAAACAAAATAAAATGATGAAAACATAACATTCTGGAAGCATGATAGGAGGGCCTTTATAGCAACATAACATTCCCTGGGGATTACGGGGCAGTGGGCCTTATAACTTCTTTTTGAGAACTTTTAACAGTCCCATCTCTGGGGTGGACAGTGCTGAGGACACAGCAAGCCTCTGTTGTGAGCTTGTGTCTCTGAGGTGGGCACTGAGCTGTGTTGGCGGGGTGCTGCGCAATGTTTGCCCATGTGCCCCCCTCCGAAGGAGAAGCCTCAGAGAAGCTGAGCCTCCTGTGCAGGGTGTGCTCCAAACTGCAGAGCCAGAGGCCAGGGGGCAGATCTGCCAGTCACCCTAACTTTACCTCTTCCTCAGAACCATGTGGTCCCTGCTACAGACCTGCAGCTGAGCAGAGAATACAGTGTTGCTTGTGGAGAGTAGGACCAGGCCTGGACTTCGGTGGGAGCTCTCAGCAGAGCTCAGACCCGGCCTGGAGGTGGGTCTTGGGAGGAGATTTATTTAAAAAACAAAAACCTGGTTGGGTAGGGTGTGGTGGTGTATTCTGGGGAAGTGGAGGCAGGAGGATCAAGAAAATCTCAAGGCCAGCCTTAGTGACAACAAAACAAAACAAAACAAAACAAAACAAAACAACAAAAAACTGTCCCCCAAACAAAGAAACAACAAAACAAAAAAAGCAAAGCACCTTCACGTAAAGCAACACCCTCACCTGCAACAGGGACGGCCAGGATCGCAGATCTGTTGTCCACACTGTTCGCCATCTTTAGCAAACAGCTCACCTCTGGAGGTCTCGTTTTCCTTGTCTAGAAAGCAAGAGAGGCAACGCCCATGACTACAAAATTCCCTTTGGGGTGGACTCAAAGCGATCTTATATCTTTTATTTTTGTTTTTTTTAAAGAGCTGTGCAGTTCTCCAGGGCCTGCTGTGATGGGTAGCCAGGTGTCCCGCAGTCAGTCCTGGGTCTACTGAGACCTTCCTCAGTGAGAGTCCAGAGCCAGACCTCAGAGTTGACAGCGGCTGTGGAGTCTTGACTAAATTACTTCACCCCTCTTGGCCTATCTGGGGTTGTGACAGTGCTTCCCAGCTCTCAGGGCTGAGGGCTTCAGAGGCCGTTGTGTTCTTGACGCCCTGGTTGAGATTCAAAGTCCTGTGTCTCTCTGCTGCAGTCATGGTGGCTTGTGTGAATTCCCTACACAGGGCTCTCTGGTCTCACCTGACACTCATTTCTGCTTCCAGGAGGCCAGATGTCTCCACTCCAGGGTTGAGATTTACCTGACGCACCACTGCACTGATGGGAGAGTCTCTTCCTGGGGTTGGCAGCCACCCAGGAGGAGCTGCTAACTCCTGGGACTGGCAGCAGGCATGTGTGATTCAGTGGGTAGGAGGCTGGGGGGTGTGGAGTTGTCAGCAAGGCTGACATGCTCAGGTCTGTCTTCTTCCTTCCTTATCAGTGTTTGTCATAACCTGGAATGTCAGCTCACAAACTGAACTTCCACTAAGTGCAGAGTTCAGGCAGCCTCGAAGGTAAAAGACTCTCAGGGCCCTGAGGAATCTCTTTTCTCACCTAAGACACAGATCTTCAGTCTTAGTTAGGCCCCACTCAATAGAAGGTTGCAAAGATGAGTTCTTCAGAGTGAAAGGGTGATAAAGTCTCAGGGGGTTTGGGAGGAGCACAGGGATTTGACGCTTGGGTTACCCTGTGAAAGGGCTTCTAAGAATCAAGGGAAGGGACCATTTGGTTTTCTGGAGAAGACAGCCAAGTCCACACTTGGCTTTTTTATTTTTACTTTTATTTTTGTTTTGAACTTGTCATGTAGATGAGGCTGGCCTCAAACTTGGATAGCTTGGCTTTTTCTTTTTTTTTTTTTAAATAGGGTTTTGCCCAGCTTGGCCTTGACCTTGCCATGTTTATTTATTTATTACTTAAACAGTGTTCTGCCTACATGCATGCCTGAACGCCAGAAGAGGGCACCAGATTATAGATGGTTGTAAGCCATCATATGGTTGCTGGAAATTGAACTCAGGACCTTTGGAAGATCAGCCAGTGCTCTTAACCTCTGAGCCATCTTAAGAGACATGCCACCCCCCCACCCCCGCCCCAGCCTCTTGAGTGCTAAGATTAGAAGCATCCAACACCTTGCCTGTCAGAAGCAGTGTGAAGGCTGAGTAGGGTGTAGGACGAAGTAAGGGAAGGCCTGGTTTGAACAAGGCATGGAGATGAGACACCATGAACATCGGAGAAACTTAAGTTCATGCAAGGCTTTGAAACAGGAAAGGGTGGAAAAGAAAAGATGGTCTACGTACCTTTGGATGACCTGGAACTCAAATATAGATCAGGCTGGCCTTGAACTCACAGAGATCTGCCTGCCTCTGCCTCCTAAGAGTTGGGATTAAAGGCAGACGCCATCATGCCTGGCCTTGAAACACAACACTAATAATTTGTATATCATAAAATCTTAATTTACAAATCAGTAAATAAGGTTCAGAGAGATTAAATATAACTTGCCCAAATGCTACAGCAAGCAAGCCATGGAATCTGGGATGGGGATTAGACCTGTCTGACTGTAGAACCCCCACCCAACCCCCCTGCCCACACCCCTTCCACCCCATCCAGGATCAAAGCTGGGGGAAGCCAGTTGGGTACAGTTTCGAGGCTGTGCCTGAGATGCCTGCTCTTGCCTTCAACATTCTTTATTAAACTCTATCTGAGCGGGCAGCCTGCTGCAGTCTTCCTGTTTCAGGCCGGCAGCTTGCCTCTCTGCAGTTATTTTCAGGTCTCCAAGCACCACAGAAAGGAAGAAGCCACCACAAGGGGAGTCTGCTGGAAATTAAGTAAGAGTTAGGAGATTCTCACTATTCTTGCCTCTCTCTCCCTGAGTGCTGGGATTATAGGCACACCCCATTTGAAATAGGAGAAAAGAAGAGCTTCTTTTCTTTTCTTTTCTTTTCTTTTCTTTTCTTTTCTTTTCTTTTTCTTCTCTTCTCTTCTCTTTTCCTTCCTTTCCTTCCTTCCTTTCTTTCTCTTTCTTTCTTTTCTTTCTTTTCTTTCTTTCTTTCTTTCTTTCTTTCTTTCTTTCTTTCTTTCTTTCTTTCTTTCTTTCTTTCTTTTCTTTTTTCTTTGACAGTGTCCCTCTATGTAGCAGGCCGTTCAGGCATTTGTTGTGTAGACCAGGTAGACCAGGCTGGCCTCAAACTCACAGATATCCACCTGCCTCTGCTTCCCAGGTGCCTGCGCCACTATAGAGAGAGGGGGGCAACCATGCCTTTCTTTCCCTGTCTATGGGCACGACTGAAGCAAGGGCCATTCAAACCAGTCCCCTTGTGGTGGGCACAGCTTAGTTTCTGCCATTGCTTATGGGCGGTTCACACGGGGAGAAATGGGTGCCTCGGTCCGAGGCCGCATGTTCAATGTTGTTGCCTAAATGAGGCCATGTCCTATTTAGAGGTTCAGCCAGAACACACCCGTTCCAGTTACCTCCTGGCTGCTAATCAGTCTGAAGCCCCAAAAGGGAAGAGCACGTTATAGCATGCAGGCCCAGGGCCCCTCCTCTAAATCTTTTTTTTTTTTTTTTTCCCCTCCTCTAAATCTTATTTTCAGTGTTTTTCCTTTCCTCCACATTTGCGTGTGAGGCCGCGCTGCAGCTTCAGGCTTTGTGGGGAACCTTGGTGTGTTCTGGTAAATGCCAAGTGTCTTTTCCTTTGCGTCCAGTCACAAGGGCAGTCAGGACCCGACTCCTCGTTGAGTACTTGGGGTCTGGGTACTTAGATGGCGTTCCCAGTAATCTTCATCATGAGTTTTAAAAAAAATCTCTAGGCGGGCACAGTGGCGCACGCTCATAATCCCAGAAGACCTCTGTGAATTCGAGGCCAGCCTGGTCTACAAAGCAAGTCCAGGACAGCCAAGGCTACACAGAGAAGCCCTGTGTCGTTCCAATTTTAGTATAGGTGCTGCAGAAGTGAGCACAAGAGAAACCCTGTCTCTCGAAAAACCAAAAAAAAAAAAAAAAAAAAAAAAAAAGAAACTTCTAACAGGTGGGAAAACTGGGACTCCCGGATTCGGAATAGCATCCACATCCCGGTGTTCCAGACCCCAAAAGCTCACTGTTTTTCGTTGCCTCTGCTGCAGCCTTCAAAGGGCCGCTGGGCTGGGAGGCCAAAGGAAGCCTTTTCCTCTGTCAGGTTTCGGATGCCTAAGTCTTCGCTCAGAGCAATTAAATCACAGCCTCTGGGGTCGACGCCGACACCGGCGTGCTTCCGGACTCTCCGGATGGTGTCTGTAAGGACCCGGGGTTCGCCCTGCGCTGTTCAGCAGCCAGAGCCGCTCGACCTCCCTCCGCGATCGCACTCAGGAAAGCAAAGGCCAAACCCAGCGCCCCTCCCCCGGCGGGGGCGGCGGTGGGGTCCTCCCCCTTCGTCCTGCATCGCGACTCCGGGAGGGGCCGGGGGGGGGTCCCCCGCGCCTCGGCCCAGGTGTGGCCAGGCTGCAGGAAGCCGCCCCTCCGGTGGCCCGCTGCGCTGCGCGGTTGCGCCATCCAGCTTTCGTAACCGCGAGCCGGGGCTGCCAAGAGGCGCTTCGGCCCCGGTTCCTCAAACGTTTCGCGGTTGCCAGGGCGGCCCGCGGCTCCGCGTCACGTGCGAGTGGGAAGTCGCGCCGTCGCCGAGCTGAGCCGCTCGGGGCCGAGCGCTCTCAGAGCGAGCTGAGCGCGGGGTCAGAGCGAGCTGAGCGCGGGGCCGCCGGCCACTGCTCCCGGCCGCCCGCCGCCCTCCCGCCCCGCCCCGGCTGCGGAGCCGAACATGCTGGCCGTCGGCTGCGCGCTGCTGGCCGCCCTGCTGGCCGCGCCTGCGGTCGCGCTGGTCGTCGGGAGCTGCCGCCCTCTGGGTAAGACGGTGTGCGTGTGCGCGCGTGAGTGTCACTGTCTTGTTCCGCGGGCAGCGTGGTCCCCGCGGGTACCGGCTGCCAGCCCGGGGCTGACCCACCTGTGCTGTCGCGGTGGTGGTTCGCGCGCCCCCTGGTGCGTCTGGCGCCTTTGGCTGTGGGCCTGGGTGTTTGGGCAGGTACATGAAGTCTGAGGACAGGACTGTGTGTTTTCCCGAAACCTGGTGTCTGGTTCCCAGTGTTCCCAAAGGTCTTACTCAACTGCACCCTGGGTCGTCCCAAAAGGAAATACCCAGAGGGCAAGCCCTAGCGGACTAGTAGTCCTTTCTGAAGAGTCCTTTGTGCCCCCAGCTCCCCCTGCTTTAGCTGTGGCACTTGGCTTGGTTTTCCTCAGCTCCACTGCGTGTCATGTCGTGTGTAAGGACAGTGGCCGGACTGTAAGAGTTCTGACATCATGGGCCCTGAGTCACGGTGCTTCTGCCCCACATGCTTAATCCTTTAGCAAGCGCTAGCCCTGGCACGCAGTGCCAACACCCATCTCAGTCCCGCGAGTGGGACGGTGTGGGGCCTCTTAGAACTGTGTCCCTGTCCCCCGCCCCACAGATGGACCAGGCTCGGGGCAGCGCACTGTGCTGGCCCTCGATGCACTTGGCCTCATGGGTCTAGGCCTGTCTGTGGGTTCTGGCTTCGGGTCCAGCAGCCTGCCTGGTCTCTTCCGGAGGAACTGGGCAACCATTTCTCTACAGGTTATTTTAGGGGCTGAGGACTTGGAGGACATGGAGAGAGCCAGCGGGCACTGAAGAGATTTCTTTTGTGATGGTTGCGGAGACAGTGGCTGGAGGACACACTGTTGGCTCTCTCTCTGCCTGGAAGACAGAATTTGGTATCCCTGTGTGTATTTTCTTTACTTTCTTTTTAAGGCAGGGTCTCACATAACCCAGACTGGCCTCAGACGTGCCCCTCTCCTGCCTCCATTGCTTGAATGCTGGAATTTCTGGCACATGTATCTTTCTACACATATTTTTAATCCCCCGTTGGATCTGAGAGGAGCCTGAGGCTCAGAGAGGCGTGTCGGGAAGATGGCATCCAGTTGCTGAGTCCCCAGCCCCTCCTTGTGTCAGTGTTCCCTGTGGTAGATCCTCGGGCTTCTCGGTGTTGAACGAGGCCGGTGCGCAGAGCTGAGTGCATTTGCGGCAAAACTGAGCATCACTCATCTGGTGGGATTCAAGGCGCCGAGGCGGGACTGAGGCCTTCTCTGGCATCTTGGGGAGCAGGAGTGGGCCTCTGTGCCTAGCTCAGATATTACGCCATCGCTGAACACCCCTCCACCTCTTCCCTTCCTTCCTAAGGAGCTGCAAGGCACTTTGGGACGAGTTCTGTTTTCCTGTGGTTTAGAAAGGACACCCAAAGGTGGGGTGTCTTCTGACCTGAACAGCCTTCAGAAGGCAGAACTGGGAGTCTGGGGAGGAAGTGAAAGCCTTTCCAGCTCAGAAGGAAAATGCAGAGATAGAAGTCCCCAGCCCAGCTCCCACACCCACACCCGCACAGGCACAGACTGGGGAGTAATAATCAAGAAACAAGCATCAAACAGGAAGCGCGGAGCAAATGACTGTAAGATGTTTGGCTTTAGAGAAGTGAGGCCAGCTGGAGCTGGCTCCAGGGGAAACCCATGGGTGGGAGGTGTGTGTGTGTGTGTATCATATCTATATTTATATATTAACATTGGTGTTGTGCCTGCATGTATGTCTGTGTGAAGGTGTCAGAAGCCCTGAACTAGAGTTACAGACAGGTGTGAGCTGCCATGTGGGTGCTGGGTCCTCTGGAAGCGCAGCCAGTGCTCTTAACTGCTGAGCCATCTTTTCAGCCACAATTGGTGGGATTTTTAAAGTCTTCCAGGGTCTGCTGGACCCCTTTGTGTCTTCAACCCAGGGTCCTGGACCAGTTGGCGTTGAGGCTTCTGTTAGGTCAGACCCTCTAGGTGTTGCTGGCTTCAGACAGCTGGGGCGTGAGTGGCTTCAGTTTCTCTTTCCTTCTGCAAGACAAGAAAATACATGTAGCAGCATAGATGCCCAAGTAGCTAAGTCTCCTCTTGACTTCTGAATTCCCTTTGGGGCCACCTGCTTCTGTCCACAAAACACACCTGCATTCCTGGCCTCACCCTGAATCAGTGCTTTTCTGAAGGGTGTGTTTTCATCTAACATCAGATTTCAACTAGGAAGGGTGGATCTTTGTAAAAATGACAATTTTTAAAACATAAAAAAATATTTTTGAGGTTATTTTATGACATGGTTTCTCTGTGTAACCCTAGCTATCCTGGAACTCATTCTGAACACTAGGCTAGCCTCGAACTCACAGAGATCTGCCTGCCTCTGCCTCCGTGGTGCTGGGATTAAAGGCAGGTGCCACCACCATATGGCCAAAAATGACAAATCTTGACCCCTGGCCATTCATTAAAATGTTTCAGAGAATCAGAGAGTGAGTTCTAGACTTAAAAAAAAAAAGTGTTGCTGTGATTCTTGGGTGCTGCAGGGTTGAAGGCATTTGCGTAAGGGGTTGAAGAACTGGGTAAGGGACCTCCTTCCCTTACCAGGGTCCCTGTTACCAGAAGCCTCCCCACCGTGGCTCTGCCCCTTGTTTAGTCATTGCAACACTCATTTATGGATTCCCTGTAAAGCCCTTAGGGATCGCGTGGGATCAGTCATGCAGACTCCACCCTACAAGGATCCTGAATGAGGCCAAAAGCAACTCCTGAGGACAAAGACAGTTCAGCCTCTCTGACTTGTACAGTGGGTTCTAGCTCTCTAGGGTCAGATTGTCTCAGGAGGCGGCTAGACAGAGGAACCATCTCTGATTGGGACCCCAAGGCAACCCTCATCAAACTGTGTATACAAGTGTGGCCCTGGCTGGGTTACATAAATAAAGTGACCTCAGAGCTCCTGGCTGTAAACAGATGCTCCTTCCCTTTGCAAGCCTTTCATCGTCCCTGCATGCCTGAGTGCCACAAACCCAGTCGCCAGATAGAATCCAAAGCTAAAGCTGTCTCAGATGAGCCAATGGCCCCATTGGTAGCTATTAAAACTTAATAGAAAAAGTTGAATGGACTGGTGAGATGGCTCAGCAGGTCAGGAAAGGCATTTGCCGCCGAGCCTGAGGATCTAGGGAGCCCGACAGTAGAATTACTCCAAGGGTTGTTGTTTCTCTGGCCTCCACATATGTACTGTAGCTCGTGCAGAAACAAGCAAATAAATGTAATAAACAACCCCCAGCTGTGTGTGGTGGCACAGCCCCTTAGTCCCAGCACTCAGGAGGCAGAGGCACATGGATCTCTGTGTGTTTGAGGTCAGCCTGATCTCCACAGCAAGTTCAGGAAAGAGAAAAACAAAAACAGAAACAAAAGGTGATTTGGAGATGTGCTTGATGGTACAATTCCTGCATATAGGAAGATACAGGAAGTTGATCCAGGAGGATTACAAGTTCTAGGTCAGCCCAAGCTACCTAGACGGGGGCACGAGGGAAAAACCCTCAAAATAAAAAGCAAAACAAACTTTTGTTTTGTCATCACACTGGTCACTTTTCAGTGCTCAGTGGCCAGCTGTGGCTGGTGTGGCTCTGCTGGTCTGCTCATGGCTTTCCCATAATCAAAGGAAAGTGTGTGGGGCAGTGCTGGGCACATCCTGCTGCTCTTGGCACCCTGCCCTGGCCCTTTCTGTCCTCCATCTGAGATCAGCAGTACTTGTGGTGGAGGATTTGGAGCCAGACAGATGTCACTTCCCTATGACTATATGTGGCTTTGAGGTATAGTTACCTTTATTTTGTGTGTATGGATGTTTTGCCTGCATGTATGTCTGTGTACACATGAGTGTCTGGTGCCCTGGACCTAGAGGTACAAACAGATATATGCCATCATGAAGGTGCTGGGAATCTAACCAGGCCCCCTGGAAAAGCATCTAGTGCTGTAAGCCACTGGGTCATCTCTCCAGCCCAGGACCGTGTTTTCATTTCGGGAAAAAAAGAGAGATAGATAGACAGATAGATAGCAAAATTTGGACTTGGAGGGGGCTGGAGAGACAGCTCAGCACTTAAGATCACTTGTTGCTCTTTCAGAGGCCACAGTTTGGTTCCCAGCACCAACATGGCGGTTCATAACTATCTGTAACTCCAGTTCCAGGAGATCCAATGCCCTCTTCTGACCGTCTCAGGTAGCAGGCATACATGTAAGATGAAATAAACATTAAAAATAGTTTATTTTTATTTTATGTGCATTGGTGTTTTGCCTGTATGTGCATCTTTGTGAGGGTCTCAGATCCTGGAGTTACAGACAGTTGTGAGCTGCCACGTGGGTGCTGGGAATTGAACCCGGGTCCTCTGGAAGAGCAGCCATCATTTCGTATGGGGTCAAGAGCATTCTTGTGCTTTGGTATCTGAGGGGCTTCCTGAAGCCAGTGGCAACCCTGAGGATGCTGTGCTGCCCTCAGGTGGCCGTGAGGATAAAATGGGCTAAGTAAGTGTTTAGAGCAGTCGGTCTCTGCTACAGAGCGCAGTGGTCTGGCCGAGTGCAGGCTCAAAGGTGTGTGGCTAAGAATCCTTTTGGTCTTAAAATATATTTTGAATTCCTGCTGTGTTGCAGAAACTATTATAGGAGGCCTGACGTAGCAGTGAGCAAGATAGACAGAACCCCTGGTTTACGGAAGCAGCCTCCTAGCAGAGCAGCAATGGGGTAAAAGTTTGGGGTAACTAGTTTGGAGAGTGGGAGTCAGCGATTGGGAACCTCGGCCCTGTGTGTGCCCGCTAAGTCGGTATAAAGTAGACTCTATCTAGTCCCAGCTTTGATGTTTTTGCTGAACCTCAGCAGCTTTCTCCGCCCTGCTTGTCTCTTGCCAGCCCTGCCTGGCAGCTTCTAGCAGTGTGCTCCTGAGGCTGGAATCCAGGGGCCTGTCCTCTGACTCACTTCTTTCCCTTCCTCCTTCCAGAAAATCATTCTTTGGGCTTCCCTTTCTGTGGTGGTTACAGTAACAGTGACACCGAGTGTCAACTTCATGCAAGAAACTGTGTCAGACCCTTGGCAGAACAGGGCAGCTTTAGGTGAGTGGAGTGCCAGCGAGCTCTGGCCTGGGCAGGGTAGCTTCAGGACAGCAGGTGGTGTTGGATGTGTGGGTCAGAGGTCACTCTGGGCACATGGGAGCTGAGATATCTATAGAACACCAAGGAAGGATGCTGAACCAGGTCTGGTGGATTGCATGTTTGCAATCACAGTGTGAGAGTGAGAGAAGAGCGGGACAGAAGTTCAAGGCCAGCTTAGGCTTCAAGAGACCCCCGGAGGTGGGGTGGGGTGAGAGAATGACTATGGATCCCGAGAAGGAGTCCACAGCAGCTTGGGAATGATACCTGAACTTAAAATCACCCCCAGAGGCCCCCCACCCCCCACCTTTTTTCTTTTCTGAAACAGTGTTTCTTTGTGTATCCCCTTGGACTGGCCTTGGACTCATTATATAAACCATACTGACCTCAAACTCACAAAGAGCTGAGTGCCTCTGCCTCCCAAGCTCTGGGATTAATGGAGTGAGCCGTAGCCACCTGGCAGGAATGCGCATTGTCAAATCCTAAAAAGTCAGGGACGGTGACCCAGACTTGACCAGTGCAATTTCAGAACAGGCAGGCAGGCAGGCAGGCAGGCAGGCAGGCAGGCCTGCATTGGTGGCGACTTTGGCCCATGGAGCTTTGGTGGAATGGTGGAAGTCAGAGACTGGCAGAGGACAGCAGGTCTGGTCAGCTCTTTTGACGTTTTAGAGCGTATTTGTTGGCTAAAGTTCAGTTGACAAAGAGGAGTTTTAAAAAAGGCTTTTGAAATATGTGTGCTTTTACATGTTGATGGGAAGGAGCTAGAGACCAAATAATTGAAAGAAACAAAAACTGGTGGGCAAAGTCCTTGAGGGAGTAGTAAGGAGAAAGAGGACCAGAGAGCCTCAGAACTGGCCCACGAGCATACAGCAAGCATGGGGCCAAGGTCTGGGTTTGCACTTTGAGTTTTTATTTTATAATATGCTTGCCTGTGCTGCTGGTCCTTGCACCTCCACTTGAATTTCAGACACCCGCCCTGCCCTTGTCTCAGCGTTTTGCCTGAGTGCGGGGGTTCTGAAATCACTTCTGTGGCTCACTTTACTGACTGAGCCTCTTCCCCCACTCCCTTTATTGTCTGTATGCTGTCAACAACCACTACCCTTCTCCGGCTCAGGTCATTTCTCTTCCTCATTGGAGACTCAGGAACATTGTACCGATTAGCGTGACCAAGATGCTCCCCCTCCTGCCCCAGGGAGCTCCTACTGCCTTCTAAGAACTGAAGACTGCAGGCTGTGGTCTAAGCCAGTCCAATGTGGCCTCTCCTCACCCGCCCCCTCAATGTCCATTCACATCCCTTTTAGGCTGAGGAAGGTTTTGCAACCACGTTTCACTCGTCTGTCTCTAAGAGAGGCTCCTGGGCTTCAAGGCTAGGCTATCAGCAGCCTCTGGCAACATCTCTGCAGACCTGAAAAGATGTAACAAACTGTACTTCCTGATACAGTGGCAAGAGTGGCGGCTCAGCTGCTGCTGCTAGGAGGTCTCTTGACAGGAGGGGGAGGCGGTGGTGTGAAGGCTTTGTTTCTGGAGTGGGAAAGAGGCCAAAGTGCAGGGGATAATAGTTACAGCTCACAGCAGCTGGGGTTGGTGAGATCGGGTGTGCTCTGAAAGCAGCACCAGGCTTTCACCTCAGATGCTGCATGTAAACCTCCCAGCAACGTTGCTGGGTGAGTGCAGTGGTTATCTCCAATCTAAATGGGAAGAGCATGGCCTAGAGAGGTTGAGAAGTCCTAGAACATGCTGTGGAAACCAGGAGGCCTGTCTCTGCTTCCTAAATTCTGGGACCACAAGTGTGTGCCACCTAAACAGTTTATTTACATATTCTCTTTGGATATTTCACTATGTGAATACACCCAGGTTTTTTGCCCAGCCCCCTTCCTTGGGTTCTGGGCATGGAAACCAAGGTCTTCCTTATACAGGGCAAGCATTCTACCAGCTGAGCTATATCCGTACACCCATTCTCTTTTGATGGACGTTTTACCTCATCCCAACTTGCTGTTGCAGACAGTACTGTGAGGAATAGGTTCAGCACCCCTCACACTCCAAAAGCACACCCACAGGACCAAGTCCTCCAGGGGGGCTGTGGGCAAATGCCATGAGCTTTGAAAAATGAGAAGTTGTGCCAGTTTATACTCTAGCAAAATACAAGCATGTGTATGTCTGCACACTCTGTCAGCACGTTCTTAAGGTGGCATCTGGCCAGGTTTGGTGGCACACCTTTAATACCAGCACTCGGGAGATAGAGGCAAGCAGATCTCTGATTTTGAGACCAGCCTGGTCTATACAGTGAATTCCAAGCCAACAGGGCCACATAAAGACCATGTCTCAAAAACAAAACAACCCCTCCCCAAACAACAACAACAACAACAAATCAAATAAACAAACAAATTAAAAATGTGTCGAGGAGGTGGTAGCACATGCCTTTAATTCCAGTACTCAGGAGGCAGAGGCATGTGAATCTCTGTGAGTTCGAAGCCAGCCTGGTCTACAGAGTGAGTTCCAGGACTGCCAGGGCTACACAGAGAAACCCTGTCTCAAAAAAATCAAAACAAAAACCAACCAACCAACCAACCAACCAAGCAAACAAAAAGGCCTCTGCAAAGAACATTATGTCTGTGTGGAGTTTATTTGCACACGCCTTCTCTGAGGGAGGCTGGGTGGATTGTTCTGCAGCCAGCATTTCATAATTCATTTGTATTATCTGTCTGTTTATAGTGTTCATTTTTCACCGAGCTGTTAATCTTCTTAAGATTGCTCACAAAAGCTCTTACTATATAAAAGAACTTAGTCTTCTCTGATACAAGTTGTAAATAGTTTTCTAATTTGTCTTTTATTGTTTTGGTGGCGTTTGTTTTTGTTGTTGCTTTTGCCACACAGATTTGTTTTGCTTTCTTTAATTTTGTTTTTGAGACAAAGTCTTGCTGTGTAGCCCAGACTGGCCTCAAACAACCAAGGTTCCTATCTCAGCCTTCTAAGTATTGGGATCTGCAGGAATGGCCCACCATTCTCAGCAAGTTTTTTTTTTTTAACTATAGTTGAATTTACATGGTCTCTGAGTTTGTGTCCTAGTTAGTGAACTCTCCTTCATGCCAATAGCATTTTAAAAGATTCTTCTTTTGCTTTTATTTTCAAGAGTTTAGAATTAAAAAACAAAAAACAAAAAACAACAATTCACATCTATACTTCTAGCACTTGAGAAATAGGATTGCTGGAAGTTCAAGGCCAGCCCAGTTACAGTGTGAAGCTCTGGCACCAAAACCTAAACAATGTATTATATTTTAAAGAGACTGGAGTGAGTGACTCAGTGGTCAAGAGAACATAATGCTCTTGCCAGGACCCAAGGTGCTAGCACCCGTGATGAGTGGCTTCCAACTCCAAGGAATCTGACGATGCCCTCGTCTGGAATCTGTGGGCACCTGCACTCATGAGCACGAACACACTTGCACATATGTGTACAGGCACACACAGACACTTACAGGCACACACATGGCTCAGTGTGTAGATGTACTAGTGACACAAACCTGACGCCCTGAGTTCGATCCCCAGAACTCACAGAGAGGTGGATGGAGAGAACTGACCTCTCACAGTTGTCCTCTGACCTCCACATGTGTGCCATGACATTCATACGCGCAGCAGCACACACCCCTTACGCATATAATAAGTAAATGCATTAAAAATAATGTAAACATTTGGCTAGGTGTGGTGGTGCACACCTTTAATCCCAGAACTCAGGAGACAGAGGCAGGTAGATCTCTGAGGCCAGGTGGTCTATATGGTTAGTTCCAGACAGCCAGGCCTACGTAGAGATACTGTCTCAAAACAAAACAAAACAAAAAAGTTTATAAATATTTCATTCATTTTGAGTTAATCAGGAATGAGGTATGAAGCTTGCCCTAACTTTTAACAGTTGAAACTTGATATCCCTTTATTGTTTATTGAATAAAGTGCTTTCCATCCACTGATTTTAATTAATTGCAGTGCTGGGGAGTATGAATTGAATACTAGGCAAGTACTCTGTCTACACTGAGATATATTTCCACATCTTTTTTTTTCCTTCCTTCCTTCCTTCCTTCCTTTCTTTTTCCTTCCCTCCCATTCTCCCTCCCTCCCTCCCTCCTTCCTTCCCTCCTTCTTTTCCTCCCTTCCTTTTAAGACAGGGTCTTCTGTAGTCCAGGATGGCCTGAAACTCACTGTGTTCCCTTAACCACTTTTAAAGTGAGCCATTCAGTCATACAGAGTCCCCCCACCCCCGCTGGTGTTTGAACCCAGGGGTTTGTGCATTTTGAGCACACCAGGTAAGTGATGTATCCCTGAGCTGTATCCTCAGCCCTAGTTTTTATTTCTGTGCTTTCTAGTCTCTTCATGTGACACTACCACACTATTTTAATTATTACATCTTTATAATATGCTATAAATTAGGCAGGACTAATCTCATTCTCATTTTTTTTTCTTTTTCAAGTTTTTCCTGGCTGTCTTGACTTGCTTACTTTTTCCATTTGAACTTCAGAGTCAGCTTGCCTTGCCTACTTATACCCTTTAAAAAACTCCAGTTGTGTCTTCCCGCTCTACCCACACAGGTCTCATTATGTAGTTGGCCACAAACTATGTAGAGCCAAGTGTGGGGACACATGACTGTAATCCGAGCACTCGGGAGATACAGGCAGAGGATCAGGGGTTTAAGGCCATCTTCAGCTACCTAGCAAGGCCAACCATGAAATCCTATGTCAGACAAACAGAACTTACTTTGTAGACCGGGCTATCCTGTACCTTGGCTGGACTTTAAGTGAGTGTCACCACATTCTACCTTTTTATTACTATAAACTTTAGAGATTAGGGAACACTGCTGTTCTGTAACGCAGAGTCTTGTTTTTAGAGACCTGCTAGATCCTATTCATAAAGAGGTGGAGACAGGCGGCAGAGAAGGGCACCTGGATTCTACCAGGGGCAGACATGCTGAACTGCTGCTTCTGCCTCCCTGAGTGCTGGGATCAGAGGTGTGTGCCACCACACCTGGCTTTTTTTTTTTTTTAAACAGACTCATGCTGTGTATTGTGACGGGGCTGCGTTGATGTTGGGACACCAGGACTCTTCTGTGGGCTCCTAGGGCCCTGGAGGTTGAGAGGAGCCTCCTGCCGAGCCAGGGAGGGCTTCTTGATGAGGGGAATCAGGCAGCGTGAGCAGGGAAGGATGGACCTCCTCCAGGGGCACTCATCGCTTTCTGACTCAGCTCTGGAGCTTGGCTCCCCGTGTCTAAGGGGTGGGGCACGGGCGCTGGGGAGATTTGCCTTGGGGTTGCCTAAGGGAGATCTGGGAAGTTCCTCCTTAGCGCTTTCTGCCCACCTTCCGGAAAGATGAAAACCGTGGCTGTGGGCCAGGCTCCTGGCTAGGCCCTAAGGCTATGGTCAGAAATGGGGAGAAAAGCCTTTTCACCCCGTACTGCTGGCAAGGCCGATGGCGGCAGGGTGGACTCGAACTGAGAGCCCAGAACCCAGGGCTTACTTAGTTTTGGCTGCACTGGTCTGGCTGGCTCGCTATGGATGGAGCAGCAGGTCTGAGTCCCACAGAGTCCTTAGGTGCCTCAGCACCTGCTGCTTGCTGCAACACCTCCCCGCTGGACTTCCAGACCAACGTCCCCAGAGACTCTGGGGACTCAGTGCCTGGGAGGGCCTCCTCTGGCCTCGAACTCTTCATTGCTTACTATGGGGCAGACGGGGGCGGGACAGCAGGCTTGCCCTATCTTTCCTCTAATTAGTTCATAAGCTCTGAGAGACAACCTGCCCAGACCTTCTTGGCCTGGGGCCATGTGATTTTTCTCTGAAGGAGCCAGGAAACCCAGCATTTCTCTGTCTTGGAGCTGGTCATATTGCGGGTCTCTGAGTCAGCTCGCAGAGTTACCTTTCTAGGAGGCCACAGGAGCTTCTTTCGTGGGTGTATGGTCCACTGGGTAGATGGAGAGGAAGGCTGAGCCAAGGTAAATACTGACTCTGCCAAATACAAGGCAGATACAGGCAGGTACAAGGAGTACAGGCCCATTAGTGGGCTGCAGGGCTGATGTCCTGCCAGGAGCCGTTCATTTGAGAAATGTTTGGGAGCTGACTCAGAGCAGGGGCTAGGGCTATGACACAGTCTGGAAGTATGGTCTGGCTGTGCCCTGTGGGCCCTGTCTTGAGAAGAGGTCCAGGTGTGGGCCAGCTAGGGAGCGGGAGACTCGGAGGCAGAGGGGGAGGAGTCCTACAGTTGGCATGGTTACTACCGGGCAGAGGCAGAGCACTCTAGCCCCACTACCAGGGCCCACTAGGCGTGGTGGGCACTGAAGAGGAGGTGCCCTCCCTGTGACCTGTCTTCCTTAGAACTCAGGCATCAGCAGGTTCTGTGAAGCTGGGAAGGCGTGAAGAGAGCTCACAGGGGAGAAGAAATTAGGTCAGGGAAACAGGGTGGTGAGCAGCCTAGGTGTGTGTGTGTGTGTGTGTGTCAGGGACAGAGAGAAGCTCTGTCAGGGTCAGGTGGGAGAGGCTGGCTCCCCAACCCACCATGCTTATTGCACATGCCTTACTCACTAGCTGTGGGATTTGGGGCCACTTCCTCATTTTGAGGCAGGTCCTCACTATGTAGCCCAGGCTGGCCTCAGCCTCCTGAGTGTTGAGATTGTGGGCTGTACTGCGTGGTTCTTTAGCTTCTCTGATTCTTGTTGTCTCAGCAGTGTGACCGGGAATGGGAATGATGTGATGACACCATGCCCCTGCAAGACTCCTGAGAGCTCAGCAAAATACCCAGTATGCAGTGAGCGCTCTGTAAAAGAGGCTTAAGTACCGCCACCTCAGAAGTTGGGTGGCCGGTTGTGTGGAGAATGTAAGGCGGGTGACTGAGAACCCCGGGGACTTGTTTAACCAGTGAGACCTAAGTTTGTGTTTGTCTCTGCTTGGATATGAGTTGTCCACAGGCTCTTGGCAACCCCTCCCCCCTTCCCCTACCCTCCATCCTCCCCATCCCTCCACCCCTTTACCCCTCCACCCCTCCACTCCTCCACCCCTCCACTCCTCCACCTCTCATCCCTCCCCACACTTCCACCCCTCCCCACCCCTCACCCTCCCCACTCCTCTCCACCCCTCCCCACCCTTCACCCTCTCCACCTCCCAACCCTCCCTACCTCTACCCTCTCACCCCTCCCCATCGTCCCCCCTCCACTGGAGAAGGCTAATGTTTTCCTTGCGGACAGACACTTCTTAGTTAGAGGTGGGAGTGCTGTCCACTCTCCTCTCGGCCCTGGGACCCATCAGGCTTGATGGTGCAGGTGTGTGCTGCTGTCATGTCTCCTGGGTCCACATGTACATCAGTCCTGCTGTGTGTGCACGGCAGTGTTTCCTCGGAGTCATCTGCCACCTGTGGCTCTTACACACTTTTCACCATCTCTTCCACACAGCTCCCTGATCCCTGAGGGGAGGGCTTTGATCCCAAAGTCTCTCTCTGCCACCTTCTTTTAGGTCAGGACTTTGGTACCTTGAGAGGACTTTCAGCGTTGTGCCCCACAACCCCAGAGGCCCCCGTGAGCTGCCTGAAGCAGGGCAGTGGGCTGGGATTAGGAGGCACATGTTAAGCCCTGTCCTCACTGACAGGCCAACAGCTGGTTCACTGCTTACATAAACAGGGCCAGGAAGCTGAGCTTGTTTTTGCTGGCAGGAGCAGCAGTAGCTTCCAGAGAAGTTGAGAAATATGTCGTGTGCATACTTTTCTCTCTGTCTATTGACATTTGCAAGTTTACATGCGGAGGGAAGAGGAACGGGTGGGGGTGGGGAGGGGACAACAGCAAAGCTCCTTGCTTTCCTGGAGAGAGCCCCACTTCCCAGAACTATGCTGCGAGGTCCTTAGTAGAGGGATGCCTGGGAGATGGTGGGTGGGCTAGTGCCGCAGAGAGATAATGTAGGCTGCACGGGCTGCGAAGCGAGGAGGGCAGGCGGGAGCTCTCCCTCCCAGAGCTGTCAAGGCAGGGAGAGAAGAGCCTGAGTGAGGGTCCTGGGATGGCCTCAGCCGCCACCCTGGCCCCTACCCAGTGATCACCCAGCACCATCTACACATGGTGTGTATGTTCCAAGGTGGGCATTGCCTGTGGGAAACAGAGGTGCTTCCTGCCCTCTGAGAAGCAATGACTTGGGAATGATGGGTTACTAGAGGTCAGGGTCCTCCAGACCACAGTCAGAACTCTCATTGCTCAGAGAAGGCAAGTGGGCCCTGCCATGGAGTACCCACACTGCCTATGACTCATGGGTAAGACCAGGTGCTACACGCTTACAACTTCAGTCCTGTCAAGCCTGAGGCAGGAGGAATACTATCACTTTGAGGCCAGCTTAGTTAGTCTTTATAATGAGTTCTAGGCCAGCCAGAGCCACATAGCGAGAACCTGTGTCAAAAATGAACAAAACCAGGCAAGACACTATGGAAACCTAACCCCAAACAGCCAGCCAGCAGCTAAGCTGTGGCTGCGTCACGCCTGAGGGGCAAGGACACGCTGGTAGATTGGTGGGGACATTCTGCCTTCTTTCCTGATTTCAGTCCCAACTGACTGCTTCCAGCAATATAGGAGCCTGGGCTGAACACCCTTCCTTTCTGCATGTGGCACGCGTTGGCAAGGACCAGGAAGACTCACAGTCCTCAGATGCTGCTCTTCTCTCCTGCTTGAGCTTCATGACGCCCCAGGAGCTGGTTCCTTCTCAAGGTCATTTCAGGAGAAGCAGAAGCAGGAAAAAAAGTGACCATTTTCTTGACTCTCGCTTCTGGGTGCCTTAAGTGTACTGCTCCCTTTTTATGGACGGGTTCTCTGTAATCTGCCTAGCAAATGCCCAGGGATTTGCCAAGGCCTCTCTCACGTTTCTCTTTGTTCTTTATCTGTCCTTTTTGTTTGCTACATCAGGAACATTTTATTTCAGGGTAGGCAGGATTATGGGTAGCTTTAAGGCCCCCAGGAGTCTGGAGATTAAGAAAGATAGCAGCTTTGAAGGAGAGGGGGGGACACAGTCCAGAGCAGATGTCCAGTGGCTGCCAGTTCTCTCTGTGAGTGGGAACATGTAGACTTGCATGTCACACTGCACAAAAAGTTTTGAATTCTTCAGAAGCGGACAGGCACAAGCTTGCTGCCTGACTCTCAGGGGCTGAGCAACTGCTCAAGGGCAAATGTTGTATGCTTTTTGCTGAATTTCATCCTGTGTAGAAGCTGCCACACCCAAGGCTGCCTGCCGGGTTTGGGAGGGAGCCTCTGGTCAATGGGGCAATTTCTCAGGAAGGGTGTTCCTGGAGTACCTACCCACCCAGTTCTCTCCTGCACCTCCTCCAGTGGGGCCCATTGAGGCGGAGACTTGGCCACCTTCAAACGTTGATACGTCCAGATGGAAAAAATGGAGGCTGAGTTCCAAGATGGTTCCTTGTGTCCCCTCTGGAATCAAACCAGCTGGGAAGGGTGGGCTGAGGGGGCAGAGTCTGGTCAGCGACAAAGAAGAGTACAGGGTGGGGTGGAGACCCTGGGCTGAAAGTGTTTGCGAAATTGCCTGTTTTGAGGCCACCTCATCACTGGCACTCCATGCACCCCTCCTCTATACATAAAACTCAGTTATGTAGTGTCTTCTTTAAAGAAAAAACTGTATTGCAAGAGTAAGATAAGACTCTTTAAAATTTGGAAAAGCCAAATTTCATGTTATTCCTGTTGTCTTAGCTCCTACTGAAGGAGGAGAGTCTCCTTAGCTACGGGTTTGAAACTAGCTTGGGGAATGACACTGTCTCAGAAGACAAAGCCACAGCAAAGCTGACTGTAAGAAATCACTGGTATTGCATCCTCTGGCTAGGCAGACAGAGGTCCAGGGAAGATGCTTCCAAGACCATCACTTCCTTCCCTTCGGAGAGCCGCTTCTGAGACCGTGCCTCCACTCTGCAGGACCTAGGCACTGACTCAGAGCTGGGTTGGGAGGCAGAACACTGGGTGTGTGGGAGGTCAGGCAGCACCTTGGACTGGCACTGGGTCCCTTTGTCCTGGCCTCCCCAGTGTTAGGTACGCCGTGCTTCTGAGATCAAAGTTAATACAGTGTTTTTGTTTTTTTTTTTTTTTTTTAAACACAGTCCCAGAGGAAATGTTTTGAGGGCTGACTGGCACCATGTACAGATGGGTTTTATAATTAATTGTTCCTGATTAAAAAAAAAAAAAAAAAAGCAGAAGCCAGTGGCTCAGTTGTAAAGATCCGGAAGACCATTAGTCAAGTTCCTTGGCAGAGGAAATGACCATTATGTTGTTCTTTACAGCTCTGCTTTTGTGGAAGAGAAAATAAAGATTTTTTTTCGGGGGGGGGTAGGGGTAGGGGCTGGTGTTTCCCCAAGTTGCCTGAATATATTTGCCATTGTTTGCAAGTGCAGTAACTGAATTGTCCTGGCCATTATTCCAGCTAGTCACCAAGCATGCAAAGGTTTGTACTGGGAGGGAAAGGGATGGGGAGGCGGCCATGACAAGGCGGAAGAAGAGAGCTCCCTCCCACACTCATGTGGCTGCTGCAGTGCCTCCTGGCTGGTGCTCAGCGCAGGGCCTGCCCACTCAGCGTGAACCACTGTGACATCCACCCCTGGTGTGCGCTGTGGGAGTGCGCCGTGGAGACCCTGTCCGTGAGAGCCCTGCCCATTGTGGTCGCTGGCTCGAAGCAAACAGGACCTTGCAGGCTTGCAGCCTGTGTGGTGGCCTGCACTGTCAGCCACGTCTCACTTAATAACGGGGCCTCGTCTGAGAGATGTGCTGTTTAATGATTTTATTGGTGTGCACATGCAGTAGAGTTACACGTACCTACATGTTATAGGCCAGTCACTTGATACTGTCAAGAGGTGAGGTAATGGAACTGTTTGGGAAGGGTGAGGTCAGTTCTCTCTCTCTCTCTCTCTCTCTCTCTCTCTCTCTCTCTTTCTTATACACCTAAGGTGTGACCTTGTTGGAGGAGGTGTGTCATTGAGGGTGGGCTTTGGGGTTTCAAAAGCTCACATCAGGCCCAGTTTCTGTCTCTGTCTGTCTGTCTCTCCCCCTCCCTTCCTCCTGAGATCAGGATGCGAAGCTCTCAGCTACTGCTCCAGTGCCATGTGCCGTGCCTGTCTGCTTCTGGATTAGGCCTCTGAAACGTGAGCAAGCCCCCACTAAGTGCTCTCTCTTCTAAGAGCTGCTTTGCTCATGTGTCTCTTCACAGCAGCAGAATGGCATCCAAGATAGCACTGCAGTGCTGTGCCCGGCTAAAACTTAAAGGAAAGAAGCAGGAGTACATTCTAAACGAACCACAACTACAACCCCATCACTTAGTCACACCCAGGCCCTGCACTGTGACTTTATCTGACTCAGTAGGCTGGTTCGCACCAGCAGCACTTTGCAAACATGTGCCCGTCATGCCGTGCTGTGATCTCATGGTGGCTACCTCACTGGCCATGAACTGCGCCAGAATTAGTGCAGTTCTAGTCTCATGGAGCCTTACTTTGTATGTGGCCCGTGGTTAACCAAAGCGTCTTGTGTCCGACGCTTTGTTCAGAGCAGGTCAGAGCAGTGGCCTATGCAAATGCCAAAGAAAGCATGAGCTGTCCATGGTTGTTGGACTTCCGTGAAAACTGCCCCGCATCTGTTGAGCATTGGTGTGCCCACGCTGCCCTGTGAATTCTGCTATTCATTCTTCAGCTGGCAGAGGGCTGTGGCCAGTGCTGGGTGGAGCCACCGGCCAACAGAGCGCTCTCTATTGTCAGTATTTCTACCTAAGTTCCTACATGTTCAAAATATAGACCTGAGCTGGATGCCTGTGATAACTTTTATCCTTATACTGCTCTGTCCAGTGGGAATGGGAGGGTAAGGATTTTATTTTTTTGAAACAGGGTCTCTCTATGTAACAGAGCCTTGGCTGTCTTGGACTCATTTTGTAGACCTCAAAGCCTCAGTGACACACTTCCACAAACACAGCCACACCTCCAACAAGGTCCTACCCACTCCAGCAGGGCCACATCTCCTGGTCCCAGGGACCAAACATTCAAACACTTGGGCCTATGGAGCCATTCTCATTCAAACAACACAGCACTGGAGACGACGTGAAGCCTCAGGCAGCGGAATACTAAGCTGAGCTGAGTGTGAGCCTGAGCCAGCCATACCCACATCCCGTGAAAATCCCACACACTGTGAAAACATGACTGGGAAAAACACGGCATAGGAGAATACATATAAACCGTTTTATGAAGCTCCGAGACTAAGCTACAAAAGATGAAGAGGCCTGTGGGTAACCAATTTATTTATGAGACAGGGTTTCTCTGTATAATCTTTCCTGTCCTGGACTTGCTTTGAAACACAGAATCCACCTTCCTCTGCCTCCCCAAGTGCTGGGATTACAGGTGTGCGCCACCACACGCGACTAACCAACTTATTATTTTTTTAACTAGGGAAGGAAGGAAGAGGGCTGGCAGGATGGCTCAATGGGTAGAGATGCTTGCTGCTTAGCTGACAACCTGAATTCAATCCTCAGGCCCACATGATAGAAAGAAAGAATGCTCACACATTGTCTTCTGGTTTCCACGTGTGCCCTGGCAATGCAGCCCCCATGATAGATAGATGATGTAACACAACATTTCAAAGTAAGGGAGGATAAATGGCCAAATGTAAAGTGCCTGTAGTCAGAAAGTTGTAGATCAGGAAAATCAGAACTACCTTCAGAGATAACAAAGTGTGCTGGTTTCTTTCGGGGGTGGGGGGTGGGGTGGGGTGGGGCGCATGGGTGTTTTTCGATTTACAGCTTTTATGAGTGTTACATGGATTAATTTGCATATGTTCAACAGCGTTTGAAGTAGTTGAAGAACAATGAAATGCTTAGCGTATGTCATTGAAGAATATGTATCAGTGCTTTCGGGAACCTTTGAATACTCTCGGAAGCTGCCCCTTCCCACCATCTGAGGCCTCGGGCTTCTGGGGCTGTGGAGCCTCCACTCAGCTATTGCTGTGGATGCTGGGTAAAGTCTGCTATAAAGGCTGTGCTTCTCACAGATGGGGCTCTCTGGTGCCCAAGAATGATCCCTCCTCCATGTTGGAGACTTGGAGCTGATGGGGGGAGAGTGAGAGAAATCTAAGATGCCTCCTCAAACTCACCTGGTTACAAGGTGACACACTGCTGTTTTTATTTTATTGAGACAACGTCCGACTTTGAAACCCTGGCTGTCCTGAAGTTCACAGAGACCTGCTTTGCCTGTACTAAGATTAAAGGTTCTCTGCCATGCCTGGCCATTCCTTAAAAAGAAAAAAATTTTTGTTTTATTTTATTTATTCATATATGTCTATGTAAGTCAGCGGTTCTCAATCTGTGGGTCAGTGACCTCTTTGGCAAACCTCTAAATCTAAAAATATTTACATTATGATTCATAATAGTAGCAAAATTACAGAAGTAGCAATAAAAATAATTTTATGGCCAGAGGTCACCACAGCATGAGGAAGTGTATTAAAGAGTTGCAGCATGAAAGGCTGGGAACCGCCGCTGTAAAACTGTGCCGCTGTGTATGGCTTCTCTCTGAGGCCAGCTGGAGTTATCAGCAGTTATGAGCTGCCCGATGTGGGTGCTGGGAAAAGAACTCGGATCCCCCGAAGAGCAGCGATCATTCTTGACCACTGAGCCATCTCTCCAGGCCCTGTCATTTTTTTTTTTTTCCCACCTAAAAGCCCAGGGCTCTGGGGGAAAAGGGAGAAAAACAGTGACCACCATTCTGGCACTGCAGGTGTCCTGCCATCTTCCAGGAGGTACAGTGAATGGGGCACCTGAAGGTCATCCATGTAGCCAGGCCGACGCCCTGCTTCTCTGATGCAGTGTGTCTGAAAATGGCCAGTGGGGGCAGTCGGGGTTCCTGGCGACGTTTGTGATCTACCTACCGCCTCCTCTCGGATGGCCATTGAGGATGGACGGGAGAAAAAACAGGCCAGGTACTGGGTCAGACCGCTTTCCAAGCAAGAAGGCTTCAAAGGTCAAAGAGAGACTCTTGTGCTTACCCTCAGTGTCAGGAACACACGTGGGCACGAGGTCAGGCCCTCTGGCAGCAGCTGGCTTCTCTGAATCCAGATGTGTGGCTGCCACTCGCTGTTCGAAGTCAGATGTCTGGTGTGAAGAGCCACCTGTGCCTGACCTGAACAGTCATGTTCCCTCGGCTGTTTCCTCAGCCTGTGGGATTACTTTTATACAAGGCTCTAAACTCACACTTCAGAGCTTGTGAGTCTATAATCTATAATCTGTGTCGAGAAAAGAATGGATTTGCCTCTCTAGTCTCTTTTGAAGTTCCCAGGCTGGCCTTAAGCTTTTGGTGATCTCCCTGCCTCAGGCTCCCGAATGTGAGCTTGTCAACATGGATCACTCTGGCTGACTCAGTGGTCCTTGAATCTTTAACCTCTGTTTTCCTTGGGTGTACCCATGATTTTTTTTTTTTTTTCAGGGGATGAAGACTATTTGTTTGTTAGTTTTTACTTTCCAACTTGCTTTCTAGAATTAAAAACAGCTGTGCCTAGATTTGATATGCTAGATGGATATGTAGGGTCCTAGCCCGAGCAGAGCGAGCCTGAAGCCTTGGCTTTATTTTCCTTCTGCATAGTAACCCTCTATGTTGGTTACCGCCTGTAGAATGTCACTCCGAGACTTCTTGTGCACGTGTATGCTGGTGCTGGGTCCCTGCTTGAGACCCTGGCATTCATCTCTAGCTGAATTCATTTGTTCACTTGTGTGTTCAGTTGCACAAGGGTGATTGCCTTGTGCCAAGCACCATTCTAGGCACTGAACTAAAACAGGGTGATGGTTTTTGTGTGCCTGGGGTCTCTTTTTTTCTTTTTCTTTTGTTTTCTTTCTTTCTTTCTTTCTTTTTCTTTTTTTAAGTTAGGGAAGTGGTTCTCTCTTATTGATTGGTTGGTTGGTTGTTTGGTTGGTTTTTCAAGACAGGATTTCTCTGTGTAGCTCTGGGTATCCCAGAACTTGCTCTGCAGACCTCAGAGATCTCGAACTCAAAAGATCTGCCTGCCTCTGCCTCCCTGAGTGCTGGGATTAAAGGCATGCACCACCGCACCTGTCTCTCTCTCTCTTTTTATTGTTCTCTCTGTAGCCTTGGCTGTCCTGCAGACTCACCTTGTAGACCAGGCTGGCCTCGAAATCGCAGAGATCAGGCTGCCTCCTCTGACTTCCTGAGTGCTGAGATTACAGGCATGCATCACTGCCAGTTCACACCTGTCCCTTTAAAGGGTTTTCTATCGAGGGAGCTGGGTTGCCAGATCATGCACTCTGGCAGACAGCTGGAGGCCAGCTGGCTTATGGGAGACTCCAGAGGTGTTACTGTGGAGGCCTTTGACTTCTCCAAATCACAAGTCCTATGTTCAAGTTGCTGTGACTTACTCCATGTTTTTTCTTCCCCAGAGGTGGCAAATGGTACGGTGACGAGCCTGCCAGGGGCCACTGTTGCCCTGACCTGCCCCGGGAAGGAGGCAGCAGGCAATGTCACCTTTCACTGGGTGTACTCCGGCTCACAGCACAGACGGTGGACCACCACGGGAAACACCCTGGTTTTGAGGGCAGTGCAGCTCAGCGACACCGGCGACTATTTCTGCTTCCTGGACGGTCACCTGGTTGGGACTGTGCCCTTGCTGGTGGATGGTGAGTTGTGCCTTCAGTGTCCCCGGAAGCGGCTCCCAGGGCAGCTTCAACGTCTGTAAGAAACATGTCCCTGCATTCCAGAAAGAGTCCCTGATTGATCCTTTAAGCTTGTCACTTTGGGCTCACGAGTTTCCCTTTTGGAAAAGGGCCACTGCTCTGCCTGTGGCATTCAGACATGTGGCTCGCTGTGGAAGTCATCTGGCAGATTTCATAGCGCTGGACTCCCAGCCAGGCACCTAGTCTTAACTGTGGCTACCACCCTCAGATCCCCTGGCGAAACAGAGGGAACTTTATCATGATTCCTTGCTGCAGAGATAAAGTAAGTGTTCGAGGGCTGAAAACTGCACAGCGCAAGTGAAACACACATGGAACTCGCAGGTGGCAGTCCGACAATAGCAGGCCAAGGGCCTCCTCAGCTCCGGAGAAGGCGACGGGGCCTGCGCCTTGTGTGGGAGCCCTGCTCTCAGCACGTTCTTCCAGTGTCCCTGTTTATTACGTCAACATCAGTTAATTTTAGGCGAGGAGGCTAAGGAGAGACTTGCCGACTCTGTGGGAGGCCAAAGGGGCTAGTTTTGCATCATCTTTTCATTCTCTTAGAGCAGCGGTTCTCCATTTTCCTAACGCTGGGGCCCTTCAGCACGGTTCCTCATGTGCTCACCCCCAACCATAAAAGTATTTTTGTTGCTACTTCCTAACTGTAATGTTATGAATCGTAACATAAATGTTCTTGGAAAGTTGAGTTTTGTTGGAGGGGTCCTGACCCGCAGGCCGAGAACCACAGCTTTAGACAGACAATGCCGCTGTCTTTCTCCTTGCTGGGGTCCACTGGCCAAGATGTCCCTGGGGAGTTGTGTCATTTGTGGCTCCCAGCTGAACCGAGAGCCCCCTCAGCATCACACAGGAGTGAAGCACACAGCAGGTGCTCTCAGGGAGCCTCGCACCCCCCTCACCCTGCTGAGCTCTCTTTCAGTTCCTCCAGAGGAGCCCAAGCTCTCCTGCTTCCGGAAGAACCCTCTCGTAAATGCTATTTGTGAGTGGCACCCGAGCAGCACCCCTTCTCCAACCACGAAGGCTGTGCTGTTTGTGAAGAAGATGTAAGTGCCAAGTGGGGCCGTGTGCCATGCTCAGCCGATGCTCCCCGCCTCCCCGCCTAGCTGGGGAACAGGGTTGGAGGGCATCGGTAACTGTTGGACTGACGGGACAGGGACCATTTTTCTTTTTAGATTTATGTTATGTCAGCCACACGCCTGTAATCCCAGTACTTGGGGAGGCAGCGGTAGGTAGATCTCTGAGTTTGAGTCCAGGACAGCCAAGGCTGCACAGAGAAACCCTGTCTTGAAAAACAAAACAAAACAAAACAAAACAAGATGTATTTTACTTTATGTGTATGAATGTTTTGCCTGCCTGCATGTATGTGCAACACACATATTTTGGATTGGATCTCCTGGAGCTAGGGTTATAGGTCTGTGAGCGACCGTGTGGGTGTTAGGGAAGTTGAATCCAGCGTCCAGCCCCAGGACCAATGTTTTATCAGTAGAAAGTTATCCCAAATCTGACACATAATATGTGTAAAGCCCCATTTTTTTGTTTTTGTTTTTGTTTTTGTTTTTCATGACAAGGTTTCTCTTTGTATTATTGGTTGTGTTATACTCCCATTGTAGACAAAGCTGGCCTCAAACTCACAGAGATCTCTCTGCCTCTGCCTCTTCAAGTGCTGGGATCACAGGCCTGGGCCACCTTGCCAGGCTAAGTTCCTGTTTTTTGATACTTGGTTACTCTAAACATTAACACAACAAAGAAAAAAAGAGAAGAAATTTGGGATTGAGGAACTGAGCCCTGTGTTGCAGCCTTAACTCAATTTGCCTAACACAACAGCTCTGGTCCTTTAGCCAGGAAGTGGTTCTAAGTGGTTGGGAAGAGAACCCAATCCTAGGATGAGCTGCCTAATTTCCATCACGGTTCAAAGGTTTGGGGTGTTGCCCTAAAGAAGAGCACAAATGGCCCTGGGGGCAGGAGGGGTGGGGGTGGGTGGAAAGGCTGTAACCAGTGCCTTGACTCTGTGAGCATTATGAAGGCAGGATACAGGAAGAGGTCATGGTTGGGGTGAGGGGCTACCCATCCATACCTCTGCCCTAAGAGCAGGAGGTTTGAAGATGGTGGCTTCAGCCAGGGAGGTAGAATGAGTGTAAGGGATAGTCTCCATCCTCAGTCTAGATATTTACAATGACGTTTGAGTGCTCAGAGGATGGTAGTCCTCTCTATGAGTGTTTTCTATGGGTTCGGTTACCACCAGTCAAACACGATCCCAGAGTATTAAGTGGACATTTTCTGAAGTAAACATTTAGATGCTTTAGAGCGTGTCATTTAAATAACCTTATGGAACCCTGTGCAGTCCCGCCCAGGTTGTGGGTGAGCTCAGGCTACCTGTGCTGTTCCGCAGAACTCAAGCCTGGCCCTAGAGCGAATAGCAGGCAGTGATCAAGAGCAGTCAGCAGAGCCGAAGACATGAAAGCAGATTCTCCTCCGGGCAGGGCACTACTGCAGGGCACCGGAAGCACAGGCTAGGGTCTGCTCCTCTGAGGTCTTAGGTCTCTCACTGAAGGGTCTTGGATAAAACGTTTAGCAGATGGAGGAGAATTTCCATGTAACAAAACCAGTGTGGCGACCAGCTCGGTGGGCCCCAGTTATATCTGAGTCGAGGTTGGCCACTTGTTTTCTCATGGCAGGAAAAGTGGAAGTGGGAGAGGTCAGGTTCCCAGGCCTGGTGGGATAGCATCTGTCCCTTGACCGTCTTCAGTCTTCTGAAGTCTTGTTTAGTCTGTCCCTCTCTTCTATTCCCCTCTTCTAGTGCTTTGGTAATGTGCGAGCATTTGTGCTGTATCACCTGAGGGCAGGTCTTTTGTGCCCCAGGATGGGCTTTCCTTAGTCACTTCTGCAACCTTTGTGTGTGAAGGATAAGACCCTGGAAGGAAGGCAGAGGTCAAGACACAATGACAAAAGAGAGGCCCAAGTGCCTTCCTCCGCCCCTTCTGCATTGCCTGGGTTCTGTGGTGAAATCCTATCTGAAGGCTTTAAAGCCATTAGCATTCTCTTTCTAGGGAGAAAACTAGCTGAAAAGTCACAGGAGCAGACCCTGGCTGAGCTGAAGCCAGACTTATTTCTCTTGAAAAAGAACAGAATTTGCTAGAATGTTTGTGCACTTCTTCTGTTGTACAGCAACACCAACAATGCAAAGAATGAATTCCAGGTGCCCTGCCAGTATTCGCAGGAGCTCAGAAGCTTCTCCTGTCAGGTGGAAGTCTTCGAGGGTGAGAAAGCTCACCACGTAGTGTCCCTGTGCGTGGCGAACAGCATGGGAAGAAAGTCCAGCCTCAGTGTGGCGTTTCAGAGCTTGAAGATTGGTGAGTAACCCTGCCCCCTCCCCCTCCCCCCACCCTTTCCCCCTCTCCCCTCCCCCCTCCCCCACCACAGCTGACTAAGGGTGTATTCCTCATCTACCCCTGGGAGAGGCAGAGAAGATGTGGCTGGGGCCTTGGGAGCAGAGCGTTCTGGTGCGTTGCTGACAAATGGATGGGGGTCTTCTCAAGATGAACATAGGGGTGCTGAAGGGTGACCCAGTGACTAAGTTCTTGCCTACCAGGTGCAAGACTATGTGTTCCATCTCTTCCTTCCTTCCTTTCTTTTTTTATACATTATTTGTTTTATTTTATGTGCATTGGTGTTTTGCCTGCATGTATGTCTGTGGGTGTCAGTGAGAGAACCGGGCCTGATACCCCCAAAGGTCACCAGGAGCTAGGCCTAAACAAGGTCACCCCAAAGTCACCAGGAACTAGTGATCCCACCCCAAGGTCACCAGGAACTAGGCCATAGGTCACCAATTCCAGAAACTAGGTCATATGTTTCCCTACCCAAGGACACGGCAGCCTGAGGATAACCGCAAGAGTGGGAAGGCATCTCATCTCTGGGTGGGGCGTCTGTGCTGGGCAGCCCACCGACCTCATAGTAGAACATTCACGGCACAGAAAATACCTAATATTCCTGAGGTCTGTAGATAGCTTGCTCAGTGTTATGTTAGTTAGCCAATCACTCTGTAACAAGCTTGCCCTTGCTGAATGTCACCCAGTTGTGTAACTGTCCTTCCTCAAACTCCAATAAAAACCCTACTGTGCAGCTGCTCAGGGCTCTCCTCACTTACCCACTGCACTGGTGCTGGTGGAGAGACCGAGCTTAAGCCCAAATAAAAGCTCTTTGCTCTTGCATACAGGGTCCGCCTCCTCGTGGGAGCCTTAAGGGACTCCTTTGGGGACCTTAAGATCTGGGCATAACATCAACTCTTGGAGTTGCAGACAGTTGTGAGCTGCCATGTGGGTGCTGGGAATTGAACCGGGGTCCTCTGGAAGGGCAGCTAGAGCAGCCCGGACTCTGGCTTCCATTTCTATTAAACAAATATAATTTAAACTTTTCTGGGGAGTGGTGTCCTCCTGGAGGCAGGGTGTCTGAGGCTCTGTACCTTGCTCGCTGCAGCACAGAAGGCCTGTTCCTGTCATGCTCAAGTCTCGAGGACCCCAAAGACCACCAAGGAGCTGATTCCTATGCAAACACAGTAGGGTCTATTTAGTACACGCTCCAGCTCCAGCCCACACCCTCACTGACACAGTGGTTGACTGTAGAGGCCCGAGCTCAGTGGGAGGAGGGTTTTTATTTAGGGCTATAGCAAGGTTAATTGGGAAATTCCAGCTAGGCAGTTTTAGGATTGATTGACATTTAGCAAATACCGGGTTTCCAGAGGAAATGTTTGCCTGGAAGGCCAAGCCAAACCGTAATTGTTTCACTCATCCTATTGTAAAGAACACCTGGGTAGGTTCCAGGTCTTCACTGATTAGCCCTTGCTAGGGGTGATGGTTAAATACTACTGGGTTTTCTCCAGGCGAATCCTTGGGTAGTGGACTCCATTGTCTTCCTTCTGGAATTGGTATTCTATGGCCTAGTTCCTGGGACTGGTGGCTTTTGGGGTGGCGGTGGGTCAGACGTGGTTCTTTCATTCTTTCTCCACAGTGAAGCCTGACCCACCTGCCAACCTTGTGGTGTCAGCCATACCTGGAAGGCCTCGATGGCTCAATGTCAGCTGGCAAGACCCGGCGTCCTGGGACACGCGGTACTACTTGCTGCAGTTTGAGCTTCGATACCGCCCTGTGTGGTCAAAGACGTTCACAATGTGGCTGGTAATTCCTTTCCTTTTTATGGAGACAAACTTCACCCTTGAGCTGTAGCCGTGAGCTCTAGACAGCCCTCCTGCCTTAGCCTCCTAACTTCCCAAGCGCTATAGTTATAAAAGTCGTCCTTCATGCCCAGCTCAAATCTATATCTAAACAGAAAAATGCTCCTAGATTTTCTGGGGAAGTAGGACACTGAAAAAGAAGTAGGTGGCGCACGCCTGTAATCCCAGCACTCAGGGAGGCAGAGGCAGGCAGATCTCTGTGAGTTCAAGGCCAGCCTGGTCTACAAAGGGAGTCCAGGACAGCCAAGGCTACACAGAGAAGCCCTGTCTTAAAACAAAACAAAACAAAACAAAACAAAACAAAACAAAACAAAAAAGTAGGTTCTGGGTCCAGTTTTGCGCCTTCCATCCTTCATAGTCTTGGGTGAGACATTTAGTTTTAGGAGGCCTGGCTTTGTCTTTATAAAACGAGACTAATAAGGCCGGGCCAGACTCCTTGTGAGAACAGGAAAGGAGAATGCTGGGTTCCGTGTAAAGCCAGGGCTGCAGTGTGCTGGCTTCAGTCACCTACCGACACTTCAGCCTGTGCATCTGAGAAGGGCTCCATCTCACACTGCCTCCCAGGTGGTGTGAGCCCCTGCCACGTGGAGATCAGGGTGGTCAAGGGTGCCCGCCCCTTGTCGCATCACCCTATCAGGGCCACCGGCGCTCACCCTGTCTCCCTCCGCAGCTCCCGGTGGCCCAGCATCAGTGCATCATCCACGACGCCTTGAGAGGGGTGAAGCACGTGGTGCAGCTCCGAGGGAAGGAGGAGCTGGATACCGGCCAATGGAGCGAGTGGTCCCTGGAGGCCACGGGCACTCCGTGGATAGGTACCTGGGTCCACGCGAGGGAGGGCGGGACACAGCTGCTCATGTCAGCGGTCTAGTGCCGTGGGACAGACCGGGTCTGTCTCCCTTTGTTTCATGTCATCGAGAGAGTACTCCATTCAGTCCAGGTGGGCCCAGAACTTACCATGTGGTCAAGAAGACCTTGAGTTTCTGATTCTCCTGCCTTCATCTTTCAAGTACGGGGTCACTCTACTTGCCGGAGTCGGTCTGTGTGTCTTACCTGATCACTAATGCAGCTGCTCTCACACCTGGGAGGGGGGGGGTTACCTGCGCTCATGTGTTTGGTGGAGCTCACTGGGCTCTTTTCTCCTTACCTTTCTTCCTTCCTTCTAGCAGGTGAGTTGAGCCTGCTAGAAGTTGAGGGCTGCAGGGAGGAGGTGAAGGCAGAGAGGTGGGAGGAGCTCCAAAGAATTATAGGTGCGGTTAATTGACTAAGGGTATTTATCTCCAGAAAATGACAGGGTGATAGTGCTTTGGGGGAATTGTTGAAATCACCACTCACTGCTGTGACAGAAGGCATCAGCTTAAGGAAGAAAGGGTTTTTTGGATTCAGGGGTCCAGAGGACTGGTTGGCTGAGCTTAGGCAGAGCATCACAGTAGAGAAGGTGGGACAGCCCTGAGCTGTCACCTCTGGGTGTGGAAGCCGAGAGTCACTTTCAAGGGTGTACCCAGTGACATGCTTCCTCCAATTAGGCGTCACCTCTCAGTTCCCACCTTCCACTAATATCAAATTATGATTCCAGGCTAGGCATGTTGGTGCACACCTTTTATCCCAATACTTGGGAGGCAGAGGCAGGTGGATCTCTGTCAGTTTTCAGCCAGCCTAGTCTACATAGTGAGTTCTAAGACAGCCAGAGCTACACAGTGAAAAGCAACAACAATTTCACCAAGAGATTAACCCAATGTCTCTTCAGTACACTGCACTGTATTAAGATGAAGCCTACAAAATCTGAGTGTCGGGTGTATTTCAGATGCAAGCCTAATGCTTTGGTTGTGCTCGTTTTTAAATTCTATTTTATTTGGGGTTCCTTAAAGCGTCTCCCTTCCAGCCCCCAACCCTAGGTAGGAGAGAGATTAGTGGGGAGAGGGGTCACGGACCCCTTTACTTCCCCTGGCTGTTTAAGGTCGATGCAAACACAGCCAACAGTCTCCTCCTCCAAGCTGCTGTGCCACCTAGAGTCTCTCCAGACTGCCACCTCCTCTGTCTCTGGGCTTTCCCTACTTCTCTTTCTGGGCCCTCCTATTTGTATCCCTCAGAGTCCTAGATCACGCCCTTCTCTGCACCATGAGGCAGGCCCTTACCAGCTGACAAAGACCACGCCCCGCAGGAGGCAGTTACCAGCTGTGGACAAACTAAAATACCACACTTGGGATCAAAACAAAACCTATTTACATAACATAAGTGAGTTTTTAAAGAAACCAAAACTTTCATTACACACCTCTGATAAAACAGAAATTCCAGGAAGATAATAATTTTCAGCAGTTTTGCTTTGCTTTAGGGTTCAGTAACTAACCCAAGCTGGTCTCGACCTCATCCTCAGCCTCCCAACTTCAGAGATCACAGGCATGTGCATCTTCTGCAATCTTTATGAATTAATACATGTCCATGGGAAGGAAGTACAAATGGACTCGTGATTCTGCCCATCAGCTGCTGTTCCTTTCCCTGCCTAGTCCCATTTGGAGTGCTTTTACTTCTTTTGCTAAGTCAGATTTAACATATGTGATTTCTCTTTTTTTTTTGCTCCCATTTGAGATATTATCTGCTGGTACTTTCCTGTGAAGAGTTAGGACTTGGATTTAGAAGGCAGGAATCTCCCTTGCAGAGAGCCAAGCTCGCTTCTTCGTGGAAGCCTGCAGCCTCTCTGTGTCCACGAGAGTTTACCACCCTGTAGCACACCTCGCACACCCCAGCATTTCCTCTTGAATGGTGCCCAGGCTCACTCTAGGCTTACATCACTCCAGTCTTGTAGTAGACTTGGACCAAACTAATCATTTTTACATTTTCGGCAAATACAAAGAACTGTATGTTGATTTGGCATATGTGTCAAAAAGTGAAAGAAATGACATCACTTTCTTGGTCCTTATTCCGCTCTCACTGCTTTCCTGACTCCAGGGAGAAAGAGGACTCCTCTATCAGTGTCCACACTCTGTCCCCATAGATGTGCTATTGGAGAATACAGTTCTTCTCAAGCTCTCTACTGTGGAGTTCCTGTCCCTTCCTGTCTTGGGAGAGCTCAAGGAACTGGCTTGGGGCCTCCCTCCATTGCCATATTTGTCAGATACAGGGTTGTCAGGTGCAGCTTCAGCTCTTAGTGGGGTCTTCTCTGCTGCTAATCCTCAAGAGCTGGAGGTGGCTTTCTTACAGGGTTCTCTTCTTCTAGGCTTGGATAGGACACACCTAACTGCTAGAACTCATTTAATGAAGCCATTGAAATCAGAGCATTTTAGAAGTTAGATTGTGTTATCCTCTCCTTAGTGTGTGTGCGTGTGTGTGTGTGTGTGTGTGTGTGTGTGTGTGTGTGTGAAAGCCCTGACACAATTCTTATGTAAAGGTGAAAGACAATATAGTAAGTTAAGGCCTTGTGCAAAGAACACCTTCCCATGGAGGCCAACAGTTGTTTGCCTCCAGTTACCACAGCTTCGTTTACTTGATGCAGTCTCAAGTGGCCTGGGTCGATCTTGAACTTGCTATGGAGCTCAGGATGATGCTGAACTTGCCATTCTCTTGCTTCCATGTTTGAAGTGCTGGAGTCGTGAGTGGCGTCACCACAGCTGCTTCACATGGTGCCGGCTATTGAATGCAGGGCCTCATGTATACCAGACAAGAGCACTCCAGCTATGTTACAGTTCTGCCCCAGTGATGTGCTTTTGTATAAGCAGCTTTAAGGATTCCTGTTTGGGGGCTGGAGAGACTGCTCAGTGGTTAAGAGCATTTGCTCTTCTGGAGGACCCCAATTACCAACATCTATGTCTGGTGGCTAATGACCACCTTCTTCTGCATAGCATGGACATGGACTATGGTAGACAGACAGACAGACACACACACACACAGACACACACACACACACACACACACACACACACACATGCTGTTTTGTTAGAACCCTGTTTTCTTTCCTGAGGCTTAATATACACTAAAACACTAAAAACTATTCTACCAGTGATCTGCTTCCCTGGCCCAGCCCAGAAACAGCTTCTTCACAGAAATTGTGTTGGCTGAGTGTGGTGGAGGCAGAGGCTCTGAGTTCAAGGTCAGCCTGATCTACATAGTAAGTTCCTCTTTTAAAACAAACAACTATAACAAACCCCCACAATTTACAAATTTCTTTTTGATTATGATACAGCAATGTTCATGACGTAAGATTTACCTTTAACACGGTTTTGCAGGAGATGTGTGAGGAAGGGCCTCATGTCTTCTGCTCTTCAGCACTGGCTTTATGTCACCTGAGAACTATGATTACAGGCATCACCACCACGCCTTGTAACCACTTCTGTTTGTTCTGCGTTTGGAGGCCGGAGGTCAAGCTGCTGTGTTTTTCCTTGAGTGCTACCCCCATCAGTTTTTGCTGGGAGCTTTCCTCTTGGCCTGCTGCTTGCTGGGCAGAGGAATCCTGGGATGCTCCTGGCTCCACCTCCCTACCCTAAGATCACAGGGTGGGCCTCCCATGCCTGTTTGTGTTCTAACAGGGGTTCTGGGGATTGAGCCTGCAAGGCCAGCCCCGATTTTAACCCTTGTTCGGTTAAGAACATTCATAATGCTGCCCGCCAGCCTCCACCTCCATCTCCAGATCTTTTGCATCCTGCAGAGTTGGATCCTGTGGATCTTAAGCAATCATTTCCCATCCCGCCCCTTCCCTAGCTCCTAGCAACATCCATTCTACTTTCTGTTTCTGAGTTTGACTGCTTTAAAGACCTCAAGTAAGTGGGTTGTACGGAAACCTTTTGGGTCTGACTCATCATCTGTCTTAGCAGTGTCTGCGAGGTCCACTTGGACTGGCTCAGGTTAGAGCTTCCTTTCTGCTAGAGGCTGGGGCGGGTCCTGCTGTACACAGGCATTTGACACTTGGGCTGCCTCTGCCTTCTGGTGTGTGACTGCTGCTGCTGTGAATCATCCACTGAGCACTTGAGTTCAATCCCCTGTGTACACACACAGGCGTGGGACAATTTACAGTGTCACAGGGTAACTGGCTGCGCTGCTTTCTGTAGCAGCTGTACCTTGTTTGAGAGCTCACAAAGATTGCTCTTCCCCCCCCACCCCGCCCACTTTTTATTTTTTATTTTTCTAGAAACAGAAAACAGAAACAGGGTAACTGTTTCTGTCCTAGAATGCACAATGTAGACTCTGCTGGTCTCAAACTCACAGAGATCTACTTGCCTCTGCCTCCCAAGTGATGGGATTAAAAAGGTTCTATTTTCTCTTCAATTCACCAACACTAGCATTCTCTCTGTCTCGTGTGTATGTGTGTGTGTGTGTGTGTGTGTGTGCATGTGTGCATTTCCCAGGTTGGCCTCAGTCTTCTCACCTCACTCCCTGTAGCTAGGACAACAGGTATCTACCCTGTACCTGGCGTCCACTTTTCTTTAATACCTGCTGTTTCTGATTTGTTTTGTTGAGACGGGGCCTACAAGCATGCACTGCCACATTTCACTATTGTCTCCCGAAATGTCTGTTCGGGTGGAAAGATCGTTCTCACGTGAGCCCATCACTGGCCTGGATGCTCTCACTCTGCCCCAGGCAGCAACCTCACTGAGCCTCCCAGGACGCTCTGCGCTCCGAACTCTCCTGGGGTTCCCAGAGGCCCTGCGTTGCTTGGGCTGCTCCAAGTCGCAGGCTCTGGCTGTAGGGGATGGTCGGTGGGTTCCTCTCCCATCTAGTGTCCTGGCCTTGAATCTCTGGTAGAAGGTGGTGTCCTGGAATGTTGGGGTGGGGGCCACCTGGCCTACCCTGGGTGCAGTCTTAGATTTCCCAGTTAAGGGCTTCACACGCAAGTGGCCAACGTGAGTCTATACAGAGCCCTTGCCTCCTCACACAGAGGACGCAAGCCAGAGACCAAATTGCTCCTGCGTGGAGGTGGGATGCAGGCGCTGTAAGCCATCAAGGTGGCTAAGACTGAATGGGGTGGGGTACAAGGCAGGGGGCTCGGAGGGTCTTAGGCTACAGGGCATAGGTTGGAGCTTGGCAACTGGTTCTGTAAAGTGAGACAGGCTAGAGTTGGAAGTTAGGCCCACTCACGTCATAAAGCGTTCCTTGGCTGTTGGGCTGCTCCTAGCTTAGTGATAGCTGAGGACTCTGGGACACAGAGGTCATAGGAAGCACACTGGACATGAGAATCAGGTTGGATGTTGTTGTTAAAGGTGATTGACATCCTGAAGCCTCAGTCTTGGATCTGTGAAGTGGAGATGGCCCCTCAGGGGCTTCCGAGTCCACTGTCAAAACAGTCTTCATAGACCACGAGTGGAAAGCATGATGCAGTTAGCAAGGTGGGATGGGCTGGGACAGGTCAAGGGAACCCTGTGCAGTGGGGGTTGGGGTGGGGACGGAGGACCAGAGACCCCTCAGAGGTGCTCTCCCGATGGCCATCCTGAGCCTGCTGAACCAGAATCCAGAGGGGTGAGTGAGGTGGGTAGTTTGAAGATCTTTTGTGGTGATCTTAATATGGCGGTGGTGTGAGGAATGCTCTTGGATGGGATCATGGCTCAGAGTTCTGTTACTGGGCTGGGAGGTGGCCATGGGTGGCTCTGGCAGAGGGGGCTCAGGAGCTTGGGAGTCTGTGGCAGCTGCACGTCAAGGCTGTGGACCCAGCACAGTTTTCTGTGGACAGGGACTCCCCAGAGCTTCCAGAGAGGGAATGCCCTAGGATTGTGGATTCCCTACAGCCCGTTTCTAAAGGAATGTGAGGCAAAGTGGCTAGGAAGGCCAGTTAGGGAGCTGGACATGGTCTGTTGTCGCTTGGTTGAAACAGGGGGATCGGGAGTTGGAAGCCATGCACAATACAGTTATTTTATACTTCAAGAAAACTCCCTAACTCTCTGTCATAGTCTCCAAGATGGGGACTACATAGACTGGAGGTTAGTACTTCAAGGCATGAGGAAGCAAGTAGTCTATAAGCCCACTGCCTCAGTTTCCCTGCTTTAGGAAACAAAAATCAACAGAGGAAAATGGCGAAGGGGAGTCCAAATCCATGCCACCCCTAGTACCTTCATAGAAGGCCGTGAGGTAAAGTGTAGAACAGGGTTGTAAGTTAACCGAGAGAGACTATAGCCGCTGGAGGCTATAGAAAGCCTGGCCATGTCTCCTCCGTTGTCTCTGGTTTTGTTACAGAAAGTGTTTTCTGTTGAGTCTGGCCTGAGACAGTCGGGTTTTAAAGATGCTGAAAGAGGAATGGATCAGGTGGTTTGAGGAATGTAAGGTCCCCATTCACTGGTGCCTGTTGGAGTTCTTTGCCCCTTGGTCCATTTTGTTGATTGATGAAGAGTGGAAGCTTTGTGCCTCCTTCCTTCTTTCTTTTCTCCTTCCCTTCTTCCTTTTCTCTTTCGTCCTACCTTCCTGGTCTTAGTTTGGTTTCTGTTGCTGTGCTAAAACACTGACTAGAAACAACTTGAGGAAAAGGGGTTTATTTGGCTTTCATTTTCAGGTCACAGTCCAGCGTCAAGGGAAGCCAGGGCAGGAACCTTGAGGCAGACACAAAGCAGAGGTTTGGAGGAATGGTGCTCACTGGCTGGCTCGCCATGGCTTTTCAGCCTGCCTTCTGACCGCCTGCCCCGCCCTCCCACATTAATCAAGAAAGTGTCCCCACAGACTTGCCATTAGGCCCCTCTACAGAAAGCATTGTGTCAGCTGAGGTTCACTTTTCCCAGATGATACTGACTTGTGTCAAGTTAACTTAAAGAATTAAATTTGTTCTTTAGATAAACTCCCTGCGTAGCCCAGGCTGGCCTGAAACTTGCTATTGCTATGTAGCTTGAGCCAGTCTTGAACTCTAGATCCTCTTGCCTCAGCCTCATGTAGTTATTAATCTACTCACGTCTCTGGGGCCAAAGGGCAACTTGTGAGTGTTGGTTCTCCCCTTCCTCTGTGTGGGTTCTGGGAATCGAACTCAGGCCCACCAGGCTCGTTAGCAAGCATTCAATCCGCTAGGTCGTCTTGCCTGTATTCCAGGCATAGGCCACCGTACCTGGCTTACTGTCCTTTCTTTGGAGGTCAGCTTCAGCCCTGACTCCTGTGTGCCTGTTAAGCACACTAATTTTTTTAAGTGAAAAGGATGGGGGCGGGACCTTCAGCAGGAGGTCACAGTGGCTGTCAGGGCTGGGGCTGCCCCAGAAAGCTGAGTCCCCATGGCCTAGACTGCTGTAGCTCCGGCTCCCCATAGCACCCTTGCTGGAACTTCTGCAGGTTAAAAAGTGCTCTGGGGGGCTGGAGAGATGGCTCAGAGGTTAAAAGCACTGGCTACTCTTCCAGAGGTCCTGAGTTCAATTCCCAGCAACCACATGGTGGCCCACAACCATCTATAATGAGATGTGGTGCCCTCTTCTGGTGTGCAGGCACACATGCAGGCAGAACACTGTATACATAGTAAATAAACAAATGAATGAGGTCTTCTGGGCTTTGATCTCCAGGGAGGTCTTACCCTGCTGTCTCCTCAGTGTGCCCTTCCCCACTTTTTTCTTCCCTTTGTGCCTTTTCTGCACTTTTCTCTAACCTTCCATTCCCCTGGTGTCTCAGCTGTCCCTACTGCGTCACCTGCGCCTGGCACACATTGCTTATCTGGAGTTAGACGGTCATGCGTGTAATGCTGGCTTTGTCCCCTGTCAGTGTGACTTTGGGGAAGTCCCTAACTCAGCTCCAGTTTGGTTATTTGTCCCTTAGGAGTACTAACAGCTGTCTAAAACTCAAACCCAGAACCTGTCTCTCAGAGCCTTGAGCCTTCAGTGACATGGAGAGTGGAGTTACACAGAGCAGGCTGTGCACTGGCTTTCACCCAGGACCCCACCGTACCTTCCCAGCTCCTCCTGCCTCCAACCTCCCCAGTGTGGGATGAAAGGAGTGTCCCCAGGCAGGTCACCATGCCCAGTTTATCCAGGACCCCAGATCTGAAGTAGACATTTTAAAGCTTTAAAAAATGTTCGTTATGGAGATAGGCAGGCTTGGTTTAAATGCCACTTTGGGAGCGAAGGGGACACTTCCTGGGGAGAGACAGGGTTGTTGGGGCCTTCAGGCTGTCAGTCTAGTTCCAAGTACAGTAGAAGACCCCATCTCAAGGGACGGAGACAGTGACAGAGCAGGGGAGGGAGGGAGTAGGAGTAGGGGAGGGTGCTTGATGTTTTCTTTCCTCCACAAACTTGCATGGGCGCGCACACATACACACACACACACACACACACACACACAGAAAGAGAGAAGTAAATATACAAAAATTACAGCTTTGCTGCTTTTTGCTAACTTTGAGAAAATTATTTTCCTTTTTCTTGCCTCAGTTTTCCTATCTTTAAGTTTTCTTCCTTCCTTCCCTTCCTCCCTCCATCCCTCCCTCTCTTCCTCCCTCCCTCCTTTCTTTCTTTCTTTCTTTCTTTCTTTCTTTCTTTCTTTCTTTCTTTCTTTCTTTCTTTCTTTCTTTCTTTCTCTTTCTCTCTCTCTCTCTCTCTCTCTCTCACTCTCTCTCTCTCTTTTTCTTTTTTGAGATAGAGTTTTTCTGTGTAGCCTTGGCTGACCTGGACTCCCTTTGTAGACCAGGATGGCCTCGAACTCACAGAGATCCACCTGCCTCTGCTTCCCTGAGTGCTGAGATTACAGAGCCTAACTCTATCTTGAAATTTTAAAAAAATGTGTTTAGGGCTGGAAAGATGGCTCAGTGATTAAGAGTGCTGTCTGCTCTTGCAAAGGACCTGGGTTCAAGTCCCAACACCCACGTGGCAGCTCACAACTGTCTGTAACTCCAGTTCCAGGGGATCTGACACCCTCACACCAATTCACAGAAAATAAAATAAAATAAATAATTAAAAATGTATTTACTTTCAGTATTTGCTATATGTGAGTGTAGGTGTGTGCAAACCACAACACACATATGGAGGTCAGAGGACAACTTCCAGGAACGGATTCTTTCCTCCCCCGTGATCTCTGCAGATGGACCTTCAGGCTTACGTGCTGGCAGTCTCCTGCTTGTTTTAAATTTTATTTGATGTGTATGGGTGTTTCCTGCACATATGTGTGTGTACCACGTGGGTGCTGGTGCCTATGGAAGTCAGAAAGTACATTGGATCCCCCGGAACTGGAGTGACAGTTGGGTGAGTGCTGGGAACTGAGCAAACAGGTTCCCTGCAAGACTAGCCATCTCTCCAGCCTCATGCCCTATCTTTAAAGGGAGGATTCCCGGTGAGGTGATGGCTCACCTCTGTAACCAAGCACTTGAGAAGCTGAAACAGGAGGATTGCTGTGAGTTTCAGAGCAGCCTGGGCTCCAGAATGAGACTGCGTTTCAAAGATCAAAACGATAAGGACAGAAATGCCAGGCACGATGTCCTATGCCTGAAATCCCAGCACATGGGAGGCAAAGGCAGGAAGATCAACCCAAGTGAGTTCCAGGACAGCTGAGATAAAATGTGGGACTTTGTTTCAAAACCAAACAATAACCAGAAACTAACCCCTTGAATGCACATAACTGTGGGGAACCCAGCATGTGGTGGTTCAGACCTATAGTCAGGGAAATTGAATTAGCTTTGATCCTAGCACTCCCGAGGCAGAGGCAGGTGGAACTCTGTAAATTCAAGGTCAGCCTGGTCTACAGAGCAAGTTCCAGGACAGCCAGAGCTACACAGAGAAACCCTGTCTCAAAAATAAAATTGAATTTAAGGTCAAAGGTCAGCCTGCTGTACATAGTAAGTTCCAAGCTATCATAGGCTATAGAGAGACCCTGTCTCACAAAGCTAATCCGTCCATGCACACATGTATACAGTCCCTGGTGGGACATATTGTCAGGGTTCTGAGGCCTGTCGTGATGGGATGGGGCCAGAAACATGCCATGTGTTGAACTCGCCTGGGTCTGGGCTGAATGGCCGGCAGCGCTTGGGTGTACTTTTCTGTTTACTGCTGCCTTCATCTCCTGGTTTTAACTGCTAATCTAGCACCTCTTGACCCCGTGCTCTGTTTGTTCTTCCTACCCTCTTCTGAGGGTTGAACTGTTCTTATGCTAACTTGGGAGGAGCAGAAAGGTATGAGATGGCGTGTCCTTGCCACAGTTTGAAGTTCAGTTTTGAGTTAATTTGCTGTGTGAACTTAGATAAATCGCTTCCCTTCTCTGGGCCTATTTCCTTTTTCTACAGTGAGGAGGGTGGGTGGGTTCTTTCTTTCAGGCTTCCAGTGTTGCTGCGTGCTTGTCTCTCCTTCTGAGGATGGCGTAACCCACTGTAATTCTCTCCCAAGCAGAAACAGGGTCACTCTGTCCTCTACCCCTTAGTGATCTGTTATTCTGCTCCTGAGCTGGGGGGCTGAATGTTTTATACTTGGTGTTATTTTTAACTTCTTAGTGGAAAAATGATGCCATGACAAGAAAATCTGAGTCATTGCATCTCGTGCCCAGTGAGGTTCAGAGCCGGTCCCACAGGCCCAGCTCAGCCTTGATCCTGGTCCTCCTCTTAATTCAGGGATTTCTGTGGAAGGCAGTTCCCAAGAGGCCGTGGCCTCTGCCACAGCTGTCCCCATCCTTCTTTATCAGGGTGTCCTTGGTCCTAGTTACTGATCTTTTATATCAGTTACTGATCTTTTATATATTTTATGAATTGAGCTCAAAGAATTGCTGTTAGAGTGCTTATATCTTGCGATGTGTACCCTGGCCCCCTTCCTGTGTGTCTGTTATAATATATGATAATATGAACATGAGTTTCAGGAACTATGGGTTAAAGAATACATATATCGTTTTCCCATACACTATGTTATGTCTTCAACATTTTTCTAAAGTATCTATTTTCAGTTTTATTTACTTTTAAAGATTTATCTCTTCTTTTTTTCATTTTAATTTCATGGCTGTTCTGCCGGTGCCTGTGCACCGTGTCCCTGCAGAGGCTGGTAGGATGGACTGGAGTTAGAGGGTTCTGAACCAACATGTGGGTGCTGGGAATCAAACCCGGGTCTTCTGGAAGAGAAGCCAGTGCTCTTAACCACTGAGCCATCTCTCTAGCTCCCTCAAAGTTTTATATTTGAGACACTGTCTTATTGTGTAGGCCTGGCTGGCCTGGGTTGCTCTATGTAGACCAGGCTGGCTTTGATTTTCTAAGTTCTGGGTTTAAAGGGGTGAACCCTGATGTTTTATTTTTAGTAGATACAGAATAGTCAGGTATATTTGTGGGTACGTGTAACGTTTTGATACACATTACATCAAGCAACATGCAACAGATTTTTTTCCAGGCTACTGTCTCATATGGCTCTATCATAATTGACATAGCTACTCCTCTAGTGTTACAGAGTTCCTTATTCCTAGCATTTTACTCTGAAAAACAGTAACATTGTAGATTATATTGAATGTTTGTTTCTGAGACAGGCTCTCCTGTACTACTCTCAAATTTGGGGCTCCCCTTCCTCTCAGTTTCCTGAGTGTTAGGATTGCAGGTGTGCCACCATACCCAGCTCACTGTGATGCTCTGTGTTGATCTGACTGGGCTCCAGGGTCCTTGAGTCACTAACTCAACCCTTACTTCTACCGGCAGAACCCAGGAGCACTCCCGCAGGGATCCTCGGGAACCCCACTCAGGTGAGCTTGCCTTCAGAAAGGGCCAGGGCAGGAAGGGTCCCTAGAGTCTGGTTTCAGTGCCAGCTGGGTCTTCTAGAGGTATGGCTGGGCCAGTTCTCTGTCCCTCGAAGCTGTAAATCGTCCTCTGCCTGGCTCTGGTGGCTACTGTCTCATCCTGAGCTCTTTGGACACCACCAACGGCTTAGTCTGAGCCCTGATTCAACTTATCTTCGTTCTCCCTTGTGGCAGCCTGGTATCATGAAGTATTGGAAAGAGGATTACGGCTGAAGCTGCTTAACAAATTCCTTTACTAATCCAATTTCCCACCCAAGTCTATCTCCTCTCGGTGGTCCTTACTTCCCACAACAAGAAGCTGGAATCTTTGTTCCTCTGCCCCCAAAGCACGAAGAAGGAAGCAGGGGTCTGGGCTTCACATGCAGGCTTCACAGGGCTGTCGTAGAAGGGATGTCCTCAGGGGCTGTCCTTGTGGGGCTTTCTGGTGCCTTCATGGGCAGAGGCGAGTGAGTCTTTGCTTCTCAGGCTAGAGAAGCTCCAGGCAGGTCTTGGGGAAACTGACACTAGCTGAGTACTGGCCACTCACCCGTTCCACTATATGGGTAAAAATCTCTGAGATGCAGAAGTTCAGAGTAAGTCTACCTGGACTCAGAAATCTGCCCATCAGGTGGCTAGCTAATGAGAGGTGGAGTTGGGATCCTAGGATGGGCTTTCCCAGCTGCTGCCACTGTGCCCAGCAACAGACCACGGGCAGCTGCCATGTTTCCTGAGCATGTCCTCTGTGCCTTCGGCACAGCCAGGGGTGGCAAGAACTCTTCACCTGGGGTAGGGAAAGTGAGCGCAGGACGAACACCAATGACAGGTAGATGGTTGATGATGGCCGGCACAGGGACGGTCAGGACACAGAGAGGAGGTGATGGCTTGCAGAAGACACGTGGAAGTGAGAATGAATGTCAGGCAGGCTGACAGTGAGGGTCATCTCTCCTAGATCTCTGATGAGGACTATTTCTATGACGATGACGAATATTGGTACAGAAATTCTATGGAAACAACAAACAGCCCGGGTAAGTGGTATTCCTCTGGCCAGGAGAAAAGCTCACTTGGGAGTCTTAGCAGAGGATGAAAGGGCCTTGAGCATGCTAGGCAAACCTGCTACCAGCGAGCTACACCACCAGCTTGTCTTCCGTTACTCCATAATTGTCATTGTTTACTAAGACACAATGAGGCCCAGGAGAAGAGTGGGCTATATCAGAAAGCTAACAGTATGCTTGAGCAGACTAGGAACATTATTTCTGGACACTGAAATGGAGGCTCTGTGCATGGAAACTCCTTTGCATAGCTGCACTGGCCCAGCCATGGGTGTGGCCTCTCACTGGACTCATCAAGGTTCCTAGGGACTGGGAAGCAAAGGGGCTTAGCAAAGGTAAACAGGACATTCTGAGCAGGAAGGGAGATCCATGGAGAGCCCTGAGGAGAAGGGACACGGCATGTCTGGAGCTTGAGTGCCAAGTTGGGTGTAGGCGAGAGATGACACTCCAGTGGAGAAATGGCTTCCAAATGCTTATTGAGAGCCCCTGAGCCCCCTGACCCAGTCCTAGGGCCTCCACCAGCATGGAGCCCTCAGAGCCTCTGTCTCTCATGCCTTCTGTCTGGAGCTAGGGTAAAGGATACAGGAGAGCTACTTCGGGAGAGAATGGCTCCTGGGTTGGCTACCCGCTGGAATCAGCCCATGTGAGCCCATGGGTGGTGCAGTCACCGTGCCTGCAGTGGCTCTTCAGAGCAGGCTTTGGCCAACCAGATGGCAGCTTTGCTGCCTTCCAGAGCTGCCTCTGCTTCTAGTACCCACCAACTGACCCTCTTTTCTCTCTTTCCTTCTTTCTCTCCTGCCATCCTTAATCCCCTCCCTTCCTTTTCTCCATCACTCCCCTGCTGCCCACAGCTTCAGTGCAAAAATCTTCCTCCATATCCCAGCCCACGTTCCTGGTAGCGGGAGGAAGCCTGGTGTTTGGGTTGCTCCTCTGTGTCTTCATCGTCCTGAGGTGAGATGGGGCCTGGGGCTCGGTGCTGCACTCTTGTGGTTTTCATCCTTCTGCCCCTATGGTTGTCAGAACCTAAGGAGCTTTGCTCACTGGTTTCATAATGTGTGTTAATTCAGCAGATGAACCCACAGCACATGTTGAGTCCTGGGTCAGGTGCTGCTGGAGGCCAGGGCACAGGACAGGACAAACAACATCATTCTGAACTAGTTACAATATTTCATTCTGATAATTTTTTTTTTTTAACCTCCCTTCAAGACAGGGTTTCTCTGTGTAGCCTTGGCTGTCCTGGAACTCACTTTCTAGATCAGTCTGGCCTCGAACTCACAGAGATCCGCCTGCTTCTGCCTCCCTGAGTGCTGGGATTACAGGCATGTGCCACTGCTCCCAGCTCTGCTATTTCTTAAATAGCTGATGCATCCCAGGCTAAGGCAGGAGGAACCCTGTGAGCTTAAGGCCAGCCGGAGCTACAGAGTGAGACCCAGTCCTCAAATAAAAGATCTCACATTGTTTTGAGTTAGTTTACAATTTTGTGTTGGGCTGTGTTTGCAGCTCTCCTGGAGACCGCGCTGCCCGCAGGCTGCAAGTTAGACACTTGTGTTGGCCATGCTGGGGCCTCTGCGTCCCGCTCATATGCACCACGCTGGGTGTGATCGCCTTCAACTGGATGGCCTCAAAGGCCCTGGGCTTAGTGTTTTCAGAAAGACTATTTTAGAAAGGAAGCTCACTTTCCTCGTTTATCCTTTGTCTCACTTTTTCTTCTGTTACTGTGATGAAACACCATGACCAAAACATCTTGTAAAAGAAAGCATTTAACGAGCAGTTTCCTTACAGTTTCAGGGGCTTAGTCCATCACGGTGGGGAGCATGGCTGGCAGGCAGGCATGATGCTGGAGCTGGGGCTGGAGCTGAGCGCTCACATCTGCTCTGCAGGAAGTGAAGGGTGGGGGTGAGGTGAGGTCTTTTGAAACCTCCAAGCCCTATGGGAGTAACATACCTTCTACAACAAGGCCGCACCCCCTAATCCTTACCAAATAGTTCCACTAACTGGGGAGCAGGCATTTAAACACATGAGCCTGTGGGGGTGGGGGTTATCTCATTCAAGCTTCCACGGTCCTTCCAGTTGATTTGGGGGAAAACAAAAAGAAACAAATCAGAGGTTGTTTCCATGTGGTGTTTAAAAGATCAGTAAGAACTGTGCTTTATAATAGGTAATTTGCTAAGTACTGACAAAGAGAAAAGAAAAAGATCACAGCCATTGTACAATTGAAGCCAGGCACAGGGCAATAGTTACAGGATGCAGCTCCATCGATTTTCACCAAATACACACCAAGCACTCAGCAGCACTTCATGTTCAGAGGAATCATCTTTGAGTTCTGCTCTGCTTTTTTCTTTTTAGGATAGTCTCATGTACCCCAGGCTGGCTTCAAACTTGTGATGCAGCTGAGATCACAACTTCTGATTTTCCTGTCTCTACCTCCTAGTGGGGTTACAGTATCTGCCCTCACACCCAGTATTATTCAGTGCTGGGGATCAAATCTAGAGCAAACGCTAGGCAAGTGTTCTACCACAGAGCTGCCTCTACAGACCCTCTGCATATTTGTGTGTGAGTGTGTGTGTGTGTGAATTTTATATGTATAAATTCTGGGCTCAGCAGTTAAGAGCACTTAATGCTCTTGCCTAGGACCCGACTTGGTTCTCAGCACCTCATTGGGTGGCTTACACCACCTGTAGCTCTAGCCCCAGGGAATCTAATGCCCTCTTCTGGCCTTTTCAGATGCCTGCATTCACATACACACACCCACACACAGGCACACACCTCTAATTTAAAATAATTTTTAAAAATTATGTATACAGTGTTTTGCCTTCATATCTACCAGCATGTCAGAAGAGGGAACCAATGGCTGTGAGCCACCATGCGGTGCTGGGAATTGAACTCAGGACCTCTAGAAGAGCAGCCAGTGCTTTTAACCTGGGAGCCATCTCTCAGCCCCTTAAAATATTTTCTTAAAAATCCCCTAAATCCTACCTATTAAAGAAAATTTTTATGTACTTTGTAAACCTCACATTCATTAGCAATAGGCTTCTCTTGTAAGAACATATACCCAGGTTAACTGTTATCAGTAATTGGAAGATGTTTTGCTTTTATAAACAGCATTGTGTTAGATATCTTTTTTGTTATCCTTTATTTGTTGTTGTTTGTTTGTTTTTGAGACAGGGTTTCTCTGTGTGGCCTGGGCTGTCCTGGATTCACTTTGTAGAGCCAGCTGGCCTCAAACTCAGAGACCTGCCTGCCTCTGCCTCCTACAGTGCTGGGATTACAGGCGTGTGCCACCTTGCCCGGCTTTGTTGGATAGCTTTATGCTTAAAGTTCTTCCATGTTTACATCATTGTCTTGGTCACTGTTCTGTTGCTGTGAAGAGCTACCAGGACCCTGGCAACTCTCATAAGAGAAAGCATTTAATTGGAGGCAGGGAGCATGACAGCAGCAGGTGCTGGAGAAGAAGTCAAGAGCTACGTCCTGATTTTCAGGCAGAGATAGAGAGAGGCCCTGGTCCTGGCTTTTAAAACCTCAAATCCCATCCCATAGTGACACACTTCCTCCAAGGAGGAATGTCTCAATCCCTCTAATCTTTTCATACAGCGCCTCTCCCTAGTAACTAAGCATCCAGATATCTGAGTCTGTGGGAGCCATTCTTATTTACACCAGCACAGTCATTTCTGGGGTATATTCTCAGAGCATGAATTCCTGGGTCAGAGTGTCTGAATGCCTTGTAGTCTGTGGGGTAGCATGTGTGTCCTCAAGCTTTTCACAGGCAGAATTCCACTCAGTGACTGGGCACACTTCCCTTCGAGTCCCTGCTGTGCTCTCTTCCTGTATCCAAGTAGCGTTCTGCAGACTGTTGATGCTGCTTGGATAGCAGGCCAAGAGCCAACGGCAGATTGAGAGCCAGCTGTCAATCATCTCATAACAAGAACAGGAATAATCTGCTGACAGAAAAAGCCCAAGAAAATGCCCAAATCTTGTCTATGACACTGGCTTCTGCTCTACTGTTACAGCCTTTCCTTGTGAAAGTGGCAAGGGATGGAACTGAGGAGGAGGAGGTCACCTTACTCCCACTTCGGGGTCAGTATAGCAAGTCAGCCATAGAGAAGCAAGTCAAAGTGAGGAGAGGAGGCTCTGGTCCAGAGTGTCCAGCCAAAGGCCCTGTGGGCAGGAGCCCCCCTCGTACCTCATACAGATCTTCGTGTGCTTTCTGCATGCTGTCAGGTGACTTCCTCAAGGTTACTGAACCCTGGGCCCAGACAGCACACTGAGGAGGCTGTGATCAGAGCGATGCCTATCTCTTTCCTGCTTACCATTGACTTTCCTGTCAGATGAGTCAACACGTGCCCAGTGGGCCCCCACTGTCAGAGTGTGCCATCTCTCCCTGCTGGGGGTGGGGTGGGCAGAGGTGTCTAGAGACCTGAGGATGGGAGTACTGAAAACAGGACAGGGTAGAGGACGGCTCAGGGCCCACGCAGCCTGTCTTTGGCTGGTTGCTGCAGGCTGGGTGAATGATCTGCCTCCTGTCAGCCTCAGCTGGCCAAAAGTTTCCTTCCCCACTGAATGGATAGAGAACTGATGCTATGTGCCTAACGGGCAGCCTCTGGCACAGGGCAGATTGAGGGGCTGACAGGTGACTCTTGGCATATTTAAAGGAACACTCATTTCTTTTTGTAAACGAGACCAGTGAGATACAGTCTTGAGGTGATTTTGAAACTCACAGCTCTTCGGGCTGTTGTGGGACCTCTGGCCATGGACTGGGAGCCAAGTAGTCAGCCTTCTGTAAGCCGAACCTAGGCACAGTTAACCCAGCAAGGCAGCCCACTGTGGCCAGTGTTTCTCACCAGGATGCTGGCCTGGGAGGGTGCTAACCTCTGCGTGTCTGTTTCTGTGGGTTTTTCTTAAAGGCTCAAGAAGATGTGGAAGTCACAGGCTCTGAAGGAAAGCAAGACGAAGTCTCCCCCGACGTCTTCCCTAGGACAGCTGAAGCCGACCTTCCTCCTGCTTTCTCTGCTCACACCAGCGAGGCCCCACAACAGCTCTGGGTCTGACAACACCTTAAGCCACAGCTGCCTGGGTGTGAGGGATGCAGCTTTTGACACCAGCAACACAGACTACTCATTCCCCAGATAGCGTGTGGATGGGACCTTGGCAGCTGGCACCTTGGCAGCCGGCACGGTACCGGGAGATCAGCACAGACTTCCCACTGCCATTCCCGTTCCAGGGTTAGGGGTGGGGGTCGGGGCTGAGCTTCACTCTCCCACGAGAGCCTTGCAAAGGTTCTGCGTGGTGAAGCCTGGTGTGCTGTGCAGGCGCAGATGGAAGGGTTGCGAGGACCACAGCCAGCATGGAGAGAGCCTTGGAGGGCTGGCTGCAGAGAGGTGCTCCTGTCTCTGCCCCTGCTGGTGGTTGGCGAGCTGCACCCTCGGGATAGCCTCAGGGAACGGTGCCAAGGTCTGCCCGGCTGCCTAGCGCAGGCTCCCGCCCCAGCCTAGCTTTCAGCTTGAACTTTTAAAATCCAAGCACCTTTGACATTCTCTTTTCCTAGGCCAGCAAGGCCGGGGAGGAAGGAAGCTCATTCCTGCTTTCCTTCTCAACGCCACCGTCGAAGCCACTTGTGGTGGTTGCTGTCTCAGGGCCGGATGGTTTTAAGTGGAATGACAGTTTCTCATAAGTGTCTTTCAAATGTGAACAGTGATCCTAGGCACTGCTGACTGCAGGGGTTTACTCCTTTGATCTCAGGACTTGAGCAGAGAAGCAGAAGGAGGTAGAAGAGGGCGGGTGCCCACCGTCTGTGTTGTACCTGAGGGAGACACAGCCTCTGAAAACATGTTTTCTGTCCCCCTGCCCTCAGCGGAGACAGCACAGAGGCCCAGAAAATAGCTCCTCCACTCCAAGCTTGCCCATACTGGTTTCAGCTGGACTTGAGCTACTAGGAAAGATGACACTCATACAGAAAGAAAACCCTCACTGGCAAGAAGGCACTTGGAGTTTGCTTCTTAGAGAACCGTTGGCTGTTCTCTTTCCATGCTGGAAGGTCACTGCTCTCTGCAAGCTAGGGTACCCCTGAGGGGTGAGTGCGCATTCAAGTCAAGTGAAAATCGAGAAGAAGGACTGTTTCCTATCACAGAAACGACTTTGGTTTCGTTTTCTTTTTTTTTTTTTCTTTTTCTTTTTTTTGTCTTAAAAGGCATAAAAATAGCCTGTGTGTACTCTGCTTCAGGGAATGAGCCATTGTGAATGCTCCCCAGGCTTAGGCAGGAAGGGTGTTTGCTTCCTGCTGCTTCTCACTGCCATCTCAGTTCAGTGGCCCTGAAGCAAGGGTTGCCTCAGTAGCTTTGCCCTGGGTCTCTGAGAATCCAGTGGTGTTAGTGGTGACCCAGGAGACCACAGAGTGGCGCTGTGATTAAGGGAGCTGGGCAGCTAAGAGCCCCTGACATTTTCCATGTCACAAAACTGCTGGTAGCTTACCTTTCCAGAAAATGACACAGCAGAGCACAAAGGCTGTCACATCGTGGGGTCTGCTGGCCAGCTCCGAAGGGCCAGCGACTAGAGCTGGTAGTTATTTCTTTTTGAGCTTTGTACATTTCAGGGTCTGTTGCTGGTTGCTGTCTTAGAAAAGCGCTGTTAAATGGACAACAATCAAGCAGGTTTTTTTTTTTTTCTTCTTTATTAAGTTTCTGGGACTCAAGAGTAACAACAATAACAAAAAAATGCTGTGAAAGGGAAATATTAGAATTAGTGTTTTGCAGGGGAGAGGTGACTGTGCCCACGCACAGTTCTTCAGTTCTTCATATGGCTTTGCCCGTACGCTGTTACCAAAGCCAGGCAGAGCAGGCTGGCGGAAGATTGAAATCCAGATAGCTCATTATCTCTGAAAGCTAGGTAGCTTTGATCTCCACGTTGTTATTGCTTTCACTATTATTGTAACAGCACAGCCCCCCCCCCCGCCCCTCATCAAAAGGTGCTTTTTCCTTTTGACTTTTCATAAGCTAATGTCAGGGAAGTGTGTTTCATCTGGGCCCCAGGCTTGCTGCGGTACACAGGTGTACGCCCTCAGCTGCTTCTGGCCTCAAATCTGTGCCAGCTGAATGGGTGTCCCCATCCTTTGGGCATTCTTAATGGAGTTTCTGCAGCCCAAAGGCTGCTTGTTAACAGTGACATCATCATTAACACACTGGGTCAGCCACCTGGCAGCCAGATGTGCAGGGTCCCGGAAGAGCAGAACACACTGGCTCAGGTTCTAAGGTGATCTTTGGTTCTTATGGCATTAGCAAAATAGCTTTAGGATATTTGCAAGGAGAAGCCTTGGCCACACCCACGATGTTTGGTGACAGTGCTTTCTCTCTGAGATCTCACATTTACACCTCTCCCCTAGCTGAAAGTTCACACTGAATCTGTCCTATGTCTCTGATGTCTCAGGAGAAAGGAAACTAGTGTGGGATTGGGTTGTGTGGAGTGGAGTGCGGCAGGGTGGGCTAGGGTTGGCTACAGGAGCAGCTTTAAGGAATGCCTGGCTGCCTGGGTTCTGAGCTGCAGGGTTCCCTAGCCACTCTTAGTGGCTGACCTAGTTGGGAAGGCTTCATTCTCACACTCAACTGCAGGTGGAGGTGGTGAGAAATGTGTTTTCATCTGGAGAGGCAGGAGCATCCCAAGAGCCTTTTCCATGCTCCAGCCTGCTGCTGGGGATGGTGTGTGGAGAGGGCAGGCCAGCTGGCTCAGGTCCGAGGGCTGGTAACTGTCTACCAATGGTCTCTCCAGCCTGTAGTCCTGGTGCGGTTTCGTGCCAGTTCCAGGAAGTTTCTATAGCAACTGTACTGCTTATTATGGAACACTGCCAGCTTTGTGAAGAAACACTTGGATGGAGATCCTGTTTGCAGGAATGGGGATGGTGTGCAGCAAACTGAAACAGACAGAGACTTTTTTGGCTAGAGATCACATCTGTTAAGCAGAATACCTCAACGCTACATGTTCTTCTTCTTCTTTTTTTTTTTTAAACAATATTTTTAAGGATTTTTTTTTTCTGTCTGTGTGACCCGCAAGCTAGTACCTAGACTGTTTTTGTAAAGTACCCCCTCCCTTTTGGCCACTATTTGCTTTAAAGTGAAAAGTGTAACTGTTTGAAATAAATATTTTTTTAAAATTGCACTTGAGATGTACTTTTGCTTTGGGATCCTTTTCATTAAAAGGAAGACCTCTTATGATTAGTGAGGAGTAAAGAATGAGGAAGGCTAAATAATTAAATAGGACTATTTTGAGGGGCTCACTCCTATAATCCTGACACTAGGAAGGTAGAGATGGGAGGATTTCTCCAAGTTTGAGGCTAGTGAGACCCTCTACTTCACATACATACACACACACACACACACACACACACACAGCCATGGAGTAGCAATTTCTCAAAAGGCTTTAGTTAAAGTTTTTCTCAAACAGAGCCCTGGGATTTCTGGAAGGGGACTACATGTCTGTCACATTTACATCACTCAGCATTACTGGGTGGTGGGCATGTTGGAAGGGAGAAGGAAGGGCCACTACTTGGGCATCCACTGAACTGTAGAGGTGGTAATGGCATCCGGAGAGCTTCCCTGAACCCGTGGTCATCAGATGGCTGAGTCTGTCCCCCACTCAGAAGGATCTTGGGCAAGAAAAACCTGGGCCCCAGCTGTATCTGTGGTCCAAACAATGGTTTGGTTTGCTATCATATGGTTGCTTTGCAGGTAAGAGCAGGCTTGGGGAGAGGTCACTTTGGGCAAAGGCCCCAACCCAGACAACGCTGGAGTTGGGTAGCACCCTGGACGGCTCAGGGAGAGCATAGCTGCTCTTCCCTTGAGGCTGCTCCTTGCCGTGTAGAAAGTAACACAGACACCAGCTATCTCTGGGGTGGCCAGGCTGTGTGGGTCGTGTGGAGATGGGGCCATGGAGCCAGGAGTGGAGAGAGCTGCTTCCCTGTCATGCTGTCAATTACCAGAGCTACGCTTTCCAGAAGACACAGCGAGAGCAGATGGCGATTCTTGTCAGGGACGGAAGGTGCACTCCAGTGCTGGAAGTCTCTACAAAGAAGCATTCTCTTTAGTTCTGGAGGCATGAGGGAAATGAAGCTTCCACAGGTCTCCAGGGAGTGAGGGCCCTACTGCAGAGGCTGCGCTGGGGGTGAAAACACAGAACTGAAGAAAGTGGTCCTGGGCATGTGACCCAGTTGGTAGAATGCAGTTCTAACATGCAGCTACACACACTGGGAGTGGTGCACAGCCACAGACACACTTCATGGAGGGTGTTGAAGGTCAGGAATACTCACAGCATAGGTCTAGGAAATATGTGAGTAAGAGTGCTACAAAGCGCTTGGTAAAGCTACCCAGTGTCCTTGGGGAAGGAGCTATGCCCCAGTGGTGGCTACAGTTCGGTATTTCATTATAAATCTTTTAAGGAGTAAAGTTTAGGCCTGGAGGGGGCTCAGCAGTTGAATGCTTATCATTTTTAAAGAGGAGCCAAGTTCAGAAGAGGACCCAAGTTCAGAAGAGGACCCAAGGACAGTGGCCAAAAGAGATGACTCACAACTGCCTGTAACTCCAGTTCCAGTGAGCTGATGCTCTTCCTTTCTGGCCCCCACAGGCACTGTACACGTGCGTACACACACACACACACACACACACACACACACACTGTGAATTACATGCCAGCCTGATCTAGATTGTATGTTCCAAGTCAGTCAGGGTTATGCTTTGAGATCCTGTCTTGATTGGAAGAAAAAAAAAAAAGCCCTAAATTTTATTTGGTCTGGCAGGAGCACATACCTATAATCCCAGTGTCCAGGAGGCTGAGGCTGGAGGAATGGGGAGAGGGAAGCAGTTCCTGACTTGGTGTATGATTCCCTGGGTGGATCTGGCTTTTCAGGACAGGCTTATTTTACCCCCAGAATTTCAGCAGCAGGGATATCACTGCCTTTATGTCTCCACAGGTTGGTGGCCAGCTTGACATTGTCTGTGCTGGACATTGCCGAGGCAAGCTGCTGTGTGTGTGAGTTCTGTCCTGTGAGCCAGGCAGGAGATGTTTTGGGAGTTCAGCTGTGCTCCCATTGCAAATGCTTTGACACCCCACTCCAACAGAGGCCGAGAGTCAGACTCATGACTCTCATCTGAGTATCTGGCTGCTCCCAGCCACCTGGTAAACTGCTGTGGCCAGGAGGAGAGCTACAGTGTGTGGGGAAGTCCATATGTGCCAATTGAGTGGAAACCCTTAGGAGTGATGGGTAAGCCTTCCCAGGGTTAGCTGATTAGGGCAGAGGTGTCCACACCCCTGCAAGCACCCCTCCCCTCAGCTCTGCAGGGAAGCCCAGTGAATGAATGTGTCCTCAGAGTGGACTTCAGCCGGCTCCTGCACGCTTGGTTTGGGTTCGTGACTGGGACCTGGAGAGGAGAGGCAGACATTGCTTTATAGCCTCCCAAGAAAGGAATTTTAGCAACAGTTGTCAGTTAGGAAACATCAGCAGACATTGGAAAGGTACAGCAGCAGCTCTGCTGGCTACCAAGAAGTCTACAGACCTTCAGTATAGCCGACCTAGCAGAATCCACTCAGAAAGGCTGGCGGTGTAGCTCAGTGGTAGAGAGCATTCCTAGCCCTGGGTTCCAGCTCCGCCTTATAAAATAATACAATACAGAAAGTTATAATATAATCATTATCTAATGGTAATGGCTGCTCTATACCAATTCCTCTCTGTTGTTTATAAACAAGCTCCTCTGCCTCAGCCTGGAATTACTTCACACAATTGAAGGTGGGCTGCTGAAGCTCACGCAGGCAAATCCAGGATATCCAGGCCAGTTAAGGAGCAGAGCTGAACTCCAAGCTTGGGTCTTCTCCACCCAAGGCAGATGCGGTTTCCTTGCAGGAGCTCAGGTCCCATAGCTGTTGGTGACCATGATGGCCTTTTCTGCAGGCCGTGGGCTCTCCTAACCTGCTGGGGTGGGACACTCCACCTGCACACTCACTCCAGCAAGGGTCCCTGTTTCCTCATTTGGTTAGAAAGCTTCTGTATGTCCACTGAGACTGGCAGCCAGCCAAGTGGGAGACTGATCCCATGGGTGAAGGCATGGTGCAGGGACTTTCAGGGGTGACCTTGAAGAAGACAGAGCACAAGAAGGGGAAGGAAGAGAGCACAGAGAGGAAGAGCAGAAATCAGTGCTTTAACCTTTTTTTTTTTTCCTTTTGTTTTAATTTTTATTTTTCCTGAGAAAGGGTTTATCTGTGTGGCCTGGGCTGTCCTGGATTCACTTTGTAGAGCCAGCTGGCCTCAAACTCAGAGACCTGCCTGCCTCTGCCTCCTACAGTGCTGGGATTATAGACATGTGCCACCTTGCCCGGCTTTGTTGGATATCTTTATGCTTAAAGTTCTCCCATGTTTACATCATTGTCTTGGTCACTGTTCTGTTGCTGTGAAGAGCTACCAGGACCCTGGCAACTCTCATAAGAGAAAGCATTTAATTGGAGGCAGGGAGCATGGCAGCAGCAGGTGCTGGAGAAGAAGTCAAGAGCTACGTCCTGATTTTCAGGCAGAGATAGAGAGAGGCCCTGGTCCTGGCCTGAGCTTTTAAAACCTCAAATCCCATCCCATAGTGACACACTTCCTCCAAGGAGGAATGTCTCAATCCCTCTAATCTTTTCAAACAGCGCCTCTCCCTAGTAACTAAGCATCCAGATATCTGAGTCTGTGGGAGCCATTCTTATTTACACCAGCACAGTCATTTCTGGGGTATATTCTCAGAGCATGAATTCCTGGGTCAGAGTGTCTGAATGCCTTGTAGTCTGTGGGGTAGCATGTGTGTCCTCAAGCTTCTCACAGGCAGAATTTCACTCAGTGACTGGGCACACTTCCCTTCGAGTCCCTGCTGTGCTCTCTTCCTGTATCCAAGTAGCGTTCTGCAGATTGTTGATGCTGCTTGGATAGCAGGCCAAGAGCCAAGGGCAGATTGAGAGCCAGCTGTCAATCATCTCATAACAAGAACAGGAATAATCTGCTGACAGAAAAAGCCCAAGAAAATGCCCAAATCTTGTCTATGACACTGGCTTCTGCTCTACTGTTACAGCCTTTCCTTGTGAAAGTGGCAAAGGATGGAACTGAGGAGGAGGAGGTCACCTTACTCCCACTTCGGGGTCAGTATAGCAAGTCAGCCATAGAGAAGCAAGTCAAAGTGAGGAGAGGAGGCTCTGGTCCAGAGTGTCCAGCCAAAGGCCTTGTGGGCAGGAGCCCCCCTCGTACCTCATACAGATCTTCGTGTGCTTTCTGCATGCTGTCAGGTGACTTCCTCATGGTTACTGAACCCTGGGCCCAGACAGCACACTGAGGAGGCTGTGATCAGAGCGATGCCTATCTCTTTCCTGTCAGATGAGTCAACACGTGCCTAGTGGGCCCCCACTGTCAGAGTGTGCCATCTCTCCCTGCTGGGGGTGGGGTGGGCAGAGGTGTCTAGAGACCTGAGGATGGGAGTACTGAAAACAGGACAGGGTAGAGGACGGCTCAGGGCCCACACAGCCTGTCTTCGGCTGGTTGCTGCAGGCTGGGTGAATGATCTGCCTCCTGTCAGCCTCAGCTGGCCAAAAGTTCCATTTTCCTTCCCACTGAATGGATAGAGAACTGATGCTATGTGCCTAACGGGCAGCCTCTGGCACAGGGCAGATTGAGGGGCTGACAGGTGACTCTTGGCATATTTAAAGGAACACTCATTTCTTTTTGTAAACGAGACCAGTGAGATACAGTCTTGAGGTGATTTTGAAACTCACAGCTCTTCGGGCTGTTGTGGGACCTCTGGCCATGGACTGGGAGCCAAGTAGTCAGCCTTCTGTAAGCCGAACCTAGGCACAGTTAACCCAGCAAGGCAGCCCGCTGCGGCCGGTGTTTCTCACCAGGATGCTGGCCTGGGAGGATGCTAACCTCTGCGTGTCTGTTTCTGTGGTTTTTTTTTTTTTTAATTTTAATTTTTATTAATTACAGTTTATTCACTTTTTATTCCCCCCATAAATCCCTCCCTCCTCCCCTCCTAATTCCACCCTCCCTCCCCCTTCTTCACGCATACCCCTCCCCAAGTCCACTGATAGGGGAGGTCCTCCTCTCCTTCCTTCTGATCTTAGTCTATCAGATCTCATCAGGAGTGGCTGCGTTGTCTTCTTCTGTGGCCTGGTAAGGCTGCTCCCCCCTCAGGGGGAGGTGGTCAAAGAGCAGGCCAATCAGATTATGTCAGAGCAGTCCCTGTTCCTATTACTATGGGACCAACTTAGACACTGAACTGCCATGGGCTACATCTGTGCAGGGGTTCTAAGTTATCTCCATGTATGGTCCTTGGTTGGAGTATGAGTCTCTGGGAAGACCCCTGTGTTCAAATTTTTTGGTTGCTCTACTTGTGGAGCTCCTGTCCTCTCCAGATCTTATTATTTCCCACTTCTTTCATAAGATTCCATGCACTCTGCCCAACAGTTGGCCGTAAGTCTCAGCATCTGCTTTGATAGTCTGCAGGACAGAGCTTTTCAGAGGCCCTCTGTGGCAGGTTCCTAACTTGTTTTTTGTTTTCTTCTTCTTCTGATGTCCATCCTCTTTGCCTTTCAGGATGGGGATTGAGCATTTTAGTCAGAATCCTCCCTCTTGATTAGTTTCTTTAGGTGTACAGATTTTAGTAGGTTTATCCTATATTATATATGTCTATACGAGTGAGTATATACCGTGTGCATCTTTCTGCTTCTGGGATAGCTCACTCAGGATGATCTTTTCCAGATCCCACCATTTGCCTGCAAATTTCATGATTTCCTTATTTTTTTTTTTTATTGCTGAGTAATATTCCATTGTGTAGATGTACCACAATTTCTGTATCCATTCTTCAGTTGAGGGGCATCTGGGTTGTTTCCAGCTTCTGCCTATTACAAACAAAGCTGCTATAAGTATGGTTGAGCAACTGTCCTTATTGTGTACTTGAGCCTCTTTTGGATATATGCCTAGGAGTGGTATAGCAGGATCTTGAGGAAGCGCTATTTCTAGTTGTCTGAGAAAGAGCCAGATTAATTTCCAGAGTGGTTGTACAAGTTTACATTTTCACCAGCAGTGGAGGAGGGTTCCCCTTTCTACACATCCTTTCCAGCATGTGTTGTCACTTGAGTTTTTCATTTTGGTCATTCTGATGGGTGTAAGGTGAAATCTCAGGGTTGTTTTGATTTGCATTTCCCTAATGGCTAATGAGGTGGAGCATTTCTTTAAGCGTTTCTCTGTCATTCGATATTCCTCTACAGAGAATTCTCTGGTTAGCTCTGTTCCCCATTTTTTAATTGGATTACTTGGTTTGCTCTTTTCAGCTTCTTTAGTTCTTTATATATACTGTATATTAGTCCTCTGTCAGATAGAGGGTTAGTGGAGATTCTTTCCC